>NC_138869.1:32093689-33347556 GCF_965194805.1 Balaenoptera borealis | reverse complement strand
GTTGGATATAGACTCCCCTTTTCTCCTTCCTGTATTTAGGCAGTTCTCAAATGCTCAAGTGCATAAGAATTACTATACAGTGTTACCTACCAAAACCACATATACATCACGGGCCACTAAGGAATTTCAAGGAAATCGTAAAGAAATGTGTTTCTCAAGCTTTTGTTCATTATTTTGTCCTAATGAGCCTTTTTAGACATTATTTTCTTAACTCCTCCCCTAAAGTTTCAGTACCACAGATTTCCTGTGCATCTGTTTATGTACTGTGTATATACCATTTATACATGAAAAAAAGTAAGATGTTTGTTTCCCAAAGCTATTTCACCCACTAACAGGTATTATCACCCCACTGAGAATACATGACCTAACATGATCTCTAGCTTAATGCATGCCCTCACTCCCATATCTTCAATGGCTTCTTTCAAAGAAAAGTCTATTTCCAGGAGACTTCTTGTTTGGGTATATATATTGAAATTTGTTTTCTTTACACTAGTTGTTTCTAACTTTTCTAATAAAGCACATATTGGTAGTGAAGAAGGAATGCACACTCTGAAGATGAAAACCACATATGTACATACTCAGCAAAGAAGAAATGTATTTGAGCTTTGGTATCTTAAAACATTATGTGATTTGGGAAAGAACAGTCTTTTTAGCAATGATCCTGGAACAAGTGGATATCCACATGTAAAATAATGCAGTCGGGCTCCTACCTCACACCATATACAAAAATTAACTCAAAATGGATCAAAGGTCTAAATGCAAGGGTTTAAACTATAAGACTTAGAAGAAAACATAAGTAAATCTTTGTGACCACAGATTAGGCAACGGTTTCTTAGATGTGACACCAAAAGCACAAGCAACAATAGTAACAAAAATAGATAAATCGGACTTCACCAAAATTTACAAGTTTGTGCTTCAAAGACACCGTCAAGAAAATGAGAAGACAACCAGAAGAATGGGAGAAAATATTTGTAAATCATATATATTATAAGGAACCTGTGTGTAGTATATGTAAAATTCTTACAACTCAATAAATACATAGACAACCCAATTTTTAAAAATGGGTAAAGGATCTATATCCTGTTCTCTAAACCCAATAAACAAATGACCAGTAAGCACAGGAAAAGACACTGAACATCATCAGCTTTAGAAAAATGTAAATCAAAAGCACAATGAGATATCACCTCACACCTATAAAGATGGCTATAACAAAAACACAGTTAACAAGTGGTGACAATTGGGAGAAATTAGAACCCTCACATACTGCTGATGGTAATGTAAAACGGTGCATCCACTTTGGAAAACATTCAAGTATTTCCTCGAGAGGTTTAACATAGAGTTACTATATAATCCAGCAACTGCACTCTTACATATATGCCCAAGAGAAACAAAAATGTTTGTCCACACAAAAATTTGTGCATGGGCTTCCCTGGTGGCGCAGTGGTTGAGAATCTGCCTGCCAATGCAGGGGACACGGGTTCGAGCCCTGGTCTGGGAAGATCCCACATGCCACGGAGCAACTGGGCCCGTGAGTCACAACTACTGAGCCTGCGCTTCTGGAGCCCGCGCTCCGAAACAAGAGAGGCAGCGATAGTGAGAGGCCCACGCACTGCGATGAAGAGTGGCCCCCGCTCGCCGCAACTAGAGAAAGCCCTCACACAGAAACGAAGACCCAACACAGCCAAAAATAAATATAATAAATAAATTTTTAAAAAAATTTGTGCCTGAATGTTTATAACATTATTCATAGTTATTCATATTTGCCCCAAAGAAGAAAAAACTTAAATATCCATCAATTGATAAAAAGATAGATAGAATGGAATATTATTAGCAATAAAAATAAATCAAGCTTCTGATACATCCCACAACTTGGATGAACCTTAAAAGCATGAAGCTAAGTGAAATAACAGGCACCAAAGATCACATATTTTGTGATGCCATTTATATGAAATACCTGGAATAGGCCAATAGAAACAGAAAGTAGATTAGTGATTGCCTAGGGACGGTGGGGTTAGTGAGAAATGGAGAGTGAATACTAATGACTATGGGGTTTCTTTTGGGGGTGATGAAAATTGATTGTGGTGATGGTTACACAACTCTGAATATACTAAAAACTATGAAATTGGACACTCTAAATGGGCAACTGGTATGGTATATGAGTTATATTTCAATAAAGCTGTTACCTAAAAACTCAGAAACAAAGGAAAAAGAAACAATCAGATTCCCAGATCCTCCTTCCCACTCCCTAGAACCAGGGGACTGCCATGCCTCTACCCTGGCCAATGACTCAAGCTTTGTCTCTATAGAGGATAAAACAGAGGGTCTCTGGGCGTGGAGTACATCAGGCACAGTTAAATAGTAAGGCTCTGGGAAGAGACTTCTTCAGGGATATGGAAGTTATAGAACACTGGAAGTGTGTGAACATCTTGAGAAGGTATTGAGACAACCGGTGAAGAGTTTGGGGGTGAGACAGTGATAAGTATTTAGAAAACCAAACAAATTACAAGACAATTATTACTTCTAGAGAAAACAACAGGCAGGAAAAAGACTGATGGTAGGAACTCCATGGTTCCGCTTTAGATGGCATTTAAATAGAACACTAATGTAAATATTCAATATTTATTTCATCAAAATTAGAGGAAAACTATATTGGGATAAGAAGGGAAGGAAGGGAACCATGTGAAATACAAGTGGAAGGATAAAGGATAGTTAAGTCTTCTGCTTCCACAGGGAAAATCAATTGAAAAGTTTGAAATTAAAAAAAAAAAAAAAAGTAGGAATACAAAAACATTATTTAGAGATATGGAGGTAAAAAACAATCAGTTAAAAAAAAAGGGATGTGGAGTGAGGGAGGAGGAAGGATATTATAAAGTTTCCTTTTCCGAAATAATGAACCTTGTAGAATTATTTGATTTTACACACACATACAATCAATGGGAAATGCTTGCAAGCTGTATAATGTAATAAAATTTTTCAAACACCTTTTTGCTATTATAAAAAAAGTTATGTGAATTTTGTTCCCAGTGATTTTCCTATATACATAATGATTTTTGTAGTAACGTAAAATATTTTAAGTTATTCTGCAGGTAAAATGTTTAACTTAATTCCCTCAAATATTTAAGTAAAATTCCTTTTTAAGAAGATGCACAATGTTTATCCTATGTCTCCATGAGCCTCCTAACACAATGACAATTACCCCTATAAAATCCCAATTTGGAAAGCACAAGGACTTAACTAGCATCTGACTATTCTTCTATACTTAGTGCTTTTTAACTTATATATCATTCATTCATTCATTTATTCATTCAGCAAATATGTAAGGGCTTAGTAACAGTCAATTTAGGTGGGGGAAAAAAAACAACAAAACACGTCTGACCCAAGATTGCTCCTGACACATTTTTCTGGCATTATATTTTTGTCTAGATTGTCAACCAACATCAACATATGGGTGCAAACCCACTTATTGAGGCTGAGTTTGATATTTAGCCTAAGTCCTGTAAAACTTGGACTTGAGAGTCTATGAAGCTTTATATGCACACATATTTGAAGGACATTTTAAAAAGTGCTAAACTATAAATATTCTGATTCACTGCTCTTTCACACGTACTAAAAATGACTTCGCACAATCACTAACCAGGAAGAAGGTTTTGTATCTCACTGAAAATGTCACTTAATAAATAACCTTCAAATTTAAATGCAAACTATGGATATCATTCATAGATCCTCAAACTTGTCCTTGAAGTCTAAATGCGCAAAGAAGGTAACAAAAAAAAGATTTCCTACCATTAACACTCTACTGCTTTAACTCTTTGACAATGAGTCCAAACTCTAAAGTTTTTAGCATAATATTCTTATGTTTAAGAATCTGCATCTCTTACAGCATTTAGAACGAAATGTTAAATATAACTTTGGGATAATTTGCAATTTTCACTTCTCAGATTAGATCACTAACAGTTTGAGAGGAAATTACTTTTATAATTTATTTATAATAATATGTGCATTTAATCTACTCAAAAAGTGATGTCTTGTTTACAAAAACATACCCTAGTATAATGAACGTAAGTCTTGATACACACACTAGATGCTCAATAATGGCAACCTTAAAATTATGGCTAGGAAACATGACCTGGGATGGGCACAAAGACCAACAGACTGGGCATTTGAGTAAGTGGTGAGGGAAATTTTGAGACAGAGAATTTGCCACCAGATATGAATTAGATTACATGGAATTGGCTTTTAGATTAGATTAAAAAATCCTCCTTGATTACAATATACTGTATACCTTTATATCCTCCATAGTACCTATGTCCACACCAGGTGTGGTGGGCAGAATAATGGCCCTCTAAAGATGTCCACCTCCTAATCTCTGGAACCTCTGTATATGTTGCCTTACATTGCAAAGGGGGCCTTAAGTCTGCAGATGAAGTTAAGGTTGCTAATCACCTGACCTTAAAGTAGGAAGATTATTCTATATCATCTAGGTGGGTCCAGTGTAATCACAAGGGTCCTTAAAAGATGGAAGAAGGAGGCTGAAAAGGTCACAACGAGAAGTGAGAAGGACTTGACTGGAACTTGCTGACATTGAAGATGGAGGAAGGGGCCATGAGCCAAGGAAGGCTAGCAGCTTCTAACAGCTGGAGAAGGCACAGAAATGAATTCTCTTCTGGAGCCTCCAGAAAGGAGCACAGCCCTGCCAACACCTTGATTTTAGCTCAATGAGACTGGCTCCAGACTTCTGACCTCCAGAACTATAAAATAAACTTTTGTTGCTTTAAGTCACTAAGTTTAGGTAATGTGTTATGGATACGATAGAAAATGAATATAGTTTTAATCAATAAATACTTTCAAAATAAAAATAACAATTGAAAAAGAACAGCTAAGAAAATAAGCATGGCCATTCAAGGTATTTTCACTTTGCCACATCTTCAAATTATTTGAAACCTTAGGTTGGTATATTCAATCACTGAAATTTTATCCATTCACCCACTCATTTGAAATCTACAATTTCTTTGAATTGGAAACAGTTTTCTCCCACTGACCAGCAGCTACAGTGCCTGGGGAATCACCCACTGGCTGTTCCTATGAGGATATTTTCCTAGTGCTCTATGACTTCATTATGGTTAATACATCTCTACAACATAAAAGGTGCTTTTGCTCATCACTTTAGGTAGATATTTTGGTCTAAGTTATCTTTTAGTTGTTTATGATTTAAACACAAAACAGATTTTACAGACTGGGAGCACAAAGAACTATATTTTGATATAATCAGTTCATCTTTTACCTATTTCTTCACTTAACCCGCATTTACTGAACACTTAGAGTATGCTAGCATTGAGAACCTGAAGGTTGAATAACACACAGTCACTGCCCTGAAGAATTGAGTATCCTCAGGAAGCCAGTCTAGTGAAGGAGACAGAAATGTCTTAAAGCAAAGGTTTAAAAGTGGAATCCACAAAGTGTTACGGGAACTCAGAAGGAAAAATTATCAACCTCATTAAAAAAATGTATTCAAAATCATAAAAAATAAGAAGGAACATATTTATGGATGAATATACTCTGAACCTACAATTAGTTTTAAACTCATGGGTTGGTTAGAAGGCTCTTCTGAATGTCTCTGCAGGCCCATAATCATTCTCTGAGAATGACCCCTCCACTCGCCCCCATACAACAGCCAGAACTGAAACGACTGTGGGTTATCTCTGACCTACACAGGCCAGCCAGTCAGATTCTCTCAGTCTAGGGAATTTACAATTAGAATTCAAGGGAGGCATTCATCTCTGCTGATCAAGTGAAGTCAGATGATGAAGATTCAGTGGCCTAGGAAGCAATGTCCTGCAGGCATGTGGGGCCCCAGACAAAGAGAAACAGAGGAGGCTGGCAAGTACAGAAAAAGAATAATGAAGCAGCAACTCAGACCATGACTGCAGTTCTGCCCTGCCTTTCCTTTGAGGCCTTGCTCTACTCTCTATTTTCTGTTGCAGTGAGGCAGACCTGTGTCTTTAACATAAAAACCTTATTTTGTTTCAAATTACTCTGAGTGGGTTCTGTTGCTTGCACAGTGAGGTAGTTCTATCTTCATGAAACAGATTGCACATTTTCATTAGCCTCAATGACCTCACCTGCAATATGGGGATAGGGAAGTGGCTTCCCCTTTCAGGGACCAGGCAGCGGAATCCAGATACAGCTGTGCAAGTACAAAAGCACCTGGACTATAAATTATCATATAAATGCAAAACTTTAAAAACTGTAACTGGTTATGAAATAGTCACAGAATGACCCCTATTAAAAGCCAAATGGAGGGATTTTTCCAGCCAAAATAAGGTAGAAAAAAAGCTCAAATTAAAATGGGCCGTAATTGAAAGCAGGGCTCTATATTCAACTTCAGAGATTAGTTCAGTTTTGGCCATTTCAAAGGGTGAAAGAGAGATAGGTGAGAAGGAGGTAATGGTGGAAAGAGAGAATCCACACAGAAGCAGAGGGATGAAAACTGGAAAGGATTTTATCTACTCAGAGAAAGCCTACCTTTCTAGTAAACTATGTCACACAGCAGACTGTACAAAAGATGATCTTCTTTCGATAGGAGATAGAAAGGGCATCAAAAGACAACTTTCAAAGGTCTCCAACTAGAGAAAGCAGGGTGTTCTACCGAAATCAGCAGAGTGGGACTCACGTCTGACCTACAGGGGATGTTCTTCCTATTGTCTATTATCAAGAAACTATGGAATGATATGGAGGCACAGCTGCTGTTTGGGGGCTACTTTATGCTGCCTGTCCTTGATGCTACTGATGGCTTATTATCTTTGACAAGCCAGCATAGACAAGAAAGATAAGGAAGTGAAACCTTAGTTTATGTTAGCATCCTATTAACATCTCTGATCATATGCTTGTTCAACAGGGAGCTAGAAATTGGCTAAAATAGAGTTGAGAAATGGTCTAAAAATAATTTCACTTACTGATGCTAGAATCCGGTTCCCTATGCATTACCAAGTGTTTAGTAAATATCTAGATCAAATGATATACAATTTTCGGTACATATGCTCTCCTTTACCACAGAATTCACTTCACCACATCGCTGCCACAAAAAAGTCCCATGCTAAGGAATAAAACTCCTCGACATGTGTCTTGGTAATGGTTTCTTGGATTTCATACCTAAAGCAAAGGCAACAAAATCAAAAATAAACAAATGGGACTTGATCAAACTAAAGAAAGGTTCTATACAGCAAGAGAAACTATCAACCAAGTGAAAAAACAACCTACAGATTGGGGAAAAAATATTTGCAAATTAAATATCTAATAAGGGGTTAATATCCAAAATACATAGGAAACTCATGCAACTCAACAGCAAGAGAACAACCCAATTTAAAAATGGGCAAAGGACCTGAAGAGACATTTTACCAAAAGAAAAATGATATATGAAAGTCCAACAGGTACATGAAAAGATGCTCAACATCACTAGTCATTATGGAAATGCAAATTAAAACCATGATGAGATATCACTTCACACTTGCTGGAATGGTGATCATCAAAAAGACAGGAGGTAAAAAGTGCTGGTGTGGATGTGAGAAAAGGGAACCCTTGTGTACTATCTGTGAGATTGTAAATTGCTACATCCACTGTGGAAAACAGTATGAAAGGGCCTCAAAAAATTAAAATAGAACTATTGTATGATCCAGCAATTTCACTTCTGGGAATATATCCAAAGGAAATGAAAACACTAACTCAAAAAATACCTGTATCCTCATGTTCATAGCAGCATTATTCCCAATAGCCAAGATATGGAACAGCATTAAGTGTCTACCTTTGGATGAATGGATGAAGAAGTTGTGATTATACATATATATACACATATATATATCATATATAAACACATGTACATACAGTGGAATATTATTCAGCCATTAAAAATGAGAAAATCCTACCATTTGTGACAACACAGATGATCTTTGAAAGCATTATACCGAGTGAAATAAGTCAGAAAGAGAAGGACAAATACTGCATGATCTCACTTATATGTGAAACCTAAACAGCAACAGCAAACTTCCAGTTATAAGATAAATAACTACTAGGGATGGGATGTAATGAACAACATGACTACAGTTAATACTGCTGTATGATATAGAGGAGAGTTGTTAAGAGAGTAACTCCTAAGAGTTATCATCAAAAAAAGAAAAAAAAGTCTTATGCTACGCCACGCTGAGTTTTTGTTGCTGGTGTTGATCCTTCCTCTTCCATGCTATGAAGATATTTAGCCTTCATTCTTGCAGTCTCAACACTTAGCATAGTGCCTAGCACAGAGCTGATATTCAAACAACATCTGTGTATGCTAAGAAAGCAGACCGTAATGTTTAGTCTATATGCACATTCTGAATTCCTGTTAACATTTTGTGAGCACTTACTAAACTCCAGGTGTAGCACTCCTTTTTGTGTATTGCTTCATTAAATCCTTACAACAACCTAAGGAGAAAACCAAGGCACAGAAACCAGGTCTAAGGTCATCGAGACAACTACTTGGAGTTCTAGATCCAGTCAGCCTAGCTCCAGACTCAAGACCTACACTACTCTCTGCAGTACTGCCATTCATATTCTCGTCAACTCATCCATGCTTTGCTGATGGGCTAGCCGATAGTGCTCTGAGGGATACACAAACAAACAGGATTGTAACCTTGCTCTCCAGGAGTTACAGTGGTGTTAACATAACTACTTCCAATAGGAGGCAGAATCTGACAAGCACTCCTAGAAATGAGACTCAAGGTCATAAGACAGAAACACAACTCTTAGCTAGCATGGATGAATGGCCTTGGCCTCATGGATATAGATACTAAAGATCTGCAAAGATTTGCCGAGATGGGGGGACCAGATAATATTCAGCAAAATCACCACACATCAGATAAAGCAGTG
The DNA here is from genome assembly GCF_965194805.1 of Balaenoptera borealis. Lineage (NCBI taxonomy): Eukaryota > Metazoa > Chordata > Mammalia > Artiodactyla > Balaenopteridae > Balaenoptera > Balaenoptera borealis. Next base: position 33,338,658 of record NC_138869.1, on the reverse strand, counting down.
TGTTTGGGACTATCTGGGGCATAGGACACCTGTAGGAAGTGCTAATGATGAGTTCTTTGTAATTCATACTCTACCTGAGGCATAGAGAGGTGGACTGACTGAGGAATCCAAAAACTAAGCAGAGAATACTCTGAAGTTCTGAACTTTAGTGACAATGAGGATGTCACTAAATGGTCGCTTTTGTACAAACTGAGTCCAAGGTCATAAAGACAGGTATGTTAGAATTATAGTCCCTTACTCAGTAGAGAGGGAGATGGATGTACCTATCGACCAAGACAGACAAGATCTCCAACTGCAAATGCCCCACCACACACTAGTGTAGGGCCTTCCTTCCACTATGTCAAGTGTAAACAAACACAGTGATTTTGAGAATGGAACTCTAGAGCTCTGTCCATTCACCTCTAACAAAAGCAAGTGACTGACAGTGATGGTGAATCAAGTGGTATCCTTTGAATTGGGCCTTGGAGGGCCTATCAAAGCAAGTAGTGGCTAAGAATTCAGTTTCAATTTAAACAACTCAACTACATGTAGCTAATCTACATGTAGAAATCCACTATTTCTCTAAAAGGTAAACAGTGGATCGATGTAAAAACTACACATATCAGACCTGATAAAGCACTGTACTCAAAATGAAACATTTACAGAAAGAGAACCTCTACAGTAAGAAATAATTTGCTTACACAGGCAACTTTATGCCTGCCTTTCAGTTAGTTGGAAAATGAAGATTTAGAGATTTCTCTCATGTTCTGCATAAGCACAAGGTAAGATTTTAAAACTTCCTATTTCCTTGCATGAATATCCAATTCTCTTTCAGAAGAAATTTTATTAAATTAGAAATGTAATTCTTCTGTTTAAAAGAAAAGCCTCACTATTCTTTTTGATGATTACATTGCTGGTGTGATTCTAGTCACTGTCAATAAACAAAGTGACAGTAAATAACCATCTCAAGGCAGCAATTTACATAACAATATCTCTTAAGTTCTAGGTTTGCTTATTTAATGTGAAAGCACTATTTCTGTTGGCAAGTACAGGTGAGAGCTCAATCTTTACGAAGAACATGTTAAAAGACCTTTCTCAAATGTTTAAAATCACAAAAAGAGTAATGTTCTGAAACATGGAGAGATATTAATAAAAGCATTTCATCTCTATAGAGCTTAAATATTAAAAAGCACTTATATAAACTTCATTAAAATAATTAACATTTCAAGACAACAATTTAAAGAACACACGATGACAAATTACATTTTGGCAGTATTGAGTGGTCCCTGAGTACTTCTTCTTCCTGGGGGTTCTTGAAGGTCTGTTTTCTCCACCTAGAATCCTCTTTACCTCATTTTCTTGTATTCCTTCCGCTCTCCTGGTCATCCTACTCCGTTCATCTTTCCTCCTCTCCCTAAAAACCTTTCTTAACCTGGTACACTATTGTAGCTATATGCTTCTATAACATCAGATCACTCTCTTTCATACCACTTACAGAGCTCTGATACTAAAATTATGTATTTCATTGTTAGTTTACCATCTTTCTCCCTCACTAGATCATAAACTCCCCGAGGGAAGGCACTGGTTCCCTCCTGTTCACCACTAAATCCCCAGCTCCAAATCCCTAGCACTCAGAATATATACTGTCATCTACATATCAGTCACTCAATACATTTTTGAGGAAGAAATGGACCAAAAAATCTTTACCTGAATACTTGCCCCAAAATGTATCTTATATATGGGATGAATGAAATGAATTTAACATTTATTATGTGAGTATATTCATTTAAATGTTATACTTCACTTTGCAGATTTGAGAATAGTAGCCATAAGCTATGTTTACAATGTGGGAATTTTATGGAAACAAAAATGTGTTTATAATAAAAATTTATCTATCAGGGAGGAAGAAATTTTCTTCTATCCTTCTACATGCTTCTGGCTGGTCTAAGAATTAAATTGACATGAGACAGATTAACATGAGAAATCAGTCAAATTTTAAAAACATGTATACATGGGAGAGACCCAGAACTGAGTAAGTCACCAAAACGGCCCAAACTCACCTTAAATACCATCTTCAGCTAAAGACAAAAAAGGATGTTGAGGGTAGTGGCTTGAGATTTCAAAGGGGAGGAAGGCAATTCCCATGGAGACGGAAAAGCAAATATTTTGCAAGCAAATTTGTTAACAAATTTTGTTTACAAATATTGTAAACAAGTGTTTTCTGGGCCCTGCAGAGACAATGGAACACAGAGTGGAGTCTGATCTCTAGGCCCTGCCAAGTTTCCCCCTCTACACCTAGTTCATATTCTTTGCAGGCATCGCTGGTGATAGCTCTATTCCGGGAACAAGCCCTCTATCTACAATTTTTTAGACAGTTAGAGGAAAGGTCAAAGTGTCTTCCTGAGTCTTTTGGGCCTTGATTGCTTTTAGTTCATAATAATCCACATGCCAGAGACATTTTGGGGTGGCAAATTTTGTTCTCCTACATATCCATAACAACAGTAAAAGTTACAACAACAAATGATTCCAAAATTAAAGCAATAGCCCAGTTATTTCAAATAATTTGAGAAGAGCACAAATCTATTAAAATAAAGAGAATTGGAGTCCACTGGAATGAGTCTAGGCGTTAGTCCACTCAGGTCCACTGAAGACAAATCTTTAAGAGAGAGCCATTAGAAGTGTGCATACACCAGGCCTGAGTGCCCAGCCAGTAGGTGAGGCCCAGCCCAGCGAAAGTACTGAAGACTTCAGTGAAAACACTCATGTCTGCAAATTTAGGATGGATGATTGCAACTGTAATAGGCTTTAAAAATGTTTTATTAGAAAGGCCTATAACTTTGCTTTGGGAAAAAAAATTCTATTTTAATTTGCATCTCCAAATAGAATTATGTCAGAATAACAAAAAAAATTTCCCTGCACTCATCTAATTGTAAGAAAAAATTAGAGTAGCAATAAAGGGAAAGCTCCTTTTCTTTCATTTAACGGGATAAAGATTTTGCCTTTTACTTAAATCCTCCTTATGGCTACACTTTAAGAATTAAGTTCATTTACTGTGACAACTAAAACCCACAATTTCTTGTCCCTTTGTGAAAATTCGGGCATATTTTTATCATTATACTCATTATTATTGACAACAAGCAAAAACAACTTAGCTAACTGCTCTGGAAAATACGTGCTCCTAGAACAAAGAACTATCAACTAACTAAAACAGCCAATTTAGCAGGGAGATCAGTTTGTCAAAACTTACTGCAAGATCCTCATCTTTCTGTGGCATCAACACAAAGCCATTTTGTCCTAAACTCTGCCCAACTCCAATCAGTTCCCCGACTTGAAACACCTGGCTTAAAATCACCCAGCTCAAACCCTAAAATGCATGAACGCAATTTTCTAAATTCCCTCTTTTGAGAAACTACTCGGATTCTGTCAAGCTTGTGTATCCCTTATTACATGAGGTCTAAAAGCAAAGCTCTGTTGCATTAACAAGCTTTTCTGGTGGTCTTGTGGAAAGCTGGCAGCCAATATTTGTCTTAGGCCCCACTAAACAGAAACTTCTTTGAGTTCACAGATGGTGTCTTGGTCACTGTCATACATACCTGCGACCAACATGCTTGCTGGCACATAGTATGTTATTAATTCATACTTAGGAAGGAAGGTTGAGTGTGGTAATCTTGTTCTGTTAGATCACAGAGGGTCAAAGTGCTTATAAAGGAAAGGTAGTTGCCAAATCTAAACTGACAAACCCTGTCCTCATGTTCTATCTCAGCATCAGTCTTAAAGCTGCCATACGAAAAGTCCTTGCGAACTGTGTTTTGAAGTTAGACACCCATTTATGTTTGCACAAATTAAGTTAGTTCCTGCAAATTAAAGAACAATGATTACTGCTCTCCTTCTAGATGACCATCAGCGTAGGTTTAAGCAATAGTTTGGAGAGATTTTTTATTTTTTATACTCCAATGTTCTCTTAAAGCAATAGAAGCAGCTCAGGAGATGCATTCTAAAGCTTCTTTCTTATTTTGTGAAAAGACCAGACACTCCTCATACATGAGAAAAAGAATAATAAAGGTATAAAAAACATCTTGTTCAGAACTCATCCATTTCTAAGAGTCTACAAGATATAAAACGAACCTGCCTCAGTAAATAGAGATGCTCCAACAGTGTTTATGGAGCAAGTGAATGAGATGAATCACAAAAGTTTTTTTTAAAACTCTTGTTTCAAAAGTACAACAGGTATAGCACATAGAACTTTTATTTACTTAAAAAAATCTTAGGGGCATCAATCATCTGCTGAAGTCCTGGTAGAATGCATGAAATTAGTGAAAACCTAAGAAAATGTCAATTTATGTATTAGTAGGTTTGTATACATTTCTGGGTCAGGTTTCCTCTATCAATCCCCTGCATGAAAATTTCTTGGATGGGCATAGGAAGAGGATGGAGGCCATTACTCGCATCTTCCCAACAACAACAACAAAGGTGAATCAACTGAGAAATCAATGACTTTTCTTAGATCCATCAGCTAATTGAGGTTATAAGTCATAGCACCACTCCACAATCCAGAGAGATAGGTGAATACAAAGAACCACAGCCAAGATCAGCTTACCTGAAGCGAAAGCAGAAAGAGCTAGTAACTGACAGAAACACATAAATGGTGATTTTAACAAATTGCTGGAGGTTCAGTGTGAACTAGCTCAGTGTAACTAACACCTAGAGGCCCAGTCTTAGGGGAGACTGTATACTTTTGTGGGTTTTACCCTCAGGAACTCCACTATATTCCCATGGTCAAGATTGTACAAAAATCCCTTCAGGGGAGGGAAAAAGTAAGTCTTGAAAATTTCCCAGATTGTTCTCTGTAACAAAGACCTACCATCCTATTTTACCAGAACTATATCTGAACGCGGGGAAAAGAAATTAGCCAATCCTAGCCTCTTCTAGTTTTCCTGTTTCCCCACAGGAGATTAAATAAATAAATAAATAAATAAATAAATAAATAAAGTTATAAAATTGTTCCAGAGATCACAGCCCAGAGAATTAGGTTCACTAGAAAATCTGAGATTTAATCATAACATTATAGAACAATAACCCTCTCGATACACCATCACCACATAAACAGGTTTAGTCCAACAATGGATATAATTGAGAGATGGAGTTCTTAGGGAAACCTAAAGGAAGCAGGGAAGAAGAAAAAATATTTAAGGCTACAACAAACATTAAACACAGCCCAGCTCCTGGGTAGATTAATATAAAACCTCACATTAAAAGCCTAATGATTTCAGTTCCTGTTACCTGAGACATCATTTCTAGCTTCCAACAAAAAATCACAGGGCCTGCTAAAAGCCAAGGAAAAAAAACACAGTCTGAAGAGACAAAGTGAACATCAGAACTGGACTCAGATATGACAAAGGTTTTGGAATTATCAGGTAAGGAATTAAATTACAGTTAATATAAGACTATACTAGAAAAGTAGACAATGCATAAGAGCAGGTAAATGTAAGCAGAGAGATGGAAACTCAAAGAAATAACCAAAAGGAAATGCTAGCTATCAAAAAACATTGTAACAAAATAAAGGATGACTTTGGTGGGCTCATCAACGGACAGACCATAGACATGGAATGAAACAGTAAGCTTGAGGACATGTCAACAGAAACATCCCCAAACTAAAATGCAAAAAGAAAAAAAAAATACAACATTCAAGGACTGTGAGACAATTAAAAATGGTATAATGTGAATGCTGAAAGGAGAAGTAAAACAAAGACGAAATACTTGACATAATGATTGTCAGGAACTTTTCAAAATTAATGACAGATATCATATCACAGATCCAGGAAGCCCAGAAAACACAAGCATGATAATTATCTAGAGGAAATAATTCCTTATCATAAAAGACTTGTCATATTTCTGGCCATAAATGATGTAAGCAAAGAGACAGTGGAATAAAATATTTGAAGTGTTGAAAGAAAAACAAAACAAAAAACTTTCACCATTCACCAACCAGTCAATAATGTTTTAATAACTTTGTTTGGGGACAGATGGCTAGACCTATCATAATGATCATTTCATAATGTATGGAATGGCAAATCACTATGTAGTACCTCTGAAACTAACATAATATTGTATATCAACCATATTTTAATTAAAAAGCCATCAATTAAAAACAAAGAATAAAAGGGGGAATTAATTAATTAAACTGTATTTAAGGAAAAAAAAAAGAAATACTGCTGCAATAAGTGGAAATCCATTTGCAAAAAAACAATAAAGGTGTAAACCTTTTACAAAAATTAAAATAGATCATGGAACTAAATGTAAAGTGTAAAACTGTAAAACTTCTGAAAGATAACATAGAAGAAAATAAAAACTTGGTTTGGTAATTTTTATGGCTATAACACCAAAAAAAGGTCTATAATTTGTTTGGCAATGAGTTTATAGATATAACACCAAAAGAATGACCCATCAAAGAAAAAACTTGTAAGTTGGACTTTATTAAAATTAAAAACTTCTGTTCTACAAAATACTGATAAAAGAATGAAAAGACAAGCAGGAGACTGGTAGAAAATATGCAATATGCAAAACACATACTCAATAAAGCACTTATATCTAAAATATAGAAAGAACTCCTAAAACTCAACTGTAAGAAAGAACTCAATTAAAAATGGGCAAAATACCTAAAGAGACACTTCACCAAAGGAGACATATAGGTGGCAAATATGCATAGGAAAAGATGCTCAACATCATGTATTATTAGGGAAGTGCAAATTAAAACAATGAGATATCACTAGACAACTATTAGAATGGCTAAGATCAAAAAACCTGACACAATCAAATACTGGCAAGGAAGCACAGCAAAAGGAACTCCCACTCACTCCTGGTGCAAATGTAAAGTGGCTACAGAAACTTTGGAAGACAGGGAGTTTCTCATAAACCTCAATATAATCTTACCACAGAATCCAGTAATCACACTCCTAGGTATTTACCTAACTAAGATGAAAACTTATGTCCACACAAAATCTACTCAGGAATGTTTACATCAACCTTATGCATAATTTCTCAAAACTGGAAGCAACCAAGATGTCCTTCAATAGGTGAATGTATAAACAAGCTTTGGCACATCCATACCATGGAATATTATGCTATAATAAAAAGAAATGAACTATCAATTCATGAAAAGGCATGAAGGAACCTTACATGCATATTCTTAAGTGAAAGAAGTCAGTCTGAAAAGGCTACATGATATGATTCCAACTATATGACTTTCTGGAAGAGACAAAACTACAGAGACAATGAAAAGAACAGAGGTTACCAGGCCTTCAGAGGAAAGGAGAAAGGGATGAATAGATGAAGTACAGAGAATTTTTAGGGCAGTAAAACTGTTATGGATGATACTGTATTGGTTGGATACATGACAAAATGCATTTGTTAAAAGCCACAGAACTGTACAACGCAAAGAGTAAGCTTTAGTGCAACCTACAGATATTAGATAATAATAATGTGTCAATAGTGGTTCATTAATTATAACAAAAGTACCACACTAATTAGGATGTTAATAAGAGAAACTGCATACTTACAGAGGGTGGGGGTCAGAGAAACTCTGTACTATTTGTTCAATTTTTTCTGTAAGTCTAAAGCTGTTCTAAGCAATTAAATCTTTAATTTTTTTGTTTGTTTTGTTTTGTTTTTTAAAGAAAGCACACCTAAAAGAAGTTATTTGGGATGCTCTTTGGGAGTGGAATCCAGAAACCAGAAACCTCTGTTGCAAGCAGCTAGGAAGAGTCTTAAAGTTGTTAAAATTTTACTCCATGGCTTTAGCCATACAGAGGTCCAAGGTAGATACAACAGTCCATTTGAAATAGGTTTAGTTCCAAGAATAGGACTTGAATTTGAAAAATAGAGGGTAGTTGGCTGGCTGTTTAGAGGTAACGGATGGCAGAGCCAAATTTCCTCAGGGTCAAGCCCTTCTTAATGAAGAAAGACTTTTAAATGGGCACTGCTGTAGGTTCTTCAGTAACAAACAAAGGTTTAGATTGGATGGATTTCATAAGCAAGTCAAAGTTCCCTTCACTAGAGACATGGAAAGAATTTATTTATGACAGTAAGTAACACTAAAAATGTGCGTGTGTATACACGTGCATGTGCGTCTGTAGTATCAGGAGATGCTCGGCTTTGGTCCTTCAACTTATGCAGTCCCAATATTTTTAATTGAGATACATACACAAATAAATACATATATATGTAGGTATATGTATATACATGGGTATCTAAATAAAATTCACATACCATAAAACTTACCCTTTTAAAGTAAAAAATTCAAAGGTTTTTAGTATGTTCACAAAGTCACGCATCCATTACCACTATCTAATTCCAAAATCCAACTTTTGTTTTTAACACATGCCTCGAATTCAGAGTACACAAATGAAGCAGTCAGCTAGAGGCATGGCCAGGAAGAATCCTTGATATTTTCAAACGTCTATTTATTCTGCCCATTAGTAAGTCTACATCATTTCAGTATTTAGGAAGGTTTTCTATCTCTCCAACAATCATGTAGGCTGATACTTATTAAGGTTTCCACACAGAAGATAGTCATTCTGACCTGGGAAAAAATTAAGTGTGAAAATGTACACATTTGGACTAAATAATGAAAAAGAGGTTGAAAGAAAGTGCATAGGAAGAGGCAAAAAAGGAAACTATGGGCCAAAGGTATACAATAGGGAATATAAAAAAGTTTCTAGGGCACTGCAGAAAGACAATGTATTCTAGTGATTACCTTTATTAGACTCTACTGGATCAGGAGCCAATTCATTAAACATTAATGGCAGGGGAATGCCATCCATATATTATAAATAGCCATTAAGTTGAGATAGCTCTGCACAGGGTCAGTATGAATTAATAAAAAAAACTTAAGCTGGCATTTCAGAATCATAAAAGGGTAGATTTAGTAGAAAATGTTCAGTAGGAATAAGGAAGAACAGTATATATTACACTATTTGTCTGAAGAACAAACTAGAGATGAGAATAAATTTATCATAAACCTAAAAATATCCTTCATGACGAAACACTTATTCCTTGAAAATGGGTGTCAATTACATTTAATAATCTTAGCACTCCATGTGTGACATTGGCAAATGGTAAATGCAAAGACAAATGAGAAGTAGATATTCAGGTGAAAATTAGACAAAATGTTAATGAAACCAGAATAACCTCACTGAATACAGGTCCAAGAATATGTGAAAGCAGCAGAACTGAGATTATTAAAAGATAAGGTCTAATTTCAAATTTCTCTCCTGGGTTAATTCTGGAATCTATCCCACTTGATAGTATTTATAAGGCAGGTCATCTACAAAGTAACCATAATTTTGTTAGTTTTACCATCAGTTTTCACTGGTTAGAAAGTGAAATTATGTTATAAAAAATTATGGCATTGATGGACACTTAAATAGATCACTACATTTGTATAACCTATTTTTCTTACCATCTTTGCTAATTTACACCCAATTTTTCAGAATAATTTGAAGAAAGAATTAAAAGATTCATGTAAGATTCTTTTGATATCTTAGTGTTTCTCGGATAATAGCACAGGGACTTTTGTAAGAATTTCACTGTGGCAGCTATTTTGACACAAAAATTAATATGGCCTCTGTTAAAAATTATCATAAACTTGGAAACAAGACAAGGATAGTGCTGGTAGTGGTATGTGCCATGTTCTTTCAGTATCATACTAGCACATCATTTAAGAAACGCACTTAAGGATTTAATTGTCTAGGAGAACAGACCGGTACCTGATTTTGCTATGTACTTTTTGATTATTGTACAGCTACTGTGAAGTAAAAAGTTAACTTGTAAATTTTTGTCTACTACAAAAACTATTGCAAAGGTTATAGTTTTACTGCCCTGTAGGTTATTAACCAGTCTTATATCTAACTTAGCAGTCCTATTAAAATATTTTCTGTGTCCCACCTACCTCCATTCCTTCTTTTGTTAAATTGTTTGGAACCACCCATGTACCCAGTTCATCAAAATGCTTCTGAAATTACATTGGTTTCCTCACTGAAGACTTATTAAAAGTCGGTACATATGTGTTCTTTATGTGTATTATAGTCATATTTTTAACTCTGAAAATAATACTTTGTCCTCCATCAAGCTCCTGTGTAAAAATTTTTAAAAATAAGCCAACAGCTCTCTCATGAACCTGTACAAAGCAAGGCTTAAATGAATTGCCTTGTGACAGTCAAGCTGGAGGAAAACTGACAGCAGGTAACAGCATTATTTATTGACAAGGCAAAAGCCTCAGCTTAATTTAAGGGCTTCCACTGAAAATATAATTTCAGACACAAGGAGTATAAAACGCAACAACGTGAACAAACTCCATTTTGTTTTTGCCAGTATTATGAGAGGTAAGTCAACTCCAGTAAGGTATCAGTAACAATGCCAAAAAGGTTTATACCCTATGAGTTATAATTACAGAGGTCTGCCATCTCACTCTTTCTAGAAGCATATCTTTGAGCCGCAGTACACAGTGAGAGAGGTTTATACTTAATGCAAGGTATCTTTATAAATTATGACATTTTCATGGTGACTGTGATGGCTTTTTAATGTGTCAGCTTGGCTAAGCTGAACTATAATCCCCAGTTATGCAATCAAACACTAATCTAGATGTTGCTGGGAAGGGATTTTGCACATGCAATTAAAGTATCTAATCAGTTGAGTTTAATTTTGGGACATTATCTTGGGTGGGCCTGACCTAACCAATTAGAAGTTTTTAAAACAGGGCTTTGGATGTCACATATTTGATGTTGGCTTCCAGCTGAGACCTTGGCTGGGGTTGTCAGCCAGAACACTTATACCCCATGGCTAGCCTCTCTACATGGTTAGGGTTCCCTCACAACATGGTGCTTGGATTCCAAGGGAAAGCATACCAAGAGGGGGAGGGGGGATGGAGGGACTAGGAATGAGGAGGGACGGGGAGAGGGGTAGGTAAAGGGAGAGGGAGAAAAAGAGAGAGAGAGAGAGAGAGAAACAAGCAAGGGAGTGGGAACAAGCACCAACGAGGTACATCCTATTAACAGGCAGTCACAAAGTTCCACCTAGGTGCAAGAAAAGGAGAAACAGACCTTACATCTAAATTAGGCACAGAGAGATTCTAGTAAAAGATATGGAACTGGAAATATAGTTGTGGGCATTTTTAGAAAACATAATATGCCACAATGCTCTTCGGCTATTTTTCTGTGAGATTACTGATCATTTTCATAATGACTTCTAGAAGCTTTGAATAAATTAGGGAAATTAACTTTATGAATGACATGAATTATGAGTAATTTTCTGTCAAACAAAAATATTTTTGTTATTATTTTTATGTATCTTTCTCTTTTCTAAGTCCCTTTAAAGGATGCAGGTTTTATTGAGTAGAATTGAATTTTTAAATGAAGTACTTATAAAGGACATGTTCAATATTAATGCATATCAGCTAAGTAATTTACTGTAATTCTCATACTGCCCAATCTTTCTCTCAAATAAACTGATATTTGCAAGTTTAAATGTATTTTGGTTTGAGTCTTACTTCTAACTAGCAGGCTAATCTACTACAGAAACAATAATAAAAATGTTATTTAAAAATCAGACGGAAGAGCAACAGGGAAAGTCAGTGTTGGGTATTTAAATTATGTTTTTATATCAACAGGCTTAGAACACTTCAAAGGTATCATTTCATTTAGTTTTCTTTCATTTTAATGTCACCAAAGGGTCAAGGGATAATCTAGAGATCAATTCACCATCCAATGCACATTGCTTCCCCCGAGTTTGGGAATATAAATTCAAATGTATGATGGTTTTTACCCAAGTTCTTCCAAAAAAATTTAAAGGCTCAAATATTTTTATATCTATACCAGCAGAAAAGGCACTACTTCAAATGAATGCTGTACAAATTAGCCTGGTGACTCTCCTTTTATCTTTTAATAGTTTTGTATCAGCAGGATAGGAGGTAACTCAAATCAGGAGAAGCAGGTTCTACTTTTGCCTCTAACACAGAAAAGCCATGTTCCTTTAGCAAGTCCCTTTAACATTAAACTCATTCAAGTCATCTATAAAATGGGACATGTCACCTCCTTGCATTCCTGACAAGGTGACTGTGAGGATCAAGTGAAATTTCATTCACTTCCTGTCACATTAGGCTGGTAAAAATATAACATACATGATTGTTATTGGGATTGATTGCAATTGCTTAATAAATTTTACCTGTTTTTTGTTTGTTTGTTTGTCTTGTTGTTGTTGTTGCTACACTGCTTGATTTCCTTTAAGAATTTAAGGGGATTAAGTGAGGAAATAGATGATCCACCACTTCATCAATTGTCAAGTACTGAGTACCTACTGTGTGTGACGGGAAGAGGAGGAGTGAGATAAGGAAGAAGAGGAGAAGGGATACAGGGTACCTGATTATCTCAGAACACTGCTGTCCTGCCAGTGTAAGGAAAATAGATACTCCATCAACAACAGCCAGATTGCCATCCAGCCTCAGTCATTTACTAGTTATCCGACCTTGGGAAAGTTACATAAGCCCTGGATGTCAGTTATCTATTGCCATTTAACAAATTATCTCCCAAACCCAGGGGCTTAAAACAATCATAAACAATTATCATCTCACATAGTTTCTGTGGGTCATGAATTTTGGAAATAGCTTAACTCAGTGGTTCTAGCTCAGGGTCTCTTGGGAGGTAGGAGTCAAAACGTATACCAGGTCTTGAATCATCTGTAGGCTCAACTGGGGCTGGAAGATCTGCTTCAAAGATGGTGCACTTACAAGGCTGAGAAGCTGCTGCTGGCTGCTGGAAGGAGACCTCATTCCTTGCTAGGTAGACCTCTTCACGTGGCTGCTTAAGTGTTCTCACAATAAAGCGACTAGCTTCCCCCAAAGTGAGTAGTCTTTTTGTGACCTAGCCTCAGAAGTCACACACTGTTGCTTCCACTGCATTCTATTGGTCAAAGAGATCAACCTGACACAATGTAGGAAGGGACTTCACTAAAGGGTGAATACAAAAAGGTGACGATCACTGGAGGGCATCTTGGAGGCTGGTTACACCAGCTAAGTCTGATCCAACATCGGTAAAATGCCGGTGATAATGACATGTACCTCACAGGGTTGGTGGAAAGATTAAACGACACCATCCATTCAAAGTGCCTACTATCCAATTATGTAACAACCTAAATGGGAAAAGAATTTGTAAAAGAATATATACATGTACATGTATAAATGAATCACTTTGCTGTACACCTGAAACTAACACAACATTGTTAACCACCTGTACTCTAATATAAAATAAAAAGTTAAAAAGAAAAGTGCCTCTTCTCCAGCACTTGCTCATTGAATGTCAGGTCTCCTTATTCATTCTATACGCCTTCTAGGGTCTAGCACAATGTGTATGTGCATGTGTGTATGTGTGTGTGTGTGTGTGTATATGTGTGTGTGTGTATACCTGGACCCCTTTGGCCACTTGATGAAGGCTATGCACAGCTTCTAAGAATTATATTTTTTTAAATAAAAAAGTACAGAGAATTACAGAGAATACAAATTATACTGAAATATAACAGAATATTTTAAAACATATTTGTGATATAGCAATATGTGCTTCTTTATTAAGACCCCAAACAATGAAACCCAATAGCAAGTTGAATGACTACTGTATTTTCAAAAGAATAAGCCAAATAAAATTCTGAGATATTTGCAATAACCGTAATATGATTAAACAATATTTGTGATTTCCATTGGTGACAAAGTCACAAGTACTACCAATATTACTGTGGTCTTATACCTATATTCACACTTGAAAGAAATGCTAAGTTCCAGTTAGAGTTAAGTGTAAATGAAGATCTAATTTCTTTTTTCCCCATTCGAGTTCTCAGATCTCATGAACACTATCCATGGACTTAATGGGGGTCACTGGACCCTCGACCAAATTTCTAGTTACCCTTATACTTTAAAAGAAAGGGGAGGAAATAAGAAAATATAGTTCTAATTTTAATACTAGTATTTAATAAGGTAAAATAATTTTGTTTCTACTAAATTTCCTACTGCACACAGGAATTTATAATGTCTTCCATGGCATTCTCATTTCAAAATGATCACTGTTTGAATTGGACATATACCTATATAATGCTTTCATTTAAATGGATTTTAATGAATCTTTAGGCCTAGATAAGTGGATTTACAGAAGTGGTACATTAAAAGGCCATTTTAAGTTTTGGACCAAAAGGACCTCCAATTTATAGCTCTAGAAAATATCCATTCTATGGTTCAAAGATCCTCGTGGATTATAAAAGAGGAAACGACTAACAGAAAAGGAATTATTCTCCACATTATTAAACATGACAAAAAGCTTCTGAATTGGAGCTTAAAACGGGCTATTTAAGATTCCAGCAATTCCTGGGACTTTGGCAACAAAAATGTTCAAAAACCTTTTATAGTTGCTGTCAGATTTCTGTAAAGCATTTGCGATTCCTGTGAACTTATTTATATAACAAGCTAAAACCTGAAGCCGACTTGAAAGTCTTTCTATTCCAATTATGTAGAATTGGAAATGCCTAGAAATGATGTTCAGTGTTCTCCCCAAAATATAGTCCTGAAATGGTGGTTTCAGAAGCGGGTGTTTAGAACAAGGAAGGAGAGTGTAGCTGCTCTGACTTATAAGGAGCAGTTACAGCAGACATACAAACTGTAGTTTGGTAAAGCGGTTTCAAAGAACTGCCATTTAGCAATTCTCTCGGCAGTGGCACATTCTAAATGACTGCTCATATTGTTCCCTCCTGGCCTACTATAGCGGTTTATTTCTGAAGCTCTATAGTTCATGTGTAATCATGTAGCAAAATAATTCAGGAGATAATGACCCACCAGGATATCAGCTGATTGAGGTTCTTATCACAATACTGTTCCTGCTTCTCTGGGGCTTTCCAAGCCAACTCTTTAACCCTTTTATGCTTCACTATTCCAATTTGACATCTGGCCTCTCTGTGCTCAGAAGACATTGCAGGAAACAAGAGTCAAAACATACCCCGAGCTAGAAATACTAGGTGATAGTCCAAAGAAAAATACTAAGATTGGTTTGCGGGGAGGGTACCACACTTAGCAGCTTCTAAAATGGCTCCTAACGATCCCACCTTCTGGGATTCACATCCTTGTGTCATGCCTCTCTCTCTTTGATCGTATTATGGATCTAGTGACTTCTTTTTGATAAACTGAATTGGCACAAGTATTGGAATGTTAACCCTAAGATTAGTTTATGAAAACTCCCATCTTTCTCACTCTCTTTCTCTGGCTCATCTCGCTCGCTACATTAGGAGAAGCAAGGTGCCCTACGGGAAGCGCATGTGACAAGGAACTGAGGCCAACAGTCCAACAAGCACAGAAGAACTGAATCCTGCCAACCACCCTGTGAGTCAGCTTGGAAGTAGAGCATCTCCTCTTCTCGCAACAAGATACAGACAGCAATATCAGAGATGGTAAATGACTCACTCGCATTCCATACCCAGCAAGGGAAGGTCTAGAATGGGAAAATGAAACTATCTCCTCCGAACTCCAAAGCCTGTGCTTCATTCACTGCATTATACTGTCTCTCCAAATGAATTCTGTTTCAAATATTGGACTGTGTGTTGCCTATTTGGAAGTTAGAACACATTTCACTAGAGATGAATGGTGTGACTGAAACATACATGGCACTAAAACAACAGAAGAGAGGAGAAGGCAAAGGAAATGCAGGGGTGAGGCGAAGAGATGCGGCATTTACATAGGCTCCTGCACCAAAAACTCTCGAGTCTTAGCAGTCTGGTCCAGGGGACTGCTCAGGGGTGAAGGAATGGAGACAAGCATAAATGCCTGCAGAACCTGAGAAAATCAAGGGGCCTCATCCTACACTTTCTGACTTGGAGTTAGCTTTGACTTGATCCTCGGATCTTTGCAGATGTAATTAATTAGGGTTATCAAGATGAAATCATACAGGATTTAGGGTAGACCTTAAATCCAAGGACTGGTGTTTTTATAAGAGAAAGGAGGGACAGATTTGGACACAGAGAAGTGGCAGGGAAGACAGAGGCAAAGACTGGAGCTAAGGTGTCACAAGCCAAGGAACCCCAGGAGTCACCAGAAGCTAAAAGAGACAAGTAAGGACTTTTAAGTCAGTGGCTGACATTTTCTTTTTCTATAAGATTAGTGTAAGAGATTTAATTAGAAATAGTAAGTATAAACCAAGATGTATATTATACTGTAGTTGAATATCACCTCCAGATTAGCACAGTGTCAGGCACAAAGAGGATCCTAAACAATTGGGAGTTTCCCTTCCCCTTCAGGAATAATAGTTGAGGAACCTGAGAAAACCTGATGGCTGCAGCCTAACTTGAATGTTAGCTGCTGTTCACTGCTCTTGAGCTCTTTTATTTTAAAAACTTTTAAACCAAAACTTTATAGGACATGCTGCTCTAAGAAAGTCTTAGGAGACAGTATAAGGGAATATCATACTCCGGACAAAATGGTGCAACTAGAATAAGATCATTCTATCTGTGACTTGATAGTTAGATGTAATTAAATTGCTGGCCAAGACACCCCAAACCCAAGCAATTATAAATACTAACTAATGAAGCCAGGAAATCAAAGGATGAATACTGAATAATATTAGCAGGCGTATCAAAAAGATCACGAAAAGCTTTCTATGCAGAAAAAGTGTGCAAGTCTTTTAAAACGCTTTCTCTTACATAGTCATAAAATGAAATTGAAATATGTATTTTTTCTTGCTTATTGGCTTTGTTTCAAATGGGTATTTTAAAATCTTGATAGTCAATTAAAAAATATTCACCAAACTATAAATGTGCTTAAGTATATGTATATAAGCATGCATAAATACATTATAAACTATTGAATTGAAACATTAGAATGTTCTCCATAGCAACCCTAAATCAAACTGATATTTCATTTTGGTTCCCCTGATGCCAGTATATATAATACATTAAACCCAGAGCTTTCAAAGTATAAAAATGCCTTTGAAAACATAAGTAATATAGAGATGATGTTCAAATATACTATAATATACACCTTGGTTTATAGCTATTATTTCTTTCCCAAGATTACATTTCTATGTGAAAAATCAGTCTAAATATAATATTGGGTCATTAATTGTAACTGTGGAAAGAGATATTTTTACTTTGCAAATTCTGACTATTGGGGTTTCTATGCCCATAGTGATCAATAACTTATTTCTAATTTGCACTTTTCTGGAAAAGCTCAAGTCAAATACCACAGAACTAATAAACTACAAAACTTAAGGAGACAGAACACAGGAGCTAACTAAGGAAAACATAAAGATCCTAGTCTTTGACTTCAAAGTCACTAGTCTCCATAGAAGTACTTAGAGAACTAACTGCAAGGGGGGAATTGGGGGTCTTAACCTTTGGCATTGTTTAAAAGAAATACTGGTGAGTTCCATGCATTAAAATAACCCATGCAAAGACATTCTTGATGAAATAAAATAAAATAACAGACCCACTGTTGCATGCCTGCGTGTACTTTTGAGATGCTGAAATACAGTTGATGCATTCAAACATGAAACCATCGAATTGTACAGCTGGAAGGGACCTCTGACAGTAATTATTCCAAAGCCCTCAAGAGGAGCCTAAGTTCCAGCAAATATGAAGAACGTGACCAAGGTCACAACTTAGTTAGCAACAGAAGTTGGACCAGAATAATGAACTAATTTCATTATACCACAATTTTAGTTTCTAAACACCAATGGACATGAATGCAGAAACAATGACTACAATCATATGCTGTGCCTAAAATAACAATTACAAAAATAAAACTACAGCCTCAGTTAAATCATTCACCTTTGTATGTTTTCTTCCCAAGACACAGAACATTTCCATTCTCAAAGATCCCTTGTATTGCCCACTTGTAACCAAACCCATTTCCCTCCCACCCCAGTTCCCTACCCATCCTTAACCACTCATCTGTTCTCCATTTCTATATTTCCGTCATTTTAATAATGTTATATACGTGGAATCATACAACATGTAACCTTTAGAAACTGGCCTTTTTCACTCAGCATACTCTCCGGAGATGCATGCAAGTTTTTATGTGGATTAATAGTTTATTCTTTTGAATGCTGAATAATCTCCATGATGTAGATGTACCACATTTCATTTACCCATTCACCTGC
The DNA here is from genome assembly GCF_965194805.1 of Balaenoptera borealis. Lineage (NCBI taxonomy): Eukaryota > Metazoa > Chordata > Mammalia > Artiodactyla > Balaenopteridae > Balaenoptera > Balaenoptera borealis. The sequence goes on along the minus strand of NC_138869.1, from coordinate 33,320,506 downwards.
CCAGTCACATCTAGGTTGCACTTCTAGGCAGCTCTCAAATCTGTCCACTTCACTCCATCGGCCCTAAATCCAGTCCCCATTCTCCCTAACCTCTATTATTATGGGCATCATACTGGTTTCCCTGGTTTCCAGCTCTTTCCTAAACAGTGCCCACCTTTCTAATACCCAAATCAGATCTCCCAAAACCATCCTAGATTCTCTAGGGTTCCTTAGATTCCTGGATCCTACTCAGGCCTCCCCTCTCTCAAGAATCTCATTTGTTCATTCATTCAAAACAGTGAATGAACATGTTTTCCTTTAAATGATTTATTCTAAAATAAAAATCTAATCTAAAAGCATTATTCTAACTCTTTAATAGCTTTATGATCAACAAAATAAAACTAACATCAGTGTTTTAAAATAGGAAAGTAAGTCTGTGACATATGGCATTAGCACTGCTTCATAAGGACAAGAAGAAAAATTGGAAATGTACAGTAGCTACTACATTTCAGCAGGAGAGTCTTACTTATGAACCCCTTGAGAACGGGAATATCAACCATATCTTGCAAAGCTACACTATGACTCATGAAACAGAGAAGCTGTACCTAACCAAACCATGATGACAGACTAAGCTTAAACTTATCATTAGTTCATTCAGAGCCATGCATTTTTCTCATAGACTCAAAAGCTATTCCAGAAACTGCCTACTTGGCATATGCTGACAAATACCTAAGAACATCCCATGACTAACTCCAGCCCCCCAAATCTTCTAGTACCCCTTCTCTAATTCTTCCTTTTGAGACAACCCACAGTTCCGGCGTGTGTTCACCCTTGCTGCAGCAGGCTAATAAACTTACCTTGGAATTCAAGTATGTTCCTGATGACCTTTAGTCATTAGGTTTTAGCAAAAAACAAAAAACGGAACAAAACAGGTAACAACAACAAAACACCTAGGGAAAGGTATCAAAGATTTCACACCTAACTTTTGAACCTCTTGATAGAGGAGAAGGACTCAGGGAAAGAGGGGAAGGGGGTGGGGTGCAGATTACCCATGAAAATGGGCTTGTATATTATCTCTGTGGTTTTAAAAACATATATTAACATAGGTCTCATCAGTTACAAACTATGAGTAATCTTACAAAAGAAAAAAAAATGCTTACTCTCAGGAGATGATTAAACACTTACATTGACTACCTGTATTTAAAGTGGCTATGATTCAATGTCAGACTAATATTTTTTGCATCTATCTTAACTTGTATTTTAAAAGAAGTATATGGAGGTTCTAATTAGAAATTAACTGAAGGCCACTTTGAATCGTTATACTGTGGGAATTAAATGATACTGTTTTTGTGTTTTTCTTTTTTCCTTTTTTTTTTTTTTTTTTTTAATCACTAAGAGTTCAAGGAAAGCTTGGTTTTCATTGAAAGAGGCAAGAAAAAACAGCTTCTGACTAAATGTCTATGACTTCAGTATGGGGTGCCATACAACCTCTCTCTCCTCCTGGCATATTTAATTAATGGAGTGTTCAGTGGTTTTTTTTTTCCTCCTCCAACAGGCCCTACTCCGACCCTGAGCAATTTCTCCAGCCTTAGCTCCTCTGACTTTTTATCATGAAAAACACAGTTAAGCACTTGATTATATTTGGCCATATTTTTCTCTTTCTCCAATTTCTCAGTTTCTATTTTTAGAAAATACTTCTATTATAACTTTTTTTTTAACATCTTTATTGGAGTATAATTGCTTTACAATGGTGTGTTAGTTTCTGCTATACAACAAAGTGAATCAGCTATACATATACATATATCCCCATATCTCCTCCGTCTTGTGTCTCCCTCCCACCCTCCCTATCCCACCCCTCTAGGTGGTCACAAAGCACGGTGCTGATCTCCCTGTGCTCTGCGGCTGCTTCCCACCAGCTATCTATTTTACATTTGGTAGTGTATATATGTCAATGCTACTCTCTCACTTCGTCCCAGCTCCCCTCTCCCCCTCCCCGTATCCTCAAGTCCATTCTCTACGTCTGCGTCTTTATTCCTGTCCTGCCCCAAGCTTCCTCAGAACCTTTTTTTTTTTAGAGTCCATATATATGTGTTAGCATACACTATTTATTTTTCTCTTTCTGATTTACTTCACTCTGTATGACAGACTCTAGGTCCATCCACCTCACTACAAATAATGCAATTTTGTTTTTTTATGGCTGAGTAATATTCCATTGTAAAATACTTCTATTATAACTTAATGTTTATCACAGTGTCTAGCACTGTTTTCAAAAGAAAACATTAACAACAAATCTTGTTGATTAGGACCAGTATGAACAACCGCATTGTAGAAAAACTTTGAAAAGTAATTCCCCATTTCAAAGGTGTCTTCATTATTCTCCAGTCTTCCAAGAATCAGATCTCACTGACATATAACTCATATTCCCAACTTGAGAACATTCTAAGGCTACATCTCTTCATCAAAGTTAATTGGGAGAAAGTGTCACTCACCAGAAAATTCCACCTAACTGAAAACTGAACTGAAACAGCCAGGCTGAAATGGGGGCTGATCTGCATTTCTCATCAAGCAGCACTCTAAGGTATCATGGACAAGACTGCCGTTAGCTGGAAAAAGCTGTGATACCATCAGTTTTACACCAGGATCAAAAAACAATTTTCAACTTTTATTGCAAGGTTTGTTAATAAGTCTCTCCCCTTTTCATCACAGTTATGAAAAACTCCTAATACTTGTGTTGCATGGGAACAAAACTAGGGAGGACTTAAATTTCAGGTCAATTGGACATACATTTTTAAAATACTATCATCGAGATTGATTACTGGGATACCTGGAAACTACCTTCTCCCAAATCAAACAGAACCTGGAGTGATGGTAAATTCAAATCAATAAACCTGTGATAAAGACTATCCTAAGAATCTATTTTCACTTATTCCTAAAACTCTAACCACTATGCATGACATCCAAATTCCTACTGCAGTAGATGTTTTCTCTGGCTTATGGGAGCAGTGCAGCAATGGCTAAGAGGTTTCAGCTCTCTTGCCAGTTTTTGGGGGTTTTTTTTAGTTTTTTTTTTAATTTTTGAATTTTATTTTATTTATTTTTTTATACAGCAGGTTCTTATTAGTCATCCATTTTATACACATCAGTGTATACATGTCCATCCCAATCTCCCAATTCATCACACCACCACCACCAATCCCCGCGGCTTTCCCCCCTTGGTGTCCATACGTTTGTTCTCTACATCTGTGTCTCAACTTCTCTTGCCAGTTTTGATTGCCAACTACTGCCTGCCACACAGTGGAGAGGAATTCTGAAGTTGCCTCTGGGCTTTGTGGAAGGGAATAGCAAAATCCATCAGCAACATTTGCCAGTATAGCAAACTAGTGCTAATTGCTCTGGGTCCTCTCCCAGAACGTGCATTGCTTGACACATGGAAGGCTATGTTTCAGAACCCCCTTTGCAGTTGCACAGGGCCACGAGACCAGCTCTGGGCCACTGGCTGTGATCAGTAGTAACACGCTCCACGTAACTGCCCACATGCACTTGCCAATGCCTCTCTTCCACAATTGTAGTAAACCTCAAGTCTTGAAATAAAGGTGCCACAAGTCAGCAGTGGAGTAAAATGATGAGCCACCCCTTGGAGGAGAGCAGCTCTGGAGAGACCCCTGGAACCACGGTGGGACCTCCAAGGATGAGAAATAAATGATGGTTGATTAAGCCTCAGAAATTTTGTTACTATTGTTACTATTTTGTAACAATACATTATAACCCAGCCTGCTCTGACTTCTACACTGACTCCCAGAGCAGGGATAGAAGGTAGGGGTGCCCAGTACTTGGCATTTCTTAGGGATCACAAATGAATAATCAGGAACACTGGTCGATCTTACATTTAAAACACCCACCAACACCATGGTGAATTTCCATCTGGCATAATAAGAATTTTTGTGTTCACATTGCTGACCTTCATTTTGCTCACTACCAACTGTGACTAGCACTTCGGCTCCTACCTGGCTCCTTTATCCTTTCTCTATTCTTTTCTTAAGCACACATATGTTCCAGAGCCGATTTGACATATCATAATAATAAATACAATGTGTCTCTATAAAAAGCAAAAGGAAAAGTTCCATTGTTGTGGCTCTTTTCAATGCCTGTGAGTACGATAACATATTGAACTTCTACATATTTCAGTCACAGGGTCACTTGTGGCACCCTATATTTTTGTAGATGAACTATAGCTGTTGTCAATCACATCAGGAAGATTCCTTCACATTTTTACATATCTGTAACAGCAGGCTTCCAGTAGAAAAGGTGTCTAACATTAGAACAAATGATCATTTGAGAACAAAATCTTGTGTTCTTCCACAGTGCTTACTAGATGCCAGGAACTGTTCCACCAGCTTTACTAGTATCGATGCGTTTAATACTCCCAACGGCCTTGGGAGATTGCTACCATTTTTGCTGCCATTTTACACATTAAAAAAACTAGTGTGTGAATTTAAATGCTCACAAAAAGCACTGATTCTTTTCTCATCATAAACTAGAAGAGCATTCCCAGGTGAAACATAGAATGAGCAACTGAATTTCAGGCAAACAACAAAAATCTTTTAGGGTAAGTATGTGCCACGTATCACATGGGATATACTTACACGAAACAAATTTTAACTGACATTTAACAAGAACCAACTGTTTGCATTTTCCATCTTTCCTTTGCTCTAAAAATTGTGAATCCTAATAATTTCAAAACACATCCACTGATGAAATGGACATTAAAATACTCTAAAATCTTTTAAAAAATTGCATTTATCTGAAATTCAAATTTATCTGGGCTCCTGTATTCTTATTTGCTAAATCTGGAAACTCAAAATTAGAAGCAAGATTTGAAATTTTCATCAATACTCGATATTTTTAACTTTATTAAGCAACTAAGCTAAGCTGACTACACATGTCTCCATCAAAGAAAGTTAAAGAAGATATGAGGGAAAGCAAAACCTTTCAATCTAGTCTATGATAAAAAATAAATGCCAAAAAACATTTCATTATAAAATTTGCTTTTACTTTCCTACTACTCAGCCTGTGACATTTGAGAAGGATCCAGATGTTGATATATGATTCTGCCAATTGTCACATTTTACATCTAAATTGGTGAAAATCCTACCTGTGAGTCTCTAAAGCATTCACTTTGTTTGGACTTGGGGGTGAGGTTTGCAAGAAAACACAGAATATTCTTTTTTCTTTTTATTACTTTTACAGCATGAATATTCTAGCTCAGGCAGAGATGAAAGGACATAATAAATAGGAAACACTGCTCTCCCAATGTATGCCTGAAAAAGTCCTTGTCAGTCATATTCAGTAAAGTGCATCAAAAATAATGCTTACCATGGCAGGAGCCTGTGCTGAGTTTAACATTCTTGGGGACAAACAATGAAGTAAGTGTAGAGTGAGACTAATAAAATTTTCAAAACTGAGATACCTCAGAATAAAGTGCTTCCAGAGACTCTTAATAACATCATTTTAAACTCTTGGTCTCCCTTTCGGGGTCTATTTCATGTAGGGCCGTGAGTTACTGCCAACAAGCTAATATCCACTCTCAGCACAAGCACAGTATGTCTCCAATCGCCATTCATCAAGAGCTTCAAAACAATCTTTATCTTTCTGCTTGTTGTGAATATTAATAAATTAAGATCTTTAAACTGTCTAGAAAGAAGTAAGAAATAACTGCCAAGAGCTCCGGTGCAGATGATGTATTTACATACATTAGAGAAGTACCATTAACAGTAATTAATGGTGCTTTTACATCTCAAAATGCATTGCAATTGACTGTCGATTTGTTTTGGAGGTGTTTGCAATCATAAAACAAATCTCTTCCTAAATGGATACTTAGTAATTTTTAATAATTTTAAACTGTGATGCTCTACTTAACGCTTTAGCAATTACACACTGTTTTTTGAAGAAAGTTTTTTAAATTTAGAATTTTTATTGAACTTTATTAAAGTTAATGAGACTGCATTACTTATGTTCTACCTTAATTCACAATGTTTTTAAAGGTCATGAAGGCTAATGTAAAAATTTGTATTTTGAAAAAAGCAAATTCAGTCAGTTAATGACTATACAATTAAAACATAATTCCACTACTCTCTTCCCCCCCACCCACTATGTTCTGAAGCAACCCACATTTAGTAACATGGTATGTCTTCATGAGCGGTTTTAAAAATGAAAAGTTTAGGACATATGACCGTTAGGACGTAGAACGGACACAAATGTTGAGAAGAATTTCACTAACCCCTGATTCTCTTCTGACTTGGTATGACTTTTGATTAGAACTAGAGTACGCAGTGCCTGGCAAACTACACTAAAGGATATTTATATCAACTGAACTTCTAAAGAAGTTAAAATTAGAAAAGATATATCCTCTAAGTCAATACATCCTGCAATATTTCACTGGTGACTTAAGTCTCATTTTGGTTGAGAAAACTAAGAGTAAAATAGAAAATACATTTGCTCTGAGGGTGCCAAGGCCATATGGAATAGAAATTTGAGCTAAAATAAACTTGTCTGCAGTCTTTCCATGCAAGAAGGAAACTGTAAAAACAGATTTGGGGCAATCATGATATGAGTTACTACGATATCATTTGCAAGCCTCTTCAATGTCTCTTTCAGTCCACTTTATTTCCACTAGGAACAACTGCTTAACCCTTTGAGAGTAGTTCTTTGCAACAATTCCTCACAACAATATACGTGCAAAATTAAACTGAGCTTCTTTGACCATTCACAGCATGGTGAGAGAGCATATAAGGCAATAATTCTGAATATACAACAAGAAACAGATATTTCACAATTTTACAAATTTAAGGAAATACGCAGGAGGAGTACCAAACAAACTTGGCATGTTTAAAGATATACTTGGTGCTTGTCAACTGTCAAATAGTACAGACATATTGTTTGTATTATCAATGATAACAAGAAAATCATAAAGAATTAATCATGAGTATCTGCCTTCATCTTAGGATCACAATAACAAGACCGACATGCTGCATTTCTTTTGTGATGAGGCAAAAATCTAACACATGAATCCTATGAAGACAAAGCCAATCATTTTTATGTGTTTTTGAAGAATTCCAAATCAAGAAATCATGTCCCATTTTTGAGATGAATGCTTCCCTCTACCCCATACAACAAAGATGAGAGCGCAAAGAGAAATTTTTGATACATGTGAGTAACTAGATGTACATATGCTGCCTTCAGTAAGGCTCTAATCTCAGAGATAAGGAGCCAGTACAGAAGTGTGTCTCTGGTAAATTATCTCCTAAAAAATTATAACCTCCTTAATATCTACAGAAAAATCTTATTTAAAAAAATGGTAAATTCACCAAGCACACACCATTTTGTCAGTTAACCTTTGATTTCTGTCATTTGGCACTCCTTAATTCCAAAAGACAAGATTGATAGAGACGCCTCCAATACCTCATCTGCTCAAAGCAAGACAGTGAGATGATATCCAATGCAAGACCTAAACATTTCAACTCCATTGTCACTGATACAAGGGAATATGAGTTCCAGGAAGGAAAAACTGAATGCCTTGCTTGGATTTTTGCCATTGAGAAAAATCTACTCTAGCACGTGTTGTATGACACTGATATTTACTTTGAGTAGGTTTTTAAAATGATACCTGCTACAGTTATCATGGATCCATGCATCCTTAAAGTCTTACAGGTTATAGAATAGCAGGGGTAAATATTTTTATAAGCCACAAGGCACTGTTGTCGTTTTGTTCCCTGGAGGAAGAGATACTTTTCCAACTATTACACTACCTTTCTATTCCTAGGGTCAGCTGAATCTGGTCATGACCCTGGACAAAAACTGTGATGGAGAATTGGTTTTCTGTGATGGAGATTCCTGGAGCTCATACTCTGGATGTGTGCAGACTTTTAAGGCAACCGTGGCCAATCGAGGTAGAGAAGGTGAGGGCACTGCTATTTTCAAGACACATGCAGGTGGTGCTCGATCGTGATGATCATTACTGATGATGACAACAGCTGCTGACATTTACAGAGGGAGTGCAATGTCATGTACAACATGCACAAGGCTTTAACATGTCACCTCACCATATCCTCACAACACCATGGTGACTTAAAACTATTAGCAACACAACCTCACGGATGAAAAAATAAAGGCACAGTAGTTACCTGGCCCAAGGTCACTGGGAGTTGAACTCAAACCTGTTCATTTACTGAGCCCATGCTGTTCATCACCACAGTGCCAGCTGTGTAAGGAGTCAGACTCAAGTCAGTCGCCGCTCCACGTCTCATATAACCTTGGCCAAGTTACTTAACATCACAAAGCCTCAGTTTCTCCATTTGTAACGTGCGGATTATAGCACTACCTGCCTTACAGGTATCAGAAAAAACATTTCAAACTTGGAAATAGGCAAACGAGATTACTGGATTCCTTTAGTATAGTGTTCCCACTGCTGGGTGTGACTTTCTGTTTACAGGGCTATTTTACAACTGATGGGAGAGAGTAGCTTGTGTGAGCTCTTATGGACCAGCAGGACATTATCCTGTTCTGTATCTGGCCCAACAATCTATCAAATCACACACACGCGCGCGCGCGCACACACACACACACACACACACACACACACACACATATAATCTCAAATCATTTTTGGACTAATTTTAACATCTTACTAGGTCCCTCACCCTCTTAAATTAATGAGCTGAATAAGATCTTAAACTGTATTTATATTTGCACAACAGCCATGAAGTTGCCCTTCTGAAAACTGATTTTTAACACTCGATTGTTCTGAGAATTAAGTGAGATGATGCATATGAAATGTTCAGTATAGGGCCTGTCACATATGATTCAATGAATGTCATTTGTTAACATTATTGCTATGATCATCTCAATAATTGTCACCACCACTACCATACTATTTAAATTTTTTAATGTTAAGAATTGTTTCTGTTTACTCATATTCAAATATTAAGTGAACAGTTAATAACTAGTTCTGAGAGTAGTTCCAAAATTACACTGTTACCCATAGCTGAAGCCACTTTACAATTTGGCCTTGAGAGCAATTATCTCGCAAATTACACGCAGTACAGAAATGGAGTTTTTAAGGGATCCACTTTCGATGCACAGAAGGTTGTGCATCAGCCGGGCTGCCATCATCTCTGCTAAACAGGATTCATTAGAGTGATAACTGACGGCCGTTTCCCTTTCTAAGCGATTGCTCTGTAGTTCCATTATGTTCTGTCAAGGAAGTACTACTCATTAATTACCAATAAACTGAGCACCAACTGTGCCTGCAGTAGAAGGTTTGGAACTGTTAATCTTGGGGTGGGGAAGGTGGCAGGAAGAGGAGAACTCCACCTGGCCAGGTGCAGGAGACGCATGGCGAGAGGACGTTATTACAGGCGTGGGGGGGGGAGGGACAGAGCTTCTGAGAGGATGGAAGACCTTTGCTTTTGAGGCTCCTGGTATACTGAGAAAAGCAGAAAGGAAGAAATGTCAAACCAGTGGTCCAAAAAGTATGCCTATGTTTAAAAAAAAAAGCAAACTTTGAACAGGAAAAAATAAAATCAAAATAATTAAGATATTCCTAAGGTAACGACAGAACTTTTTTTTCCTTTTTAAATTTTAATTTTTTTAAAAAATTTATTTCTTTCTTTATTTATTTTGGCTGCTTTGGGTCTTCGTTGCTGTGCGCGGGCTTTCTCTAGTTGCGGCGAGCGGGGGCTACTCTTCGTTGCGGTGTGCGGGCTTCTCATTGCGGTGGCTTCTCTTGTTGTGGAGCACGGGCTCTAGGCACACGGGCTTCAGTAGCTGTGGCACACAGGCTCAGTAGTTGTGGCTCATGGGTGTAGTTGCTCCACAGCATGTGGGATTTTCCTTTTTTTAAATTCAAAGTACGTGGCAGGTGAGTGGTCAAGAGGTTTGGCAGAGGGCTTTTTGCATTCCAGGTAGAACACTTCTGTAACTCTCCTCTTTTGGAAATAATATCTAAAATCTAAATTAAGGCTTTTTGTGAAAGTGCAGGCTGAAGCCCAAGGGTTGAGCCCTTTTCCCTCACCCCTCAGACCCTGAGCTCTGACTTTCAGTGAACCATCTGGTATCCGTGCCCCAGAGCTGGGCTCCTTGCCTGCTTGCTTTGTCTTTCACTACAGAGCCATTAGAAGGCTCTTTCTAGAGATTCTGGGAGACACATCCTCGTTGCTCTCCAACTTCTTCCATCAGCCAAGCTGCGTCCACAGCCACAATGGTCTTTTGGTTTCTCCAATTCCTGCCATGTATTACTTACTATAATTTTTCTGAACGTACTTCATCACGCAAGCTATCAGTCGGTTTCACATTCAAGTGTCTCACCTCACCAATAAGACTGCACCTTCTTGAGGACAAGGACATGGCTGTGAAGGATAATTAGCAATTACAGAGGGCCACTGCTTTGAAATCTGTCTGGCCACGTGGGCACTTGGCAGAGCAGACAAGCAAGAACCACCTTTGTTTATTCCTCCAGCATTCCTCTGCCACAGGAAAGGGAGACAATTGCTTTTTAAAAATGTTTTAAAGGTATTTGTGGATTTCTGGCTTCAGTAGAGCCCAAGACCTATCATCGGAAGCCTCTGGACTCCCTGGTATGTGCAGATATCTGTTGGTATCTGAGTCCCTGTTCTACAGTGTTTTTAAAAAGAGGATCCTGGGCTTCCTTCAAGATCAAAAGAGAGCAGTGCTCTCTCCAAGAGATTGGTGCTGAAAGGTGGGAGAATATAGTGAACTGGGGCAAGAGGACAAGAACTGGGTAGCGGTCAAGGTCAGCCAAAGGCCAAGTGAGAAAGACTAACAGAACCAGCTAATCAGTAATACATCTGGGCACTGAAGCAGGGGCAGGTATGACAGAAGAGGGACAGACCAAAAGGCCTGAGGGACAAGGGCAGACACGGGAGGTGGGCACTGCAGGCCTGTTCTGTCAGCTCCTGAGGAAGCGAAGAGCTTCAGGAAACTAGAGAATACAGGGGGCTCCAGCTCAGCCCAACTTGGCTTTAAAAAGGCACAAGCCCCAAGGCAAAAGCCCCAAGGCAAAAGCACTCCAGGCATTCTGGAAACACAAAGGGGCCCATTAGAGGAGAGGAAGGAAAATTTCAAAAATTTTAATTTGGAATTAATTTCAAATGTATCCCCAAATTCCAAGAACTAGAATAGCACAAGGAACACCTATCTACACCCCAGATCCATCTTGAGTTAACGTTTTCCCCATCTGCTTATCATTTGCACTTTCTCCCTATATACATACTGTTTATTTCCTGTCCTTATTTTGAAAATAAGTTTCATTCAGTGTGCATTTAAGAATAAGGACAATTTCTCTTATCACCACAGTACAGCAACCAGCTTCAGTAAATGTAACATTGGTACCATATTTTATCTAATCCACCATCTTCTTTCCCAGTTTGGTCTATTAACTAGTGATGTCCCTTATGGCATTCTCCCTGTCCAGTGTAAGATCTAGTATAGGCTCTCATTTAGTGCCCCTGTCTCTGTAGTCTCCTTTGATCTCAAACATTTCTTTGACTTTTTTTGTTTCACAATATATCCCCACTTGTACCTTCCACATACTTTTTTTTTTTAATAGAACTATTCCTTACTGGGGTTTCTCTGATGTGTCCTGGAGATTGGATTCTGGTTACGTATTCCTGGCCCCAAAACTGTACTGTCCACATTGTGCCCTTCTCTGGGCATCACATCAGGAGGGACACGATGACTGCCTTTTACTGGTGATCTTTCAGTTCTGATCACCGGTCAAGATGTTGTCAGCGTTCTCCACTGCAGAGTTATCATTTTTTTCTAAGCAGAAGACTGCCTAATATGCTGATTGTGGACAGTCTTCGCGGAGAGTCGCCACAGTTTCCTGCTTCAACAGCGCTTGGACGGAACCCGGCGCTCGTCCCCCGCTCCGGCTGGCCGCTCAGCGCCAGCCCTCGCCGCCACCTCACAGCGCCCTCCGGCCGCCCCGAGGTCCCCGCCGCTGCTCCAGCGCCGCGCAGCCTCCGCCACCGCATCTCCTCGGCCGCCCGCCAGGACGACCGCGTCCCCCTCGCAGGGGCGCCAGCACTACCACCAGCACTCGGAGGCCGCCGTCAACCACCAGATCAACCTGGAGCTCTACGCCTCCTACGTCTAACTGTCCGTGTCATACTATTTTGACCGCAATGATGTGGCTTTGAAGAACTCTGCCAAATACTTCCTTCACCAATCTCGTGAGGAGAGGGAACGTGCTGAGAAACTGATCAATCAGCTGCAGAACCACCGGGGTGGCCGAATCTTCCGTCAGGATATCAAGAAACCAGACCGTGATGACTGGGAGAACGGGCTGAATGCAATGGAATGTGCGCTACACTTGGAAAAAAGTGTGAATCAGTCACTACTGGAACCGCACAAACTGGCCACTGACAATAATGACCCCAATTTGTGTGACTTCACTGAGACTCATTACCTGAATGAGCAGGTGAAATCCATCAAAGAATTGGGTGACCACATAACCAACTTGCCCAAGATGGGGGCCCCGGAAACTGGCATGGCAGAGTATCTCTTTGACAAGCACACCCTGGGAAACAGTGATAATGAGAGCTAAGCCTTAGGCTGGCTTCCCGTAGCCACGGGGATGACTTCCCTGGTCACCAAGGCAGTGCATGCACGTTTGGGTTACCTTTACCTTTTCTATAAGTTGTACCGAAACATCTACAAGTTCTTTCCTTAGTACCATTGTTCAAATAAAGTAATTTGGTACCTCCCCACCCCCCCAAAACATTCTGATTGTGTATTAGACAGGACGAGGATTTAGTTCACTATGTTTCAGTTACACACTGACAAAGTATACACATTTTTAAGAGCTTAAAAGTGTGTTTTGTTTGTTTTAAATAATGACACATGTTTAGGACCTGCACGTAATTGTTCACTTTGCACCGTCTACCACTCTGGGCCGTGAGCTTTTATTATGCAAAAGCTGTGGTCTGTGAGCCATTGTTTGTCTGCGCGCCTTCCGGCCCTCTCAGTAAAACAACACATACAATAACCAATAAACATGCTGCTTTTAAAATGTGGTCCAGAAGTAGATTTTCACATTTCGAAGTGCATCACAGGCTGTTAAAGCTAAGAGACATTTGAAATCAATTGACACAACATACACGCTTTTACAGTTGAGAAAATCAAGGCCTGGGGAGGAAAAAATGCACAAGGTCATGTAGAACAACAGTTCTTTACGAATGATTATAAAATCAATTTAAGGGGCCATGGCTGGCATGTTTTAAATTGAAATAAAAAATATCTGAGTGCTCAGCATATAGCAAGGGTAAATACTGTTTGGTGCAACTTTTGTTTTAACTACGTGTGTTTATGAGTATGTATGCTCCTCTTTGTTGGGTAATGATATTAAATCTATTTCTTACTGAAGGTCATGGTTAAAAACCTTTAAAAAACAAAAAACAAAAAACTCCACGAGAACCTAGGTCTTCCAACTTAAGAACCAGTAATCACTCTACTAGAAAGGTTCTTCTTTAACTTTAGTGTGAAAATAAATAAAGGTTGAAATGCAGTTTCTATTTCAAAAGGTCTGGGTTGGGATCTGAGAATCCGTATTTTGCATAGGCCTGTGGGTGATAATAAGCCACTGGTGTTGGCTTGTGGACACCTTTGAGAAGCATGGTGGAAACGCTATATCCCAGGAGGGACCTAGTGTACTATGAAGGATATCTACATGAAGTAGGTATCAAATATATATATATATATATATATTTTTTTTTACATTTGTTAACAATTAAAAATGAATAACTAATTCTTGGAAAGGTTTAGATTAAAACAAAAACCAAAAAACCTTCTACAGAGAATCAGCTCAACTCGCAGCCAAGAAAATGTGCTTACTGTGGTAGTCCTAAGAATGTAGGGACTTCTAGTATTCATGATACGCCACACATGAGAACCAATGCACCAATAATCCTGAGGGTTGGGATTAGTTCCCCCAAATTACAGATGAGCAAACAAATTCAAACATCTTATTTTGTCCAAGGTCATACTGCTTGAGAACAGAAGGGAATGGATTAGAATCTAGCCAATTCCTAAGGTCATGCTTCTGTTATACTCACAGACTCACACATGGATATTATTTGTACACATAAACATGCTTTAGACATGACACATATACAAATATGCACGTTAGCATTTTTCTAAGCAGTCTACAGTATTCAAGAGTCAGAGATCAGTGAGAGGAAACGAATGTGTTCATCAAACTCTAGAATTGTGTGCCTTCTGATGTGGCTCAAGCAACACCATTAATATTGTCAAAATTAAAGGGGTCTCTTCAAAACAGTCCCATTCTATTGGGGGGGGTGAGTTAGAAGGCTGGGGGGGAAAGAGTGAGCAGCAAATGACAAGCACTACAAACAAGATTCCATCATCTATAACTTAGATTTCATGCAGTATACTTAGTTCAAACCCTGGCACTTTATACAAATAGCTTGTCACATAAAGTGCAAACAACTCTCTTTTGACAAAGTGATACGGCTTTGGAGCTGGGTTGACTGCTTTACATACTGCAAAGCTCTTTAAGTGACAAATGAAAGCGGAGTCTTGAAATTACAGTGATATGGAATTACTGCACAAATTCTTTCTGGTTTGATGGGGGTTGTGGGGAGGGAGCAAAAGGATAGCATTCTGCAATTAGTTAAAAAGAAAATCTGAGTGGATATGAAGTCAGATTTTTCTAATCTTGACTCTGTAAAGTGGACTTCGAACATACTGGCACGAAACTGAGATATGGTCCCAAAAACTTCAAATGAGATGTACAATGTTGTTTAAAGATCTGGCTGAAGTGCTTCTCTTGACCTAAATTATGCCCAGCACGGGTGCAGTAATTATCTCTGCTAGAGATGTTTGGTGTGCTGGCATTGAAACCTTTTGATATGTTTGTTAATGTAGCTTTTTGTGTACACACACTGCTTTCCCAAGCTGTCTACATCAGTGGCATGTTCAAATGAAGCCAAATAATTTAAAAGGCTCTGCTTTCACGCTGGCTTTATTTAGCTTGAATAAACATTGCCAGTCAATCTCATATAAAACCTCACTTCATAAATGCAGCTGCCCTGTGCTCCTCTCTTAATAAGGATTTGTACAAAGAGACCGGTTGGGCAACATAGCTCTGATAGATGATTAATAAGAAATATAGGATTTCTTTCTTAAAAATCATACTATGACCATAAGAGGGCAAATTCATTATCCATAACTCAAAAGGAGCAAAGGATTTCAGTTGTATCAGAAGCCTTATCTGACTTCAATCTGACAGTTAACTCTAGGCCGTAAATGATTAAATAAAAGTCTAAGTTCACCCAAGCCTGGCAAAAATAAAACTCAAAGCCCAGAAACTTCAAATAACATAAGAAAAAGTCACAGAATTTTCAACCTCAAAAAGAAATGGAGAGGAGATGTATGATAGGATGGAAACTGTGATTTCAGATGGATGGTCCCTTTTGCTGTTTGTGTTTTTCAGAACTAGATTTAAATTTTGCAATACCTTCCAACAGAAAATAAAGTTTTGAGAGTAATGTGACTGATTTTAACTTTTTAAAGAAAACTTTTTAATTGAGATATTGCGTCTATACAGTGTGGCCGCAAAATCTTTAACATCCCTTCCAGTGACAGGTAGGGGTCTATCTCCTTGAGTCTGGTGGGCTCGGAAAGTACTCTGACCAACAGAATTCAGCCGAACTTACTCTGCCCAGGTCTTAAGAAACTGTTATGTCCACTTACTCTCTTAAAACACCAGCTCTTAAAGTCATGAACTGTTCTAAGGTAAGAAGTCTGACCATCTTGAGGTCAACATGTCCCGAGAAAGCCCGTTTAGATAGCCCCAGGGGGTGGGGCGGGGAGAGAGAAGGGGCAGGGGGGAACCTAACTGACTTTCTGCCGTTGGAGTCGTCCCAGTCGAGGCACCAGACTTTACTGGATGAGATAAGCCAATCATCCTTGCACTGCCCTTTGCGAATCCCTGACCCACACCACTGTGAGATATAATACCAACAAACCGTTTTCAGCTGTTACGTTTTTCAATGGTTTATTACACAGCAATAGGTATCCAGAACATATAGTAAGGTGGGATAATCTTAGGTGTGCCACTCTGCATTTTTGCATATGTACACACACAGGTAACCAGGACCCAGACAGTGAAACACTGTGTTTCCATTACTCCAGAAGACTCCCTCTGCCCCTTCCCAGACAGTGCCCTCAATAAACTACCCACCCCCCTCCACACACACACACACACACACACACGTAAGCGCTATTCTAACTTCTATCACCATTGGTCAGTTCTGTCAGTTCTTGCATTTTCCAATACAGTACATCATACAGTAAGTACTCTTCAGTAGCCAGCTTCTTTCATTCAACTGTCTGTGAGATTCATTAATGTTGCTGCATGGGACAGTAGGTGGTATGTTTTCACTGCTGTGAAGTATTCCATTTTATAAGTGTACTACATTTATCCATTCGGTGACTGATGGACATCTGGGCTGCTTCTAGTTTGGGCTTTTCTAAAGAAAGCTGTTATGAACATTCTTCTCCAGTCTTTTGGTGGATAAATGCATTCATTTTGGGGGTATAAACCTAGGAGTAGGGTTTCTGGACTTTGGGGTAGGGTGTATGTTGACAAAGGATTAGTTCAGATTCTGACTACTTAGGGATCTGCTCATGAGGGTTGTGTTGTAGTTTCTTCTGTCCCTGTATCTAGCAAATATTGAGAAATAATCATGCCAAGCATTAAATTAAGTGATTTATGATTTGTCCTTCCATATTTGATCTCTCCTGACTAACTGCACAATAGTACTGTTCTCAACAATGTCTAATGTCATGAAAATGACATTGTTCTTGGAAAAATCCTATCAGGCAAAGTCAACCTCTAAAATGGCATTGTAATAAATATGCAGAAATGTCACTTTTTGCATTAGCCAAAAGGTTTTGTATAGCTTAAGGATATGTGCAGTAAGCTAACTATAAAAATAGAAACTTGACAGTGGGTATGTATGTGTGTGTCAAAATAATATTACTCTTTCTGGGAGTATGGAAGAAAAAATGACACAATATCCACCCACATGATTTTTATAGATCCGCCTCTTTGCCAGATGTCACCTTTTATAAGCTGCTTTATAAAAACATGACAGTATAAGTGCAACAGTGTGTTTATTGCTTGATAAACTTTAGTAATAAACTTAGGATTGGCTGGAAATTAAAGCCTTAGAGAACCTATTCATTAAGCATTTAGGACAAGTGAATAAACAAAAAATGCAAACTATTAAGTGCTCAATGTATACAGATCAAGATACTGGCAGCAAGCACTATTTCTCAGTAGGTATGTCTTAGAGAAATATCTCCCAGTTTCCGTGTCATTGAGCTAAACACATTACAGCCATATCTAAAGGATGCCGCTCGCAATGCTACAAATTTGAGTGAAATCCAGAACCTTAAAAATCGCCATAGGCTCACTCGAAACACATTAAGCCTTTTTCTAAAGTGTTCTGTAACTCAGCACAGCATATCTTACATATGGCAAACGGTGTTTCCAACAACTATTATTCTGAAAAGACTTCAGGAATTTCTTAAATAGCACACACTCACTATTTTCTTTATTGGTGGGGTATATATAGCAGTGTTTCTTGAAGAATACCCTGAGGATTGTTGAATTATCTATAGTGACTGGTAAAAATAGAGATTCCAGAGTCCACTCTTAATTGATTGAAACAAAATCTCTGAGGTAAGAGGCCCAAGAAACAATGTTTCATTAAGTGACTCCAAATGATTCTTATTCACAATAAAATTTGTAATCCATAGCTGTACAGGAATCTTAAAATAAAATTTCAGGGCAAAGTATATGGTTCCAGTAATGTGTCAATTTTAAGTGAATAATATATATTCTTAAAACTTTAAGGTTCAATTTTTTACTCAACTTTATATTTTAAAATAATCAAACAACTTGTATCCATTTAAATTACTTTTTTCCTTATAGGTATGCATGAGGATCAACCAAACAAAGTCTAGTTAAGGACTTTTGAAAATCAATCCCTGTAACAAATACATACATCACTAAACTTTTCTGAAGATTCTACTTACCCTGGGACTGACATTTGTAATCTTTGATAAACATGAAATGCGGCAACTCTCAAAATGAAACCATCCCTTTATCAGAGGGTCTGTTAGAATTCCTCTGTTTCTCATTAGATTTTTCTATTGCTTACTCTTCACAATGAATCCCATCCATACCCAAATTTCATGGATACTGCAATAGTTAACTACCACAAAGCGACCAACATGCAGTTTGCGTGGGACGGAACCTCATAAAAACACTGCTAATAAAAATATTAAAATAATGATATTATTTTTCCGTTAACAAATCACTGCACCAAGGAGACAGCTAATATGTAGGAGAAACTGTCAAAACTCCATAGGTGCTACAGAACATTAGTACTGGGAATTACTAATCCAAGATTCCATATCAGCCACCTAAAAGAGCTCAACACTTCATGACACAATGCAGTGACAAAGCAGTATAGGATTTTCTGGACATGAGACATACTGAAAATCACCCCCCTATCAAGTCACAATAAGAAGCAAAGAGTGCCTGCCTCTTTCCTTGGAAGTTAAAAGGAAGAT
The DNA here is from genome assembly GCF_965194805.1 of Balaenoptera borealis. NCBI lineage: Eukaryota > Metazoa > Chordata > Mammalia > Artiodactyla > Balaenopteridae > Balaenoptera > Balaenoptera borealis. Next base: position 33,301,846 of record NC_138869.1, on the reverse strand, counting down.
TTTCTTCTCTGAGAAGAACAGCACTGAATCAAGAGTGAAATGGAAATAAGAAAAATAAACTATGGGGAAAGTTGAAGAGAAAGGTATGGGATTAGAAGAGGGAAATGTTCCTTCATAAAAAGAACCTAGTTGTTTAAAAAGAGCGAAAGAGAAAGAAAGAAAAAAAGCCTTCAGGAATCAGTGAAATATATCAAGTAAATTCTACCCAAGTCCCAAGTCTCTATCCTTTGGGCCTTGTCACAACACATACACCTCATCAGAAGGGTCAGAACCACAGTTACTGGCATCCTGAACGTGGGATGTGGTGGAGGGAGCGTCACATTCCTCGTCAGCAGAACTATACTCCTGTTGGACTACAGTACTCATTACCTGACATTTTATAAGTTTATGAATCACTGTATTAAGTTCCTATTACTGCTGTAACAAGTTACTATAAACTTCGTGGCTTAGAATGACACAAATTTATTCTCTTACAGTTTTGGAGGCCAGAAGTCTGAAGTCAGTTTCACAGGGCTGAAGGCAAGATGTTGACTGGGCTGCTTCCTTCTGGAGGCTTGAAGGGGAGAATCCATTTCCATGCCTTTTTCAGTTTCTAGTGGCTGCCTGTATTCCTTGGTTTGTGACCCCTTCTGCAATCTTCAAAGAGCATCACTGCAATCTCTGCCTCTGTTGTCATATTTCCTTTTTTCTAATGCTGACTGTCTTGCCTCCCTCTTACAAAGACCCTTTGATTATGCTGGGCCCACCCAGATAATTTGGGGTATCTCATCTCAAGATTCTTTTTTTTGTTGTGTTTTGGGTTTTTTTGTTTGTTTTATTTTTTAATAGATCTTTATTGGAGTATAATTGCTTCACAGTACTGTGTTAGTTTCTGTTGCACAACAAAGCGAATCAGCCATATGCATACACATGTCCCCAAATCCCTTCCCTCTTGAGCCTCCCTCCCATACCCCCTACCTCACCCCTCTAGGTCATCACAAAGCACCGAGCCGACCTCCCTGTGTATGCTGCTGCTTCCCACCAGCCAACTATTTTACATTCGGTAGTGTATATATGTCGCCACTACTCTCACTTTGCCCCAGCTTTGCCCTCCCACTCCATGTCCTCAAGTCCATTTTCTCTGTCTGCCTCTTTACTCCTGCCCTGCAACTAGGTTCATCAGTACCATTTCTTTTTTTTTTTTTTTTTTTAGATTCCATATATATGCATTAGCATATGGTATTTGCTTTTCTCTTTCTGACTTACTTCACTCTGTATGACAAACTCTAGGTCCACCCACCTCACTACAAATAACTCAATTTCGTTTCTTTTTATGGCTGAATAATATTCCATTGCATATATGTGCCACATCTTCCTTATCCATTCATCTGTCGATGGACGTTTAGGTTGGTTCCATGTCCTACTGTAAATAGTGCTGCAATGAACATTGTGGTACATGTCTCTTTTTGAATTATGGTTTTCTCAGGGTATATGCCCAGTAGTGGAATTGCTCGGTCATATGGTAGTTCTATTTTTAGTTTTTTAAGGGACTTCCATACTGTTTTCCACAGTGGTTGTATCAATTACATTCCGACCAACAGTGCAGGAGGATTCCCTTTTCACCACACCCTTTCCAGCATTTATTGTTTCTAGATTTTTTGATAATGGCCATTCTGACTGGTGTGAGGTGATACCTCATTGTAGTTTTGATTTGCATTTCTCTAATGATTAGCGATGTTGAGCATCTTTTCATGTGCCTCTTAGCCATCTGCATATCTTCCTTGGTGAAATGTCTATTTAGGTCTTCAGCCCATTTTTTAACTGGATTGTTTGTTTTTTTGAAATTGAGTTCCATGAGCTGTTTGCATATTTTGGAGATTAATCCATTGTCTGTTGTTTCATTTGCAAATATTTTCACCCATTCTGAGGGTTGTCTTTTTGTTTTGTTTATGGTTTCCTTTGCTGTGCAAAAGCTTTTAAGTTTAATTAAGTCCCATTTGTTTATTTTTTTTCTTATTTCCGTTACTCTAGGAGGTGGGTCAAAAAAGATCTTGCTGTGGTTTATGTCAAAGAGTGTTTTTCCTATGTTTTCCTCTAAGAGTGTGATAGTGTCTGGCTAAGTGTTTAATCCATTTTGAGTGTACTTTTGTGTATGGTGTTAGGAAGTGTTCCAATTTCATTCTTTTACATGTAGCTGTCCAGTTTTCCCAGCTCCACTTACTCAAGAGGCTGTCTTTTCTCCATTATATATTCTTGCCTCCTTTGTTGTAAATTAGGTGCCCATAGGTGCATGGGTTTATCTCTGGGCATTCTATCTTGTACCATTGATTAAAATTTCTCGTTTTGTGTCAATACCATACTGTCTTGATTACTGTAGCTTTGTGGTATAGTTTGAAGTCAGGGAGCCTGATTCCTCCAACTCCATTTTACTTTCTCAAGATTGCTTTAGCTACTCAGGGTCTTTGTGTTTCCATACGAATTGTAAAATTTTTTGTTCTAATTCTGTGAAAAATGCCATTGGTAGTTTGATAGGGATTGCATTGAATCTGTAGATTGCTTTGGGTAGTATAGTCATTTTCACAATATTGATTCTTCCAATCCAAGAACATGGTATATTTATCCATCTGTTTATGTCATCTTTGATTTCTTTCATCAGTGTTTTATAGTTTTCTGAGTACAAGTCTTTCGCCTCCTTAGGCAGGTTTATTCCTAGGTATTTTATTCTTTTTGTTGCAATGGTAAATGGGAGGGTTTCCTTAATTTCTCTTTCTGATTTTTTGTTGTTGGTGTATAGAAATGTTAGATTTCTGTGCACTAATTTTGTATCCTGCAACCTTACCAAATTCATTCATTAGTTCTAGTAGTTTTCTGGTGGCATCTTCAGGATTTCCTGTGTATAGTATCATGTCATCGGCAAATAGTGACAGTTTTACTTCTTCTTTTCTAATTTGTATTCCTTTTATTTCTTCTTCTTCTCTGATTGCTGTGGCTAGGACTTCCAAAACTATGTTGAATAAGAGTGGCAAGAGTGGACATCCTTGTCTTGTTCCTGATCTTAGTGGAAATGCTTTCAGTTTTTCACCATTGAGAATGATGTTGGTTGTGGGTTTATCATATGTGGCCTTTATTATGTTGAGGTAGGTTCCCTCTATGCCCACTTTCTGGAGAGTTTTTAATCATAAATGGGTGCTGAATTTTGTCAAAAGCTTTTTCTGCATCTATTCAGATGATCACATGGTTTTTATTCCTTAATTTGTTAATGTGCTATATCACATTGATTGATTTGCGTATATTGAAGAATCCTTGTATCCCTGGGATAAATCCCACTTGATCATGGTCTATGATCTTTTAATGTGCTGTTGGATTCTGTTTGCTAGAATTTTGTTGAGGATTTTTGCATCTATGTTCATCAGAGATATTGGTCTGTAATTTTCTTTTTTGTGATATCTTTGTCTGATTTTGGTATCAGGGTGATGGTGGCTTCGTAGAATGAATTTGGGGGTGTTTCTCCCTCTGCAATTTTTTGGAAGAGTTTGAGAAGGATCAGTGTTAGCTCTTCTCTAAGTGTTTGATAGAATTCGCCTGTAAAGCCACCTGGTCCTGGACTTTTGTTTGTTGGAAGATTTCTTAATTACGGTTTCTATTTCATTGCTTGTGACAGGTCTGTTTATGTTTTCTAATTCTTCCTGGTTCAGTCTTGGAAAATTGTACCAAGAATTTGTCCATTTCTTCATAGTTGTCCATTTTATTGGCATATAGTTGTTTGCAGTAGTCTCTTATAATCCTTTGTATTTCTGCAGTGTCAGTTGTGATTTCTCCTTTTTCATTTCTAATTTTATTGATTTGCGTCCTCTCCCTTTTTTTCTTGAGTCTGGCTAAGGGTTTATCAATTTTGTTTATCTTCTCAAAGAATGAGCTTTAGTTTTATTGATCTTTGCTATTGTTTTCTTCTTTTCTGTTTCATTTATTTCTGCTCTGATCTTTATGATTTCTTTCCTTCTACTGACTGTGGGTTTTCTTTGTTCTTCTTCCTCTAGTTGTTTTAAGGGTAGGGTTAGATTGTTTATTTGAGGTTTTTCTTGTTTCATTAGATCAGATTGTATTGCTATAAACTTCCCTCTTAGAACTGCTTTTGCTGCATCCCATAGGTTTTGGGTCATTGTGTTTTCATTGTCATTTGTTTCTAAGTATTTTTTAAATTTCTTCTTTGATTTCTCCAGTGATCTCTTGATTATTTGGTAGCACACTGCTTAGCCTCCGAGTATTTGTGTTTTTTACAGTTTTTTTCCTGTAATTGATTTCCAATCTCATAGCATTGTGGTCAGAAAAGATGCTTGATACGATTTCAGTTTTCTTAAATTTTCCAAGGCTTGATTTGTGACCCAAGATGTGATGTATCCTGGAGAAAGTTCCAAGTGCACTTGAGAAGAAAGCATATTCTGCCACTTTTGGGCGGAATGTTCTATAAATATCAATTAGATCTATCTGGTCTATTGTGTCATTTAAAGCTTGTGTTTCCTTCTTTATTTTCTGTTTGGATGATCTGTCCATTGGTTTAAGTGGGGTGTTAAAGTCCCCTACTATTATGGTGTAACTGTCGATTTCTCCTTTCATGGTTGTTAGCATTTGCCTTATGTATTGAGGTGTTCCCATGTTGGGTGCATAAACATTTATAATTGTTATATCTTCTCCTTGGATTGATCATTTGATCATTATGTAGTGTCCCTCCTTATCTCTTGTAACAGTCTTTATTTTAAAGTCTATTTTATCTGATACAAGTATTGCTACTCCAGCTTTCTTTTGATTTCCATTTGCATGTAATATATTTTTCCATCCCTTCACTTTCAGTCTCTATGTGTCCCTCGGTCTGAAGTGGGTCTCTTGTAGACAGCATATCTATGGGTCTTGTTTTTGTATCTATTCAGCCAGTCTTTGTCTTCTGGTTGGGGCATTTAATCCATTTACATTCAAGGTTATTATTGATATGTATGTTCCTATTACCATTTTCTTAATTGTTTTGGGTTTGTTTTTGTGGGTCTTTTCCTTCTCTTGTGTTTCCCGCTTAGAGAAGTTTCTTTAGCATTTGCTGTAAAGCTGGTTTGGTGGTGCTGAATTCTCTTAGCGTTTGCTTGTCTGAAAAGCTTTTGACTTCTCCATCGAATCTGAATGAGATCCTTGCTGGGTAGAGTAATCTTGGTTGTAGGTTTTTCTCTTTCATCACTTTAAGTATATCCTGCCACTCCCTTCTGGCCTGCAGAGTTTCCACTGAAAAATCAGCTGATAACCTCATGGGGATTCCTTTGTATGTTATTTTTTGTTTTTCCCTTGCTGCTTTTAATATTTTTTCTTTGAATTTAATTTTGTTAGTTTGATTAATATGTGTCTTGGTGTGTTTCTCCTAGGGTTTATCCTGTATGGGACTCTCTGGGCTTCCTGGACTTGGGTGACTATTTCCTTTCCCATGTTAGGGAAGTTTCCAACTATAATGTCTTCAAATATTTTCTCAGACATTTTTTTTCTCTCTTCCTCTTCTGGGACCCCTATAATTCGAATGTTGGTGTGTTTAGTGTTGTCCCAGAGGTCTCTGAGATTGTCTTCAGTTCTTTTCATTCTTTTTTCTTTACTCTGCTCCTCGGCAGTTATTTCTACCATTTTGTCTTCCAGCTCACTTATTTGTTATTCTGGCTCAGTTATTCTGTTATTGATTCCTTCCAGTGTATTTTTTATTTCAGTTATTGTGTTCTTCAACTCTGTTTGTTCTTTAGTTCTTCAAGATCTTTGTTAAACATTTCTTGTATTTTCTCAATCCGTGCCTCCATTCTACTTCCGAGATTCTGGATCATCTTTACTATCATTATTCTGAATTCTTTTTCAGGTAGATTGCCTATTTCCTCTTCATTTATTTGGTCTGGTAGGTTTTTACCTTGCTCCTTCATCTATGACATATTTTTTTGCTGTCTCTTTTTCTTTTTTTTTTTTTTTTTAATGAGTGGGATGGTGTTCCTGTTTTACTGTTTGTTTGGCCTGAGGCTTCCAACACTGGTGTTTGTAGGCTATTGGGTAGAGCTGGGTCATGGTGCTGAGATGAGGAACTCTGTGAGACCTCACTCTGATGAATATTCCCTGGGGTCTGAGGTTCTCTGTTAGTCCAGTGGTTCGGACTTGGAGCTCCCACCGCAGGAGCTCTGGCCCAACCCCGGGCTCGTGAACCAAGATCCCGCAAGCCGTCGGTTCACTTTGGGGTTCCTCCCACCTCCTTGGGTGTCAGAGTCCCCAACCAGCAGCCGGCAGGCGCCCTAGTTGTGGGGAGACGCTAACTCCATGTCTTCCCACACCACCATCTTGACTCCGCCTATCATCTCCAGATTCTTAATCACATCTGCAAAGACCCTTCTGCCACAGAAGGCAACATTGACAGGCTCCAGGAACTAAGAATGTGAGCATATTTGCAGGCCATTATTCAATCTCCATAATCTCTGAATTTTCCTTTTAAAACTTATTCATTTACTCATTCATCTACCCACCCACTGACCCCCCCTTCACTCCACAGGAGTTGGTTGGTCAGGCCATACAGTGTGGCCAAGCAAACCGTATGCGATGAATTTTCAAAAGATGTGCTGACAAATTCTGATCAATATGTAAAATTGATTTTTACTGCAAATGAGTATACGTTCTGACAGGATGATGTTTCTCAGAAACAAACAAACAAACAAACATTGAGCAGAGTAGGTGATAGAGTACTGTATAGATTAGGATAACTAGCTACCAGTAAAAGGGCAGAGACAGTGCTTAACATTAAAGGCATGCTAGAGAAATGTATCAGATTTTCTGGAATGTACAGACCATGTTTACAGGAAGATAAAGGAATTTCCCTTATGAGCATATTAAAGACCATGTCAAGGACAGAAAATGGTCCAACTCAAACTGCAGCATGTCCACAGTGAGACCAAACGAATAAAGTATCAATAATAACTGTGGAAGCTTCCAGAGATGCTGTGGCAAGCTGTTCCTCTCTAGTGGTGATTGTACTGTAATTATCGTAATGTGTTTTGGATTGCTGACTTTCTGTCTTTTCACACCAGTATGGACCCCTGGTCCTGGGGATGGAGGCATCTTTCCATAATCTTTTGGGTGGAGGTTGGGGAGGGGGAAAATGCCTACGTATCACAGGATTCTGTTAGGAAGAAAAAGAGGGAAACTTTTTCAGTTAATCCACTAAGAGGGGGCACCACAGCATCTCTGCACAAAAACACAGTCACTTGGGGCTCTTGGTACCTCGGTTTAAAGTGCTCCACAGGATGGCAGCTTATGCCTGAATTTCTCCCACACAAGGTCTCTCTCAAGTGAATTTCCATATGTACAACCCAGTCCCTATTTCAAGTAAAACCATTTAAAGTAAACTTTTCAAATTCAGTGAAAATCATCCAGCCATTCTCACACTTTCATGAAAATAATGACAACGTGAAGCTTTCCCTTTAGTTTTAGTTTGTTTATCCTATGTAAAGTTCTAGAAGCAAGCACACTCACTAAAGGAAAAGAAGAGCTGGAGGTGGGGGCTGGGGGGCAGGGAGACAGTGGCAACATTACTGTGAGTGAGTAGTGTGAAGAAGAAAATATTTTCAGGACAAAACCTCAAAATAAAATCTGAGTGCCCCAAGTAAACACAAATGAAGCAACAAGTGACAAAAATGGTTAACTGGAGATAAATTTTTTTCTACATTTCTAATCACATCACAAATAGCCTCCAATAAAGAAGCATTTTAACAGGTGCACACTAAAAAAAATGCTTTTTCTTTGATTTAAATTCAAGTGTTATGCCTTGTCCAATAACTGTAATGGGAGAAAGACTGTATATCCTGAATGCTACATTTGAATTAGGTGGCAATTCTCTTCCTGGTATCAATTTCAGACATTCATATAAATCTTAAAAAAAAAAAAATGATAAAGTTACTGACCTAAAAGCATCCAATCAAATAAACATATACACATTTCTACAAAGTGTGTGCTATAAATCAAAAATTACAAGTAACATAGAAGGAAAGATGGATATTTATAATTAGTGAGATATAAATTTGAAATAGGGGAACTTATTAATATTTTAATCTTTCTGATAATTCTTTCAAACTACCTAATATTTTTATACCAGCAAATATTGCCTCAAGGACTCAAATGAAATCTAAATCATAATGATCACCCATTTAACTAATTTATTAAATCAAACATGTTCAATTATACACTAAATCTAATGATATGACCAGAATGAAGGCAGAGCTACAAATTTCAGTGAGAATTAAGAATATTATTAAAGGTCTTTTAACTTGTTATCTACTTGATCAGGGATACCCAAAACATGCTTGGCCCTCTTAGTTCTCTAGGATCAGGGTTTCCCGAACCAAAGATAATAGTTACCATAGCATTTGCTACATGGTACCCACCTTTCAAAGAACAGACAGCCAATATCTCATCTAATTCTTCAAGCAACTTGAGAAAGAGAGGTGTCCCTGCCCACACTTTCAATATGAGGAACCAAGCATTGAGAGATTTAATAACTTGCTCAAGATTACAGAACTAGTGATTAACAGAAGAACCCCAAAGCCTACAGAGAAATTCCTGAAATCCAAGGACTTCCTGTATATAAAAGGTACCCATCCAAGCTTCTCAACACAGATTCCACATCAGAATTTCCCATGGAAGTTTTTAGATAAATACTTGTCCAGGCACAGCCCACAGAAATACTGTGGCCCCAATGTCTTGCTGTTAATACACATCTCCAACTCATCATGACGTCTACTGTATGTGCAGAAGTTCCAGTCTCTGTATTTCAAGAGATCCTGGGGGTACATTAGGACTGAAACTCCTGTTTTTTAGTAACAGTAGATCACAATGGTATCATAACTACTTGAAATAGATGGCATGCCTACAATGTTAAGGTGCTTTCACATATGTGACCACATGTGACGTAACATTAACTTGGCAAGGGTGACAGGGAGATACTGGTTGTTATACCCAATTAAGGTTTGAGCCAACTGACACAAAGGAAGCATTGAGGCAGGAGATAGATGGGCTCCAGGTTAGACATTTACAGCCAGACTCCTGTTTATACTTTCAGATAGAAATAACAACAGAGTAAATAGCTGGACTTTGCCTCTGGTGGACAATTTAAGATAACAGTAATGGCAGGGGCAGAGAGGAGCTGAGCCCTGCCCAGATAAGAGATAAAGGGAATCACATAAGTGATTCAAACTACCACTCTCTCTCTGAGCCCGCCCATGAGTGTCTATTCACACATACTCTTTTTCCTCCTAATAAACACTTTACTTGTTTCACTACTTTCTGTCTTTTTGTGCAAATTCATTTCTACAAAGCTGACGGGCCAGGGCCTTGTCACTGGCCTCGTGGCCTACTGGCTAGGATTCAGCGCTCTCACTGCCGCGGCCTGACTTCAATTTCCGGTTGGGGAACGAAATTCTGCTTCAAGCCGCTACAGGTTGAGGCCACCCAAGGTCAGCATCAACTTCCTGACCTTGGAGGCAACTCAAACATTCTACAACCCAGTCCTTCTGTTTCATTAACAAGAAGTCTAAGGTCCAGGGAGGTACCCTGACTTTCTCAAGATCACTCACTAGAAAACAAGAGTGCTCATTAGAATTCAGCTCCTAAAATTCCATATGCAATGCATTACTTCCAGTACCCACTTAGCCTGCCCCTAGCCTTCTTACTTTAAGCACCATTTTCCCATTATTTTCACTCTGCCAATCACACAGATAATAAATAGAGAATGAGAATTTTGGAGTTGAAAGATTCTTACTGGGCAATTTTGAGTACTTCCTGAGGGCCATACACTTTCATATGTTGTCTTGTTAGAGAGACCACAGTGATCCAGTGTCCCCAAAGCTGCAGAAAATGTGACTTGCTCCAGGTCACACTGCAGGACTGAAGCAAGGCCAGGACCCTGGGATCGTCAGACTTCACACCAGGAGGCCAAGCGCACCAGGAGCAGTTCCCCAACCACAGTCACCTTCATGGTTTTGGTCACATCTTACGCCCCATGTACTATCACTTGGTGTTTATTTTCTTTACATCTGCTCAGTTTGTCTTTAAATTACTTTGAAATAGTGGAAATGTTCTATCTCTACTAGCAAACCAGTATCACCTACTACAGATAGAGAGTTAACCTTGTTAACCTTGAAACAAAAGAGATGTTAAACTTGCTAGAAGGGATCCCTGCCTGAGGCTCTGAGCCTGGGGCCTGTGCACAAGCTGTTGAAAAGATTACAAGCGTGAGAAAGGTGGTAAAACTTCCCTTTGGCTAATGAGCAGAACAAAAAGAAGACAAAGGGAATAACGTCCCAAGCTTGCCAGAAATGCCAGTTTAGTATAGTGGTATTGACAACAGGGGTGCTCTGCTTGAAAGGGGATTAAGGAAGTGAAGCTCTGCCTTCTTCCTCTTCCCCAATAGGCCCTGCTCTGCGCAGTTATACAAAATGGCAGATGAAGAGCCTTTGAATCTACTGTATGACTTGATTTGATTACTTGAGGATTATTCATTTTTTTAACTTAACTTTTTGCTTTCTTTAAGGTAATCACTTTTAACTCGCTTCTCTTTTTACTTAGCTGATGATAGTTTGGTGCATTTGTTTCTGTTTTGTTTTTTTGTTTTTTTTGGTTCATATAGTTACTAAACGCATACCTTCAACGTATTAAAATCCCTTGGAGAGTAAGAGGGTTTTCCCTTTTCTTGAATACAGGCATCAGTGAAGTGCATGTGATGATCATGAGCCTTCTAGATATTCATGAATTCACTCCAAAGGTCATATAAATGTGACCAGATTATTTCCACGGTGTTAATATGTCCCTCTAATTCTCATTCTTAGTACTCAAAGAACATGTCAGCACTTTATATGCAGAGAGTAAAATAGCAACCTGGAGTTTTTTCATATTATTCATATACGTATTTTTATACGTGATTAAAGGAAGAAAAACATGATGGAAATTTAGAAATATGAAGGCATGATACATATTTTATAATTACATTTTATTGTGTTCTGTTAAGTGACCAGAGGGTTTTTGAAGACAAAGATGCTTCCAAATTAAGTTATTATTATTAAACCCCTTAAGCCTCATATTAACTTTAGACTGTCACTAGAAACTTTTGATAAATTAAATAATATGCAGTATATAAGCATTAGACATAGTTTAATATATTTAAAATAGATTCCTTACACATCTGTAAGCGCAAACTAAGACTTGAAATGTTTTAAATACATTTTTCCTTCAGTGAAAATGTTTTGTTTTGATTTGTTTTTCAGAAATCTAATTAATGAAAGCTACAGAGCAATAATCTAGCATAGAGAAATGCCTTGAGAGTTGGGATTTTTTAATGTTTACCTCTAAATTCATTCTGTTGCTAAAAATGAATTTTTTTACTTTGAATCTAATAGGATTTGGTGAATAAAATAATAATGTGAATATATAGCTAAATTTCCAATAGTAGAAGAAATTTCACATGTAATAAAGCAAACCAAAAGGGAATTAATAATACAGAGTCAAACTACAATGTCCACTTCAGAATGAAATTGAATCAGTGTTCCTTGCCCTGCAAGGAGGGTATTTGTTGGAGCAAAGGGGACCAAGAAGAAGATTAGCTTTACAGGATAATCATGTTTTGTTACACTTTTATTGAATGTACTTACATTTTGAACTATACAATTGTTCTTGTAATGTTTCCAAATGTATATAATCATCAGCCATGTAATGGTAGGTTTCTACTTAAATTTTGCAATCAAAGGAGAACAGAAATCATATACATCTAGTGTGGGCACTTCACATCACTTATAACAAAACAGATAAGCATTTGACCATCAGCTAGCAGTAAATTTACCAATGTACTAAATTTTACATGCATCCCCCTGCCCCATCATACAGTAAATGGTAATTACTTTATATTGAAAAGATGCACAGGGACTTCCCTGGTGGTCCAGTGGGTAAGACTCCATACTCCCAATGCAGGGGGCCTGGGTTCAATCCCTGGTCAGGGAACTAGATCCCACATGCATGCCACAACTAAGAAGCCCGCATGCCGCAACACCCAGTGCAGCCAAAATAAATAAAGAAATATTTAAAAAAATGTATTTAAAAAAAAAAAAGAAAGAAAGATGCACAGTCTCCCTCACCAGAATTCTCTCCCTTTGCCAAGAGCTATCAGCAGTAGTAACCATCAGCTAAGGGATGGGGCCGGAGTAAAACATGTTCCTTCGCTGTGACCATATCTCCCCTCCGTTGAAGAAGAGACATGTAAAAATGCTTTCTAGAGGAAGCATTTTCTGAGGCTAAAGAAATACTTCCATTTTTTCCCACCGCCTTTCTATTAGTGGACCCCAATAACTGAAAAATCACACTCCACTTTCCGGATTTAAAATTGATAGGACCTGGCAATGTTAATTATGTAAGTGAGAGGAGACAAGAAGTGGAAAATGCCGGAAGCAAATGTGGAAAATGAGGCTCAAGTTCTCCTCACTGAGTCTTCCCAGCCACTTCCCAGCCCAGGTACATTACAGTACCCTTGGCTCCCAACGCTGCCCATCCTCCTTTCTGGCTGTATTTTTCTCCCTACGACTTATCATTCTGTAACACAGTGTCTACTTTATATCTCATCTTCCTTATTGCCTTCTGTCTTCCCCACAAAATGCACTCCACAAGGGAAAGGATTTGGGTTTGTCTCGTTCACTGCTGTGTCCCCAGCAGTGGACGATGCCCACTATATTTACAATATGTTCCCAGGATCTAGTTCAGGGGTCTGTCACCTTTTTCAGTTCAAGTGTCAGATGGTAGATATTTCAGGCTTTGCAAACCACATAGTCTCTATTGCAACTACTTAACTCGGACACTGACGGGCAAGAGCAGCCATAGATAATATGTAAATGAATGGGCACAGCTGTGTTCGAATAAAACTTTATTAAAAAAAAAAAAAAACAGGCAGAAGCCCAGATTAGGCCCAGGGCTGTAGCTTGGCAACCCTGAACCAGACCACATTTTTCATATAGTAGATGCTGAATAAATATTTAAGTAAGTGAGTAAATGAGTATGATATCCCTAAACAAGCGAGCTCTCCTGTTTACCACCCAGATCAAAGCAGAGTCTTACAAAAGACAACTACTATCAGCTGCTTTAAGGTAACAGGTATTAAGTGATATTAAAAACAGAGCAGGTGAGTAAAACATGCAGTTTGTCCTGAATGATTGGGAATGGTCTCTGCTGAAGGAGAACCAGTTACTTGTCACCAGTTGGTCTAAGTTTCATTTTGAATAAGAGCCAACACACCATTGTAAAGCAATTATACTCCAATAAAGATGTTAAAAATAAAATAAAATACAATAAAATAAAAGAAGAGCCTGTTTGCATCTAACATGCGACCATGGAGAAAGAGGAACAAAGAAGAGAAATTTGCTCCTGTTCCGACTAGAAGCATATATGCACAGATGTGCAGGGGGAAAGTCTCAAGTACTCAGTATATATTATTTTCTTCCAAGGCCAGAGCTCTTCAAAATATTAGAACCACCTGGGAGCTTCTGTAAAAAACAGATTCTAGGAACTCACTTCAGATATACTGTAGAATTCTTCCAAAGATTAGAGACCAAGAATATGGATTTTTAAACACACTCAGGTTTGAGATCCACTACTATGTCCTGACTGAATAACCTGTCGCTACTGTATTAGGTTCCCAGAGGAAACAGAATCCACCTCAGATGGTCCAAAAGCAGAGGCTCTATTAAAGTTTTATTAGCAGAGGAGCAAGTAGGGAAAGGAACCAGCAAGGGACATGGAGGCACTCAGAGTAGCAACAGCAGGAAGCCAGGGCGTCCCTGATCCCCAGAGGGCAAGGGGAGGCAATGGTCATACCACAGCCCAGGGAGGCTGTGCTGGAGGTGGGCGACCAGGAAGGGTAGCCATGGTCAACTGCAGTGCTCAGTCAGGGGAGGAGCAGGAGAGAGAATCCCAACTGCTTTCTGCTTCAGTCCTCCAACTTCTTGCCTAACCATCACATTAGTCAATCCCAGATCCAAGGGAGACTGGGCAGTGTAGTACACAGGACAGAAAGGGGCAGAGACTGGACAGAGAAAAAGGCAGAAGGGGCAGAGGCAGGGATGTGGGTGAAAGTGGCAGAGTAACCAACACACTGATCAATGACAATCAAAACAAAACCATCCTGGCTGAGTACAGACATGAATCTCTGCAATTCCATACACGGAGGATTACAAAAAAGACCAATGATCAGGGTGTTCCCCATGGGTGCACAATGACCTATTCCAAGCCAAAACTCTGTCCTGATTTATGCTGTGGTCTTTTCTAGGGGGAGCTTCCCCACCCAGGTCACAGTCTTCAAATATTGGAACCAACAGTCCCCCTGGAGTCAGCAATAAATGAAAATGGTGCCTTTAATTTCAAATTATTAAGTAACACATTGATGAATAACCATGGCATGATTAGTTAATTCAGGACCTCAGTGCACAATGGAAGAATCCATCCATTATTTGCTCAAGTAATTCTTTCATCCCAGCAACTTTAAAAACAACCAAGGAATTACTGTCCCTTAGTGATGCCTAGTGAATTTCATATGCATTTAATTAGGTAACTGCCAGCTCAAGGACGAGAACCATGACAAATAGTTGTTCTTCTCAAATTAGAAGAATAGACTATTCAGTGAGCAATATTGATGTTTCTCCTACCTACTTACACAGGAGTTTTCCTACTTTTTTTTTTTTTTTTTTTTTTAGTTTAGCTAACTGTTTTAACATTTAATGAAGCTTTTGTGACCACTGTTCTCTAGCTGAAAAAAACAGCAACGAGCAGCCTCCCTATGGACAAAATATACCTTATTCCTCACCAGAGGCCATTGGCAATCCACACCACCACCAGAGGATTTTAACAAAAACATCTTATGCGCAAACAGAAAAACAAACCGAGAATATGGATCACCAGGCAATGCCTCCACTGATCATAAAGGTGCTTTACCTTAACCTATAGTAATGATCCTAGCCCAGCGGCTCAGAGCAGGCAGAACTCACTTCTTTTAAACCAAGGAACAACCTGAAGTGTGATAAATGAGTTAGACTTGGGGAGGAGGTTTAGTGGGTAACTAGCAACAGAGTAAAGCACAGAATCTTGAGACTATACAGCTATTCCGTTTGCATTTCTACCTGTCTTCAAGGGAACATCCAAGCAAAGAAGGGTAGTGGGAACCAAGCTGGCCGCCTTGTTTGCTTGTGATTCCCTCTATCTTAGTTGTGTCCCCTCCTCTGATGCCCCCAGCTGCTTCACACACAGTTGAAGAAACTCAGAAGATGACACACATTTTGTAGCTACTAGTGAACTATATATATATGTGTGTGTGTGTGTTAACGTTTCTATAGATCTTTAAAATTTTTTGTGTCATATACGGCAAGTAAACATTCCTACTGTAGACAAGGACCAGAAGGCAAAGACAAAACCATTTTATTTGGTATGATCCAGATTAAAAATTCATTGCCTTGGAATTTCGAATACTTTATAGTTGACTGTGGTAATAAGCTACATAATGGATCTGATGAGCTCATCAATATATTTGGCAAACATGACTGTGCAATGTGGCGATAACATATTTCCAGTCTCTAGGTCTTCTTGATAATTCACTCTGTGTTTCACAAACAATCGGGCTCCTAGGTTTCCAAGGAATTCTAAGCACATCGCTCAGACTGACAGAACAAGGATTCCAGACAATTGGTTCCCTGAGGGTCAAGACAGTGATGCTCGATCAGGATTCAAACGGGTCATAAACCCTTCATGGATCTCTCTCAAGTGGGTGGTGATGTCTCCCTAGGGCCGCTCATCATTTGCTGCTACAGTCAAGCACTTGTCATTATAGACAAACACCCCGTCAGTCTTAGGTACTCATGCAATCAAGTCTTACTGCAACCAGGGAAGAGAATCAGCAGTACAAAGAAGTCCAAAGAGAAAAATTAGGCATGCGTGTCTATTCAGGCATGACTGCTCACTGCTATGGACTTCATTTCTCTATCTGCGCTTTCAGCATTACCACAAAATTCAGCACCTGTTTACCTATTCTGATTGCAGACATCTAAATCGTTCTAGGACCATATATATCAAAAGCCCTAAAACATCAAACCCATTTCTAGGAATTTATCCTAAGGAAGTAACTGGACAAGTGCCTAAAAGATGTATGTACAAGGTTGTTTGCTGCTGTGTTCTTTACAGGAGCAAAAGATTGGAAACACATCAATCTCAGTTTCGTTGTCCCCTGAGCTGGACTGCAAAATCTTATGTACACCTGTCACAATTACATCTTGCCACCTAATGCCAGGAGCAGACTATATACGGCTTTCAGCTAAAGGAACATCACAGTCCTGAGTGCTTTGGAAAACAGAAAGCCAACGTTGTATGTACTGCAAAGCAGAAGCTCCAGCCCCCCGTCTTGCTCACATCTCTTAGTTCCCTGAAAGGTGGCCAGACCTAATTTTTATTGCACAAACAGCACGTCAACCACTCCTTATTAAAAGCTCTTCCAAGTCTTTCTGTTGCACCAGGCCCCTCTGCATGCCTGAGCATGGGTGTGAAGACCCTGCGTGATCTATGCCTGGGCATGGGTGTGAAGACCCTGCGTGATCTATGCCTGGGCATGGGTGTGAAGACGCTGCGTGATCTAAGTCCTTCTAACTTCCCCAGCCCACCCACCCTACTGCTGCTCCTCTCCTCTCGCACACTGTGCTCCGCCACACTGGATCTCACCAAGCACTCTTACCTTTAGGCCTTTGCACATGCTGTTCGTTCATTTGGCCTGGAATGCCCTTCCTTAACTTCCTCAGCCCAGCTACTCCGACCTGCCCTGTCACTCTCAGAGGCCTGTCCTCACTCCTCTCCCACTCTTTCCATGGGTGGGCCTGGTGTCCTCCCCCCATGTATGTGTTTCCACGCTTGTTGGTACCTTACACATGATATTGTAACGGTCTGTTTTCTTAGCTGTCTTTCCCGTGGCACTGTTAAGCACCTTGGAGGCAGAGAATTTGGCTTGCTCATGTTTCAGAAGACAAAAAGTAAATTTGGGGGCCATCTCCAACCTCTACTCCCACGTCTGCCCTGGGTTGCTGGTCCTCAGTGCTTTCTTTCTCACTCCCAGTTCCTTAATACAGAAGCAGACTCCATTGACTCAGGAAGCCCACTCTCAGAGTTGCTGCTCCTGCTTCCCCCACATTATTCAGGTGCGATAGTCCTGAATGCACGGGCCCCTCCTCACCAGCTCTATTATGTACACAAACTGAGGGGTGCGTCGAACAGAGGAGATGCAAAGTAGGACAAGCACCATTAGGCTATTTTATTCCTCAGTGCTTATTAAGCATCAGAATGCCACAGGTGTGCGTGGATCTACCTCTACTACATGCCAGGGCCACTCTAGGAACTTCACATACATTAACTCATGTGGTATTCACAGCTACCTGAGGAGGCATGTCCCACTACTATCTCTACTTCAGATAGGAGAGGTTAAAAAAAATCACTTACAATCTCCAAGCTTTTAAATGGCAAAGCCAGGATTTGAACCCAGACAGCTTGGCTGTCCCATCTGTGCCTTTAAACACCAACCAGTGCTGCCTTTCCAAAATACCTGAGGTGATTTAGCCCCTGGGCCTAAAGGAGATGGCTTAGACTAGACTATCTGAGCAGCGGAGGAAAACGTGAGCCCGTGGTATCATCAGAGAGAAAGCCGACTCAGGCTGAGGAACAGGAAGGCTATCAAATGGACACAGTGGAACAGAAACTGACAAGGATGAGAGGGACAGACTAGCCCAACAGCCACATCATCTTCCTCCCCAAGGGCGTGGCATGAGCTGGGAATAGATGTTAATAATCACACCACTTCTGAATCTCACCTATGCAGGCAGAGCCTGTGGGAGCCTCCAGAGGGTTAAAGGGATGGCCAAGTAACTCACTGGGTGACTTTCCTCCCACTGCTATCATGTCAGGGATCCCATGGTACAAAAAGGCAACTATTTTAGGGAGAACCACTTTTAACAATCCAAGGCTTCTACCCCTCTAAGCCATCCCTTGACTCCCTCCATCTCTAACACAACCAGGAATTTGCTCTCCAGAAACAAAGCTGACAGAAATAAAGCAGAAACACAGAGATGCTATCACAGCTGACTCAGAGAAACATTTGTACCTGCCCCCCCTTATCTCAAAACTTGGCTTGACTGACATCGACTGCTCATGGACATCACTTAACAAAAGATTCTAAAAACTTTAGGAAAAATTTATTTAAAGAAATCTCCATTTCCAGGATCCTATGACTGTATTCCAAGGTAATAAAATATAAATGAGAATAAAGAACAAGCTAATAAACTGAATTGAAGGCTGCATTTCAATAAAAAGGTTTGGGAGCCACTTACTAACAACGTGTATCTCACTCTCATGACTTATATCATGGGTTGAATTACTTAACAGAAATGAAAGCTCATGCTGCTTCTGTTATCCAATGCAGATGCTTTTTGGAGTTGAACAATGTGGCATTTGCTTCAGAGCGCTTGTATCTAATCAATACGTAATGCTAAATGTGATTTAAAATCAATTTAATTGTACTCTTGCTCTCCCATGAGTCAAGGGGGAAACAAAGGTAACATTTGAGATATGAAACCATTCAACTATTTCCCAAAGAAGGCATAGATCTCTTGCTCCTAATGTAGTCTAAGATGTAGATACAGTTGGTTCATACTACAAACTTCACATTAGGAAAAGAATTGTGCTGAAGCAGCTAGGATATTGTACCCTAAAAGGTATATGTCAACTCTATTTCTTTTCTTTCAAACAATTTAACTATTAAAAGCTTCTTCACTTGTTATAAGTGTTTTCCAAATTACAGGAAATTTAAAAAGAAAAAAGATATAATAATACATGTAGAACATATATTTAATTTCCTATAGTCTTATGTATTTCCTAAGTATAAGGATCCCTATATGTCATATTTGCTACCCTACATATTTTCTGTATATAATTTGTAGCAATTATACACACACAGAGAGAGCTAACCTTGAGTGTTTACAATGGTCTGGACTTGGTGATACCCATAGCATCCATCCATCTGACCAATAGTTACTGACTCCCGACTCCGTGCCAGGTTATATTATTTATACTCAAAGAAAATTAGGCTGAGAGAGTTTTTAAAAGTAGCCAGTTCAGGACTCAAATATCTAATGATGCAATAGAATCTAGAAGCTCTACCTTATATAAGGATGTTTACACAACCAAAACAGCCAGTAAGTTTCCCTTGAGTTTCAGTCCAAATTTCAAGTGTCCTACTTGTAAAAATTACATATTAATTAAACCAACTGACTATTCGTGGTTAACATAAATATAGCCTCTGAGTAATGCTTACTATTTTTTTTTTCTGTGTACATTCAAACAACTGTGCAGTTACGGTTCTTAAAGAACAGAATTTTGTAATGCCTTTTCTAACAGCGGTTGAAAATAGCCCTATAAAACATACCCACGTAAAATCTGCCTTTTTTTAAAACTTGGATTTAATTTACAAAATTATGAAATAACAAAGTAAAGTTGTATTAAAAGACCACCTAAAGTTCTAGTTGAAGTTAATTAGGATAGAAATACTTTGTTATATAAGAATAAAGCAAATGACTGAGTTACACCCACAGGATAACCCACCCTCTGATTTGTAAAGTTCAAAAAAAAAAAAGGTAGTTCACAAGAAAATTGGTCAATTTTATGGTTTATGTGTTGGAATAGAGACAAAATGACATAACTCTCATAAACTTAGAATTTAAAAATGTCCTTAGAAGTTGTCACAATTTGAGCAAGGAAAACTTGAATTGCACCAAGAGTCTCTAGAAAAATTTTAACCCTAAGTATATTCTTACAAATGGTCCCAAATTAATATTCCCTCTTCACCACAGTTTCAGAATAAACTGGGTTGATGCCAGGCAATGCCACAGATAAGCTGATGATCTCTGCTGGGTATTTGATAATCTTTCCTTTACATTCTGGCAAAATACACTCATAGTCTCAAAAATGGTTCACTATGCCCTAAATAAGGATCTAGAGTTGCACTGTCCAGTGGAGTAGCCACTGGCTACATGTCATGATTGCACCTGTGACATGTGGTCAGTCTATACCATACGCTCTAAGTGTAAAATACACACTGGATTTCTAAGACTCATTACAGAAAAAGAATATAAAATATCTTATTAATTTTTTATACTGTTTACACATTTAAGCATTTTAGATATACTGAATTGAATAAACTATATTAAAATTAAATTCACCTATTTACCTTTTTACTTTTTAAATGTGACGATTAGAAAATTTTAAAATTACATTTGTGGCTTACATTTTATTGGGCAGTACTGGTATAGAGGGTTAAAAAAAAGAAGAAAAAAAGATGGTGCGCTCCCATTTCTGGCTAAGAACTTTTTTTTTTTCTTAATATGGTAAATTACCAGTTACATTTTTTCAGATTAAATGTGCACGTTTTAACACAGAACATATTCTGACAAATCTGACAGAAAACATGAAAAACGTGTGCTTTGTATCATTACGATTATTTTTCAGATAACAACAGCTGTTTGCCTATACAAGCAAGAGACTGTTTTTCCACATACCAGCAGGTACCAGCATTCAATCACGAAAGAAAAATAACTCTCCCTGGGCTTTCCCCACATCGTCAGCAAGCTGTGCATTCATATGTACTCTGAAAATCAGAACCAAGTCGGGTCTGCTTCCCGTCTGACTACTTTGCCACTCCTCTCTTAACATGGCAAATACAAAGTACTCGCATTGGGCTGACTCAGAAGCAAGTGAATCACTAAGGCCTATACAAAACCCCAACCAGACAGGTGAGCACCATTTCTGCTCTTCCTTACTCACAAAGGAGATTAGAAGACATCCATCTCTTGACGGACTATGAAAGCACTGGGCAAAAGTCAACTGTTAAAGAACTTATTCTTTGTTTTATGACACTGAAGAATCGCTTGAAAGTCTCTCACAAATCTCAAGATTCCATTGATCACACTGTGTGGTCAAGAACCACCTCACCTGTCAAAACCTAATTAGATCTGTGCTATCCAAAATGGAAGCCAACAGTCACATGTGGCTATTTAATTTTAAATTACTTAAAATTAGAAATGCAGTTCTTCAGTCTCAGTAGGCACATTTAAAAAAATTTTTATTGAAGTATAGTTGATTTACAATGTTGTGTTAATTTCTGCTGTACAGCAAAGTGATTCAGTTATATATATATATTCTTTTTCACATACTTTTCCATTATGGTTTATCACAGGATATTGAATATGGTTCCCTGTGCTATATAGTAGGACCTTGTTGTTTATCCATCCTATATATAATAGTTTGCATTTGCTAATCCCAAACTCCCAATCCTTCCCTCCCCTCCCCACCTTGGCAACCACAAGTCTGTTCTCTATGTCTGTGAGTCTGTTTTGTAGATATGTTCATTTGCATCATATTTTTGATTCCACATGTAAGTGATATCATGGTATTTGTCTACCAGTAGGCACATTTCAAGTATTCAGTAACCACATGTGGCTGGTGGCTACTATAGAGGATGGTGTAGAACATTTCCATCATTGCGGAAAGCTCTGTTGGACAGTGTCAAGTTAGATAACATGCAAAAAATTAGCAATCCACAAAACTTAAAAAAGAAAGAAGTAGGATGGAGAGAGGCATGTGACTGGAATGCAAACTAAGGGACTATTTTAAAACAACATATCCCATCATTGCAGTTACACTATGTCAAGCCAAACAAAAGGAAGTCTGCATTGTTAGTTTGGTGAGCTCTTATAATATGCTCGAGATGGAGACAGAAAGTAAAGTACGTGGACAGAAATTTCATTTATAAATACTGGCTTGATACCTGCCATGGCCACACTCAGACTACAGCTGAGGCAAAAATTCAGCTACTGATGAACGTCAGCTTTACTCTTCTGCAAGAGGAAGCTAGGCTCAGTAACATTTCTTCTTGGGCTAAGTTTACAGCTGAGACACTGGTTCTCTCCTTAATGTGATTAATTGTGGTACTATGCATGCATTAGAGAATAAATGCTTTTTTATCAGAGGGTAGGAAAAACCACAATACTATGTGCATTTTCCCTTCCTTCTCATCCACTAGGAAGAATTGAAGCAATACCAGGGAGTTAAAATAGTCAAATAATGGTTAAAAGCCTGTCTCTGGAATCCAGAAGACTGGTTTTTGTGGCTTCACTTCTTTCTGGTTATGTGAGCTTGCACTCTGCCTCAGTGTCCTCACCTGCAAAGCCTACAAGAAATAACGTCTGAAAAATTCTTGGGGCACACAATTTCCGACAAAAGGAATGCTTAGCAAATGCAATCCTTCTTACTCTAATTATTAATTTAAAAAATGCCTAGCAATTTGGTCACAGTGAACATAAGTAAGTACAACTTAAATAACAATACTACAAAACTATGGCAACAATACCACAAACTGCCTGTATCCCCCCCACAGGCTGCTTTCAAGCTGCACAAGTTACTAGCATTGTACTGTACACATTCCTAGCACAGTGAGTTGCTCTAAAAGCCCTGGGTTATGGTACTAGAAGAGAGGACTGAAATGAGAAATGAAACACACACTGAAATCTTCCTAGGGAGACCACAAGAGATATGTGATCACTCAGGATTTCCGAAGAATCCGGAGACAGCAGGAGCATCGGAACACGGAGTAGGCACGAGAGACTGGAACGTTTGAAAGTCTCATAAAGAAAACAGTTAGCATTCATGGTCACGGGATACGATCAGACTTAGGGTATTCCTTGTAAAGACACTGAAGTGTACTCTGAAATGTGTAATCACCCATTACTGTCAAGCCTGAGCATTTCCAAGTTTGAAAAATCATATACCCAACTTTCCATTTGTAAAAAAAATCCCATAACAAAGTTATTTTTTCCCATTTGTGTAGAGACCTGGAGAAAAGTGTCATGCCCCAGAAGCAGCAGAAGGCAAGATGAAATAAATTTCCTAGAGGAGCTTCAACAAACAGAAACATATATATGTTCTGCATCAATAAAATTAATCATAGGAAACTGCCCCATTTCCACCACATTCCACTTCAAGACTACAGCTTTTCCATTAATCGCTACTACCCTAGAGACATGCCTAACATTGTAACAGTATATGATAGACCATATGCGCTCAATTTTCTACAACAGTCTGTACTACAAAAAAACTCTATCTTACTGTCTCTACAAATCATCAAAACATTCAAAAATTCCAATACTTCAACATCCAAAGTGTATACACCAGATTATCTCTTGTACCTGGAATTGACAGAAAAATCCTTCATCACACTCTGTCTTCCAAAAGTGAGTTCAGGGACCTCCCTGGTGGTCCACTGGGTAAGACTCCGCGTTCCCAGTGCTGGGGGCCCGGGTTGGATCCCTAGTCGGGGAACTAGATCGTGCATGCATGCCTTAACTAAAGAGTCCGCATGCTGCAACGAAGATCCCATGTGCCGCAACTAAGACCCGGCGCAGCCAAAATAAATAATAAATAAATATTTCTTTAAAAAAGTGAGTTCAGAAAAGATGGTAAAGATTTCCAGTTACTAAACTTGTTAGATTCCGCTCAAGAAGAGATAGCACGTGTTGTTTTCTGCATGATGTGACATATCTGAACAGCTCCAGTGAACACAGAAAATTATGACACATCATGGTAGCACCATCCTGGGGATTGAACAGTGTATGTATTTATGATAGCGTATAAGTGACCAACTGGTGTATAAAGCACCAACTGCAAAGTCAACCCTCCCTCAGAATGAGAGAGTGGAAAGAGGGTACAGCTGTAGGAGTCAGATGGGCCTGCCCCTAACAACCCCCATACCCCGCACACTACTTAATAGCTGTGTGACCTCAGTTTCCTCAACTCTGAGGTAGAGTTAACAATGACTCCCTTCCAGACTTCATGTGGGAAGTGAAGGAGGCGACCAACAAAGGAACCAAAGACGCCACCTGATATATAAAGGAAATATGGACTGTGTGATCCATTCCCCATGTCCACGGCAGGTATCACTTACCCATTTCCACATCTGCTATTTCTGTTATTTATGTGTAAATATACACATTTATATATTTCATTTATGACAGATTTAATCACTGCAATGCATGCATAAGCAAATACGTATGAGCACGTGCATGCGTATGTTTATATATAAAATGAATTATTTTTGCTCTTTGATCTCCCAATATTTTCTTTGGATAACAACTTTTCTTTCTTGTTTTCTTTCTGGATTTGGATGTCAGGATCCAAAAATAACCTAGCTCCCCCAAATCTCTCCCATATTTGTTAACTAAGAAGTGATTCATTTTCAGCCAACATGCTATATTTCTTATCCATACCTTAAAACAAAGGAGAATGTCTGAAAGTAATACGCTTATTTCCAATTCTCATCAAATAAATCCATGGAAGATAAGGACGTTAAATTATCAGACACCAGTCATTTCTTGGTATTCTACCCTCAAAGTGCTCCACGCACACAACCTTTCTGTTGAAATCAGCTCTCAACACCTCAAGTATATGTCAGAGGGATTCTTGAGCCCATCAGTTCACCCAAGCTCCTGACTTATTCCAATTTACCCTCTTGAATTTTATTTCCTCCCTCAGAAAAAAGAAGCCCATCTGCTAGAAGGAAATATTCGAAGCCAACATGTCAAAAGTGGAATCCCTGCTTCATAACAGCTGTGAATCAAAACACGAGTGACTGAAATTAACTACATTGTGCTCTGGAGCAGATGTGCGCTCAGATACCCACTCAAGCTCTTTTGTTCCAGGCACCGTGTGTAAATCATCCATAGGCAACACAGTGGGCCATATTCTCACCTCGTTGTTATTCATGTTAATTCTTAATGTTCCCTGAACTACAGCAGACTTTGAAATTTTTTTTTAAAAGTTTAGAATCTTTCTTTTTTCCAAAAGAGGAGATTCTGAAAGTTGCCAATCACTCACTAGAAGTCTTGACTAAACAGATGGGTTTTGACACCTCTGGTTTGATTTTAAATGCAAACATGTCAATTTATGCTCTGGCACAGGTTATTCTGTCTCTAAATCTTTTTGGGGGTATACAATTTTTTTTTAAGTTTTGTTCTCTAAACTCAGTTGTTCCTATATTAGCAATTAAGCCAATAGAGGTCTTATCACAGAAACAGTTACATAATTCCTACATTTTAATCCAGTAGTCTTATGTAATTTTAAATCATTACTAAAAACGCTACAAAATAAATTCCAAGTGAGAGAAGAGACACATGCAATTGAAATTTCATACTTATATGAACGTAAAAGTACGGAAAAAAAATTGAGCTTGCCGTCTTGGTGGTTCCGTAACCAATAAACATGTATCACATTCCTACAGCCAGAACTAGCAAGTAAGGGACACTTTACCTCCAATTTTTGTTCTTGTGCCCATGACAGACACTGGAAATCCACTGCAGGACTTCTGCCATCCTTGCCCTTCAGATGCAACAGACTCAATTAGCTGCTCTTGTGAGATATAAACCTAGGACCGACCTTAACATCAAATACTAAATTATCTAGTTAGAAAGATGGAATATACACAAATGAAATGACTTGAGAATATTTTAAGCAGAATGTCAAAATATGTAAGATGACTGATTGCAGGATGATTCCTAAATTATTGAAACAGCACATTTGTTTTATTCCACCATGGAACTGTGCTGTTTTGAGTTGGTTACATCCGCACAGCACTTCAGTTCAGACTGGTAATTCTGTATTAAGCCCTTTTTTGGGCAATAATATATTGAACTTATAATTTTATTTTAAATCATTAAATAAGCAGTATAATTTTTAAATGGTGAAATTGAAATCTGTTCAATTACAGCACTGCATTTTAAACCCACGATATGTGAACTCTGCAGAAGTCTGAAGAATTGGGTCCACGTGAAAACAATGGCAACAGAGAAAGGGAAAAACACTTTCTATCACAAATCAGAAGTACTTGTATAAAATTTTCTTTACTGTACTCTAAACTCTGTGTTAGGAACCATGCCTTGGAAGTAACCCACTATTTATTGCTTCTCCCCCTTTCTCTCAAGACATCTTTTTCATAGATGGAAATGCTATGTGCTTAACTCTGAGAAGATGCCTCTAGCCAGCTCTCTCTGCTTTATAATTGGTATCATTCTTTCCCCAATTCTAGGTTAACTTCCATCTTCATTATGGGTGTTGTAGTAAGTTCCTTTGTTCTTTCTGTGTCTTCCTGGGTATTTTAGTGAGAGGTAGGCAAAGGCTGCATGCCAGTCTGCCAGGGAAATGCTCACAGCCCCTGGGTCAGTGCCTGTATGCAGCATGGGCTTAGTAAGTAGTTACTGAATGAAAAACTGCATGAGCAAACTTTAAAGAGTAGAAACAGCTCTCTGCATAGTAGAGCAGGCAGCTGATAACTTGGTATAATTTGAAAGGTGCTGAAAAAACTGCCTTGATCCCTTGATCTGGTAGACATAATAGAGTTCCTGGGATGCTCACTTTATGAGTATTTTGTGTTTGGGCACTGAATGTTGTGTTGTTTTGGGTTTTTTGGGGTTTTTTTGGTAAGATATATATATAGTCCCAAATTTACTGTTTTAACTATTTTTAAGTGTACAGTTCTGTGGTATTATATATATTCACATTATTGAGAACCACCCCTTTTTAAAAAAGATTAAGTATCCTTTTCTTCTGACCAACAGCAAGATGATTTACATAATCCCATTAAACTCTGAGTTGCCCTCTTCCCTTAAATAAAACATGAAGACTCAAAATCAACATGGAACATGGTAAGAGAAGAACTTGGAGGCTGATAAGATTTTGCCTTTGAATAAGGATCCAAAAATTTAACTGAGGCTCAAAGGAGGTAAAAATATTGTCTGGAGGCGTTGAAAAGTTAAGCATTATAGAGAGTGGCTAGAAATGAAGAAAAATAGATTGGAGGGAAAATTGGAAATAAGCTCACATTTGTTGGCTTTTTAAGCAAATGCTGTCACAAAGATCTCCCTCCGCCCCCCCGCAACTTTCTCCAGAAATTCATCAGCAGCCCTATTTTTACAGCTAATTTTGACACAGAAAAGTCACATTACATGCCCAGAGCAAAAAAGGAGAGTTTCAATGCAAGCCCATACTGTTAGATTCCAACTTTTATGCTTGTTGAACCCTACTCTATTGTCTTCTCATATGAAGACAAGACTGATATCCTCTAAATACAAAGTGAGCATCTATAGAAGTATGTTTCCAGTATCAACTGACAGTTACCCCCGGCCTCTTCTTTCCTCCTTTGTCCTACTCTTTATTCAAGAAGCTGGGCCACTGTGTATTCATTTCCTCTGGGGAGGAATGTGACAAAGCAGAAAGCTGAGGAAAAATGGACAATCTCTCTGGCTTTTGTGAATCAGTACTTAGTATTTGAAGAAATTAATTGGGTTTCCAAAACAAAAGTACAAGAAAACACCATGATTAAGAACCTGGTTTCTCCTCACCCAACCCAAAATACCACTCTCTCCTTCTACACAACTTATACTAGAAATAGTGAAAAGAATAGAGTGAAAGAAGGATAACAAAGATTCAGATCCCTGCTCCCCTGGCCAGGCCTCGGAGATGGCAAAAACCTCAGCTGGCTTGGGGGAAGAGTAGCAAGAAGATCTGACCCCTCCTTCCATAATGGAGAAACCTATGAGAAGGGTATAGTTCTTCTTTCAGTCCTTTCCTTTCAGGATTTTTTTTTTTTGGCAGAAAATGCATTATTTTAAGTACATATGGAACATTTACCAAAATTGAGCACAACAGAGTAAGCCTCAACAATTTAAAAAATTGTGATAAAATATACACAACATAAAGTTTACCAACCTAACCACTTTTAAGCGTACAATACAGTGCCATTAAGTATAGTCATGTTACTATACAACCATCACCACCATCCTTTCAGGATTTTATACACCTAACATTCCCAACCAAATTTCTTAGTGCTCCAACATAGTATGCAAGCAAGAGAAACAGCCCCTCTAACGAGCGCCATGGACAGAGCAGAAACCTCGTAACCCACACGCTTTGCAGACACCAGCAACATGCGGGTCCATGTTGATGCCACAGAGAGGACCACGCAGGACAACAGGTGTCTCCTTGGATGCCAGAGTGGACAGATGACATTGGGGACCAGATGGGACCCTGCCCCACCCCCATAACAACCCAGGGAAAGGGGAAAGAGAATCCCAAACTTATTAATATCATTTCCTCCCACCAACCTGATGGAATGGATATTTAAAATAAAAATTAAATTATAGAAAATGATTATTTTTGCATATCTTAGTTTGTGTAATGAATCGTATCTTCTATACAATATTTTAAATGTAACTCAATACACTGAAAAAATTACAGAATGACAGCATAGATTGTTAGGTATGAGGGTGCCTGGTACACCAACACAAATATTTCAAGAGATTTTTACTTTGTACAGTCTGTTGAGATACCGAAAGTTGCCTGCAATTCTCTAAGCATGGGGAATGGAGGTTGGGGGTAGGGCACAGGAATGGGGCAGGAAACTTATCTAATCATAAAGCGGATTTATTTATTTATTTATTTATTTTCTTACTTACTTACATCTTTATTGGAGTATAATTGCTTTACAATGGTGTGTTAGTTTCTGCTTTATAACAAAGTGAATCAGCTATACATATACATATACCCCCATATCTCCTCCCTCTTGCGTCTCCCTCCCACCCTCCCTATCCCACCCCTCTAGGTGGTCACAAAGCACCGAGCTGATCTCCCTGTGCTATGCGGCTGCTTCCCACTAGCTATTGGTTTTACATTTGGTAGTGTATATAAGTCCATGCCACTCTCTCACTTCGTCCCAGCTTACCCTTCCCCCTCCCCATGTCCTCAAGTCCATTCTCTATGTCTGCGTCTTTATTCCTGTCCTGCCCCTAGGTTCTTCATAAAGCTGATTTAAATGGACACATTCTCTAGCAGTCTAAGGCAAAACTACAGGAAGGCAGCACACAATAAAAACGAAGAGCTATAACTCTATAGCTATAGCTCAAGCTATTGATTCTGCTGTTTGATTAGATTTCACCTGGAACAAGTATACGTATAGGTCGAGAAAGGTGAGGCATTAATCATTCTAAATGCCACCTCCTCATGCTTCCCCATATATGTTACTAACACCACCCCAAATTCCCCAACACTCACTGTCATAATACCCTTGTAGTCTAACTAATAATGTTTTCTGTTTTACAATGGTCTAGGCTATAATTTAAAATTAGTTAGCCTGGTATAATTTTCTATAGTAGAATCCCTTTCTATCCCCCATTTACATTCTAATTCACTGTAGATGGAACAGTCCATAACAAAAGAAAAATCTTCCTTTTCTGTTTTCAAGTCCCCTTTAAATGCCCTGGATTCTGTTAATTTTTGATGGAAAATAACTTTATCCTAACAATGGTGGACAGCTAGAATTTCAAAGAGCACGCTTTTGGTGACTCGTGTTTATAAAATCATGTATCACTTTCTCTTGTGGCTTGTCATCAAATGTGACATAACTTAATGTGACAGCTTCAGTTTTAAGGATGGCATTTTGTACTTTGCTTTCAAACTCTAAAGCTCTAGTCATCCAACAGAAGCTGGCTGACCTCAGTGGAGCAGACGGGGAACTGTTAACAGGTTGCCAACTTTAAATGAGTGCTGAGTAGCTTAGCATATCTCTAGAATAATTCCTTTAAAATGCAATTAATCATCATTTCACAAAGGTCCTCAGTGAAGTGTATTTTCTTTTGCTTATAGGAGGCATTTTATTGAAAACTGCCTTTTCAAGCTCACAGAGAAAGATAAATCATTAAGATTTCAGGGATGCAAGCACGGGGGAAGACGAGAGCTCACAGACTAGAGTTAGGATCTAGAAGATCTATGAAATCAAGCTTGAGACTAAAAGAGCACATTGTTCCTTCAATCAAATTCATGAAAGCAGACCTTTGTTTAAAGACAGTAACACCTTCTTTACCTCCCATTACGGACCCTTTACTAGGAATAAAGCATAAAATCCCAAACCACAGTAGCTTACTAAATCTTAGATGACATGAATGGTAAGACCCACCACTATTTTATGTAATTTAAGAAAATATACCTTTTTAAAAACTATGGCATGCTATCAGTTACACGAAGAGACTGATTTCACAAATGTTACAACACACAAATGCATTCTATTAATTTTTTTAAGGTAACATTTGTTATTTGAACTTACACCAGTAATTTCTTGATAAAACAAAATCACTTCCAAAACTGAGGATAGTTTTTCAGTTTTGTTGCTGTGCAAAGTGTGAGCTTACCTCTTTCTCCCTTTTATATTTCATTTCCACCAAATCAACCCCTAGGGCAATGAGATTAAAACAACAGAGGAAATCCTGGCTAGGAAAGAAACGCCTGTTCCCTGCCTACGTTTGCCTTCATCTGTGCCCAAACCCACAGTGACTCCTTTGAGAGGACCCAGAAAAAAATCATCAATTAATATTTTTATTCTTAGAGAGTGGTGCCCTTGACATCTCTGGAAACCTAGAAATTCTGCCAGCACAGCCAGACTATGGTACCCATAATAGAAGTGGAAAAAAAAAAAAAAAACAGTTGGCAATGCCATCTTGTTTTTACTGATCAGAACAGCCATAAGCTTAAAGAAAACCATCCAATTACAAATGTGAAAATAATAATAACAATAATAGATTTGTCAACTAAATAATGAGGATTAAATGCTTATAACATGTTACTGCAAACAATGAAAAAACTTGGGATTCCAATGTGGAACTGGTAGTTGCAACCCGATTCCACTAAAACAAGATGTGATGTGCAAGATCATTTTTGACACCAGTATCTCCTTTTGATAAGGCAGAAAATCAAAGCCCATAATGAGGTTAAATTGAAAAGCACATGTGAATTTAGTTTTTTGATGCAATCCATTGCACGGAAGTTGCTTTCTTAGAAATTTAATTTTTTAAAATGGGTTTTTTCTTTCTTTTCTCCTTTATTTCCAGAGAAGCACTTTTTTCCCCCTTTGTAAGTATCCCATGGATACTTAATATCTTCGATAAGCCATACCCACTTGAAATACAATGCCCGCCTTAGAAATACATCACCTTATGATTTGCTAAAAAAGTTGGGGTTGCAAATATGCTTTTATGATGTTCTTCATTTTTTTTTTAATGCAAAGATTCCCAATCCGCCTACCAACTGAACTGTTTTGGTCATGAAACATTACCTTCTCAGCATGTGGTATGCCCATCAGCAGAAAAGTAGTAAAGAAGAACAGACTAACTTTATTTATTACATTTGCATTGCCTACAAAGCCATTTACTTAATGGATGAGTCTCATTAGCAGTCCAACCACAATATAAAGAATACAATGATGTGTTTCATAGGTTCATTAAAATAATATTTCAAAGGAGTCATTAGAAAAGAAGAAGCTAGAGATTCAACAGACAGTAAGTTGTCTGCAAATAAATGAGATGGAAACATGTTTTCAAATAAGTTAGGAAACATGTTTACAAATATATACAGCCATTACAAAAAAAAGGAAGCATCATCTTAGCAAGTGCTGGGGGGACAATTACTCAGGCAATTTACAAAAACAAAACTAACACTTTCACATCAACATTTATTGTGGATGCAAATGGCTGTAGGTATTAAAAAATGTGTCTTAAGAAGGAAAATTCATTCTATAGCCCCAAGATGATTCTCCTGGTTGAAGCAAAATATAAAACATTCAATCCTGTTTTCAGATCACTACTATTTTTCTGTGCACACGTTTGTATTATTTATCTCCAATCTGCCTATCTTTTCATTAAAAAAAAAAAACATAATAAATTAGCAAAATGGATAGTCCCGCCAAGACAGAACCACAGCAAGAAAAACTGCCTGTTTATACCTTTGCATTCAAAAAAACAAAGTTCCTTAAAACCCATATTCCTTAACCACGCCTAAGGGTTAACAAATATTTGTTCTACAAATGAATGGATGATTGAAGGAAAGAGCAAAACCACTACTTAACCAAGGGGAGTTTTTAGGTTAGGTTGTTAATTACTGTTGTTTGATCAATTTTTTTGATCCAGAATTTCCACCTTTAAGCAAAATAATAACCAGTTTTATGCAGTATATTGCCAGTACTGTTGAAGTCTTTTCACATAAAATAGTGTCAAATTTTTCACTAAAGTCATAGAGTCTATAATAAAACCAAGAATTTCATAGGAATTCACTTACGGATTTTTTCACAAAGAATACTAAGATGTACCCTAAAACCGCTAAAGAAAAAAGGATTGCAGTAATTTATTAACTTTCTCTCTTTGAAAGGGTTTAGTTTTATAGTTCTACAAAGGGCAAAGACAGACACACACACAGTATAAATATACCTCGGATTTTGAAATAAGTCATGATCACCTAGACTGTAGCACTTTTGGTAGATAGCAAGGATGACCTCATGTAATGGTGCAGTGTTCTCCCACTGCGCATTCAACCTCACTCTCAGATGCTCAGCTTAGTCATGTGATTTAATTTGATCTATGGAATATTAGCAAATGTGACTCAGAAACAGGCTTGAAAAGCACTTGTGTATTTCCATTTGTGCTCTCCCCCACTGCCATCAGCATGAGAACATGCCTGGGTTAGCTTGCTGGAGGACAGAAATATATGGAGCAAAGCTGAGTCACTCTAGTCAAGGAAAGCCTGGATGAGCTTAGATCTTCCCACAGCTGGCCAAGCCCAGACACGTGAGTGAACATAGCCAAGTTCAGCAGAGTTGCCCAGGTGGCCCTAGTTGACCCTAGAATTATGAGCAATAAACGTTATTGCAGCGTGGCACTACTCGACATCCAACATACTCATGCATAACATCTGTAGTAAAATTTATTCTCCCATTAGAGGACCCAGGTTTCATAAAGTCAAACTTGTGCTATACTTTACTAAAATAATTAATAAACCATTATTCATTTTTATTTTTTAAAGAGAAAGGAAAAGATGTATGCAAAGTCTCAGTTTTTAAGTATTGGAAGCTAATCCAACAAAATGCATGAAGTGCTGAATTCAACCCACTAGGTGCTAATTGTCAACCTCTGTTCTAGATATTAAGAATGCTCTCTGGGGCTTCCCTGGTGGCGCAGTGGTTGGGAATCTGCCTGCCAATGCAGGGGACACGGGTTCGAGTCCTGGTCTGGGGAGATCCCACATGCCGCGGAGCAACTGGGCCCGTGAGCCACAATTACTGAGCCTGCGCGTCTGGAGCCTGTGCTCCGCAACAAGAGAGGCCGCGATAGTGAGAGGCCCGCGCACCGCGATGAAGAATGGCCCCCACTTGCCGCAACTGGAGAAAGCCCTCGCACAGAAACGAAGACCCAACACAGCCATAAATAAATAAATAAATTAAAAAAAAAAAAAAAAAAGAATGCTCTCTGATCTCAAGTTGTTTACAGATTTTGTGGGACAGACAGATAAAGCATGCATTACATAAAAAGTTAAAACAGTCGTATCTTAATGCTTACCATGTGAAAAAATATGGATTTCTAAATGTGTTTTGGAATGCTTGATTAAAGATAAAAACTGACTACTCCCTACAATTAAGGAATTTAATATCTATTTTTAAAATATATAACTGATAAGCAACCATATTCCAAGGGATTCATCACAAGTCTAACTTTTTCTGGGCCTACTAAAATCCAAAAAAGTAAATGCTCTCCGGATAAACAGTTCATAAACTGAAGACTTCAGAATACAGCTTGAGAAAAAGCAAAACAACTCAAAGATCATTTTTTGTTAACTCGACTACAACTTAGACAATGTTTTCCAAAGAAATATTTTTTTAAAAATTGAAAAGCAAATCCCACCGCTAAACGCATGAGGTACAAACCATGTATCACCACCCTATTTGTGTCTAATGTCACATATTTCCTCCTAGATTGTCAGCTCCCTGAGGATCAGACCTGGTTATGTTGACAGCTGTTCTCTGAAGTATTTACAATTCCCTGATTCATTCTCTCTAATCATGTGGCTGCAGCAGGTAAAAATAAGGCACCAGAAACCATCATTCTGATAAAATAACAGGAGAGAATTGGTAGTGGTGTGGCAGCCACTCACCTAAAAATGCTGTAAGTCAAGATCACGTTCTATAGAAATAAAATTAGATTATTACAGTATACATTCCTTTACCTATAGCAGGGGTGAAATGATCAAGGACCCAATAAAAATATCAATACCAGTTGGGACTGGGTAACCAAGGGTCCTGGGGATGTCAGTCTCAAATGCCTGAAGAAGCCAGGGCAGGCAGTAAATGAGCAGACCAGGTCTGATTTCAGGGTATATGAGCATTTGGTTTCTGAGCAGTAAACCCAACTAAAAAAATAGGTTTCTGCTACTAAGCCCTAGCCAACTTTCACTATGCAGGAAGACAGAGTTCCAAGCTGCTAGAACTTTCTATTTTTTCAAATGGAACCACAAAGAGAAATTTTTACCTATTATCTCCAAAATCTTAAATGATATCACATTTCTTTTCAACCCTTGGGTGGAACAAATAAAACACATTTACACATCTGTGCTCTGCAAAAAAGGGTATAATCTTTGTTCCTAGTCAAGGAAGCTAAAAGGAAACAAGCGATGTCTCTTCCTTTTCCTTCTTCCTCGTTGTATTCCACCAATAGTGCACTTAAGGTATGGTTAAGGGATGCTGCTCTTCCTCAACCAATTTATTATTGGCCTCAGAAGGCATGAGAACAGTGGTGGACAGCGGACTTCCACGATTCTGCCTGCCGGTGTTTCATGCCCTTGTATTGATATAATCCCCTCCCTCAGGTGAGGGAAGGACCTGTGACTTGCTTCTGACCGATAAAACATGCAAAGGTGATGTGATGTTACTTCCATGATTATTTTATGTTTCCTAAGACTCTATCTTGCTACCAGACTCTCTCATCTCTCTCTCTCACTTGTTGGCTTTGAAGAAGCAAGCTGCCCTAAATCCTACAGCCAAAGAAATTCTGTCAGCAACCTGAGGGAATTTGGAAGTAGAGACTTTGCTAGTCCAGTTGCTGATGAGACCACAGCCCCAGCTGAAACCTAGATTGCAGCCTAGTAAGGTGCTGAAGCAGAAAACCCATGTAAGCCACGCCTGAACTACTGACCCACATTTAATGAGATAATAAATGTGTGTTGTTTTACACTATTAAGTTTGGTATAATTTGTTACATGGTAATAGGAAACTAATACAAGGAGCTTGCCCCAGAACGCACATCAACTACTCACTAGGCACACTGTTTAGTTCAGTTGATATTTACTCTTTACAATATGTCTTTCTCAGTGAAGGAAGCAATGTGTTGAACTACATTCTGGTGAAAGCTCTATCTCAGAGCAGACCGATACCTTCAGTAGCTCTGTTCTGCAGTTCCTCAGCACCATGGGAAAACATGTCTGGACTAACGGTATATGAAGAAAAGAAAAAAGGTCATATTTTCTTACTTTGACTTAGAACTCTGTTTAATGATATGTTCAACAGGGGTGGAGAAGGGCAGGGTCAGGGCAATAGAGACTGGGGAGAAGTAGTTTTATTACCCAACATCCTTCGGAGTTACACCATAAGAATTTGTTATTATTACAGTTAAAAGCAATGGATAAGCTAATCGATACTACCTGTAATAAGCTGATAATGACAACAGATGTGATGCGGAGAGCAAGATGAAAATTCCCATGGAATTATCGTAATACTATACTCCCTGGAGCATTTGAAAATCTAGAGACTCTAATCATACCCACAGCTGGCAAGGAAACTGATCAGTCACCTGTGTCATTCCCTCTCCCAATGTATTTCTTAATCCAACAAAATCACTTACAGATCCCCGCAAAAATCATGCATTTTCTTTACTGCTAAGTCCTAGCTCTGGCTAACCCCTGTGACCTCTAAAGATTTAACTAGGTAGCCCTTACTCCAAGAAGCCTTCTTGATAACTCTGTCCCTCCTCATTACTTCCCTAACATCCTATGCCACCTCTATCATTTCACCTCCTGCCTTGTATTATTATTACCTCTTCAGGCGTCTGTCTTACCCACTGGAGTAATTACTATTTTGGATGAGGGATCACGGCTCTCATTTTTGTACTTCCAGCATGTACTTTGACTATAGTAGGTGCTCAGTAAATGGGAAGTGAAGGGTAAATAAATGAATGCCATTACCCAAGGCTGTGCAAGAGATAAGGGGAGCCATTTAACTATGCTGAGGCAACAGTAAGCTTGGATACTGCAGACAAAAATACGCTGAGAGCTTTGAAACACTAAATTTGTTAGCAGTGAGCCTGAGGCAGAGGTCTTCAAAGGTAAAAGATTTATACAAAACAATAGGAAACTAAGAACTTTACAACCTAACACATGTTAAAATTGGGAGAAATATTATAGGCACCCGCTATACCCATATGTTAATTTTTTTCATATCTTGCTTCAAGCAGTATATGCATATCATTAACTCATATCAAATATAAAGAGCTATGCCTTTCTAAAAGCATTTCTTCTTAGGTTCCTACTCAGCTAGTTTTGTCAGGTACCAGGAAATAAGGGAGCCCCTTCTGGCCAGAATGACCTTGCAACTCAGTAAGAAAGATTCAGTCCTCTACTCTCACCCCACCTTGGAGATCAATTCCTTAAAATGCAACAAATGGTTTGCCAGACAGCCTTAATTTTCAGTTGAATAACTTTGGTTTGTATAGAGGCCAGTTCTTCACATTTAT
The DNA here is from genome assembly GCF_965194805.1 of Balaenoptera borealis. Classification (NCBI taxonomy): domain Eukaryota; kingdom Metazoa; phylum Chordata; class Mammalia; order Artiodactyla; family Balaenopteridae; genus Balaenoptera; species Balaenoptera borealis. Next base: position 33,265,067 of record NC_138869.1, on the reverse strand, counting down.
TTCAATGGTTTAGGAGGATAAACTTGAAATCCTTCCTCCTGAAGAAACTTCAAGGTGATCTTAATGTTATTCTACCACTCCTGCTATGCCTCCTTCAGAGTAATAATAATAATAATAATAATAATAATAATAAATAAAGCCAACTCTTTAGAAATGAGATGGGTAAAGAAAACAAAAAGGCACTACACAGAAAGAAACTATTCCAGCAGTTGAACAACAAATTAAATTAAAAAAGCAATCTCAATACACAAAAATTCACATTAAAACAAGATGTCAGATTCACTGTTAAAAGTACAAAGACTTTTAAAAATATGATATGTGCAAAGAAAAGAATGCTCATACGGTGATGATGAGCATGATAGCTTTTCTGGAGAGACATATGGTAGCATGCAGAAAAACCTGAACACATTATATACAATTATCCTAACTATTCTACTTGGAAATCCAAGGAAACAATCAGATGCTCAGAGATGTATGTACTAGAATTGTTCTATCATGATCATGAGCTGGATCGTCTCAATGTCCCACAATAAATAGTTGGTAATATCAAATACGGTACATGATATAATGGACTACTATGTTATGAATAATAAAGGATTTTTTTAATGGCATGTGACATGCTCACAACGTATGAAGTGGAAAAGAAGCAGCTACCAAATGTTGTTTAAAATATAATTTCCATTTTATTTTAAAAATGTATATAAATGCATAGCAAAAAAAGGTATACACATTGAAATGGTATCATTAGCTATCTGTGAAAGGTAGACTTATCAGTAACTTGTTTTCTTCTTTATATTTTTACTTGAAACTTTTCCTACCCATCTATGTGTGGCCCATCAGAACCATAAAAATGAGAAAAATCCAAGGCATAGGATTAGAAGCATAAAGTTCCTATAAGCTGCTAAGTAAAGACTCAGTTTTAATAATATCTCCTTAGGTTCTGACATAGGATAATGTCCCCAAAGCCCCAAGCCAACCCAATCTCAATAGCATTTCATTCTATAAGCATCAATTAAGATGTTTCCACATAGGATGTGAAGAAACAGAAAGAATAGATACCCAGAATCCAATACCAGTTAAGTTATTTTCCCCAAATTTAATTCTAATAATAGGGCCATGTTAAAGAGCAAAGGTTCACATCATTTAGCATTAATGAGAGGATTACCTCATTGATGAGTGAATATGAAAAACAATTCCAAATTTAAAACCACTAATTCAATATGGCTTTTATTTTATTTTATTTTAAATTTATTTTATTTATTTTTGGCTGCGTTGGGTCTTTGTTGCTGCGTGTGGGCTTTCTCTAGCTGTGGTGAGTGGGGGCTACTCTTAGTTGCAGTGGTTTCTCATTGCGGTGGCTTCTTGTTGCGGAGCACAGGCTCTAGGCGTGTGGGCTTCAGTAGTTGTGGCATGCGGGCTCAGCAGTTGTGGTTCACAGGCTCTAGAGCGCAGGCTCAGTAGTTGTGGTGCACGGGCTTAGTTGCTCTGCGGCATGTGGGATCTTTCCGGACCAGGAATGCTCGAACCCGTGTCCCCTGCATTGGCAGGTGGATTCTCAACTACTGCACCACCAGGGAAGTCCTCAATCTGGCTTTTAAATGTCAGTGGATACAGGTTCCTGCAAATTATCCAGGTCCAAGTGGTTGTATTATAACTGATTCTGTTTAACTCTGCTAAATATATATCATTTTTAAAAGAATCAGCAGTGCACTTTATTCTGGTTATTCTTTGGTATTTTGTTAGTAATTATAAAATTGGATTGAATTTTGATGACAGCATTGGCAAGGTAAGGGCAGATGGCCCTATGGTCCCTTTCAATCCTATGGATCTGTAACTGGTTTTCCTTAAAAATCCCCACTAAGTTTGTTTTAACTATAAATCACTAATCTGTAAACTAGGATTTTAAAGAATTTTGAAACATAGATCTTTTTAGTCTTCAATGAATTATACTGTCTGCATTTGTTAATAATTCAGTCAAACAAAATAATGGTAAATTAGTCATTTTCTATGTCAGATAAAACACACACATACAGAAAATAAACGATTATTTGTACTCAAAGGATATTGTTATAATCTTGACTCACTTGTCATGTAACACTGGAACAAAATGGTTACACTAATTGCCAAAATCAAGTTTCACTTCCCGATTTACAAGCTGTTCCATTTTATTCTATAAATTCTTAGTTGTCACAGACTCAGGAAATTATTACTGTCATCAATAGATAGATGGTTTTAGTGGTGCAGATGGCTGTCCTTTTATAGGCCAACTTAATGACTTGTTCTTATCTAATCTGTCATCTGTTATTTAGTTGTCATTATGAACTTTTTGGGTTTCATATCAATCAATTTTCCATGTTTACTAAACAGATGGCTTTATTAAAAAAAAAAAGCAAAGCAAGAAAATGACATTAAATGATTAAAAAAAACTGCAAAGGCTACATACACTTTCCAGTGTATCTAAATAAAATTAAAAATTGCTATTAAAAAAAAGTAAATTTGAAGCCAAAGTGAAATAGTTTTTAAAACTCAATGGACTCAAAGAAACAAGCAGTAGCAGCTGTCTACAAGTAGAATGAATTACGTGAAAATAGGGATAGGTTCTTCTTCCAATTTTTATCACAAAAATTTAAAATCTACTCTGACAAATAGAGATGACAAATGTCAACTGATATAAATCATCAATTCAGAAGCTCTTTGTGTTGTAATTCACAGGTGTACCTCCTTTGTCTGTTGTTTGTAATCTTTTTGAGAGGGTAGGTTAATTACATAAATACTTTCATTTAGTGAAAATTGTTCTTTATTTTTGTCATCCTTAAGATTTCTTTGTTTAATTACTGGGTTATTATCAAATCGACACCCAAGCTCAAGAAGCATAATGGTAAATTTAAATGGCTTACATCCATGAGATTAGAGCTTAGAAAATAGTAAGTGGCACTGTGCCATGGAAGAGCACTGTTAGTTCAGGCTGTACTAGAGAAAGAACTTGACAGTTATAAGAAACTAAAATATATTATTGTGAAATAATCTAACATTACATTTATAACAGTATATTTAAGATTCTGTGTGTGTGTGTATGTGTGTATATGTGTGTTCAGGGGGGATATCGTATCAGTAAACTTGGGGCTTACTTTATCAGTCCCTAATAATGCTGCAAAGGTTATAAGAACAGAGCCTTCTGATATGTGTACAAAAATATTCCAGAAATAGTTTCCTAGTGTCACGTGAACCACATCTTCCATTGTTGAATGGATTGAGTTCCACTCTGGTTTTTATCTGCCCAAATTCACGGTTCCTTAGCAATACAAAGTTAAGAATGAGGAAGATTATGAAGGCTTAATTCTTTATGGCCTTTAGACAAAGTAGAAGAACTTAAGATGGCAAGCCAGCCAATTTTTCCAAAAAGACAATTCCTTCACAGTTGTATTTTCTTATACGATAACCACAGTAAAATACAAAGCTAGAGCAGATAGCCATCATGCCATTCCAAGGTGTTCAGAGGCTTGATAGGATGGAAAAAAACTATCAAAAGAAAACTGAATATCAGATACTTTATGTGAGACTGACAAAAATTTTCTATTCCCTCTTATGGAGAACAAAGTCAAAAAGGTATATTATATATCAGAAAGCCAGAGACTTTAAGTCCTACAAACACCTTAATGTGGAAAGAGAATTTGTACCTTAGGTCTTCAGCTTAAACCCTTCCGGCAGAGAACACATGTTTGATGACAAACGTGTGCCTGGAACCGGGCCAGGTGCTCTACACACACTAGATCAATCCTGAGTAACTATGAAAGCAGTCCAAATTCAGCCAAGGAAGCTCCTAAAGCAAGAGGTGAAAGACCACACTGCTGAGGAAAGTCACACAATACAGTCAAGCTCTGGTTGAGGTTAGTTTTCCTCCCTTCACAGCTACTGGTCCATGATAGGTTTTGATCTGCTCAAAATACTTTGTAGGCATTCTTAAGTGATTAAAAAACTTGGGACTGCTTCAGCTGATCAAGTCTGCAAGCAAACACCAGCCAAGATCATTTTTTATGGATTCCACCACATTAAGCAATCATTTATCAAAGTTTTACATGCTATTTAAGGATCACGTGGTATAAACCTTCACTCAAAGCCAGAATGGCTGGCACAACGTGACAATAGTCTGTGGCTGTTATATTTAGGCATATTATTTTTTGGAGTGTACACTGTCATACTGAAATGCATATTTACTATATTTCAAAAGCTTGGAACTGTAGGCTGCTGGTGATTTTCACAAAAGTGAATCACACTGCCATCACAGTCCGTGAGTAAGATTATCTCTTCTTTTCAGTATACTTTGAGCATTCTGTGCCTCTAGGTCATAGCGGCTCAGATATGAGAACTAACCTTCTCCCACTGGATGAGTGATTCTTAAAGTGTGGTCCAGGAAGAGGAGCAGCAGAAACATCCAGCAACACATCAGCAATAAAAATAAAAGACCCCCAAACCAAACCTCCTGAATGCAAACTGGAGGTGGGGTTTAGCAATCTGCGCTTTAACAAGCACCCCCGTGTCCCTCTGGTGTCCAGCTGACTGTATCGAACAGTATCCTGGACATAATAAATGTTTGTGATTTAAATCAAATTAAAATGTTCTAAAGACAACTTGCTTACTTTAACATATTTATTTATGAGAATAATCTAACACATGGGTTTCCTTGCCAGTGTTTCCACTATTATGAGATCTTAACACTGGAGAGCTATTTTGTCAAGAAGTTTCCATTCCTTAACTAGGCACGGCTAGGTTCTGTTGACTTGTCACTAACTGAAACCAAGGATGGACCATAATCAGAATGAAGAGGGGTGAGGAAGAGAAAAGCAAAAAAGAAAGGAAAGCCATTTTATTCCTTCTGTTCATTTGGTACAAAGATCCCAGGTGTTCCCTATATTCTTAAGATGTAAATCACATTAAATTAGGATAATTGAGTAAATAGTGTGAGTTTTAGGGAAAACATATTAAGATCATAAACAAAATCAGCTCTATTTTAAGGAGAGTGCGTAGTTTAAAAAGGCCAATAAACATTGGTAAGTAACATGGGAGAGGATAATAATACAAACACAACATGACAGGTCTACAATGCCTGATGCTTTTTACTACTCTGCCAGCCCCATGCATTTATGGCATAGCAATCAAGTGCATAGGCTCCTGAGCCAGATTAAGTGGGTTATAATCTGGCTTAGGTCTTCACTAGCTGTAGGTCCTTGGGGAAAATAGTCATCTCCTTTGTGTCTGAGTATCCTCATCTGTAAAATGGAACAACAACAGTAACTCATAGAACTGATGAAAGATTTAAATTAAATAATGTGTATTGTAAATGCTCAATATATGGTAGGGTTTTGCTTTGTTTTGTTGTTTTTTTCTTTTTTCTGTAATGGGTGTTACAGAAGTCAATGTAGTTGCAAGAGCCACTAACTTTTAGGAGGTTGATAGTCTATCTGTCCAAGTTACAGAACATAAAACAAAAAGGTCATTAAGTCAGGGGTAGAATCCTATCAGTGCTTACCCAGCCCTGGGGGCACCGCAGGTACTTAGTAAGTGCAGGCCAAATGAGATGGATTATACCACAATACCAAGAAGTCTCCCCCATGATTTGCGGTTGAGAATTACTCAACAGAGACTTTACCACTTCACAAAACTGAGTAGATTGACATGACTTCATCATACCCAGATGAAAAAACTGAGAAAAGTAAATTCCCCAAATACATAATTGTTCTAAATATTAAAATATTTTTTCCTAATTCTGTGACAGCTTGCACCCCCATCACCATAACAACCCATACACACTGCTTATCTTTCACCTAGGAGGCAGGAGCAGGAGATTCTGGTGTTTATCACCTGGGCCTTTTCTTCTTCTTGACAGACTATGAAATTCCAGAGCCCTCCAAACAAGTCCAGTTTTACAGAGTCAATTGTGACCTTCCCCAAAAGTGCAGTAGCAACACAGGCAAACATCCAAAGGTAAGGGAATGGTACACATCAGGTTAGGGGCTGGCTTTCCATTAGAGGCCAATAAAACCAACAGCAATGGAAAATGCAGGATGCACCAGAGACCTGCTAAACCAATTAGCAGAGAGCAGGATGAAGAGCAATCATGCAAACACTGGGACATTCAAGGCTCTTCTGCTCTGAGGAAACGGCAGATCCTTGCTTTGGACAAAGAACACAAATGTGCAGGTTTTTAAGCTTTCTACTATTAGCATTTATCACTGAAATTCTATTTGAATGTTAGGCTTTTTAGGGTTTATATTAGACTTTGTGGCTAAATATTCATGAGCACCCTCTAAAAATTTAAATCAATCAAAATACTGAACAGTGGAGAGTCTAAGGGCTAAGCAAAGGTGGGGTAAGAAGCAATGGTGGAAGGTCTTTTTGAGAAGGTATGAATTTGCTGAGCCCACATGAGACAAATGCAGTTTAGTGAGGTTGAAAGGAAAAGGGAAAGGATGCTACGAGACGGACAATGTGAGAGAGGACACTGGGGACAATAATGAACTGAGCTTAGACACCTAGCCTGAACCGGGGGGTGATCCACTGGGCTTAGAAGGATGCTGTGGTAGTATAGCGAAACCCAAGTGTTTTGAGCCTGGCAGCCCTGGGTTTTAATTCTGTCTCTTTCTGACCTTTGGAAAGATATATAACCTGAGATTCACTTGGAGCACCCACAAAGAGGGCAATGATACCTATCAGATAAAATAGGTATAGAATACTTAACAGCAACAGGTAGTAGGTATTCCAACTAATTCTCTTCTCTTCCCCTCAGAACAAATGCCAGATCTTTACTTCAAAATCAACATGGCCAAAACCAAATTCACTACCTTTTCTTATAAGTTTCCCTTCTCAACTGCCCTGTCTTATTAATAGGGCCACCTCCTCCCCCCGATCTAAGCTTGGAATATCTGATTGACCACTGTCTCACCTCTCACCTTCAAAATGAGTGCCCAGTCAAGTTATATCCCCCAAAACTACTCATTTCCATCTCTTCGTCTCCATTTTGTCAGTCACAACCCAAATCTAAATCTGAACTTTTGCAAAGGCCTTCTAACCGACATTCTTGATTACCCTCCCACCAATTCATACTACATCTTACTGCTTAGATTACCTTTTTAGAACACTGCTCTAATGTTCCTCCTACAGTGGTTCCCTGTCTCCTGCCACTCAGTTATTCATTCATCTAATAAAGACTTACTGGACACCATTCAAATATCAAGTACTATGCTTTGTACTACAGGTGCAAATATGAATAAATCATAGCCTTGAGTGTCCAGTAGGGAGAAAGAAATAAACAGAGTATAATACAATGCTACAAACAAGAGATAGAAACGTGGGCAATAATTTTAGAGGATCAATAGGATAATATCTCACAGAGATGATGCTTTATCTGAGCAGTGTCTTAAGAGATGAGAGGTGTTTGTCAGGCAAAGAAGTGGAGAAGGATACCTTTTTCCTCTTCCAGGATACAAAACTAAAACACAAACAAACAAAAAGCCCAACCACCTGTATTTTGTATATAAAAGATACCCCTACACACTGAGGATGTTAAATGGAGTCACTGCTGCAGTAAGAGTGCAACTGAGTAATTACTTAGTAATTATTTAGGATGTAAAGAGATTTTCCGAGAGGAACCAGGTAAAACAAAGGACAGGTTCTTCACAGAAGATGCAATGGCAATGACTAAGAATTCCTTTGGGCAATTATTGGGTCAGTTATCAAAATAAAGGAGGTAGAGATTTGAGGATCAAACAAATAAGAGATGAGAAAAGCAACACAATATGATAGACATTAGCACTCCACTGGCCAAAGAAAGAAAGAAAGAAAGAAAGAAAGAAAGAAAGGGTTGGGGAAGGGAGTTTTAATCCTCAATGACAGTGAGCACAGAACTTATTACTTTTGAAATAAATATTCTTATCACAACCCCTCCTGACCCCCATAAACACTAAAGAGTGGCAGAAGGAGAAGTCGTTTTGAGGGCAGTAAGCTTTAATGTCATCTCATACCTAACCTCACGTGGATCCACTCATGGGAGAGTCAAATCCAGAGGCCTATTTCATTACAGACCTCATTATATATATATATATATATATATATATATATATATATATATATATATGTATGTATCCTCCCTCCATTCTTAAAGCAAGTGGCACAGGCCAGTACAAGATCTGCAGCATCACAAAGTATTTCAACCAATTTGCACACAAATCTCCTGACATGGGTGCCCTGAATCTGTGGTTGAAACTGTGATTTACTTCTTAGAAGCTCAATACATGTCAAATATGAGAGCTTTTCTGTTTAAATTTTGGGGTGGGAGGGGCAAAAAATATTTTCATCTCATTTTCTGATCAAATTAGTCTCTCTTACCATATTTGTTGTTTGTTTCTAGGACTAATGATACTAGCAGGTGTGAGCTGTGTACTCATCACAAATAAGAGGGGGTCCTTCCTTGTCTCTGTTCTCTCACCACCCACACAGTGTCTGGCATTTAAGTGTTAGATTAATCATGGGAGAGAGCAGTAAGTGACATGCATATGTTATAGTGTACATGAATGTATTAACATCACATAGATGAATGAGGCTGAACACCTTATCTATTCAATGGTACATCCAGTTTTATGAACTCTTCTGTGACTCTGTTTCTTCATCAATAGAATGTGCATCATACTGCCTTCCCCAAAGGTTGTGATGAGGGATAAACAGGGTAAGATATACAAAAAGCCTAATGAGCCTTTCGTAAAAGCTAGTGAAATACGGAACAAAAGCAAAAACAAAACTAAAGCAAGAAAACAGCATGCTATTTAGACAAATAAGAGATTAAACAATAATGATGATAACTATTCATAATAGAGCCTCAGGAGGCACCCCCAGGCTCTCCGAAAGCTCCTTCAACTTACTCATGTTACGTACCTCTAGGAATCAAAATGGAAACACACTGTTTTGTCCAAATGTAGACGATGGTTAGAGAAGTAAGGTGGGTGACAGGTAAAAGTCTTCATTGAAATTGATGTAAAAGAAACAGGTGGGAATCCCAGATTCTACTCGCCCATAAAAGAAAGGCTCACTATTTTCCTGGAGAGAGGCCAAGCAGGAGATGGGAAGAAGGGAAGAGAGTTGGTAAAGATATTTATTCCTCTAGTTCCTCCCTGGGAGGTCACCTCCATCTGGCTTCCTCAATGGAAGGTCACTGTCCTCTCAAGGCAGGTTCCTCCCACACCTCAATCCTTTGTGGTTCCAATACCAGCTCCCTCCCCTTGTCCCTTCAGGTCAAGGAGTAATGACAGCTCTACTATTACTGATCTCAGTTTATACATTTTCTGTGGTTCCCCTACACTCAGTCCACAACTTTGTCAATAGTCCTCTTGTAAATAAACTCTTCAACTCATCTTGATTTGAATGTGCCATCTGTTGCCCGTTGAGAACCCAACTGATAGAGCCTTGCAAATTGTGCTTTTGGTCTAGGAGCACCACACCACCATTGTTCTCCAAACATTCTGTGCTTTTCTACAGCTCCTGTGTCTGTACATTCCATGCTGCTTTTAAGTTAAAGGTCTTCCCACTGTTTCTGACTTCATGACTTCTCAAGGTGGTTCTTTTAATCAAACCTCCTTTGATCCCACCATGGGCAGAATTAGGGGCTCCTTCTGTCATATACTACATCTACAACTTTGACAACACATTATATTGTTGTACATGTGGGGAATGGCTAAGTCTCAACATCTACCACTACACCTGGTACCCAGTAGATAAAAACAAATGAGCATTGAATGCTTGAATGAAATTATTGCTGTCACATATATTCTTCATAGAGTTTTACCCATCCAGTCAACTGTTACTGGCAATCCATTTAGCAACATGGAAGCACCAAATACTCAGAGCCCTGAAACTGAGATCTTCCTGGGAACCCAAAATTCAACCTACATTTAAGATTTATTTATTAAAAAACACATAGGGGAAGCAAATAAGAAGATATGCTTTGAATCTGAGCTTGCAGGTTATATGTTTTCTTTAATAATCTGATTTCCTGAAAAAAATAAATGACAAATTGTTGAATAATGAAGGATTTTTTTTAGTAGTTACTGAGTTATAAATTCTAAGACAGATCTTAAAATCATATATACATACACACACACATATATTAGTACATTAAAATAATAACTGATTCATCAGCTCAATATTAAAGAAGCAAACACCCCAATCCAAAAATGGGCAGAAGACCTAAATAGACATTTCTCCAAAGAAGACATACAGACGGCCACGAAGCACATGAAAAGATGCTCAACATCACTAATTATTAGAGAAATGCAAATCAAAACTACAATGAGGTATCACCTCACACCAGTTAGAATGGGCATCATCAGAAAATCTACAAACAACAAATGCTGGAGAGGGTGTGGAGAAAAGGGACCCCTCTTGCACTGTTGGTGGGAATGTAAATTGATACAGCCACTATGGAGAACAATATGGAGGTTCCTTAAAAAACTAAAAATAGAATTACCATATGACTCAGCAATCCCACTACTGGGCATATACCCAGAGAAAACCGTAATTCAAAAAGACACATGCACCCCAATGTTCATTGCAGCACTCTTTACAATAAGCCAGGTCATGGAAGCAACCTAAATGCCCACCGACAGATGAATGGATGAAGAAGATGTGGTACATATATACAATGGAATATTACTCAGCCATAAAAAGGAACGAAATTGAGTCATTTGTTGAGACGTGGATGGATCTAGAGACTGTCATACAGAGTGAAGTAAGTCAGAAAGAGAAAAACAAATATCATATATTAACGCATGTATGTGGAACCTAGAAAAATGGTACAGATGAACCGGGTTGCAGGGTAGAAGCTGAGACACAGATGTAGAGAACAAACGTAGGGACACCAAGGGGGGAAAACTGCGGTGGGGTGGGGATGGTGGTGTGCTGAATTGGGCAATTGGGATTGACATGTATACAGTGATGTGTATAAAATTGATGACTGATTATAAAAAAAGAAAAAAAAGTCACATGATTCATAACTGAAATAAAATTTTGCTGGATTTATCATCAAAAATAATAATAATAATAATAATAACTGATTCAAACTCACCTAAATAGCTTATACTCATTAAAACAACGTACTTTTCTGTTAAGTAATAATATTTTCTTCCCTCACACAACTCATTTCTCATGTAGATATTTCCAAAGAAGGCTGCATTACTGTCACAGACCCTTCTGTTCTTAGAACTTAGGAGGTCATTTCTTATAGAGCAAAATGTCTAACACATGTAGATTTCCAAAGCTTTAGCATCTTTCTTAGCTCTTAATATCTACTATGATATCACTGCCCAGAAAGTCAATTCCTAGTCAAGGATTTTTAAATAATCTGACTCTGGATGTTCAGAACTTTAGTTAGCTCTCAATTGCTAAACTGTGGAACTTTTTTCCTCCTCTCATGAAAATATGTACCAATAAAACACACCTGATTAACAGCCTAGACCAAGCAGCATACAAAATTCATAGATGCTAATGCCTCTTAGCAGGGTACTTAGTATTTACAAATCATTTTACCTCCATTTAATGACCAAATCATTGGTGTTCTAAATAAAACATATATAGTATGGCAACTATTTACTTGCCAATGAATGGCTATTGCTTTCCATTATTCACTTCCACTTCAGAAAATGACTCCTCAAGAAACCCTACAAACCATTTTTTTGCATACAGCTGAGTTTTTGTAAAAGGAGGAAGGGGCTACCTTTAGTTAACAAACCATATGCTAATAAGCACTTTTCATGTGATATTTATTTTCATCCTTCAGCAACCCTTCAAGACAAGGTCAGAGAGGCTAAGAGACTTGCCCAAGGTTAGGCAAGCAAGACAACAAGCAGTTAAATCTCTGATGCCCAATCTCAAGTTCTTACCATTATATCATGCTGACTACCTATGTAGGCTAAGGCGTCATGTATAGCAACTGAAAATATCTACATGATAGGGTCCACTTGTGATTCTTCTTTGTCCCATTATGTCTGCCCTCTGAGGAGAGTGAGGGACAAGAAAGGAAGAGATTTTTGTGTCAGTCCATTATCACTGATCCTCATCACCAGAGAACTATTCTGTAAAATGAACACAACCTTCCTCTAACAATGCTAAATGCTAGTAGACCCTGGCCTGGCCCTTTCTTTTTCATTCTCAGAGGATCAGTGTTCTTAATGTTGTAGCATCAATTCTTTTCAATTAAGCCAGGTCCTATTCCTGCCTGGACATTCAGCTCTCAGACAAATGGCTTCAATTATCCAGGGCCTGTTTCTCAACCAGGAGCCAATTCCCTGGGATAAAATAGATAACGTTCCTCAATGTTCCTCAAAACTCCGCCAGAGTTTTTTTTTTTTTTTTTTTAAATTTAAGAATATAACATTTCAGTGAATTGTCTAGGGAATAAATTGTTTTTATTGGAGGGAAAATTGCTAATTCTGCTCCTTTCTAAAGACAATGGAAATTCTAAGCAAACTTTTATCCTAAAAACCATGAAAGATAGGAAAAATACAAACCACAGCATAAAACAAGTAAACCCTTCTAGATTATATTCTTAGCCAAAATTCATTTGATGAATTTGAAACACTGGATACATTATGAACAAATTTACCTTGATTTATTATGCAAAATCATCATTAGCAGTTTGAATTATTTCACTGCTTATTGTTTTTAAAAATCCTATATTTTTAAATAATTGAGGTAAAAGTTACATGCGATGAAACAGATTTTATAAATGCATAAGTTTTGACAAATGTATACACACATGAAACCAAGACCCTAATCAAGTTAGAGACCATTTCCATCACCCTAAGAAGCTTCCAGTGGCCCCTCCAGTCAAGCCCCTTCACCTCTATAGGCAACTGCTGATATGATTTTAATCCTCACAGATAAGTTTTACCTGTTTTTGAATATAAATGTAATCATACAATATGTACTCTCTTTTGTCTCCTTCTTTCAACTGTTTAAGATTCATCCATGCTTTTGTGTTTACCAGGAGTTATAATTTTGATGGCTGAACAGTACTGCACTATACAAATGAGCACCCGTTTATTCTCTTGAAGGACTTAAGAATTATTTACAATGTAGGGCCTTAATGAATAAAGTTACTATGAACATTTGTATAGAAAAATTTTTGTGGACATATGTTTTCATTTTTCTTGGGTAAATACACAGAGAGGAGCATTGCCGGGTAATAAAGTATATGTTTAACTTTATGAGAAACGGAACTATTTTCCACAGTGGCTGTATCATTTTATATTTTAGCCAGCAATGTGTAAGAGTTTCTGTTACTCATGGTCATCAGTTAACACAGACTTTAATTGTTGCTATTCAAGTGGGAACAGAGATATCTTATTCTGTTTTTTTTTTTTTTCATTAGTCATAGCTAATGATATTGAATACCTTTTAATGGAATCATTGGTCATATATAAAACACATATTTATATTTATACATTTGGATAATGTCTGTTGAAATCTTCTACCCTTTACATAAATTGAGTGGGTATTTTTTTTTGTTATTCAAGTGTAGGAGTTCGTTATTTTTTTTAAGTATATATTCTAAATACATGCCCTTTATTAGACATACGCATAAGTATTTTCTTCCAGACAGTAGCTTGCCTTTTCATTTTTCTTTGTTTTTTCTTTTTTTCATTTTTCTTAACTGAGTCTTTAGATAAGCAGAAGCTTTTAATTTTAATGAACTCCAATTGATTATTTTTTTTCTTCTGTAGTTAGTGCTTTTTGTTTACTCTCTAAGAAATCTATCTAGCCCAAGGTCTCTAAGATATTTTTCTACATTTTGTTCTAGAAGCTTTACAGTTTTAGCTTTTACATTTAAGTCTACGATCCACCTCAAAATAATTCATATTTTTTTTCACTCTTTTTTCTTACTGTTCTTTAGCTTGGGTAATTTCTATTTATATGACTTTTAAGTGCACTAACCTCTTATCACGCAGAGTCTAACTGGCTGTTAATCCCATCTATTACATTTTTCATTTCAGCACTTTTCAATTCTAGTATTTCCTTTTGTTTCTTTTTATATTACCATTTCTCAGTCAAAAGTCCCCATCTGTTCAGGCACTACATCAAACTTTTTCTTTATGTTCTTGAACATTGTTATAATAGCTATAACTGCAATATCTTGGTCATCTTGGCATCTGTTTCCAGTGACTGCTTGTTTTCTTGATTGGATATCATATCTTCCTGCTTCTTCACACATATCATAATTACACATGATACACAACAAGGTGTCTGGATTATCTTTTCTTCCCTTAGAGATATGAAGTATTATTCGGGCAGTCAATTAAATTTTTGGCAGAGCCTCTTGACCCTGTCAGGCTTTTCTTTTTTTTTAATACTCTGTTAGAGTGGACCCGTTTGGTTCTACTCTTAGTTTGAAGGAAATGGTCCTCATTCTAGATTATGATCTTACTCCTGAAGTGTGGCTTTTCTATATTCTCAATTAAGTTTCTGAGCTGTTCAGCCAGAACTTTCCATTCTGGCCAGGACTGCAACATCTCTCAGCACCGTATGACCTTTGGAATCTCTGTTGAGCATTCAGCCCCGCAGAAGTCATCCTCTGCTACGTCCTATAGAGCCCCACTCTGTGCATGCACAGCAGAGCCCTGGCAAATAACGTGCAGGTTACCACCACGAGTCTACTTCTGTGTCCTATTCTGCACAGATTCCTCTTTCCAGTACACTGTCAAATTTTAGCCACTTCAGCAGCTCTGAACTTCCAAATCAAATGAACACCATGGCTCTCCACTGTGGCCTCCCCTCGAGATATAAGGAAATCTTGCCTGTTTCCTTCCTTTCAAGGATCATACCTCTACTGGCTATTTTCCAATGCCTAAAATCAGTTGTCCTATACATTTTGTCCAGTTTTATAGTTGTTTACTGTGGTATAGTAAACTGTGCCAGTTATACTATCATGGTTGATATTCAATCTTAACATTAAATTGGTAGGCAGTAGACCAACTACATATATTTATGTCAATTGATGACCTTTGAGAGAATACTGCTCAAGTGAAATCCTAATCAAGGTAACCAATATAAAGGCAGGCTCAAGAGTATTTCATGCAATGTCTTTAAGTCGTAGAGAAAAACAGTCAGGATTAACCATGTTGGCAATAATTTCTACACTACATAAAAACGGTGTTTGTAACATATCTATATTAGCCTAATAAAGAAAAGTGTCTGCTACAACAGTAAGTGATTCACTGCCTATGTCAGAGAGCTTTGGAACCTTCATTCTTCACACACAGTGTCATTTTTTTCCATAATATGTTAGAGGAAGAGCCATTAGAAAAACTTATGTCATAAACATTAAGTTTATGGATACATGCTTGAATTAACAACATATTTGGCCAAGATTCAAAATGACTTCATGTTTTCTGAGGCCCAATTCAGTTAGAACTTGAGGTCAAGTAAAAAATCAGGTCTAAAAGCTGACATAAAAATAGATTTCCTCTCTACCCTCCTCTTTCAGGTACTAATTAATTTTGTTGGGAGTGTTTTTCTACTCAAACTACAGACCCCCTCCCAGAAAGAAATTCCTCCTAGGGCTTTCATTAGCATCAGTTCACTGAAGATGCCCAAATCAGTATTCCAAGGTCAAACCTCCCCCTAAGTTTAAATATCCACCTAGATATCCACCTTGAACTCAACATCTCCAAAACATAATTCCTTCTCTTCCTACAAAAATATGTACCTTCTCCTGAACCTCCGTTCTGGCTGCATTATGCGCCTAGTCACCCAGAAGTGAACTCTCTCTCCTCTCATTTACCCTTTCATGTATCCAATCCATCACTAAGCCCCCCTAGTTCCTGGCTTTCATTATATCTCAAGTTTGTCCCCTTGTTTCCACCCCTGCTCTACTGAGAACTTTTGTTCATTGCTCACCTAACCTGTTTCCACAGCCTTCAAATGGTCTCTTCCCTCCAATCTATCCATAACTCAGCCCCCAACTGCTCTTCTTAAAACATCAATTTGACCAGATCTTTTCATCCTTTAAAATGCTACCAAATATACCCAGACATCTCCAGCATAAAGTTCACATTGCTTTTGCTTCTTCCCATCTCTCCTGCCTTATGTCCCATGTCTCCTCATTGATAATTTTCTAGCGACACCAAACCATTGAGAGGTTGCTTGAATGAATCATATAATTTCAGGATCTCAACCTTTTGCAACAGTCAGGCCATCTGCCTGAGATTAAATTCCTACTCATACCTGGGACCCAGATCAAACGTCTCTACCCCTGAGCTCCTGAAAAGTAGGAGAACCAGTAGAATAGCCTGGTTCTTCTAGCCTCTGTTTTGTCTTGATCCACTTCTTTTACTACACTACATTTAAAATGATCTGTTGGTCCCCTACTAGATGGTAAATGCCTTGTGAAAAGGAAGTGTAACAAATGTATATTTCCTCACCCATGAACTAGCACAATGCTTCACCCACAGGGTACCTCCAATAAATGCTGGGTGACAGATAGATGAGTTACAGAAAAATATCCAC
This sequence comes from Balaenoptera borealis, assembly GCF_965194805.1. NCBI lineage: Eukaryota > Metazoa > Chordata > Mammalia > Artiodactyla > Balaenopteridae > Balaenoptera > Balaenoptera borealis. The sequence continues at coordinate 33,248,519 of NC_138869.1, read as the reverse complement.
TTCCATTAAAGCACAGAGGGAACACTGAAACTGTTCTCAACGGCAATTCTGAAGTGTGGGGTGTTGCCCAGTGGCTGTGACCAAAGCTGTTGAAATCAACATCAGTATGACAACCGGCACTTTAAAATTCAGAAAAAGCATCTAGTTATTGTCATGACCAGCCACTGCCTATGGCCTATATTTTCTTTGCTTATTTAAAATATGACTAGACTAGTTTTCAAATCTATGTAATTTTTAGCTCATCACATATACAGTGTATATATGTGTGTATATACATATATATAAAATATATGGATAAATGGATATGTAGTACACATGCAGTTATACATTAAAAAAAAATGAAACAATCTAGAGATGAGAGGTGTTAGGTTTTTTTCCCCCCTATCTTGTGATGATCATTTGGCAAGTAATTTTAATTTTTCAGTAATTTTTAAAAATATTTGAACTGGCAACCTAAGAGCATGGATCTGCCCAAAATGAGTATCTTTGGTAAATATGGACCTCACAAATCACCTTCCATTTTTTACCTCAAAATTCTCTGTAAATCTTATACCCATTTTATAAAAGAGAATGCTGAGGAAAATTAGAAAACTGTTCTAGGGAGCTACCTTATTGTACCCTGTTTGTGGCAGATCCAGTACTAGGGGCTACCTAAAGAGCTTGGAATGGGTCCACACCATTAGGGCAGATGCCTTTCCAAAGCCCATAGTAGATGCTCAATGTATATTTGAATGGCTGATGATGCTAATGATATTAATTTTAGTTACTACTTAATGAGCATTTACTATGTGTGAAGCAGCGTGTTGAAGTGCCTCACATGCATTATCGCATTAGTCTCAGGATAACTCTGTGAGGTGGGTGTTATTGCCTCTTTACATAGAAGAGGTAACCTAGAGGTGGAGAGGAAGGAAAAGAACAGCAAAACTCCAGCAAGAAGACCCAAGTCCTATCTTGCCTCTGACACCAGCTTCCTGTTCAGAGAGTAAGACCAGACTACTTCTAATGCTGCTTCTAGCTTTAGCATTCCAGGATTTGAATCAAAATGTTATTAAAACTGTTTGTGAGAGAAACAGAGGTCGTGCTTTATAATAAAATCTCTATTAAAAATGCATTTTTTAGTGTAGTAAACCTTCTTAAAGGAAATGAAGAGGATTAAATCAAAGTAGTCTAAAGTCACTAGAAGTACATAGTGCCCTTGTCAGTGGCACTTTTTAAATAAGACGATGTAGCAATTGCTTCAGGGCCCTTCCTTTTATTTTTCAATATTATTGGAATGAAGAGCAATAATAATTTCTAATATATTAAAGTTATCATTCTTTTCTACGATTTAATTTAGAAAATATAAAAAATAATCGCAACAGTATTTCTGAAGTACATTTTAAAAAATACACCCAGATAGATGAACATTCACAAATTATTTGACGGCCAATTGCAAAGGTAGGAGCAGGGTCAGGGGAGTTAGAGAGGAGGGAGAGCAATGACTGCTCATTTGAGAACTTAATCTTGATTTAGGGTTTTGGTTGTTTCTTTTAACTCAAACTGTTTCCATAACAGGTTATATAAAGTTAGGTTTCCGCACCTATCCCATTAAAATTCTAGTTACTTTTCACAATACAATCCTCATAATTATGTAAAAATTGGCAAGGCCCTGCTAATGACAACTCCTATATTTTTACACCATTAGGCCCAGAGCTTATAAAAGAGGTGCCAAGAAAAGGCATCTTCATTATGTAAGTCACTGTCTTGTGGAGTTATCTCTGGAATGGCTTAAATGCTTCCTCTACCTTTACTTAAATGGTATCCGAACACAAGTGTTAGTAGAAATGTCAGTGCTTGGGAACTAGAAATGCTGTTACCCAACCCAGCAAGACCGGGAAATGCTGAATATTCTACCTCTTTCTCTGAAAAGTCAGAAAACAAAGAGACTTGTGAAGCTCCACTTAAACCAACCTTCCAAACTTACCCGAGCAATGTCAACCAGCCCTTCACCACCATATTTTTCTTTCCCTCTGAAATACCTATTAACACTGTGTAGAACATAAGGGGAGGATTAACCTATGACTGTGGCTTATCTGTAATTTATCTATTTAGAATATTACACTAAATTATAGATTTAATGTCACCAGTCTGTTTGCTTGTCTCTACCTCACTTTATTTCTCTCTTCTCTTCTTGGTCTCCTTTCCCCCTTTCACCTCCACACTTGGATTATAAATTACTGGTCCAAGGCCAAAAAAGTCAGGAGTACAAACTCAATAAACAAACAACCCAAAGCTCTTGACTTCCTGATGGCAAACTTATATGAAATTAGTGACAATTACTTCAATATGCATTAACCTCTTTCTAACAAGCTGCTTCTTTTATCTGCAGTTCTCAATATGCTTTAGGATGTCTTTCATTTCTTCCTTATCTTGGCTCCTACTTCTCCCACAGACTTCAAAAAAAAAAAAAAAGTTTGGTGGTTGATATGATCAGTGCACTTCCTCTGAAATTAAAGTTTCTTTTGATATTGAGCTCAGTACATTTAAAGTGGAAATCAAATGACTCAGGCTGGTTTTAAAGATTTAAGCCAATAGTGAAGAATTTAATATGCTGGTGTTGGGTTTCATAATCAAATAGAGAAGAACCTGTTTCTGTTTTAAAATCTACCCAACCAAAATTTCAAAGTGTCTCCAAAATTGTATTAAATTTGTATTAAATAGAAATAGTCAACAAATATTTAGTAAAGGCCTTTAAGTGCCAGACACAGCTTTGGGTGCTGGGGATACAACATAACCTGCGTAGACCCTGCTTTTGCCTTCAGGAGCTTTTAGTCTGGCAGAGAAGTTAGATATTAATTTCATAATTAAATTTGTAGTGATCTAATTACAATTGTGATCATTGCCATGAGGGCGATAATTGAGCTAATCTAGCCTAGTCTGAGGGTAGGGAAAGTGAACGAGGATGGGATCAGAGAAGGGTGACTTCAGAAAGCGGCATTTAAGCGAAGACCTAAAGAATGAGGGGGTCTCAGTGAACTTTCAGATAGACAGAACAGCATCAAATGGGAAGAAGCTTGCCACATCTGAGAAGAGAGAAGGCCAGTGTGGTTGCAGTACAGACAGCAAGGCAGAATGGTGTCAGACTAGTCAGAAAATAAGCAGGGCCAGCATCATAGGAGCTCAGAGGCCATCTTAATAATTTAGGACTTCATGCTAAAAGCAATGGCAAGTCATCAAAGGTTTTAAAAGCAGCAGATGAACACGACCAGGTTCACAGATTCCCCTGGCTCAGTGAAGAGACCCAACAGTTCTTGGTGATAGTGGGGAAGCCAGTGATTATCCCCATCATGCCCATTAATTACCAGAAAAAAAACACCACAAAGAATAAGCAATCAAGGAAAGAGTACAACTTCAGTGGAACTCCCTCAGCTTCCACCCTCTAACCAAACTGCCATTCCTAAATCTGTATTTCAAACTTCTGGTGCAAACAGCTCTGGCAGCCATGTGAAAATAGGTCAAAGGCAGTAAGTAGGACTGAAAGCCGATGGACTAATTAGAGGGTTATTGTCTAGGTAAGTGATCTTGGTGATTCAGGAGCAGAGAAAAGTGAAGGGACAGGAGCCACAGAGAAGGTAGAATCTATAGTATTGTACATGGTGAATCTCCTTATTGGGATTATTACATACAGCTTTCAAAAATTAATGGTTTGGGTTCCTCTTGAAATTTGCATGACACTGGAATATGCTCACAAATTCTAATTACTTTTTCAAATATAAAACAAATAAAAATTGACCCTGCCAGAGGAATAAAGCCAACAATATTTAATCAATCTCAAATCCTTTAGGAACTTACCAAAATGACATCTCATAGTTTAATTATAAACAATTCTCACCTAATCATTTAAAAAGACCTATTAAGAATGTGTGCTAGGCAACACAGTCTAGAATTACTTTTTGCAACTGGAAGTATTAAGTCTTGGGCTTCTACTTATTCAAAATTAACTTCCTCCCCTGCTAATCCAATTCTGTAAGGTTTTACTCAATGTTACTCTACATAAGCTGGACAAAAAGTATTAAATTGAGTGATAGTACATCTTTTATTAAAAAATAAACCATGTGAGTTATAATAACAGCCTTTGGAGACTGAAAGGTATGGCCAGTGGGTTCTTCCATTCTAGCTTTCTTACCTCCAGTGTGCTAAGAAAATGAAAAAATAAACCCACTCACTAGATTGCCTACAAGACAGCCTCTCAAGCAAAGTAATGACATTTATATAAAAATAATTCCAGCATGGAACTATAGAATATGCATATCAAAGTAACAGCTTGGTTCTAAAACCTGTGGAGCCCAAAGTCAAGACCAAATAGCATAATCAATTCTCCCATAAGCATTTAGAATGTTTCCTTAATGTTGAGATGTGATAATAGTTGGGTGGCAGTGTCTTTTTGAAAAAGTCTGTTAAGGAGGAGAGACTGCTACTCGCTGAATCAGCTCTTGCAGTTTCCTTTGTTGTCCAATAGCCAGATAACAGGATATCAGAAAAAAATGAAAAAATGAGAAACAGGACAAGTTAAAGCATGTGATCAAAACCCGAGTTTGACAAGATTTATAAGACATCTGGGATTCTGGAAGAAGAAAGGAGAGAGACTTTAAGAGTAGCAGTGGTGTATGTTAGTGAAAGAAGGGAGAGAAAAGATGATAAAAGATTTCACTTCATGTTATGAAAGAATTCTTCCTTTTTTCTGTTTTGCAAAAAAAAAAAAAAAAAGAAAGAAAAATACAAACAAACAAAAACTGTAGTGAAGATTTTTAAATGCTTTTGAATTATTCTGGATGCCAGATTTATTATTCGTTGAATGTAATACCATCCTTAAGCAGAGCCCAATAAGATGCAATTTTATATGTTTACAGTAATATTGAAAATACCAATACTATTATACCTTCTTAAAATAGGCATGCATGGAATAATAGTAATACCATTCTAAGAACATAACAGCTCAAGTTTAATTGAGGTTACTTCCATATGCTAGAGCCTTCCTCTGCCAGGACTGTTCTCCCCTCTATCCTAAATTTTCATTGGGTCATTGCCTGCTCAGATATCACATCTAAGTTTAAACATCTGTTCTGCGGAGAGATCTTCTCAGAACCTATAGCTGCAATGCTGTCCAAGAGGACTCCCTGCAATGATGAAAGTATTCTAAAGCCAAGTTGTCCTGTATGGTAGCCACATGTGACCACTTAACACCTGAAATATGGTAGTATGACTGGGGGGGTGAATTTTTAATTTAATTATAATTAAATTAAATAACTTTAAAATAAAAATAAAAGAAGTCTAAATATATAAAAGAAATCTAAATTACATTTAAATAGCCACATGGGGCTAGAGGTTACCTACCATACAAAATCACAGGCAAGACAAAGCCTAAGTTCTTTTATTTTGTTAATATTCTGTATGTCTCCTTTGTAGCACCTGGCACATTTGCAGTTGTATAGTGTTTATAATTATTTGTTTAATGACCATCTTCCCCACTAAACTATCAAGACTGTCTTGATCCCACTCAAATAGTCCACACCTAACACACAGTGCCTACTCAAAGAGCTACTGACCGACTTATTTAAATAAAACTTTTCATTATTTTATCACTTAATATCAGCGAGTAATTTGTTGGTTACATGAATACCAAAAGTTGATGTAAGAAAACTGGAACACTAGCTGTTTACAAGGTGTGAACGTTCTGGTAAAGTCCAGAAAGTGCTACCAGAAATTATCAAAATCTGTGGGAAAATGTGTTTGCTACAGATTTTTCCTAAACACACACACACACACACACACACACACACACACAAAACGCACACATACAAACATACAAACACAGCTGCCTTCAGAAAAGAGTCTTCTATTTTGCTCTATAATCTGTTCTGGCTATGATAATGATGACACTCTTCTGCAAACGAGAAAATTCAATGCAAAACAAATTCACAATTTAGCACAGGAAGGTGTAAGAAAGTTGACACAAAGAAGCTGTCCCTCCCTAGTTTAAATGAACATTTTATATTCAGAGCATAGTAGCTAATTTTCTTAAATCCTTTTAAACATGTTAACTTCTCCAGAAGCAAATGTTCAATAGTTTTTCTTTGTCAACTTTGAAATTGAAAGAAAAATATACTGTCATAATACAGTATGCAATACAGATACCTTAATACCCCCAGTGGGAATGGCGACATACAGGCATGGACGGTATCGATGAAGATACGAACTCCAGAGAAGAACAGTGGCTACAATTCACTGGCAAATATATGTGGTTTGTTCTTTCTCAATTAACTGGTTTGATCATTCACCCGTATATGCATCTCTCCATACATATGTCTGCCCTTTATAGTTATAGTATCTTTCACCATGGAACACACAGTCTGCATTCAAAATCAGAAAAGTACACGGGCAACTAAGATATAAGGCTGGAAGGAAAGCAGCACCCAAGACAAGTAGATAGCTCGTGCTGGGAAGAACCATTAAGATAAGACAGTTCAAATGCTTGCAACAAACAGAGATCCAAAGTACTTCCATTAAGAATTTCTAATAAAAAATGCTAGTGCATAGCCTTCCCTCTCATTATGAAATCCTGAATTGAGACTCAACCTAAGAGAACATGGGGTGGGGCTGTAAGAACACATAAAAATTGAATAACGCATATGTGTTACATAAATTCATGGATTAATGATTAAGACAATCAGTGAATGGTTTAAATAAATAAGAGACAGTTCATTGCATCAATGTTTTGAGTCAAATGAAGCAATGTAGGGACCATTATTATAAAAACCTGTAGTATCAACCCAAATAAGCTCACTATGAAAAGTGATAGAAAAGCATACAATTATAACTTGTGCCTAAATTTTCTTCATCTGGTGTGTGCCTATCTTTTCAGGTGGCCTAGCAGGTAAAACTTACAAACCAAGACCATCAGGGCTCACGTGGCCCTTTCATGTCTCTTCTCATGATGAGTCTAGAGACATTTAATCATTTGAAGGTTGAAATACTAAGAAATTTCTGCCAAGTGCTATTATCATTCAGCAATAATTTAAACAATGGAAGTATTTGTCAAAAGTACAGAACAACCTACACAGATTTAACATGTCAAACCAATATGATAAAACTGTTTTACTATTAAGGTAATTTTAAGATGGGTATGACATTTTGCTTTTTTGTCTTCTGAAAAAATGAAAAATGTCTTTGAAGAGTTATCAATTCCTGACCTTCAAACACTGGCTATGGACGTAATGCAGAGATCATGGTGATTATAACATGAATGTGAGCCTTATGGCCCAGGCTGGGAAGTTCATTCCATTATCACAAAGTAACTTGAAGAGAGATTCAACATGGAATCATGAAAATAATGCATTAACGGGAAGGAGAATACTATCATCTACTGAAAGCACTACGAATCAGGTAAGTGATGCACATCCCCAATCCCTGGAGATTTGGTCACGTGGCCTGGCTGAAACTGGTCGTGCAGAGTTTGACCTTTGTCTTTGGTTGTACAATGATAAAGACTCCACTTAATCCCACAGGAGTGAAAACGAGAGCATGTTACTGCTATGGGGTGAACAGCTAAAGGTTAATTGAGTTTTAGATACTTATCCCTAATTGTTCAAGATTTTATCCTAATATCAATTTCTGCATTAATGCACAGGCACCCTGAGGCCATAAGGAATAGATTCATTCTAAATTTAAATATATCCTTCCACCCGAAAAGAGAAGCATTTTCCCCAGATAATTATAATCAGACTCCAACTTCCCAGATGAAATAGTTCAAATTAATCAAACATTCCTCAAAATATTGCTTTAAGTGAGTAAATGACTGAAAGAGTTATCTAGTTAATCCAAGCACTATAGATACTCTATGTTGAAATTTGAAACATTAATTAAATATAAATATGAAAATACATAGCATGTAATCTTTCTTAGGGAACTATATTCTAAAAATACCAAAACTTCAACTTAATAAGTTAGAGATACTTTTCACTTTCTGTAAGTAGAAAACTGAGTAATCTTGGTTCAACAAGAGTAAGCTTGGCATGCCATTTACTCCAGCATTCAAGGCAGGTCATTAATAAAAAAAAATAAATAAATAAGTATTTTTAAGTCATTGGAATATGATTTTGTATAATCGGTCAATATCTTAAAAGGTACATCTATTTATTGTCACAATAAACCATCTGGTAAGTTTGAGAGAGCCATTTTTGACAGGTAAGAATGTGCCTAGCTTTCAGAACACCTGGTATAAAAAACTCCTAATTTACAAAACAAATAAAATTAAGGGAGATTGATTTGCATGGCAAAAGAATCCCCAGGTTAGGGGAAAACAAAATAAACCCTGCCTTTGTATGTTTAAATTTACAATATTATCATTAATACATAACCTTTAAGACATACAACAGCAGCAACATCAATAACAATAGCTACAATTTATGGAGCAATTTGCGTCATCCACGTACTATGCTGCATCTATATATTTATTATCTCATTTAAACCTCATAGCACTCCTAAGGGTTAGGTGCTCTCATTATTTTCCTTTTACAGTGACAACAATGGGACTTAAGAGTAATTTCTCAAGGTTGTATAACCTTGTTGGAAAAAGAAGATAAAGCAAAATTAAATTTTAATTTTTAAAAGGCTTTAGAGGAATGGAACTGTGAATATCTATATGCTTTCGCATATGTCAAAGTTTAATTGTCTGACTGCGTATTTTCCATCTTTTCAGACATTTTTTAGAAATACAAACCAATCATCAATTATTATCACTACCAGCCTCCAACCACTCTGAGCCTTTTGAACTGATAAGGCAGAGATGGAGGGATGTTTCTTAGGTGATTTCATTCATCATATGGTATCCAATAGAGAATAGGGGACTAGCAATGTCTTGATTCAAGCATGACTGGAAGTTTTATAATCTCAAAAGCATTTATAAAGTTCAGTCACTTCCCAGTTCTACCATGCCAGCAGGATGGCAACCACATAACAAAAGAGCCACAGAGTGGTTTCTGGCACTTATTTTCATGACCAAGGACCTTGCATCCCTTGAAACGCCATGACTTATAAAGTAACTAAATAGTTCATGGGTAACACCTTGGTACTTGATGCCATCATACATAAATAATTCTACACTTCCCAAATATTCTGTTCTTGTGATTTGCCCCCAAGATTCTTCCCCAGCTTAGCAGAGGTGTGCTAAATTGCTTAATGGGAAAAAAAAAAAATACTATTATACACGAAACAACAAAAAACACATAGAGCTATCCCACTGCGTAGATATAATTTCAAAGAACAGGGAAGAGAGTGGATTTAAAAGATCTGTCTGCACTGACTCCCCTTCTCCCGTTCAATATCAGAGATGCCTATGTTTAATATTAGGCCTCTCTAAATCAGACTTCTTCAACCTTAGCTTACTAGGATTGCTGGCCTACACAATCATTATTCTTTTTCTGTGCAAGTGGATAGACTAAGGGCTTGAGGCTGTGATAATTGCTCTGTGAGTATGGCCTGTTCCAAAGGCCCAGAGTAACCACAATCTTAGGTCCACAATTGTGTCTCTGAACATGTTTCTCAGAAGCCTAGAGCTGCACTGTCTAGTATCATACCTGGTAGCTATAAGTAGCTGTTTACATTTAAATTTAATTAAATAATTAATAATTGCTACTACACTGGACAACACAAATACAGTTCTACTGAACTGTTTTGGCCTAGAGCAACATTCCTAACCTGTTACCTTGGACAGGGCTTTATATCAAGACCAGTCAATGGATTTAGGCTCACATGCCAACACTGGTCACTTTGAATTGGCTTCCTGGAGTAGAAAAAAATTGCAGTGCCTGAAATAGTGATGTCTCTCTGGGACACAGAATTGGGGAGTGGTGGCCACATATGCCAAATAAGACTCCTAAAGACCTTCTACCAGCAGTAATATAAAACTGCCAAAAATCAAAAACATGAGACTACCAGACCTCAGAGATTACCCATGTCTCTCCATGGGCCACTTAAAAATAAGCATGAAAGAAGTTTTTTCCCCTGGGCACTCGGAGTTAAATAAAGTCTTTAGTATCATCCCTAATCACAATCTAGGTCTGATCCAAGACAGACCAGTCATACTAATTAAGTGAGAAAATACTCTACAAATCAATAATACAGATAATACTGATACAATATTTTAAATTCCTATTTACCTACATGAAAACCTTACCCTCTAAATAACACTCTTCTTTTTTCTGTTGAGTAAACAACTGTGCCACTGTTAACAGCTCCAACCTAGCACCCATATTCTTCCCTGATGGAGCTCAATAATCTCATCAGAGGTTTTTCTCCTCACTTAGGAATCATTTCGGGGTACTCTGACTCCAACAGGCCTCTCAGAAACCAAACAGAACTGTACACAGTACATCAAATGCAGCGTCTGGTCTAGTCTAAATTCCTAAATGACAAGCACAGCTAGCACAACACGCATTTGGAATGAGGCAGAGAATGAGAAATCAGGCCTCTACCTATCATTAGCCATCATCTCCCCAGACGCTAACTCCCCTCCCTGCCAAACCACCCTTACCTGCCAGAGACCTCTTGCTGATGTCATGATTACCTTGTCAAATCAAATTTAGCAGTACACAAGCCATCAGGAGCGACATTCCTCCTTTTGCATTTTCATTCACTAGGAACGTATGAACTCTACTGAGTCGGTAGACCCTCCGTTATCTGCTGCAATTCTAAACCATTTGAATTGCATCACTAAAATGAATTGGCACTGAAAACAAAGTAATAAGAATGCATATTGATAGAAAAGTAGGTAGGAACTAGGGGTCTCTTTCATGCTGGCTTGCCAGTGAATTCCGAGAACTTCGATGAGGCCGAAGTGATGTTTATTTCAGCTATGAACACTGGGTGAAATCTCATTTTATAAAGGCCTGAAGGACTTGCCAGTCATGGTTGTGATTGGTAATAAAACATAAATCACTGGAAACTTGAATTAGATATTCCTATCCCAAATCTCTGGAGCAGTTGTTCTCAACCAAGGGCCAATTTTCCTCCTTTCTCACCCCTTAGGTGTATTTGGCAATGTCTACTAACATTTTTGGTTGAGGGTGCTACTGGCATCTAGTGAGTAGAGATCGGAGATGCTACTAAACATCCTACAATGCACAGGAAGGTCCCCTCACAAACAAAGAATTATCCAGCCCCAAATGTCAATAATGCCAAGGTTGAAAATCACACCCTAAAGCTGTGCATGGTCACTATCACTTACTTGATTATTTGGGGACTTATAATTTGCATGGACATGAGCTGCTTTTGGGGGGGGGAGGGGAGATTTCTTCCGTCCATTCACAGATTTCAAGCTTAACAAATGCACTGTTACAATTAAAAGGTAAAGAGGTACAGCTATTAGTAAAAATATTTTTCAACATGGGCTGTTTTGCTATTTGTTCAATCCTTATTATCTAGTCTTCTTAACTAATAGGGTAATTTTATTTTTAATTCACCATCAGCATTTTGCCAGTGAGAACTTGTTGGATCACTTTCTCACTGGCAAAAAGACATTAATTACCAAAAAGCAGAATGTGACCATCTTTACAAAACTAGGTATTTTCTGGAAAAATGTCAAAATTGCCTTACAACTTTAGAGAAGATTTTTTTTTAATTCTACAGTTACTATTACCTATTTAATAATAATGACTTTCACAATTCTTAAAGACAGAGTTCACAACAGAAATGATGGATAAAGCAGAATTAAGTGGTGTTATTTCCCATCTTTTAGAGAATCGAACTACAGTTTGAGGGTTTGGTATCTCTGTGCCCATGCAAGAACGTGGTAAAGAACTTTTCTTTCACACATGCTATAGAAGGTTAAAGCAAACACACAGTAGTTAACCCCTAATAGTTGATTAGTCCCATTCTTGCTTTGTCATTTCCTTACCATGTACTGATCAGTGATGCTACATACATATATGTAAAAAAAATGGGAATCAATATTCCTCAGCATTTTCTACCATTAAGGCATGTTTAAAACCTGGCAACATGCTGTGTCCACCTGTTACAACTTTTGCTGTCCTAAGTCTTTATTAATATTACCAGTAAAGGAAAACATCAAGTATCACCATTTTAACAGCAGAAGAAAATGCTTGCACTTAGAAGGTAGGGTCTAAATCCTCAAATTGAATGAAATAATCTAAAATACTGAGAGGAGACCTTCAAGATGGTGGAGGAATAAGAGATGGAGATCACCTTCCTCCCCACAAATACATCAGAAATACATCTACATGTGGAACAACTCCTACAGAACACCTACTGAACGCAGGCAGACCTCAGATTTCCCAAAAAGCAAGAAAATCCCCACGTACCTGGGTAGGGCAAAAGAAAAAAGGGAAAACAGAGACAAAAGAATAGGGATGGGACCTGCACCTCTGGGAGGGAGCTGTGAAGGAGGAAAAGTTTCCACACGCTAGGAAGCCCCTTCTCTGGTGGAGACTGGGGGTGGCGGAGGGGGGAAGCTTTGGGGCCGCGGAGGAGAATGCAGCAACAGGGGTGCGGAGGGCAAAGTGGAGAGATTCCCGCACAGAGGATCGGTGCCAACCAGCACTCACCAGCCCGAGAGGCTTGTCTGCTCACCCACTGGGGGCAGGTTGGGGCTGGAAGGTGGGGCTCTGGCTTCAGAGGTCAGATCCCAGGGAGAGGACTGGGGTTGTCTGCATGAACACAGCCTAGGAGACTAGTGCACCACAGTTAGCCGGGAGGGAGTCCGGGAAAAAGTCTGGAACTGCCTAAGAGGCAAAAGACCATGGTTTCACAGTACGCAAGGAGAGGGGATTCAGAGCACCACCTAAATGAGCTCCAGACACCCACACAAGCCACGGCTATCAGTGCGGACACCAGAGATGGGCATGAGACGCTAAGGCTGCTATTGCAGCCACCAAGAAGCCTGTGTGCAAGCACAGGTCACTATCCACACCTCCCTTCCCGGAGCCTGTGCAGCCCGCCACAGCCAGGGTCCTGTGATCCAGAGAAAACTTCCCCAGGAGAACACACGGCACACCTCAGGCTGTTGCAACATCACGCTGGCCTCTGCCACCACAGGCTTGCCCCACATTCTGTACCCCTCCCTCCCCCCGGCCTGAGAGAGCCAGAGCTCCCGATTCAGCTGCTCCTTTAGCCCCGTCCTGTCTGAGCGAAGAACAGACGCCTGCAGGTGACCTACATGCAGAGGTGGGGCCAATCCAAAGCTGAACCCCAGGAGCTGTGCAAACAAAGAAGAGAAAGGGAAATCTCTCCCAGCAGCCTCAGGAGCAGCGGATTAAATCTCCACAATCAACTTGATGTACACCCTGCGTCTCTGGAATACCTGAATAGACAACGAATCATCCCAAATTGAGGAGGTGGACGTTGGGAGCAACTGTAGACTTGGGGTTTGCTTTCTGCATCTGATTTGTTTCTGGTTTTATGTTTATCTTAGTTTAGTATTTAGAACATATTATCATTGGTAGATTTCTTTATTGATTTGGTTGCTCTCTTCCTTGTTTTTTTCTACATTTAGATATATATATTTTTTCCTTTTTCTCTTTTTGTGAGTGTGTATGTGTATGCTTCTTTGTGTGATTTTTCCTGTATAGCTTTGCTTTTACCATTTGTCCTAGGGTTCTGTCTGTCCGTTTTTTGTTGTGTGGTTTTTTTTTTTTTTTTTTAGTATAGTTTTTAGCACTTGTTATTATTGGTGGATTTCTTTTTTGGTTTGGTTGCTCTCTTCTTTCTTTTAAAATTTTTGTATTACTTTTAAATTTTTTACTTTTAATAACCTTTTTTTACTTTAATAACTTTATATTATTTTATTTTATTTTTTCTTTCTTTCTTTTTTTCTCCCTTTTCTTCTGAGCCATGTGCCTGGCAGGGTCTTGGTGCTTGGGCCAGGTGTCAGGCCTCAGCCTCTGAGGTGGGAGAGCCAAGCTCAGGACATTGGTCCACCAGAGACCTCCCGGCTCCACGTACTATCAAATGGCAAAAGCTCTCCCAGAGATCTCCATCTCAACGCTAACACCCAGCTCCATTCAACGACCAGCAAGCTACACTGCTGGACACCCTATGCCAAGCAACTATCAAGTTGGAACACAACCCCATCCATTAGCAGAGAGGCTGCCTAAAATCATACTAAGCTCACAGACACCCCAAAACACACCACCAGACTCGGGCCTGCCCACCAGAGAGACAAGATAGAGCCCCAAACACCAGAGCACAGGCACCAGCCCCCTCCACCAGGAAGCCTACACAAACCACTGAACCAAACTTACCCACTGGGGGCAGACAGCAAAAACAATGGAAAATACAAACCTGCAACCTATGAAAAGGAAACCCCAAACACAGTAAGTTAAGCAAAATGAGAAGCCAGAGAAATACACAGCAGATGAAGAAGCAAGGTAAAAACCCACCAGACCAAACAAATGAAGAGGAAATAGGCAGTCTACCTGAAAAAGAATTCAGAGTAATGATAGTAAAGATGATCCAAAATCTTGGAAATACAATGGAGAAAATACAAGACACGTTTAACAAGGACCTAGAAGACCTAAAGAGCAAACAAACAATGATGAACAACACAATACATGAAATTAAAAATTCTATAGAAGGAATCAATAGCAGAATAACTAGGGCAGAAGAATGGATAAGTCACCTGGAAGATAAAATAGTGGAAATAACTACTGAAGAGCAGAATAAAGAAAAAAGAATGAAAAGAATTGAGGACAGTCTCAAGAGACCTCTGGGACAACAGTAAATGCACCAACATTCGAATTATAGGGGTCCCTGAAGAAGAAGAGAAAAAGAAAGGGACTGAGAAAATATTTGAAGAGATTATAGTTGAAAACTTCCCTCACATCGGAAAGGAAATACTCAATCAAGTCCAGGAAGCACAGAGAGTTCCATACAGGATAAATCCAGGGGAAACAGGCCAAGACACATATTAATCAAACTATTCAAAAATTAAACACAAAGAAAAAATATTAAAAGCAGCAAGGGAAAAGCAACAAATAACATACAAGGGAATCCCCATAAGGTTAACAGCTGATCTTTCAGCAGAAACTCTGCAAGCCAGAAGGGAGTAGCAGGACATATTTAAAGTGATGAAAGGGAAAAACCTACAACCAAGATTAATCTCCCCAGCAAGAATCTCATTCAGATTCAACAGAGAAATTAAAACCTTTACAGACAAGCAAAAGCTAAGAGAATTCAGCACCACCAAACCAGCTTTACAACAAATGCTAAAGGAACTTCTCTAGGCAGGAAACACAAGAGAAGGAAAAGACCTACAATAACAAACCCACAACAATTAAGAAAATGGTAATAGGAACATACATATCGATAACTACCTTAAAAGTAAATGGATTAAATGCTCCAAACAAAAGACAAAGACTGGCTGAATGGATACAAAAACAAGACCTGTATATATGGTGTCTACAAGAGACCCAACTCAGACCTAAGGACAGATACAGACTGAAAGTGAGGGGATGGAAAAAGATATTCCATGCAAATGGAAATCAAAAGAAACCTGGAGTAGTAATTCTCATATCAGACAAAACAGACTTTGAAATAAAGACTATTACAAGAGACAAAAAAGGACACTACATAATGATCAAGGGATCAATCCAAGAGGAAGATATAGCAATGGTAAATATTTATGCACCCAACATAGGAGCACCTCAATACATAAGGCAAATGCTAACAGCCATAAAAGGGGAAATCAACAGTAACACAAAAATAGTAAGGGACTTTAACACCCCACTTTCACCAATGGACAGATAATCCAAAATGAAAATAAATAAGGAAACACAAGCTTTAAATGACACATTAGAGAAGATGCACTTAAGAGATATTTATAGGACATTCCATCCCAAAACAACAGAATACACTTTCTTCTCAAGTGGTCATGGAATATTCTCCAGGATAGATCGTATCTTGGGTCAAAAATCAAGCCTTGGAAAATTTAAGAGAACTGAAATTATATCAAGTATCTTTTCCGACTACAATGCTATGAGACGAGATATCAATTACAGGAAAATATCTGTAAAAACAACAAACACATGGAGGCTAAACAATACACTACTAAATAATGAAGAGATCACTGAACAAATCAAAGAGGAAATCAAAAACTACCTAGAAACAAATGACAATGAAAACACAACAATCCAAAACCTATGGGATGCAGCAAAAGCAGTTCTCAGAGGGAAGTTTATAGCGATATAATCCTACCTCAAGAAACAAGAAACATCCAAATAAACAACCTAACCTTACACCTAAAGCAATTAGAGAAAGAAGAACCAAAAAACCCCAAAGGTAGCAGAAGGAAAGAAATCAAAAAGATCAGATCAGAAATAAATGAAAAAGTAATGAACTAAACAATAGCAAAGATCAGTAAAAGTAAAAGCTGTTTCTTTGAGAAGATAAACAAAATTGATAAATCGTTAGCCAGACTCATCAAGGAAAAAAAAGGGAGAACACTCAAATCAGTAGATTTAGAAATAAAAAAAGGAAAAGTAACCAGTGACACTGCAGAAAGACAAAGGATCATGAGAGATTACTACAAGCAACTATATGCCAATAAATGGACAACCTGGAAGAAATGGACACATTCTTAGAAAAGCACAACCTTCCAAGACAGAACCAGGAAGAAATAGAAAATATAAATAGACCAATCACAAGCACTGAAACTGAAACTGTGATTAAAAATTTCCAACAGATGAAAGCCAAGGACCAGATGGCTTCACAGGCAAATTCTATCAAACATTTAGAGAAGAGCTAACACCTATCCTTCTCAAACTCTTCCAAAATATAGCAGAGGGAGGAACACTCCTCAACTCATTCTACGAGGCCACCATCACCCTGATACCAAAATCAGAGAAAGATATCACAAAGAAAGAAAACTACAGGCCAATATCACTGATGAACATAGATGCAAAAATCCTCAACAAAATACTAGCAGACAGTATCCAAGAGCACATTAAAAGGATCATACACCATGATCAAGTGGGGTTTACCCCAGGAATGCAAGGATTCTTCAATATATGTAAATCAATCGATGTGATAAACCATATTAACAAATTGAAGGATAAAAACCATATGATCATCTCTACAGATGCAGAAAAAGCTTTCAACAAAATTCAACACCCATTTATGATATAAACCCTCCAGAATGTAGGCATAGACGGAACGTACCTCAACATAATAAAGGCCATATATGACAAAACCACAGCCAACATGTCCTCAATGGTGAAAAACTGAGACCATTTCCTATAAGATCAGGAAAAAGACAAGGTTGCCCACTCTCACCACTATTATTCAACACAGTTTTGGAAGTTTTAGCCACAGCAATCAGACAAGAAAAAGAAATAAAGGAATCCAAATCAGAAAAGAAGAAGTAAAGCTGTCACTGTTTGCAGATGATATGATACTATACACAGAGAATCCTAAAGATGCAGCCAGAAAACTACTAGAGCTAATCAATGAATTTGGTAAAGCAGGATAGAAAATTAATGCACAGAAATCTCTTGCATTCCTATACACTAATGATGAAAAATCTGAAAGAGAAATTAAGGAAACAATCCCATTTACCACTGTACCAAAAAGAAAAAAATACCTAGGAATAAACCTACCGAAGGAGACAAAAGACCTGTATGCAGAAAACTATAAGACACTGATGAAAGAAATTAAAGATGATACAAACAGGTGGAGAGATATACCATGCTCTTGGATTGGAAGAATCAACATTGTGAAAATGACTATACTATCCAAAGCAATCTACAGATTCAATGCAATCCCTACCAAACTACCAATGACATTTTTAACAGAACTAGAACAAAAATTTTCACAATTTGTATGGAAACACAAAAGACCCCGAATAGCCAAAGCAATCTTGAGAAAGAAAAACGGAGCTGGAGGAATCAGGCTCCCTGATTTCAGACTATACTACAAAGCTATAGTAATCAAGACAGTATGATACTGGCACAAAAACAGAAATACAGATCAATGGAACAGGATAGAAAGCCCAGAGATAAATCCATGCACATATGGTCACCTTATCTTTGATAAAGGAAGCAAGAATATACAATGGAGAAAAGACAGCCTCTTCAATAAGTGGTGCTGGGAAAACTGGATAGCTACATGTAAAGGAATGATATTAGAACACTCCCTAACACCATACACAAAAATAAACTCAAAATGGATTAAAGACCTAAATGTAAGGCCAGACAGTAGAAAACTCTTAGAGGAAAACATAGGCAGAACACTCTATGATGTAAATTACAGCAAGATTCTTTTTGACCCACCTCCTAGAGAAATGGAAATAAAAACAAAAATAAACAAATGGGACCTAATGAAACTTAAAAGCTTTTGCACAGCAAAGGAAAACATAAATAAGATGAAAAGACAACCCTCAGAATGGGAGAAAATATTTGCAAATGAAGCAACTGACAAAGGATTAATCTCCAAACTTACAAGCAGCTCATGCAGCTGAATATCAAAAAAACAAACAACCCAATCCAAAAATGGGCAGAAGACCTAAATAGACATTTCTCCAAAGAAAATATACAGATTGCCAACAAACACATGAAAGGATGCTCAACATCACTAATCATTAGTGAAATGCAAATCAAAAGTACAATGAGGTATCACCTCACACCAGTCAGAATGGGCATCATCAAAAAATCTACAAACAATAAATGCTGGAGAGGGTGTGGAGAAAAGGGAACACTCTTGCACTGTTGGTGGGAATGCAAAATTGATAGAGCCACTATGGAGAACAGTATGGAGGTTCCTTAAAAAACTAAAAATAGAACTACCATACGACCCAGCAATCCCACTACTGGGCATATACCCTGAGAAAACCATAATTCAAAAAGAGACATGTACCACAATGTTCATTGCAGCTCTATTTACAATAGCCAGGACATGGAAGCAACCTAAGTGTCCATTGACAGATGAATGGATAAAGAAAATGTGGCACATATATACAATGGAATATTACTCAGCCATAAAAAGAAATGAAATTGAGTTATTTGTAGTGAGGTGGATGGATCTAGAGTCTATCATACAGAGTGAAGTAAGTCAGAAAGAGAAAAACAAATATCGTATGCTAACACATATATATGGACTCTAAAAAAAAAAAAAAAGAAATGGTTCTGAAGAACCTAGAGGCAGGACAGGAATAAAGACGCAGATGTAGAGAATGGACTTGAGGACACGGTGAGGGGGAAGGGTAAGCTGGGACGAAGTGAGAGAGTGGCATGGACATATGTACACTACCAAATGTAAAACAGATAGCTAGTGGGAAGCAGCCACATAGCACAGGGAGATCAGCTCGGTGCTTTGTGACCACCTAGAGGGGTGGGATAGGGAGGGTGGGAGGGAGACGCAACAGGGAGGAGATATGGGGATATGTGCATATGTCTGGCTGATTCATCTTTTTATAAGGCAGAAACTAATACACCATTGTAAAGCAATTATACTCCAATAGAGATGAGAAAGAGAGAGAGAAAAGAGAAAGAAGAAAGAGAGAGAGAGACAGAGAGAAAGGAAGAAAGGAAGGAAGGAAGGAAGGAAGGAAGGAAGGAAGGAAGGAAGGAAGGAAGAAGAGTAAAATAAAATAAAATAAAATACTACTGAGAAAATAAATTACACCATGTATGTATCGTCATCTCCAACATCTTGCTTTGCCTCTGAATTTTCAAATCAACTATTTCATAAGATACTAGTCTTGATTAAATAAATAGAAGTGACCCCAAGTCATCTTTGTCTGGTTCTATGATATGCTATTTTTATCTTAAAAATATGAATTAAATGTTTCAGAAGGAATCTTGATCTTCCAATTTGGGAAGGAGAAAAGGACCAACATTTCATGCTTGGATTCTGATATCATAGTGGGAATTGACAAAACACTCAAAGATGAAGCAGGCTTTAACTCACATAAAAATTGCCAAAGGATAGCTCCATTTTGAACCAGTATGGAACATAATTACAACATCTTTAAAAAAAAAAAAAAAAAAAACCCACCATTTTAAACCATGATAGCCCCTCAGCACAATCAAAAGATACACAATTGCTCAAAAAAAATGAAAGAAACTTGTTATTCATTCCCCAAGTACACACAATGCTTTAGGACAAGCACTGTGTGAGAGATGAACAAAGTTAGAAGGCATGTACATACTAGCAAAAAAAACCAAAAAAACAAAACCCGGAAATCATTTAAATGAAAACCTGTAGTCAGGAGTCTAATTTTATGCTCATTGCATTCTCCTCCTCCTCTATGCAGCTTTTAAATATGCTCATCTTGTTCTAATTGCTCAGTAATGGACATAGCCTTCTAAGCAAAACCCTATTATTACAGCAAAGAAAAACGAACAGATAAGTTGTTAACACAACAGACTCCTGTTACAATTAAAAAGAAAAGAAATTCATGCAAAATAACATTTCCTATATACCCATCACCTAGTCTAACCCTGGTGTCTTAAACATGCCTCTACTTCATTCTACAACTCAAGGCAAAACAGAAATGAAAAATATCTACTCCAGCCAATTAAAAAATATAAGGCAGCAGTAAGTTTTGTGACCACCAGCCAACCAGCCACAGTGGAGAGGTATCCACTGAGGATGAATCTCTCATGTCCTCAATAACTTTTGACAATGTCTTAAATCAACCACAAAATACAAGATACATAGCTTTATGTATACAATTCTTAAGTGTAATAAATCTATACTGTTGGGCACAGTAAATAAAAAGCAGCCCACATGAAAAGTTAATTTTATAGTATTTAATTATTGTTACAAATTAGACATAAAGACACAGAAGTTTAAAAGAAAAAGAAAACAGTAACTCTGAACAGTCATATACATGATTATATGGTTATTCTAAAGGTGTGTAAAGCACAATTCTTTTGAGTTAAATATTAATATGATTTTACAGTATTACTCTAAGAGATCACCTTGCATTTCTTCAGTGCCCTGGGAAATCTGTAGAAATTTGGGAATATCCTCCCTTACATGAAATAATAGAAATAATAACTAACCCTCTAGTGCTAATTATGTAGCAGGTGATGCTC
Source organism: Balaenoptera borealis (assembly GCF_965194805.1). Lineage (NCBI taxonomy): Eukaryota > Metazoa > Chordata > Mammalia > Artiodactyla > Balaenopteridae > Balaenoptera > Balaenoptera borealis. The sequence goes on along the minus strand of NC_138869.1, from coordinate 33,227,433 downwards.
TAAGTGCTATACACATATTAATACAACCCTACGTTACCTATGAGGAAACTGAGGCACGGAGCAAGTAACTTGGCCAGAGGCACAGAGCTCCAGAGACCATGTTCACTGGTCTGTTCTGCCTCCAGAAGAGTCCCTCTTTCCCCACCTTTTTCTTGCTCCCCCATCCTCCAGTTGTTTGATTACCACCAAATAGCCATGATCCGAAGCCAAGGATCCATAACCATCACGTGTGAGCTGCACGCTTGTGAGGAATCACTTTTCTGGCAGCACATTTGAGGGATTCAAGGATTTAGAACACCATGAAACAATTCAGCAGTAATGACAAGGCAATAATTCTTGAAGGGGCAACCTCACTTTACAGTGTCCATAAAAGCATCTGTTATTATTGTACCATTCCCTTATTCCTCTTCCTGCACTCCATCACTGTTTGGACAGAAACCAGTGACTGCCCTGCCAGCTCCCTCATATACCCAGAGAACAAGCATCACTCGCTTTTTGGTAAACAGCAATCTTTCTTCAAGCTGGTTATGACCTCACACTCCACTTCCTGCCTCTTCTTCATGCAATGTCTTCTATTCTACATGCCTGTACCATCACAGTACACATGGCTGAAACCACTAATCTAAAACCCAGTACCCTACCTGCAAAAGAACACCACCCAACAAACCAACCAGCCCACACCCTCATTAAGGAGGGTCTACTGTGTATCCCAGGCAATAAATGGCACGTGCCTGACATGCACTGACAGCCCTTTAAAGCAGATAACTCATCCATTACAGGCATCAGTTCACTGCAAGTTTACAAAGGACAAGCAATATGTCCAAGACTTCATGGCTAGTTAGGGTGAAGGCAGGATTCTAACCAGGATTCTGTTCTAGAAAGTCCACACTTAGTGATATTGTTCTTACTCCTCCTTTGCCTAAGGATACCTTACTTATTCTTCGATTTCTCTCCCACTTGTCTGCATTCTCCTTAGGGGCAGGTTCTATGCTTTGTTCACCCTCCGTTTCTATTGTATCAGTATTACACTCCCTAAGAAATGGGTTATCAGAACTTCCTGAACTAGTCAAAATATGAGAGGACAGAACCTAGCAATCAATAAGCACCTAAGTGTTTATGGTATAAATGGATGCACACAGATTAGGATTAATAGAATTCTTAGAAAGACTAAGTTTAACTTAGGTCAAAAGCATTGTTATAGAACAATAGCCCTGAATTCCCAGTTCTCTCTCTTACCTTCCTGCCTCTGCCCTCTTTCTCCATCACTATTTGTTAATCTCTCTCTCTCTGTTCCTTCCCTCTCTCCATTTGTCTCAGTCCATCTTGTTCATACACCACCAGTGTTGCCACTAGTCACTGCAGCTACTGCATTCATTAACACACCATATACCTTGTCAACAATCTCATGTGAAATATTCTGCACCACATTTGAGATAAAACCCTAACTAAGCACACTAGTGGTATTGGTATGACAAAGAACTCACCTCAACTGTACTTCAGGTAGCTTTCTGCACAAGACAAGTCTCCTAGGCTAAGTAGCCCCAAACCTGACACCCAGATCTGAGAAGATGGGTGATGCCTTTCCATCTCTCCTGTATACATTGCTATGGTCTGACTGTACCCTCACAAAATTCACATATTGGGATCTGTTAAGATAGTGTTAGAAAATGGAGCCTTTGGGAGGTGATTAGGTCATGAGAGTGGTGCCCTCATGAATGGGATTAGTGCCCTTATAAAACAGATCCCACAGAGTTCCCTAGACGCTTCCAACATGTGAGTATACAATGAGAAGTTTGCAACCCAGAAGAGGGTCCTCACCCAACCACGCTGCCACCTTGATCTCAGACTTCAAGCATCTAGAACTGTGAGAAATAAACTCCTCTTGTTTATAAGCTACCTAGTCTGTGATATTTTACTATAGCAGTTCAAACAGACTAAGATGTATATGTACTCATACATAATTACTTTCCTTTGGCACACTATGACATCTTCATATAATAATACAGTCCTCCCTACACACCAGCTCTTGTGCTAAAAGTTTTTCATGCATCCTCTCATAGAAGCCTCACCCAAATTTCACTCTATAGGGCCCACTGTCATCTGCATGACACAGATGAGGAGGCCGAGGCACAGTGGGTCTCAGTAACTTGCCTAAAGTCACAAAGTTACTAAGTGGAAGATATTCATTCCTAGAACACACATTTTCTGAACAAAATTTCCCCCAGCACCCTCTGGCTGCTTTTGGTCAGCCTGGGGTTCTTTGTGTGGCAGGAAGTTCCTAACTGACAATTACCCTTATTTCCACTGCACTGGAATGGCATTATCCTTGTATAGGTGCTAGATTTAGTAGTTCATTCACATTCACTAATTGATTTTCTATATAAGATGTTGGCAAAGTGTGGTCCCTAGACCAGCAGCATCAGCATCACTTGGGAGCGTGTAAGAAATGCACATCTTCAGGCCCTATCCCAGACCTACTGCACCACAAACTCTGGGGCTGGGCCCCAACTGCATGGGATTTAATAAGCCTTCCAGAGAATTCTGATGCATGCGAAAGTTTGAGAATTACCACTCTACCCCATATTTACTGCAAGTTTTGGGTAACGGTCTCTTTGAAGACTCACTGTCAGAAATGAAGGTAGAAAATGCATGGTGAGGCATCTTGCTTCAGTAACACACAGGGGCACATTCTGTCTACAATTCCTCACACTGTCATCTGTCCTCACACAAAGGTTTTCGGCTCTTAATTTCCAAATTACAACTACCTAACAGCTTTTAAAATGAATGTCTGGCTTAGCAGATTTTAAAATACTACAAGAGGGGGTGGGGATGGTGGTGTGATGAATTAGGCAATTGGGAATGACAGGTATACACTGATGTGTATAAAATTGATGACTAATAAGAACCTGCTGTATAAAAAAAAAATAAAATAAAATTTAAAAATTTAAAAAAATAATAAAATAAAATAAAATACTATGAGAGTAAGTATCTTTGTTTCTGGATTGGACTTGTCCAATGCAAACAAGAGAGGCAGGGCCACAGGTGACCGACCCATCACTCTACCTGTGAGAGCAAATTAATTAGCCCTCAACATTAGTATCATATTTGTGTGCCAAGTATGGTTTGTAATGAGGTCTTTACCATGCAACCATACTTCAAGCAATCATTCATTTAAGTAAACACATTTTAATTATTGTCATTTCTTTCATTATTTATTCACTAGCCTACAATACACCTATCAGAAGAAACACTTCTTATTTGACTGTCACCTCCTTCCTGGGTCCTATATATACCACCACCAGCCCCATCTCCATATTTTTTCTCTTAACTAAAGTTAATCACTACACACGTTCTTGGGGACTTGGAGGCTACTGGGATGGCTGACCAACCCTAATGGCTGGCGGAGCCTTTGACCTGCTCCACTGAGAACCCTTTTCACACGTTCTCACAATACATCTGTCTGCTGCAATTAGGGTGTTGCAAAGCTGTTGTTGATAAAGTGACATTTGCTCTAAGCATTGTCACTTTGAAGAATAGCCAAGAAGGAAAATGAAAATCAATGTAATTACAAGTTATCAGCTTCAAATTTGATTCACTTACTTGCTTCAAAACTGCCAAATGAAAATAATTTCAGTTTACCTGAGTAACAGTATATGGATATTCAAATTTTTAAAAGCTTGACTTTGAATCTCAATTTCTAATATTAAAAAGAGGAAAAGCACTCAGTCCAATTTTCCCTAGTTAGAAAACTCTAATTCTTCACAAAATACTTGCAATTGAGGGGCTGCCTGATAACTCACTATAATAAGTATTGAAATGGGTGTTTTAAGCCAAAGCTTATTAAACTCTTTGCTTCTGCCTTTACTGAATGATTTTTTTTTTTTTTTAATTCTAATCACTGTTTGGGACAGAAGGTGGCACCCAAACAAGGTATTATTTATGATCAATTCAAAACAATAAATAGTTTGATTACTTGGTATTTATTATGATTCTACTATGCCCATATTTTCTGTACTAATTGTTATAAAAAGAGATACTTTCACAAAAGGAACAATTGAGCGTGAGCTTCTTGAAAGCAACTTAGGAAACTCTGATCAAGTAGATAATTCCATCAAGCGGACAGCATGACCAACTTCCAATTGATGAATGTGGACAACACATTCCTTAAGAGAAGTCAAAACCCAAAGGCTGCCCCACACAAATTTTGTTTGCCCCCATATAATTACTTTTTTAATTTAAATTAACTGTCAACTTTAAAGATTCAAGAGACGGCACTTAAATACCTAGATTTTCATCACCTCTTGAAAAATTGGCCACAGTGGGCTCTTAACCCACATGGCAACAACTGGCTGGCCTCACTCCATGCTTCCTGCCTGGCTCCTGAGGGCCTCTGAGACTGTCACCCCTGCTTTGTGTTTTGTGGTAGTTGGAGGGAAGTTCTCTTATTATCAGCTTGGAGTCATCCAAGAAGATATGAAAAGGAGGTGGGACAGAGGGTAAACTTTGGAGAATGCACAGGAAAGAAAAACGGGAGAGGGACGGGGTGTCTCTTAGGATACAGTTATGGTGTAAGCAAAACCTCAAGAGTGAAGGTGGGGGAGGGATGTATAAGGCAAGGTGAAACAGTGTGAATGGACTGGTCTGACTGGGTGAGGTGTAGGAACAGGAATATTGGGAGAAAGGCTTGAGAAGACTGAGTGGAGAATGACTGGAGAGAGCCTTGAATGCCAACTCAAGGAGCTTCTGGGACATTATCCAAGTTACAGCTCTTAATTTCCTTTTGAGAAACAAATCAACCCCCTCTACATGCAATTTCAGTGTATTTAAATGCCCACTTAAGTGTGGATAACCTGCCCTACCTCTCAACCCCCAATCCTTTCAGTCAAGGAATAACATTTATTAATACGACAGTAACCTGGCAGCAATGGTGCCCAAACTCAAAGAGGTCTGGCAATGGAGGCAGAGAGAGCACTTCGGCAAGGAAGGAGAAAGGCTAAGGAAGCAGCACACAGGCACCTGAGTACTGGCTGGGTTCAAATCCTGATTCTACCACTCTAAGTACCACGGCCTTCTACAAGTCATTTAATATCTCTGAGCCTCAGTTTTTCATCTCCAATGGAGGAAACAGTGCCTATGTCCGAGGGCTGTTGTGAGGATTAAGTGAGGTAATACCCTTTATTTAGGCTGAAAATAGTTCCTGGCACAAAGTAAGAGCTCAATAAATGTTAGCTGTGCGACTGCCGTCAACATCATCACCACTGCCACCACCACCACTTAAGAAACTGTACTAAGTCCTGAAGGATGGTGTCTGAGGTTTGGTCTGTGACCCTGGACATAGAAATGGAAGTAAACAGATGACAAAGAGGTTGTGAGGTACGAATATATAGGATTCAGTTATTTTAGAAGTGTGGGAAAAAGAGGTATTCAGAAGTATTCAAAGATCACTGCATGAACCTAAACCTGGGTGATACAATAAGGCAATAGAGATGGAGAAGGTCAAAAAAGATTCCTATCTTTGAAGAAGTCACATTTAAGGTGAGAAAAGAATGATGCAGTGGAACTATCCAGAAAGCAGTTGAAAAGGCAGAAGTAGAATCCAATAGGAAGGTCTGAGGCAAGAGGCACATGTGACAGCTAGTAATGTTTGGTGAGATTAGTTTCAACAAGGTAAAGAAATTAGGAACTACAGTATCATGATAATTATTATTAGAAAACATTTACCCTATGCAGGGAATGGCCCTAAGCATCTTGCATGGTCTATCTCGTTAGGTCCTCAGCATAACTGCCTCCCCATTTTATAGATCAAGACGCTGAGGATGAGAGAGGTTAGGCTCCCAGTTTTTAGGCAGTACAGATTAAAATTAAAATCCAGAGCCCTGACTCTGAAAAATTTGCTACACTTCTTCCCATGAAAGCAAAGAGAAATCTATGTGCTTTTATAAGCAGAGAGAAGGATATAAGATGTCAAGAGGTGAAAGTGACTGAGTAATGCCTCTGAGGAAGAGAAAGAGGAAGGTAATGGGTTTATGAGCAGGGAGAGAGCCATCACAAGGCTCATTTGTGCTCTGAACACAGAAAAGCATTAAAGATAATAAGAAGAAGAGGGAGGTGGGGGCTAAAAGGCAAACAGGTACACTTGTTAAGTTGAACACTAGTTAAGAAAGCAATTCATCCCAAGATCAAGTGCCAATTTCAGTTGGAATGTAGGACAAATGGCAGGATTTCGTTTGCTTAGTTTCACCCAAAAAAAAAAAAAAAAAAAAAAAAAATGGGTACCAGAATTCTGAATTTATATTCAATTACAATAGAATTTAGGAATTATCTGTTGTCCTTTTCTCCAGCTTGGGCAGAGGTATTATATTTTGCTTGGAAGGTTGCCAGTGCTTAGAATTTATCCTTATAAAGACACTGACTTCAGAGATACACATTCCATGGTAGGAAATAACATCAAGTCCACAACAACTGCCACAACTACCACTCACAACCACACACCACACCAACAGCTAACATACAGAGCAGCTAACACAGAGCTTACTACCCATCAGGCACCACACTAACTGGGGCCAATACCCCCATTTCATTTAATTTCACAGCTACCCCCATGTGGTTGGCCCTACTGTTAGCCACCTTTACAGATAATGACCTAAGGCTTAGTACACAATTACACACTTAGTAAGTGGCCAAGCCAAGTCAGTCTTTGAAATCAGTCCCGTCTACCTCTGCTACCCATAGTGTGTCCTTCTTTTTGATATGTGGGTAAGTCCCTTGAAACATCTATTTATTCCATCAGAAAATTCAGAACTTATTTGTTCTGACAGTCACTATAGCATTATATAAAGTTCACGGTCACCATCCATGCTCTCTGTCACTCACATACAGGGATCTAAAGAAAGCAGCTATGTGATGTGGGGAAACAGTAAGCTCTCTGCTCTCTGGAAGTCTGTGAGGGAGTGACAAAAAAAAATAAAATAAAAGAGGACGGCTTCAAGATGGCAGAAGAGTAAGACATGGAGATCACCTTTCTCCCCACAAATACATCAGAAATACATCTACCTGTGGAACAACTCCTACAGAACACCTACTGAACGCTGGCAGAAGAACTCAGATCTCCCAAAAGGCAAGAAACCCCCTACATAACTGAGTAGGGCAAAAGAAAAAAGAAAAAACAGAGACAAAAGAATAGGGACGGGACCTGCACTACTGGGAGTGAGCTGTGAAGGAGGAAAGGTTTCTACACACTAGGAAGCCCCTTCGCGGGCGGAGACCGCAGCCACAGGGGTGCGGAGGGCAAAGCGGAGAGACTCCCGCACAGAGGATCAGCGCTGAGCAGCACTCACCAGCCCGAGAGGCTTGTCTGCTCCCCTGCCGGGGCGGGCGGGGGCTGGGAGCTGAGGCTCAGGCTTTGGTCGGATCACAGGGAGAGGACTGGGATTGGCGGCGTGAACACAACCTGAAGGAGTGAGCGCACCACGGCTAGCCGGGAGGGAGTCCGGGAAAAAGTCTGGAACTGCCGAAGAGGCAAGACACTTTTTCTTGCCTCTTTGTTTCCTGGAGCACGAGGAGAGGGGATTAAGAGCGCCGCCTAAACGAGCTCCAGAGACGGGCACGAGCTGTGGCTATCAGCGCGGACCCCAGAGACGGGCATGAGACGCTAAGGCTGCTGCTGCCACCACCAAGAAGCCTGTGTGAAAGCACAGGTCACTATCGACACCTCCCCTCCCGGGAGCCTGTGCAGCCCGCCACTGCCAGGGTCCCCTGATCCAGGGACAACTTCCCCAGGAGAACGCACGGCGGGCCTCAGGCTGCTACAATGTCATGCTGGCCTCTGCTGCCGCAGGCTCGCCCCGCATCCATACCCCTCCCTCCCCTCGGCCTGAGTGAGCCAGAGCCCCCGAATCAGCTGCTCCTTTAACCCCGTCCTGTCTGAGCGAAGAACAGATGCCCTCAGGCGACCTACATGCAGAGGCAGGGCCAAACCCAAAGCTGAACCCCAGGAGCTGTGCGAACAAGAAGAAAAAGGGAAATTTCTCCCAGCAGCCTCAGAAGCAGCGGATTAAACCTCCACAATCAACTGGATGTGCCCTGCATCTGTGGAATACCTGAATAGACAACCAATCATCCCAAATTGAGGAGGTGGACATTGGGAGAAATGATATATATATTTTTTCCCCTTTTTCTCTTTTTGTGAGTGTGTATGTGTATACTTCTTCGTGTGATTTTGTCTGTATAGCTTTGCTTTTACCATTTGTCCTAGGGTTCTGTCTGTCCTTTTTCTTTTTTTTTTTTGAATAGTTTTTAGCACTTCTTATCATTGGTGGATCTGTTTTTTGGTTTGGTTGCTCTCTTCTTTCTTTCCTTCTTTTTTTTTTTATTACTTTAGAAACATGTTTTTGATAATGATTTTTTATTTTAATTATTTTATTTTATTTTATCTTCTTCTTTCTTTCTTTTTTTTCCCACTTTTATTCTGAGCCATGTGGATGACAGGCTCTTGGTGCTCCAGCCAGGCGTCAGGGCTGTGCCTCTGAGGTGGGAGAGGCAAGTTCAGGACACTGGTCCACCAGAGACCTCCGAGCTCCACGTAATATCAAACGGAGAAAATCTCCCTGAGATCTCCATCTCAATACCAAGACCCAGCTCCACTCAACGACCAGCAAGCTACAGTGCTGGACACCCTATGCCAACCAACTAGCAAGACAGGAATACAATGCCACCCATTAGCAGAGAGGCTGCCTAAAATCATAATAAGGTTACAGACACCCCAAAACACACCACCAGACGTGGACCTGCCCACCAGAAAGACAAGATCCAGCCTCATCCACCAGAACACAGGCACTAGTCCCCTCCACCAGGAAGCCTACACAACCCACTGAGCCAACCTTAGCCACTAGGGACAGACACCAAAAACAATGGGAACTACGAACCTCCAGCCTGTGAAAAGGAGACCCCGAACACAGTAAGTTAAACAAAATGAGAAGACAGAGAAACACAGAGCAGATGAAGGAGCAAGGCAAAAACCCACCAGACCTAACAAATGAAGAGGAAATAGGCAGTCTACCTGAAAAAGAATTCAGAATAATGATAGTAAAGATGATCCAAAATTTTGGAAAAAGAATGGAGAAAATACAAGAAACGTTTAACAAGGACCTAGAATAACTAAAGAGCAAACAAACACTGATGAACTACACAATAAATGATATTAAAAATTATGTAGAAGGAGTTGATAGCAGAATAATTGAGGCAGAAGAACGGATACGTGACCTGGAAGATAAAATAGTGGAAATAACTACTGCAGAGCAGAATAAAGAAAAAAGAATGAAAAGAATTGAGGACAGTCTCAACAGACCTCTGGGACAACAGTAAATGCACAAACATTCGAATTATAGGGGTCCCAGAAGAAGAAGAGAAAAAGAAAGGGACTGAGAAAATATTTGAAGAGATTATAGTTGAAAACTTCCCTAATATGGGAAAAGAAATAGTTAATCACATCCAGGACGTACAGAGAGTCCCATACAGGACAAATCCAAGGAGAAACACCCCAAGACACATATTAATCAAACTATCAAAAATTAAATACAAAGAAAAAATATTAAAAGCAGCAAGGGAAAAACAACAAATAACACACAAGGGAATCCCCATAAGGTTAACAGCTGATCTTTCAGCAGAAACTCTGCAAGCCAGAAGGGAGTGCCAGGACATATTTAAAATGATGAAGGAGAAAAACCTACAACCAAGATTACTTTACCCAGCAAGGATCTCATTCAGATCTGACGGAGAAATTAAAACCTTTACAGACAAGCAAAAGCTAAGAGAATTCAGCATCACCAAACCAGCTTTACAACAAATGCTAAAGGAACTTCTCTAGGCAGGAAACACAAGAGAAGGAAAACACCTACAATAACAAACCCACAACAATTAAGAAAATGGTAATAGGAACATACATATTGATAATTCCCTTAAATGTAAATGGATTAAATGCTCCAACCAAAAGACATAGATTGGCGGAATGGATACAAAAACAAGACCCGTATATATGCTGTCTACAGGAGACCCAACTCAGACCTAGGGACACATACAGACTGAAAGTGAGGGGATGGAAAAAGATATTCCATGCAAATGGAAATCAAAAGAAACCTGGAGTAGTAATTCTCATATCAGACAAAACAGACTTTGAAATAAAGACTTACAAGAGACAAAGAAGGACACTACATAATGATCAAGGGATCAATCCAAGAAGAAGATATAACAATTGTAAATATTTATGCACCCAACATAGGAGCACCTCAATATATAAGGCAAATACTAATAGCCATAAAAGGGGAAATCAACAGTAACACAATCATAGTAGTGGACTTTAACACCCCACTTTCACCAATGGACAGATAATCCAAAATGAAAATAAATAAGGAAACACAAGCTTTAAATGATACATTAAACAAGATGGACTTAATTCATATTTATGGGACATTCCATCCAAAAACAACAGAATACACATTCTTCTCAAGTGCTCATGGAACATTCTCCAGGATAGATCATATCTTGGGTCACAAATCAAGCCTTGGTAAATTAAGAAAATTCAAATTGTATCAAGTATCTTTTCCAACAACGCTATGAGACTAGATATCAATTGCAAGAAAAAAATCTGTAAAAAAGTACAAAGACATGGAGGCTAAACAGTACACTACTAAATGACCAAGAGATCACTGAAGAAATCAAAGAGGAAATCAAAAAATACCTAGAAAGAAATGACAGTGAAAACACGACAACCCGACAACCCAAAATCTGTGGGATGCAGCAAAAGCAGTTCTAAGAGGGAAGTTTATAGCAATACAATCCTACCTTAAGAAACAGGAAACATCTCAAATAAACAACCTAACCTTACACCTAAAGCAATTTGAGAAAGAAGAACAAAAAAACCCCAAAGTTAGCAGAAGGAAAGAAATCACAAAGAGCAGATCAGAAATAAATGAAAAAGAAATGAAGGAAACAATAGCAAAGATCAGTAAAACTATAAGCTGGTTCTTTGAGAAGATAAACAAAATTGACAAACCATTAGCCAGACTCATCGAGAGAAAAAGGGAGAAGACTCAAATCAATAGAATTAGAAATGAAAAAGGAGAAGTAACAACTGACACTGCAGTAATGCAAAGGATCATGAGAGATTACTACAAGCAACTCTATGCCAATAAAATGGACAACCTGGAAGAAATGGACAAATTCTTAGAAATGCACAACCTTCTGAGACTGAACCAGGAAGAAATAGAAAATATGAACAGACCAATCACAAGCACTGAAACTGAAACTGTGATTAAAAATCTTCCAACAAACAAAAGCCCAGGACCAGATGGCTTTACAAGCGAATTCTATCAAACATTTAGAGAAGAGCTAACACCTATCCTTCTCAAACTCTTCCAAAATATAGCAGAGGGAGGAACACTCCCAAACTCATTCTACAAGGCCACCATCACCTTGATACCAAAACCAGACAAAGATGTCACAAAGAAAGGAAACTACAGGCCACTATCACTGATGAACACAGATGCAAAAATCCAGAACAAAATACTAGCAAACAGAATCCAACAGCACATTAAAAGGATCATACACTATGATCAAGTGGGGTTTATCCCAGGAATGCAAGGATTCTTCTATATAAGCAAATCAATCAACGTGATGCACCATATTAACAAATTGAAGGAGAAAAACCATATGATCATCTCAACAGATGCAGAGAAAGCTTTTGGCAAAATTCAACACCCATTTATGATATAAACCCTCCAGAAAGTAGGCAGAGAGGGAACTTTCCTCAACATAATAAAGGCCATATATGACAAACCCACAGCCAACATCATCCTCAAAGGTGAAAAACTGAAACCATTTCCACTAAGATCAGGAACAAGACAAGGTTGCCCAATCTCACCACTATTATTCAACATAGTTTTGGAAGTTTTAGCCACAGCAATCAGAGAAGAAAAAGAAACAAAAGGAATCCACATCAAAAAAGAAGAAATAAAGCTGTCACTGTTTGCAGATGACATGATACTATACATAGAGAATCCTAAAGATGCTACCAGAAAACTACTAGAGCTAAGCAATGAATTTGGTAAAGTAGAAGGATACAAAATATAGATCAATGGAACAGGATAGAAAGCCCAGAGATAAACCCATGCACATATGGTCACCTTATCTTTGATAAAGGAGGCAAGAATATACAGTGGAGAAAAGACAGCCTCTTCAATAAGTGGTGCTGGGAAAACTGGACAGCTACATGTGAAAGAATGAAATTAGAACACTCCCTAACACCATACACAAAAATAAACTCAAAATGGATTAAAGACCTAAAGGTAAGGCCAGACACTATCAAACTCTTAGAAGAAACATAGGCAGAACACTCTATGAGATAAATCACAGCAAGATCCTTTTTGACACACCTCCTAGAGAAATGGAAATAAAACCAAAAATAAACAAATGGGACCTAATGAAACTTAAAAGCTTTTGCACAGCAAAGGAAACCATAAATAAGACGAAAAGACAACCCTCAGAATGGGAGAAAATATTTACAAATGAAGCAACTGACAAAGGATTAATCTCCAAAATTTACAAGCAGCTCATGCAGCTCAATATTAAAAAAATAAACAACCCAATCCAAAAATGGGCAGAAGACCTAAATAGACATTTCTCCAAAGAAGATATACAGATTGCCAACAAAGACATGAAAGAATGCTCAACATCATTAATCATTAGAGAAATGCAAATCAAGACTACAATGAGATATCATCTCACACCAGTCAGAATGGCCATCATTAAAAAATCTACAAACAATAAATGCTGGAAAGGGTGTGGAGAAAAGGGAACCCTCTTGCACTGTTGGTGGGAATGTAAATTGATATATCCACTATGGAGAACAGTATGGAGGTTCCTTAAAAAACTAAAAATACAACTACCATACGACCCAGCAATCCCACTACTGGGCATATACCCTAAAACCATAATTCAAAAAGAGTCATGTACCACAATGTTCATTGCAGCTCTAATTACAACAGCCAGGACATGGAAGCAACCTAAGTGTCCATTGACAGATAAATGGATAAAGAAGATGTGGCACATATATACAATGGAGTATTACTCAGCCATAAAAGGAAATGAAATTGAGTTATTTGTAGTGAGGTGGATGGACCTAGAGTCTGTCATACAGAGTGAAGTTAAGTCAGGAAGAGAAAAACAAATACTGTATGCTAACACATATATATAGACTCGAAAAAAAAAAAAAAGTTCATGAAGAACCTAGGGGCAAGATGGGAATAAAGACACAGACCTACTAGAGAATGGACTTGAGGATATGGGGAGGGGGAAGGGTAAGCTGGGACGAAGTGAGAGACTGGCATGGACATATATACACTACGAAACGTAAAATAGATAGCTAGTGGGAAGCAGCCGCAGAGCACAGGGAGATCAGCTCAGTGCTTTGTGACCACCTAGAGGGGTGGGATAGGGAGGGTGGGAGGGAGGAATCTGCAAGAGGGAAGAGCTATGGGCACATATGTATATGTATAACTGATTCAGTTTGTTATAAAGCAGAAACTAACACACCATTGTAAAGCAATTATACTCCAATAAAGATGTTAAAGAAAAAAAGAAAAGAAAAGAAAAAAATACAATGAAGATTCTTCTTATGCTTTGAAAGAAGACGGTGCTGGAGAAAAAAAAATCACTCTTGTGCAGAGTGAAATGATCATAACCGCTAAGGACATTTTTGATTAGAAAATAAACACAAGATTAAATTATAGGTGCTGAGAAGGCAGAAACAAAGGTTACTTATTGTATGTTTCCATTTATATGAAATATCCAGAATAGATGAATTCATAGAGACAGACACAGATTAGTAGTTAGCAAGGGCTGGGGGGAAGGGAGGATGGGGAGAAGGTGCTTAATGGGTAAGGGGTTTTACTTTGGAATGATGGAAATGTACTGAAACTAGATGGAGGTGGTGATGGCTCAACACCTTGAAGGTACTAAACACAACTGAACTGTTCACTTCAAAATGGTTACCTTTATATGAGTTTTACTTCATTAAATTATGTTTAAAATGAAAAAGAGATTAATTTCTAGGCTGTATACTAATAAAGGGGTCTTCCACTTTTTCTCCAGAACATTTAAAAAAATCACTATGAAAGATGAAAACATTCTCTGTCTCATGTTTGGGCTTAATTCGGGGGGAAGGTGGGAAACATTGTTTCTCTCTCTCTGTCTTCATCCCCCCACAAAATCATGTATGAAAATGTACTAGGGCAACAAGGAAGCTTCTTCTGTATGGGTTATAGCCCCCACTACAATGTAAGGACATAGGAAATGTATCACATGGATAAACAAATTCTTTTCTGTGAAGATGGGACCCTCTCCACTCAAAGTATTCAAAGATTAACTTCATTTGCAGGAAAGAAAGGCACTTTTAAAAACAATTTAGAGGCAGAGCTTAGGTTGCTATCTGCTTAACTTCAGGTTCTCTGACCAGCAGACACTGAAGCAGAATTTGACATGCAAGAGATGTACTGGGGACAAAGGGAAGGAGGAGGAGCCGGCAGGGAGAGCCATCTTTCAGACCATGAAGCAGGTCTGACTCCTGTGAAGGAGGGGCAAACGCTAGGAGCTTTGGGTAGGAGGAGTCTTGAGCTCCAGGGTAATTCTGAAAAAGGTTTGGTCAGGCCCAGAAGAAGCCCTTGCACTAGTGTTCCAGGGAAGGCACCTCACTTATCACAGGTATGGGTCTGTCCTACTAGCTCACCTGCATTCTTTTCTTGGCTACAGGAAGTGCGGCCTCAGCTGGAGACAATGGTGAATCCAAAACTGCAGCAACTGGGGTCTTCAGTCCATATGCTCTTGGGACAAAAGATCTGAGAGGCACATTTTTATAGAACCACATCTAATAATGTCAAAGTCTTCACTGTACAGATTTGGCAGTGAGTGAGCTCCCCATCTCTCGCAGCAGTGAGAGACAGAAAGGTGTGACTAGTTGAAATGTGAAACTGATAACCAATTCTACTTTAAGTAAAACTTTCTGCAACCTCTCCCTCTAAATCTGTGAAGTATACTGCTAAGGAGGGAGTGGAGAGAAAACACACAGCAATGAAAGTATAACTGTCCACCTTCTAAGCAAAATTCCAGGCAGCAAAGAAACTAACCAAAGGAGCAAGAGAAAACCAAGGGTGTAATCTACAAATGGCAAGTCAAATCCTGCACATCAAGTTTGGCAGTTAATTAACGTTAATTGAAAGTTTTACAAAGAAATACAGATTTTTGGTCCATTTAACCACATGGGAAACAGCATCAACACATAAAGTGTTAGCACTGCCCCATCTCAAATGAGTAGTTCTATTAGAGCAATATGAGCATTTTACAACATATCCATCGGTTTTGTACTTGTAATTTTTATCTGAAATCTAGAGAGATACTTAGTAAATTACACAGTTGACATGTTAGAAAAAGACTAAGGTTACTGTATGACCCAAAAAATCAAATTACATGGGAGGAATAAGGTACCTGGAATCGATCTATTTGGAACCAAATAGAAACATTATTTACATACTACATAGGTTGAAACAAAGGTTCAGGGGGAAAAAAAACAAACAACAACAAAATCTGGATGTGTGACAAGAAAAGGCTTTAAAAAATATAATAATACAAATAATAAAAGCATTTATATATGTACGTACATACATACATAATTTTAAAAATAAGATGGTTTTGAAGAGGGAAAGGCCATGTATAAGAATGAAATTTTATCATATTCTGAGAAGTAACTACTATGCTTAACATAGAGTATTTTGAAAGCTAATGTTAATATATCTATTTGGGGTCAGATAATCAGTCCCTTTTAGAATATAATGTACTTTCTGTCAGCTTTCTACTCCTTGCAGGAACAATTTGCTAACCAGGAACTAAATAAATCACCTAAAAGTTAAAGTACATCTTCAGGTATTTTGTTTATAGCCTAAGAAATGTTTCATCTTGCTGTATAGTACCTAGTTTATTAACTATAAGGGATTTTGAGGAAAGTTGTGTGTGTGTGTGTGTGTGTGTGTGTGTGTGTGTGTGTGTGTGTGTTTCAATGAGATTTCTTTCTCCCTGGTCTAAAATGAATATGCCATTTTCTCCAGTTCTTAACCCTTATGATGGAGGAAGTCATATCCTTCAACATTTTGTGAAGAAAGACTAGTTTCCCTCAGAGTCAAGTTCAAGGAGATAGATAACATTAAATGCCTGCGACGACATTCGCCGTCTCCCACAGTGACCGCCACCTGAAGGCCAGAGGCTAACTGCAATCTGATCCCACGTCTGCCTCACCGGCGCTTTGGCCCAGCTTCATCTGGGTCTGGAGACTAGAAACACCTATTTCACGGGCAGCAGGCAGTCCGACAGTCACACACACGGTGGAGCAATCAAAAAGGTGAGTGGGGGAATATTCCCTTTCAGAGGATAAATTACCTTTTCCTGGAAAATGATTATTGGCTGGCAATGAGGTGGTAATTTACTTCCCTCTAGCCTATAATAAACAAAAATACAAAGTAGGACACCATTTACAACAGCTGTGTGGGTGATTATAATCACCTTTTAGCCTTGAAACCACTCCCTATCTCATCAGCTATGATACACATTTTTTTTTTAGATTTTCGTGCCTTCCAAAAGAAAAGCTTTTGTGGATCCCTATCTCATCAGCCATGATATATAAATATTTTTTTACATTTCTATGCATTCTAAAAGGAAAGCTTTTGTGTGTCTCAGCTTGGCAAGCTGTCCTTACCACCCCCTGTTACCAAACTTTACAAAGTTGTAGATTTCTTTTGAGGTAAACCCTATTTCTCAATTCAGAATACCCTCTTGCTTCCTGACTTCAGGAAGGAGTCTGAAGCAGGCATTTCGGTTACGGAAAGAGGACAAAAGAGTTGCATTATGTTAAGTCAGCAATGACTGAGCTGGTTGCTCTAGAAGGATGGCAGCATTCAGGGCAGAAAAATGTTCTTCTAGGTAGGATTGCTCATTTCATTGGGTCTTTTGGTGATCTAAGAGCCCAGCCTAAAGCAAGAGATGTTGCAACAAAGAGTATGGCAGTAATGAGAACAGACAGCACAGGAATTCGGGAGTTGTCTCTAGGTGCTGTAATGAAGTAGGGGACGGGAGGGGACAGCACATCTCGGGACCTGGAGAAGAGAGGAGATGGAAGAGGCGCTGGAATAGGAAGCAGAGGACGGAGGACTCTGACAGCAGTCTGAGCCCTAAGAAGGAAAGAACTTGAGGAGACGCTCCAGGGAAGAGGGTGGCCAAGCCTGCGGCATCAGACTTTGCATCGGAAGTGCAGTCCTGCTTTCTCACAGGATTATGCTCTGTTATCTCCACACATCCAGAAAAAGTCTCTTAGAAACAATCACCTTGGGTTGGTAGCCCAGGGGATAAGAGGAAGAGGTAAAGAGATCTGCCTGTCACCAAAGGCAAGAGGCTGAGTGGGGATGCCAGCCTGCACACAGAAGCAGGAATCCAGAGCGAGAGAGGCTAGGACTCAACAGGAGGGACCGCACACATGTTTGGAGACGCTGGGGGCAGGGAGCTGGCCTTCCCACATCAAGTAGGATTAGGCCATTGCCTTTGGAACAGGACAAAGGGGCGCTCAAAAGACCAAAGAACTTAGGGGCCATCAGGACTCAACAAGAGAAGTTTGTTAATCTAAACTTGAGGTCTGTAAAAAACAAAATTTAATTAGCTGTCAACATTTAAAAATGAGATGATTGAAGAAAAATCCAGGTATATTGCTCCTTTGGTAAAAAAAAAAAAAAAAAAGAGAGAGAGAGAGACAAACTGAAAATGTCAGGCTTGAATTCCTAGGTGTTGCAGAGTGACTGTTGCCTTTACAGACAGCAAGGGCTGAAGAGTTCGTAACAGACCCAGCCCTCACCATTACCTAACACCTAGCCCAGTTCACTCATTTATGGGGTACACCTGCCCCTGGAGGCACCAGTTCTGCAAATCCTGAGAGCACAGGATTTGAAGGCTCCATCTATGAGGAAAGACATTTTCTATGCATTTACAATGGTTATTTTCACCTTGCCCATAGTGTCTGTTCAATATATGTGTGGTGAATTCCTTGGTTCTGAACTTGGAGGTGAAATGCAAGTTAATCTGCTGATATACGTGTGATCTCCATATTGGTTTTATGTTAATGAAAGGCCGGCGTGGTGCCATATGCCCCCAGAGCCATGCTCTGCCCTTCCTGACCTGTGCCCTGGAAAGTTATTTTCTATGTATCTACCAGACTCATTTATCTCCTGACTTCTGGTTCAGTTTGGCCAATGAAAATCATCAGCAAGAGAGTAGCGAGAAGACGGGGAAATTACTTGCTCTCCTTCTCATCATGCTTCAGTAACCCCTGCTTGGCCCCCTTGGTTAGGGTCAGCACTTAGGAGTCTCTGGCAACACATTTGCCCCTCCAGGTTTAGAGAAGGCCCCCGTTTCCCACCAGGGCTAGTGTCTGGTGCTTCTCCACTCCCTGTAGCTCCCTTAGCCCTGCTCACACCTCAGACAGAGTCCCTTTACTAAAATCTCTCCCACTAAGTCCTCTGATTGTGCCATCTGTTTCCTGATGTGACTTGATAGTTCAGATGTGAACATTCCAAATTCAGGTACAGAAGTAGTTGGACAGAAAAAAATAACAAAAGGTAGAGAAAAAAAAGTAGATTCTGAATGAGTTTTGAAAAACATTGGGAGAAGTGCAGTCTTGCAGTTTGGTTTTCACAAGGCTTCCTCGCCTTAATCAGATACTTAAACAGTTGAGTATTCTGGGTCATTTCTTCTCTGAAGCCTTTCATTTCATGTGTAATTAGAAACACGCCAATCTGTAATGACGGCAGCCTTCAAAATGGTCAGTCTGTCACTTTCATATCCCTAACTCGAGACACAAATGCCTGCCTGATTAGTAAGCATCTTATTAAGGGGCTATTGTTTCCCCCACCCTGCCATCTCTTGATCTTTATCATCTTGCATTCTACTTAAAGAAGGGTTTAAAAAGAAGAAAGAAAATCCCACAGACACCCGATCAGACTGTATTCATAACCGAGGTAAAGTGCATCTGGTCTTGTCACTCACTGTTTTTGTTTTCCTGTCTAAATCTAAGAATAACCTGCAGTTAGTTGCAAAACAGGGAGGAAGTTTTCCAAGGACCATGGGTGACAGAAATCAACCATGATGGAAATTCAAAGTCAAGAGTCAGACTGGCTGGATTCCACTGTGGCTGCCACTTAACTCTCTCAACTTTTTTGGTCGTGATACTTAGTATTATAAACCTTAGTTTTACAAAAGATAGTAGCTATACCTAATTAGATCTGGCGGATAGCGTCTCTTGAAGAGGACACAGTCTAAAAACTGGTTGGTTTCTCAGTTGGCTGATACAGAGAAAAATAAGCTTTATTTTTACAAGTGATTAATTCTATTCACTTTTTAAAAACCTATTACTGCAGCCATATGCAGTAGATTTCTCAAAGATACCTGTTTTCAAATTATCTAAGTTTCAGAGCAGAAAGCCTGATGCTGGTTTAGATAATACAACGTTTTGCCTAAAATGAAGTAGGTTATTGGGTATATGTATATATACATACTACTCCTCTCTTCTGAGAGCTAGAAGTAGTCCAAAAATGGGACAGATTTTTTGTTCCTTGAGGGCTGAGAATATTAGTCCCTGTATCTTCATTGATAAACACAGCGCCTGGCACATAGTAGATGCTCAATCATAGTAGATGCTCATTCATTTTACTGAATGAAAAGGAAGCCCCTGTGGCCAACTGTCTGAGACTTCACACACTCTCATGCCAATACTTGGAATAAGTATCTACTCTTAAGGACCACCTTTCCACAGTGATGCTCATGCCCAGAACTCAAATCTTATTTGACGGAGATCCTACAGTACCACACAAAGGTTCTCACTGGTTCTCTGTGTAGCATACAAAGTGTACACTCTGGCCTACAGAGGATAATGGAGCCCACAGTCCCTGTCGTTCTCAAGTACTACTTATTTCCTCCAAAAATGAAAGCCCAGGTAGGCGAAGATAGAAAAAGAAGCATTGAAATGACCAGTGTAAAAAAGCAGAATTGTATTGACAGAGTGAGGCCAAGAAAAAAGCAGTTAGAAGGTTTGTCTTCATGCAGCTTCAACAGTGCTGGTTGCTAAAATTATCTCAGGAGCTGGTGGCATTTGGATTTCTTCTCAACAGACCTGGGAGTAGGCAGTGTTTAAGCTCCTTTCCTGAGAAGCATCCAGTGACATTCTACAGGAGTAAACATCTATATCTTTGCCTAGACCACTGTGGTCAAGAGTTCCTAAGCTTTCTTTAGTGGCACGACAAATGCAGTGCTGAAAAGGGGAGCGAGGGTGGGGCATGTTTGTAACACAAACTCTCCTCAGGTAGTGAGGGCCAAGGGTTATGTTGATAGATCTACATGGTGGTACTGAATCCTTTCAGAGAGAGAGATACTCAAAAATTTGTATGGAATAGCTCCCTCACACGAGAAGAATATACATATACCATCAATCATCATGAATTAAAATTATCTTCCAATAGCCTAATGTACCAATTAAGAAATAATGTGCCCTTCAATAAAGATTTGTTCTGATTATATCAAAGAGGGAGAGGCTCACCTAGGCACTCAGTTTTCTCCAACACCCCCATCTCTAATCTAAGTCGCTTACCTCTCTTTGAAAAAGGGAGCCTTATATAACTTAGAGCTCCCTTGGCAGCATCAAGAAACCCTGTGGCAATGAAACTACGACAGACCCTGGAGCAAAAAAACTGTCAACACATGGTAAGTCATCAGAACTGTGAGAAGAATGCAAAATCTCTAAGACGGAAGAGGCTATTCATCACCTAACAAACAAACAAAAGAAAGTATATTTTAAACTGCACCCCACAAAAATGAGCATCTATCATTTCAAGCCATCAAGTATATATTGTACTACTGGTTGTGTCAGGATTTGGCAGGAGCCAAGGCTCTATTCCTGATTTGGGGGAAAAAAAAAAATCATTCATTCTTTAGGACAAGGTTTAAAGTCACCACCTCTGGACACATTCCCTGAGCCCAGGTTGATGTTCCTTTCACTGAATTTACACAGGTAGCTCTTTGTTCCTCTCTCCATCACAGCACTAAGATTGTTATTTTATTTGTCTCCAAAAAGACAGTAGGCTCCACAAGAGCTAGGACCATGTCTATCTCCTAAATTCCCAGTACCTGCCACTGTGCTTGGCTTACAGGAACAGTTAAGGAACAGCCCTTGGATTTGTTGAATGTAAGTTTTTTGAAGTCCCAAGACCAGTCTTTACATACCCAATAACAAAAGCCTAAATATCTGAGGAGTTGCCAGTATTATGGGGCCCAACATTCCCAGGCTCCCATTCAGTAAGGGCACGTGACACAGGCCTTTCAGGTAACTGACTCAGAAAGTGACGGGAGGCAATAGGAGCTACCACAGAAATCCAGATTCTGAATGAGCAGGACAAAAGGACATCCAGGTTTCCAGGGTGGCAGCATCAGAGATCCTGCAGTATATTTCTTTTTTTCCTCAAGCTAGCTAGACCAGTGGTTTTTAACTGGGTTCAATTTTGCCATTTTGGTCCACACCCGACCCCTGCCAATGCCCAGGGATACTTAGCAATTTTTAGAGACATTTTTGGCTGTCACAGCTGGAAGGATGCTACTGACATTTAGTCAGTATAGGCCAAAGATGGTACTAAACACCCCGCAGTGCAGAGAACAGTCCTCCCTCCACCCCCAGCCCCCACCCCTCCAAGAAAATGTCCACAGGGTAGAGGTTGAGAAACCCTGTGCAAGACTGATTTTTGTTGTCTACAACTAAAGATGACCATCTGTGCCTTTCTAAGCCTCAATTTCCTTATCAGTAACAAAGCAAAAATAATCAAGTTCCTAAGTGTTAAGTGACAGAGCCTATCACATAGCAAGTGCTTATTTTTATCAGATATTTGTAGTAACTATTATCATAACAAAAGGCAACATTTATTCTGCACTTAGCATGGATGTTAGGTACCATGCTAATTATCTTAAAAATTGGTATACAGAGACCTTCAAGATGGCGGAGGAGTAAGATGTGGAGATCACCTTCCTCCCCACAAATACATCAAAACTACATCTACATGAGAGAGTGGCATGGACATATATACACTACCAAATACAAAATAGATAGCTAGTGGGAAGCAGCCACATAGCACAGGGGGATTAGCTCAGTGCTTTGTGACCACCTAGAGGGGTAGGAGGGAGACACAAGAGGGAGGAGATATGGGGATATATGTATATGTATAGCTGATTCACTCTGTTATAAAGCAGAACTAACAAAACATTGTAAAGCAATTATACTCCAATAAAGATGTTAAAAAAATAATACACCTACACGTGGAACAACTCCTACAGAACACCTATTGAACGCCGGCAGAAGACCTCAGACTTCCCAAAAGGTTTGCTTTTACCATTTGTCCTAGGGTTCTGTCTGTTCATTTTTGTTTATTGTTTTTTGTTTGTTTTCTTTTTATGAGTGTGGGTGTACGTTCCTCTGTGTGATTTTGTCCGTTGAGTTTTGCTTTTACCATTTGGATTGGGGCTCTTTCTGCTTGGCTTTTTTTTCTTTTCCCCCCTTCCTTTTCATCTGAGCCATGCAGCTGGCAGGGTCTTGGTGCTCCAGCTGAGTGTTAGGCCTGAGCCTCGGTGGTGGGAGAGCCGAGTCCAGGACAATGGACCACCAGAGACCTCCTGGCCCCATGTAATATCAATTGGCAAGAGCTCTCCCAGAGATCTCCATCTCACACTAAGACCCAGTTCCACCCAACGGCCAGCAAGCTCCAGTGCTGGATGACCATGCCAAACAATTAGCAAGACAGGAACACAAACCCACCCATTAGCAGAGAGGCTGCATAAAATCATACTAAGCTCACAGACACCCCAAAACACACCATCAGACTCGGGACTGCCCACCAGAGAGACAAGATCCAGCCCCACCCACCAGAGCACCAGCACCAGTCCCATCACCAGGAAGCCTACACAAGCCACTAAAACAACCTCACCCACTGGGGGCAGACACCAAAAATAATGGGAACTACGAACCTGCAGCCTGTGAAAAGGAGACCCCAAACACAGTAAGTTAAACAAAATGAGAAGACAGAGAAATATGCAGCAGATAAAGAAGCAAGTTAAAAACCCACCAGACCAAACAAATGAAGAGGAAACAGGCAGTCTACATGAAAAAGAATTCAGAGTAATGTTAGTAAAGATGATCCAAAATCCTGGAAATAGAATGGAGAAAATAAAAGAAATGGTTAACAAGGACCTAGAAGAACTAAAGAGCAAACAAACAATGATGAACAACACAAGAAATTAAATTTAAAAATCTCTAGAAGGCATCAGTAGCAGAATAACTGAGGCAGAAGAACGGATAAGTGACCTGGAAGATAAAATAGTGGACATAAATACCGCAGAGCAGAATAAAGAAAAAAGAATGAAAAGAATTGAGGACAGTCTCAGAGACCTCTGATACAACAGTAAACGCACCAACATTCAAGTTATAGAGGTCCCAGAAGAAGAAGAGGAAAAGAAAGGGTCTGAGAAAATATTTGAAGAGATTGTAGTCAAAAACACCCCAAACATGGGAAAGAAAATAGTCAATCAAGTCCAGGAAGCGCAGAGAGTCCCATACAGGATAAATCCAAGAAGAAACATGCCAAGACACATATGAATCAAACTAACAAAAATTAAACACAAAGAAAAAGTATTAAAAGCAGCAAGGAAAAAGCAACAAATAACATACAAGGGAATGCCCATAAGGTTAACAGCTGAACTTTCAGCAGAGGCTCTGCAAGCCAGAAGGGAGTGCCAGGACATATTTAAAGTGATGAAAGGGAAAAACCTACAACCAAGATTACTCTACCCAGCAAGGATCTCATTCAGATTCTACAGAGAAATTAAAAACCTTACAGACAAGCAAAAGTTAAGAGAATTCAGCATCACCAAACAAGCTTAACAACAAATGCTAAAGGAACTTCTCTAGGCAGGAAACACAAGAGAAGAAGACCTACACAACCAAACACAAAACAATTAAGAAAATGGTAATACGAACATACATATTGATAATTACCTTAAATGTAAATGAATTAAAAGCTCCAACCAAAAGACACAGACTGGCTGAATGAATACAAAAACAAGACCCATATGTATGCTGTCTACAAGAGACCAACTTCAGACCTAGGGTCACATACAGACTGAAAGTGAGGGGATGGAAAAAGATATTCCATGCAAATGGAAATCAAAAGAAAGCTGGAGTAGCAATTCTCATATCAGACAAAACAGACTCAAAAATAAAGATTATTTCAAGAGACAAAGAAGGACACTACATAACGATCAAGGGATCAATCCAAGAAGAAGATGTAACAATGGTAAATATTTATGCACGCAACACAGGAGCACCCCAATACATAAGGCAAATGCTAACAGCCATAAAAGGGGAAATTGACAGTAACACAATAATAGCAGGGGACTTTAACACCCCATTCACCAATGGACAGATAATCCAAAATGAAAATAAATAAGGAAACACAAGCTTTAAATGATACATAAGACAACATGGACTAAATTGATATTTATAGGACATTCCATCCAAAAACAACAGAATACACTTTCTTCTCAATGCTCATGGAACATTCTCCAGAATAGATCATATCCTGGGTCACAAATCAAGCCTCAGTAAATTTAAGAAAACTGAAATCATATCAAGTATCTTTTCCGACCACAATGCTATAAGACTAGGTATCAATTACAGGGAAAAAAGCATAAAAAATACAAACACCTGGAGGCTAAACAATACACTACTAAATAACCAAGAGATCACTGAGGAAATCAAAAAATACCTAGAAACAAATGACAGTGAAAACACGACACTCCAAAACTTATGAGATTCAGCAAAAGCAGTTCTAAGAGGGAAGTTTAGAGCAATACAATCCTACCTCAAGAAACAAGAAAAATCTCAAAAAAACAACCTAACTTTATACCTAAAGCAATTAGAGAAAGAAGAACAAAAAACCCCAAAGTTAGCACAGGGAAAGAAATCATAAAGATCAGATCAGAAATAAATGAAAAAGAAATGAAGAAAACAATAACAAAGATCAATAAAACTAAAAGCTGGTTCTTTGAAAAGATAAACAAAATTGATAAACCATTAGCCAGACTCATCAAGAACAAAAGGGAGAAGACTCAAATCAGCAGAATTAGAAATGAAAAAGGAGAAGTAACAACTGACACTGTAGAAATGCAAAGGATCATGAGAGACTACTGCAATCAACTATATGCCAATAAAATGGACAACCTGGAAGAAATGGACAAATTCTTAGGAAAGCAAAACCTTCCAAGACAGAACCAGGATGAAACAGAAAATATGAACAGACTGATCACAAGCACTGAAATTGAAACTGTGATTAAAAATCTTCCAACAAACAAAAGCCCAGGACCAGATGGCTTCACAGGCAAATTCTATCAAATATTTAGAGAAGAGCTAACACCTATCCTTCTTAAACTCTTCTATAATATAGCAGACGGAGGAACACTCCTCAACTCATTCTACGAGGCCACACTCACCCTGATACCAAAACCAGACAAAGATGTCACAAAAGAAGAAAACTACAGGCCAATGTCACTGATGAATATAGATGCAAAAATCCGCAACAAAATACTAGCAAACAGAATCCAACAGCACATTAAAAGGATCACACACCATGATCAAGTGGGGTTTATCCCAGGAATGCAAGGATTCTTCAATTGATGCAAAACAATCAGTGTGATACAACATATTAACAAATTGAAGGAGAAAAACCATATGATCATCTCAATAGATGTAGAAAAAGCTTTCAACAAAATTCAACACCCATTTATGATTAAAAACTACAGAAACCAGGCACAGAGGGAACTTACCTCAACATAATAAAGGCCATAAATGACAAACACACAGACAACATCGTTCTCCATGGTGAAAAACTGAAACCATTTCCTCTAAGATCAGGAACAAGACAAGGTTGCCCACTCTCATTGCTATTATTCAAAACAGTTTTGGAAGTTTTGGCCACAGCAATCAGACAAGAAAAAGAAATAAAAGGAATCCAAATCGGAAAAGAAGAAGTAAAGCTGTCACTGTTTGCAGATGACATGATACTATACATAGAGAATCCTAAAGATGCTACCAGAAAACTACTAGAGCTAAGCAATGAATTTGGTAAAGTAGCAGGATACAAAATATAGATCAATGGAACAGGATAGAAAGCCCAGAGATAAACCCATGCACATATGGTCACCTTATCTTTGATAAAGGAGGCAAGAATATACAGTGGAGAAAAGACAGCCTCTTCAATAAGTGGTGCTGGGAATACTGGACAGCTACATGTGAAAGAATGAAATTAGAACACTCCCTAACACCATACACAAAAATAAACTCAAAATGGATTAAAGACCTAAATGTAAGGCCAGACAGTAGAAAACTCTTAGAGGAAAACATAGGCAGAACACTCTATGAGATAAATCACAGCAAGATCCTTTTTGACCCACCTCCTGGAGAAATGGAAATAAAACCAAAAATAAACAAATGGGACCTAATGAAACTTAAAAGCTTTTGCACAGCAAACGAAACCATAAACAAGACCAAAAGACAACCCTCAGAAGGGGAGAAAATATTTGTAAACAAATCACCAGACAAAGGATTAATCTCTAAAATATACAAGCAGCTCATGCAGCTCAATATCAAAAAAACAAACAACCCAATCCAAAAATAGGCAGAAGACCTAAACAGTCATTTCTCCAAAGAAGATATACAGATTGCCAACAAACACATGAAAGGATGCTCAACATCACTAATCATTAGAGAAATACAAATCAAACACACAATGAGGTATCACCTCACACTGGTCAGAAAGGCCATCATCAAAAAAATCTACAAACAGCAGGTTCTTATTAGTTATCTATTTTATACATATTAGTGTATATATGTCAATCCCAATCTCCCAATTCATCCCACCACCATAAATAAATAAAAAAGAAAAAAAAAATGAACCTTCTGTATAGCAAAGGGAATGCTACTAAATACTGTGTAATGACCTATATGGGAATAGAA
The DNA here is from genome assembly GCF_965194805.1 of Balaenoptera borealis. Lineage (NCBI taxonomy): Eukaryota > Metazoa > Chordata > Mammalia > Artiodactyla > Balaenopteridae > Balaenoptera > Balaenoptera borealis. The sequence continues at coordinate 33,200,249 of NC_138869.1, read as the reverse complement.
GTTAAAAAAGAATGGATACACGTATATGTATAACTGATTCACTTTGCTGTACAGCAGAAACTAACACAGCATTGTAAGTCAACTATACTCCAAAAAAAGTTAATTAAAAAGAGAAAAACAAATATCATATGCTAACATATATATATATGGAATCTAAAAAAAATGCTTCTGATGAACCTAAGGGCAGGACAGGAATAAAGATGCAGATGTAGAGAATGGACTTGAGGACACAGGGAGGGGGAAGGGTAAGCTGGGATGAAGTGAGAGAGTGGCATGGACATATATACACTACCAAGTGTAAAATAGCTAGCTAGTGGGAAGCAGCTGCAGAGCACAGAGAGATCAGCTCGGTGCTTTGTGACCACCTAGAGGGGTGGGATAGGGAGGGTGGGAGGGAGGCTCAAGAGGGAGGGGATATGGGGATATATGTACACATATAGCTGATTCACTTTGTTATACAGCAGAAACTGAAACAGCATTGTAAAGCAATTACACTCCAATAAAGATGTTAAAAAAAATTGGTATAATAATTGCATATCCCCCAGTGCTCAAAAAACACTTAGTGGATTGATAAATGTTGATGAATGACTGTTTGTAAAATGGTCACAAGCACAGGCACATATATAAGACATAAAAATGTTTATCAGAACACAATGCTCAAAACCGTAAATTAAATTCCTCTTTTTCCATTAAGAATACTTTTCTCTAAAAATTTCCTGATCTTCAAAACGAGGTAATCTCACAGGCAAACTCAAAGCTGTTCTGTCCTTCGATTCAGACAAAATACAATCAAACGAGGCATGGTTGAAACCTATTTCTGCTGGCCCGGCAGACCACTGGAGCCAAGGCTGCCACTAATTCGGTCCTGCTATATGCAGGAAAGTGAAAAAGACACATGGCACTTCAAATAAATCAATTTCCTTTATTAGTTTCCTTTCTTTATTGTTTGCTTTTACTGTACGTTTTGTGGATCAAGTTAATCATTTTCATGTAAAGATCAATCTCAATACGTGCTTTCACTTTAAAGTCATTGTCAGATTTTGTGGAGATGCCAAATTCTAAAGAAGGATGGGAAATTATACACGAGATTTTTATTTCCAGCAGCCCAACCATTCCATGGCTTTTTAATAATCACATCCCCAAATCATCTTCTCCACTCTTGGCAATAAGATGTGCCCTTGCCAAGATTGGGCCCATTTCCCAATTTATGCCAATTGGATACTCTCTCCTTGAAACCTGAATCTTGATTATGGTAACCAAAAGGCTCAAAAGAACTGGAAATTTTTGCTTCCAATAGGGCTGTTCTCATAAAACTGTCAAGTAGCTCATGCTGTCTATAACCACACTTCTACCCTGTGTCCTGTCCATTCCCAAGTCTCATTCTCCAATCTCCTACAACCTGTACAGTGAACTACCCAAGAGACGGTCAATAAATTCATTTTTTCCTTAAACTAACTAAAATCTACTTCTGTTTGCTTAAAACCAAGGCATTGCTAACTGTTACTAGTAAAAATACTGGATTACTTAGGACATTACAAAATTCTACTGATATGTGCAGATGTAGATTCATGGTATGATACTTCTGCTGTTTCTCCTTCATTTAACCTGTTACCCACCTTGTGCCTCAGTTCATAGGTCTGTGAAACAAAAAATCGTTGAGGAAGCCTAACAATTAGAGATGCTTAGTAAGCCAAGAGGGTTGCTACTACAAAGTTTCCTACAGATCAGGCTACTTGAAACCATAAGCAAGTGATCAAATCTTTTTGAATACTGTGAAATTTATCTAGATCAGACACTTATTAAGAAGGACTCATGCTCCACGCTTAGACAATACTCAAGGGTAAGATACGTATTTAAATATTTGTAAATGCACATAAATAAACACATACACACATATACATTTTAACAATACTTCTACGTTTCTTTTCCCTCTGATGAATTGTTGATCCATAAAGAAGAGTTTCATACAACCATTACCAGGACTTGCTGAAGCCACTCACAGTGAAAGCTATATTTAAATTTTCAAGTATCAGTTACGTACTAAACAAAGGTTCTACAGAAGACAGTAAATGCCTCATTTTGAAAGTATCTAAGAGAACTTTTTTCAAGTTTCTTCCATCAGTACCTATCAAGTAACTTTTTGAAAATATAGGCAAGTTTATATATGCAAATATATAAGGACATACTCAAGCACATTTATTCTGTAAACACTCATTTCAAATAAGCTGCACTGGCAACATCATAGCCTATAACAGTTAAGCTCACTGAACACACTGGACATGATGTCGAGTTTCAACATACTTCCTCAACTGAGACTTGAGCCGAAAACTGGGGTTAAACTGGGCTTCCAGACTTAGACCTGAACATTTAGTTCTAAATAAATCCCATCCTAGGATCCCTCCCCCCAACTCTCAATCCATATTTGCCTACCAGGCACCCCCTAGAACAGCTACCTGCATCCATAACATTTAAGAATACAGACATCCCAGAAGTTCACTACATGTGAAATCCAAAGTAGCAAGAAATCACAGTCAGAAGAAATGAACAAAGAGAATGAGATTTGGGGATCTTTAAAGATAGATGACAGAAAGTGAGGAAAAAGAGGAAAGCAAAAAGGTCACAGAAAAGTCATGGGAAGACTGAAATAAGGGAGATGAAGAGAGACACGTCAGGGAGGAAAAAGGGGCGCTGAGGGTTTAGACTAGGAATAACTGACAAAAGAAAATGAAGGTCTGTATTTTAGGCCAAGTGTGCCATCTACTTTCCAATTTGGTATTTCCTAAGAGCTAATGGTACAGTAGACACTGCAGAAATTGGAAAAAATATTAGTGTTTTAAAAATATTAGTATTAGTATCAAAACTTTGGTATTGATGCAGTTCTATCTTGGCACCTGCCCTCAAAGGAAAGATCAATTCCCACTGTTGGGGGTGGACTTTTTTTTTTAAATGCTCCTAAATGGCTTTCCTGAGAGTATTTAGAAGAGTTACCTGCCATAGATTAAAGAATGCATGTCCTTTAGCAGATGATAACACGGAGCTATACAGCACTGAGACTAAGTCCATTGGTCTTAGGTCTGGAGTCATACTCTCTGGGCTCAAACCTCAACACTGTAGCTTAAGAGTTGGGTGGCTGGGGCTTCCCTGGTGGCACAGTGGTTGAGAATCCACCTGCCAATGCAGGAGACACGGGTTCGAGCCCTGCTCCGGGAAGATCCCACATGCTGTGGAGCAACTAAGCCCGTGCGCCACAACTTCTCAGCCTGCGCTCTAGAGCCCACGAGCCACAACTACTGAGCCTGCGCTCTAGAGCCCACAAGCCACAACTACTGAAGCCCACGCGCCTAGAGCCTGTGCTCCGCAACAAGAGAAGCCACCACAGTGAGAAGCCCGCGCACCGCAACGAAGAGTAGCCGCCGCTCGCCACAACTAGAAGAAGCCCGCGTGTAGCAACGAAGACCCAATGCAGCCAAAAATAAATTAAAATAAAAAAGAGTTGGGTGGCTTCTGCCAATTCCTTAGTGTGTCCTTTGACACACTAAGAGCCTCCATTTCCTCCTTTGTACAACAGAGGAATACCTACCTCACTGGATTCCTATAAAGATTAAATATGATAGCACATATTGGAAAATTAAATCATAAGTTCCAAGTTTCTTTTAGTCTGCCTTGATTAAAATTATAATTAAAAGCACTGGCCATTAATTTCAGAGCAGTTAGTGAAAAAATAGGTAGAGAAATTGTTGACCCAAGGGCTATTGCAAATATTAAGTCCTAGAGTAATCAGAATCCTTTGTTTAGAGAGAAAGAAGTGGTCTAAAGCAAGGCAAATTTAAGACAAATTTGTACTTTTCAAGTTCTCATCAAGTTGAATATTTGCATAATTCAGTTTACTGAAGGTGGCAATTATCTATGTACAAACTGAAAGATTTGCTTTAACAAATAACAGTCAATCTGTAACCTTGGACTCTGGAGGTTTATAATGAGAAACTACATTTGTTGGAATGTTTGTATTATTTCTTGTTCCATAGGAAGTTAGCTTTGCCACCTAATCCTGTAATAACCACTGACTGAGACCTCAATGATCTAGTTATAATTTACTCAAGCTGTTTTAAAAAGCAGAACATGTTCTTGCTTTCAGTAATACATCTAAACTCATCCTTCCTTGGGAGCAAGTTATTTTGCAATTAAAATAAATAAGAAAGAAACAGATTATCATCATAACAACACAAAATCTTCATTTTTCACAATAATGCAACTTGTTTAGCAATCCTAAGTATTCCTATGCAACACTAAACTACTTTAGTTTTTCTCCTGGATGTATCTCTAAAGAAGTATGAGGAATATTTATTGTGTTTCAAAAAGCAAACAGGTATGCAACCCATCTGCTTAAAATCTTATAGGGTAACATAGACAAAGCAAGATAAAAAAGCTTCCAACTTTAAAAAGTGTTCAGCTCTAAATAATGAGAAAATCGAGCAAACACAACACTTTAACAACATTAATGCATTTTAATGCTTAATAATTCTGACAAGAAGTACAAATGTAAGGGAATAGAAGCAAAACAGAGGATAATTCAGAATACTAAGAATCTGTTATTGTTTAGCTGAATGCATAGGTAAAATTAAATAGGAAAAGTAATGTCAGGTTTTGATGCAGCTGTTTAGTAGCTGTATCTAGAGAGAGAGGCAAGTAGATCTTAAGCACTTCTGTCCCATCTAGGTGAGACTATTCACCAGTAAGAAGAAAACAGAAATAAGTGAGTATTTACCCAGATGGTAAAAGATGGCAGATAATTTTGAATATTTGTTAGCCTCTCTAGAATTCAGAGTATGAAGAAGAGAAAGCCTACCTCAAAAGAGTAGAAAGGAAGAAAAATCAGCTGGTTATAGTGGGCGTTTTAGTTACAAGACTGATGCAGGTTAATTTCATTCTAACCAAGCAATTATCAATAGATTCTCACAAGGTCTGACTGTGGATAAAAGTACTGCAAGAAATGATTTTAAATATTTTAATTGGCAAAAGATAAAATTATAATGTGTTCAAACTGCTTTTTTCACTTTGAAAATAATCGACATAAGTAGATAACACCTTATGGATAACTACTTAAAATATATACTAGTCACTTTTCACAGCATTGTATTAAAAATCAGAATTGAATTTTCATATGTAGGATGAGCAGTATACCCTTCATTTTATTTTATAAATGCAAGAGAGTTAATGAGTTAAGTAATTTTCCGGGAAAACTATTGAATAGGACAGAAGATGAATTTTTAAATGTTATTTAAGAAGTTTATATATATATATGTGTGTGTATATATGTGTGTGTGTGTGTGTGTGTGTGTGTGTGTGTGTGTGTGTGTGTGTGTGTTTAGCGAGAGAGATATATATAGGCTTGCTTCTCTTCTCGTAAGCATTCTGCTTATTTAGTGACTCCCTGCAAACACACATTGCAATCCAAGATCTTCCTTATTCCTATATGGAGTAAAAAGACAGAAAGTTTAAAGTTTTAGTCTTTGCAAAATACATCTACCTTCCTGTTGATCGATAATTCTGGGATCCTGAGGCAGACAGGGAAACTTAAATAGTCGAAGAGAGGAGCTGGGGAAAACATTAACCCCTCATACATGTATCTAAGACTCTATGTTACATATGTTATATACACATAAAGGACTTCCACCTGCACCAATGTACAAGGATCTTAGTTCCAAAGTAACGTGGATTACAAGATTCTGATGTCAATATTCTTCACCAATCAGGAAATTCTTAAATTAGTTCTCAAATGAATTGGTTTTCTCCAGTCTATTCAGTAAGACATTTTGCCTCCCTGTAAAGAAGGAAAGTTTATCTTATTTCTTATTTCAAATTGGAAATTATCAAAGAAACCAGCATCTGCTCAGGGGAAAAAAATGGCACATTACTTTTCATAACCTCTTCTCCTCTAAGAAAATAATCCACTTAATGTGTCCAGAAGGACAATAATCCTACTACTATACTGGGGAGTACAGACTACCAAGGAACGGAGCCATTTATGAAAACACTGAGGAAGTGCCAAAGATTGAAGGGTTCATACAGCCACTGCTAATTACTATGTATATTGTAATTCTGGACCTACTGGTGATGTATTGGCTGATCTTTCTGGATTGTGTCTTTCCAGCTAAATGTTGTTTATTTTCCACATAATGCAAATGACAGGGAGGATGTTGGTTTGTGACTGGCAAGGTAAAAACTTAAAAATCATGTTTTAGATCAGGTCACAAAAAATGCGTCAGACCATCATTATGAAAAAGATAATGTTTTCAAGAAACCTCACACATTATATAATTTTGGGTAAAATATAAAAGATATAAATGTCCCACCATGAATATATTTGAGCTGGATTCATTTGACAATGCTGAAATCTCTAGTGATAACGATTCCCAAAAAGATGTGAATCTGAGTTTTCCCACTGGAAAACTCCTGGATGATGCCTTAGGAAAGTTAAGTTGGAATACACGTTTTAAACATTTAACAAAGGTAGCTTTATATTTATTATTTTGAAGGAAAGCCTTTTCACTGTGTTATCACCACTTTCGGGATTTTAGCCTGGAAAGTTTATCAAAATAAAAGGAGGGCAGTTTATTATCATTTATTTGAGAAGAATCCTGAGGAGGGGGGATAAGGGCATGTATTAGCTTGCATTCCAAATAATCCATTAGCAGGTACTTTTGTCAATAGAGTATGAGGACAGAAAAGTAAGACTACTTTCATATTTAGGTCCCTAAGAGATTCACAATCTCCATCTCCTTTCCGTCTGCCATGATTTAAATTTTATTTTAATGTGGCCTGTTAACAAATCTCCCTCCCTCTGTAGCTTCCTAGTCTCTCCCAAGATCATGGGAACTGTACCCAATATATTTCAATTGTGAGTACCATACATTGAGCACCAGTGTTGAGCTAGGTAATCCGCAAATCTTACCCCGTTCGTTCTCACAGCCATGCCAGGATGTAATTGTTATTTTCTCCATTTCACAGGTGGGCAACCTCTGGCTCAGGGAAGCTAAGAATCCGACTCAAGCTTTCTCACCTAAGAAGGGGCTGAGCTGAGATTCAAATCCACACCTAACTCTTAGACCTGCTGCTGCTGATGATGATAAAAGGCAAAAAGAGAGTCCACTTCTAGAAGACTGTAAGTTCTTCTACCTACACGCAGCGAATGATTTTCACCAGCCCTTTAGAGAAGATCTGAAGGAGTAATCAGAGGGGAAACCTATCAAATAGAGGGGAAAGCCGTCAAGGAGTTAATAAATTCAAGGACTGTGAGAGGGAGTGAGGTATTAAAGAGAGGGAGGGCCAGACATGGGGCTGGTGGCGGGGGAGGGGGAGAGGGAGAGAAACACTGAGGAAAAGAAAGGCAGAACGGTGGAAGAGCTTTCCTGATTTTAACCTTCACAATGCGAATGGCTCAGAACACTGGCGATTCTAGGCCAATGGAGTTAAAAATCTTAGTCAAGAAGTACTATGCCAACTCCAGTGCTGCTTGCCCTGATGTGCCCGTGTTACTTCCGCAGTAAGTGCATGTTAAGTGAACTGAACACTGTCTCTCTCCTCAAACTGAAACATCTATAGTGGTAAAGACATTGCCACTGGATTTGAAAGCAGCAGAGCAAGTTGGCTGCAGGAAGCAGTGTGAGTTTGTGTGTGTGTGTGTGTGTGTGTGTGTGTGCGCGCAGCATGTAAATTATCCTTGTAAACAGCTTACAAGTTAGTTATGAAACTAGTAGTGTGTGGTCGTCTACATAAATAACAAAAAAGCAAACAAGCAAAAAAATGCAGATCGGAAGAAATATAACCTCAGTCACTTTCATATTAACTGATCATCCACTCATCCATTTGCTTAAATATTTATTTAATATCTACCACATGCCAGGCACTGTGCTACATGCTAGGGGATATGTTGGTGAATAAAATAGGTATGGTTTTAGTAATTACCAAGCTTATGATCTAGTTCGGAAAACAGACGACTTTCAAGTAAAACAGAAATAAACATGTAACTACAAATCGTGATACGGTATGAAGGAAACAAACAGGGTACAATGCTAAAGGCTGGCAAGGCAGGTGGTGGGCTAGGGAGAGACAGGTTTAGACCAGGTGGTTAGGAAAGACCTGAGACTAAACTCTAGAACCCAGCTGGTTCTCAAACATGAGCATGCAACAGAATCCCAGGGAAGGCTTGTTACCAGATTGCTAAGCCCCATCTCCTCCACATGTCTGATTCGGTAGCTGTGGAGTTGTGCAGATCATCTGCATTTCTAATAAGTTCCCAGGTGATGCTGACAGTGATCCCATTGCACTAGGAAACATACTTTGAGAACTGGTCTAGGGCATGGTACATGAACAAGGTTGGGAGATTAGGCAAGGAAGCTATAGATGTCCTTACAAATGACTAGTGACAAGATCAGTGCCAAATTCAAACACTATCTAGGACTTAGAGTCAGTCTAGATAATCAAGACAATAAACACTGTTTTCCTTCCTAAAAGAAAGGACCCTATTACCGTCTTCTAAGCTAAGAATCTATAACAAATTCGATCAAGGAATACAAAGAACCAACTCCACAAAGCACTCCTAAATTGATACATCATCTAGGGCTTCCCAGGTGGTGCAGTGGTTGAGAATCTGCCTGCCAATGCAGGGGACACGGGTTCGAGCCCTGGTCTGGGAAGATCCCACATGCTGTGGAGCAACTGGGCCTGTGAGCCACAATTACTGAGCCTGCGCATCTGGCGCCTGTGCTCCGCAACAAGAGAGGCCGCGATAATGAGAGGCCCGTGCACCGTGATGAAGAGTGGCCCCCACTTGCCGCAACTAGAGAAAGCCTTCGCACAGAAATGAAGACCCAACACAGCCAAAAATAAATAAATAAATAAATAAATAAATAAATAAATAAATAAACAAACCCAAAGTTAAAAAAAAAAATAGATGTAATACATCATCTATCATCCAAAAACCTTGATGTTATCAGAACATATTTAATAGAGAAGATAAAAGAGTTCAGAGGGTGACATTATAAGGATTATGTCAAAGATGGCATTTCTGCTAAAAGAAGAGGACATGATCTTACAATTATTGTCAGAGGAATCTAAGTTACATATAAAGAAGATACCCTTGACCTCATATGGTTTAAAATATTTAACTGGCTTCCAAAGGAGAATAACCTTTATTAGCATTTTTAAAAATAGAAAGCCACCAGAATTTTGATGGTCTGGTGGTTCTCAAACTTTAGTCTGCCCCAAAATCATCTGGGAACTTGTTAAAAGTGTAGATTTCCAAGGACATCCTCAGAGTTTGATGATTAAATCAGATGATGTGAAGCCCAGGAATCTGCATTTTAATAGACATCCTCAGACACTCTGACATTGGTAGACTAAGGACTACAGTTCATGAGAAATGCCTAGTTAGGGCCAGGTTCCCCATAAAAGGCAAAATCCAGATGGATTATCTCTTACACTTTTGACAGGGATGCAATTGTTATTGAAGGGTTATTATGTGCCAGGAACTGTGCTGGACACTTCTTAAACGCGTCTCCTTTCATCTTGAATAGTATTATTATTGATATTTAAGCGAGCAGTGCGGAAAATGGGACCTAGCAAGGCAAAATAACATCCAAGGTCATGTACCAAATAAGTTAGGGAGCCAAGATGCAAACGGAAGGTTTTTGACTCCAATAATAGATACTTCAACTACATGGAACTCATGATTGTGAACCTCTGTGAAACTACAACAATCAAGTGATTTTCTGGCAACCACAGGTTCTCCTAAAGTGGTATGTGATATAGACTTACAAATTCAAGAGAAGCAAGGTGGAACTATGTCTTGAGACTTGGGAATATCCCTGTATACCTGAAAATGAGCAGAGTCCCTAACTTGAAGTTTTTCCCACTAATGTTTCACTTGACGTAGTTATCCTGCACTGGACTCAGAGCCAGTGTTTAACAGCAAAGGTCAGGGACTGGAAACAAAGGCCTGCATTAAAAAAAAAAATCTGTCTCTATCAGGGATCAGCTGTGTGAATGTGGGTAAGTGATTTAACCTCTTTGAGCCTCACTTTCCTCATCTATGAAATGAGATAATATTAATACTTACCACAGGGATTGCTGTGGTGCTTATATAACATTTGTGAAACACTCAGCATAGTGCCTTGCACACAGGAGATGTTCAATAAATGTTATTCTTACTTTTTATTAAAATAAACAAGAATAAAATAAACTTGTTATTAAAATATTATCCCTAAGAGGCATGTGATACAGTTACAAAAATAGAGGAAAAGAAATGTAAAGGGCCAGGAAACATATGAAAAGATGGCCAATCTTACTGGAATCAAGAAAAGGCAAAAACAAATCAGAACAGTAAAATACCACTATACTCTATAAGCTCAGAAAAAAGTCAATTTTGATAATATTTAAAAAAATCGATGTAGATGTGGAGAAATAAATATTCTGTCTTACACACTGCACATTTATACAACCATTTAAAGGGGGGGCATTTTGCAGTTTGTTAATTTTTAATGCTGTGTGATGCAGAAATTCTACTTCTTCTTATTGACCTAAGAACAGACATCAGTAAACTTTTTCTGTAAAAGGACAAATAGTAAGTATTTTAGGCTTTGGAAGCCTTACAGTCTCTGTGAAAACAAGTCAGCTGTTGTAGTTCAAAAGCAGCCATAGATAATACATAAATGAATGGATATGGCTAGGTTGCAATAAAATTTTATTTGAATTCCATATAATTTTCTCACATCAAGAAATGTTATTCATCTTTTGATTTTTTTCAACTATTTAAAAATGTTAAAACAATTCTTAGCTTGTGGGCCACACAAAAACAGCAGCGGCCTGGATTTGGTTGAGTGGCTGCTCGCCGTTTGCCAACTTACAGTGGTCTTCACACACACAAACCAAGGAGGCATGGACAAAGATATTCATGAAAGCTGTGAAAAGCTGCAAACAACTATCATCTGTTCATCAACAGGGAAGGGGCTAAATAAATTGTGGTATATCTACAGTCTGGAATACCATGCTAGTAAAAAAGAAAAAAATAATTCTAAAGACACTAATAAGAAGACACTCAGTAAACTGTTCCCTGAAAAAGTTGCAGCTCTACAGATACAGTATGATTCCACTAGCTAAAAACAGAAGCAAAAAAACTTCTAATTTAACAATGCTAGATGTTTTCTACTGAAAATTCTACTGACCAGCAAATACAATTCTTTCAAAAGTTTAGAAGAATCAGCACAAACTGTTTGCAGGGGTACGAAGGGGAGGAGGGACCAAGATGAGGGTTAGGGGTGTAAAAGGATTCGTTTCATCTATATTATTTCCATTTTGTCCAAGGAGACTGGATTCATGGGAAAACAATTGAAAGAGCTGAACTGGGACGTAGAGCACAAAGTCTCTAACGCTTGCACTACTGCAGCACTGAGAAAATTTGTAAAAGGATGACATGGGTCACTGTGGGTCCGACATTCTGAGATCCCAGACGCAGAAATAGCCCATTTGCCGAGACTGAGTTACCTGCTATTCACAAATGTTTGGATTTGTCTCTCAACAACTAACTGACAAATCAGATACAGACTGGAATGAGAAAAGAGGCAAAGAAAACAGAAGAAAGCCAAGGAAAATGCATTCATTAAGAGCACCCCAGGGGACTTTTGGACAGATTCCTTCTGTGCTTTTATCGAGAATGTCTCAGTTCCCAGTGATCAAGACACTGATGACAGCAAAGAAAAAATATAATGCCGAGTCACATTTCAAGAGTGTAGATGTGGGGTGGGCATCCGATCAGCATTTACTTGCCTAACCAAATCAGAGAAGGAAGTGGTCACAGCAGATACCCTGTCTCAGCTCATTACTCAACACCTATTAAATGTGATTAACAGCCCTTGCTAATTATGTGTTAAGAGCATCTTGAGCTGTAATGGATCCCAGAGGTCTGTGAAGTTGACTTCATTTACATGTTTGTCTCCTTTCACAAGGTCTCAGCCAAACATCGCAAAAATCTACTGAGCATTTTACGAACTCCCAGGTGATCAACTCAGAGTTTCCGGTCCACTGTGTCTTCCTACAAAGAACAGCGAGTACCTAAGATGTACATTTGTTTCATAAATAAAACAGGCAAGGTTTGTATTTTATGGGGCACAAATGGGCCTCTTGTTGCGATTAATATTATAAAAGACTGCTAATCTGTATACACTAAATTATTCATTACATTTTGTGATCTCAGCTAAAAGACTCAACAGCATTTAGGTGGCAGAATGCACCCAAAACCTCTTCTATCTCACCTTAAGCAAAACTGCAAAAATCATATATCAGAAAGGATTTAGAGAAGGCTTTTTGTTTGTTTTAAATATATGTTAAAATATTAGTATATTAGGTTACAAAATTATGTAATATATAAATACACACACACACACACACACACACACACACACACACACACACACACACACACACACACTACCGACTAAGACACCACAGTTATCAGGGTCTGTTTCATGCTTCTCTTAAATGGTATTTAACCTAAAAAATTTTTGAACTCTTCCTAGAGTTAATTAATTGAAAGTCAGCTAATTAACCTCTCCTCCTTTTTGGGGATGGGTGGGGGACAGAGGGGTAGAGCTAGAGGCAGAAATTAATTCCTTCTTGCTTAGTCTGGCAAAGTAATGAACAAGAAGTAACTTCAACAATTACATGTGATGGAATATTATGTAGCAGTTAAAAACACTGAACAAAATCTCTATGTACTGGCACAGAAAGATGTCTGTGATATACCTACTGGAAAAAAGCAAAGTGCTGACCATATAGCAAATGGTGATCTAAGTTTTTTAGAATAACAGCCAAAGTCCACATATGTGCATCGTCAGATGTGTGTATACATACAAAAGGGCCTGAAAACATACACAGCTACAAGGTCTTATAAGCAAACTGATTCTGTCTCCATTAGCCCCAAGGAAAGTGCATATCCCAAATGACCCACATGATTTTCATAACTAGAAGGGGATTTTGATGGTCCCTCCCTACCCCCCAGCAGCCCAGCAGAGTGGTATAGATCATGTGCCCCGGAGACTGGCAGCTACACCTCACATCTCACATCTACACTTACTACCAGGTCATCTTGATAATCTCCAACATTTTCCTCTACCTCTGCCATTTCCTCATTTGCACAATGGAGCAAATAGCACCTACTTCATAAGTTGTTGTGAGGGTTGAATGACTTAATAACCGTGTTGAATTGGTTTAGCGGGTGCCTTGAGCAGTCACCTTTCTATCATCATTAGCTAGAACCGTCTTCACCTTGTTTCAGCCATAATGTGAAACTCCTTTAGTCACTGCCTTTTCTAATTTGCCAAATGTAAAACAGGCAAGCGTTAGCACAGTCTCTGCGTTCCTCCTCCCTACCCCCCTCACTTACCACTTTAAGCCCCAAATAAAATCATTGGTTTTTACTTTCCTGAAACATTTTCACCCCGCTACAGATCAAGGTGATCAAACACCACCTTGTTTCTAATGAGTTGCTTCTCGGTTGTGGTCTGAAGGTGATGGGGGTGAGGTGGGCAGCTGACTTCTCATGGTGGCTGACCATTCCGTTAGCACATCTGTGGTTTGTTTTTTCCTCCAATGTTCTTCTTGCTAAAAGTTCCTTCCTTCTCAAATTTCTTACTTTTAATTGTCTTTTCATATTAGTCTGTAAGTTTCTGTCATTTTGGTGAAACCTGGGGCTCTAATCACATTTCCACTCTTGTACTATCTGGAACCTTAGGAAAGGTACTGTTATTAGCTAGGTTCAGTTTCCTTATTGATAAAATGGACATAATATCATCTACATACTTTCCCTTAGTTTTTAAATAAAGAATTCATGCCCATTTTAATAAACAAAAATAAAAATAAAACAAAATAAGTAACAGAAGATAATTAAAACCATCCACAACCCCACTACAGGTCTACTGTACTTCCTTATAATCCTCAGAAAGGGACATACCTAAACGTTTGGGATCAAGTGGTTTAGAGAATTCTGAATCTTTTTTTTTCCTTTTATTTCTTATGCTCTATCTCCATACTACTTTCAATGTTAATTTTCAGTCTGATATGTTTAATTGAACACCTTTTATCATGTCTAACTATATACCCACAATCACAAATATGAAGGCTTTGTTTTGTTTGTTTTAACCAAAAAAAGGGCATCATGGCATCATGCTTTACGTATTACCTATAACTTGCTTTGCTAATTTTACAACATACCGTATGCAATCCTCCACATCAAATATACATCCTCATTTTTAATCTTATAATAATCCATAGTATAGACGCACCATAGTCCATTCAACTCATCTCCTAGTGATCAAAATTCACTTTGTTTCAAATTTTTGCCACTATGGACAATGCTGCAATGAATAATATATATATCTGTGTGTGTGTGTGTGTGTGTGTGTGTGTGTGTGTGTGTGTAGGAATAGATTCATAAAGACAAGACTATTATATCAAAGGCAAGGTGTATTTTTAATTTAAAATGATACGGCCAAACTGACAACGTATTTTTCTGCATTCTAACCAGCATGGGATGTTACATATTTTTAACTTTTGTCTAAACCATGGGTGAAAAAACTTGTTATTTTACTTAGCAATTCTCTGAGATTAATTCTTCCCTTTTATTGGTCATTTGGATTTTCCTCTTCTGTAACTTGCCCATGTACATCCAATGACCACTTCATCTGGTTGACTTTTTTAAAAACTTTATGGAGGATCTTAGCATTTAAGTGGTTTAATTACTGGTCTGTCATGTGTGTTTTACTTTTTCCCCCTGCCCCCCCGCACCAGGGATACATCTGAATGTGCTTATGGTCAAGCACACACTGAAAGGCTGCTTAGGGGAACATGTGCTTTAATACATTCCTGTTTCCAACTTGCCTTACCATGCATGCCCTCCTGTGCCTGTCAGGGCTAATCCCTCCACCTCACATTTTGTTACCATCATATCTCTTCCTTGTGCCTCTTGCTTTGGAAGCTGTAACTTTCTCTCTTCTATTTCCTGCTCTCCTGTCATCACAATTACCTCCATAAAGAACTAAGATTTCTCCCCATCTCCCCAGTCTTTTTTTTTTTTTTTTTTCCCGAAGGGAGAATAAAGCTTTGACCGAAGACAGTTTTGATGAGATGGCTAGAAAAACAGTTTTTCTTCATTGGCATTTAAAAAATATTGCTCAGTGGTTTGGGACCCATTTGTCTCTACCGCCGCCATCTATCGGCTTTTGACTTTGGCTGCTTTAACTCCACATTCTGTTTTGCTCCACTTCAACTGTTTAGCTGCTAGGTTTGGTCTGGTTTCACTGCTTTACTTTATCTAACCTCATTCCCTCTCTGGATTCTGAATCCCATCCTAGAAAAGGCTGCTTCCAGCTCATACAGTCACTCACTTATTGACTGAATGAAGTTTAATTCAATCAATAAACATTTTAGCATAAGTGGGTTCAATTCCAGGAGCACAGATGTTTTCAGAGAGTTTCAGGTGGTGAGATCCATAAATTTTAATCATTTCTGCAAAACTATTAAATGGTGACATATTTATTAAATTTTACCCTGTGAACTAAAAAATTTCAACTTAGGAGAAAATCATGATACAGATATAGGTAACAAAGAATCATTTTATTTACTTTATATTAGATATTCTACTTATCACTATAGATATATTATGCTATTTATTACTATTGAAGCATTATTATAATAAAATACCAGGCACAACCCCCCAAAATTAAGTTTTTAAACTTAAATTTCTCCAGTTTTTTCCCCATTAATATCAATTTGCTAGGCTTTGCTTGTTTGGGAGCTAACATCAAATATTTAAGAAAATATTAAGGTCGAATAACTAGAAATGGAGGGCATTCTGTTAAATTGCTCCCCTCCCCGAGAACTGGGAAAGCACAACTTTTATTCCCCAAGGGTGTGAAAACTCTCAGAGGAAGCAGATAGACTAGTTCAGAGGCTGTCGCAAAACTTCATGGGCAAAGTGCTTTCGGCCTGGAGCAAGGTAGTGGCAGTAAGAGAAGAGAATAGAGACCCATTTGAAAGGCTGAGCTAACACGATTTGCTGGAGAGTTCTCAGGCAAGGTGACGGCACATTTTGATATCTAAAAAGTGTCTGCATTTTAAAATTTCTGACCAATTTTCAATTTTGCCCATTAAAACCTTAACCTAGCTATCCTTGCTTATATGAATGTGGTATCATTTTTCTTTGACTTAACTGCCCAAATACAACGCCAGTTTTCAGTGTTCAAGTACTTCTCATTCTTTATCATATGTCCCAAAGTTCAAACACCAGTAGTGTAGAAATTCTCCAAAGATGTACGTATAGAAGCCTGACATGTGAAGAGAGAACAAGCAATAGATTTGTTAACTCTGTGCAGTTTTGCAGAAGAATCAATTCCATAGCCAGCGCTGTAATGCTTGGGATCAAGCAGTATTCAGATAAAATATCTGCACGTCCTGAAACAGAACACATCCTTTAAAGCTGCTCCCTTTCATAAACTATTCTAAGGTTTTTGAAGCTCTTCTCATATCTTATCATATTTTAAATATCTAAAAGAATCAATTTTTGTTCTTTACAACATTCTATTTTTTGTTGCTGTTGCTATTGTTGAAGGACGATCAATTGTGATTTGCATAAACTCAAGGGCAACTTAAAAGACAGTTGCAGTAACTAAGATTGAAACTGGCATGGCTTTCCCTGGTGAGGTGTTAAAAATGGCTTTCATTTCATAATGAAGAAAAAGAGTGAGGTCTCTCAGACATACCAGACTCCCCCTCTAATCTTTTCCCCAAACAGTAGCCTTGGTGATCTTTTTATCATGAAAATCCTATCATGTGATTCCACATACTAAACTTTTTCCATGGCTTTCCAGTGTCCTAACGATGCAATCCAAATTCCTCAACGTGGCTTCCAAGACTCTACCCTTAGAGCTCTCAACCCTAGCAGATCCACCCCGATTTAACACAAATATTTTGTAATGCCCTCTTTAGTCTCTGGAAATGAAATCCACCATAAATAATTTACCTACGCCCTTCAAGTAGTGTCATAACTTTAAAGTCATTATAATGCCTTAATTTTACTATAAAGGAGAAAGACTAGAATTGAATAGAATGTGTTAACAGAAGCTCTCATCTCTCTGGACATACACAAGGGAACATGTGGCCTCAATTACCCTAGCAGGCATCCCAGGATTATGACAAGTCACTATGAGATGAAGCAAACACTGTCCATGGCAGAACAGAGACAGAGAGAAAACTCAGGTTCGTGGTGACTTTACAGAGCTGCCGCATCAACCAACCCTAAAGCCCATACTACGTTCAGATTGTCCAATGATCTAAGCCAACAAATTCCCTTAAGATGAAACTTTTAGCACTTTTTTCTGCCCATGACACAAAACACAACCAATACATCCAACCAAATACAGAGCATGAGGAATAGAGCCAACTCTCTCTCATCAGACTGTCTAAAGTATGCTTTATATGATCACCCAAAGAAAACATGAAAATCAGTGCTTTTCTCTGATTTATGAAATATTATGAACTTCATAAAAATGATGTGTTACCAGAAGAGCCGAATCTAGGTGTTTAGGAACATGTTTCTGCCTAATAATCCCTTAAAGATTAGATGCAAGTTTCTTGCTTTTTTATGTGCTTTAACTTAAGGTTTAACATAGTCCTCAGTGCTTTAGGGCAATGCTGCAAATAGTAAACAAAAGTTATTAGAGCTAGTTACCCCTACTTCCTCCCGCCAGTCCTAGTGCAGCTAAGTAATGCAGCTGACCATTAGTATACTGAAGTCCCACACTAATGTGGATTTCCATGAGTGCGGTGAGAATATTAAAAGCCCATATTAACTGCTTATAAGCAAATATCTACTTCCTTAAGGGTAATTTTCCTAGTATCATAAAATCATTTCCCCCATCCTTTTCTCCTCATTCTTTCCAAAAAGCAAAATAGCTACTAAAAAAAAACTGACTATGTAGCAATCTATATTGTACTCCTCCCTGATTTTACTCTAGATTTTAATTGTACTACAATAATTACAGAAGTTAGAGCAAACACTTGGGAGGAACCATTTGTGTACCAGGCGTCTATTCCAAACACTTGGAAAACACTAACTCCTTTAATCCAGTAATAACCCTTTCAAGGGTAACTCCTATTGTGTATCACCATTTTACTGATGAGACACTGAAGCTGAGAGAACAGAAAACACTTACCCGAAGTCACACAGTGGTAAGACAAGATTTCAACAGAGGGACGGTGATCTTAATCATTACACCATACTGCGTCTCAACACGGAACATGCCAGGGGGAAAAGACTCAGTGATATTGGAAACCATGTCTTGAGATTATTAGAAAATGAACTTGTGGGAATCTCAGAGCTTTTAGATGCAGGCAGAGAAATACTATCACACAAAGAGAATTAGGCAAACAAAAAGTGTTTTTTGAAGAGTTTTCAAAGCTCAAGTTAGAAACTCCTCACTATACCGTTTATCTCATTATCTTTAAACTTCCAAATCCTAAAAGCTTTGGTTTCAAATCAGTCACAATCTCTAGTTCTTTGACGCATTCACATTTACACACTTGCTCACACTTGTGCATATGCACACACACAACACTCATGCACAAACACGCACCAAACACATGAGAGGAAAATAAAGTGAAATCTGCCTCCTTCTCTTTGTTGTTGATCAAATGCAGCTACAGAGTCAGCAGGGGATAAATATCTTGATGCTTACTTCATGTACAAGTACTTTGAAGAGGAACACAGTGGAGTAACTTTTTACATAGCATTCTGAAGGAAAAAAAATGCTGTAAAATCCAATCCCCCTGAGGAGTGTCATTTCAAGCAATGAGGTTTGCTTTCTTTATCTGTAGTGCATCTAGGTGATCAAACCAAACATAACTGATTCCCAGGCTCAGAAGTCTTCATCAGTAATCACCTTTTGCATTCATAAATAAATCAAAAAGTAATTTTAATCCTATCTTCCCTCTAACTCCTAACATCACAGCAAATACTTTTGCAATAGGCAAGGGACAAATTAAGGGACTTTCTCAAATGCAAGTGGCCAAGGATGGGTAACCTTCCTTGGATTTCCCTACCTGTGTGGGAGAAACACATGGATAAAAAAGCAGATGGTCACAACTCACCAGGGGATGGAAAATGTTATCCTGCAGTGGGTTTGAATACACGGCTGACCTTGAAGACAGAAATGGTCATTAAGCTCAATTATAAATAGTGACTGGCACTAATAGCAAAGCAACTATGTTGTTCAGTTCTTGATAAACAGCAAAGAAAATACCAGCAAGGGGGTAAAATAAGGATAAGACCTCTGCCAAAGTTAAATGATCTTCCTCTCCAATGTTCAGTAACATCGACTCAAGTCCACAGTGCCCTCCCACTCCGTGCCTCCATCATTTGGAGAATAAAACACAATCCAAGAAGCTAACAGGCAATCGTCTCTTTTCCCTTACTGATAATGGTTCTCAGAACTATGATACACTCATTCCCTTTTTTAATTAGGTGAAATCTATTTTATAAGCAAGAAACTCCTCAAAGAGGTCACAGATCTATCATGATGTTGAAAGTCATAAAATCACATTTACAGGCTAAGTAGTTAAATCCAAATTACACACCGCCCCATTAATTTTATAATCAATAGAGATTAAAGGAAATGAGGAAGTAAAGTAAATGGTAGGATCCTAGCTTAAATCAAATCAATACATATTTATTGGCATCTGTTACATTTAAGATACCATGAAGAAGGAAGGGCAGTGTGGAGCCCTGTAATGTGCCTTCCAGGAGTTTACCATCTGGCTGGGGCATCGATACATAGCATGCAGAAAGCTTTCCGGTAGAAGAGTAACAATGCGAGGGGTGTCACAAGGCCCCTCACAAGTAATGGCCAACAGAACCATGCAGAAAAACATGCTAGAGATAGTGCAGTGGTTAAGAGCATGGGCTCCAGAGCCAAACTTCCTGGGTTTGAATCCTGACTCTACTACTTACAAGCTCATTGACCTTGCACCACTTATGCATGTTTCATATAAGTTAATACTTGCCAAGTGCTTAAAAATAAGGCCTGGAGCACAATAAGTGCCATGTAACTGTTTGTTAAATAAGAGAATACTATTAAGAGAAGGGAAGATCTCTGTCACTCTGAAGTCTCCTGAAGTGCTGGTAGAATTTATGTGGGGAGGGAAAACACCATGTTCATTTTCCCCATTCCACCGATTCTTTCCCTTCTGCTACAAACATTCTAAGGTCTCAACCATTCTAAAAATTAGAAGTGATAAACGGTCCTCTACTCTGTTAACCCCCTATAAAAATCCCCTTTTCCTTCCCTTTATTGATAAACTTTTTAAGACTCTTACACGCATGCACATATTACTTGCTCATGATCTTTCATTCCCCTGCCACTCAAACCTGACCCTAGCCCTCACCATTCAGCTCAGAGAACTACAAAGAGCCTAACACCTAAATGTAACATCCCTTTTTAATCAGTCAGCATCTTCTCTTCTCTCTAGAATATTAAAAACTATTCACTATTCTAGGCTCTGTCACTGTCACTAGAATGTTGACCTGTAGAAGCAAGGGACTTTCTTCCTCAAACCTACATCTCTTGGTATTCAGTAGTCTGTCAGAAATAAAATTGCTTTGTTAGACTGTGCTCTCTACCACGACGGTAAGGACATTTCTAAGAGGGTTGATATTTATAGGACATTCCATCCAAAAACAACAGAATACACTTTCGTCTCAAGGGCTCATGGAACATTCTCCAGAATAGATCATATCCTGGGTCACAAATCAAGCCTTGGTAAATGTAAGAAATCTGAAATCGTATGAAGTATCTTTTCCAACCACAACACTATGAGACTAGATATCAATTACAGGAAAAAAACTCTAAAACATATAAACACATGGAGGCTAAACAAATATGCTACTAAATAACCAAGAGATCACTGAAGAAATCAAAGAGGAAATCAAAAAACACCTAGAAACAAATGACAATGAAAACACGACAATCCAAAACTTATGGGATGCAGCAAAAGCAGTTCTAAGAGGGAAGTTTATAGCAATACAATCCTACCTCAAGAAACAAGAAACACCTCAAATAAACAACCTAACCTTACACCTAAAGCAATTAGAGAAAGAAGAACCAAAAAACCCCCCAAAGATCAGATCAGAAATAAATGAAAAAGAAATGAAGGAAACAATAGCAAAGATCAATAAAATTAAAGCTGGTTCTTTGAGAAGATAAACAAAATTGATAAACCATTAGCCAGACTCATCAAGAAGAAAAAGGGAAAACTCAAACCAACAGAATTAGAAATGAAAAAGGAGAAGTAACAACAGACACTGTAGAAATGCAAAGGATCACGACAGATTACTACAAGCAACTATATACCAATAAAATGGACAACCTGGAAGAAATGGACAAATTCTTAGAAATGCACAACCTTCCGAGAGTGAACCAGGAAGAAATAGAAAATATGAACAGACCAATCACAAGCGCTGAAATTGAAGCTGTGATCAAAAATCCTCCAACAAACAAAAGCCCAGGACCAGATGGCTTCACAGGCGAATTCTATCAAACAGTTAGAGAAGAGCTAACATCTATCCTTCTCAAACTGTTCCAAAATATAGCAGAGGGAGGAACACTGCTAAACTCATTCTACGAGGACACCATCACCCTGATACGAAAACCAGACAGAGATGTCACATAAAATAAGAAAACTACAGGCCACTATCACCGATGAACATAGATGCAAAAATCCTCAACAAAATACTAGCAAACAGAATCCAAGAGCACATTAAAAGGATCATACTCCATGATCAAGTGGGGTTCATCCCAGGAGTGCAAGGATTGTTCAATATACGCAAATCAATGTGATACACCATATTAACAAACTGAAGGATAAAAACCATATGATAATCTCAATAGATGCAGAAAAAGCTTTTGAGAAAATTCAACACCCATTTATGATAAAAACTCTCCAGAAACTAGGCATAGGGGGAACCTACCTCAACATAATAAAGGCTATATATGACAAACCCACAGCCTACATCATTCTCAATGGTGAAAAACTGAAACCATTTCCTCTAAGGTCAGGAACAAGACAAGGTTGCCCACTCTCACCACTATTATTCAACATAGTTTTGGAAGTTTTAGCCACAGCAATCAGAGAAGAAAAATAAAAGGAATCCAAATTGGAAAAGAAGAAGTAAAACTGTCACTGTTTGCAGATAACATCATACTATACATAGAAAATCCTAAAGATGCCACCAGAAAACTACTAGAGCTAATCAATGAATTCAATAGAGTAGCAGGATACAAAATTAATTAACAGAAATCTCTTGCATCCCTATACACTAATGATGAAAAATCTGAAAGAGAAATTAAGGAAACACTCCCATTTACCACTGCACAAAACGATCGAAATACCTAGGGATAAACCTACCTAAGGAGACAAAAGATCTGTACGCAGAAAACTATAAGACACTGATGAAAGAAATTAAAGACAATACAAACAGATGGACAGATATACCATGTTCTTGGATTAGAAGAATCAACATTGTGAAAATGCCTATACTACCCAAAGCAATCTACAGATTCAATGCAATCCCTCTCAAACTACCAATGGCATGTTTCACAGAACTAGAACAAAAAATTTCACACTTTGTATGGAAACACAAAAGACCCCCAATATCCAAAGCAATCTTAAGAAAGAAAAACGGAGGAATCAGTCTCCCTGACTTCAGACTATACTACAAAGCTACAGTAATCAAGACAGTATGGTACTGGCACAAAAACAGAAATATAGATCAATGGAACAGGATAGAAAGCCCAGAGATAAATCCACGCACATATGGTCACATTATCTTTGACAAAGAAGGCAAGAATACACAATGGAGAAAAGACAGGCTCTTCAATAAGTGGTGCTGGGAAAACTGGACAGCTACATGTAAAAGAATGAAATTAGAACACTCCCTAACACCATACAAAAAATAAACTCAAAATGGATTAAAGACCTACATGTAAGGCCAGACACTATAAAACTCTTAGAGGAAAACATAGGCAGAACACTCTATGAGATAAATCACAGCAAGATCTTTATTGACCCACCTCCTGGAGAAATGGAAATAAAAACAAAAATAAACAAATGGGACCTAATGAAACTTCAAAGCTTTTGCACAGCAAAGGAAACCATAAACAAGATGAAAAGACAACCCTCAGAATGGAAGATAATATTTGCAAACAAAGCAACTGACAAAGGATTAATCTCCAAAATATAAAAGCAGCTCAGTATTAAAAAAAACAAACAACCCAATCCAAAAATGGGCAGAAGACCTAAATAGACATTTCTCCAAAGAAGGTATACAGATTGCCAACAAACACATGAAAGAATGCTCAACATCACTAATCATTAGAGGAATGCAAATCAAAACTACAATGAGGTATCACCTCACACAGGTCAGAATGGCCAGCATCAAAAAATCTACAAACAAGAAATGCTGGAGAGGGTGTGGAGAAAAGGAACCCTCTTGCACTGTTGGTGGGAATGTAAATTGATACAGCCACTATGGAGAACAGTATGGAGGTTCCTTAAAAAACTAAAAATAGAACTACCATACGACCCAGCAATCCCACTACTGGGCGTATACCCTGAGAAAACCATAATTCAAAAAGAGTCATGTACCACAAGGTTCATTGCAGCTCTATTTACAATAGCCAGGACATGGAAGCAACCTAAGTGTCCATCAACAGATGAATGGATAAAGAAGATGTGGCACATATATACAATGGAATATTGCTCAGCCATAAAAGGAAATGAAATTGAGTTATTTGTAGTGAGGTGGATGGACCCAGAGTCTGTCATACAGAGTGAAGTAAGTCAGAAAGAGAAAAACAAATATATATGGAACACATATATATGGAATCTAAAAAAAAAAAAAGGTTCTAATGAACTTAGGGGCAGGACAGGAATAAAGACGCAGATGTAGAGAATGGACTTGAGGACACGGGCAAGAGGAAGGGTAAGCTGGAACAAAGTGAGAAAGTAGCATTGACATATATACACTGGGAAGTGTAAAACAGATAGCTAGTGGGAAGCAGCCACATAGCACAGGGAGATCAGCTCGGTGCTTTGTGACCACCTAGAGGGGTGGGATAGGGAGGTTGGGAAGGAGACACAAGAGGGAGGGATATGGCGATATATGTATACATATAGCTGATTCATTTTGTTATACAGCAACATTCAACACATTCTATACAGCAGAAACTAACACAACATTGTAAAGCAACTATACTCCAATAAAGATTAAAAAAAAAAAGGAAATCTAACCACTTTCCTGGTTTTCCTCTGCCTTCCAAAATCTTCTTCTCTAACTCCATTGTCTTTACCTAACACCTAAGTGTATGTTTTTCTTCTGTCTCAACACTCTCCAGAGTAATCACGTCTAGTTGAATCACTGTATTAAGCATCTATATGTAGCTATCTCTAGATCCCTGGACGATTCTTCCTCTTAAGTCCATGTCCTAGTTTTCCCATTGCTTGATGGTCACCTCCATGTGGGCACCAAACTCCTTATTAGATGGGTCCAAATCTACCTTGTTATTGCCCCAACTGCTTCTTGTTCAAAGTAGGTCCTCCTCCTAACTGGGCTGTCTTGTTCATGACAGCTCAATTTGCCCAACATTTTGTCTGCAAGCATCCCTGGGAGACTCACCTTCTCCCCTTTCCATGATTAGAACCAATGATTGGCCAAGTCCTGTTGGCTTTTAACAAACACAGTTCACATTTAAGCCCTGTTTTCTATTCCCAATGGAATTTAGGCTCTTATTACTACCGGTCTGTCCTTTTTCCTGATTTATCAAAAACCTATTTCAAAATCTCTAAGTATTTACAAGTAGGTCTTTAAAAAGGCAATGGAACTAGCATCAGCTCCAATGGGCTCTTAAAGCCCACACAGGTAAATTTCAAATCTCAGCTCTGTCAGTTAATTGCAATGGCCTCATAATATTTTTTTAATGTCTCTGGGCCTCAGTTTCCTATCTGATTATTGGGGAAGATAACATTTATTGTGAGGATTACATGAAAAGGAATCCAATAAATGGTGACTACTGTAATTATTACCTAGAATATTGGCAACAGGACCAGTTTCCCTGTCAATCCGGCTTGAAAGCTTAAGAAGGTCTTCAAGCCCCTCTTTCTAAATTCTCTTACTGAACCACCAAGGTGATCTTGACTGAGGTCTTGCATAGTAACTTCATCAGAGCATGTTTTGAGTCTCCATTCAGCTTATAAACTCTTGGAGAACGTTAACAGTATCACTTGCTTATCCTTGCCTCCCTGAACACTGACTACTAAATGCTATGATAAACAATGAAAAAGATTGAGAAGTGGTTAAAATGGAAACTTGGAAGCAGAAGGGAGGGCAGACAGGGAAGAAAGTGAAAGGGGTGAATGTAATAGGCAAGCTTCAACTTAGCAAAAATCAAATTGAAGCAAAGATGCCCCTGTGTGTCTGGGGTTGCTCTTAATGAGTAATTCCCCTTGGGACATAGGCGTCATTACTGAAATCAGATCTTCTTCTGGACAGTCACAATTTTCCCATGGGAGGAGGGAGGCAGATTTATTGTCATTCAGCTCATCACAAGCCACCAAAGAAAATACCCACTGGAGGGCTTCCCTGGTGGTGAAGTGGTTGAGGATCTGCCTGCCAACGCAGGGGACATGGGTTCGAGCCGTGGGCCGGGAAGATCCCACATGCCGCGGAGCAACTAAACCCATGCGCCACAACTACTGAGCCTGCGTTCTAGAGCCCGCGAGCCACAAGTACTGAAGCCCATGTGTCTAGAGCCCATGCTCCACAACAAGAGAAGCCACCGCAATGAGAAGCCCGCGCACCGCAACGAAGAGTAGCCCCCGCTCGCCACAACTAGAGAAAGCCTGCATGCAGCAACGAAGACCCAATGCAGCCAAAAATAAATAAATACAATAAATAAATTTATTTTTTAAAAAATAAATTACCTTCCCCTTTAAAAAGAATTTTTTTGAGGGGTACAGCCAAAAATAAATAACTAAATAAATAAAAAGAAAAGAAAATACCCACTGGAATGTCACTGGAATTCTTCTGTAATGAAGGCAAAGAATGAAGTGATTGGATATGCTTGACAACTTTCAGTTAGCCCATTTGCCCCAAAGGTAAATAGTCGAAAATCTAATTTTTCCTCCTGCAGCTGAAAATATCTCAATGACACAACTTTATTTTCTGCCAAACATTGGGGACACAGCATTCCTAAAAATTCTGGTTGGTTCTAATTTATGACAAATAAACCAGAAAGAAAATCAGTTAAAATTTTTATAAATATCTTTAAGAGCTTTAAAAAACTTTCACTGATTTCTTTCACCCATCATTGTCAGAGAATTGGAAAAAAATAAAAGCCTTAAAGTTGGGTATATTCCAATCAATACTGGAACTTACAAAATTGTGTATAAATAGAGTCTCAGAGAAGAGAAGGGGCTGAACATGCAGATAAAATTCAAAGAAACACAAGCAGGAAGGAGGTAGGGAGTCAGGGGATGCAACAACTTGAGATCCTCCAGGGGATGGGGAAACGAGGGGAGTGAAGCTTCCAGTTGACTTTTTCAGATAGACTGGCAGAGAGAACAAGCAATGCCCAGACAAGAGCATCTCCAGTCAGCAAATTTAACCCATACCTGCCCGACTGATGTGTATCACACCATGATGGACACACTCTGATAACACTCTTCAGGGAGCTGGGGAGGGCAGGACAGAACTTACAGACCAGACGTGCTATGGAGGAGGATGAGAAGGTAAAGTACAGAGAATAAAAAGGTTTATCTGTTGAGAACATTTAGATGTGATTTTAGACACATGGTCCCCACAACAACTCTCTAAGGTAATAATCATGACTCCCATGTACAGGTGTGGAAGCCTAGACACCAAGAGGCTAAGTGAGAACGTAAGTGAGATTACTGTTGAACAAGCATTCCCTTCCTTTCCCTGACATCCATGGGAGAAACATACCTCTCTGGGCTTTGATGGTGGACTTGGTCATGTGACCTACATGGGCCCCGAATGGAAGACAGTGCAGCAGCTCTAAGCCTATGCCTTAAGAAGTTCCTGCCCTGTCCCTCTGGGAGCTTCCGACCACCATGAGAAGAACATGCTTCAGAGGTTCAACCATGAAGCCTCCATCCTGGGTGTCAACGTGAGACACGTGAGCAGCTGAGCCACCCTCACCTTCAGGCTTGCAGGAGAAACAGAGGTCCCCAGCTGCTCTGCAGAGCTGGAGGATATAATGATACTGTCTCATCCCAATGACTAATACAGTGACGAACCAGTTTACTGAGGTGTCTAAAACTGATTTTTTTTTTTTTCATAATTGCCAGTTATTAGCCCTTGGCACCATGGCTGAAACACAGAGGCCATTTTCTAAACAAATGTTAGTTATCTTCTTGCTCAGAAAGGAAGAGCAAGAGAAGTCTAATATAGAAACCTATTTCCGATTTCCACCTCACAGGTTCCAAATATAGCACACTTCTTATTTGGTATGTCTTATTTATGGGTAAACTTGACTTTTACAGAGTGAAACTCATTTTGCTCTGGTTTCTTGTGGCTTACAGGCCTAGTTCCTGGTTTTTCCGCCCTTCCCTAAAGCTGCCTGCTTGCTGTTATTTTTACAAATCACATTAACTAAAAAGATTGCATTTTATTCTTTTACATCATTATCTCCCTAATCAGTGTACTTTGCTCCTCACCATATTTTTGTAAATCTCATCTGCTATTTTTTATGTTTCTGCTTCCTGCACTTATCTCCATCAAGTTTAGATAATAGTCACTAACTATTGGATGACGCGAAGCTTTTACTGAACATTGTGGGATTACATCCATAAAAGGT
Source organism: Balaenoptera borealis (assembly GCF_965194805.1). Lineage (NCBI taxonomy): Eukaryota > Metazoa > Chordata > Mammalia > Artiodactyla > Balaenopteridae > Balaenoptera > Balaenoptera borealis. The sequence goes on along the minus strand of NC_138869.1, from coordinate 33,172,272 downwards.
TTTGATGTACTCTGCTAATCAAACATCTCTTTCTGTCACTTCCAGAAGTTTTCATCCTTTGAGATTAAGCCAATAGTTTCAAGGGCAGTGAGTTTCAGGTCAGCGATAATCTTCAACTATTCTGAAGTAAGACTGCTCTCTTTTCTCAGTCTTGGTTTTCCTGAATACCTTTTTCCTTTGTTTTTCCTTTCTTAACCTCATGATTAAAATTAAATTACCAATAAATTTCACTCTGTCCCCTGCATCCAACATCCTTGGTCCATAATTCCCTTTTATGATGTTGGCCAGAGAACTTAGTGTTTAAGTTTGCCTGAAAAACTGATTAACAATATAGGAGGGTGGAAGCTCTCTCAACTTAAAAACCTCTGCTGGCTCCGCCCTACCTATCAAATCAATTCTGATCTCCTTAGCGTGGCTCATCTGCCTGTTGCACTGGCCTCATCTTTTGCCAAAGACCCCCCCAACCACCAACTCATTTCAACACTTCCCACCACACTTTCTTAAAAAGGAACTAACACGCTTTCAGTGTGTTTTTTAATTATTTTAAACTTTATTATTTTACTAGTGATGGAAAGAGGCTCAGCAAAGCAAAATATCCTGCCTGAGGCCACCCACCCAGTAAGTGGCAGAGCTGTCATTCCAAAGCTGCTCCTCATTTCCTCAGCCCTCCCCTCCTGTGCCTTGGCTTACATCGTTCCCTCTGCCAAAATGGCTCTCAAGCTCACCTTGCAGTGAGCACTTACTCTCTAATGCCAGCTCAGTCTTCTCTTAGTACCTTTTTCATGGTCACCCTGAGACAAAACGAACCACTGGTCCATTTGTGTATCCAGGTCCCCTTGCCTACTTCTATTAGGGAAAGAGTAAAACCCTTTGTATTTATACCTCTGTTTACTCCATTGCCACACAGCTCCTTGAAGGCAGGGCCTCATTTTTAATCCTTGGAGATGATCGTAGTTCCTGGCACACTGCACGTGCTCAATAAATGAGTGTTGATCCCAATCTTGATACCAGAGGAAAACTGATATAGCTGTAGATAGCTGTCATAATTATCAAAGAAAAGGAAAGAGTGGGGAAAAAGTTGTGGGGAAAAAGGTGTGTGAATATGTATCCATACCGGTCATCTATAGTGTACATGGATTCTATATAATAATATATGGGTCATCTGTATAGATAATCCATTAGGTTAATAAGGTACTATATAGATAACCCGTACGAATTATCTATAATATGTTGACGGGATAAAGATAGAAATTGGGTACAAAGTAGAAGAGTGGCTAAATAACTCTATGGCATTTTTATCTTAAGACAGAAACTCTTTTAAAAGCCTTTGAGGATGGCTTATCAGTACTTCATGAGCAAGAGGCAACTAGAGTGCAGGCCACTTTACAAATAAACACAACTTCTAATTTTCACAGCTCAGCAACCAAGGAGGGTCATGGGATCCTTAAGACATGTATTTTGGGGAAAGAGAGTCCCAGGCTCATATAAATGGCAATGGTTCTACTAGGGGGAGAACTGGTGATAGAGTAAAATTACAGTGTTGCCACACTAAACATGTGCCTTCTTACATTTTGCCAGCTAACATCATATTACCTATACTCATTTGATAATGTTTCTTAAAAAACACGTTTGAAGTTTGTTTTTCACTTAAAAGATAAGGTGAAGAGACAGCAAAACACATGCTGCAAGAATTGTCAACAGTAGCTTAAGTGACGGCTGGTGGTTACTACACACCTATTCTGTACCCTCTGTTTCTCTCAACATTTGCATTTCCCTTTTGGAATCTTTCAAAGCTGCATCCTACTGTCTACCTCTCAGCATTTGGAGAATAAGTATTTTCCAGGTCGCTACTGACAGAAAAATCTCGATGAAAATCTATATACTTATAGTCACTTTGAAAGAACAGGTGAGTTAAATACTCAACAGGAATCCAAGGCCCCATCTTTCTCTTTCTGACATATTCTCTTCCCTTCCTCCTCCTCCATCCTGTGGGGTGAGGACCGGGGGGCGTGTTTATGGAATAATTTCAAAGTGTACATCAATCTGACCCACCAGGGTGAAAATCGCCATTTCCCCCTAGTCCTCCACAAGGCCACATTTATCTGCCACTGGACATGCTGCCTGATGTACATTACCTTGTCTCCATCTCAGGTTTTAATAACAAATTCAAACTGTCTTTTCAAACCATTTTCTTTAATGCCTTGACAGACTTACACCAGCGTTACTCTAGATAAATGCTTGCTTCACCCCAAACAGATATCAGAAAGAATAATTTCTCTTCAATTTACTCCTGCATTTTGCCTGTTAATTATTTTGAAACATTTTGCAGGAGATTGCTCAGTCCCATTAAACAAATACTCTCCCTTCAATTCCTTACCCACTCCCACCCACCCCCCATAGTTTTTACACTTTGTGGTGTCATTTTTGAAATAACATTTTACTAACTAAAACATTCATAGTTAAATCAAAGGAAAGAGGAATCATTTGTAACAATGTTTTTTCTCATCTGTAATATCTATCACAGGTTTTCTTTTCCAGTTTATTTTACATCACCTCCAAACAAATAAATCTGGGGTTAAAATAGTATCCTTCCCTTGCTAGGCTGTGCAATGAAAAAGGCAATTTCCACAGTGCATGACTAAACTGTACTGACTGGACAGAATCGATGGCACAGAAGGAAAGCGGTAATGCATCACAGGACCATCCCTTATCCATCAGTCAGCAGCAGAGAAGACTGTGCCGGCGGCAAGCCATCAGCATACACATGTTTTCCTCTGTGATTTCTGCTGAAATGTAGGCTATCCAGTTCATACCAGCCTTTGGCCAAAGCCCCATGGAAGTAACTACAAACCATAAACTTCCTGTCCTCTAAAAACATTTTAAATGGATAAAGTACGCAAATACAGACACCGACGCTTCCAGGGAGTCTAACTTGTAATGACTGTTACTGAAGTTGATTTTTAAATGAAAAATTCAGCTGTGATGGCAAAGCAGTTTTTCACAATTCCCCAGTATGATACAGGAGTTGACACAGTATTGGGGAATTATATATGATGATGTAATTTTTTTTAAAAAACACATTTTTTTTTTTAATCCACCAGCTTGGTTGATGAAGGATGATGCTGAAATATCAAAATAAACATTTATGTAAGTGAGGAAGCAAGAAGGCTACTGCCTCAAGGGCACATAAAAGCCTAGACTTTCCTCTGGTTCCTTTTCAGAGTGGAGACAAATGCCAGATTGAGTTACTTCCATTCAACAGTCTAATCAACAAATATATGTTGTTGTACCTACTATATGTCAGGCACTGTATTAGGTTCTTGAAACACAGAAGTGAACAAAACAGATTTAGAAAACCCTACCCTCCGTGGAGTACATTCTAATCAACCTATTTTATTCATCTTCATAGACCTGAACCAAAAGATGTTTATTTTCATTTCTAAAGTATTTCATATTGAAATTAACTCAGTTCAAATTTTATTCCCTTTCCTAAAGGGTATGGGTTTTTAACAGTTCATCATCTTCAAAAGATGTGTGCCTTATGTCTAGGAAAAGCATTTTTGGTTTGACATTCTTTTAACTATTCACCCACTTTGCAGAATGCTATGCTGCGAATGGAACTACCCAGACAACAGGAAAAGTAAACATTTTTTCCCAAGAATAAATGAAATAGAACATCTAATGTGTACTTCCTATTTGGTACTTTCCTATTTGATTTTATTTCTTATGACATCCATCTCTGCCCCAAGTTCACAAATGAGGCCCATTAAAACCTCCAATTCAGTACAGCTTTCTTGAAAATTTGCAAAGTGGCAAACAAATCTTCCTTAAAAACCCATCACTGATGCTCTTGATCAATAGCTGGCATCAGTAAACCTTAAATAGACTTGTGGGCAAGACTGCTGGAGCCAGGCAAAGATATTTCTTAATATGGATACTGATGTCATTTAGGCAGAGAGAAGCTGGGCAGATTTGCAGTAAAAGGAAAGTGATTATATAATACATCCAAGCCATAAATACACACTCCATTAAGTTATAAAATTCTATATGCCCTTAGGAGGGCTTTCTGTCAGCCACTTAACTTAGAGAAAAAAAGGAAAGCTCTATTAATCATTCATTCGGCCAGAACTTACCGAACCCCTGCTCTACGTCCAGCGTAAGACATCATCATCATTACTACCATGTGTTGATTCACTGTGTACCAGATACTGTACTTGTTGACTACATGCTCCATCTCATTTAATCAACGAGCAGCACTCTAAGATGAATGTAAATCTTATCCTCATATTCAGAGAGGTTATGTTATCTGCTTGTCATCAAACAGCAAGCTAAATAATCAGGCACTAAAACAAGGGTCTGTCAATCTCCTAAACTCATGGTCTGCCCCTCCCCCCCAACCAACTTTATTAAGATATAATTGACATATAACATCGATAAGTTTAGGTGTACAATGCGTTGACTTGATACGCTTATATACTGCAAAATTATTACTACCCTAGCTTGAACCACCTTCATGATGTCACATAATAACCATTTCTTTTGGGGGATGGGTACTTTTAAGACTTACTCTCTTAGCAACCTTATTAACTAAAATCACCATGCTGTACATTAGATCCCCCAACAAATTATTCCTCTTATAGCTGGAATTTTATACTCTTTGACCCCCTTCCCCACCCCACCCTCAGCCCTCAGCCCCTGGTAATCACTATTATAGTCTTTGCTTCTATGAGTTCAGGTTTTTTAGATTCCACATATTACGTGATACTAGTATTTGTCTTTATCTGCCTGACTTATTTCACTTAGTATAATGCCCTCAAGGTCTATCCACGTTTTCTCAAATGACAAGATTTCCTTCTTTCTTATGATTGAAAAATATTCCACTGTGTACATACACCACATTTTCTTTATCCATCCGTTGACAACACTTAGGTTGTTTCCGTATCTTCATTACTGTGACTAATGCTACAATGAACATGGGTGTAGATATCTCTTTGAGATCCTGTTTTCAGTTCCTTTGGATACACACCCCGAAGTGGGATTGCTGGGTCCTATGGTGGTTCTATTTTTATTTTTTGAGAAACTTGCATACTCTTTTCCGCAGTGGCTGCGCCAGTTTATCTTCCCACCATCAGTGCACCAGGGTCCCCTTTTCTCTACATCCTTACCAACACTTGTTATTTCTTATCTTTTTGATGATGGCTATTCTAACAGGTATGAGGTGACATCTCATTGCAGTTTTGATTTGCATTTTCCCTGATGATTAGTGATGTTGATCACCCTTTTGTGTACCTGTTGGCCATTTGTAGGTCTTCTTTGGAAAAATGTCTGTTCAGTCCCTTTGATCATTTTTAATCATTTTTTTCTATTGAGTTTTATGATTTTTTAACATAGTTTGGATATTAACCTATTACATATAAGATTGCAAATATTTCTCTCATTCCATAAGTTGTCTTTTCATTTTGTTGATGGTTTCCTTTACTGTACAGGAACTTTAGTTTGATACAGTCTCACTTGTTAATTTCTTTCTTTTGTTATTTGTACTTTTGGTGTCAAATTCTAAAAATCATTAACAAGACTGATTTCAAGCGGATTACCCCCTATGTTTTCCTCTAAGAGTCTCATGGTTTCAGGTCTTATGTTCAAGTCTTTAATGTATTTTGAGTTGATTTTTTTGTACGGTGTAAGATACAGGGTAAGCCCATGGTCTTAACTACTCCATTTTACTGTTTCCAAATCAGTTGCTTAATATGTGAATTCATTTGCATCATGAGCCTAGTATTTCTGAGTTGAAAAGGACTTTAAATATTATCTAATGAATGATGAACTTCAGAAGTTAGCCCATTTCCTTTTGCCATCTGAAACAACGTGGATGGATCTGGAGGGTATTATGCTTAGTGAAATAAGTCAGACAGATAAAGACAAATGTATGTTACCATTTGTATGTGGAATCTGAAAAATAAAATAAATGACTGTAACACACAGAAAAAGACTCATATATAGAGAATGGATTAGTGGTTACCAGTGGGGAGAGGGAATGGAGGAGGAGCAAGATACGGGTAGGAGAAGAGGAGGTACAAACTACTATGCATAAAATAAATAAGCTACAAGGGTATATTGTACAGTACAGGGAATATAGCCAATATTAACTTTAAATGGAGTGTAATCTATAAAAATATTGACTGTGTTATACTCTTGAAACTAATATTACATAACATTGTAAATCAACTATGATTCAATTTAAAAAGAACTCACAGAAATCATAATGAGAAAAGTTTAAAAGGAAAATGAGTGCATTCATAGTAAAAAAAAAAAACGGTGGATTAAAAAACAGAAGTTAGCCCATTTCCCATGATCACATGACTTGCTAGAGGCAGAAGTGAAACAAGAATTTAGGTTCTAATACAAGCTTGCTTCTACTATTCTGTATATAATTGTAAATAACCCATAATAATAATGATAATAGCAGTAGTATTTGTGGACTCCAGTATCCATCAAAATTTTAAGCTCTATAAATTTAAAAGCTCATTTAATCTTCACAACTTTATGAGATGGATCCCATCATCCCCATACTATATGTGTACAGTTGTGACACAAAAAATATCCTTCCCAGGGGCACATAGCTACTAAGTGGTGGAGGAAGAATTTGAATCCTGCTCCAAAGCCCAGCTCTTAAATACTATACTATTCTGCTTCTTAGTAAGTACCCAAAACCCAATTTTCCCAATGTATTAAACATCTTTTTAAAAGCCCTCAGTTTCAAACAGACTTGAGGACACAGGGAGGGGGAAGGGTAAGCTGGGACGAAGTGAGAGAGTGGCATGGACATATATACACTACCAAATGTAAAATAGATAGCTAGTGGGAAGCAGCCACATAGCACAGGGAGATCAGCTCGGTGCTTTGTGACCACCTAGAGGGGTGGGATAAAGAGGGTGGGAGGGAGACACAAGAGGGAGGGGATATGAGGATAAATGTATACATATAGCTGATTCACTTTGTTATACAGCGGAAACTAACACAACATTGAAAAGCAATTATACTCCAATAAAGATGTTTAAAAAAAAAAAAAAGCCCTCAGTTTCTCTATGATACTTCTTTAACCACCCCAGTACAAATTTATTTCCTTCTTTTCTCAACCATACTTTGAGACTTTGACTCTTTTATCCTATCAGCCTTATTTTGTGAACACACACACTTCCTCCCAACAGAAAATTGCTCCTGGGATCAGGAGTTGTGTCTTTAACTCTATCTGTTCTCTCCAGTACTCTCTCTCTCACAATCACTGATCTGGGTAGAAAGTCAGCAAAAACTTTCAGAACTGAACAAGAACAAAAAGTGGCAGGTAGCTGGCAAAGATACTTCTAATTCATGTTACTAAATTTGATAGAGGGTTTGCTCACACAAAACAATCCATATCCACATTCAGGGAAAATCCAGATCTAAACATCATATTTTACAAAGAAGTACTTAACTAGTAGGTGTTTGCCTGATTTAAGGTATTCCGCACCCTTCATACCAAAATAATGACTAGTCATTTGAATTAATAGATATCCACATACTTCAACAACAGCTGTCTGGAATGATATATCGTGGTATTTTACAAATTTTTTAAAAACTAAGAAAGATTCATACAGTTATGTAGGCTAACTCAATATTGTTAACTCTGTAATTCAAATTTAACAGAAACCATTCATGTTTAATCATCAATTCCCTTTTACTAAGACAGTAAGAAAATAAACACACTCTTGCTGATCAGTAACTAATCACATTGCTGAGTTAACCCAAGCTTTGCAATGCCTTTTAAAACATAATGACTGATGCGCATTGAACCCAGAACACCGAAATTGCCTAAGCTACTCCCTAGCACACTACACGATCTGCTTCCATCAGCTCAATTGTACGTTAAACCAGGAATCTAGCATCCAGCATTTTTCTTGGCAGAAAATAAGTACTCAAATACTTATTCAACTTATGGAATAATTAATGAATTAATTTAGGCAATTGTTCCTCCAAAATTTCCAAACTTTAATTCTTCTTTTTCTCACTTGTGTTTTCTATATGGTACCCTGTGTGAAGCCATGCAGGGCTATTTCCCTGTGCTGGAAGATACGAAATAAGACCTTTTACATCCTTTTACATTACTTCTGAACTCTGCTCTTTGTTTGGGCCATGGCCCACAGGAACTGATGTCAGAGGACAGGTGGTTAGAGGGATGGTACCTCGAGCTACATGGTCTGAGTCGATGATTACCCTGGGCACATCTTCCTTCTGATACTGCAAACTACCAGAACCACACCGAGCAGCCTGGTAAGATGGCAGTGGCTCTTGCTCCTCTCTGGGAATCAAGTATCTCCTGACCCTTGGATGTCCGGAACCACCCCCCCCCCCCCCACCTTAAATTCTCAGACTCCTGGAAGGGCAGAAGGGCATATATTGTCTTTTAGAATGGAAAAAGTGTTACAAAGAGAGTACCTCTGAAAAAACTGGCTATTTCAGAGACAAGAGATTCTCTTTGGGCTTATTCAAAAGCCCTCCTCCCATGTTGCTTTGTGGGCTAGAGATTCATACACTGGTCTTAAGGCACCAAAGCCACACTCACATTCATGCTGCTTTCCATCACATTTAAAATCCTTTACTGATTCCCATCACTCGCTAAGGTACTCTCAACCCTGCTTTACATCTGCAGCCCCACAACTGTTCACACTCAGTCACAGCCCTGCCAGTCACAACTTGACCTTGTCCCTTCAGTCTCATTTTACAGAGGCAATGGAGTTAAGAGCATTACTCATTAGCAAGTCAAAAATTTCTTAAATAACCAAATGGTTCCTAAACTTCTCTGAGTGGTGCCAGTAGCAACTCACTGCCCTGGGTCTGCTTCTCCTCCCCATTTTTCCAGACTAGAAATTGGTATTTACCCAGCCATCAGTTCCCAAGGCTAGGTTTTCTCCCATGCAGGGGGAAATTGGGCTTGCTGCATTCTAAGTCATTTGATTGTGAATGTCCTACTGCCTGTCTCTACATGGAAGATGATGTATAAATGAAATTATTTACACCACAGCCACTCTAATTTTTAAAATAAATCTTAGACATGTCAAATTAGGCATATGACAAATAAAAATATCCTAAATAATAAGAGACCATGTACTGAACATTTACTATGTACCATGTCCTATGCCTAGAACTTTACCTGCATTATCAATTAATACTCTCAGCAGTCCTATAAGAAATGTACTAATGCTATTTCATCATGAGAAAGCTAAACATAAAAACCCTGCCCGTAGTCATAGGGAATGTGAATTCATTTCTGTCAAATTGTCAGTTGAAACTATACAGCACACAGAATCTCCAAATGTAAGCAAACAAACAAAATGTATACATATCTGTAGTAGTTTTTCTCTTTACTTTCCTACTATTTCTACAATATTCAATGGGGCAACGAATCTCTAGAATTTCTCATTTCAGGATATTTTCACTGACACAGTCTCTCTCATACAAACTATCAGCATCTCTCTCTACTTGCTCAACTAGGTGGAACTGAACCTAAGTGCAAGTAAAGTAGGGCAATGCATAATATTGATCACTTTAGGTGCTTTACTGTTTACATTGGAATATGATTCTGATACTCTAGTAAACTGCAACCCAGAAAGAGCAACGTATTGTGAACATCTTAGACATAACAACCAGTTATAGGAAGTTATCCTTTCTTGGAAATTTGTAACTTTATCTCTTTTATTTCTGTTGTTTTGTTCTTAGCATTCTTTCAAAGCCCAATAAGGTAGAACCAGATAACTATCTTTACCTGATGGAGCAGGTAGAAAAGCAGAAAAATGAAAGAAAAGAAAAAAGGCAATTTTACCCTGAAAGAACCTAACTGAATATTTCATCAACATTTGATGAATAACTGATGAACTCTAGCTTTATCCTCTTCAGATTCCTTCTAGATTGTGCTACCAGTAAGTTTGACTGAGTCACTTGCCTACTAATAAAATTGTCAACAGGGGAAGTTAATTCACAAAACTGTATAAGTTACTAAAAATGGCTAGCACTTCTAAACAATAAATATATATAGATACTCTCTTGACTATTTTTCTTGGAAGCAGAAAGAGTCTCCACTCAACAATAAAGTAGCTCACTGAATCATTTAAAAAGTGGGCTGGAAAAAACAATAAGATCTTTAAAACCATTTATCATCTGAAACTTCTTAAACAACTGTGTCATTTTTGTTTGTTTGTTTCCCTTAGAGAAGAGGCACAGGAAAAAAATCACTTAACCCATGGAGATCACAACACACAGACATACTTTTTAAAAGAGCCACATAAAAACTGGTTAATATAACCAAGTCATTGTCAAATCATTGTTGGAAATCTTAGACCAAGGATTTAAGAGTTAATGTTTGATATTAAAATATATATATATATATATATATATATATATATATATTTATCACTGATTTTTAAAAAAAATACATCTTATGATGCACACAGGGATGCCTTTAAAAGTTTGACTTTCTGTCCCAACTCTATCCACTGTCCCTCTGAAAGTTGACTCTGTTCTCCAAGTACCATTATTCTTATCTGTCATTTTAGCTCATTTTTTTTCCTCCAAGTCACTCTTAAAGGAATATGATCCTCTCTGTTTTCAAAAGATACGTGATTTCCTCACAATGCCTGATTGCTTTCTTATCTAGTTGAGGTGCCCGATTCAACTTCCTAATTAACAAAGACTTTTTACACAGGATAAAAAGAACTTCTTGTGGTGGGTAGAAGAATGGTCTATAGAAAATGCAAAATCATACCCAATTGTCTTTTAAAAAAATCCCCTCTAATATATGAGATAGATCATATGATTTTCTGGCAGAGGAGAGACTGCCCAAAGACCCTAACTCCATTAGATTAGAACATGGATAAATGAATACTGCAACATTTTCTGGATATGGTCACGATAGCATCACCACAGATGTGCCTTAGATATCTTGGCCCTACCTAGTGACTCCACACGGATTACCATCAGTACTCTAGAGCAGCGGTTCTAAAATATAATGCACTTAGAGAGCTTATTAAAAACAGAGTCTCCTGGGTCCCATCTCCAGAGATTCCAGTTCACTAGGTTTGGGTGAGCCCATAACTTTGCACTGCTAACAAGATCACAGGCGATGCCAAATGCCAGTTTTGAGACCACACTTTGAAAATCACTCTAGAGCACTGTGATTCCAAAGCACTCAGGGTAAGCTGTATCCCTTACTCTGCTTCTAAAATTCTGTTCTTGGACGATCCTGGCCTGCTACTTTAAGAAGCACTTGTTCTTTAAAGAAAGGACACTGCAGAAGTGGGAGGCTATCCTCCTTTGTTTAAAAAAAAAAAAAAAAAATTGGAACTTAAAGTAATGGCTCTTCACTCAGAACAGAGAGCAAGCTGACACTGGTTTACAAAGGCCTATCTCATTCCTGATCCTTTATCATTTGAGAGATGTGAGCAGTCCAAGTCAAAAATGCACGTTGCACATTCCCAGGAAGCCACTCACTGGGCCAACTGTAATTTTATTTAAGCCTGTCTGAACTTGCTTTTATTTTTTTTCCCCTGTAGCCACTCATGATTTTTTTCCTTTGCAAGAAAGAACTCAAAAACAAACAAAAAATCAAGCATTTCTATTTATATCAAGATTCACACTGTAACCCCCTACTCATCCTCCTATGCAAAAAGAAAACATAAGACCATAATAGCCACCCTTCAAAAATGATTAAATAACAATCATCTGAAAGCCAGATTGTTGGTAACATTTCCATGCCTTTTGTGTGCAAATCAATATGGCGGTGGTTGGAAGACCAAATATCTAAGAATAAAACAGATATATTCCTCACTGTAAAGCAGCAGTTGTAAACACAAATTCCTACAGCATAAATAATGTAATTTAATGGATCAAGCCAGGAGTAAGGCAAGAGAGAGTAGTAGGGACAACGGAGAATTTGAGAGTTCTAGTCTTATCTAAAGAAAGCTGCTACTCTTTAGCTCCAGACTAAAGTCCAATTCCAGTAACATCCATAATTGAGTCATCCTTGGGATGGTTACTGTTTGTTGTTTTTCACCTAGTCCTATTTCTTGGTGTGTCCAGAGATTTTAAGTTAAATTACAGGTGTTATGTATGAAAAATTACAGAGAAAATGGATGATGGTAACTTCCTTCAAAGAAGGTTCAGCCTAGTCTCTGATAGGCAGCCTGAGATGGGATAAGTCACCTTTGTCCAATTCAGGACTGTGTTGACTCAAAGTTGGCTGCTGTCTTGAAAGATTCCGTCAGCCTCTTTTGCTCACACTCTTGGACATAGTTTGAAAGCCTATGGTGTGTACCAGTATCCCATGTCCTTCATGGGTGCTGAATTCCAATTACTTTATGTTCAGTACTGGGAGACTGTCAAAAACTGTTTTGCTTTTTCAGTTATTTGCTTCTTAGCTTCCTAGCCTCACACCCAACAAGGTATAAGAACTAGGCAAAATGCCTCAGGCAGCAGACCTGCCGAGGATCAGGCTAATATCTCGTATGTGTCTTCTCTCTGAGATCTTGGCCCCTCAAGTCCTGGCTGCTCTGGCAGCCCCAAAGTTCACTGTTGGTCCTTTCAGCCTTGTGAGACTGCCAAAAATTCTGCTGCCTTCTTAGCTTCCTATGCATGATCTTTTGCCTGGTTTCTCAGCCTTTCGTTCCAAGCCCAGAGTTGGCAAGTTTCCTGAAGGGAAAAGTAGCTTATAGAATGCGGGCTCACCACTCCATAGTTCACTTGCTCTAGGCGTCTTGGTTTTCTTGGCAGCTCTTTGATTTCTTCAAATTAGGTATGTTTCAGACTTTGTTTACATTTGGCTTTTCTATTGTTTTCCAAGAAGCATTAGTTTGTCATAAGCCACTCCTACTTACCCAGAAGCAGAAGTCCCCAGGTTAATATAGTAATATAACTACTTCCCCAAGAAATAATGTTTTTATTCTGAAATTTGGAGTTTAAAGTCAAATTTAACCACCTAATCCACAAAAGCTATGTAGGAATTTTTTTTTTTAAGAATTGACTACAAATGTGATTATTTATACATATATATGCATTGCATTTCAAACAAGACATCAACTAATTCTTTTGGTTCAGTGCTCTCCTTTAAGACAGATATGTCAAGCATTGTTTGTAATTTGTCAGCAGCCTTAAAAGAAATTTCAAATAACCACAAATCAATGTTACGGTTTAGAGTACATGAGACACTCTAGATAAATATTTGATGATAGATGGACAGTAGGCGGAGGAATGGTTTCATCTAACATAGTAACAACAACAACAAAAAGTGACAAGACGCACACCCTTATGCTTATCAGGGAACAAGATGAGGATGCTGCTGACGGAACATCACTCCTGTAGCTGCAAGTAAGTGGCCCCACGTAAAGCAAAGAGAGAGATCTCTAAATATAGACACCATATGCCTTAAGCCTTTCTGTATAATATAGCGCCTTGGATGAAGAGGTACATAAGAGGGATGGTAAAATAACCAAATTATTCCCATTACCATGTGTTAGCTCCAGTGGTAGTTTCTGATATTCCTGAGAATTCATCTGCAGAAGAAAGTAAAAGAGCAACAACAAATTCTCTTTATCACAAATGTTGAAGGCTCTTTGAGATTATTGCCCTGTTAGGACAACTAGCCTAAGGAGTAAGGAACTCCCCACCATGGAGGCAGGTTGAGAATGTGGCAGTGGCCTTGGTATGAGGTTGTCCACAGTGAATGCTGACTTAAGTTCCTCTGGGATTGTAAGTGACTACACGCTGGGTTCCTGCTGCGAGGGCTCTAGTCCTTTCTGTAACGGGCCTATACTCTGCGGATGTTATTACTAACCGCAAATACCCAGGCACCTGTATGATGGGGATGTGGAAAGACATCAGCGCACGGCACATTTTCTAAGCTAACTGCCTGATTTTCACAATTATCTAGTCTTAAGATTGAGTCACCCAAATATCTAGACCTGAAAACAAACAATGAATAAAAATGACTTTAGCTTGGTATGCAGTGTCAAATAATGGGGAAGAAAGGAGCATTACCTGTATGTGGCACACACTGTGCCAAGGATATTACATGAAATCTGTTCATCTTCACAACTCTTATAATCCTCATTTTTATAGATGAGGAAAATGAAGCACAGAGTGGTTTAATAATTTATTCTAGGTGGTAAGTAACAGAGAGCCAACCAGAAATTAGGTCTCTGGTTGCCACATCTCAAGTCCTTCACCACACGGCTTTACTGGCCTTCTGGACTGCACTGATCATCTTAACGCTTAGCTTCGTAGTCCCTGTACTTTAATAACATGACTACAGATTAAGGACATGTGCCTTTCCTTGCCATCCTTAAATTCTGAGCTAAAATTAATGACATCGTGGGAGCCGTGATTCTTCCCTAACACACTGTGCTAAGAACGTGGTTTATGAGATCTTTATGTCTAGTTGAAATGTGTTTACTAAGCCTTGCCAGGAAGTTCATTCTATGGGGATATTATACACTGGCCATGTAAATGGCTGCAAGAACTAAGAAGCCTTCCTTCCAACCAGCCCTTTACCTCCAAATAATAAGTAATTAAGTAGATTTGGAAAATGAAGCACCTGGTTAATTCCCTTTGACAAGTCACTAGGCCTGCATAAAGAATAGTCACTTAATACAAAAAGGGTGGGAAGATTGCACAGTTTGCCTACCTCAACACTGCTGCAAAACACACATTGGTGTTTAGAAAAAGTATCTTTGAGAAGGCAAAACCTGGTTTGATTGCCTGGAGACTACACACTGCAAATCTGCTTTTCAAGGAGCATTTACTAAGCACTGGAGGAAAGAGAACAGGTGTCCCAGTCTGCAGGCCAACATCTTGTTGCTGGCTTTTCTAATATCTTTGCAACCACGAGCAGGTCACATCGTGAGCTTGTTTCTTCCTCGATAAAAGAAAGGTGCCAACCTGCCTCATGACGTTTCTGTAAAAGTGGCACCTGTGGAAGCAATTCAAAAACTATTCACACATAAGATCATGTATATGATATATGCATATAAACGACATATATATACACACACACACACATATATACACACACACACAAAGCACCAAGGCGAAGCTGTGCATATTATCCAGATGCCAAGGACTATAACAGCAACAAGGCAGAACAGAGCAGACAAGTCCACTAAGCCACCCCAGAAGAAGTGAGCCTGAGAGAACATGCTGGGTTTCCATAGTGATAGGAAAAGGGCAGAGCAGTCGAGGCAAAGGAATATGAAGGGAGAGGAGTACAAAGGTTGGCTACAGAAATGGGTCCCAGAGAGCCTCGCTAATGAGCACCAGGTAAGTGTGGAATTCTGGGAAGAAATGGCAGTGGAGAAGACTCACTCATTAATAGAAAATCATTTATTATAGAAAAATCTGTGTGCCAGGCACCATAAACCAAAAACACCAACATGCAGGATCCTGCTTTATCCTGATAACAAGCCCAGGGAAGGTATGCCCCCAATTTACTGATTAAGTACCAGAGGCTCTGAGCACTTTATCAATTGCCAGGTCCACGTAGAGAGTAAGAGGTAGAAGACAGGTTCAAAAAGGGGTCTTACCCCAGGAATCATGCTTCTTGCCCACCTTGCTATGTTGCCTCTCTTTATACCATGTCAGGACACAAGCCAGCTTGTGTACTAGCCTGTATTTCTGTAGATGAGAACAACTTTCTACTTAAATACATGGAAAAAAAAATGAGGTATGATATACACTCAAATGTTTCACAGCCCTATCTCTGTGTGGTGGGATCATAGGGGACTATCTCAACTTCCTGAAGTATTATCTGACTTTTTTAATCAGAAAGAGAAAACAAGTAAAATATTAAAATGCAACAGCATTTTTCCTCCTTAAGGATAACTCTGTTTTTGTTTTTTTTCCAAAATTATTCAGAACATCTGTGTCAAAAAACAGAAATGAGGGAGTCAAAAGGGGGAGCCTGTTTGGGGTTAAATATTACAAATTTGATTTTTTATGATTATAATTATGGGACATGAGGAAGCAGCTAAAAACATCTGAGTGAACCTAGTCTAGTGAGGGGTTGGACTTGAGGTTCATGATTATAGGGGGCAGGGGGTCACTGTAGAGCTCTTCACAAACTGGGTAGTCCCCACCCCAAGACTTTCAGAGGGAACTTTGGTGAGAACCACTAATCTAGAATCCACTGTACTGGTGGGAATTAGCAGTGACACCTCAAATATGCTGGCCTGGAGAAAGGCTAGGAATCACAAAGAGATAATTGATAGAGAGATATGCAATTAGATAAGACAGTACAGGGAGAAGGTAAAAGAAAAGCAGGAAGCTCAGGACAGACCTAAGGGAGCTCCATATTTGGGGACCAGAAAGAAGATAAAGGGAAATGAAGGGCAGGGGAGAGGAGAGTGAACAGAAGTGTGGGTGGGTAGAAGGGTATTAAAAAGAACATTCTAATATGAATCCTTATTTCTTATAATGAAAGCAAGCTTTAGAATGTAAAATTCTGTTCTCAAAAGAATATTTCATAATATATGTACATTTTTACCTGGATTAAGAGAGAAAATGAAGAAGCTGGCTTCCATTAGCCAATATGAAACTTCATAATCTCTTATATTACTGGGAGGAGATCACAGACTATTTCAATGATTTAATAAGAAGATAAAACTTCTTCCAAATTAGCTGTTTCCAATAGTTAAGAGTTAACATGGATACCTGTAATTTGTATAATGAAAACCTGTTTCTAGGAGTTCTTAGGGCAACTAAGAAGGCAATCACAATATTAAAATGCTTTAAACACTGGCAAAATAGCAATTAATTAAAATCCCAACATGCAGTTATTCCTATTAAAAAAAACATTTTTACAAAGTTTTACGTATCTGGCAATCTTGAACTTAATCTGAACCCTGTACTCACAGAAAATAGCCAAGGTCAAGAAATCCTTACCCTTTTTTGTTGTGGGAAATACTCAGAATCACAAGGACCAATCTGCCCTTGGATATTCTAAGACCCTTCCTCAGTGACTACTTTGTTTCATAAAACCCCAATTTTTCCCCTCCTTCTTTGACACATTCCTCAGTAATGAACTTTTGCCCTATTATAAGAGCCTGAATAAAGTCATCTCCTTAATTGTCTGGTACATTTTTTCTTTGACATATTTAACTGTTAAGAGTTTTCCAGAGAAATGTCGCAAGAAATAAATGAGACCATATCACACATACTTTTTCCATACTCTTTTTCAGAAAGATGTATGAATGCAAAACATCAGGTAAATAAAATTTCATAAAGGATACTGAATATCAATTGATGATGCTAGTGCCACAACTCCAAGAAAGAATGAGTATCTATGTAAAATCCCACTTCGCATGAAGATAAATCAGTACAATTGAAAATTGTTTCAAATTTCTTATTTGAATACCAAGGGAAATAACAATAAGCAAGGAAGCCTAACTCCCCAACAACAGGAAACATTCCCAACCTCACATAACCCCACAGGTGGCACTGGGCCATTTCATAAGGGCCAGAAGTTTTGACCAATTCTAGCAACATGGAAAGAGAGAAAATCATTTTTAGCCAAGGAACAAGATCCTAACCATGAAGATGATTTAAGGATAAAAACCTCACACCCACATGGGACTCAGGAACCACCCAGTTCCAAATTTCAACAGCTTCCTGAATCATGAGATCCAGGCACAATTCAGTGCGGCAAATCCAACTGATGTTTTAAGACGTGATTTTCCACTCCCTGGCTTCAGACTATACTACAAACCTACAGTAGTCAAAACAGCATGTTCACACAAAAACAGATATCTAGATCAATGGAAGAGGATAGAGAGTCCAGAAATAAACCCATGCACTTATGGTCAATTAATCTATGACAAAGGAGCCAAGAATATACAATAGAGAAAAGACACCTCAATAAGTGGTGCTGGGAAAACCGGACAGCTACATGTAAAAGAATGAAATTAGAACATTCTCTAACACCACACACAAAAATAAGCTCAAAATGGATTAAAGGCCTACATTTAAGACGAAAAACTGTAAAACTCCTAGAGGAAAACATAGGCAGAATACTCTTTGACATAAACCATAGTGATATTTTTTGGATCTCTCCCCTAAAGCAAAGGAAATAAAAGCAAAAGTAAACAAATGGGACCTAATTAAACTTAAAAGCTTTTGCATAGCAAAGGAAACCACTGACAAAATGAAAAGACAACCTACAGAATGGGAGAAAAGATTTGCAAATGATATAGCTGATAAGGGGTCAATATCCAGCATATATATAAACAGCTTATATAACTCAACATCAAAAAAATAAACAACCCAATTAAAAAATGGGCAGAAGAAATGAATAGACATTTTTCCAAATAGGAAATGCAAATGGCCAACAGGCACATGAAAAGATAGTCAACATCGCTAATCATCAGGGAAATGCAAATCAAAACCACAATGAGATATCACCTCACACCTGTCAGAATTGCTATCATCAAAAAGAACACAAATAACAAATGTTGGCAAGGATGTGGAGAAAAGGGAACCCTCCCACATTGTTCGTGGGAATGTAAACTGGTGCAGCCACTGTGGAAAAGAGTATGGAGGGTTTCTCAAAAAACTAAAAATAGAACTACCATATGACTCAGCAATTGCATTCCTGGGTATAAATCTGAAAAAAATAAAAACACTAATTCGTAAAGATACATGTACCCCAACGTTCACAGTGGCAGAATTTACAATTGCCAAGATATGGAAGCAACCTAAGTGTCCATCAACAGATGAATGGATAAAAAAGATGTGGTATATATACACAATGGAATACTACTCAGTCATAAAAATGAATGAAATTTTACCATTCGCAGCAACATGGATGGACTTGGAGGGTATTATGCTAAGTGAAATAAGTCAGACAGAGAAAGACAAATACTGTATCACTTATATGTGGAATCTAAAAAATACAACAAATTATTGAAAATAACAAAAAAGAAGCAGACTCACAGATACAGAGAACAAACTAGTGGGGAGAGGTAAGGGGGTAAATGATTCAGAGGTACAAACTATTATGTATGAAGTAAGCTACAAGGATATATAGTACAACACGGGGAATACAGCCAATATTTTATAATAACTATCAATGGAGTATAAACTTTAAAAATTGTGAATCACTATATTGTACACCTATAACTTATATAATATTGTACATCAACTATACTTCAATAAAAAAAATTTAAGGAAAAGAGGGTTGTGATTTTCTGTAAGTTTATTTTGCTCACACTGTATTTCAATACTTCTGTGAGACTTCTCATATAAATAAATGCCTAAATCTGGGGGGGGGGTGCGCATAAAATAGTCTAACCACATGTTATTTTAGGTCTGCGTAAGTGAATTTACACAACAACTTTAAGGCAGAAAAGTCTGCAGTAGAATCAGCCACACTTGATAACAAAACCGCCCTAATTTGGACTAAAAATTAGCAACCTATTTCCTGAGCACTGCACTAAATTATGCACATGTTTTATCTCAGTTAAGTCTGCAGAAACCCCTACAAGATACCATTTGACAGATGCAAAAGATGAGACTGGGAGAAGCTTTACTGTGTGCCCACGACAATCAGGTTGGTGGAAAGTAACTGGTAAATAGTGATTATTAAGGAAGGATTCAACATACAGCATTGTTATAGTGGAAGGACAATGAAATATGTATGAGGCCGACAGAATGTAGTCAAACAAAAGTATTTTAAGTGACCAGTTTAATTAATTCAAAGCAATGATAAGTAATTACAGATCAATCTTCTGAATGTCAATGGATAGCTCTAAAGTGCTGCGGCTTGCTTGAAAAGTTTCTTCTGAGTTGATTAAATATTCTCTCCAAAATCTTGTTTACATTATTAATTTGCTCAGCAACCCCTGTCTTCAGAGAAGTGCGACTTTCCACCTGATCCCTGAAGGGTTAGCACATATTTTTAATTAAAATGGTCTTGAATAAATTGAGTTGTTATTCTTACAGGTTATATTACTAATAGTATTAACTCCAAATAAGATAAAAGGTTAAAAAACAAGGTACATTATAAGTAGACAAATATAGGTGACTTGGACACTGAAAGATACACCTAAACCTCATATAAAGACTGGACTCCAAATTATGAAAAAGGGACAGTGAGTCATTTCTATAGTTTTCATGAACGATTCACAGCAGCAAAGAATGTAAAGATGTGTCAAAAGTTTACAAGTTTAAAGTACAAACTGAGCACTTCCTTTAGGAAAAGCTAAAACAAAATTAAACACCATTAGAAAGATTTTGACACTTTGCTCTCTTATGATCTAAACTATAGTAACAGAGTTGTGTACATAATGATGCAATTATATGCTGTCATGAACAGTTTAATTATTATATGCCTGAGTGGATTTTTTTTAAAAAATCAAGTGCCCCATAGAACTTCTACACCTGAATGCTTCTAACCCAGCTTTGCCATACTTTCACTATATTCAATTCTCTATGAACACAGAGGAGTGGTCTTTACTTTAAAATGATTCTATTTAAAATTCTTTAACTTGGCTTTTAAGCCCTTAACGATTAGGTGCCATTTTCTCAGCATCTACCCTGCAGAGGGGCTCAACTCATCCATTCATTCTTTCCGACATTTGAATGCCTCCCACACGCCAGGTACCAGGCTAGGGTGTGAGGCGGACATTTGAAGGAGGCCACAGGATCCAACTGACAAAGAAGAGGACTGGAAACCAACAGGGAACTCTGAAGCAGAGAGGCAGCTTTGAGTCATGTCTGTGCACTCCGGTTCCACAGTCAGATCTAGTTTATTCCTAGGTGTGACGTGAGGCAAGTTACTTAAGCTCTCTGACTCAACCTCTTCTTCATCGGGAAAATGGGGGCAATGAAAGCCCCTACTTCGTGAAGTTGTTGTGAGGACTAAATGAGATGCCTATGCCAAGCTCTTAATACAATGCCTGGCACAGAGTCTGTGCTCAGTGAGTACTAACTGCCATAGGCTGATCATTATATTATTACTGTTGCTTTTTGCATTGTAATAAGCGTCATGATGAGCTATGTGGAGGGTGCTAATAAGAGTGCCAAGGAAGACCAGTAAATCTTTCTGGAGCAGCTCAGTCTGAATGGACAGAATTGTAGGGGAGAAAATGCCAAGTAATGGGTCTTCAGCATTTGTTCAAGAAAAATTTCAAGAGAAGATGTCGTGTTCATTTAAATGGCTGTTTTGTCTTAAGAAAGCAGCCTGCAGCTACTGATCAGACCAGAACCCTAGCCATGCTGATGATGACTATCATCATCATCCATAAATTCATTTGCTGCATCATATCTTGGCATACAAATGCTCATTTGTTACAATTATCCTTTCAGTTTGACACGGAGAGAAAGCAACCAGAAAGCAACTTCTATTACCCTGGGAAGCTCCTCCAAATAATTAAAATTCTGAAGCTCTCCTCAAGCTGAAGGCAGATCAGACCCTCATCAGTGGCACGTTCTATTAAATAAGCAGATTCATGTTTGTTGTTCTTCCCAGCACAAGTCCTTGAGCTCACAAATCCCACAGCACTGAAAGTCATTATTTTTTAACCTAATTTAATTTTTAAAGCCCCAAATCCATCTTCTGAAAAGGTCAACATTTCTTGTATAGGTCTTGGGCCCCTTCTAGGTACTAGTCACTGTGTTAGGATTGTTACACACAGGATCTCATCACCTATCATCTTTCTAGGGACATGCTGCTATTACTCAGAGTTTTCAAGATAAGGAAACTGAGGCACAAGATAGGTGAAGTCATTTACCCAAGTTTCATTATCTCAAACATATCAGAGCTACGATTTGAACTCAACTTTGAACTCAATGTCCATAGCCACTGCATTTGAGCATAGGCACCTTGAGGATACATTTTATTTTCTTTCTTTTCTTCGATTTTTTAAAGCAATACTCATTTTCAAAATACAAATTAAGGTAGGGGTGGGGGTGAGGGTGAGGTAAAGTGAGGTGAGGGGGGTGAATGGTGGCAAAAGGAAAATGAAAGCAAATTATTCAGCCACTGAGGTCAGATGTTAAAGTGGAATTCAGGGATGACCCCCATCACGTTGGGTTTTTCATGAAGATTAGGCAGGGTTCTCTTTATAACCAAAGACTGAATTCAATTTTGAGGCAGGGTTCTAGGCAGCAATGGCTGCTGATTTCCTATTAGACTGTGACGTTTTCCCCATATCATTTCCCCCCATTATTTTCAATTTCCCCCGTTATTGAGCTTCATACCAGAAACCTTCTCCCAGGCATTTACAAGGTGACTGGTTGAGCCTTCCTCATAAAACAGGATGAAAGCAACTTATCTACATGCAAGTCTTTAGGACCAACCACATGACAACTGTTGATGAAGACAAGGTTGTTGTAAGGATAAAAATGAGACAATGCTTTGTTTAGCACAGCGCCAGGTACACAGTGGGCACTTAACATGTGTTTGTTCCATTATTAATAATAATTTTATGGATATTATCGTAATTCCTAAAAAGAGTCATTTAACTAATATCAGAGTAATACCCCGTGTCCGATGCTCTTCTCTCAAGATTATGCAACCCAACAGAGAGAAGTAACTAAAACAAATGACCAGCCCCCACGGGGAGGCATCCTGCAAGTGGCTGCCCTGTTTCACTTGTGGTAACAGCCACATGCTCAGCCAGAGAAAGTTATTTTAATAAACATTCATCAATAGGGAGAAATTAACCCTGGATTAGCTTGGCATCAGAGATAGGAAATTCATAAAGAGGAACAAAAATAATTTTTTTTAAAGGGTGAAAATCCATTACTAGACATACCTCCTTACCAAATGCAGTTCCAATTAAATACCATTACCAGTCAGATAAACTGAGTCCAACAGTGGTTGGATTCATGGAATGAGCTAAGGAATTTAACTAGTCAATTAACCTCAAAGAAGATGTCCAATCCATGTGCATGAAGGCACTGCCAGTTAGCCTGACTAGCAAAAAGAGTTGGCATGTAAAGGGCCCCCAGACTCAATTCACATTTCATCAGATGCCTCCCGATAATGTTGGCTCACAGCTGGATTTGTACAACACAAAATACACACAGTTGCATTTAAATATTTATAAGTATAAATACTCAAAAGGGTGTATCTTTTTTACTTATCATACAGCTTATGGAAAAAAGGTTGCAAAACTCTTGCATGCCTCAAATGAGGGTGGCCCCCAAGGCTTTCTTCACTGAAGTTGAAGAGCATGTATTTCACACCTACTCTGTTACACTCACCCCTACCCATCTCCCAAGACCAGAACTGACTTGTTACTTCCCTTCCATGCTGACTTTAGACATAACTGTCAGTTGTGCAAAGTCACACTTTGGAGAACGCTCTCTTCTTAATGACAACGCTAATTATAGAACTAACCTGTTTAGTCTCTTGCCCCAAAGATTTCAGCATTTAACTCAACTCTCCCATAATTCACTGTAGTGCAGCAATTAAATTAATGGCAAATCAGCAGTGTGGAATCCTTTAAACCCCTAGGGGCTTGTTCCTTTGATTAGACCAGATCAAGGGAGCTGCAGCTATTTGCAGGCAGATTAGAGGGGCTCCCTTTTTTCATTGCCGTCAGCACTGAAGATTGAAAGGTCGTGCGTGTTGACATCTCACCCATATCCACCTGTGACAGTTTACATTGAGGTTATTCTTAAACAAGGTTTTCAGTACAGCAAGAGAACCATATCAGGTTCAGGAGGCATGAAGGCACCCTTATACATTTCAGGCAAAGGTACCGGGCAGGTTTAAACATCTCTTCTTTCTCAGCACACCCTGGCTGCCACCTCCAGGGGCTAATAACTGATGCAGGCAACCAGTGTTCTGATGCTCTGTGAGATGCTATGCAGCCTTCAGGGTCATACAACACCCAATTAGGCTCTTCATGGTTTGGGGGCTAAGTTGCATTTTATCACATTTTAATCTTTGGCAGAAAGAAAAGCATCTCTCAAAATGCATTTATCAGTCATACCCAAATCTAGCTTCATCAAAATCACCTGGACTTTTTCTATTTAAAAAAGTTCGGGCTTCCCTGGTGGCACCGTGGTTAATAATCCGCCTGCCAATGCAGAGGACACAGGTTCGGTCCCTGGTTCGGGAAGATCCCACATGCTGCAGAGCAACTAAGCCCGTGCACCACAACTAATGAGCCTACCTTCTGGAGCCCACGAGCCATAACTACTGAGCCCAAGCGCCACAACTACTGAAGCCCAAACGCCTAGAGCCCATGCTCCGCAACAAGAGAAGCCACTGCAGTGAGAAGCCCGTGCACCGCAACGGAGAGTAGCCCACGCTCACCGCAACTAGAGAAAGCCCACAGGCAGCAACGAAGATCCAACTCAGCCAAAAATAAAATAAATAAATAAAATAAATTAAAAAAAAAAAAAAAGTTCAAACAAACAGCTTCCCACAACTCACCCCAGAGCTAATGAATAATTATCTCCTGAGGATTGGGCCGAGGAATCCGTTGTTCCCAAAAGCTCCCAAGATGGTTCTAATAATTACCCCATTCAAGGAATCACTGGCATAAGTCATAATGCAAAGGTATAAGGAAGTTCACATGAAGTATATAAATAACAATGCTCAATTAACTTAAACAATGAGTAGGCTTGGAAAGTCAGGCTGCCTGAGATTAAAATCTCACTCTCTACGGTAAATTGCTGAACCTCTCTGGGTCTCAATTTTCCTCACTTTTCAAACGGGATTAATAACACCACAGACACATGTATGTAAAGCTCTTAACTTTGGGCCAGAACCAAAGTAACCTGAAAGTATGAGTGATTATTATTCTTTAACCAGATTCCAGAAATTCGAGAAAACAAAGCTCAGTGTATAGTAGTATACAGATTTTCCACAAAACAGAGTAGTGTTTTTCCTCTCACTCAATTCCTTACACTTAATACTAAGTGTGGATTAGGCTAAACGTAATGAATAAATTAGAATTACAAGCTGCATTACTTAATAATTAACTTAATTCTAAGGCATCATCAATTCACTAATAGCTTTCCTGAAGTTAAAGAAAGGAAACACATATGTGATGATTGTAATTGGGATGACTGCATCCCAATTTCAGAAATGTTAAAATTCCCTGGGGTGAGGTGAGATGAGAGAATCAGATCTCATATAGAACCCAGAAAAGTCTGTATTAATAGGACTACACGTACCAGCCATATATAAAGTCCTTCTCCTGAGTTGCAATCAGTAGAACAAGAGTCCTACAAAATATTCCAGTGGCAAATAGTTTGGGAATCACTGTCTGTGGATCACCCTCTTCCCCACACCTCTCTCTCCATAGGTTTACAATGCATATTTGAGGCACACACACATACTTAAAAATCTGAAGGTTGAGAAGTCTTCCAACAGAAATACCAACTTAACTTGGCTTGAGCTTTCCTTCTTACCCTTTGGGGAATAAACCCTATCAGGACATATTTTGAAAAACAGTAAATTAAGGCCAAGTTTCTTGGCTATGCTAATTATGAAAATGTTTGTCCAAATATCCTGTCTGGTTAGAATGAGAGGTCTACGGGGAAAGGAGTTCCATGTCGTTAGACTAACTGCAGGAATCACAGCTTCCTTCCAAGGGTGATAAGACCTTTCTGTGTTGTTGTTTATTGGATTTTTAAAAATGAACCATGAGAAAGCAACAGAGAAAGCCATTACTTTTCCTGAGAAAGCTTCTAAGTTGAGAAAATTATTGAGCATTTATAATGCATGATAATTTGACAGACACTTTTACAGTTTTTAATTATTTCAATAAGATTAAAAATCTAGAACTGTTTATTCAGACCCACCTTGGTAAAAGAAATGTATTCAATAAGCACAGAGTACAGATAGCTTTAATATTACTTGTAGACCAGGAGGATCCATTTCTCCCAAAACATGTATCATCCCAGGTGTGCTGTGATTTACAATCCCCAAAGCATTAAAGTTTGAATTGTGAATCTACTGTTTCAGATTCATTGGAATTCTGATCCTACAGTCACTCTAAAATAGATGCAGGCTAGAAGAAAATTCTCCACATTTTAAATCCAGATGGCCTATATCAGCTAAATATTTTTTCATGGCTTCTTCTGAAAATTCATGTTGGAAATAGTGAGTTAATTTAAGTAGATATGAATTTAAGGGGTCCTTAGTCATCAATCCCAAACTTAGGACTCTACTTCAAGAAAATATGCTTTAACTAAGTTAAAAAGTAACAAAAAATATATATATTACAACCCTAGCATAGAAAACTTTTAAGAAAATTCCCTTAATGTTGAGGGGGAAAAAAACTCTTTCACGTTCCATTGTGTGATCAAATAAAATTTTTTCTTCACTTTGAAAAATGAGATCTTTATTTGAACTAACCTCTGGGAGCACTAAAACAAGACCTGATTATTTCATTGAATTCTCTAGTATTAAATATGTTAATCCCTAACCCTAATTTTTAATCATGATTAAAAAAAGAATTCCAAAAAATCCTGTTCTACTGCTTCTAGTCTTAGACTGTTAGAAACCCAGGACCTGGATCACACTATGCAACATTCGTAAACAAACAAGCTCTTGGGCTCTCTCGACTATAGATACAAATACTGGCGTACCCTGGAGAGACTGCTTGCTGGGTTGCAGACCACCACAGTAAAGTGATTATCACAATAAAGTGAGTCATACGAATATTTTGGTTTGCCACTGCATATAAAAGTTATAGTTACACTATACTGTAGTCTACTAAGTGTGCAATAGCATTATGTCTGAGAAAAAACAATGTACACACCTTAATTAAACAAATACTTTATTGCTAAAAAATGCTAACTGTTACTGGAAAATGCAGGGTTGCCATAAATTTTCAATTTGTAAAAAAAGCAGTATCTGTGAAGCCCAAAAGCCGAGTGAAATAAAACAAGGTATGCTTGTATATATAAATATACATAGAAAGACTCTCCAGCAGTCTGGGAGACATTACTATACTGAGTAATTCAGCTAAATGAAATCAAGCAACTGATAAAAAGAATTGCAACTTGCTCTCTTTATCACATTTAAATCTTTTTCTAAGATGAAAGAAAGCAGCTATATCATAGACTTAAAAAGCACATTATGTTATAGTGTGATCTCTTCTCTATCACTGTAAGAACCGTTCAGCTGTACATGACAAGGCCACTTCAAATTATTCCCTATTTGAAGTAAAAAAGGCGGAAGCTTTTGCATTCTGCAAGTTACCTCCATGTTTGCCCATTAAGCATTCAGAGTCAGTCTCTCACCTAAGAGTCTTAGAAAATAGGCCATTATTTTATTTAAGGGCAAAGGTCTTCAAGGGCAGTGAGAGGCAGGCTAAGAATGGGAGACCACAATCAAGCCATGTTCTGCCTAACTGGAGTACCCCACTTGGAATCTGTTTGATAAACCGATTATAAGATTATAAGTGATAAAGGAATGTGCAGATTAAAAATAAAGACCTGAAAATCACTATTTTAGTGGAAGAGGGACACGCATGCAAGACAAGACTCACCCTTGCATCAAGGTGAGGATCTCGGGTAGGACCTCCTGTTTGCTGAGACAGTCCTTTGTACCTAAAGGCCCAGAACAAAGGGCCACATTATAGAGAGTGCCCTGCCTGCCAGCTAAGAATCAGCAACAGCTCTGTTCCAGGAGCACAACTCTGAATCCTATTAGTGATTCAAGTACTGAAACAGAGGTTGAAGTGCTCAGGTTTGCCTAAGGCAGTACCAGTCTACAGTAAAAGCACACGCTGAATGGGTGCCACCAATGAACTGGGCGTGGTGCCGGGAGCAAGGGCCATCCTTGAACCACAACAGTCACAGTTCCTGTCTGCCTGGAGTTCAAGTCTAATGGAAGGATGATGATTAATCAAATAATAAAAAGAGCTACCAAATAATGAGCCCCTTCTATGCATCAGGGACCATTCGAACATCAACTCACTTAACCCTCACCACACCTCTAAGAATGAGGTACTATGACATCTCCATCTTACAGAAGAGGCACTGGGGAAGAGCATCAGGGCAGAGGTCAAAGCACCAGCAAAGGAACCATGGTAGGGGAAGGGCAGGGTGAGCATGGAGACTAAAATCCGGCCTGTCAGGCCAGAGAGCATAGACAGGGTGGTGAGCATGGGATGCTGGATGGCAAGAGACAAGAGAAGAAAGATGCATCAGGGCCATGCTGGGTAGGGTCCTGTCAGCCACTGTAAGGAGTTTCTGTCTTTATCCTAAGACTAATGGGAACTCACTGCCGGAAGGTCACTTGGCCATACATGTGTTTTCAGAAGTTCTCTCTGGGTTCATCTGCACAATTTCTGAGCGCAGTCAGGATTTACCTGGCACAGTCTTCTCTCACAGACTGACCAACGCAAAACCAACCCCATTCTGGATCATTCTGAATGTTCCTGATGCGTTTCCATGGCCTGCCATGGACTGACCACCTCGGTAGTAACTGCTCCAACTAATTTCAACCTGACTTTCATCATGTGGGAACACACATCAACTTCTTACACTTTAGCATGGAAGGGGAACTTTGAGAATAGCGAAGTTTAAAAACAATGCTATTCTCAAAAAAAAAAAAAAAAAACAAACAAAAAAAAACAATGCTATTCTCTTTAAAATCTTTTCTTCATTTGTAGGTGGTAGAAGGAGACAGAAATGATATCACATTATGGAATATCATGGGACATCTGTTCACACTTAAAAGTATTTAGGTGTTATTATATGTAAATGTTGAGAAGAAAAAAAGTCCTGTTTTCCTTATCTCTTGGGAATCAAGCTTTGCTTTAAAAAAAAAATTCTGAGAATTGACAGAAAATGATTTATCTATACTTATTTCTCTGAAAAGAAAATAATTTTTCTTCTTTCAGTGTATAAGGGTTTAATCACATTTATAAGGATTTTATCACATAAGAGTAACCACTGAACCCTGAACAAGGGCAGAATTCCATGGGACTGAGTCTTTGAATCAGAACTACTGGTCCTAAAAACATAACTCCATAGATAGTGATTAAATACCCATTACTGCACCCTCCCTCCATCCCTTCCTCCATTCCTCCCTCTCTGAAGAGAGAAGGGAACGTTTTACTAAATCTACCATTTATTAGGGGGGAAAAGGCATAAAACCCTGAATTCTAATAATCATGATCTTGCAAAGCCATTCATGCAGGAGAAGTTATAGTGTGTCTGGAGGGATGGCCTTGGATATGGACGTGAACTTTAATCAAAAGAAACTGGAATCCAGGAGAGGCTCTGGCTTTGGGCAATTAACTTAAGCCCTCTGGGCTTCAGTATCCACATAAGTAACAGGGAAAGGGTAACAATATCTAAGATTGTGGTAAGATTAAATATTTAGCACAGGGCCTGGCACAATAAAGGGTAGTGGTAGCAGTTTTTTATTATTATCCACAAATAGTATAACTGTGCCTAAGAAGTAACATCTACTTTGGGTTGGACCTATTGCCCTTCTAGGAAGACTGTTGTGAAGAGAAATATCAGAAAGTTCTTTTGTGGGAAAATGTATCATTTGCCCTTCATCTGCCGAGTTTGGGAGTGTCACCACAACCTCTTCATTTCCCCTTAACTCCTTTGGAAGTGTAGAAGTAAAAAGAAGGAAAACAACCTACTTAATAAGCAATACTGTGGCAGAACTGAGCCCACTAAAAGATCCTTTTGTCTCTTGCTCAAGGCATGACCCAATGAGCAGAAATAGATTTGTCCAGGTTCCCCTGCATTCTTGACATGAATAGAAAGCCTCTGGGCCAAGTCCATGCCATTGAATCTTCCACTGTTCAACTAGAAGATGAGCAGAGTCATATTTCAAATAAAGGAATTAATTTGGTATTAATCATATTTTTACTAATTTATTAAGCCAATTTTATATCAAGATGGCATCGTAAGACTCCGTCTTTTAAACAATTCATTCTTAGGCCCATTTATTTCCTCAAACTAAATTCCTACTCTTTTGATTCTGCAAAGTTTTGTACAATGCTCTGCTGTAAAAGCAGTCTGGTCTTTGCTGCCTTTCAACTCTACATTCTTTGTTTTCTCATAGAGAGCATAAAAATATTTGTAATCCTTCAAGAACTTCTGACAGGATAGGAAACTGCCTTTATGCGCCCAAAAGCCCCCAATCCCCAAGACATCTAAGCAAGGTAAGTTGGGGGAAACATTTAAATAGCAGTAATTATCATATCTCCGATTGCAAGAAAAACAAATGCCTCAAATACCATTATTCATTTAAGTTTTCTGACAACCTGACATTTATCTTTTTTGGTGTTATATTATAGAAATGTCTCTTATTATATTCATTTTAAAGAGACTGACTACTTTTAATACTAATGAGACACATGTCCCAGAGTTGATCCTTTTCTGCAAAAAAAAAAAAAAAAATTGGAAAAAGCTAAAGCTATTATGCTGATTACAAACCAAAGTGTGTTACAGTAAATGATGCAAAGAAAATTCAACAAATAGGTATACGCACTTGAAAGTGGTACTTCTCCGCTCTCAAAGTGCTGGTTGTAAGATAAGCACCAACACTGAGAAATCCGAAATCCATCCCCATATAGACGGCTGGCTTTTTCAATAAAATTCAATTCAAACCAAACAGTAATTAAAGCAGTTAATTTGTATGAGCACTGTTCCAAGCTTAACTAAAGGGCTGAGGGGAGCTGGATGCCGGGAGATCAATTAGGAACCTATTAAAATATTCCGAGAGAGAGATAGGTAGATAGGTAGGTAGATAGATAGATAGATAGAGAGTGAGAGAGAGAGAGAGAGAGAGAGATAGGGAGTGAGAGAGAGAGAGAGAGAGAGAGAGAGAAAACAAACTTGGGATAGAGAAGTGGAAATAGAAAAGGAGGACGTGAGAGATAATCACGAGAGAATGACCAGGAACTGGAGAGAAGATGGGAAAGTGAAGTAGAATAT
This sequence comes from Balaenoptera borealis, assembly GCF_965194805.1. Classification (NCBI taxonomy): domain Eukaryota; kingdom Metazoa; phylum Chordata; class Mammalia; order Artiodactyla; family Balaenopteridae; genus Balaenoptera; species Balaenoptera borealis. The sequence continues at coordinate 33,141,324 of NC_138869.1, read as the reverse complement.
TTCAAGGCTTCAGAAATTTGACAATGGGAAGGCCATTATCCATCCAAAGAAATGGAAAAAGCAGTGGTTTGGTAGGGAAGAGTTTTCAAAATACTGAGTTTGAGGCATCTGCACATGAAATGTGACCCCACAGAGAACTGTAGTTAACAACACTGGGAGACATATCAGAGGTAGAGATGTTATTTTGGGATATGGTTACAGAACCTTATACTCAGAAGGGGAACTGGAAAAAAAGACATCTCCAAAAATCCCAATGCATTTTTCTCCCGAACACCAGCAGTGACACAATCAGGACAGGGACTGTGTCTGCTTACCCAGCAATCAAGAGAGATAAAGTAGTTGAGGCCGACAGAGGGCAGAGGGTCAATCCTGACCGGACCAACACCAAAGGCAAGATTTTCTTCTGGTAGAGGAAACCAAAATAATTTTCATCATTAAGCTTATTTTTTTCATCCAGGGAAAGATGAAGATGTGTTCACATCATAATAATTTGAAAAATTCAGAATTAATGAAAAAATAAGCCTCAGAATCTTAAATCAACTGAATATAACAACAGAGAATGGATGCAGCCCCAAGGGGCCTCTGTCACATTCATACATAAGAAAAACACCAGTCATGTTTATAGACCAATTTTATAGGGCTAAATTAATGAGCAGTTTTGGAGTGTTCTGGAAATTCCACAATATTCTTTTTTATATTAGAGCTTTTGCATTTAGTAATGGTTAGATAAGAAAATCATTAACTACATCTTCAAAAGAGTAGAAGTGAGGCACAGGAGGCTCAATTTCACCTGTGTATTACTCTTAAAACATAACTCTAATTTTTACATAGCACTATTTAAATAGAAAACACAACTGACTTTTACAATGACCCATGTTGAATTTGGTGCCATTTCCCACTTCTAGAAATTTGCTCATGTCAGAAAAGCACACTACTTATACTCCCTTCAATATAAACCAATTGCCTGGGAAAGAATGAAAAAAATAGGAATAAAAATAATAATAGCAGCGGTAACTGAGGAGGTATTTACTATGTGCCAGGCACGGGGCCAGACAGAGACTCTGTGTTCATCATTTTTTTAAACTTCACAACATTTCTATCAGTTAGGTATCTTGTGATGTCCACTGAACAGATGAGGAAACCAAAGGTCAGGGAAGTTAACTCAGTTACTTAAATATTTTTCTCCTTGGATAAAATTACATATGTCACAGGGTCTGAAAGCTTTTTTTTTTTTGCCTGCCCATCCATTCCTTGGTGAGCCTTTTTTTTTTTTTTTTAATTTTATTTATTTATTTTTGGCTGCACTGGGTCTTTGTTGCTGCGCGCGGGCTTTCTCTAGTTGCGGGGAGTGGGGGCTACTCTTCACTGCGGTGTGCGGGCTTCTCGTTGCGGTGGCTTCTCTTGTTGGGGAGCACGGGCTCTAGGCACGCGGACTTCAGTGGCTGTGGCACACGGGCTCAGTAGTTGTGGTTCACGGGCTCTAGAGCGCAGGCTCAGTAGTTGTGGCGCACAGGCTTCATTGCTCCGCGGCATGTGGGATCTTCCCAGACCAGGGCTCGAACCCGTGTCCCCTGCCTTGGCAGGCGGATTCTTAACCACTGCGCCACCAGGGAAGTCCCCAGCATTATTTTTCTAGTCAATTACTTATTTATGTAAGAAACAACAAATAATCATTAAACTCAACATAAGTAGAAATTGAATTTAATACTGTGGTTATTACTTTGAAACCAAAACTCTATCCTCACCAGAAACCCACATTAGCAAAGCACCCAAGGGTTGAATGGAGTTGAAGGAGCATTTGTGAGCTCAGAACTACAGCAGGCAATGTAGGAACTGGAGGGGCTGTAACCAGGAACCCAGGGAGTTTGTGGAAAATCACAAGGTTAGGGTACCAGTTTTTTGGTCACTTAGACATAGAGTTAGGTGCTTACCAACTTCATGGGCTGGGCCCAACCAGTTAACCTGCCCAAACCTCATGTTCCTCTAGTGGAAACAAAATGGGGATGCTAATGCCACCAACCTCCCAGCTTCATCATCAGCATTGTACGGGAAAATGCACACAAAGCACTTAGCACAACAACTAGCATACAATTCACTAAGTAATACAGCTCTCATCATCATTACTGTTGTCAGCAGTAACCATGACCTCAAGGAGATAATAGAGGCAGGAGGAGAAGAAAAAAAAGACAGCTATGAGGTCAGTCACAGCAGTCTCCAAATTCCAACTCTCTCATTTAGGGGGTGTGCAAAGTTACTCAACACATCTGAACTTTACTGTTCCTAGGGATAAGATATAAATTAAAATACTCCCCTTGAAGGACATGGAAAAACAGAGCTAATGTGTCAAAAATACCATACACAGAGCCTGGAACATAGGAAGTTTCTTTTGTTGTTCGTATGAAGATGCTTTCAACACTAAAATCATGCAACAATTACAGGCCATAGAGGAAATAAATGCAAATGTCAAATAAAAACAAATCCCGCTGTAGGTAAAGAAAGACTTTACTTGAAAGGACAATTGCAATAAGGTGAAAAGGACTATTATAATAGGAAGAGGAAGACTATTGCAATAGGGAGAGAGTTCTGACCATGAGATCTCTAAGTGTCTCAAAGGTCAGCAGAAAGGAATTTTCTTTCCTAGGGAGGGGTCAACAAAGCTAGAAAGAACCAGCTGTGGTGAAGTAGGATGAGCAAGTGGTCTGTCTGGACAACTGATCAGGGAAAGTTTTTCCCTGAGGTCACCCAATCCTCAAGGAGGGGTTTTTTAAGGAGGAGCAGTTCTGCATTCCAGTGGCGCAGGTGAAGAGCAAAGTTCATGGGCCTGGGAGAAGGAGAGAAGCTTGACTCAAGTTTGGTCAGTTTAAGTTGCATGTATTTGAACAGAGGGTACAAATAGTTCAGGCAAAGGCAGAGAAGGGGAATGTGCAGGGTCTGGCCTGGGCTGGCCATAGGCACACAAGAGGGGCATCCATGAGTCTCAGCTAAGCCATATGGGCAAGAGCAGTTCTTTGCAAGCCTTTCTCCTGAGGACAGGGGTAGAGGGTTTCTCTATCTATTGTTATATTCCAGGAACACGGGGCTCAAGCAAAGATTAATATTATCACAAACAAAACTATACATATAGAGTTCTGTACTTTTAATGAAAGAACTTGTTGTGATATCATATTCAAACCATCACCACTGGTTTTTTTCCTATAAAAATAAGAAATATGTAAGAGGTTAAAAGAAAGTCTCTTATTAACCCATGGGGGGCAGGGGAAGCAATTTTAACTGCTTGAGGATTTTAGAAATGTATTTTATATTTTTTTCATTTCTTCTTTGAATGCAATTTCATTAGTTAGAATGTTTCACACACAACCTCAAACATAGCAAATTCCAGAAAAATGGCTGATACACAAAAGAAGGCTACTAAGACAACAGGGAAGTATGTCATTCCTTTCCTGTCATTAACTATTCATTTTCTTTGAAGAGAGACGCAGAGAGGGTATTTGAGTGTTTATACCTGTTTTGGGGTTTCTAACAGAGTTAGGTCTTCTATTAAGTCTTCTTTGATATGATTATTATTAGCTTATGTATACTGAATGTGTACTATCTTGCCAGGTATCACCCTAACCACATTATGTAGTAATTACTATAGACCTCCACACAGTCCAATGAGAGCAGTACTATTGTTAAAATATTTCATATAAATTTTTGCATTCTACAACTACTGCAGAAAACCATACATTATTATTCTGGTACATGAATTTAATGCCAAAAGGTTAATTGAAGTTTTCATCTATGACAATCAGTATACACATGCAGATATAATCACATACAGAACATAAACTTGCATGATTCATGGATCAAGTAGAGGACATATTAAACATTTTTATCTTGGTGGGCAGGAAGCTCAGACTTGGATTTAATGATCAATCTAGAACCAATAATGATTTCACCCAAACTTCTCTAATAAGAGGAGGAAACAACATTGTTCCACTCTGTTCACGCTGCAAATAAAAGGTGAATTATCTTGGTCTGAGTCCTGCCTGCTCACTTCAGAAAGTAGAAAGTTCAAGCATTCAGAAGCATGGAGACTTTTAGTTGGGTAACAGGCAGGAAACTAGTCCTCATTGTAGAAATAATAACAACAGGGACAAAAGTAACAATAACTGATAGTAATAACAACAACTAGGGCAATAATAAAAATTGTGGCATAAATATACTGATTGCTACGACCTGCCAGGCACTGGTTGAGCCACTTATTTTACTATCAAATTTAATCCTTCCATTTAGAGATGAAGGAATGAGAGACAGTTAAGGTTACACAGCTACCAAAAATGGGAACCAGGAATTGACCTCAGGTGGTCTGACTGCAGAGCCAGGGCCCTTCAAAATAATCGGGTTTAATGACTTGGGTCCTGTCCTGGTCAATATATCAGAAAATAGTCTTAGCCCACAAGCTCAAGGGTAAGGGAGTCTAGCAAATTAGAATGAACTTCATTTACTGAAAACATATTAGGCTTTGATATGATACTGTCACCTCCAAACCAGTTACCTAACCATGATCATCTCATTTCTTAATGCCTCTCTCAGCAAAGAAATTGTGCTGTATATAAACAAGAGAATGAAACCTGGCAAAAACATTAGAAAAATGATGATGATGATGATGGTGATGATAGCTAGAGGAGCAGCAGCAGCAACAGATTTTCCATTAAAACCACCATTTATGTGCCAGGCTCTATGCTATGGGCATTACATATCACCTTTCTTCCCTACTATGTGGCATGTTCACTCACCTTACAAAATGTCTTACACATAACAGGCACTCCGTTTTTTTGCATTAATAAATGAACAAATAAAAGAAACAACAGAGTATATTGAGGGTAGAGAGACATTATTCATAACACGTGCTCAAAAATTCTCAGTGACACAGAGAGTATAATCACACCACATATCAAATCCAAGCCACATACCATGGAGTGTGCTATTGAAATGCAATGTAATATTACTATTGCTTTGGGAGTAACAGATGGAATCCGGTAAAGGACACTGTATTAATTATATTGTTTTCCATGGAACTTTTCTCAGGTTGCCCAGGACAGCAAGACTATAGAACATTCATGATGAAACTGTCAAAGAGGACTAGACTTGAGGGACCTTTGGGAGAAAAGAGATTTGAAAATAATGTACTGCCTGCCCATGGTACAGACGTGCCTGTCTCTGCAAGTAGGACCACATTATTGATCCTCCAAGGAAGAAAGAAAATATGACTTTGTCCCTTAACTGACATCAAAGTTATAGTGCTATGCAACAGTGCCCCAAAGCATTTGCAAATTTTTTTATTCAGACACAAAGCCTGAGTGTCCTAGGAGAAGACCGTAATGCCAACTTATCCAAAACGCAGTGGTCAGAAGGCTCAGTGGGAGGCCCAGGGGGAGGGTGGGTTAAGTCAATATTTGAGATAGACAAGTCTCTAGAATCAAAGGCCTTGAAAGTCTATGGTAAAATGAAGGACCCTCAGATCTTTCACCTTTTCATATACAGGCCCCAAACTACAATCAGTAATGGCAGTGATATCACAGAAAAAATAAAAGTCTACCTCTGAACTGAAGATATAGCTATTCTAAAGAGCAGTTTCCCTACCATTGCTCATTTGTCTAAGACTTTCTTGACCAACAGGAAGTAGTTAGTAAAGGACACATTTCTGTGCACCCGTTAGAAAGTATCCTTGTTCCAACAGCTATATCTATAAACTGATAAATGCTGTCAACTCTAACAGGAAGTGGAAAAGGTTCAATTTTCTAAGTATGCTAGAAGGTACAATAAATATTCACATAATATTTAAAATGAGTGAATGTAAACAAAAATAGAAATTAAGTGATCCAAAGCTGGGATTGTTAAGAGGAAGTTTTATTTTGTTTTGTTTTTTAATTAGAGAGAGAAAGAAAGATCAAGTCACATGTCAGATGCAATTGAGTTTTTTTTAAGCATAATCTAATCGTAAAATAGAGGGTCACAAAGAGTTAGAGCTGAATTGATCAGAAGAAGCATGTATTTCCATGCACTACAAACAACCATAATCCCTTGAACAATTCCCCCAAAGCTGCCTAACATCAAACATTAGTCAGTCCATTTAGGATCTATCAGCAAATTGGGAAACCTCCAAAGGGGCCTGACAGGTTAGGCAAAGAAAGCACTGTATGCCATCCCTTCTTTCAATGATGACTAAAGATCTACAGGTCAGTGAGGGGCAGGTTCTGTGTCTCCTCCATTAATTATTTAAGGTAATATCCTGGATGCTAGTAAATCCTGATAACCTCAAATATAAACCCCTTTGTGCTTCAAAGTTGTGCTTTCAATAAAGAAGCCAAAACACATCTCTTCTCTAAAAAGACATTTTATAATGCATATTTTATCTTTTATAGTTGGTGAATATCCTTTCACCAAAATAAATTTGGATTTTTTCATATATTTTGGGTCAACTTACAATAATAGACAGGATCCTGTCTCTCATTTACTGCACAATTTCTACCCATATTAGCCATCAGCCAATATATCCATGTAATCAACCTTGGTTACCTAGGTGTAGATGACGTAGAGCTTGTGATAAATCTGTTCACTAGCAATAATGACTGGGTTTCAAGGTTCTCTAACCTAGTTTTTTTTTTAATGGTGAATTTCAAGCATATAAAGAAATAGACAAACTAGAAAAATGAATCTTGATGTACCTACAACCTTGCAAAAATGATCAATTCATGGCCAATCTTGTTTCATGGCCAATCTTACTCTAATCTGCTCCCCAATCTCATATTATTTGGAAACAAATCACAGTCATTACATAATTTCAACTTATACATTTCTATATCTACCTCTCTAAAATACAAGGACTTTAAAAAAGCTTTAAAAAAAAAACCACCTAAATTTTAACAAATTGACATTAAGTATCCTTAAAAATAAAAAATTAATAATAATGAAAAAATTAATATTAACTATGCAGTAAATGTTCAAATTTCCAATTGTCTCATAAATATCTTAAGTCCAAACCTAGTTTTTAAAAAATCGTTAGTATTGCCAGTTAATTTTTTAAGCTACAACTACTGCTCAAAAGCAAAGTTAATTTAAATGTGCTTTAACTGAAACTACCGCCCTATTGCTCTTTCAGAGAGATAGATCACAAAATGCAACTACGGACTGTCAATTTTTCAGAAACCTTAGGAATGACTGATTTATTAGACAGAGTCAAATGATTTCAAACTAACTCCATCACAAGCAAATTGGCTCATAAACATCAGGTATACGATAAATAAGAGTTAATATTCGCTGAGGACTTTGTGTGCCAGATCCTTGGCTAATCTCTTTTGATTCGACTTCATTGAATCCTCATAACAGCCCCTGGAAAGGTTTGATGACTTACTTGATCATGGGCACCCAGGTAGTAAGGGACTGAGTAAGAGACTTAACTAAGCAAGCCAAACCACCCAAATACACTCCCATCACTGACACTGTATCTGGAACTTGGCGACACAAATGTAAGAGCTCCATGAGGGAGGCATAAGCAAGAAGAACATTCTGAGTAGGTCGCAGAATCCACTTAAAGTACAATGAGGAACTGACTTGCACTGGCTCCTGCAATTTCACAATTACCTTTTTTCTTTCTTTCTTTTTAGTTTAATCACCAGTCAGAGTCAGAAACATCAAAGGTGGAAATACTATCCAAGCAGAGGATCCACCCATGGAAGCAACAGTTAAGTCTAAGTTCTGCCATGAGTCACTGGGAAGGCTCACGTCCCATGTCACACTCCTTCAACATGAAGAAAATACAGATTTACAGTGTAGCAATTAATAGGTACAGTTATACACTTCTACAGGCTACAAGGAATCTATCTTGAACTTGCCTCTCCATTACTTCATGCTTGGGGTTTTCCATGGTGCCTGGCTATCTCACACTTGCTAATGGAGAGGAATAAGCATATCGTATATTCAAAACACTTCATCATCACATTTTATAGTACAAAATAGTGAGTCCCAAGTCTAGCTCATTCTCTGACAACTCAGAGATGATGAAGTCTTTAATGTCAAGCCATTTATACAGCAACATTTCCTCCCATTTTCATCTCCCCTTTCCTACTACCTCAAAGATATAACCAGGTGAAAAAGTTCAAGTTCTTTAACTCAGAGAATTTAATTCTCTAGCCAAAGCTAAGGGATTTGGACGGACCCTCTAATAGGCCTGTTAAAAATACCAAGTGATTAGAGGTTCTTTATTCAGTTATTTACAAGACCCTCTGTGAAGCCAACATTCTGTAATCCAAATGCAAATGTTCTGTGAAGGAAGGAAAGGTTAGAAAGAAAACCCTAACAAGACCCCAAAGCTACTCAAAGCATAAAGAGAAGTGAAGGTTCCTTTGACTTAAATATGAAGCTTTGTTAAGTGTTCAAAAAACCAAAGCAGTGGAGCCTTGCTGAACGATCTCTTAGTTCCTATGACTGAGCTAAAATATTATATTTGAGATGCTCAGGCCGTCACCATACTTGCTGAGCCCCTATCATGTCCCCAGCACTGTTTTAGGCACTGGAGCTCTGTCCTAGCCCTAGCTCACGTTTGCTGTGATTTGCTGTTTACTTTAGTGTGTGTGTGTGTGTGTGTGTGTGTGTGTGTGTGTGTGTGTGTGTGCGTGCTTAACCACTTTTAATAAAGAAACTTTAGAAAAGGAAACAGGTAGACTCCTCCACAATTTGGGCGCCATATAGGCAAGCAAATATATTTTTGATTATGCAGTTTAGGGAACCTCATAGTAAGGTTTAAAGATACTTTTCCTTTGTATCTGATTTCAAGTAACCTTATATTTGTTCATCTTACATTAATTGTAGACTGTTGAGAGGCACCACTCAATAAATGGGAGGGCACCTAGAAGCTAGCAGTGTTGCATGAGTGGAGTCTTGGAGGCCATCTGTGGGCTGAGGATTAATTCTACGGCTGCTGGATCATAGGAAGGTCTGGGAGGCCCTGGGGGAGAACCTAGGACCTCCAGAATGACAGAGCTGGGGGCACTCTTGGGAACTCAAGGAAATAGCTATATTCAACAGTAATATTTTGCTATTTTAATCACCAGTATGACTAAAGCAGCATTTATGACTAAAACAGAATCTCAGCAGTCCTGTGTCATCTAGTATGGAAAAAGAAGTCCAAGCCCCGTATTCAGGCTAATGATATGTTATATAACAAATAAATACCACGCAGATTTTACATAAACAGGAAGAACAGGTTATCTTGGACTTCTCAAAAGTTTTTATTGAAGATATAGCAAATAGCTAATGTGTAAAGATTCTAGAAAAATACTTTTTGCAACTTAACTTTCTCCAATACAACAAGCTTTACTCTTCCACGTGTCAGTTTTTATGTGAAACATGAAACCATAAAGATTTTTCCTGAATAATAATGATAATGACTACAAATGAACAGAGGCTATTTCATCTTTACTAGCCCCTTATCCATTTTAACTCACATATCCCACACTTCCTGCTACACACAGCACTTCCATGGTAGGTCAAGGGTTGAACTAGATGACATTTAGAGCACGAACAGTGCTGAGAGGTGTTATAAAAAAAAATAAACATGTCATAATGCATAATACATAACAAGTAACATTTTCAGAAAAAAGCAATATTATCTTCCTTTAAGTAAATATCACTAATTATTTCCCTCCAGAAGAGGAATGGAGTTCTAACATAAAGCTACCTATTCACTTTACCTTTTTTTCCTCAGAGGTATGGGTCGTGATTGGAAAAGTTGAAAAATCAAAGTCAAGCTGCAACTGAGAAATCTAGCAGATCACCTTTAGAAGGCGGAGGAAAAACACATGCTCTCATTAGAAAGCACGTGCTTGTACTCCTCACTTCTCAGAAAGCAATCGAAACCCTGATTTCCAACACTGTCCAGTTTAATGGAACATTAGTTAAACTCCCTTTATCAGTGTTCGAATTTTGAAAAACACACTGAATTAAACAAGAATACCAAGAAGATCAAATAGGAGTTTCCTTGAATTTAGTTTATATTCCTCTGGCCCAGACAGTATGTAGCACTGACTGCATGTACTTTAACTAAAGCCACATGTGCCCACCCACTAATCACTGACACCTGTTTCCACCATTCTGCTAAGAACCAACCAGAACATCTGCCCACTTTAAAGATTCTGTGCACATCTCAATTTACATAATGAGCTTTTAAACTTTTACTGCAAAAGGAGAAGCAGTCAATATGCTAACTTTTGAGGCTCTCTAATTTTCATTAGGCTCACCCTAATTTCTTTTTTGCCTTTGGAAAGAGGGTCTGTGCTTATTTTCATCACCAAAAGTTGGCCATGCTCACATACAAGCCAAACAGTATGAGGAATTCCTTCTACCTCAAGTTTCCCAGGCGCAGAACAGAAGGCATCCAACAGATGTCATCTGCTTGGAGTTTTTATTACTCTGAGGCAGCTGTATTACATTCTGGGCCTTGGTATTCTTCATGTATTAAATGAGAAGTGGACAGTAATCCTTCCAGCTTTAACACTGACTACGTTTACTGTTGACCAAAATAAGCACTGAATTTCAAAGCACAGGGACATGGGCAAGTTCTAAAACTCTGAAATAAATCAACACAAAGGACAACATTCTCCTAGCAATTAGGTAATCACAGGCTAAGATGTTCAATATTCATAATGTTTTTGTGAGCCAGACCTGAGTTTAGCCAGTCTTGTTTGTCTGTATTAAGCCAAAAAAAAAAAAAGTGGTAAGTTAATATTTTCACAATATCTAGTAGTTAAAAGGAGTAAAATGTTACATTAGACACCATTCCTGCTCCCCCCAAAAACACTTTCAACAGGTAACAGAAATGTGATATAGCTACCATAAAAGGAGCCAATAGCTACTGAACTCAAATTGTGTGCCAGACGTATATTTTATTTTCAAATAAAAAGTAACACTTATTCCTAACAACCCATTTTTTTATTTATTTACCACAATTATCCTTCATTTTAGAAAAATGGAAACTGAGGCTTAAAAAGTTTAATTTATTTTTCCCAAGGTCAAAACTGTAAATATTCAAAGCCCAGGTGTCTTCCTAAAACTTCTCACTCTCAAAGGACTTGAACACGGAAGGAATTCAGACGGTGATTTCAATCATGTCTCACTTGATTTGCGTGAAGAAAAATGTGATTAGATTTAAGTTTCACCTCTTCTCTCTCTTACTAATGCACTAAGGCAGGAATTGATAACAGCTAGCATTTACTGAATGCTTTCTGTGGCTCCAAACCCTGCAGATGATTTAACGAATTTTCAACTCAACCCTATAAGATAGGTATTATCATTACACTATTTTAAAGGTGAGGATACAAGTATCAAGATGTTAACTAACTCACACAGGTAGTAAATTCAGGCCTCTAACCAAGGCATTGTGGCCCCAGGATCCATGCTTTGACCCCTGTGCTACATTACCCTCAGCCTCCGAAAACAAAAGATAATTGCAAAGCAAAAGAGAAGAAGTGATGTATGCTCCGAAGCAATAAACCAAATCTCCTATCCTGAAATGTACACCCTGCACTCAAGCCTTCCTTGCATTTCCAAACTCAGGATCCCTATTGATTTCAAGGTGGAAGGCAATCTGGTGGTTCAACAATAAGTGGATAAAGTCAAACGGTGCCGAGTTGTTCCTTAGAAACATGTTAAAAGACTTATTAAATCAGCTCAGATCTGAGAAGCAAACCATAACCTACTGAAATAGGATCTGAAAATTAAGCAATAGCAAACTAGAGTGTATTCACATTTCAAGAAGAAAAATGGAAGTAATTCATTAGCAAGGCAAAATACAGTCAGCCAAACTGGCACATAGTTTCTTGCCTCTATATACACACTCTCTTCTCTCTCTCGACTAGGAGCCCTACAGAAAACAAGGTTATAACAGGAATGCTGACACAGTTGATCTTATAACATATCATACCGAAAGCTATAATTATATCTTCTAATTGAATACTGGGTGAAAGAAATGCCAACCAGGACAAAAACATAGCTAGCTAGAAGCAGTCCATCAGAATTTTTGGATTACAGAAAATGCATATGAAACACTATTATCTTCCGACACAGCCAGAAGATGTCAGACAATCAATTCATATAACATGCCAGCTTAATAAAATCTACATACAAAATTTATGAATGCAGTAATATTCCTTTTTATTACAACTTATTAATGGTCAATTTAATGAACATCTACAGCTGGAGTGATTTGGTTCTGTATGATATTTTAATCATCTTTAGCTGTGGATTTAAATGCATTTCATTTTATAACCATCAGCTACATGAGATAAGAAAGCCTTTACATAAGTACTGAGATATTTGGCGTAGGTTACCAATTTCATCTTTATGTTGTTATGATTTCCTTAAAATTTTTTTTACAAGAGAAACAGAATTAAATGTTCCATTACAATAATATTTGCTTTAATGTTTATATTAGAACACAAAGGTTTCTTGACGCTGTATTACATGTTCAGTTAGTTTAAAACCTCCTTTCCATTCCTTTTCCAATAAAAAAAAACTTTCCAATCTTATTTATATAAAACAATCTTCCTCAAAGCTATTATCCTTTAAAAAATATCCTGCTGGAATGTTGACATCTCTGACATAAATATTCTTGGAAATTAATACATCCTATTCCTTAAAGTAAAATGTCTTACTTATTTCCATTTATTGGTTGACATATTCTTTTAAAAACTGTGTTCAAGGGCTTCCCTGGTGGCACAGTGGTTGAGAATCTGCCTGCTAATGCAGGGGACATGGGTTCGAGCCCTGGTCTGGGAAGATCCCACATGCCGCGGAGCAACTAGGCCCGTGAGCCACAACTACTGAGCCCGCGCGTCTGAAGCCTGTGCTCCGCAACAAGAGAGGCCACGATAGTGAGAGGCCTGCACACCGCGATGAAGAGTGGCCCCCGCTTGCCACAACTAGAGAAAGCCCTAGCACAGAAACGAAAACCCAACATAGCAATCAATCAATCAATCAATCAATCTTTAAAAAAAAAACAAACAAAAAAACTGTGTTCAAGTCAACATTTCCTACAGATTTTTGGCTAAAACTAAATTTTACCATATGGTGCAAATAATGGAGGGAACAGGCAACATTTAAGAAAACAGAAAAACAACAGTGGATAAATGGGAATACAAATATTCAGAGTTTAAAATGTTGGTACCCATCTATGGTCACAAAATCATATTGGGTTGGCCAAAAAGTTCGTTCGGGTTTTCCCGTAAGATGTTATGGAAAACCCCGAACGAACTTTTTGGCCAACCCAATACCTAGGTGATTTTCATTTTAGCATTAGAGCCTTGGTATAAAGACCACACTCACCTTTGGGAGTCATCTCAGTAAGATGGATATCGAGCAAAAGGCTAAGGAATCTAGGTCATGACATTAAGGTCCAGAGTTGGCTGGCTAAACTAGTAAATGCACAAAAATCACTATTAAGGAATGAACGATAGCAGTTTTTAAGTTAACTGTCTACAGCCTTATGTGTCTTTTTTCATTCACTTCATCTTCTGTGCCTTCACTGATTTCTCTTTGAGCTCCTGTCCATTGATTAGTGCTGGCTCTAGGGGAATGATTCCTGATCTTAAGGACCTAATCATCTAATATGAAACATAGTGCGTGTATACACACAACTGTAAGACAGGGTAAAATGGATAAGAGCCAGGAGAAATACAAAGTGAGGATTCAGAGTAGATTGTTGCTACTCACAGAGAAGAGAACAAGAGAAGACTTTATAAAGGACAGCTGGAATTTAGAGGAATAGAGAAAATTGGGGTAATTTTAGGTAAAGGGAACAACATGAAATTGACTTAAGGACAATACACGTAAGGACAAAAGTGCCTAAAATTTTAGACTTAAAAACACTGACTTTCAACAATGAATACATCTGAAGACGACAGGGATTTTCCAACTTCTCTAATAAGTAGGATGTGCATATATCCAGGAAGATCATAACTCATTAAATTTCACATTAAGCTTCCTGAATCTGCCTAAATTTTCTCATCTTATCAGGCAAGCCAAGATATGCTTACACTGTGAGGTTAAAGCAATGAACTTGTGAAGAGAACCTGTCAAATCAAATTATCAACAAGCAATAGTCCCACTATTAAGGAGTATCTAACCCTCAATGTCAGTTTTAAAGAAGCGTACTTACATTTGCATTTTAATTAGGTCATACCTTCAACATCATCATATTAATTTTGGTTTAATGCTCTATTTTATTGTCATTTCCAAAATGACATTTTTAAATGTGGACATCAAGGAAAAAAACCGCTGCTTGTATTTTGACAACTCATAAATACTGAACTTCCCTCGAGTAGTATGAACAGAGATATGACTATGTCTAAAATTCTAAATAGTTAAAATAATTGGATTTTAAAAATGTCCCAAGAGCAAATTATTAGATTCTTATTTACAAGCATAATGGGGTGTTGGATGGAACATGAAATTTAGGTTCTTGTGAGTCACCACAAGCTAAACATGGACAGCTCCTAAAAAAAAAGTAAATGTCGTTTTGTCCAAGACTTTTCCATTAGAATTTAGAGATGATTTGTATTGTTCTTTGTGGGAGAGGGGGACAGGGATAGACAAATTAAGAGCCCTTTCTCTCCATTTAAAAAAAACAAAACAAAATGCACAAATACATTTTTTTTAACTGTGATAAACTTCATTAATTTAAGCTTTTTGAAGTGTAAAATTCAGTGTCATTTCCTACATTCACAAAGTTGTGCAACCTTCACCACTATCTGTTTTCAGAATGTTTCCATTACCTGAAAAGGAAACCCAATGCTTAAGCAGCAGCTCCTACCACGAGCCTCTGGCAACACTAATCCTCTTTCTATCTATGAATTTTCCTATTCTGGGTATTTTATATAAATGGAATCACATAATATCAGGCCTTTCGCGTCTGGCTTCTTTCACTTAGCATAATGTTTCAAATATATTTTAACTTAGAATATCTGTAAAGAAGAAATGGCCAAAGCCTTCATTTGTCAATTTTTTTTCTCATTTTTCTTTCTCCAAAATTAATCCAAAACTGTATGAGGCTTTGTGTTCACTGTTTATAAGGTAAATAAATATGAGTTTTCACACATATAATTTTTCCAAGATAAGAAGCCAATGACAAATATCAATTTAAATTAAAAATCCAAGCCATTATTGACATCAGAACTTGTTTCTATAAAAGCACAAAAGAAGACTTACAAATATGGAGATCTACATTGGTTCACGGCTGGGGAAACCCAGTATCACCAATATTCCAAATTTCCCTAAATTAATCTACCATTGAATGCCCTTCCTTTAAAAAAAAAACTCAATGGGTTTTTCCACACAACTTGAAAAGATGGAAAAAATACACCTGAAAGAGTCAAGGGTAAAGATCAGCCCAAAAGTGTGATAATAAGTAAGGAATGACTCACCTTCTAGACATAAAGATACCCTTAAAACACAGTAATCAAAGCACTACATAATTAAAACTCAAAGAGATCACCTGAACTTGGACAGGCAAGAAACAGACCTACACACATTTATGTCAAGACTATGGGGAAAGAATGAACTGGAATACTGGTTATCTATATGAGGCAAAGTGGGTTCATAATTCATACCACATATAAAAATATTCAGATGATATCAAGGCATATATAAAAAAGAAAAAACAATTTTAGAAAAAAATTATAGCAAAATACTCTTATGACCTCAGCATTGGGAAAAATTTCTTAAACTAGATCTAAAATGCATGGACCATAAATGAAAACACTAAATTTGCCTACATTAAAATAAAAAATTTGATTATCTAAAGGTTCGCACACAGACATAAACTCACTAAAAATCCAAGCCAAAACTCCAAATCTATTTTGAAATGCATATGA
The DNA here is from genome assembly GCF_965194805.1 of Balaenoptera borealis. NCBI lineage: Eukaryota > Metazoa > Chordata > Mammalia > Artiodactyla > Balaenopteridae > Balaenoptera > Balaenoptera borealis. The sequence continues at coordinate 33,125,416 of NC_138869.1, read as the reverse complement.
TCACAAAGGAATTGAACCTATAAAATATAAATTAGTTGAAAAGAAAACAATGACCCAGTGGGAAAAAACGGCAAAGAATACACATAGGCAAGTAACCAAAAGAGACATCCAGAGAACAAATGAAAAAATGCTTGATCCCATCGATAATCATGGAATTTAAATGAAAACTAAAACAATAAGGAGATAACATTTTATACCTACCCACTAGAGTAGCAAGCATTTTAAAAGTACATGATGCTAGTATTGATGAGGACATGAGAAACAGGAACTCTCACACATTGCTATGGAGTGTTACTTGATACAATAATTTAATTGATATTGCAAAACCACTTTCCAAAGTTGAAGAAATGTACTCCTTCCAAAACAGAAATTCCACTGCTACGTAAATATTCTATAGAGACTCACTCACCAGTGCACCAGGAGACACATACAAGAATATTCATTTTACATTGTCTTAATGGGGAAATAAATAGAAAAAAATCTAAAGGGAATCATCATCTATTCAGACAATGAAATATACTACAGTAGGTAAAAGTCAAAGAATTAGATCTTCACTTATCAGTGTGGCTATATCTCAAAAACAATGCTGAGAGAAAGAAATTATATACAGAAGGACACTGTCCATGAAAATGTCAAACGACACTATTTGCTTTGTAGGGATACAGACTCACATAAGAAACAGATGAATCTCAGCAGGTAGAAACACAGCAACTTCCAGATAGTGGATACCTCTAAAGCAGTAGTTCTCACAAGGGGGTGATTTTTGTCTCCCAAGCACATTTGGAAACATGTGGAGACACTTTTGGTTGTCACAAGTAGGAAAGGGTGTACTATGCCACATCTAGTAGATAGAGACCACAGTTGCTGCTAAAAAAACCTACCATGCAGGACAGCCCTCCACAAGAAAGAAGCATCTGGCCCCCAAATGTCAATGGTGCCAGGGTTGAGAAACCCAGCTTTAAAAAGAGAGGAAGGAGAATAAGATGTGAGTTAAGTGGACATGGGGTATATCTAAAACTTTGTATTATAAAAAGAACTGAAGCACATACAGCAATATATTAAATTTTTAAAAAATCTGTGTAGGACACAGATGTTAGCCACATTATTCCCTGTACATTTTTTATATTTGAAATATCTCTCATAAACTTTGAAAGTTTAGATAATTCAATAAATAAGCACTGGGTTAATTTCTAAAATTGATGGCGGTTACGTACTTCTTTTATTGGCATATTTCTGGAAATATATTTTTGGAAAAATATTCTCACACACTCATGATCAAATGTTATTTGCACGATTTTGCTTGGTATTCATTCTGTACAGAGCTGTGTGGAAGAACTCAGGATCTGTCTATTCTACCACAGTTGCAGGCAAGGCCATTCTAAAACCACACCCCGAGAAAGCTAATTTAGTCCTTTTCTGTTTTTATAGCACACTGTAATAATTCTAGTCAGTGTTCTGAAGAAGCTGATTATCCAGAAGGGTGGACCTTTATCACACATGCTTTCATGCTTCCTTAGCTAGATGGCTCCTGATGGGAATTTCTCCCAGCCTTATGGATTCTGGGAGTTCCTTGAACCTACTTTGAAATGAACCCGTGCACTATTTTATTTTGAGGTTGGCAAGCTTCTTCTGCAAAGGGCCAGGTAGTAAATGTTTCAGGCTTTGCAGGCCATATGGTCTCTGTCACAACCACTCAACCCTGCCGCTGCAGCACGGAAGCAGCCATAAACACACAGGAAGTACTGAGCACACCTGGGTTCCAATAAAACTTTAGTTACAAAAATAGATGGAGTGGAATTTGGCTCCAGGCCACAGTTGGTACACACCTGGAGGGTAAGCAAAAATGGTATTACTTTAAAATATTACTTTAAATTTAAGGCATCGCTCAAATCTCTGAAAGTATACTTTTGCATAAATTTCAATTGTTACAGAAATTTTACACAACTAAAAATGAATTCATAAATATGAAACAAGTCCATAAATGATGAAAATGTTAATGTTTTTACATTTACTGTACGCCAACTTCCTTCTGCAAGTGTGTTATATGATCTGATTTACCAAATTACTAATTATAATTGGTTCCATTTATTTAAATTATGTTATTAATGATTCTTTGGGGTAAAATAAATACACATATCTTATCTTCATTTTGACTAAGGGGTTGGAATGACAAGGACAGTGAAACTATACTCCCTATACAAATAATAGCTTTCTATTAGGTTTGCCATTTCACCTGAATAATTCCTTATAATCATGAATAATGATGTTATTTGACAACCTAATGATATCATGGTATGTAGCTTCAATCCATCTGTCTTTGTCAAGAAGGTCAAATATTTGTATTCGGCTGCACTAGGCAAAGTTGAACAAACAGTTAAACGATATCATGGCCCTTAATTCTTTCTCCAAATGAAACCAGCAAGTCCCATTTTACATTCTAGATGTATGCAATACAAATCTACTTCAAAGAAATTGAACGCCTACTCAATTTTCAACCAAGTTTAAGCTCAACTTTTTAAAAAATGGTTTAACTCAAAGAAAAAGTCCCAAGATTGTCTAAGGATATTCTTAATTGGTTGTTGCTGGAAACTTACTCTACAATAGAGATTTGTAACTCTCAAAATATACCAGGGATTTTCATATCATACAGGAATCTGAAATCCTCAATGTGATACCCTGAAATTGGCATTGAAGGTAAGAATAATTTATGATAGACCTGAACTACAGCATCAATAAAGAAATGCTTGATAGTGTGCCTTGCTTGGAGAATCTATGAATGACTTCTAGAAAACAATGCCGAATGGCTGATGTAGATGGACATGCCTCATTCAGTGCTTCCACAGGGCCCATACAAGACCTGGGCCCCTGGGGATGGAGGAAAGTGAGAACAGCAAGGAATGATGTGGGGACACCTGAATGACAGTGCAGAAAACCATATATATATCTCTTCTTCCTTCCTTCCTTCTTTAAATCCAAAGCTTTCTTACTCCACTAAAATAAAGTCCCTAGAAGGTGTGATTAATCTGGATCCAGGCTCCCAAGACTTTCCCATTTCCTTGCCATGCTTCATCCCCACAGGTTTTCTTTTTGTTTTTTTTTTAAACATTCTTGAGACTGCAAGCTTGTTTCTGTCCTAGCACCTTTGTTCTTGTTTCCCTCTACCTGGAATTCTCTGCCACCGTCCTTCATGGGGACAGTTATTCAGTTCTTAGATTCGTTATTCAGTTCTTAGATTCCAGGTCACCTCCAAAGAAAAGCCTTCCCTGACCACCCAGCCTCAAGCAGTCTGTTTTGTTTTATTCATAATCTAACACCATGTTGTTCATGGTTTGCGGGTTTAATCTTTCACTGTCAACCTCTGCACAGAAGAATAAAACTAGGACCCTTATCTGCCTATTCACTGTTATATACTGAGGCCCTGGCACATAGTAGGAACTAAATACTTATTACATGATAAATGAACATATTCACTCATTCACAATAGACAACTATGTGTCTAACGTGAGGTCAGCAAGCTATGGCTCAGGGGCCAAACCAGCCTGACATCTATTTTTGTAAATAAAGTTCCACTGGAACACAGCCATGTTCATTTATTTACCTATTGCTTATGGCAGCTTTTACATTACAACACAGCTGACTAGTTGCAGCAAAGACTATGTGGTCCAGAAAGTGTTTATTACCTGTTCCTTTACAAAGAATGTTTGCTGACTCCTGGTCCAGGGCACAGTATATGCTCTGAACACGTAAAATTGATCAAGTGCTGTCCTTGCCTTTAAAGGGGTTGCAGTCCACTGCGTATTTTTATTCAAACCCTTTTGAATTAAAATTCTATAGCCCAAAAGGAAGCTCCTTCAAAGCTGAAGTGTCACCTAGCAAGAGGTGTAGTGATGCTCCACTCACGAGGCTGCTGGCTGAAAGCTTGGCAAGTAGGACCTCAATGCACGCCTGAAACAGGTCCATGAAAGCAACTGTGAGAAGACTAATCTGGAGCTTCACTGTTTAACACAGTAGCCATTAGGATCTGTGGCTATTTAAATTAATTCAAATTAAGTTAAAAGTTAAGAACCTCAATCATACTAGCCACATTTCAAGTGCTCAGGAGCTAGCTGTGGCTACTGTATTAAGATAGAACAGATTTATAATATTTTTCCATCATCACAACAAGTTCTAGTGGCTACCACTGTTCCAGAGGTTCAAACATGTTCAGTGGGCAGTGCGAGTTCCTTGGAAGCTGAATGGGAAGCCAGGGATCATGTGGTTCCCATCTCCTTGGGAACCTACTCCTGAAGAGCGCAAATCAAAACTGAATTATGGTTTAAAAAAAAAAAGTCTGAAAAATATTGCATTCTGCTCTACAAAGAAAGTTCCAAGAGAATAGAAGCCACGTCTTCCTGTTCATCCAGTATAACCTTGTGGTTAAGAGTACAGTCACCAGCATTTCTCCAAAGAAGACATATAGATGGCCAATAGGCACATGAAAAGATGTTCAACATCCCTAATTATCAGAGAAATGCAAATCAAAACTACAATGAGGTATCTCTTCACACCAATCAGAATCGCCATCATTAAAAAGTCTACAAATAATAAATGCTGGAGAGGGCTTGGAGAAAAGGGAACCCTCTTGCACTGCTGGTGGGAATGTAAATTGATACAGCCACTATGGAGAACAGTGTGGTGGTTCCTTAAAAACTAAAATAGAGTTACCATATGATCCCGCAATCTCACTCCTGGACATATATCCAGAGAAAACTCTAATTCAAAAAGATACATGAACCCCAATGATCATAGCAGCACTATTTACAATAGTCAAGAGATGGGAGCAACTTAGATGTCCATCGACAGATGAATGGATAAAGAAGATGTGGTATATATACATACAGTTGAACATTACTCAGCCATAGAAAAGAATAAAATCATGCCATTTGCAGCAACATGGATGGACCTAGAGATTATCACATTAAGTGAAGTAAATCAAAGAAAGACAAATATCACATGATATCACTTATATGGGGACTCTTAAAAATTATACAAATGAACTTATTTACAAAACGAAACAGACTCACAGACATGGCAAACAAACTTATGATTAACAAAGGGGAAAGGGGGGGGATAAATTCGGAGTTTGGGATTAGCAGATACAAACTACTATATATAAAATAGATAAACAACAAGGTCCTCCTGTATAGCACAGGGAACTATATTCAATATCTTGCAATAACCTATAAAAGAATATGAAAAAGAATATATATATATGACTGAATCACTTTGCTGCATGCCAGAAACTAACACAACACTGTAAGCCAACTATACGTCAAAAAAAGTAAAATTAAAAATAAAATAAAAAAAGATTAGAGTTGTCAGGATCAGGCTGCTCAGGTTAGTGTCCACCTCAGGCAAAGAACTTAACGTCTCTCAATCTAGCCCCTTATTTGTAAGATGGTCACAACAACTTAAAGGGTTTTTGTAAAAATTAGGTGAGTAAATATACAAAAAGCACTAACACAGCACCTGGCCCATAGTAAGTACTATACAAGCACTGGCTTAAAAAAAATCACAGCGAGCACAGGGCTTAGCACACAGCAGGTAATATTCAAGCTTTGCTGAACTGAAACAGAACTGAAGCTGAGTCTGAGTCAAAGGCACTAACAGGCCAAATTTTAGAATTAGTGGGCAGAAAACTGACTCACTCGTCTGAGAACAATCCATTCTGGAAAATAGGCTGGTCCCTGAGAAACCATCTCTCATCACCCTTCCCAGGGGATGACAAAGTAATACAATACAAGGAACCCAATTTCAATATACATTGAATGCTTTTTGATAACTTGTTGTAGACAGCTGCTATTTATTTGAGTTATATAAAGATGTATAAACAAAACATTTAAATAATTCAAGCTACAGCCTTCCAGAATTGTCATACTACCCTATAATATTCATTTCTATAGATACTTCTTTTCAATTAAGAGATCCCGACTAACCTACATTTTCACCTCTCTCAATCATTATTAACTTCTGCACATTGTTTCTGTCACCCTTGAGTGTCCAGCCCATCAATGCCTCTCAGAGTTGGTTCACAGATGTGCATCACAAGTATCTAGGGTGATTTGTTTGTTTTAAATTCCAATTCCTGGTTCCTACACACACCTTTCTAATTCAGAATCCTCAGGGTGGAAGAGTCAGGGCACAGTCCAGGAATGGGCATTTTAACCAACATTTCAGGTGATTTTTAGTCCTCCTGGCATCTCAGTTATTTTAGATCAAGATTTCACATATACATAATAAGAAGAAATGCCAAGCAGTGAAATAGTTTGGAATCACTGCTCTTCCCTTTTGGAAAGGTAATGAAGTGATAATATATGCTTTACTCACACTCATTCATATGGCTGTATGTTACATACATACACACACAGTACTTGTAGGTGCAAAGTATTCAAAGAAAACCTAAGATGTAGCCTCTTTGCCATCAAGGAACTTCTTGGATAAGGTGCATACACATAAATGATGCTAAAAAATGTTATGATGATACATGATTGAGAGCTCAATGAGTGGAAGTGTAATAAGATTTCAGAGGAAAAAGCAATCAAGCCAGTCAAGGTTGTCAGCAATGTGAAAAATGGCCTTCTTTGGATCCAGTAGTCAGGGCAGGCAGGAAAATAGTGACAGTAGGTATTAAACTCAGTGGGTTTCCCAGGACTTTGTTCTTCTCTCAGTTAGAGCTTCGATCTTCGGACATAAAAAGACTAAAGCAAAAACGACAGCCTTCCTACTTATTAACCCAAGCGGCCTGGGAAAGATTACTAAGGCTTCACAAGATGGACAAAAGTAGTTGCATCTCAGTGGTCACAGAGGAATGACAGTCTGGGGGCACCACGAACTGAGCCAGAACGCAGCCCCCGTGTCTAAGAAGCTGTCCTGGAAGACCTCACACAGCACAGCATGCTCTTATCTTCCCGTGGCGTCTGTAATAAAAATCATTGGCTGGTCTCCTCATTTGACATCTAATCAAATACTTCGCCCTGAAGTAACTTTTCTCATGGTTCAGGTCTTAACCCTCCAATGATCCTGTCAAGTTCTGGAAAGAAGGCTATGCATCTTATTTCTTGGCAACTCCTCCAGTACCTAGCACAATGATATCACACATCAAAAAAAGGTCTTGAATCAATCATTTAGAAAACCTTTATGCAGCACCTACTATGTATCAGACACTGTTAGGCACTTTCAAGGGAACAGACCGATAGGTTACTGCCAGTGGCAGTGACAAAACAGTCTGTGATCGTGATAGCTGACGACAACCCTGTGATGTAGAAAAACCATTAAATTGCACACTTCAAATTGGGGAACTGTATGGTATGTGAGTTATATGTCAATAAAGTTGCAATAAAAAAGTAAGTAACAGTCACATAAATAATGGCCAAATAAAGATGGCCTTACAAGTCCACTAGGTGAAAGTTTAGGAGAAAAAACCAGACAGAGCTTAGTCATTCCTACTTAGACTGATTGTGACACATCCATAATACTTGATGGCACTATACAGAAATATTATGAAAAATGGAATGCTTCTAAGAGAGAACAAAACAACAGAACTAAATTTATACAATTTTGGTTAAGTACATAGGCAGTAAAATCAGAAAAACTTGGGGTCAACTCTTGGTTCTCTTCCTTGGTGGTGTGACTTTGATCAAAACACCTAGCCTATCTGAGCCTCAATTTCTCCATCAGTAAAATTGAACTAAACTTATAAAACATGTTCAATCGTAATACATTGCTGTAATCAAATAAATGCAAATTAACACGGCACCATTTGCATTTATAAAACTAGCATAGATTGGGAATACTATTGCTATTTAACATATGCAACAAACAGCAAAATGTTTTCCTACTCTGCTTATGGATACATAAACTTTACAATGTTTGCAGCATGATGTGTAATAGTGAAAATTCAGAAACAAGCTGAATATTCAAAATCAGATGAAATAAATCAATTATGGAAAATCCAATCAATGGAATATTATGGAGCCAATGATAATTAAGTTAACAAACACTGTTTTAACAAGGAAAAACTCCTGTGATATTAGAAATGAAGTAATAGTTATAATATTATACGCAGAGTATGATGCTAGTTTTACTTAAAACTGTTTAGGAGAAAATCAGAAGAAAACATCTTAAAAGATTAACAAGGATTATATCTGGATGTGGGATTATCAGTCCTTTTTTACTTTCTTTTTCATACTTCTGTGAATTTTAAAAAATGAACAGCATTAAACTTTTGCTCATTTTATTCATAACCAATACATGCAGTATCCACTTGTAAGAAATGAAAAATAAAGCCTATTCTATATGGTGTCATCAGATTATATTATAAACTGAGGTTAATTTTACTATACAGATCAATGGCTACATGGCACTAATGATCAAAACAAGAACTGCAAATTATATTCTCAAAATATAAGCACACATATGCTATCCAACCATATTCACAGCCACCAATATCAAGAGTTACACTTTTTAAAAAAAAATCGGTTCAATTAAGGTGGTGAATAAGTAATTTGAAACTCTTTATTATCCTAATCCAAACATTTCACATCACAGCCACTTGTTAATTATAAAGTAATTGTATAATACAGTTACTAAAAGAACTGCCAAACACAATATTGATCTGAGGAGCCTCATGAAGCTTTCAGAGCTTCAGTGATAATACATAATGTCTGTACTTAACCATGACCCCAAATGTGAAAGTGATTAACCAAATAATGAAGGAAATAAATTCAGAAGAGAAAATATGCTTTAAAAAGTTTTCTTAAAAATAATTTGTGAAAAGGAAGAAATAGTTCCCTAAGATCATATAACTGGGTAAGCCTTTCTGCCCTATGGTAAGCCCAACTGCGGAAATCAAATTTAGCAGTGATTTAATTTACAATTATTTTTCAGAGTTTGAGGAAAAGGAATAACTACATTATGTTCATTGGGCTGAACAAATTCTGATCTTTGAGTTCAGGGTAGAAGTCAAAGTGCTCTGTGGTAGGATGATATCATGAAGATGAGCCAACAGGTATCAAGGGATTAGGGGGAAGAGCTACTTCCCTACTCCCCATTACCCCAAAAGGTTTGCAGTTCTAGTGGACCTTGGACATTTGTCAAAGCTATTTTCTCCCTACCTATTGAGATCATGGGCCATAAAACCAGGGGAAGGAAAACAAAACAGCAAGAGACAGAAATCCATTGAAACCCACTACTTTTTTTTTTTTTTTTTATTAAATAAAGGGCTAAACTGGGTTAGCCTGGTTACCTAGAATAAGGCTTGTTCCTGACCTATGATATGGTCCAATGGTTGAGGAAACGATTTTTGCAATTGGAGTTGCCTCATTCATATCGAGACTCCACTACTTACAAGCTGGGTGAATTTGGGCAGGTTACTTCCCTAATGCAAGATTTCTTTCTCAATATATGTAAAGTCCATTTAACCAAATAAGTCAGCTTTCAATATGTGGTAGCTCTTTAATTTCTGAGTATGAAAGGTTTATAGAAAAATATCTGTTAATGAATGTTTGTTATTAGAAATAAAATTTTCCCTAAGACCCATTTTTAAATGTTTTATATCAAAGTCACAAAAATGTTTTTAGCTACTTCTAAGTAATGCAGGTCCACATTATTTCTTACATTTATACTTTTCACCTTCATTTCTTTTCTGGATGAGATCATCTCTCAAGGTTTCTTCCAGTTCTATCATTCTATGATAACGAGACCGGATGGGGAAAACATATTATTCAGGCTCTGTTTTTGATTGCTATTTTTCCTGTGGTAAATCTCAGAGAGCTGCCCAAATCCCCTGCTGATTGTCCTAGCCAAGATGTTGATAAACTCTTAAATTTCTTCATCCAGTGGCACTCACCTGCATGGACAAACTGCTCTTTTCAAATTCTGAAAACTTCTAAGCCATCTTTTTTCTTCTAATGTTAATAAGCTTTAATTTGGTGACATTAACCCCAAGGTTACCAAGTGTGGTCTCCTCTTACCAACCCATCTCAGCTTTTTGTAGAAGAGGTCATTAGGCCATTTGCAAAAGTCAGGTTTGATTACTTCTCATTTTCAGCCAATTTCATAACTGTGACTAACTTTAGTCTTATTTTCTTCCAATTAATCAACAAAGTCATTTTCTAATGACAACATGCTTCGCAATCAATAGAATCGAGCTTTACATGCCATTTTACAGCTTCTTTTTATATAGTGAGTAATAATGGAGTCCACAAAGACTTGTTACATGTCACTCATGACTGATGTTTCTTTTTTTCCCCATGGTACTTTTTTTAGGCATGGTGGGTAGGTGGGAAGGGATGGATCTGTAGCACAAATCCAAAGCTCCTTTCATTTTGCAAACATCAACTCTTCAACACTGGTTACCTGGGAGAAATCATTTAAGACCTATTTCCTATGTTATAGGGACTCTTTGTGTTTGACAAATCCATGTCTTTAGAGTCAGTATCAGGGGCAGATATTCTTTTGTCTTAAGGTCTTGGACTAGTTTATTTACCATCTATGATAGATAGCAGTATTTACAAATATTCATTCTCTCTACTCCAATGATAACAGGATGGCCGCATGACTTGTTTTGGCCCACAGAACGTGAGTGGATATAACACATGGCCCTTCTGAGCAAAAGCTTTCAGTATGTGCATGTGGTCTGGCTTGGCCTCTTAAGCTCCTGTCTTCTATCGTAAGAGCAACACAATTCACACAGTGTTTGCTTCTTCAGCCTGGGCAAGGAGAAGAAGAAGACAGGTGGAAAAGACCCAAGCGTGGAAGAGCTACAGCTGATATGCAGACCTGTGTGCAAGAAGTTCATGATGATACATGGAAAAGAATGAAATTAGAACGTACTCTAACACCATATACAAAAATAAACTCAAAATGGCTTAAAGACCTAAATGTAAGACCAGGTACTGTAGAACACTCTTTGACGTAAACTGCAGCAATCTTTTTTTAATCCATCTCCTAGAGTAATAGAAACAAAAACAAAAATAAACAAGTGGGACCTAATGAAACGTAAAAGCTTTTGCACAGTAAAGGAAACCATAAACAAAACGAAAAGACAACCCACAGAATGGGAGAAAATATTTGCAAACAATGTGACTGACAAGGGATTAATTTCCAAAAAATACAAATAGCTCATATAGCTCAATATCAAAAAAACAAACAACACAATCAAAAAGTGGGCAAAAGATCTAAATAGATATTTCTCCAAAGAAGACACACAGAAAGCCAACAGGCACATGAAAAACTTCTCATCATTGCTAGTTACTAGAAAAATGCAAATCAAAACTATAATGAGGTATAACCTCACACCAGTCAGAATGGCCATCATCAAAAAGTCTACAAATAATAAATGCTGGAGAGGGTGTGGAGAAACAGGAACCCTCCTACACTGTTGCTAGGAATGTAAACTTGGTGCAGCCACTATGGGGAACAGTATGGAGGTTCCTTTAAAAACTAAAAATAGAGTTACCATATGATCCTGCAATCCCACTCCAGGAATATATCTGGAGAAAACTATAATTCAAAAAGATACATGCACCCCAACATTCACTGCAGCACTATTTACAGTAGCGAAGACATGGAAGCAACCTAAATGTCCATCAACAGATGAATGGATAAAGAAGATTTGAGATATATATACATATATATATATATATTTGTATACACACACACGCACACACACACACACAGAGAACAGAATACTACTCAGCCATAAAAAAAGAATGAAATAATGCCATTTGCAGTAACATGGGTGGACCTAGAGATTATCATACTAAGTGAGGTTAGACAGAGAAAGACAAATATCATATGATATCACTTTATATGTGGAATCTAAAAATTATACAAATGAATTTATTTACAAAACAGAAAAAGATGCACAGACATAGAAAACAAACTTTCGGTTACCAAAGAGGAAAGGGAAACAGGGATAAATTAGGAGTTTGGGATTAGCAGATACAAACTACTAGATATAAAAACAGATAAACAACAAGGTCATACTGTAGAGCACGGGGAACTATATTCAATATCTTGCAATAACCTATAATGGAAAAGGATCTGAAAAAGAATACACACACACACACACACACATATATAGATGTATAACAATCACTTCGCTGTATACCAGAAACTAACACAACATTGTGAATCTACTATACTTCTAAATAAACAAATAAATAGTGAGTCTTTGTCCTGAGTGCAAAAAGAAGCTGTCAAAGTATTTTTCATGGGGATGAAGTGAGGGATCCTGTGATTAGACTTGTGTTTTGTAAAGTGTTCTCTGACTACTACATGGAGAATGGCCTGAAGAGAAGGTAGAGTGAATGTAATAACATAATTCAGGTGAGAAATGCTGGTAGCTTGAGTTCAGGCGCTGGCATTAGAAATCAGAGAAACAGATGGATTCTTGAAATTTAGGAAGTAAAACTAGCAAGACTAACCCTGTGAAAGATAGCAGTGAATGTGAGGGGAGAAGGAATATTCTGTAATATCACCATCTATGAAGAGGCACATCTTACAATAAAGAAGGAATATAAGAAATAATGTCTCTGGGTTATGAGTTTGACTAAGTTGATCAATTAATTTTGACTACTTTAAAATAACACATAATGGTAGGTAAATTAAACTCCCTGCCACTGCAGTTACAGATGGAAAATTTTATTACTGAATAATGGTGTATACATAAATCACATTTGTGAATCTTGTAAATCTTAGGAAGAAACTTCGAATAAGTAGATGAATATCAATATAGATTTATTTCGGAATTCAATTTGAGTTTTCTACTTTAATATATATCATTTTAGAAAATAAGTAAACAAAAATATAATTATATAGACATAATCCTAATGATCATCCCAATGGTACTAAAAAGTACCTCAACATGCCAAAGACTCTGCTACCTGAGTTGGCTGAAATTCTATTCCTGTTACATGAGATTTGGAAAATAATTATGAGGCTTTTTTCTTGTGTCCTAAAAATTCAAAGAGGAATTCCAACAACCTTTGGAGTAATGGCTCATGGAATCATAGTTTAGCTTCTGAAACAGATAACTATAAAGCACAGCTGTCATCTGTCTAAATTCTGTATACTTGGTTTTTAAAAAAATCCTAATTCTACACCTGGATCAGAAAGTAGAGAAGGATAATTTTGATAGAGTGAATATGCCCACGCACACACGTGCATGCACGCGTGCGCGCGCACGCACACACACACACACACACACACACACACAAAGTACCTCTGATTCAACTTTTCATCCTCAAACCCACAGAGCAGACATCTGTGGTATCTACTAACTAAGCTTCTATTCCCATCCAAATTCTGTTAGGATACCTGCCCTTACCCATAGCATGTAGTTCTGGTAGGCAGTCAAACAAAACACCTCACCTGCCCCAGGCAAGAGACCAAGGCTAGGCCAAACAGATGGTCTGCTCTGGGAATTTGACTCTTCGCAGTTCCGAGTGACACAGGGACATGCACGGCTGGAGCTGCATCATTTCAATGGCACTATCCTGAGGAGACCGTCATTTCTGCAACCAAGATGTCCAGAGCTGCCCTGATTTCATTTATTTCTGAGGCCTGCTACTGTTCAGCTTTCCCTTTGGATTCTGTGACCTGTTTCCCATAGTATTCAACCCATTGCTTTTACACAAGTGGAGGCTGATTCTCAGAGAAGATAACTAAATTGCCTAAAGTCACACAGATAAGAAATGGCTGCACTGGGAGTCACATTTCTGTTGGTCTGATCTCAGATCCATGATCTAATATATTCACTATACTGCTTCCTATTATCATATTTCAAATGGAATTTGTAAAAAGCCCAGTAACATTTGTTTATTGCCCTAGTGCACCATTTAGGACTCACAACGAAATGTAAACTACATCGGCTATTTTGCTATTTGCAAGTGATAGATGACTTAAAAAGCATGTCCATTTTAACTAGTCCTCTAAAACCATTTATGTTTTCATATTACCTTCAGATGACTTTTCTGTGGCTATCTTACTAATCCAGAACGATCTTTCATCCTCTGTTGACAATGATCTGTTTCAATTTCAGAGATAACTGTCCAATAAGCCTTTTTACCATTATGGATAGAGTTTTCCTTTGGAAATAGAGGTAAAGAAGATGTGATGTTTGTTTTCATTTTCTGACAGATTCTTCTTTCACTGAGTATTGCATGTGCCTGGTTAGGATGTCCAATAAGCCCTTTTACCATTATGGATAGAGTTTTCCTTTGGAAATAGAGGTAAAGAAGATATGATGTTTGTTTTCATTTTCTGACAGATTCTTATTTCACTGAGTATTGCACGTGCCTGGTTAGGAGGACTTACTACTAATTCAACCCTTATCAACATTACCATTCACACAGATGCCAATGAGAGAGACAAATCTCAACAGATTCAGGCTACAGCTTGGTGAGGCTGACCACCAAGAACACTCATTCCCAGAGGTCACCAGTACTCTTATTATGCCTCCTTTACACCTTTGTCTCCCAGCAGTGAATGCAATGACAGCTCTGATAGCAAAATACTGTGAAACTCATAAAACCAAGGTCATAAATGAACAATGCAGGAGATCCAGGGTAGAAAAGGAAATCAGAGGCCTGAGCAGGGCATCTTCTTAGTGAGAGGGGAAGACTGAATCAGCACTGAAAACCAAGCACTGTTAAGCCAGGATTTATGGGCAATGCCTGCAATACATGAGTCATCTGAAATTTGAATCCAATTTCACATATTCTGTAAGCCCAGAATAGTCCAATGGTCATTAAGTTTCTACAACTTTGGTTAAAACAGCCACGCTTCATTTTTGTTCTCCTTTCAGGGATTTCAGGACCCCTAGGACTTCTTATCTCTTCTACATTTTATTTTTATTCCTGGAATTTGCATAGAGTATCTGCTCAGTATAATGGCACCTTTTTGGCCTTTTATCTCTGTCACTTGTTGTAAAGCCAGTCAAACACTTACCCTTCCACTAGGATCGGTACCAGTGAACTGGACTGGGAAGAATTTCATTTGAAAAAGAGATGCCATGGGAGACAATAAAGACCAGGCTTCTAACACAAAGATACCTGGGTGCAAGTGCCAACTCTAGCATTTACTAGCTGAAATACTTCGGGCAATCACATTACCTTTCTGAACCTGTTTATCGCACAATATAGATAATGCTACCTAATCAGAATGACTGCTTTAAGAATTCAAAATAATTGGGCTTCCCTGGTGGCGCAGTGGTTAAGAATCTGCCTGCTAATGCAGGGGACACGGGTTCGAGCCCTGGTCTGGGAAGATACCACATGCCGCGGAGCAGCTAGGCCCGTGAGCCACAACTACTGAGCCTGCGCATCTGGAGCCTGTGCTCCGCAACAAGAGAGGCCGCGATAGTGAAGAGGCCCGCACACCGTGATGAAGAGCGGCCCCCGCTTGCTGCAACTAGAGAAAGCCCTCGCACAGAAACGAAGACCCAACACAGCCAAAAATAAATATAAAAATAAAAAGATTACTATAAGAACAGACGTCTCAAGTTAATATTTAAAAAACAAAAAAAAGAATTCAAAATAATAAATATAAGGTTCTAGCACAATGTATGGCACATGGAAATCATGCTGATACTGCATTATTAAAAATTCATCGAGTGCATTTATGTACCATGTACCGTATGAATACTGCAGATTCAATAGTAAATGATAGAATGATGATCTCTAACCTCTCAGGTCTTACATCTAATGTGAAAGACAAAACAAGAAGCAATTCCCACAAGGGATGAAAAGTGTTCTGATAGGGAGATTAAAGGCTGCTATTTTTATTAATTATAAAACACATATCCAACACAGAAGTTAAGAATCTGGACTCTATTTTCAGACATTCTGGGTTGGAGTCCCATGTCTGCCCACTAATATCAGTGTGACTTTGCATAAGACCTCTCAACTGTGAAATAAAAGATACTAGTAACATAAAAAACTAGCATTTTTTATGAGGGTTAACAGAGAAAACATTCAAAGTACTTAGAACAGAGCTGGATTAAGTACTTAAACCTTCAGTAAATGTTAACCATAATCACTAGCACTACCACAATTCTGTCAGTACTGAATGCAATCATAATTCTGAGCCTTAGATAAATGGTCGTCACCCTTCAGAATGCCTTCTTCTGAGCATGCAAACATTTCTTTGTGTGTTTTGAGCCATTCAAGCTGCAACTAGAACAAAATCTAAGGTATCTCTAAAATACTTTCAACTCAGACCACTCATCTTTAGATCAGAAGTTTACAAATGTTGGTGCTGTAATTCTGAAATTATTTTGAGTGTACTGTTGGATCGTAGAGTAAATAAGGGAGAAGACGAATAGAGGAATGTGAAAAAGAGCCTCCCCATAGTGCTGGATTTTAATGGGGGCATCAGTATGAACCCATGATTTAAATTATATGCATACATACATACAAAAAGGGCCTAGAAACAACGTTATCCCAGTAGCAATGAGCACAGTCAGCACCTAGATCTTGGTTTCTAAGTATCATTCTCTACTAAAATGAGCCACAGCACTTTGGAAATTGCTAATTCCAGGGTCGGAGCAGGGAAAGTATAACATGAATATGAAACATTTTGTGCCAGAAAATAAGGAATTGCTCAAAGACTAATTTAGGCATGTCGAAAGGACATAGGAAGTTGTATCAGGGGTATCTGCTGCAAAAATGAGTTAATTTGTACATTGAAATGATATAAGCTATGTATTATAATACCTCGAATTTTTTAAAAACTGAGTTGACTAGATGAAAGAGTCAGAGACAGAGTTTAAAAAAAAAAAAAAACAAGAAGAGTCAAGATCTCCCTGGCAAAGAAATTCTAGACAATAAATGTATAAAAAATGATAGAATTAGATAGCCAACATCTTGTAAGCCCCATATTATAAATGACTCAGGTGAAGATGACCTATGAATGCTAAAACTAAACCACTAAAAGAAATGTTATTGGGAAACAAGATATTCAGATGAGAGTTAAAGTTGCCATAAGCCTAGGAAAAGACAGATTGCTTTGTAGCCATGGTAACAAGTAGCTTCCAGAACCAGACTGAAGCCTATTCAGTTTTGCTAGTAATATTCAGCCTATTCTTTTGCTAGTCAACCAGTGACAGCCTTGAAAGTCAGCCATTCAGAAACAGACTCACACATCTCCAAGTACAAACTAATCAAACTAACTTCCCTCTCACTTTAGTAAACATGCTCCCATATATCATATCAATCCACTTATAGCTCCAAAAAATCTGCCAATCCCTCGCTCTACACTTCCTAGTTTAATTGGCTCAGAGAGACTGCAGCTGACCAGCACCATTCTCCCTTACAATAAATTCAGCTTTATCTTTTTATTTCAGGTAATGAGTGGTCGTCTGCACTCTTACCCCACTACATATTAATTAAAAAGGAAAAAATGTGTCTTTTACAACAAGACAATCTGACAGTCACCATCTACCCAAGTGGTCAAGTATGGCAGTACCAATAGTAGGTAATTCGGTTGGCCAGACATGATGTGCCCTGGTACAATACACTGGTAAGTAGACAACATCACCTATCTGGTGTCCTTGCCAGCAATGTTTGACCTCATCTGAATCATGAGAAAATAATCAGGTGGATCAGGAAAGTAAAATGTTACATGGGACAACTGCCCTGGAATCATTAAATGACTTAATGCCATGAAGAGCCAAGGGAGGAGGTAGGGACATATTATAGATTAGAAGATATTAAGGGGATTTGATAACCAATTGCAATGAATGCAATTCATTTGACTGGGATCATGAATCATGGAGGGAAGAAGCCAACTGAGAAAAATCTGAGCATCAAAAGTACGTTGTTATCACCGAGTTGATGTGGATTTTCTTGGGTGCAGCAACGGTGGTGTAGTTGTATAGGAGGGTGCCCTTATTCTTGGGAGATGCATGCTGCATTATAGGAGTGAAATGTCTTGATGTCTTCAGCAGCCTACTGTTGGATGGTTTGGGAAAAGGGAAATGTCTGACTACAGAGAAACAGCACAAGTATATGAAGAAGGTAAACTTAATGAATCTTGCTTAGAGAGAAACAGGCGATCACAAAACTGTTTTTTTTTTTTTCAACTTTTCTATAATTTTAAAAGTTTTTGATTCTCACTTATTTTTATTTTGAAAATCACGTTCGCATAGTACATTTGGAATATCCCAGATATTTTCCCACTGCCCCAATTTCTCACTTACTATCAAAATAAATCTGTTATGCTGTAACTATTTTTGTAAGTCAGCTCATACCTTTATTGGCAGAAGGTACAACCCAAATAAGCAAAGTCCAAAACATTTAATTTGCAAAATGATTTTCCTCCCACATAAAAAAAATAAATAAAAAGACAAATGTTTTTCAGTTAGGAATAGCCAAGATAAGATTCCCTTTGGAGTTTAAATACCCTTCAGTCTTTATCACAAATATTTTATCTCCAGTGTCAGTTATGCCACTGGAAGTTGGCAAGAGGAGAATCCTCCCGGATTCATCAGGAGAAAGGGAGGCCGCCTCGATGCATTCGGACGGACACACAAAGATGCCAAGGGCGTCAGTGGACCCTGAGGGGCCTCCTTCTGCCTCCCACACTGACACTAGTCTGTGGTGTTTCATTTGAGGGGTCCCTTGAGGGGAGACCAGCCTTAATCTGACAGAAGAGCATGTGAACAGAGGCCACCTGGCTCGATGAAATGCAGCTGGTTGCCGCGTCCCCAGAGGGGACAGGGAACTGCCGAAAAACAAGGTGAAACAAGACGGGAAAGGGTGGGCACTACAGATGAACAGACAGACCAGTGGTGCCTGGAGAAAAACCTTTGACCTGGAGCACAGTATTGCAGCTTGAGAAACAAGCTATTAGGCAAAGGTAATATGATTCTAGCGGGAGCTGGAGCCTTGAAGAAAAATATCCGTGTGCCCTGGAGCGGGAGGCAACTTTGATTCCAGCTGGCAGGAAGGCTGCAGAGCCTCCTGCTTGCACAGGAGAACCTGCTCCGTCCCTGATACAAAATATAAACAGTGACCCTTGACATGCTGGGCAAGGGAGGAAGGAAAATCTATAGGTTTACAGGACGTGAGGCGCAAGCAACTGAGGGAATTCGCTGGGGGAGGAGGAATGGTAGCTTTAGTATTTATGGAGTTACAGGAAGAGAAATCCATTCTGATAGCAACCCCACCCCAAAGGGAACTAACCACACAATTTAAAAAAAAAAAAAAAAAAGTCCACTTTCACAGACCTGGTCCTGCTAAGGAAAACAGACTAGAAAGGGAAGTTAAGGCTTCAATAATAAAATATTCACAAAGAGGAAGAGAAAAACTTTAAGAACCTTTTCGAACAGTACATCACATTTGAGTCTTCTAGAACTCTGGTAACTGCTTAGAAACTTAACAAGATAGCTAATATCTGACCCCTTCATACTTTCCAGGGACCATTTAAGCATATTACATATGTTAACTCACATGATGCTCAGAGCAACCCTCCCTTAAGCATGAGGTAACTAACGGAAAGACAGCTTAAGTAACTCCTGGGTTGTGCCACCTGTGAGGAGCTGAGCTAGGATTCACATGGAGGCATGAGCTGCAAAGCTTACGCTCCCTCAACCCCATGGCTACTGTCTCTGTGTTCCAAATCACCTTTACCCTTAGGAGAGAAAAAGAACAAAGCTTTGAGTCTTAAGTGAAAATTAAAGCAGAAATAGTGGGGACAAAGGGAGAAGCTAGAGCTGAGGCAAAGGAGTGGGTGCAGGGGAGCAGTCCGCAAAACTTTCGGTCTCCACACCCCTTAAAACTGATGAAAATTATTGACAACACCAAAGAGCTCGTGCTCATGGGGATTATATCTATTGATATTTAATTAGAAATTAGAACTGAGAAAATTTTACCTAATGATTTAAACAATAAACCCACATCATGTCAACATAAATAATATTTTTATAATAAGCCTATTTTCCAAAACAAACAAAAAGTGTTACTGTGAAGAGTGGCAGTATTTTACAGTTTTGTCAAGCTCTCATGAATGGCTTGATGAAAGCCTACAGTTAGGCAAAATCATCTAACACAAAGTCTATCTTATAATAAAGTACTGAATATCTCATGTAATTTACTGAATAATGTACTGAAAGTGAAAAAAGGAATGCTTGTCTGGGTTGTAAGTGCCTCGCTTGTTAATCCTTTGATTATGTGGCTGACTGGAAGCTGCAGCAGCTGCCATTGCCCAGCAGCACCAGAGAGCACACTGCTGGCCCGGGAAAAGATCACATTCAAAATTCTAAGTATGGCTTCGACTGTATGTGTATCACTTTTGTACCATCTTAAAGTCAAAAACTCATAAGCCGATCCATTGTGAGTCAGGGACCATCTGTATTATTCTTTGCAGAATGCGAAAGCACAGCTCTGCTTCTGGAAACAGGCTATCTGGTTCATTGCTACACCCCCAGTCTCTTCATTTATAACTTGGGAATAGCATTCTCTACCTCCTCCAAAGGGCTTCCAGGAAGATAAAGTGAATTTTTAAAGCACGCTTTTGAAGTACCATGAAATTCTTGGTGATAGTAGACTAAAGAGAAAAAAAGAAAGAAAAAGAAATCTTTTTTAAAAAACACAGAAAACATACATAAATATTTAACTGATCTCTGGATAGAAAGGCTTTGTAAGCTTAAAAGAACTGGAAAAACTCACAAATGATAAAGTTGACAAGCTTAACTACAAAAAAATTGAAATTTCTGTATGGAAACATCGTAAGCAAACTGAAGAGGATGAGTCAAAATAGAAATAATATTTGCAACAAATATGATAGGCAGAGGGTTAATTCCTAGAAGATCTCTAAGAAATTGAGTTTTAACAAATACACCAAAAGAAAAGAGAGCAACGGACATTAACAGAAAACTGATTAAAAATAATTCGTAAACACATTTAAAAGTTAATCCTATTATCAATTGCGTAACACAAATGGAAAACAATGACATATGTAAAATCTATCAACTTGGAAAAGGTAAAGACAAACCCCCAAATCTTAAATTTTTAAAGTTGATGAGACTGTGATGAGATGTGTATTTCCATGTGTTGCTGTATAAAACAAATTTGGGAATATTTGTCAATTTATTTTTTGTATTTTTGAATTTTTGAATTTGACTTATTTTTTTATACAGCAGGTTCTTATTAGCTATCCATTTTATACACATCAGTGTATACATATCAATCCCAATCGCCCAATTCATCACACCACCACCACCCCCCCTGCCACTTTCCCCCCTTGGTGTCCATACATTTGTGCTCTACATCTGTGTCTCAATTTCTACCCTGCAAACCAGATCATCTATACCATTTTTCTAGGTTCCATATATATGTGTTAATATACGATATTTGTTTTTCTCTTTCTGACTTACTTCACTCTGTATGTCAATCTCTAGATCCATCCACGTCTCAACAAATGACCCAATTTCATTCCTTTTTATGGCTGAGTAATATCCCATTGTATATATGTACCACCTCTTCTTTATCCATTCGTCAGTCAGTGGGCATTTAGGTTGCTTCTGTGACCTGGCTATTGTAAATAGTGCTGCAATGAACATTGGGGTGCATGTGTCTTTTTGAATTATGGTTTTCTCTGGGTATATGCCCAGTACTTGGATTGCTGGATCATTTGATAATTCTATTTTTAGTTTTTTAAGGAACCTCCATACCGTTCTCCATAGTGGCTGTATCAATTGACATTCCCACCAACAGTGCAAGAGGGTTCCCTTTTCTCCACACCCTCTCCAGCATGTGTTGTTTGTAGATTTTCTGATGATGCCCATTCTAACTGGTGTGAGATGCTACCTCATTGTAGTTTTGATTTGCATTTCTCTAATAATTAGTGATGTTGAGCAGCTTTTCATGTGCTTCTTGGCCATCTGTATGTCTTCTTCGGAGAAATGTCTATTTAGGACTTCTGCCCATTTTTGGATTGGGTTGTTTTTTTAATATTGAGCTGCATGAGCTGTTTATATATTTTGGAGATTAATCCTTTGTCCGTTGATTCGTTTGCAAATATTTTCTCCCATTCTGAGGGTTGTCTTTTCGTCTTCTTTATGGTTTCCTTTGCTGTGCAAAAGCTTTTAAGTTTCATTAGGTCCCATGTGTTTATTTTTGTTTTTATTTCCATTACTCCAGGAGGTGGATCAAAAAACATCTTGCTGTGATTTATGTCAAAGAGAGTTCTTCCTATGTTTTCCTCTAAGAGTTTTATAGTGTCTGGTCTTACATTTAGGTCTCTAATCCATTCTGAGTTTATTTTTGTGTATGGTGTTAGGGAGTGTTCTAATCTCATTCTTTTACAGGTAGCTGTCCAGTTTTCCCAGCACCACTTATTGAAGAGACTGTCTTTTCTCCATTGTATATCCTTGCCTCTTCTGTCAAAGATAAGTTGACCATCGGTGCGTGGGTTTATCTCTGGGCTTTCTATCTTGTTCCAATGATCTATATTTCTGTTTTTGTGCCAGTACCATATTGTCTTGATTACTGTAGCTTTGTAGTATAGTCCGAAGTCAGGAAGCCTGATTCCTCCAGCTCCGTGTTTTTCCCTCAAGACTGCTTTGGCTATTTGGGGTCTTTTGTGTCTCCATACAAATTTTAAGATTTTTTGTTCTAGTTCTGTAAAAAATGCCATTGGTAATTTGATAGGGATTGCACTGAATCTGTCGATTGCATTGGGTAGTATAGTCATTTTCACAATATTGATTCTTCCAATCCAAGAACATGGTATATCTCTCCATCTGTTGGTATTGTCTTTAATTTCTTTCATCAGTGTCACATAGTTTTCTGCATACAGGTCTTTTGTCTCGCTAGGTAGGTTTATTCCTAGTATTTTATTCTTTTTGTTGCAATGGTAAATGGGAGTGTTTCCTTAATTTCTCTTTCAGATTTTTCTTCATTAGTATATAGGAATGCAAGAGATTTCTGTGCATTAATTTTGTATCCTGCAACTTTACCAAATTCATTGATTAGCTCTAATAGTTTTCTGGTAGCATCTTTAGGATTCTCTGTGTGTAGTATCATGTCATCTGCAAACAGTGACAGTTTTACTTCTTCTTTTCCAATCTGTATTCCTTTTATTTCTTTTTCTTCTCTGATTGTCGTGGCTAGGACTTCCAAAACTATGTTGAGTAATAGTGTTGAGAGTGGACATCCGTGTCTTGTTCCTGATCTTAGAGGAAATGCTTTCAGTTTTCCACCATTGAGAATGATATTTGCTGTGGGTTTCTCACATATGGCCTTTATTATGTTAAGGTAGGTTCCCTCTATGCCCACTTTGTGGAGAGTTTTTATCATAAATAGGTGTTGAATTTTGTCAAAATCATTTTCTGCATCTATTGAGATGATCATATGGTTTTTCTTCTTCAATTTGTTAAGATGGTGAATTACATTGATTGATTTGCGTATACTGAAGAATCCTTGCATCCCTGGGATAAATCCCACTTGATCATGGTGCATGATCCTTTTCATGTGCTGTTGGATTCTGTTTGCTAGTATTTTGTTGAGAATTTTTGCATCCATATTCATCAGTGATATTGGTCTGTAATTTTCTTTTTTTGTAGAATCTTTGTCTGGGTTTTGGTATCAGGGTGATGGTGGCCTCATAGAATGAGTTTGGGAGTGTTCCTTCCTCTGCAATTTTTTGGAAGAGTTTGAGAAAGATGGGTGTTAGCTCTTCTCTAAATGTTTGACAGAATTCACCTGTGAAGCCATCTGGTCCTGGACTTTTGCTTGTTGGAAGATCTTTAATCACAGTTTCAATTGGATTACTTGTGATTGGTCTGTTCATATTTTCTATTTCTTCCTGGTTCAGTCTTGGAAGGTTATACCTTTCTAAGAATTTGTCCATTTCTGCCAGGTTGTCCATTTTATTGGCATAGAGTTGCTTGTAGCAGTCTCTTAGGATGCTTTGTATTTCTGCCGTGTTGTAACTTCTCCTTTTTCATTTCTAATTTTATTGATTTGAGTCCTCTCCCTCTTTTTCTTGATGAGTCTGGCTAATGGTTTACCAGTTTTGTTTATCTTCTCAAAGAATCAGTTTTTAGTTTTATTGATCTTTGCTATTGTTTTCTTTGTTTCTATTTCATTTATTTCTGCTCTGATCTTGATGATTTCTTTCCTTCCGCTAACTTTGGGTTTTGTTTGTTCTTCTTTCTCTAGTTCCTTTAGGTGTAAGGTTAGATTGTTTATTTGAGATTTTTCTTGTTTCTTGAGGTAGGCTTGTAGAGCTATAAACTTCCCTCTTAGAACTGCTTTTGCTGCATCCCATAGGTTTTGGATCATCATGTTTTCATTGTCATTTGTCTCTAGGTATTTTTTGATTTCCTCTTTGATTTCTTCAGTGATCTCTTGGTTATTTAGTCACGTACTGTTTAGCCTCCATGTGTTTGTGGTTTTTACGTGTTTTTCCCTGCAATTCATTTCTAATCTCATAGCGTTGTGGTCAGAAAAGATGCTTGATATGATTTCAATTTTCTTAAATTTACTGAGGCTTGATTTGTGACCAAGATGTGATCTACCCTGGAGAATGTTCCATGCGCACTTGAGAAGAAAGTGTAATCTGCTGTTTTGGAATGGAATGTCCTATAAATATCAAATAAATCTATCTGGTCTATTGTGTCATTTAAAGCTTGTGTTTTCTTATTAACTTACTGTTTGGATGATCTGTCCATTGATGTAAGTGAGGTGTTAAAGTCCCCCACTATTATTGTGTTACTGTCGATTTCCCCTTTTAGAGCTGTTAGCAGTTGCCTTATGTATTGAGGTGCTCCTATGTTGGGTGCGTATAAATTTATAATTGTTATATCTTCTTCTTGGATTGACCCTTGATCATTACGTAGTGTCCTTCCTTGTCTCTTGTAACATTCTTTATTTTAAAGTCTATTTTATCTGATATGAGTATTGCTACTCCAGCTTTCTTTTGATTTCCATTTGCATGGAATATCTTTTTCCATCCCCTCACTTTCAGTCTTTATGTGTCCCTAGGCCTGAAGTGGGTCTCTTGTAGACAGCATATATATGGGTCTTGTTTTTGTATCCATTCAGTAAGCCTGTGCCTTTTGGTTGGAGCATTTAATCCATTCACGTTTAATTACCGATATGTATATTCCTATAACCATTTTCTTAATTGTTTTGGGTTTGTTTTTGTAGGTTCTTTTCTTCTCTTGTGTTTCCCACTTAGAGAAGTTCCTTTAGCATTTGTTGTAGAGCTGGTTTGGTGGTGCTGAATTCTCTTAGCTTTTGCTTGTCTGTAAAGCTTTTGATTTCTCCATCGAATCTGAATGAGATCCTTGCCAGGTAGAGTAATCTTAGTTGTAGGTTCTTCCCTTTCATCACTTTAAGTATGTCACGCCACTCCCTTCTGGCTTGTAGAGTTTCTGCTGAGAAATCAGCTGTTAACCTTATGGGAGTTCCCTTGTATGTTATTTGTCATTTTTCCCTTGCTGCTTTCAATAAGTTTTGTCTTTAATTTTTGCCAATTTGATTATTATGTGCCTTGGCATGTTTCTCCTTGGGTTTATCCTGTATGGGACTCTCTGCACTTCCTGGACTTGGGTGGCTATTTCCTTTCCCACGTTAGGGAAGTTTTTGGCTATAATCTCTTCAAATATTGTCTCTGGTCCTTTCTCTCTCTCTTCTCCTTCTGGGACCCCTATAATGCAAATGTTGGTGTGTTTAATGTTGTCCCAGAGGTCTCTTAGGCTGTCTTCATTTCTTTTCATTCTTTTTTCTTTATTCTGTTCAGCAGCAGTGAATTCCACCACTCTGTCTTCCAAGTCACTTATCCGTTCTTCTGCCTCAGTTATTCTGCTATTGATTCCTTCTAGTGTAGTTTTCTTTTCAGTTATTGTATTGTTCATCTCTGTTTGTTTGTTCTTTAATTCTTCTAGGTCTTTGTTAAACATTTCTTGCATCTTGTCGATCTTTGCCTCCATTCTTTTTCCGAGGTCCTGGATCATCTTCACTATCATTATTCTGAATTCTTTTTTCTGGAAGGTTGCCTATCTCCACTTCATTTCGTTGTTTTTCTGGGGTTTTATCTTGTTCCTTCATCTGGTACATAGCCCTCTGCCTTTTCATCTTGTCTATCTTTCTGTGAATGTGGTCTTTGTTCCACAGGCTGCAGGATTGTAGTTCTTCTTGCTTCTGCTGTCTGCCCTCTGGTGGATGAGGCTATCTAAGGGGCTTTTGCAAGTTTCCTGATGGGAGGGACTGGTGGTGGGTAGAGCTGGCTGTTGCTCTGGTGGGCAGAACTCAGTATAACTTTAATCCGCTTGACTGCTGATAGGTGGGGCTGGGTTCCCTCCCTGTTGGTTGTTTGGCCTGAGGCGACCCAGCACTGGAGCCTTCCCCGGGCTCTTTGGTGGGGCCAATGGCGGACTCTGGGAGGGCTCACACCAAGGAATACCTCCCAGAACTTCTGCCGCCATTGTCCCTGTCCCCACAGCGAGCCACAGCCACCCACCTCCTCTGCAGGAGGCCCTCCAACACAAGCAGGTAGGTAGGTCTGGTTCAGTCTCCCATGGGGTCACTGCTTCTTCCCCTGGGTCCCGATGCACACACTGCTTTGTGTGTGCCCTCCGAGAGTGGAGTCTCTGTTTCCCCCAGTCCTATCAGAGTCCTGTAATAAAATCCCGCTAGCCTTCAAAGTCTGATTCTCTAGGAATTCCTCCTCCCATTGCCGGACCCCCAGGTTCAGAAGCCTGACGTGGGGCTCAGAACCTTCACTCCAGTGGGTGGACTTCTGTGGTATAAGTGTTCTCCAGTTTGTGAGTCACCCACCCAGCAGTTACGGGATTTGATTTTATTGTGATTGCGCCCCTCCTACCGTCTCATTGTGGCTTCTACTTTGTCTTTGGAATGTGGGGTATCTTTTCTGGTGAGTTCCAGTGTCTTCCTGTCAATGACTGTTCAGCAGTTAGTTGTGATTCTGGTGTTCTTACAAGAGGGAATGAGAGCACGTCCTTCTACTCCGCCATCTCGGTTTAGGCTCGAATATTTGTCAATTTAAATAGTGCGTAACATTTTAGCATTTAACTTAACATTTTTAGTGATTCCGGTTTAAGAAATTTATCAGGAATGTGACCAAAGATCCTTCACTAAAATATTCATTACATGTAGGTTGAACAGTAAACAATAAATTATAGTAGATCCATACAGTATACTAAAACTCCATCAATAAAAATCTCAGTGTTATTAAATCATCAGAAAATGTCAAAATAGGTTAAAAAGATCAAGTTATAAAATATTTCTCTTTCCTAAAGAGACATGAAAAAATAAAGAAAAATTAGAAAGAAATAAACTGAAATTTTAGCTGGGGTTATTTCTGGGTAATGAGATTATGGATAGTTTTTATTTTGTGTAATGGGGAGATATTCTTATAATTAGAAAAAATAAATGCAAGAGTTAAAAATCTGTTACACCTGATATAAACTAGATTGCTTTTACATGTACATAATTTAAACAAAACATTTATTTAGTCAAGCAATTCATTAGCTGGTTAAAGCATCTGGTATTCTTAATGCAATCTTTTAGTTATAGGTTAACTCATTTTCTCCATTACATTTCAGTAGTTTCAGGACTCTATGAGTGCTAAGTACCTACTGTGTACTGATTATTGTATCAGGAGGCTGAGATGTGCAAAAACAGAGATGAAGGAAAAAAGGAAGAAAGAAAGAAAAAAAGAGTAGCTTCATTTGAAACGATAAAAAAAGAAGCCTACAGTCCAGAAAGTGAGTCAGTTCTGGCCCAAACCCTTCCAGCATGTGCAGGTCAAGCACTGCAAAACAAAGGCCTATTGTTTATCAGTGAATTGTTAGCAATCTCATGACCTTGAGGATTGCACAGAGATGCTTGACTTACCAAAAAAAAAAAAAAAAATTTCCATTAAAATTAGTTCAAAGAGAAGGACACAAAGGTGATGTGAGAGGGTCATTTTTCAGTGCTGTGTGTGGAGGAGAGAGATGAGTACAGTAACTCCCATTACAATTAATGAGAGTGGAGCATCTAGACTAATCTAAACCCCCTGAGGATTTAATTTAAAAATCAACCCTGGCAAAGCAACTCTCATCCATGAATGAACCCCACGATTGTTCACTTACCTACTCTTTCCTGGCACTAAAGACAGTAGAAAAGAATAATTTTTTTTTTTTTAACCACACCTCACAGGAAAAAAAAAAAGCTCATAGACTGTCAAATTCCCATCATTTTGCAGGTTTATTTTAAATCCTGGGTATTATTTTAATGCCATTTTTAATTGAATAGTTTAAAAGTGGGTCTGGGTTATTCCAGTTGCTATGTGATATTCACAAAGAAATGCAGAAATTTCCTTAATTTGATTTAAGCTTCAGTTTTATGAACTTAGGGCCACAATTAATGGCACCCCTTATCCAATACCAAGCCCTTGATCAGCCTCAAAGTATCAGGATAAAGGACAAAGAAAAAAGAATAATTATTATGCCATGCTTCCACAGCCAAATCCATTCATTCTTCTGACTTTCACATCATCTTGATTTAGTCCTCGAAATAGTCTAGGAGGCTAAGGTATCTTTATTTTCAGATGAGGAAACACAACAAAAAAAAGATGAAATCACTTGACTAGAGTCCCCCAAATGGAACTAAAATCCAGTTCTCCAACTCCCTGTCCCAAACTCACTGGTAGTTTCAACAGGTATAAATGGTTCTGCATCAAAGAGGATAAACGAAACACTAGACCCACTAGCAGTCAAAGTCTTTCTCCTCCCAGCAAGTTCAACAATGGTGGTGACAGGTCAGGGACAGAGCCTCACTAATCATCGTTTCCCTGTGGTCTGAGTCCTGTACTGGGTCAGGGAAGGCCTCTGTGAGGAGGTGACGACGCAGGAACTAGAACGGAGAAAATAAGAACTGGGGAGGCATGTGAGGGTCAGAGGGAAGCACATTCACGGTGGAGACAAGCCTGGTGCAAAGGCCCAGTGGGGGGAGTAGCTCGCTGAGGCGGGGGCCAGAAGTCCAGGAGGCCAAAGTGAAGAGTCAAGATTTTATTCTAATTGAAAGCAACCACCACTAACAATTTTTAAAGCAAGGGAATAACGTGGTCTAATGTCTATATTAGGAAGACCATGCCAGCTGCTACATTATGCTAGATTGAAGGGCGGGGGAGGGAAGTGGTTGGGAGGTGGTGTAAACAAGGAAGCAGAGAAATGACTGTGCCTGGTCCAGGCAAGATTTGGCAGGAGTGGTGGAGATGGTGAGCAACAGACTCAGGACATATTTCTGAGGGAGAGCCTCTGTGTGTATTGTAAGGAAGTTTTGAGGATGCTCTCAGTTACAAGTTCTGACATCATCTCCATGAGGAAAGATCCACAGAAACTATAACTGATCCCTGCTGTTGGTCATGTTTCTGCATTTCCTGAACAATCAGCCTATTTTTACCTCAAGGAGAGCATCTCTCTTTCCTTCTTTAGGTTGGTGCTAGAAAGTTCAGGGCCAATTCTGTGACCCATCTCTAACAACTATATGGACATTTGGTATCTATTTCATGCACTACCTTCACTTCAGCTCCATCTTACTTACTTTTGTTTGCCCTTATTTTTAAAGCACTTAATCTTACTATACTTTATTAGTCAACTTAAGTCATTTTCTAAACATTCCAGGAAATAAACGAGTAAACAAACCGCTTTGGTGATGCCTTGGTTATTGTATAAATAACTATAAACCTAAAGAAGGTTTTATCAAAGGAATTCATCAGAAAGAGAGATTTATAGATGAGTATACACGTAAGAGAACCTATATGTGTAAGAAGCCAAGAAGAGGGGCCATAAAAATTGATTGAAGGATCGAAGAAATTGCATACACACTTGCTCTGTTCTCCCTGAGGAAGGCAAGATGTTGGCAAATAAAATCTTGGGAAATCAAAGTTCATCAGCTGATGAGATACCAAACCCTGTGTTAATTTCTAACATTTAGGCATATATTAAATATCACCTCAGACAGAGGGCTGAGCCAAGAAAGGCTGATTTCACTGCCCTGGCTGGAATCTACATGGAAATCTACAAAAACTGTGCTGGGGTGGGCAGAGAGAAGGTATATTTTTCATGCTGAAACCATCTGTTAGTTCTCTCTTTCAGAGCCATCCACTTTGGAACAATAAACATTAACTATGCATCCAAGTATGAGTGTGTGCATGTGTGTAAAAATCCAGCCTGACACTCTTAAGAACTGCACTGCATTGCCAGGTGTAACAATTTATTAAATCATTCTGCTTGCTAAGTGAGAACCCTTGTCTTTTTTTTTTAAGTTTTAAAGCTAAAAAGTCCAGATAGTCAACCAGTTACTCATTGAACAAATATTTACTGATTGCCTGTCATGTGCCAGGCACGTGGGGAATGCAGTCGTGAACAAACCAGGCAGCAATTCCTGCCCTCACAGAACTCACATTCCAGTCAGCCTGAGACACAAATAATAAGTTACACACTAAGTGAGACTATTAATGCCACAAAGAAAAAGAAATGGAATGCGGTACTGAAATCTTAAATAAAGGGGAGGACCATCCTGAGATGATGTTTGCATACAATTAGAATAGAGGTCTGAAGGAGATCAGAAGGCGTGGCATACATGCATCAGGGGAATAGCATTCCAAGGACACGGAAGAGCTGGCTCAAGGGCCATGAGGCAGGAGTGTACTTAGAATGTTCAAAGAACAACAAGGACATGGCTGTGGTAGGCACGGAGGGAGTGTCCTGTGGCTGCCGTAACAAACTACCACAAACTGGGGGCTTAAAACAACAGAAATTGATTCTCTCTGAGTTTCAGAGGTCAGAAGTCTGAAATCTAAGTGTCAGAAGGGCTACACTCCTTTTGGAGGCTCTTGGAGAGAAAGAATCTGGTCTTTGCCTCTTCCAGCTTGTGGTGGCTGTCAGCACCCCTTGACTTGTGGCCGCATCACTCTTGTCTCTGACCCCCTGGTCACATTGCCTCCTCCTCACTCTTATACGGACACTTGCCATGGGATTTAGGGTCCACCCAGCTAATCCTGAGTGAGTGTCTCATCTCAAAATCCTCAATTACATCTGCAAAGACCCTTCTCCATGTAAGGTAACATTCACAGGTTCCAGGTATTAGGACATGGACATATCTTTTAGGAAATCACCATTCAACCTACTGCAGTGATGACAGTAGATGCAATCAGCAGTGACAACTTGTGGTGGTGGGGCGGGGGCATATGTAGTTCATGTAGGAACCTTATAGATAATTATGATAACTTTGGCTTGAGTTTGAAGAAAATAGGAAGCCATTATAGGATATAAGCAGAGAAGTGACACGGATTCAACATGTTTAATAGGATCGATCATTCTGGCCACTGTACTGCAAAAAAGTCCAACAGCATTCAACCCTTAAATTGGTCCTTCTTCAGCTCAAGACTGTGCCAAATTTAGATTAGAACTGGAAAAGATGAGAAGAACCTGGCATATAATAGGCCTTCAGAAAACATCCATTAAAAAATGAATGTTCCTTTACCTAACCACCCTGTTTTGAAACAAAATTAAATTTATCCCCCAAAAACATATGAACCATCTACTATATTCAAGGTTCCATTGCTAAGAATGAAAGCAATCAACAAATCACATACTGCTATCGAACATGGCATTGAGTGACAAACCACATTTTTCTTGAGGATTTATGTCATCACTCGGCTTGTATAAAGAGTAATTGGAGAAACTCAACTCAGTGGGGGCGAAGACATGCCCCAGTTCTGTTCTTTGCTATCGCTCTTCCAGTCATACTAAGTTGAGTCCCTTCCCAGGCCCTTTAACAACATCTTGGGCAGAATCTATAACTTTGCAAGCCACTTTTCATAATTAAAAGCATCTCTAGTTTAACAATCCAATCTCAGATTAAAATTTCAAGTCCTGTCTAACACAGATTTGAGATGCAACCTCGACCACTTAGAGCTCTCTACCAACTTCTTCCCTCGCTCCTGAGACTGAGCTACTCTGGTATTCGAGGCACCCTTGCCTGTTAGCAGGTGAAAGGCAGTTTTCCCTGGTCCATTTCCAGTTCCATCTGCTGAGAGCTTCTGCAAATATGGTGGTCTCTGCATGGTTCGGAATTGATAGAGTTGAAGGTATTCAAGTTTCACCTTCACTCTATCTGCTTCTCCAAACCCACTCACAAAAGGATGGTCATGTCTCCCTTTGTAACTCTGCCAGTGGTTTATGATCCAATCCCCTTTCTGGATAGGCCATGCCTCAGCTGGAACAATATCTACTTGACCAGCCTCGTGGCACCTACCCACTGATATTCACGTTTTTTTGTTTTTTAAACAAGAACCAGGGGAGGTACCTGTGTGTTTCCTCCAAGGGCTGTGGAAAATTGGGATGGGGTAGAAAAGTTGCTCCCATCTTCTTTTCAGGAACATTACTGCTCAGTCTCTTCTTGCCCTGCAAAAAGCCTCTCCCTATCCACCTACCCACTACTCAGAAATAGGCAGATGAGAGGCAAGCACTGCTCTGTATTCCTGTGCAATCTCACACTCCGTAGGGCACATGGGAAGCGCTGCACAGCACCGCCACCTGAGAGCAGGGCCTACACGGCCTGCAGGTTCTGCAGCTCAGCCAACGTCAAGCCAGGGAACAGGATGCCAGCACCCTTTCATGGAAACATCCCGCTCAGGGCTTTGAGCTACCTTCTGCACATGACTTTCAGGGCCAGTAGGGGGTGCCAGAAAGAGGGAAGAGAATACACTCTTGGCATTCCTCTATCTACTATACTTCCCCGGACCAGTTCTCCCCTTAGAGAGTTTGGGAACATGGGGATGTGATTCAACATGGTGGGTCTGGTTCTGGTGCTGCCACTTAGTAATGGGAGTGTGGCTCTCTCTCACATATGCGTTTCTCACCAGAAAGGATGTCAACCTTTCTGTTTAGGCCCTAGTTGCTCATATTCAAGGGCAATATGAAAAGTCCCACTCAATGTCTCTTCCAGCCCTGAATCTCAATTACATTATTGCAGATATAGCTCCATGATTAAAAAGCTTCTAGGAGTCATTTGGTCCCCAAACAGAATAGAAAATACTAACTAGTACTCTAGATGTCTGCATGAGAAACTAAAGATTTTAATGTAATTTCTGTTGATTTATTTTATCTTGACACATCTTATTTAACAAATTTTAAAGCAATCATCTTTGGTGAATAGAAAGGGATCGTGGTTTACTGTTAAAGCATTAGCACTCAACAGATAATTCTTAGTTCCAACAAATCTTGAACTGGAAATAAATCTTGAAGATGAAAAGATTTCTTGATAACTACAGTCATTTCAAAACCTATTAGGAAAGAGAAAAATTAGAGAGCCAGATGAATTTCGTTCCTCCTAGACTCATTTTACCTGGGAGCAAGTTATTCTGCTCGCCAAGGTAAGTGTCTGGCGCCACACTCACAGCACAGCAGAGTCAGGCTTAAGCCTCATAGATTTTCAGAGGTCATCAAGGTTAGTCTCAGTCCTAACTGAGAATGATGATTACAGCCAAACAACAAAGCCACCAAATTATCAGTGAAAATGACAGAGTATAGATTGACAGCAATGTAGCACTGGAAAGTAGGAATAATGGGGACATTTAAGACTCCAGGGAAAATAACTCCTAACCAATGATACAGAAAGGTTTGCTGCACGTGGGACAGTCACCAGAAGCGGCAGAAAGAGCGACAGAATGAGGAGCAAGAGTTCTGGGTGAAGTCTTGACTCCCACGAAGCAGGGCCAGCATTGGCCGGACACTCAGCTTTCCCATTCCAAGTGCTCACAGAGAGGACAGGACAAAATAGTGACCCCAACGATGACTGCCCGTCATAAAATATTTTAATTTACTTAATTTATTTCAATTCATTTATTTCTATGATATTATTTTCAGTAAAAGCTATAAGCAAGTTGAATGTGTATATATACACACACTCTTCACCCCCAATACACTCACACACGGCAAACAGACCGAGAAAACACTGCCTCAGTCTCCTCTTGCTACAGTTAAAGCTTTCCCCTTAACTGGTGTTAGGCAGTTACCATTTCACTGCGAGGAAGCCGGCCGTTTAAAACAAAGAATTTTGCTGTTTTTACTTCTCTGGTGACTCTCCTATTCTGCCAGACTCTATGGTGTGGAAGAACAAATACCAGGCTTGAGCCCTAGGACATAGTGGCAGCTTCCTTCTATCAGTGTCCGTCTCTAAAACCAGGGCTGGCCATTCCTGTTTTTAAAATATTGCAGTAGTTCTGTCCTTACTGCCTCCTGAGTGCCACTCACACCTCTCTGTCTCCTCCCCTGGGTCTCTCCAGATCTCCCCACAATGAAGAAATTAAGAGGATGATTTCTGGCAGAGCAGAGAACTTCCAGGAACTACACTCACCTTGGTCAGCACCACGTGTCATACTAATTGTTGCATATAAAAATAACTCCTCTACCTAAGACATATCCAGCCAATCCTGACTCCCGCCTGTGCGTCCATCTAAGCCAAACCAAGACTCCTGAGGCACATTTAAAGCCTAGAACAGAAATCTCAGGGAAATAATTTAGACTGCAAAACTAGTTCAGATATCTAGTATTGTAGAGAGTTCTTAGGATAAGGCCAATTTGTGCCCAAGAGCTATTTGCAAATTTATAGTTATTTTTTCAGTCAGTTAGTTTGAGAAAGGAAATGGGAGCTAAGTACATAAATTAGATCATTAATTTGCAATAAATATAAATTATGCTAATCCTAAGAATGGAACATAAATTATGTATATATAATATATAAGGAATACACATAAGGCTCTATTAGCAAAAGAAACGCATCTTGACTTATTGTGTTATAGAAAACCCATGTATATTCATTCAATAGATTTTAACAGTTTTGATATGTGCATGAAAATATAGGATAAACATTAACTGCCTACTGATGTTCTAACAAATCTATATTCATTCCAAATGGAAATTAGGATATACTTTGCATTATTTGAGTTAATTACATGACATTTCTTATGAATAATGATGTGTTATTCCATTCATTACTTCTAATTATGTTCCGTTACAAGTGCAAGGCTGGCAACACCACAACCAGCCTTTTCCTATTCCTCACAATCTGATGGCTTGCATGGAAAGCAGGTCAGAAATATGCCCAGAATATAATGAAAAGAGTTCAGATATTGTTAACCATGACAGTTTAAAATTACCTGAGGAAAGTTTCACGTAGAAATAAATAGAAATGGGGAATGGCTTTCCATGTTACAGGATACTCATTTTTGCAATTAATATGAGAACTATTCAAAGTGTTATTTTAATACATA
Organism: Balaenoptera borealis; assembly: GCF_965194805.1. NCBI lineage: Eukaryota > Metazoa > Chordata > Mammalia > Artiodactyla > Balaenopteridae > Balaenoptera > Balaenoptera borealis. The sequence continues at coordinate 33,090,079 of NC_138869.1, read as the reverse complement.
TAATTATCATTTGTTAGAGCTGGGGAGAGAGCATCCCAAATGTGGTCCTTCACCCCCTCCCCCACCTAACTCACACACACACTAGCAGAATTATATTCTGTAAGAGATTGGCAGATGGTAAAAATATCTTTTTTCTGGTTGTAAAAGTGATTCTGTAGGCTTTGTGCAATTCTAAGAGAATAAAGGAAACCTCCTAAAAGCTCTCATTAAAAAGCCAGCTGGACTTTCCTCCTCAAATGCATAACCATGGTCAGGCCAGCTCATCTCACCCCACTCACAACAGGGCCTAAAGCTAGAAGGTAAATCCTATAATGGAGAAGCAGCCAAGGTCAAAGGAAAACAGTCACAACTAAGTAATTAAGCACAGGGGGCCAAGTGAACCACAAGACCACCACTAGCCAGTATTGTCACCAACCAATAGGCTACAAGGAGCCAGGGAGAGATGGTGGACAACAGGAAGGGGCCTGGATGAGGTCTAGAGACCAATATGTACATGCCTCAGGCACACTGTTTCATGGGTGAGTCACCTTTATTTGAAGGGGCCAGGGCAAAATGTAGAAAATCCACACATTTTTCTCCACCCAATTTCAAATGTCCCTTGCACACACACAAAGCATCTATTAATCCCTTCGTGTCAGGTGCCAACAATCCATCAGTCTGTCTATAATAAAAATAAAGATGCCAGTCTCAGCTCCAAGAATGAAAAATAAACTTGGGAGAGGAAGAGCCTTGGCAAGGAGGGCCCCTCTTTCTCCTCTGCTACCCGTGACAGTTACTGCCCACTGACCCTGCATGCAGCCTCAGAATCCTACTCAACACTGTGAGCTCACTACCAACTGAAGAGATGGCATTTGAGATAAAACAGATTTGCTCTCTGTGCAGTAATCCCTCAGATGACAAGTCGAGATAGATGACAGTCACACAAGGTTTGCCTTGCAATGGGGGTTGGCAGGATCCTCTGTGGCAGGTTCTGGACACTGAAAAAAGATGTCAGTCAATTTAGTGAATGATGAAAGCATCCAAGAGCTTCCTGTGTTCCTCCTGACCAATGCCATCAAAAACTGGTTCTAGCTGGAAGCAATGTACTCTAATAACCCAAAGGTAGGTGCACATTTATATGGAAATCTTTCCCATAGAAACAGCAAAAGAGCACTCTGAACATTCACTGCTACATGCAGATCTTTTGAACACAATAATCTGCCAAATAAAATCAAGAAAAATATGACCACAAGGAAACCAACTTTCCCCATTAGAGCTCAGGACAAAGGACGCACGATCGGCTCTGAATATCTCTCCAAGAGTATTTTAAGCTAGCTAATATACACTAGGCTTACACAGGGTGAAAAGAAAATTTTTAAAAAGGCATATGCTTAAGGAAATTTTAAGAGCAAAAGATCTATCTTTAGTAATAAAGATATTAAAATAGTGCTTGCAGTCACTTTATTTGTACAGGGAGGTTTAAAAAGAAGCTCTTTTGAGAAATGAAAGATCATCAGATCGCTAATAACTGCAGTTTCCTGAACAATTAAAGAAATTCACAAGATTACAACCTACTCAGGAAATGACAAATATTTCTGGTTTTTACGGAAGGACTAAAAGGGCACTTTTATCTATAGCATCTATTCCATAAGAAGCACTGTTATGTAATGAAGCTATTTTTATTATCTGTTCCTTTATTTCAAGAGTATTCAATATGGCAATGGTCTGAAAACAGAGAAAATTTAACACTGCTTGGGAAGGTAAAATATTAAAAGGCATTTGCTAGATTTTTCTTTTTTATCTATTGAAGTTGGACCTTAGAACACAATTTCCCTTGTACCAAACTTTTGTTTCTAATATGTCAGCAGAAATGTCCTTTAAGTTACCTAGTCTAATTCTTCACAAATACACTTTGTAAGGCTGTCCTCAATGCATTATCCTAACGTGGCTTGGCCCTGATAACATTCTGTGTGCGATGCTCCCGCTTAGAAAAATCTGCTCTTTTTAACAACTGATTCAATAAACAGTTGACAAATGATTTGTATAATATAGTATGGCCAGCAAGCAAGGTTTGTCTCTGTCATTACACAACACATTCGACCCATCTGCAAACGTGGCCGTGTTCCCCTTACATTAGAGCTCCGTATGCCATTCTGAATAGCAATCCGAAGATCAATACACTGTCTGCTGAAAACAACAGGACATAACAAATGAATAATTTTATTTACAATAAAAGCTCCAGTCCCCAAATGGATTCCACTAATGTTCAAATTCATTTTTCATGCTGAACTCAAGATGAGAGGTAGACACAGCCCAATGCAAGGGGAGGGGAGTGAAGTATTAACTATATTGGCTCAAATTTTTTCAAGCCACGAACAATAGCTGGGCTGCACCAAGGTACATGAATAAAACGTTCGCTGCCGAATTCTGAAGATGCAATCTCCAGAATGCTTCTGTTCTCTCATCAAGACTCGCTGAAAAGCATTTTCCAGTAACAAGAAATTAATGGATTAAAGACATTCTGACATATGCTTCCACAGTGTTGCACCACAGAAGCCAAAGCCTATTCAATAGGCTTTAAACACTGTTTGCGATGAGCAAGAATGTTTGCTTTAGGTGGGGACAAGGAGGGATTGTGGCTCTTTTGAGAATGAAGCAAATAGTCTTGCTTCAAAAGCATATCTGCAGTCCCTGATCTGACAGTTTTTTTCCTCCTCAGAAAGGTATAAAAAAGTCAGTGAGCAAAGTCAAAAGAAAAAAAGGGTTGAAGAGGGGGGAGCAAAATGTTAGAGAGAACACAAGTTCAAAGATGACATTTACAAGTCTCTCTTGAATGGCACACTCCCCAAAGGCCACCTGAATACTCTTGTTAAAAAGAGATCATCAAAAATACAAAATAGAATTTTCCGGTTCACATAAGATAGCAATATACTGCCTTTAAAATACAGACTTGTCCATTGGCCAATTAACACGCAAAAAAAGAAAAAACATGGAAAAGAATGTTTTCCCATCTGCCATCGATTCATTCACTGCATTTAGACTTAACTCAGCACACTCATAACAGAAAAGTAAACAGGATTGTAACTGATAGAGCATGTAGGGAAAGTTGGGAAAATACAGCTTGAATGAGATACTAAAACATCTGGAATAAAATGGTGACAAGACATGGCTTTGTGCATGGGAAGACTGAAAAGGCAGGATTTCAGTCTTAATTGAAACTATCCACATGCTCCTGATGTTTACAGATTCACTTTAAATGCAGTCAACATAATACTCTTGGGTACTAAGAAAACGAGAACGTGCAAAGAGTAGGTTTTGCCCCCACCCCTTCTCAGGAACTAATGATTCAGTGCAGAGACAGACAGGAATGAACACAGTTCTGGTCTGATGCAGACTGGGATCAGTGTTTGGCATGATGCCTAGAACAGAGTAGCTCAGTAATAAACTGTTGAATGAATCAACATGACAATAAGGAACCAAGTGTCACACAAAGGATGGAATAGTTTTTTTCCTAAGAGGACAGGACAGGTATCGAGGCACTTTAGCTGAAATGAAAAGGATGGGAAAGATCTCAAGGTGAAGAGAGAGGCAGGGTAAAGGATGGGGAAAATAACAGGTAAAGGGAAATACAACACTTGTTTAAGGAAATAGTTGGAAAGTGGGGAGGTTGAGTCAAGAAAATGAAAATCTTTTAAAAGGATGCTAAGGAATTTGGACTTTATCCTCAAATAAAAGGAGATTCATTATATTCATCAGTGGTTTGTTTGCAAAAGAACAGGAGAGTGGTAGCATCAGAGTTGTGGTTTAGAGTGAGGTGTAGGCTGGGCTGGGGAAGTCCAGGGGTAGAGATGGTACAAGAAGCTAGATGACCTATAAGACCCACAGCAAGGGGCTTACCTAGGGCAGGTAGGGTAGAGCACTTGGGGATTAAAGCCCACTGCAGCCAGCTCCCCATTTATTTTATGAAACATTAGTGGGCAGAGCCATCCACAGCTTCAATTCCCAAATCTCGGGACAAAAGAATATCGCTTTCTGCAAGCAAATGAGTAACTTATTAAGATTCTTCTCACAGGTGTCACCTAACAGAGTACCAAGGTAAAGTAAAATATAAAGTTTCAGAATCATCATATAAAAAGGATTGCCTGAATCCATTATCCACTGGCCCTGAAACCACTTATTTTTTAAATTTTATTTTATTTTTTATACAGCAGGTTCTTATTGGTTATCTATTTTATACATATTAGTGTATATATGTCAATCCCAATCTCCTAGTTCATCCCACCACCCCTCCCCCTGCCTTCCCCCCTTGGTGTCCATACGTTTGTTCTCTACATCTGTGTCTCTATTTCTGCCTTGTAAACTGGTTCATCTGTACTGTTTTTCTAGATTCCTCATATACGCATTAACGTATGATATTTGTTTTTCTCTTTCTGACTTACTTCACTCTGTAGGACAGTCTCTAGGTCCATCCACATCTCTACAAATGACCCAGTTTCATTCCTTTTTATGGCTAATATTCCATTGTAAATAGGTACCACATCTTCTTTATCCATTCATCTGTCGATGGGCATTTAGGTTGCTTCCATGACCTGGCTATTATAAATAGTGCTGCAATGAATATTCGGGTGCATGTGTCTTTTTGAATTATGGTTTTCTCTGGGTATATGCCCAGGAGTGGGATTGCTGGGTCATGCCCTGAAACCACTTTAAACACTGTAGATGTAAAACAGCTTTACAGAGTATACTGATTACAAAAATGTTCCAGTTCTCACTGTTCTCATCCCCAGAAAGGGCAGGGTCCTTCTTGCTACCTTCCAAACACACTGAGGTTTGTTAATTTTAATACAATGTTCCCCTTGTCCTTGGCATTTACTCAAAGAGATGGTGACTGACCAGGACTCATTTCCAAAATGACAATCCCAGTGCCGTCTGAAACAAAACTAGTCATCATTCACTAACTGTTCACTATTCACTATGAACATTTTCCTTGAAGCAGACACCTCAACTTTACTTGAGTTCAAACACATATACGACCCATATCTTATGCATCACACTTTCAGAGTTGGTTAAAAAGACCGTGAAAAATCAAGTTTCTTCTGAGCCTGCGCGTCTGGAGCCTGTGCTCCGCAACAAGAGAGGCTACGATAGTGAGAGGCTCGCGCACCGCGATGAAGAGTGGCCCCCGCTTGCCGCAACTAGAGAAAGCCCTTGCACAGAAACGAAGACCCAACACAGCCAAAAATTAATTAATTTTTTTAAAAAATCAAGTTTCTTACTATCAAGAAACAAGTTAAAAAATCACAAAACAACGTTCATTCCATTATTAACCATTTTTTTAAAAATGCAACTCTGCAACTTCATATTCTTTCAGTCCAAGGCATTAAGATTTGTTCATCTCAATTCACGTTTTCATCCCAAGTTCCCTCAGTTCTCTGACAAAAGTCAATTAAAAATGGCACCCAACGAGAGATGGCATTTAAACAATATTCTTTTGACACTGCAATTCTCAGACATTTTGCTTAAAAATATATTCCTCAAAGGAAAATGGCAACCACAAACTTGCAACAATAGCAAATGAGAAAAGAAAATTCTTCTGTTATTTCAAGAACTTCAAAGTCTTTTAGAAAAACTCAATATAAAATTGGTATACAACTTAAAAATTGTTTTTTTATAGGACCTTTCTAAATCATTCTAGATTTTTTTACTTCAATAAACAGAAGAATGTAATTTTCTAATCTTGTATACTTAAAATTTTAAATATTTTTATAAACTTAAAAGAAGAGTTAAGTATTATCAAGAAAAATATATATATTATTTACTAGTTTATTGCTATCATCATTAGTTTCGTAGATTTACAAAATATAGGTTAAAATTTCCATTCAAGGAATTTGGGAGTCTACCACAGAAATCACAATTATCTTTTGGTGCATGTTTTGTTAGTTGTATTTTTTTCAGTGTACAATAGTTACATGGCCAAGAAAGAAGATTATTGATAAAGTTTTCAAGCATTTTGAAAAATCCCATTGGAAAAAATATAACTTACACTGGAAAAAATTTTGACACATTTGTAGATTCAGAATAACTGAGAAATCTATTTCAAAGTAGAATCATGCCTCAATGTGGACATGATCATTATCTTCGAATATGAAATTTTATACTTTGTTGCCCTCTGCATAGTAAATTAAATTAGGGGGGAAAGAGAAAAAAAAATTGAGTCGTCAATACAAATGTCATATGCATACAGTCACGAGGGATAATTTCAATAACATAAAAACAACTCTCCAGAGCATTTCACCAAATCCTGCTTCTCCCACTGCAAAGAATGAAGCTTCTACTGAAACTGATGGTCAGATGGAAATAAAATACTCTACCACCAATGGCACTGGACAATGATCTAGAAGCTGGGATGTTTTCCAAGAGAAAATGCCATCTCAGACCCTAACATGAAAAAAATATTTTGTAAGTATATTTATGTGTTTGAATTTAATTAAAATTCATAGCTTGAATGATCTCCAAGAGGTAAACAAACCAAGTCAGTCTCAAATCTTCATATAATCTTCACATAACCTTACTTCCACATCACAAGAGGGCCACCCAATCTCTATCTTACTATTAAAATTCACAATTGATAACTGAAAACAAAGTGCTCAGGATATTCATTGGATCCATTTTAGAAGCACCTATTTATTTACACAGCTACGACAGTGAAAAGGTCAAGCAAAAAATCACCTCCAAAGCCACGGTTGCTAAGCAACTCTTTTCAGAAGTTCTGCAACAGTGATCAAGCATATTACTGGTGCCACCAACTGGATTCAGAATAAATGTGAATAACATCTTACCTGGTTTCTCCAAAGGGGGAGTGGGGAGGATCCTTGCTTAGCTTTTCGGACAGATCCTTGAGGTCAATCCTGTATTTATTTGGTCTGTTAGAATCGGAGGCTTTCTAATTTTTCTCTCTTTAAAAAAACAAAAAAAGGATACGTCCAGGTACCACAGGTTTCCTGTTCACCAGGGCGAAGGACAGTTCTGTTTTGAGAAACACCACAGAGGGCTTGATGAGATGTTGGCCGAATCTGAATGACATTTCCTCACGGTTTGAATTCTGGAAGAGAAGATTATGTAGAAAATGGACATTTATAAAATTCAGTTGAGAAACTCATATCATATACCACTTTAAAGAAAGCAAAGTCCATTACTACAGATTCTTAGTTGTAAAGAAGACATCATTGAAGCTGTTCCCCATTTAATGTCCACTAAGATGTATTCTGGGTAAGTCCTCCTAAAATATTCCACTCTCTCTATGCTGGTTGGATTTACAGTTTTCAAGCAAAAGCTTGTATGTGTCTTCTTAAACCCCTCTGCACTTCGGGGAGCCACCTTAACCCAAATCCACTAGGTCCAATCTGTCAGGTACTATTTTTAACCATCTGTTTCATCATCTTCGCTAAGCTGAAAATTTTCATGGTTAAGCATTGACTATAAACCTTCTCATTCTTAAAGAGGTACCTGTGGGGACTCCCTTTTCTCAAATGGTTTTATCTTTGTTTATATAAAAGCAATTTAGAAAGAGTATAAACACTGTTTGACCTTGTGTACAATTACAAAAGCATGTGGGTACTCCCAGATAACTATAGTAAAATTTCAAAAATTAAAGAGAAAAAAATTGAGGAAAAAGAAGGGACAAAATAGAGTTCAAGATGAAAACAATTCCCGGTTGATGCAGACGTATTATGCAGCAAGGTATGTGAAGTGTTGCATATCCTCTTTTCTGGAGAAAGCCATGGGTTGGGGTAGTGGGGAGAAGACAAGGGAAAGCAAGATTTGACACTTGGCATCTAGGGTACCAAGGAATGATTTTCCATCAGTGGATGCCTATACACGACAAAGTTACTTTCTGAATGACTAAAACGCACCTTCCTTGGGAAATCACTTCATTTTTCTAATTCAGGAACCACCCTACTACAAAACTGATGAAAATTGAACCCCTCATGGGAAAATAGAAATACGACTACAAAAAGGATGACATCAGAAAATGGAGGACCATTTTATAAAGCATACCAATAAATGTGCAATTGTTTAAGGATTCTAATATTCTCAATGACCCAAAAGATACAGAGGGCTACGCAAAATGCATCTACTTTAAAAGCACTCAAATAGCCGGAATTTAACACATTTCAGGGGCAAAGGAATAGTATGGAAGTTTTGCCTCAGTGACACAAATACTGGTTTCTAGAACAATTACAACCACCTCACAAAAATGAAAGGTCAGTAAGGACGCTGAAAATCATCTAAGCCAGTGGTTTTCAAGGTGTGTTCCCTGGAGCAGTAGCATCAACATCACCTGGGGAAATCAGGAAGGCAAATTCTTGAGTCCTACTCCAAACCTACCAAAGCAGAAACTCTGGGAGAAGGGCCCAGAAATCTATGCTTTAATCTGCCTGGATGATTCAGAACCACTGATCAAACCCACCTATTCTCCCAATCCTTTCCTGCAGAATCTTTGCCTGGTAGCTTGTTAGCCCATGCTTGAATATACACAGTGACAGGACGTTCACTATCCTTTCCTTCCAAGACCATCAGCTCCAGCAATTATGTGGTTGCCCTTCATACTAAGTCCATCTTTTTGTGATGGATTTATGCCTTGGGGGTCATATGAAACAAGTATCATGCAAGTGAAAGTGCTTTAGATATCTGAAGTTAACCTTTATTTATTCCCCCCAGTTTTTCTAGAATAAACATGCAATTCATTTCAATCAGCCTACAAACAGAATTGATTCAAGTGCCCTAAAGCTATCTGTGTGGTTTTTTGGGGTTTTTTTTTGCCTGCCCAGCATCCATTTTCTGTAGTTTTGCCCATACCACCTTAATTTTTCTTTGGGTAATACCCCACCATATTCCATATGTTGGGCTACTCCTACTGCCTGGTTCTAGGGATGGGAAAGTGACCCAGGCATCATTAGTCTTTTGTCACATGAGTGATTCAGGAGTGGACACAGGACAAAAAAATGAGCCATTCGAAGGAAGGATATCCATGAAAGGATTACTGCTGATATTATGGGGAAAAGGCTTTCTCTCTTCTAAGATGCCAAACTGGTAGGACATGAACCTGGAAGAGCTAGAGGATACACCAACAAGAGTCTGCCTGATATTAGAGCCAACATGGAGGCCAGGAAAGCCAAGATACAAAGAGAGAACCATACCTGACGACATTGTTTGAGCACCTGGATCTAACAGTGCTGGAAGGATCATATGTCCCTGGAGTTTGTTTCCTCTAACGGATAATTGTACAGAGTTGACTTAAGCATAGGCTCTAGCTGATGAGCTACTATTATGAGTCCATGAAAGACTCTCTTCTAGTTTTCATTTTTCTTATCATCATTTTCATTTCTTCCTCTATGCCCAAATTCACTCCTTCCTCTCCCACGCCAGGGCTTCATTTTTTTTAAATAAAATTAATGTTGTATTTATAAGTTTCACAGCAGTTTTATAAATATTTTATACATCAAACATATATAGGGCTCTTGTACATACTTTTTAAATTTGTACAGAAGTTGTATCATGCTTTAAAACTCTTTGTGCCTTTTTCTCTCAACACTGTTTTACAGACTCATTCATGCTGTTATAAATAGATGTAATTTACTCTTTCTCACTGCTTATTCTCACTGCATTCCACTGTCATTTTTCTTGTCCATTCTTTTAGTGCTGAAGAACTAGCTTTCTCCAGTCTTTCACCACAAATAACACTAATGACCATACTTACATGTATTTCCCTGGGTATCTAAGCTAGAGTCCCATTATTGGGTTTTAGCTTAGGTATTGATACATACTTAGATTTTAAAAAATATGCACCATTTTGCAATCCTTGAAGCAATATATGCAGATTTCTATTTTCCCACATCCTTGCCAACACTTGGCAGTATCTGATTTCCAAGGTTTTATTGATATGATAGGCAAAAGGCATCTTTTATTTTTAATTAGCTTGTCTCCAATGTGATATGTGTATGTGCACATTTCTCCTTGTATGAATCACCAATTCGTACTTTGCCCTCTTTTGTATTGGTTTCTTCCCTCCTATTTTTGGATTTTTCTGGAGTCCCTTATATATTTAAATATTGATCTTGGTCTATTAAACATGACACTTGTATTTTCACCATCTGTTAGTTTTTCTATCATAGATTCCATTGGACAAAAAGCATTCATCTTGATGTATTCAATTTTTTTTATGGTTTGTTCTCTGTGAATATTGTGAAACAAACACTTCTCTACCATAAGGTTACAAAAATGTATTCTTAAATTTTCATCTATCAGCTTTATAAATATTTTCACTCTTAACAGTTAGGTATTTAATCTGCTTAGAGTTTTGTTTATGGTATGAAATACAGAAATGGTTTCATTTTTCTCCTTTTGTTAGCCAAATTTCCTAGCACCAATTGCTGGGAATGATAACACTGAGTTCCCATATGTACACAGGGGTGAGTCTGGACTTTATTATATTCTGTTTCTGTGCTAGATGCTTGAGAACAAGGGGAGACAATTTTTTTTCTCTAAAGGGCCAGATTCAGTCTGTTGTAACCACTCAACCTTATCATGGAAGTAAGAAAGCAACCATAGACAATAAATAAAGGAATGGATGTGGCTGTGTCCCAATAAAACTTTATTTGTAAGAACAGGCAGCAGCCTGGATTTGGCTTGTGGACTGTAGTTTGCCAACTCCTGCTGTATAATGTTCATGCTTTGTAAAGAGAAGGTCCTTCTTTATTTATTCTCGCAAATAAATTTTAGATTCAACTACACCCCTTCAAAAAGACTCTTGCTCAGGCATTGATTAGAATTGCACTGAATTTAAATTTTAATGGGCAAAATATGACATCTTCACAATATTCAACCAATCCATTTATAAATGCTACATTTATGCTCTATAATAAAACTCTTGTAATAGGGTTTTAAATTTCCCTTATATGTTTTATGAATTCTTTCTTAGATTTATTCCTAGATAGCTTTTAGTTTATGTCAGTATTGTAAATGGTATCCTATCATCATCATAGTTTATAATTGGTTACTCCCAATACAGACAAAAGCTATTGATTTTTTTATGTTGCTCTTATAAGCTGCCAACCTAGCTAAACTCTTTTATTGCTGTTAATAGTTTCAGCTGATTCTCTTTGGTTTTCTATATAAATGATTTTACTTAGTAATAGTAATTATATATTTCATTTCACTTATTCTACTTACATTTGTTTGCCTTACTGCATTGGTCAGGTATCTGGTAATAACCTTGGTAAGTAGAAGCAACACAGGCATTCTTGTCTTGTTCCCAATCTTAACAGGAATGAGTTTCAAGTTTTGTTTTTTCCATTAAAAATGACATCTGCAATAGGTTTTTAGGAGAAAGCCTTTAAAAAGCTAAAAAAATTCCCTATTTCAAGCTTGCTAAGAGTTGATTCCATATGGAAAAGAAAAAACTTAATTAAATGCTTTTTCTTTATCATTGATCACCCAATCTCTCATTCTTTGCCATTAATGTGGTAAATTACAGTCAAAGAATTTTTTAAACACTGAAACTTCCTTTCACTTTTATGATTAATTCAACTTAGTCACAATGTACTATTTTTTAATACGTTGCTAGATTTGAATTCTTTGTGTTTTTCAATGTCATAAGTCAAGTTGGCCAATACTTTTTACCTGTTTTTTGTTTTCAAAATTAAACTTAATGGCTTGGCTTTTTTCTTTGTTCTATAAGAAGTTTTATGAACAGGATTTTCTGTTCCTTGAGAATTAAATAGAACTTGCTTGTCAAACTGTCTGGGCCTCTTTTTATATTTCAGGGATGTGTAGTTTTGATTATCATTACAATTTATTTAATGGTTTACAATTTATTTAATGGTTGTTAAGTGTCTTCTTGCATTAATTTTTTAGCCATATATCCTTTTCACCTAAATGTTCATCTGTATTGGTAAAAATTTATATATTTTTAACAGATTATTATATCTAGCCTATGAAATTTTTCAAAGGACCATTTTTTGGTTCTTTGTTTTTATTAGTTTTCTCTATTTTGCTCCTTATTTTCTGTGTTTATATTTGTGTCCCCCTTTTTTTTCTTCCTTATTTCTTAAGATTTACCATGTTGCAGTTTTTCTAATTACTTGAGTCAAACATTGAGCTTGTGGAGTTGCAGACTTTCTAGTTCTCTCTTGAGTAACAAAAGCTATATATTGCCATCAAAGTACTCCATTAGCTCTCTCTCTCAAATTTTGAACTACTGTGCTTTTATTATCACTCAGCTTTAAAATTTTGCTATTCTTGTTATCATTTCCTATTTAACCTGAGGGTTATTTCATAGTATGTCTTTTCATTTCCAACATATGGAATACATTTGCTATCTTTCTGTTAATAAAGAGTGATTTTAAAGCACTATAGTTAGAGAATAGAACCTCTATAGTGTTGATTTTTTAGAATTTGAGGCTTCCTTCCTGATGCATTAAAAGTTGAAGCATGTGCCTAATCCACATGCCCTCCAAAATAAAATATATACTGCATTTGTTGACTAAGCAGTTCTACATACGTGGTAGAGCAAATTCAGTGCTTGTTATCCAAATCTTCCTCTGCTTACTTTTTGTCTTAATTGTTTCATCGCTTTCTGAAAACACTGAGAAAGATTTCTAACTGCAATTGCTTAATCAATGTCAAATGCCAGAAATTACTGCTTACTATATTATGGCACGTGCATAAGTCCCTGCTTATTTTACTCCCTTGATCTATTGTTCCTTTTTCATTTTGTCTGTATTTTACAACCGTAAATTTTTCCATCCCCTTATCTTCAACCTGTGTCCTTTTAAATATTTTTTATAAACATTATAGCATTTAGCTTTCTATCCATTGGACAATCTGTCTTGATTAGTTTAACCTCCATATTATTTCATCTTTTTGTTCCACTTTTTTCTCCTTCCTACCTTCCAGGTAGATCAAGTTTTTTCCTACGGTACAAAAATAAAACATTCTATTTTGTATCAGTAGTGGTTATTATCTTATTACAATCCATACTAACGCTCAATTTCCCCATCAATATCTAAAAGTAGATCCATATCTCTGTCCTTAGCATATACTTACCACCTTGGATCTCTCAGATCTCATCCTCCACCTTCCCCTTGTCCAATTTCTGATCTTTTAAAATAATATAGTGTTATAATTTCAAATAGTTATTGATATGCTGGTTTTGTTTTTTGGCCACTGCTCACTCCAGTGATATTTTTCATTTATCTTATTTCCAAAGGTCCACAGACATCCCCTTACACCAGGCAGCAATGGGCTCTGGACTACTTCCCCTTATGAATTTTAGCTCCCTCTTTGGTTTTTGCCTCCCACCCCGCACCTTTTTTCCAAAGCTCAACTATGCCTTTGAGTGAATATTTGTATATTTTATATAGCATTTCAAATTTTTTTTTAGTGGACAATTTTCCAATTATCTACCCTATAATATTCCTAGAAACTAAAGTTGTCATTGCTGTCTTCTCTGTGTGTCTTCTTCTTACGAAGACACAAGTCATTGGATTTAGGACCCCCTCCAATCCAGTATAACTTCATCTTAACTAATTATATCTGCAAAGATCTTATTTTCCAATAAGGTTAAGTTCTGAAGTTCCTTTTAGCGGAGATATTATTCAACCCACTACAGAAAACTTTCCTGATTCCTACTGTTTTGGAGTCTATTAACCTTTTCCATATAAGGTCTTCAGTTTTCAGGGGATTCTTTATATTCTTGGTCATTATTTTTTTCAAATATTCCCTGACCTCAGTTTACTTCTCTGCCTTCCAGGGATTCTATCTGCTGGGGTTCTGGAAGGCCACCCCAAAATGTGCCTCAGTGGCATACTGATTATTTTGTATTAAAGCTACTTAATAAATGGCCAATGCAAGTGGGACACTCTGACCCTCCTTTCTGTCTCCGTGAAAGCAGGAAATAAATCTCCCTTATGAAAGGTGCTTTCCTGGCATCCGGAGGTAGAAGGACACCCTCATCTCCAGAGACAGGGAATTCAGGCCAAGAAGCCTGTATAAACAAACCTTGTTACTTCTTTAATTTACTACCCGGAGCCCAAACTCTGTTTAGATTCTTCACTGATAGAACATCCAAAACCTGTTTCTTTGTCCTTTCAGTTCCTCACAAATTTATTGTTTGTCTAAAAAGTATAAAAGCTGCCTGCTCTGGCCACTTCTTCGGTCCTAGACCACCATGCACATGAACTAAAATTTGTTTCTTTTTCTCCTGTTAATCTCTCTCGTTATCAATTTTGTCATTAGTCCGGCCACCAGAATTCAAGAGGGGTAGAGGGGGAAATTTTTCCCTCTCCGACATATCTAACACTTCTACTCCTTCTCCCTCTCAAGTCTTTCTTCAGTCTTCTCATATTTTTTTTTCTTCCTGACACCTTTTGGGAGACAGCCTCAATCCATCTGACTGCTGATGAATATCAGCATGAATATAAGCCATCCACAATGCTGGTTCCTAGTGATACATATTAGGCTTAATTATGACACATCTCTCCTCGACTCGAGGCTACCCTGCCTCTCACTTCCCTCCTTCTCAGGCATTACTCTTGCCAATGAGCTCATTTATTTCTAGTGCATTTCTTCTCATGAGTTCAGCCTGCCAACTATTTGAAATGTTAACTGCCCTCTTCACTGTTCCTTCCCTTTTGGTATGCCCACACAACTCACAAACTACCCTTTGTTGAGAGGAAGCATGAAGAGGTGGAATGAGTATTCAAAGCACACACACTTGAGTCTTGGTTCTATCACGCCCTGATCCTCAGTGATTCACTGAACTCCTCACCCTCAGATATCTCACCTGAAACTAATGGATGACAGATACTGTATAGCACAGGAAACTTTACTCAGTATCTTGTAATAACCTATAATGGAAAAGAATCTGAAAAAGAATATATACATATATTTTTGTATGTGTGTGTGTGTGCATATGTGTATATATATACACATACATACACATATACATATACATATATACATATATATACACATATCTATATACATATACATATATATATATATATATATATTGGGTTGGCCAAAAACTTTATTCAGGTTTTTCCCTAAGATGTTATGAAAAACCCAAATGAACTTTTTGGCCAACCCTATGTATATAAAACCGAATCATTTTGCTGTACACTTGAAACTAACACAACATAAATTACCTATACTTCAATAAAATAAAAATTTAAAAAATGGTTGACAGAGTATATGACACAAATCTCACTATGTCTGTCACATGACATAGGCAGCCCAAAATGGTAATATTTTAATATTTCCTTGCTCAAATCCTATTCTGCCTCTTCTTTAATTGTGGTAAAATTCTGCCCACTTGTGCTGCTAGCAGACATGCTTCCTCAAGTTTTAATTTCAGTGGAGAAGAAAAATACTCCAGGAACTATAAACGGAACAAAGGTAGAGAAAAGTATAAGAGCCAATATTGTGTGATGGGAAGATTCCTGCAACTCCAGGATCAGAAACTGTCTGCAAGGCTGAGATAAATATTAAATAGTTTCCTCTCACATGAAAACTGCAGAAAGCAATTTTATTTTAAGCTAAAGTAAAACTGCTGATTTTTTTTTTTTTAACCAAACAAGAAGGCTGGATATACCAATATTCTGTGGAATTCTCAGGAGAAAATCATCTCCTGGGATCTGTTTCTTAATAAATGTGAAGATGATGGCTTCTGGCATCCAGAGAACAAAGTCCTGAGTTTGGGACCTCAGACTAAGTTTTAGGGCCTTGGTCTTATTAGTGGGCCTTAGCTAAGACAGACATAGAAGGGACTAGGCTCATTCCAGAAACAGTGACTGAGGCCTGCATGTGTCTCTATATAGACAATGACAGAGTATATTAATGAAAACAAAAGTCATGTTTTTAGCCAATTAATTTTTAAATTTGTATTCCTTAATAACAACTTGTTTTGAACTAAAAATATGTGGCTTCTAGATATTTAATGAGTCTCCATTTCCCATCTTTTCAGCTACAAAAGTTATTTGTACCTTCTCTTGACCTCTCTACCTTCTGTAAGTAATGAAAAGGTCTCTACTATTCACACTTAATTTTGTGACTCGGTGAATTTGATTGGTCACTTTTTGATAGGGCTAGATAGGCAACCTAACTTGCAGTGGAAAAAGGTTCAACGGTCACAAAAGAAAATGTCCCAGAATGTGGAATTTCCCCCAGTAACAACAATAGATAACAACGGCTCACTTCCGAGTAGATCAGGTTTCTTCCTGATTTGCCTGCAAATGTTATGTGAATGTCCAACTAAGATAAGTGCCATACTCTTCTAACATTGTCTCAAAAAAGAACAGTCAACCCTAGGATGCAACTAGAGATTCTCATACTAAGTGAAGTAAGTCAGAAGGAGAAAGACAAATACCATATGATACCACTTATATGTGGAATCTAAAATATGACACAAATGAACCTATCCACAAAACAGAAACAGACTCACAGACATAGAGAACAAACTTGTGGTTGCCAAGGGGGAGGGGGTTGAGGGAGAGATGGATTGGGAGTTTGGGATTAGCAGATGTAAACTATTACATATAGGATGGATAAACAACAAGGTCATATGGCATAGCACAGGGAACCATATTCAATATCCTGTGATAAACCATAATGGAAAAGAATATAAAAAAAAGAATATATGTGTATAACTGAGTCACTTTGCTGTAAGGCAGAGATTGCACAACATTGTAAATCAACTGTACTTCATTAAAAACAAACAAATAAAAGAAAAGTCAACGCTAGAATTTTTGAGCAGATAAAGACCAAAAAGATGACTTAGATCTAGTCCTCTCATTTTAGAGATGTTGAGTAAGTCTAGCAAGTCAACTGGCTTACTCAAAGTCACTCTGACCCTTAGAAGGTCTCCTTTAGAGGATACTATTTATACAGGAGACTATTTAAGAATTTCTCAAACTTGGGAATTTAGGACTTCAGGGACCCCTGAAGAAATCTACCTTCAGAAATGATAAATTAAAGTTAATTGTCACTTTAGGGGATTCCTTGGTGCCAAAACCACATGGCAATACTCTCTTATAAGACAGTCAACTGGTGATCCAAAATATATGCCTGTTGGTTATTTTCATATTTTTTCACTAAATGGAAACCCAAAATATAAACTCCTTTTTGCGAATGTGAATCTTCAAAACCCAACAACTCAAGTTTGAGAAACTCAGCACTGCAGCAAAACAGGCCATGCTCTTGAGGATGTGAAATCCTAACCACCAGACCACCAGACCACTATCCCATGATTACCTTTCCCTACAGTGAATGATTTCTTTGCGACAAGTGAAAAGTCTGAATATTTTCACAAGCAACGTAGCAGGCTGGCTACTCAAAGTGTAAGCTGCTTGTCAACCACCTCTGCCTTACCTGAGAGTTGTTAGAAATGCATATTCCCAGGCTCCACCCCAAATCTACCGCATCAATCTGTATTTTTACAAGCTTCCCAGTTGTGTTATATGCACATTAAAGTTTGATAAGTACTTCCCCCAAGCACTAGTTCCAAAGCTAGGTTTCTTGGGAGCTTTCTAAAACAACAGATTTTTGAATAGAATTCTCCATCCTTAGCCCAACTCTCTAGCAGAACCTCTAGGGTGATGAGATTAAGAATACAGCTCAAAGTACAGGGAACTCTACTCGGTGCTCTGTGGTGACCTAAATAGGAAGGAAATCCAAAAAAGAGGGGATGGATATATGTACACGTATGACTGATTCACTTTGCTGTACAGCAGAAACTAACACAACATTGTAAAGCAACTATACTCCAATAAAAAATAATAAAAACAAAATAAAGGATACAGCTCAAGGGTCAGTCTGTGAGATGGAGATAACAATAATACTTCTCAAGGACACATGTAAAGCATTTAATAAGTATACGATAAATGCCAGTCATCGTATTGCTGTTAGTATTTTACCCTGGCAAAAAGTAACAGCCAATTTTATTCAGTAAACAGTTGTGATTTGTCAACTAGTAAGCAAGTTAATGGCAAGTTGCTTGGAATAGTGCTTTTCATATAAATGGCATATAATTTTTAGTTAAGCAAATTTTTTTTAAAAAACACATTTTGGCACTACACACTACACTACCATTAGATGATTGCTAACCTCTCTATATTAGAGACAGAGCAATATCTGATTAAATAATAGACGTAACAGCTAACAGTTACTCCCTACTTACCTCACTCTAAGCAATTTCTTCATAATCCTCCTGAAAACCCTATGAGGAAGGTCCTTCATACATCAACATTTATGCATCTCTTTACTTCTCATGTATCAATTCCTAGATTTGAGAATCACTGTGTTCAAAGGATACTGACCCTGCAAGGCTATTGATATGTACTGCCGAATACCTCTCAGGAAATGTTTCCACAAATTTACATTCGGAAGTAGTACAGGGAGAAGGGCCATTTCCCCATAATTTTGTCAGCACTGGGCATTCTGATTCTCCAAATCTCTAACAAAAATTTGTTATTATTTAGGAATATGATATAGTGAGAAATGACTTCTTCTAACTATCCTAGCTAAAGCAATCTGCCATGAAAACTGACATCTCCTAGGCAACCAAGGAGCCAGACATGATGAAAAGGAAATACTGTTCTTTTGGTTTGAAGAATGAAAAACTTGTACTTTTTTTTTTTTTTTTAACTTGAAAAATAAACATGTTATTCCATTATGGTTGGGAATGATAGGACTTACTTTAAAAATAATCTGTCATTTTTATATCCTGACATGACTCAGCAAATAGCAGAACTCTAAACCAACCCTAGAAGGCATGACCAATCCTTTTTGGGGGTCATCAGAAGAAGCCATACTGCAAATAACTCCAGACACTTCTACTGATGAGTAAATATATTTCTATTTCAATTCACTTCATTTAAAAACAGGGGAATCAAATGTTAACCAAAAAAGTAAATACATTTGAAAGCTACTGGCTAACGGATCCCATGACTAACCTTAACAGGAAAAATTACTTGTCATCTAACTGACGCTTTCAGCTGGCCAGGCTCTCAAACAAATTTTATTGATGACTTGGAAAACAATCAACGTACATAAATGGATAGCTGTAGACATATACTCAGGTTTAGATAATTTATAAAACATTCTAAGCTTACAGGCACACATCAAAATTCCACAAAAGACAGCCTAAGAATATCCCACAAGATAACAAGAACAAAAAGAGAAGACAGCTTAAAGTGTCTCAGAATTCAAGCAAACAAAAGTGTACCTGTAACATTTTTATACAAAGAAAAAAACCCAAATTTTAGTAAAGTGTATTAAGTCATCAACCCATGGTGTCACTAAAGAAAAGTTTTCAATTTTTAACAAGTCAAAAAAAAAAAAATACTGAAGCTCAACTATTTATAAACAGGAAACACACAGGTATTTCAAAATGCAAACTACTTCTTCAAGATCTCACTTCATCAACTACTCTCCTCCCCTCCCATCACTTTAATGTTTTCCAACATTTGCTTATGTAGCATCTCTAATCTTACTCTCACTGGTTCCTTCCCCTTCTCCAACAAAGATTTTCAGGGATTGATTACACTGAAATAATCTTTCCTTGAAATGGTTGCTCCTTAAACTCTAATCACTTATTTATTCATTCAACAAATATTGTGTACTTGTAATATTCTAGGTACTATTCTATGGGTGAAAGTGCCAGCCCCTACACTCACGGAGCATTCTAGGGGCAGGGTAAGGAGGAACGGTAAGTGGTGGAGACCAAAAACCAGTCAGGAAGCAAAAACATTTCTGATTGCGAAGGAAATAATCAGGGAGCAAAAACAGGTAGTGACTTGAAGAAGGTGGAAGTGGCTGGTTTAATGTCAATGGAAAGGGAACCTAACATTTGATCTGGGATTTGAATGAGGAAGAGCCCACTATACCTGAGTATCTGCGGACAGAAGGTTCCCGGTGGAGGAAACGGCAAATGCCAAGACAAGAATGAGCTTAAGGTCTTAGAGGAATGGAAGGAACAGTGGGACGGTGGAGTCTGAGAATAAAAAGCAAGACAAAAAAAAAAAAAAAAAAAGCAAGACAAAGAAGTGAGGAGATGGGTTTGAAAGGTAGGCAGGGACCAGATCATGCAGGGCCCTGATTGGTGCTGCAGTCAGTGAGCGATGAGAAGCTCATGATGAAGAAGACTTAAGCTACAGTGTGTTCAGTTTTCAAATTTCAATTTTTTAAAAAAAGGTATTTATTATTGTACATGAAAATCATCTCAGAAGCTTACAAAAGGTCCTCATGCTCAAGTATCCTTTCCTAAGATTTTTTTAAACTTGAGATATAATTCCTATACCATAAAGTTTACCATTTTAAAGTGTATAATCCAGTGGTTTTCAGTATATTCACAAAGTTGTGCAAGTATCACCACTATCTAATTTCTGAATATTTTCATCACCCCAAAAGAAACTCCAGGTAGTTAATCCACGTTTACCCCTCCCTGCAGCCCCTGGAAAACATTAATCTATTTTGTCTCTATGGATTTGCCTATTCTAAACATTTCATATAAACAGAATCATATAGTATGTACCCTTCTGTGTCTGGTTTCTTTCACTTAGCATAATGTTTTCAGTGTTCATCCATGTAGCATTTTTCAGTAGCTGATTCCTTTTAAAGACTGAAGAATATCCCATTTTAAGTATATTCTACATTTTTTTAATCCATTAATCAGTTTATGGACATTTGGGTTGTGTCTACATTTTGGCTATTATGAATAGTGCTCCTATGAACATTCAGGTGCAAGTTTTTATGTGGATCTATGTTTTCAGTTCTCGTGAGGGTATACTTAGGAGTAGCATTGCTGGGTCCTATGGAAACTCTCTAACTTTTAAGGAATGGCTAAACTGTTTTCCTTAGTGACTCCATCATTTTACATGACCACCATCAATGAATTAAGGCTCCAATTTCTCAACGTACTCACCAACAGCCCACTCCCATATATTTTAATTTAATTGGTCTGGCTGAGACCTGGGCATCAGGGTCTTTTTTAGTTTTGTTGTTTTTCAGAGTTCCCATGGTAATTCTAATGTGCAGTGAGGGCCAAGAACCCCTTATTCCTGCCCATTCATTGCCAATTTCCAGACAAGTATTTACACCTACTCCCTGAAGTGCCCCAGAGCTCTCTGGGCCTATTACATTCTTGCCACCACCGACCCCTCAATAATGACATCTGCTTTGTAGCTAATTCATCCAATGAGAGAATGAAATACAAATAAGGAAGACAAAACCTTGTATTTATGAAATATATAACCTTATATTTATATAATTATAACATGTATAATCTTGTATTTATATAATTATATATAACCTTATATTTATATAGATATAATAGAGCTTTATATTCATGCTACATAAATATGTCATTTATTTTCAAAGAACAGTGAGCACACATATTAAACTATTTTAAAATAATTTCTGTGTGTACATGTACATATAGGAAATCTGAAAATTAAGAATGATTTTCCTCTGAGAAAATGGGTTTGGAATCAATTCTACTACCTTTTCTGCTTACTTTTACTTTCTACTATGACTAGGCATTGGAGAAGCTATTTGAAGGGAATTTTTTCAAATACCCTTGTGTGATGTGAATTGCCAACCCCTTTCTCCCACTGATCCACTGGAGATATGCCCTTCAAAAAGCGCCCACCTGTAAAAAAAAAAAAAAAAAAAAATTGCTCCTAAAGTTCTTTTCATCAAGTAGAGAAAGACATAGGGAATGAATGGATGACTTCTATGTGTTTTACATTTCAACTTGACCTTGAGTATTAAACACAGTACCATATGTACAAAAATGTATAAAATTTAAAATTACTTATGTCATTTTAAAAATGTATCCTGTCAAAGCAAATACAGATGGTGAAGGTCTTTTAACACCAGGATCGAGGGCTAGAGCCATTTAGAAAATCAACAGCCTGTGCTTCTGGAGAGCCAGCTCGGGTGGCAAAGAGAGAAGCCTGAATACAAAAAGAGTCCTGTACCAAAATGTTCATTGCAGCTCTATTTACAATAGCCAGGACATGGAAGCAACCTAAGTGTCCATCATCGGATGAATGGATAAAGAAGATGTGGCACATATATACAATATTACTCAGCCATAAAGAGAAATGAAATGGAGTTATTTGTAGTGAGGTGGATGGAGTTAGAGTCTGTCATACAGAGTGAAGTAAGTCAGAAAGAGAAAAAGAAGTACCGTATGCTAACACATATATATGGAATCTAAGGGGGAAAAAAAGGTCATGAAGAACCTAGGGGCAAGACGGGAATAAAGACACAGACCTACTAGAGAATGGACTTGAGGATATGGGGAGGGGGAAGGGGAAGCTGTGACAAAGTGAGAGAGTGGCATGGACATATATACACTACCAAACGTAAAACAGATAGCTAGTGGGAAGCAGCCACATAGCACAGGGAGATCAGCTCGGTGCTTTGTGACCACCTAGAGGTGTGGGATAGGGAGGGTGGGAGGGAGGAAGACGCAAGAGGGAAGAGATATCGGAACATATGTATATGTATAACTGATTCACTTTGTTATAAAGCAGAAACTAACACATCATCGTAAAGCAATTATACTCCAATAAAGATGTTAAAAAAAAAAAAAAAAGCCTGAATAAAAAGGTAGATTTCTCAACTGAAGGACAAAGTATGGCATGACTTCTCAGTCTGATGGAAGCTGGGATTCATCTTAACAGGAGAAATAACCCAAACCGTATCTTCATATGAACAGCAATGGCAGAAGGGAACTTACAGGTTATGGTATTAAAACAATACTTAAGGAAAAGAATTACAGGTTGAAAAATCACCTTAATGTCATGTATCTTTCTGGAGTAATCATTTTCTACTGCATTCCCATTAATACTGTAGTTTTTACATAACCATAAAAGATTTTTAAGAGTTCATCTCCATGGATAGACATGTGGGGACATCAACTTAGAACTGGTGCCAACAGCTGGTATGGTAAATCTATCAACTGCAATCTTCCAGAAGCTGGAACCACATGTTAGCATCCCTTCATCAGGGCACAGGCCTCTCAGAGGTTGAGAGACATCCAGGGTTCTTTACTTTTTAAGTTTTAAGGCTTCTGGCACATTAAAAAAAAAAAAAAAAAAAAAAGGAATGCCAAAGCAAAATTACCCAAATTGTGTTATATTTTAAACATTAACAGTGAACAAATTAAGACTCCCAACACAAATGAATACAAGACAATGATTACCATTCTTCACAGGGGAAAGATGATTTCACCACATTTTAACTAATGTGGAATGCCTGATTTTTTGTGATGAAGCGATGCCACTCATAGGTTTTCACTAAAAATGGAATGGTAAGGCTACTTACAGTGTCGATTATAGCTACGTGTCACTAGCAATTTATAGATGGACGTACTTCTTTTTTAAATGTGCTACCATATTCTGCAATTTCTAATTGCGCTATTCAGAAGATAATTACCTGAAGGATAAAACCTATTAACAGTCTACCTCAGGTTGTATGATCCAGTAAAGGTACAAGTTCAGAACTGTATGAAGATCGTCCTTTAATCCTGTTCAACAGCATATGGGAAGCTCATTTAATGGTAAGATCTAAGTTCAAGGCCTTGAACTCAAGGCCACTGCAGACCACCCATCCAACTGGCTTCTCCCAGTCCTCAGAAGATGTTGGTTAAATGAAATCACAAAAAGTCAAACTATAGCCTCGATATTAGGTTCTCACTAGAACCAACATCGTCAGACCTGTTGCAGCAGCAGATAATCAAGAGAAATTCTCACAGGATCTTGAAACAGGGCTCCTCCCCACCCCCACTTCTGCATATTTCACTACCACAAAATATAAAACATGAATTTGAAGTCAGTCCAAGTCTTGACCCATCTTCCCCCCAGAACGGATTTTGCAGCACAGCCTTATCCAAGGTTCCATCTAGGGTAGCTTCGCTTTTTAGTGCCTGATAAATGCCTTCCCATTTCCCTGTGCCATAGACAAACAGGTATCTCTCAGTATCTCTAGGAGGGGCAATGGTGTCTTTTTTCATTTCCTCATCCTCTCACCATGATCGCACTCATCAGGGGATCTCCATTCCCATCCATCTCGTTACCGCTTCATTCTATTTGTCACCATTTGGAATCTCAGAACTCTTAATTATTAGCTTACTCTTACAAACAGTAATGAGGCTCCAGCTGCCTGCTGGGGAGCATCATCGAACACTAACGAGCATGCAGACTGAGACCCACACCTGAATCCCATCACGGGGCTCCATTGTTCAGGCTATGTGGGATGTTTCTTTCTACAGGCAAGCTTCTTCAGGAGAGCTGGAGTTTGCAGGGTGGCTATTATGCATTCACTTTGGTCTTATGATTCACACTGACTCAAAACAGCCTTCCTGTGTGGTGTACTCATTTACATACTGGCTATTGCCTCCCTTATAATAACGCTGTACCGTTTCATTCTTCCTTGTCCTCCTCCTCACTTGTATAAGGGCTTACTGGAGCTGAGAGTTCTCAAAAGGGAAGACTAATTGGTCATTTTCTTACTTCTCTTGATCTCCGCCTGACCTCAAAAGAAAAACGAGGCTCTTACAATCATCTGGGTGATCTGTCCTATACAAACCTTCCTGACATCTCCCACAGTGTCCAGCATGTTGCCTCAAACACGAGAGGTGCTGGATAAATATTAATTGACATCTATACAGTTTTCTGAGCACCTAAGAAGGACAGGCCCAGATCCATAAGAGACAGAAAGATACAGTTTGAAGAATGAGCCGGTCCCCCCTGAAACTATGACAAGGAGGTCTTTGTAGTTAATGGAGGAAGACAGGACTGACCTGAAATCCATTCCTTCCTGGACTTCCTCGCCTTCAACAGCAGCAGGAGCCTTGCACCAATGACAACAAATGAGCATCGACTGAATCCTCCTGTGTGCCAGGGCCTATGTTAGTCCTTGACCTGCATTAGCTCATTTAAACCCCAACAGCCTATACAGTAGATATTTAGGAAATAAAACCCATAAAAGTGAAATGACTTGATCAAGGTCACCTATCAGCTAAGACCTCAAAGCTTGTCTCAGTAAACCAGACTGGCTACCCAAGCACTGCTCGGAGAAGGGCAGGGCAAGATGAGGGCTTACGGTGGGGTTTGAGGAAAGGTGATGGAGGCCAGCATCAGAGGTGAGCAGCAGTGGCCTCACCCAGGTGTGACACTCTACCTGTGTCCACTGTAGCTGCTCCCTCATCCACAATGATCACCATGCTGAACAATGTCTAGAAATGACTATGGCACAGGGATAAGAATGTTCTTTCCACAGCTTTACAAAGCTCAGAGGTGCCATTTCTGAAAAGAGTACTCGGGGTCAGCATTTCTATACATGTGAAGCCAGCAAGAACACCTCGCACGGATACCCACCATGTACAGTTAGAAAACTTGTGCAGTTAACTTGTTAAAAATTTGCATTTGTTAATCATACTAGTAATGAGCTAATAGTCCTGCAGCTCTTGGTATAAACCAGGCACTAAGCTAAATGCTTCATGTAAATATCTCACTTATTCTTCCTAGCAGCCTTGTAAGGAGGTACTTTCATCATCCTGATTTTACAGAAGAGGAAAGCACTGAGAGTGGAAGTCACTTGCCCAAGCCCACACAGCAAGTAAAATGTGGACCTAAGGTTTGTACCAGGGCATCTGACATGGGCCTCCTCTCTACCTCCAGCAATGCTAGGAGAGATCTTCTGCTCCCGTGACATCACTTGTACTTTAATGTAAATGATCATTGCAAATGTCTACATCCAGGTGGGTGAGAAGAGGAGGTGAGATCAAGAACACAGAAAAGAACGTGTTGGCAGGAAAGGAATTAATTTTCAAGTGCCCAATTGCTGCTGCCTACAGTCATTCATGGAAAACCATGAGTCAGTCTGGTTTTCCATAGGTGGAAAGAGATTACTCAGAGCCCACAGGGTGGCCACGCCATTTCTCTGAGGGCCAAAGGAACAGGTCAAGGGCATAGTCAAGCTCTCCTTGACTCTCTCCATGGCTCTGCCACACCTGCTCACTTGGTTCACCCACGACATGAGAGAAACATGGAGAGGGAGGGGCGACTCTCCTTCCAGCCTGTGCCATTGCTAAGGGTGATTTATGGCACCTTTCACTGCCAACTGGGCTGAGCAGTACAACACAGTAATTAAAAGGCAGACAAGCCATCACTAATGAAGTGCATGTGTATTGTTGAGTGGATTTCCAGTCCTCGGAAAATGATGATGAGTGTTCTCCCCAAGGAGCCTCTCTAGAGTTCTGTAGCCTTAAAGGCTCTTGCTTTCAAAGTAACATTTCAAATGCCAGTGATTAGTAACCTACACATTTGAACCTTGGTTTGATGACAAATGTGAGGAAAGACCATCGCTGTTTGAAAAAAGCAACAAATAGACTTAAAAAAAAATTCTCTTGAAAAGTTTTATCCCAGTTTCAAGTGATTTTGTTTAGATGATCCCGATTTCAAGAGCCCTCCTGGGACACAGCTTGATTGGCACAACCAAACTCCTATCTTTACAGTCCTTGCCTTTGTGTGCCAGGGTGCAGACTGTCAGAAGCCACTTGCAGAACCACTGCTGACAAGAGAGGGGTGCCCTCTAAGCCCTGCCCCAGTTCCTTTCTCTCTCCAGGAAACAAACTCTGAGCCACTCAGCCTCTTGTGATCTCCCTGACTGGCTTCCCTGTACACACGTGGCCACACGAGGCTTTTTCACGGATCAGGTCAGAGTTTTGCTCAGTGTGCTTTTTAGAGTTCTAGCATGGCATTATTTACTCTTCCTGCCACATCATCCAGGAAGAACATTTCAGCTGCTAAACCCAGATTCCCAAGAGCTTTGACACCCAATGAAAAGAACAAAAGTTGCTTGGGAAGCTCAATGCCTGGTTTGGTCTACATCAGGAAGGGCCCACACCTGGCACTCACACTGTGGCTTCCTCCTCCTATACATGACTGACATCACTGACCAGGTATAACGTGTTATCCAGCAGGAGCTTCTTAGCAGAGCCTTCCAGATAGTCATTACCAATCAACCACAATTGCTGCATGACATGCAAAACCTACTTTTCATTTTTAGGCTTTAGTCTAGTGATCCAGGGAAAGCTTTCATGGTAGCCTTGAGATGGTTCCATCCATTTCAAGCTAAAGATGTGGTAACACATGTAATCTCCCAGAATCTCAACTCTTTGAGTTAGGAACATGAATAATAAACTTCTAGCACTGAAATAACATGTCCTATGGTAATCCTCTAACTAATCACCTTGTTAATAAATATCTAAAGACTACATTTTTCTCGGGGCTTCCAGCTTCCATGGGAACATTCTGATGGTGACATAATTTTTAAATTAGTCGGTTTATTCATAGTTTTGTATTAATAAATGTCAAGCTTCTTACTAATTAGCAAATTCTGTAAATCCACAGTAGTATTAATTTTCAACTGCAGAGGGAATTAACATGAGAAAAAAAGAAATAAAGAGACAATTAAGATTTCTCTAGGGGCACTTATTTCTATGAAATTCAGCACAAAGCAAGAAAACATTAACCCCATTTTGAGGGTGCACAGAGAAGGGATTACAAAAGATGTGTCACTGTCACCGAGAAGGAGTGAAGTGTACACGTGCTGTGGAGCACTCCCGGTTACAGCTAAATTCTCCGATGACATTTTCTCAGGTTGCTGCTGCTAAGATTACCCTTCTTGTCTTCAATTTTGTTAAATGCACTTTCCCAGAAGTCTTCCACTTAACAAGGTTTTATTATTTCTTTATTGATGTTTCCACTCAAGTTGCTGATGCACTTTCTCTGGCTCTAAAGGACAATGCACCTTACAACGTTCTGATCTTCAAACACTGCTCCACAAGGGGTCTCTTGCTCTCCAAGTACTCGTTAATATCAATCTCACTTTCTCCATTAACTCACTGAGAGGGTGAAAAACACACATCTCTCTGGGAGGCTGTTTAAACCTGCCAGCTCCAGGGCAAGAGAGAAAGCACATCTCTCCTACCGGCACTTATGCCTTTTCTTTACAAAGCCATCCTATAAACACTGTTACAACAAAGCTGCTTGTTTTTCAAACTCTCCTTCAACTGCCTAAGCCTACTGCTAAAATGTTGGAGTCTTCCAGTGTTGGTGGTTTACTTTTCTGGGCATGCTACACTGCTGGGGACAGGCCAGGGCACCTATGTCCCGAGAAGTTAAGTATGGATGTTTCAGGATGACGACTCCCAAAGGTTTCAGATCACAGTAAGACGCAAATTAAACTGTAAAATGGTACACTCTAATGAGGAAACTGCAGTTTATAAGTTTACAAACAAGACAGTGCACAGATAACTGTAGCTTATATTGAGGGGCAACTTCCTTCCATTATCATGGCTATCAAAGATGCAATCTGTTGCAAAAGAATGAGGTCTTAATTAGTGAAACACACGCAGAGGGCCTGTCCTACCATTCTGCCTTATTTAACATACCTCGGACACACTCCTAATATAGTACCCCTCACTCATACTATCATTATGCATTCAATTTTCCACCTCCCATACTAGATCATGATGTTGCAGGCAGGGAATGCTGTGTGAGATTAGGGTTATCTGTCAGCCCCCCTCCCCAAGCAGACCCAGAAGCCACATAGAGAGGCAAGAACAGCTTTGTGAATAGCTGGGCAGTTCCCAGTAGTCTCTGAATTCTCTAAGTCAACCGTGCATAACCTAGTTCAAGTCAAAAACCAAATGGGTCTTCCTGCTTCCCCACCCCAGGGCCCCAGGTCCACAGGTCTGGTCTGATCTGACTTCCTCTCCCTGTCCAAGGTTGAAAATGGTAACTGGCAAGAATCAGGCAGGCCACATACTGAGTCAGAGAGTGATCGTGCACACTTCACAGCTATGGGCAAGTCCAAGACAAAGAGGGCAGGGTGGAGCCCCTTTTCCACTTTTACGTGATGACCTTTTCCCTACTAGCATGTAGGCCACAGCCCAGGGGATGCCAGGCTGTCACCAGGCAGGGCAGCTGCTGCTTTTCCTAATGGAAAGAGTGAATGTGTATGTGTGTGTCTAAGAGAGGGATGAAGGGAAGGAAGAAGGCAGAGATCAGAGAGAAAAGGCTGTTCCTAGAAAGAAATAAGATTCCATTTGACATTCCCATGTGCATAGCAGCCAGCACAGTGCTTAGTAAATGGTGGACAGCCAGTAAACATCAGCTGAATAATGGACTCAGTCCGTGCACTTTTCAAAGTCCCTATCTCTAGAATTTAACAGTTACTTAATGTATCCTGTTAAGAGCCTACTCTTTTAAACCAAAGCAAACCAATACAGTAGAACTCCCTAAAGCACTAACTTACATGTAGGAATTAGACCTCAAATTACCAGTCAGAAAGACACAAAGCAGGACCTATTTAAAAGCCAATCCCATTTTGGAAACAAAGAACAAAGCCACCATTCAAGGCCAAGCTTTCCATATAGCTATCCTTCCAAAGCACCTGGACTCAACAACTTTTAGTTCGATCCTTCTTTCCCTCTTCTTCTCTGTTTAATCCAGTTACAGCCAAGTTATAGAAGTGGAATCCTCAAAACCTCTACTGACAGAGTAAGAGCTAGTCAAAGAATGTTTGAGCCATTTTTCCTAGCCTCAGATGATGATGAAATGGAAAAGAAAAAAAAAAAACCTCTGTCAAGAATGTTGAAATGAGAAAATCTGCAATAGCCGTTTGGGCAGAGGACAGGTGAATAGCCCAATTCTCACAGAGATGAAAAAAAGTTAAGGCCATTATCCACTATGACTTGAAAAGGCAACTCAGCAACCGAACTTTGCGGTTCTGGTATCATTGAAAGAAAAATGAGAGGTGGAAATAGATGGCTCACTCTTTCTCAGGAATGTCTGTGCCTCTGCTCAGAAGTGTCAGTGGACAATGGCCTCCAATCAAGTGGTACAGTCCTCAGCAGCCTCCTGATAATAGACTCTGAACGCCCCCTCCATCCCCCAAAAACGGCCCACTACCAACTACTCAGGCACAATTCTTAATATTAAAACAAAGACTGGGAAAGTTGGAGATGATCCTACCCCTAGGTAAAGTAACACCTGCCAGTTGACTTGATCCACTAGTTGTTACTCTAAAACATGCTTTCCCTATTTCTAATTTGATTTCTCATTCACTTACTCAACATCTTCCATGTGCCACGTCCTATGTTAGGTGTTAGAGACACAACGATTAACAGGAAAGAAATGGCTCCACCATCATGGAACTTATGGTCAATCTGTCTTAGATTAACTACTCCATATTATTTTATTCAGTAACTACATAGAGTGAGCACTGCCTTTTATAATTATGGGGATACAGCAGTGAATAAGACAAGCTAAGCTCCCTTCTCTAATCAGGAGAAAAACAATAAACAAGTAAAATAAGATTTTCAGATCATCGTGAGAGCTGGAAAAAACAATAAAATGGGATAATGGAGCTGAAAGGGATGGGCAGTGGGATAACTGATCAAGACTGGATGGTCAGCTGGGATCCCTCTGACCCACTTGAGAAGAAAAGTCTCACTTGAGATCGATTAGTTAAGAGACCAGCCATCCAGGGTGTTAGTGAGGGCGGCCTGCTTTTCTCCACTCCCAGGTTAGTGAGGGTGGCCTGCTTTTCTCCCCCAGGTTTTAAGAGGAGCCGGGAATGAATATTTCATAAGGGTACGTTAGTTGGCCTAAAATTTGGGGGGGTCAATACCAGTCAGCCCCTTAATATTCAAAGTGTGGTCTTGGGAGGAACAGCATCAGCATTACCTGGGAGCTTGTTAGGAATGCAAATTCTCAGCTCCATTCCTTAAGTACTGGATCAGGATTTGCATTGAACTTGATCCCAAGGTAATTCATATGCATATTAAGACTGAGAATTCCAGAGCTAGCCACCTTGCCTAAGATCTAATACCATGTCCACCACGCCTGGCCTCTATCTGCCATTCCTTTCACAATTTCAATGACAAGTTCAATGACATTTCAATGACAAATTTGCAAAACACAGCAGGGAAAAGGGTTGCTATTTACTGGGGGCCCTGAAGACCCTCTAATTAAAGGGAAGAACAAGCACAAAGACCCTGATGTGGACCAAGTTGAATCACGAATGAAAAATAGAAAGATGGCCAACCTGGCTGGAGCCTGGTGAAATAGAGGATCATGATCCAGGATGAAGACAGAAAGATAAGGTTGATGCAGACGAGCAGTGCCAGGCTAAGCCATTTAAATTTTATTCTTAATGAAACAGGTAACCTTTGGAGGTTTTCAGGCCAGGGAGTAAGACGATCTGATTTAGATTTTAAAGAGTGCCGTGGTGCTGTGTGGAGAACGGGTTATGGCTAGGCAAGGATAGAAGCAGCCCAAACAGGGAAAAGGCTGTACAGTTGAGCCAGGGGCTTCAACTAGCGAGGCGACAGTGGGAGAGTGAGAAGGGGCCATATTCTGGACATGTTTTGGAAGAAGAGCTAAAAGTACTTACTGATAGATGGAGATATGACGGAACAACTAAGAAAAAGGGGGTCAGAGTACCTGTGAGTGCCACTGGGAGGCCTCCAGGTGGACAAACCACCCCAGCTCCCCAAGCCCCCACCTCCCTACAGGACACACGGTAACTCAGCCTGATGATCCAGTAACAATCAGCTGGGCTGATCCCAAATACACAATAAAAGAATTCATAAACAATACAACCTTTTCATTTGCTAGAGAATGCCAGAATGCCTAGCTCCTACTTTATTCCTCCCTACTGGATTCTAATAGGCACTCCTTCTTCCTTGAAAAGTATTAGCACAATGGATTTCATTGACTTAAAAAAGAGGGAAATTAATATTAATTTAAAAACAAAACAAACACTAATTCAAGCAAATATTTCCAGCAACTACAGACAAAGCTGTTTGTTTTTTTAATCATTAGTATTTAAGATAACTTAGTCTCCCAGCTGATGTTTGGCTATAAGAAATAGATTGCAAATTGCTACATTTCTCAACACTTGAGAAGATAGTTGGCACCTAACTACTAAAGCAAAATGAACTAAACTCATCCCTGAAACTCAACCTTTAAGCCTCTAGAAAGGCCATTTTTAATGAGTTCCCTCCCTTTCAGCTCTGAGCTGAGCTCATCCTTTTGAACTCAATCTTTATTCAGAAAGAGAGCGCATAGGTAGAGCAGCAGCAGCCATTAAGAGGTCAGCAGTGATCATCTTTACATAGAAGAGACAAAGCACTCCTTTCAGGAAAGTCACCATGCTGCTCTAGGGACTTACACCTTCAGCCTTCTTTCCAGAAAACACATTTATGACAATTTATTATGAAGAGGCTCATCATTTCCTTTTGTGTTTTCGTGGGACTGGTAAAAGCAGGCCTTCCAAGCAGGCTTGCGTTCTTATTCCCAATCTGCAGACAAAACCCAAACATTTCTCTCATTATAGTTGAACTATTTTTATGTGCGTTTTATACCCAAATTCAGTAGAGGGTTGACAAAGAGCAAGGTAACATTCCAGGCAGTATCTCTTAAATAGAATTCTATTTTCAAGTTCCAGGATGTGGAACAGTTGGTTTTGAATTTATAACTTTGATACCCATGTGTTCTTCTTTCAACGTGCTTCGGAGGATGCCTCCTGGCCACCAAAGGAGGCTAGCTCAGCTCATTTCAGTACTGTGATAAAGCAACGCAGAATGTTATTCCCAAGAGGGCTAATTCCTTTGTCTCATCCTAAAGCCAATGATTTCGCAAATTAGATCCACTGATTATACAACATGACATGTTGAGGGTGTGTGGATAGATGGGAGCAAATCCATCACTACTTCTCCAAGCATATACTGTGGAGTCATGGGATAGCAGAATCATCTTCATGTTTGAAGACAATAGGATGAAGTAACTGGTAAGAACAAACTCTAGCGTCAGACTGCCTGGGTTCTTACTCCACCCTGGCTAGCTATGAGGGTTTGGGCACATCACTAACTTTCTCCAAGTCTCAGTTTCTCCATTTACTTTATAGCAGTATTTCCCAAATTATTCACCTAGGATTTTTTAAATATAAGAGCTGTATTGAGATATAATTTACATGCCATACAATTCACCCATTTAAAGTATCCAATTGAATGGTTTTTAATCTATTCACAGAGTTGAACAACCATGACCACAATCAATTTTAAACCATATTCGTCACCACCTGGGGATCTTCTAAAAGCCCTAAAGCCCAGGCTACACCCCAGATCAATTAAATCAGTCTCTGGGGCTGGGACACAGGTCATAGTAGTTTGCGATGCTCCCCAGAGAATTCCAATGTGGAGACAAGTTTGGGAAGTAATGTTTCATGGGATCATTGTCAGGATTACATGGAAAATAAACACAGCAAGAAATGGGAGCTTCTCCAACCTAAATGCCCATCGACAGACGAATGGATAAAGAAGTTGTGGTACATATATACAGTGGAATATTACTCAGCCATGAAAAGGAACGAAACTGAGTCATTTGTTGAAATGCGGATGGATCTAGAGACTGTCATACAGAGTGAAGTAAGTCAGAAAGAGAAAAACAAATATCATATATTAACGCATGTACGTGGAACCTAGAAAAATGGTACAGATGAACCGGTTTGCAGGGCAGAAGTTGAGACACAGATGTAGAGAACAAATGTATGGACACCAAGGGGGGAAAACCCCAGGGGGGTGGGGATGGTGGTGTGCTGAATTGGGCAATTGGGATTGACATGTATGTGTATAAAATTGATGACTAAGAAGAACCTGCTGTATTAAAAAAAAAACACACAGTGAAAACTGATATATACATTAACAACAAACAAACAAACAAACAAAAGAAATGGGAGCTTCTCAGTACAGAGGCTGACCTATAATAATAAGCACTAAGGAGGTGGTAGGAATAATCATCTAGAGGAAGAAGATAATAGGATGGTCTATTTAAAGAGTTACCCTGAAACTTATATAATCTGGACTGAAATGGTGAATTTTTACATCAATACACTTGATATTAATACATTTCCATATATGGCATATTTTGAGAGCAAGAGTTCTAATTGGAACAAGAGTTGTGGAAGTGGGACAGAGACCGTGAGGGCACGGAAGCCTACAACTTATCTATCACACTTCAGTTACCAAGCTTCTTGGCCTTCAAAGAGATGTGCTTCAGGATGCCATCAAAGTGCTCCATAAAGCCTTTTGCCATTGAATGTACTCCTTTTTGTGCCTTAGCCTTCTGCACACCATATAATACGGCACTTAACACCCTGTGTCATGTTCATTTAGAAGTTGGTCTTTTTCACTAGAAGGTGAACTCTTCATGGGCAGCAACAGTACCAAATACATTTAAAAAAAAATAATCTCCAGAACAGAGCTCATGTTTTGACTCTGAGTAGGCAAACGTTTGTTGGATTGAACCACACTGAATTCACATCAAATACTGCCAACCCAGGACTGAAGAGAACACTCGTTCCAAAGGTCTCAGAACGCTTAGTGGCCATTGTAGTTCGCAGGAGACTGGCGAGTAAGACCTGCAATTTTGCTCTTTAAGGCACATCCTGAGGAGCGTGGTTTAGGGTACTTAATGACCCCAGTGAATGGCACATCCACAAGCCGACATTAAGAACCCTGCATAATGTATTACCTACACTGAGATCAAGAAAAAAATTGTCATCGAGGGGAAAAAGATTAATTAATATCAATTAATTTCCTTTTGCAGTAGTAGATTATGCAGAAGTCGTTCGGCTTCTGAGGAGAATTTGAGAAAATCTTGCAGCGCACAGGAATTTGCATATTCTCTGGGACCAAAAAGCAGGTCCTCAGATCGGTTACCTGGGGTAATGCTCAAGATGAAGGACAAGGGACAGTGACATTTCTGCCAGTGTAAAGTTGGGGGTGGGGGTGGGAATAAAAGATAGGTGAGCTTTAGAGGGAAGAGAGAAAGCTTATGGATTCAAAAGAAACAAAATTATAATTACAATAGAACTTACATGGTTACACAATAAACAATACTAGTATGTACCCTCTCTGGAAAGAGAGTGTTCTTTGAAAACCAAAATGCAGAAAATATCAGAAAGCAAGTTAACAAAAGCTATTAGGTAAAGTCCATGAGAGGAAGAATTCCCTTTCATTAGCATCTTCCCTCAATTACAAGATAATAATGTTTGATTTGGAACACGGGCAGAAAATTCAAGGGCCTCACCATATAGCAAACTTGGGCAAATCGCCTTTTTGGCCTTTGCTTTTCATTTCCAAAATGAAGGCTTGGAACAAGATAGTGTTTCCCCAAGTTTGTTCTGGAAGATTTAACAGGCATTACATGAAGAAAAGGTTCCATGTTCAAAGGGATTTGGGAAAGAGTTGAATAATCCAACTACACAGGTTTTACAGAGGTTTTAGGACTTGGCAGAAGATTAACTATTTTACTGTTGGCTCCAGGAGGCAGTATAATCTGCAGCATCTCCCTAAGCACAGAATTCTTTGGGGACAGACCATGTCAAGTGACTAGTATTTTTCTGAACTCACATTAGAAAATTTGGATTATAAAGATCTTGCAGGTCTTTCTGGGTTTAGAGTCTGAATTCTCGATCATGGTCACTTGAAACCAACACTCCAAGATAAGCCATCAATAGCCAACTGACTAAAGTAACAGTTAGAAATATTTGGGCAGAAATTAGATGTAAAATCTCCAATTTCAAAGCAGTACAAAAAAGTAGTAAGTGGCATTCTTCTCTGCACATATATAGAGAATTCCTTTTATTTTAATTACTCCAAGCTGAGCATCAGTGGGCTACATCCTCTCTTTATTTCATAATTAATATTTATTCTATTTACTGGATACGTCTATCATATCCTAACCTCTAGGCATATTTACAAATAACAATGGGGGGGAAAAACAGATTGTTGATAACATAATAGCTTAAAAGTCCACAGCCAACATTTTCAAAAAGACCACGCGTCCCACCCTATACTGGTAGCCAACTGTGAGGTCCATTAGTATTCCCCATGTAACCCATGCCCTGTGGTTTCTCTTTCTACCCCTTGCACAACTCCTACCATCCCAAGTCCTAGAATATACAAAACAAAACAAAACACATGTGGCTCATTGACAGAAAGGATAGAAGACTTTAAATGGGATAGAGGGTCAGATTTACCACATTATTTCTTTTGACCTGAGTCAGAAGTCCCTTAAACTCCTAGTGTAAAAAGAGCAGAATGCTGGCTGAGGAGATGTAAAAAGGAAAGCGACAGTGGGATAAAACATCAGGACCATTTGGTCAGCAACTAGGGGAGCTATTTAATCACCACCACCACCAATTTGCTCGATGTGTAGTATTTCATTTCATCCTCTCAGTGAGATAGCTCCTATTATTCCCACTTTTTGGTCGATAAAACTGAGGCTGAAAGAAGTAAAATGAATTGCCCAAGTCCCAAAGCTACTAAGTGGCAGGTCCAGGACCTGCACTCCTGTCTGTCCAAAGCCAAAGAACAAGCTCTTCTCCAGAACTGCCTGGCTTTGTGCCAGAAAGTATAGACTTCAGAAGGTTAAGTCCCTAACCCAGTTGCAGAGGGTGGACCGTAATCATGAGGCTACCATGGCGCACTGTTAGGAATTATGACCATTTCCATCAGATACTTTCCCTTCCCCTGCAGAAGTCCCTTCCCAATCTCACTGTGGATTTGAATTTCTGCAGAAAAGCAGATATTTGCTCGCAAATGTCCCAGCCATATCCTAGTCCCAT
The DNA here is from genome assembly GCF_965194805.1 of Balaenoptera borealis. Lineage (NCBI taxonomy): Eukaryota > Metazoa > Chordata > Mammalia > Artiodactyla > Balaenopteridae > Balaenoptera > Balaenoptera borealis. Next base: position 33,053,326 of record NC_138869.1, on the reverse strand, counting down.
CTCCTGCACTTTTTCTCCCCGCCTCAGATCCCCAAACTAAATATCCACAGTGAGAATAGGAAGGAGAGGTCAGAGCACTGCAAAACTCTGCCTGAAAGACTCGTGCCTCTCCCACCCGCCTCCAATGTGAACTCTTGTTCCCTAGGATCTACATGTGCCCTTCCTGAGCCGAGGACTGACCTGCAGGATCCAGAGAAGCTCTAGGAAACAGGAGAGACGACAAACACTCCACTCTCTCTGGCTTTTCCAAAAGGCAAAGGAAAGGAAGGTCAGCTGCCCCCAATTAAAGGCTGGAGGAAGGGCGGGGTCAAACAACTCTCATCACCTGGATTCTGACCTTTCTCCCTCCAGGCAGAAAATTGAAGATTCTCCCATTGGTGACAATTCATGGTGTGTTCATTTATGTCTTGAGTACTTTCCACTACTGTGTTCTATTTCTTAATTAAAAAATGAAACCCAGTGGCTGGGAGAGCTAGAAAAGGCCAGGAGCCTAGAGGCTCTTCAAGACTTCCAAGCCATCTCCTTTTTTCCTGCTTTCCGCTTTCTCACTTTCTGCCTTTTCTTGCAGAGCAACAAAGGAAGCAACCTCAGCAAAGCCATGTAAGCCTGCGATTTCGCTCACAAATTATCAGCTTCATCCTTGCATCTCCTTCTCCTCTTCTCTTTTTACTTTAGCTTTTTTTTGAAGCCCTAACTATTACAACTAACTTTGAGCATAGACCCGAGTGGCACTGATCAGTGCCACATTAGCTTCAAACAGTACCACCTGTCCATCATCTGGTAATTGGGCACAGGTGAGGCAGGTGCTAAGCTCTCAGAAAAGCAGCCAGCCACAACTGAAAAGGACGCATTGTGGAGTGCTGTGAGTCTTATACTACCCCCCTAACCCCTCAAGAATCACAGCCTGGGAATGGAAACTTCAGGATTGTGAAGAGTCCACCTGGGACAACAATCGATACTTTGGCTACACCATGGTCCAATTGATCACTTTGGAACCAAGGCCTTACTTAAACGTGTAGCCTTGGATGCCCCCATTCTTAAGTTAAAAACAAAGCTCCATCAGTTGACCAATATTTATAGAGTACCCCTTGCTCATCTTCTGTCATTCCTTCCACCTGCCAGGGTAAGAAAACCCAGGGCAGACATCCCAGCCTTATCATGGCCCTTCTCACACTGTGTCCCCATTACTTATGTGCTTGTCTCCCCAGTTGTCTGTGAGCTTCTTGAAGCTGGGAACACTGCTTGTCTCATCTTGATAGCCCCAAGAACAGAGATAATAGCAAAAGTGTTTGAAGGAGTGGAGAGTGAATAATTGAATGAGAAACAAAATTTTTAAAAATCTTAGTCTCCAAAGAATTTACCTTCTAGTTGTTAACACAAGACATACAGTGAAATATGTGAGACAAGGAGGTAAGTGATAAAGGTCAGAATAAGAGTGAAGGAGGAAGGGATCTCTGCACTTGGCTGAGAAGGTAGATGACAAGCTAGTTAGGAACATGAGTACAAATCAGATGTGCACAATCATAGAAAGAGGGATGAGAAAGATGCGCTTGTGGGGAAGGGAAATCTAGGTCCAGGGTCTACTAAGATAAGAGAATCAAAATGGTAAGCTGAGATCCAGATGCTCAAAGACTTTCAATACCAAACCAAAAAAATCTAATTTTTTTTTGTTTAGACATTAGAGAGGGGTGTACAAGGAATATTAATCTGGTTACGATGTCCAGGAGGGCTCAGTGTACTGGAACGGAAGGCGGGGAGACCCATCAGATGTAGAAACTGGCTTTCACAGCAGGGGAGGAAACCCTTATGAATTACCTGTTTAATCAAATGAGATTTTCATTTGAAAGAATAAAAGAGTTAAGACAAATTAACATTGAGAGAACAACTGGCAACAGAGATAGAAGTCATGAGTCAAATGGGAATTTACAAATATAAATTCTAATTCAAGTCCTCAGAGAAATCAAGAACAGTCCACATCTATAAGCTGAGAACAGGTTGTCTATCTATCAGAGAACAGAATTCATTCCTGATGGTTCAGGTGAAGAGTCTTGAATAAAGGTATGGACAGTGTTAGAAAACAAATGATGGATGGTGGGCACCAGAGACTAGCAACAAGGGGAGCCGTCACGACCCCTAATGCTGAAGGGACAGGGGAGGAATAGTGTTACTCAAGGTCAGTGAGCGCTACCCCTGGAGACCAAGCTGCAGAGGGAGCTGCAGTAACAGAAGGACACACCTACAACTAGAGATGAGGCTGAGAGGCAAAAGAGAGGGGGGTAAAAATATCCTGACTTTGTTCTCAGCTCATCCTCCAAACTTGTACTGATGCCTCCCACTGGGAAAACCAGCAAGGAAGTTCAGGGGATGCAGGGCAGGGAAGAGAGGGGAATGGACGCGGTGAAACAGAGATTAATCAACACAGGTGCTGTGAGAGGGGGAAAGTGCGAGTGTAAGAGGCAAGATGATCGTTGGAAATTAAGAATATGATTATTACAACTAAAAAAAAGAAAAACAAGAAGTGGAAGGCAAGGTACAGAAACTTTCATAGGGCAAAAAGATAAGGAGATGGAAAATCTGAGAGATTTGGAAGAGGGGTCCCAGAGAGAGCTCTGTGATTACTAAATGCCAAGGGCCTGGGGTCTGGGACTGCTCCAGGGAAAAACACAGCAAAAGGGATGCAATGAAACCTGATCATTCTTTAGGATTCAATAACATGTAATGATAAAACAGATCCTATGCTCCTGAGTCCTTGGAGCATAGAGAAATCTAGGACAATCTGTTCCCTTACCACATAAGAAAAGCAGCGTTTTGTTTCAAAAGGTCTGTGGTGAAACACCATTCCAAAACGTTAATCAATTTATTTCAATTGAGAGTGAAACATAAATGAAAGGTTCGCATTTCAGAAAAGGCCATGAAAATGTGAAGACATTATTATTTCCAAGCTGAGAGAAGAGGCGAGATTCTCTGCCTGGCACATTTCAGAAAGGTTCAATCAGCCAGGGCAGGGGAATAGATTTAAAATAGAAAAGTAATGGGAAAAGGGCTTTCCTCGTAACGGAGATGGTGACTGATGAAAAACCAACTCTCCGGAGGCAACACTATTAATACCCATTTTTCTAGGCAGTTTGGAAAGTCTGAAACCCTGCATACTTCTCCCCATTTCCTACAGCTTGTGAGTCTAATTACATATTTGTGTCCATAGGTAGATTTATGTATACACACTGCTCTCATCCACTGATAGGTGCATATCCAACATGGAGACCACCATCTTTAAATATAGATGTAAATATGGAAAAACACCTTTATGCTATTTCTCAAAGAAATAAAAAAGAGAATATTGACCCCAAATTGTAATACCCAATTCATTGATTCATTCATTTATTCAACAGATATTTATTGGGCATTTACCCTATCACAAGCACAGGGCCTAGCACTTCATCGTTCTGGCTCTTTTAAATGAACACTGAGCCAGTTCAGGAAGCAAGCTTTCATATAACAGATTTTGGAGCTGCATTTCAGTAGCAATTTGAAAAATCAAGTGCATAGGCTTCCCAAATGTCCAGAAGCTACCTAGATTCCCTCCCTTTAATTTATTCCCCTAAAGTTAGGTGCCCCATGCTTTCTAGTAGGTCAAAAATAACAGGGACAATTCAGTGCCTTATGACCTCCCATTAAATATCTAAATTAGGAGTGTTCAGATGGAAGTTGCAGTAGTATTTTAATAAAAGTACACTAAATAAGGCAGCTGGTAATAAATCTCTTAATAAACATGTAGTCAATGGTGCATTTAATTTGATGGCAGACTCCACTTTCAAATAATCCAAAAATTGAATTTTGTAAGAATAAAGATACAGAGTCCACCTCTCTGATGCTGTTCTTAAGAAATGTGTTTACACATTTAGAAGATATCAATGCTAAGAAGCTTCCTTTCATACTTAAATTTGGTTGGAAAGCTCTGTTACTTATTTCAAGTAAATGAATATATATACATGTCCAGCTACCCCAGGACATTTATGAAAAGAAGATGCTGTCTTAATGAGGCGAGCTTTAGAGTGACATTTGAATCATTAGATGCCTCATTAGCTGCTATGAAAACAGACTTCAATCTTCTGCTTTCCCTTTTCTAATATTAGTTAACAATAATTCAATTGCTTCAATAACTCCAGGTGACTCCAATTTCATAGCAAGCTCTTTGAAAGGCTAAAGAGATCACTTTAAGTTCCTAAAGGCTTGAGACTAAGTGTGTTTAAATCACTTTGTATGGCTCCAGCCCAACATCATGCACTAAGGGGAGGAAGATGATGAAAGAAAACCAACATATCTTTCAAAATCCATTTCTGAACAGAGAGAATGGACACTTAAATACATAGAAAGGGATAGGGAATTGCAATCCATTTATGTATCTAGTTTATAAATATTTACATTATCTGCCCTTTCTTGTTCAGCCTATAGTTTAAAATGGGAAAAAATATCCTATTCTTATAAATTATCTGCATAATTTCATTTGCTGGAAATTAGCCAGTTTAATTTCTACCTTATGCAGAACACATTCTTTTCATGTGGCATACATATTAAGAATAATTTAAAAGAAAATTAATTGAAAAGTTAATACAAAACAAAGTAGTTGAACTATATACAAAATAAACAAGGACCTACTGTATAGCACAGGGAACTACATTCAATATCTTATAATAACCTATAATGAAAAAGAATCTGAAAAAGACTATATATATATGAATCACTTTTCTGTATACCTGAAACTAATACAACATTGTAAATCAACTATACTTCAATAAAACACACACACACACAAACCAAAAACAAAGTAGTTGACTCCAAGGAGAAAATGGGTTTCATTGATCCTTATGTTAGTATTCTAAAATAAATGAAAATTTTAATGAGGGAGTCATACTCCATCACCACTGAAGAGAGTCACAAAGAACTTATATAAATGTGACTATATTTATTTATACAGACATGTTTCCAAATTTCCTTTTTGACTATTGAAGAGAGCTAATTCCTAGAAAACATTTCCTAGATGTCTTCTTTCATATACCATGCCTTTGGATATGAAATTAATTCCAAGCAAAGAAATAAAATACTCAAAAAAGGAAAGTAATTTTATGATCTGACCTTTAATGTTATTTCAAGAGACACTATCATAGATCCTTGGTTCTGGTTTTCATGCATCTGCAATTATCCTTTCACCCATCTCTTGTGGCAGAGAGTCAAATATGCTTGTATATGGAAAACTTCCAAATCATAAAAATGATGTGTATATTGACTAAGTTAATGCACTGGGGAAAGAATTGTTTCCTGGAAATCTTGAAACAAATGACTATAGTTTGATTAAAGTAAAACAACACACATATATACATATACACACAGATATACACACACATACATACATATGCACCTATACATATGTACACACAAAAATACACTGTATACATATATATGCAAATACATATATATAGACATACATATATAAATATATAGCATTATATATACATATATATACACAGATATATTAATATGTAGTTTTTTTTAAATTGATAGAGTCTGTCCTACATTGCCTAAACTATTATTACAGCTTGGGATAAACCTGAAATGTGAAAATTGGGAATCCCTTGTTTCATTTTGAGAAGGAGAAATTTTGGTATACTCTCCAGAGTAGAAGAAGAAGCCTCTTCACGTCAGCCAGACACTTCAGAGGAACATTAACATCTTGAGAGTTCTAGCAAATTAACGGCCCAGGTAACAAAATGCAAGGAACTCTGGCCAGTTGCTTACTCACTCGGTTGGATCTGGCTGCTTCTCCATGTATTCCCACCACACTAAATGGAGCATGAGTCATTTGAGTAATGAGTCAGAAAATGTTTAGCAGCCTCAGTGCAACAGCAGACGTGATGCTTAAGATAAATTTCAGAGGTATTAGGATGGTGTTTCCATTTCTGCTCTAGGCAGAACATATTTCTCGTTGGTGATGAACAAAATTCTTCCCTCCTTCCCAGGAGACAGAAGCTGCATCATATGCTATCTCAAGGCTCATTCCAGCCTAAGATTTAAAATTTCAAGCAAAAACAATTGTAAGAGGCAAAGGCAGTATACAAATGTCCTCATTCAGTGCCCTGTTCAATGTTAGTTTTGCAAAATGCTGTCTAATGGATTCACTGGTCACTTCAGTGACTCCACCTTCAAGTACCAAAGCCTTTGTTAAAAAGAAAATGCTTAAGTGAAAAAAAGTTTAAAAAGAAATGAATTTTGGAAATCAGTGGAATTAACCGATCATCACAGATTTTTTGTTGTTGTTGTTGCCTCTTACATTTTTATTTTTATTTTTTTTATTTTTTTAAACATCTTTATTGAAGTATAATTGCTTTACAGTGGTGTGTTAGTTTCTGCTTTATAACAAAGTGAATCAGTTATACATATACATATGTTCCCATATCTCTTCCCTCTTGCATCTCCCTCCCTCCCACCCTCCCCATCCCACCCCTCTAGGTGGTCACAAAGCACGGAGCTGATCTCCCTGTGCTATGTGGCTGCTTCCCACTAGCTATCTATTTTACATTTGGTAGTGTATATATGTCCATGACACTCTCTCACCCTGTCACATCTCACCCCTCCCCCTCCCCATATCCTCAAGTCCATTCTCTAGTAGGTCTGTGTCTTTATTCCCGTCTTGCCACTAGGTTCTTCATGGCCCTTTTTTTTTTCTCCTTAGATTCCATATATATGTGTTAGCATACTGTATTTGTTTTTCTCTTTCTCACTTACTTCACTCTGAATGACAGACTCTAACTCCATCCACCTCATTACAAATACCTCCATTTCATTTCTTTTCATGGCTGAGTAATATTCCATTGTATATATGTGCCACATCTTCTTTATCCATTCATCTGTCGATGGACATTTAGGTTGCTTCCATGTCCTGGCTATTGTAAATAGAGCTGCAATGAACATTTTGGTACATGACTCTTTTTGACCTATGGTTTTCTCAGGGTATATGCCCAGTAGTGGGATTGCTGGGTCGTATGGTAGTTCTATTTGTAGTTTTTTAAGGAACCTCCATACTGTTCTCCATAGTGGCTGTATCAATTTACATTCCCACCAACAGTGCAAGAGTGTTCCCTTTCCTCCACACCCTCTCCAGCATTTATTGTTTCTAGATTTTTTGATGATGGCCATTCTGACTGGTGTGAGATGATATCTCATTGTAGTTTTGATTTGCATTTCTCTAATGATTAATGATGTTGAGCATCACAGATATTTCTAATTCACAATGCCTAGATTATCACCACAGAGATTACCATTAGGCTTTGGGTTTTAAACACAGTAGCACTGTTAATCTGATTTTAAGCAATTTCTTTTCAGCTTCCATGGTGTCACTGAATCCTATTTTGTCCTTCTGGTTTTGAGGCGCCAGTTGTTGCAGAAAGCCAGCTATACTGTAGCTATGAGTTGCTGAATGGCACCATGGAGGCAGTGTAATGTACAGCTTTACCAGTTTGAGGGTTACACACCCTGAATTAGAGTATTGTTTTGACAACTCGCTGCCTTTCTAGCTCAGGCAAGTCACTGTTTCCATGCAATAAGTTTCTTCTCCTATAGGTTGCATCTCGCATGACAATTCCTATCAACTAGTTGAGGCTGTCTGGAGTAGTTAGGCAGGATGCTGAGGGATGGAGTGCCATGCTTGATGACTGATGCCTGCCAAGGGTGTTGTACAAGGGAGCGGTGGCAATTTTGCCCTGTATTTGCCATTCATTGACTAGAATAGCACTGCTCAGGTGTGAACACAAATCACCAGGAATCTTTTAAAAATGCAGATTCTGATTCAGTAGGTCTAGGGTGGTGAAATTACACATTTCTAACAGAATCCCAGGTGATGCTGATATTGCTGGTTCAGGGACCACAAGAAGCAAGGTAAGGTCGCTTCCAGCTCTGATTGAATATATACTCTCTCTCTCTCTCTCTCTCACACGCACACATGCACGCACACACACACACACACACACACACACACACACACACACATACACTTTCTTCCTATGTTATGTATACGAAAAGGTGTTTACCAAATGCCAGGAATCGTGATTAGCACATTAATTCATGATTTCACTTAACTGACTTAATTTTCAGCTACCTTACCGCCCCCCCCAAAAGCAAAGTTGCCTAAAAGTTTCCAGGAAAGGAAATGAAGACTTAAGGAGGGTAACTAATTTGCCTAACAACACAGAACTGACAGGTAGTCTAGATGAGATTTAAACCCAGGGAGACTAACACCAGTACCTTTGTTCTTGACCTCTATTATACTTTGCCTAAATATCATAACGTTGGTATGCCTACTTGTGCCAGCCACTAGGATGTTTCACACACATTATCTCTTCCCTTTTCTTAACAACCCGAGGAGGTAGGTAATATCATTATTTTTATTTTACAGATAACAAAATTAATTAACCTTCCTTCAGTAGCCTCAAACTCAGAAACAACTACAGCAATTCTTATTTAAGTAAAAGATTAGATCAATAAAATATCTATAATGAACTAAACACATGAAACTGTATGTTAATGAGAAGAAAATTTAGCAGCATGTATAATCACCAGGCTAAAGAAAAACACATAACTATCAGTGAATACATAGAAAATATTCTTTTATAAATTCATGCTATGTCAATGCATTTTCGACAGGTGAGCCCAAATGCCTCTGTACAGTTTAGCCATGAGGTTATCAAAGTCTAAATAATTACTGGTCCCAAACAGAACCCATCGGTGGGATTTACAGTTGCAGAAGTAGCAAAGATTCATTTCTTATCACCCTCTTTTACTACTAAAAGATCCTTCTTTATTAACAAGCTAATGAAACAAGATTGTACCAGTAAATTTCCCTGGAGATTAGACTCCAATACAAGCACACTTATGCATGCTTAAGAAGAGCAGACACCATACTAACATGAGAGTAGTATTTTTGCTTTACTTTGTTTAAAATCCAAAAGGTTTGAAGCAGTGATTATTAATATTGGCTGCAGGCTAAACTTTGTGTGCAGGGGACTTTAAAAATAAAATACTGATGCCTAGATCCTACACCCCCAGAGATGCTGATTTAATTGAACTGAGGTGCAACCTAGGCATCGGGATATTTTAAAGCACCTTAGTTTTCTATTGTGAAACCTAGGTTAAGAATTACTTGATTGGGCTTCCCTGGGGGCACAGTGGTTAAGAATCCGCCTGCCAATGCAGGGGACAAGGGTTCAAGCCCTGGTCCGGGAAGTTCCCACATGCCGCGGAGCAATGAAGTCCGTGCGCCACAACTACTGAGCCTGCGCTCTAGAGCCCACGAGCCACAACTACGGAAGCCCGCGTGCCTAGAGCCCGTGCTCCTCAACAAGAGAAGCCAACGCAATGAGAAGCCCATGCACTGCAACGAAGAGTAGCCCCCGCTCGCCGCAACTAGAGAAAGCACACACGCAGCAAGGAAGACCCAACACAGCCAAAAAGAAATAAATAAATTAAAAAAAAAAAAAGAATTACTTGATTAAAGAAATGCCTGTACCACATGGGGGGATGGAAGATGAATGTCAAAGGAATGAATGTCTAATTGGTGAATGCCATCATTAGAGCAGACTGTGGAGGTACTAGGACAGAGGGAGCATTTTCTCCCCTGCAGATATGCTTAAATTTCATAAACATATATATCGTAACAGAAAAGAATTTTACAGAACAGTTGTTGCATAGTCCTAACTACCAAAATGATTTTCTCCCCTTACCAGAGTTGTTTCCACTGGAGGGCAGTCTCCTCTTGGGAAGAAATGAATGTGGCACTTCACCTTCTCACCAAACCAAAGTTTTAAATATTGACTGAGACTGTAACACTTGCATGAATTTCATTTTGAGACAATATCCAGAAGATGGAGTGTTTGGTGTGAAAAGAATTTGTGTTATATGTCAGGATACTGCCAAATTAAATATTTATTTCTGTCTGCTAAAACTAAAAGGATAAAAGCTTAACCCAAAACATAAACATGCACATGTATGGAAGGCCCTGAGGTATACCAACATAATAATACCAATAACATAATACCAATAACAACAGTGTACAAGCAAAAAGTAACATTTATTACACACTTACTATGTGTCAGATTCTGTGCTAAGCAATTTAAATATTTTACTTGATACTCAGAATAATCTGATATTTTATAGGTGAGAAAATAGAAGTTGAGAACTGTTAAAAGAAATGTGTCCATGACCATACATCAAATAAGGGGCTGAGCTAGGACATGAGCCCCATCTGTCTGACTCCAAAGCCAGGCCTTGTAAGTGGTGTAGCTGGTACAGTGGTGAGCATAGCTGCCTTCCAAAGCCAGCCCTTGGAACCACCAATGACACTCCTTTACTGAGTAGAAGCATCAGGGTCCCTGTGCAGCAGACCATCTAAATCAGCACACATCAACATGACAGCATGAGAAGAAAATTTTCTTTGTCTTAGGTTACAAAAAAACCTAAAAGGAGATGATTTGGGCAGAGTGAGAAATTCCTTATTTCTCCATAATGTTTTTCATATTTTGAGATGTTTGTGGTTCTTTCCATATCCTTGTGCAACTCCTCTCAATCTCATTATGGATGCATTTGGCTTTCCTATTGCTATGTCTTCACAGTCACCATATAGAACCTTGTACCAGCTGGTCACATTTCTTCAGAGACTTATTCCCTAGATCAGGGGTTGGCAAACGTTTTGAACAAAGGGTCAGATAGTAAATATTTCAGGCTCCGCAGGCCCCGCATTCTCTTTTGCAACTACGCAACTCTGCTGGTATAGCATGAAAGCAGTCAGAGATGATATGATATTATAGATGATATGAATGAAAGGGCAAGGCTGTGTTCCAATAGAACTTTATTTACGGTCACTGAAACTATCATTTTCATGTGTCACAAATTATTATTCGTCTTTTTATTTTTTTTAACCATTCAAAAATGTAAAAACAATCCTTAGCTCATGAGCCACACAGAAACAGGCAGCAGGCTAGATTCGGTTGATGGAGTGACATTTGCTAGCCTCCGTCCTACATGACAAGGCGTCCTATGTTAAAGGCATTTGCCATAACGCAAAGTTTTGTCATGTTCAAAGATCTCATCTGGCAACGGCTCCGTGCTCAAAGAGCAGAAGTATCCGCAGGTACCAGTGTGTCAGAATCACTTGCCTTCCCTAAAACCACTTTTTAATATTTTACACATATTCTCTAAAAGTATCCGAGTTAAATCTCCAGCTCTCTAGGAAGTATTAGAAAGAATAATATCAGTATAAACTGATATTTTAAAACATTTCATCTCACACAGTTACAATGTATTCCATCTTATAAACTTTTCTTGAGAAAGGATTCTAGCATCTGGGCTCTGAAAGGGTTCTTAAAGGTCATAAAGGCCAGTTGTTTTCAAAAGGCATTCTCCAGAGCCTGCAAGGGCCTTACTGGTATCTGCAGAAACAGCCCTACAAAATGGCCTGGGGTTAAGGAATCTAGCAGGGGTGTGCTGGAGCTGGCTCCCACTGGCTCATCAGAACTGCGTGTTACATTTTCAGGATTTTGTGAGCCCGCTGATGTCAGGTTGATAAACTGAAATTGGCCATGGCGGGAGCATTTGCCCCGTGGAAATCCCCAAATCCGCCAGTGCTGCATATCAAGATTTTTTTCCCCCTGAGAGCCAGTTGTTAAGCATTTATCAGCACACCACTGCCCATTACCCCCTTCCAACAAAGAAGCTCCTCTTAGATCTGTTTTACACACACACACTCACTCATGAACTAAGGAGGCAATATCAGTGAGTCCAGATGAAGGTAGGTAGTATTGCCCCAAGCCATAAACAAGTGGATACAGGATCAAGCACTGTTTTGCATAATCCTTAAGTCACTGCTCCCTTTGGAACCCCAAATGCACTCTCATTTTGTATTAAATATGGTCAACTGAAGACTAAGGAATTCAAACATTTTGCCCAGGACTAAAGATTTATCAGAACCTATTGTCTCCTCTAATTATATTTGTTCATCTAACATGGAAAAGGAGAAAGAAATTACAGAGGACCTCACTCCATTGTACAACTGTGATCCAGAATGTGCCATTTCCACTTCCGTGTAATGCTAGCTAACTATCCACAAAGCTCCAGCCCACTTCCCTTTTTCTTTATTTTTGCTATTGCTGAATGAAGATCCTTTCAATGTAATAACTAGCAATGCCCTAATGTTCCTGGACTATATGTGTTTGTTTTTAGGCAGGAGGCTCTCTGATTATTCTTGGTTCTTGGTCTCACTCCACTAAACTACATGAGCCCATAAACCTATTCTACAGAAATCATTTTGAATTTATTTTTTCTGTATTTGCTACCTTCATCTTAGTTTTGCATCACTTCAGGCATCAACAAAACCATTTTAGTACAGCTCTTTCCCTTTAGCTTTGCAAGATTAGAAAATAAAAAGAACATTTACAGTTACTAGTTGAGCTGGAATATCTAAAGGGGGATTATGTCCCTATTTGTCAGTAAATATGATAACAGTTCATATAAGAGTAGGCTGAAGCTGAGTGGTCATATCTAATTCTGAAACAAATTTCTCTCTAAGTGTTAGAAAAGAATACACAGGACTCGAATGTTCCTGAAACTTCACAACAACATATTCATGCATGATCAGAAATGTGTAGACTCTAATAAATCTACCTCTCCAATCTTCAGAAAGCAATTTTTGGAGCCAGACACAGATGTATTTCGTTGGAGTTCTATTGAAACTCTTTACATTATATGGCCATGGTGGTATTCACCCTGGGGTTATTCATATACAATTTTAATTATTTATTTATGGACTCACATGGTGTTATTTTTCATTCAGATCCATAGCTAGTTACACATTCTGCAACAAAATATTTAAATGAAATTCTGAGACTCACAAAGTCTTGCAGTGAATGCAACAAAGATCCATCAATACTCTGTGAGTCAACAGAGGGCACCTACAAGTTAAACCAGGCTTGGTACTCAAATGCACATCTCAACATAAAGCTACCACTTCAATACATAAATTCTAACTCCAGTTGCTTTTCAAGACAAATATTCCAGTAACCTGATTTTTCTACTTCTTTGATTGGTTCACAAGTAATAGAGCAGAATCAACTATCTAGAACCCGTTCATAGTCTATGAAAATATTTTCCAATCGGGGTTCTGTGTAACACTATTATGAGAGAGATTACAGTTTACAGTTTCTCTAGTATTAAAAAAAAGTTCTGAATTTGAGTAAGTCTGGGAGATGCTGAGTTTAGCCATTTTTTCCTTCCTTGTAGAGTTCTCAGAGTCTTTAATATGCTTATGTGCACTGAGATTCCCCCAAGAAGGGCAATATAGTGTACAGCATTTTCCACACATTTTATTTTATTTTATTTATAAATTTATTTTATTTTATTTGTTTTTGGCTGCGTTGGGTCTTCGTTGCTGCGCACGGGCTTTCTCTAGTTGCGGTGAGCAGGGGCTACTCTTCGTTGCGGTGTGGGGGCTTCTCACTGTGGTGGCTTCTCTTTGTTGCAGAGCATGGGCTCTAGGCATGAGGGCTTCAGTAGTTGTGGCACGTGGGCTCAGTAGTTGTGGCATGCAGTCTCTAAAGTGGAGGCTCAGTAGTTGTGGCACACAGGCTTAGTTGCTCTGCAGCATGTGGGATCTTCCTGGACCAGGGATCGAACCCGTGTCCCCTGCATTGGCAGGTGGATTCTTAACCACTGTGCCACTGTCCCTTCCACACATTTTAAACTGAAAGAACTTCCTTCTCATGGAGCACCTCAAGATACGAGTGTCCCATGAAACACACTCGGGAGAATGCTGGATCATAGTACACAGCTGAGATTTAAATATGAGCGCCAAAATTAGAGCAATAGAGAGAGGGGAGAATCATCTGAGATCCCTCTCTCGTGAGCACACCTGCAGCAGTGAGATTAATACAACAGAGACTTCTGAGTTCTTCCTTACCTATTTCCAGACCCTATCAGAGAAATAAAGAAAGGGGGTCAGGGTGAGAGCTCAGCAGGCCTGTAAGATAACCTCTCCCCAACTATTTGATAGTTCCCCTGACTTACCATTTACGCATCAAAATAGTCAGATGTGTGCTAATTCATCAAAAACTTCAAAGTTAGGAATTAAAAAAAAAAGATCTGAGTTTCATTTGCAGTTAAGGAGAGTCAACTGGAGACAGGAATTCAAACATCCTGCATAGGAAGGATCACAAATTTAGAGAAAAGACTTCCTTCCATCTAAGCTCTATATAAGAAAAGTAATTGCCTGATATATATTGGGATAAAGAAAGGAATTTTTTTAAATGTTTTGTTTTGTCCCTACAGTTTGGAGGTAAAACAACAGTAGAGATGAACAAGCCATATAGTTCAAGTTTCTCATTTCACAAATGGGAAAACTGAGGCTCAAGGAATTTAAAGGTTTGATCAAGGTCATGCAAGACATTAGCTAATGGCAGATTTGGGACTGCTACTCAGATCTCTTGACTAATGGGCCCATTGAGCTAAAGGAAGGGACTGACAAGCCCATGTGATTATCTGTTTCTATTTCCTGCCCCTTTATTAAAATAATTAGCCATTATTTATTGAGCTTCTGATAAATGCCAGGCAAAGTGCTAAGCTGTTTAATATGTTCTCTCATTTTATCTTCTGACCATGGTAATGTGGTCAGTTTTATCCTTATTTCACAGTTATGACACAGAAGTTTCATACTATGTCCATCATTACACAGCTTGCCAGGGGTAGAATATGTATCAGGAGGCAAGTCAGCCTAACTCCAAAGCCCATGCACTTCACTTGACTTTCTCTTTTTTCCCATCCCTCCCCCACCAACCCCACCACCACCCTGCTTCTGCCACTCCTTCTCCTTCCATTTCCATTTCAAAGCAGTTGTGATTAAAATCAAATGTCGGCTGCCCATAACTTAATTCAAATGTTCTTTCTTCCTTGCTTTCAGACAGTTACTATCTTCCATCATCCACATCGACCAAGAAGGATTTAGGCTGAGATGAGTGTGCATAAAATAATCTGGGTCTCCCACAAGTTGGGCACCTTGGAGGGCCATTCTCTTAGCCCTTAAGGAAACTGAACTTGGGTCATATTTCCTTTCTCCCCACATCTACTAAAGATCAACTGATACAGAATGCAAGAAGTTGCTAATAAGTTATTACTGATTTCTTTAAAATATTTCATCAATAAAGGATGCACACAGTCAAATGACTTTGGAATCTAGGGACAGGATCTGAAAAATACCATCCTCTAAATTTCTCAGACAGGAGACAGGGAGGCATGTACAGATAGATCATCTGCATCAGAATCCCCTGAGACTGGGGCCTCACAATCCCATCGCAGATTAAGTCAGTCAGAATCTCTGGAGTGGAACCCAGGACTCAGCATTTGAATAAGCACCCCTGGCGGTTATAATTTACACCAAAGTCAACCTCACCTAAGAAATGACTTGTAAGTGTGTTGCTTATAGGACTCGGGTGTTTCCCAAGCTTCCTTCAAGAAACCAGAGTTCAGCTACAGGAGTGGGAGACAATGTCTGCTGAGTCCAAAGAGAGTTATGAAAACATTCTCGAGAGAGACTGCTCTCTGGGGTGGATGAGATCTGCGTGGCAGATGACTCTGGCAGGAGATCATCCAGAACAAGGCTACGCAACAAGACCACCTTCCTTGGTGCTAACTTTAAAATCAACAAAACTCTGGGGCTTCCCTGGTGGCGCAGTGGTTGAGAATCTGCCTGCCAATGCAGGGGACACGGGTTCGAGCCCTGGTCTGGGAGGATCCCACATGCCGCGGAGCAACTGAGCCCATGTGCCACAACTACTGAGCCTGCGCGTCTGGAGCCTGTGCTCTGCAACAAGAGAGGCCGCGATAGTGAGAGGCCCGTGCACCGCGATGAAGAGTGGCCCCCACTTGCTGCAACTAGAGAAAGCCCTCGCACAGAAACGAAGACCCAACACAGCCAAAAGTAAATATAAAATCAACAAAACTCAACAAGAAACTATTTGAGCATCATTTTAACTTTTTTTCGTAGAAAACATAAATCATGCAAGCACAAGGTAACACATTCAAATAGATGCAAAGCACTTAAAGTAAAAAATGAGTCTTCCTCCCACCCCAGCCCTTCCAGGCACAAGCACCTGTCTCCTGCACTTCAGAAATGCACTTTGCGGAGTAACACATATATGTGTGTATTCCTTTCTTTTAATACAATGGAAGGAGCCCATTGTACAGATAGCTCTGTATCTTTCATTTTCACCTCAGTAACATATCTTGGAGTCCATTTTCTACCTTACATGTACATATATATTACATATATAATTCTCTTTAACAGCATCACAGTTTTATATCATATAAATATACCATAAATCATCTGACCAGTTTACATTGGATAGATATTGAGATTTCTTTGATTCCTAGAATGATGCTACAGGGAACACTGTTATTCATATGTCTTTGCCCACATGTCAAGATTTATCTTGAGGATAAATTTATACAAGCAAAATTGCAAAGGCAAAGGATACATGCATTTTTATTTTTTCATTATTTATTTTTATTTATTTACTTATTTATTTATTTTAATTTTAATTTTTGGCTGCATTGGATCTTAGTTGCAGGATCTTCGTTGAGGCACACAGGATCTTTTGTTGCGGTGCGTGGGCTCTTTGTGGCAAGCGGTCTTCTCTCTAGTTGTGGCGTGTGGGTTTTCCCTCTCTAGTTGTGGCGCGCAGGTTCCAGAGCACCTGGGCTCTGTAGTTTGCGGCACACAGGCTCTCTAGTTGAGGCGCATGAGCTCAGTAGTTGTGGCGCGCGGGCTTAGTTGTCCTGCGGCATGTGGGGTCTTAGTGCCCCGACCAGGCATCGAACCTGTGTCCCCTGCATTGTAATTCTTTACCACTGGACCCCCAGGGAAGTCCCAAAGGATATATGCATTTCTATATGAGATATTGCCAAAATTTCCCTCCAAAGAGGTTGTAGCTATTTAAACTTCTATTAATGGCATACGATACTGCTTGTTTCCCCCACACCCTCACCAGTACAGTGTATTTCTGATTATAATTTAATTTGCCACTGTGACTTCTTACTGGAGAAAGTGCTGACCGGATAACATGAATGTAACTTGGCAGCTATATTTCTCCCGGAGAATTAATACACTGGCATTCTAATTTATCATCTTCTTGTGAGTTAGGTAAGCATGAGTCGGTGGCCTTGACCCTTTTCCACTCTGGGTAAATGTACAAACTTCAGTTTCTAGACTTGCAAACCTAGGTAAATAGTAATGCACCAAGAAACTACACATCTACAAGACTGCTGAAAGGAGTCCTCGTTTAATTTGCTCTTTGAAAATTTAGCAATAAATTTCAAAACTAAACTATTTCTTCTCATCAGTTAATCACTTAAAATGTAGGGGCTTCCCTGGTGGCGCAGTGGTCGAGAGTCTGCCTGCTAATGCAGGGGACACGGGTTCGAGCCCTGGTCTGGGAAGATCCCACATGCCGCGGAGCAGCTGGGCCCGTGAGCCACGACTACTGAGCCTGCGCGTCTGGAGCCTGTGCTCCGCAACAAGAGAGGCCGCGATAGTGAGAGGCCCGCGCACCATGATGAAGAGTGGCCCCCGCTTGCCGCAACTGGAGAAAGCCCTCGCACAGAAACAAAGACCCAACACAGCCAAAAAAAATAAATTAATTAATTAATAAAAAAAAAAAATGTAAGTAAACTCTGAAAACTTTAAAAATGACTATAAACAAAATTTCCTAGCTCAAGTCTGCAAGAGGGGAGGAACTCTGTTGGATGCCTTGGACCAAACCTCCTTAATGGACAGAAGGAATTAGGTTCAAACAAAATCTACCATACTCAACACTCTGCTTCATGGATTCAAAAGTTAATCAAAATTCATACTACAGATGTTGTCACTGATTGTCACAACAGAAAATCAGAAGCCCTCCTCACCCATCACCTCTGTACGCTACCTACAGGGAATAACAGACAGTGTGCTGCTTCTTCCAGTAATTCTTAGGATGTTATCGATTTATTATTTATCTTTCACTAAGTCCATGCACTTAGGAGGAAATAGAGTATAATATATATGCACTTTCAGAAAACTGCTTTAATGAGTCTTTCAGAAGTGCCTGCTTTGCAACAGAGAATTACTTAAGCACTGGAAATCCAATCAACTAATATTTATTTTGCAACTTCTATGCACATGCCTAAAAATTTTACCCCATGAGTAAAATAAGTCCCTCTGGAAAAATACATTAATTCAACACATATTTCCTGAGTATTTACTATGGGCCAGGCACTGAGCTGGCACCATTGCTCCCAAAGGAAATAAGGCAGAGTCCCTGCCCTTGAGTTAGGAATAGCCAGATGCAAGATACAGCCAAGTCGACAGATGACTTAGAGCACAGGATATACATAGCAGGATCACAGAAAAAAAGAGCTCTTAATCAAGCCTTGAGGAAATCTGGGAGGCTTCTAGGAGGAGGCAATCTAAAATGATTCCTAAATAGGATTCAGCCAAGAGAAAAAATGCACAGAATCAAGGAAATACTGCTTTACCATAGAAGTCCACCTAAACCAAATGAAAGTTGACAATGGGATGGTATCCACCAGATATACCGTGAGCCAGGGTTAGAATAGATGCAGCCTTCATGACAGAAAACAAACCTCTAAAAAGTTTTCTGAAAATCTGAGGCCTCCAATAAGAATAAAAGAAAAGCTTAGCACCACACATGCACATGCTCAAACTGAAACATATTTTTCATTACAAATACCAATACCATACATTTTCACCAACTCAGAAAAATCAAACGGACATTTTACAGATTCTAGAATGTGCTCCCTAATTCCCTCCCTGTGTCCCCACCCCCATTAAACTGCAGCATGAACGTCTGGTTTTGAGGCCCACCTTCTCAGCACTTAAAACTTTCAGAATCTAATTAGAGATAGTCATAGAGGAAGAGGATAGGCTTGATGGACTGAGATATATTTTCTGTCCCTGGTGTTTATATTATTTTGACAGCAAGGAGGCCTAAAGTGGGAATTGGTTCGAAGCAAACTCCCCGAAGAATATCAACAAGTAAAAATAACCACTGAGCTGTATAAATCCACTTGCTACAAACTCTTACACACACATAATAACCAGGAATGAAGTTTAATCCTTATAGGAAAACAATGAAAAATCCAGGTATGCTGATTTGGCCCTCCCCACATCTTAGAGGACTAAAGTTAGCTCTTCAATATGCTATGCTAGGAAACAAGATGAAAATAGCAAACGGGAAAATGAAATGAGCCTTCTGAGATTCATTTGTTAGCTTGTTCATTCAAATATACTGTAGGAGAGCGTGCTTTCCATAAAGAAATTATTCAATTTTGAACACTAACTTGTGCTGTTTGGGGAAGAATTGCCTGGCTCTAGCTAATAGCAGACATTTCCAAGAGTCTCAGATTATGTAGCTTTGGGAGAAGAAAGAGTTTGGGTAGGCTGAAGAACAGGAACATTTACTTCCACCATATTGAAGTGATTTAAGAGGTATCAATTTGGGTTGCTACAGTCACTCTAGTTATGTGGTCTATGTTCCAAGTGGAACAGCTTCCAATGTGTTCTTTTCAGAATTTAAGGGAGGGAAAAGAAAAGGAAAATCAGATTTCAAACCTGTCCTTTAATGAAAGGCTGTTAAAGTGATTTATCTTAACAAAGTGGCTTTCAAATTAGAAGCTATATGTATTCTTATAACATTTTGAATTCCACACATCCTATCAAAAATTAGGTTAGAAAAACTGTTTATACATATAAATATATACATGCTCATATAATTTTATATATATACACATATAATTATATATATACATATATATATTATAGATACGCCACGTATTTGTGACATAATAATTTATCAAGATGCTGAAAGGAAAGGCAAAGAAAAAATATAGTCTATTAGTTAGAAATAGATATAACTATATAACTATACAATACTATATACAGACATACGGACACACACAGACACAAACACACTTCAAAATAACAGTGGTTTAAGCAGACATATTTTTATTCTCCCACATAAGTCTGAGACCAGCAGACCAGAAGTGGTCTGGCCACTAGCTCTGCAGACATCTAAAACCAGGGCTACTTCCAGATTTGTGTTCTACCACCCCTAGGGTATGGTCCTTGCTTTCATGGTGTGAGAGGGCACTCCAGCCATCCCATCCACTGTCTAGGCAGCAGGTCAGAGGCGGGGCAGACATCCAACCTTTAAGAATATGTTTTAGCTGTTGCATGTATCACTTCCCCTCACTCCCACCGGCCAGAATTTAGTTACACGGCCACACTAAGAAGCAAAGAGGGTTGGAAACATAGTCTTTATTCTAGGCAGTTAGGTAGGCTCACAGAAGCAATACAGCTGGGTAATTTAAGAAGGAAAAGCATCACATGTAGGAATGTGACCTGAGTATGGAGAGAGTGAGGGGAATCTTGTCCTCTTCCAACTCCCAGCATTGGCAGGTCTCAGCGTGGTCGCTGTGTATGTGCCTGGGGTTCAGCACTGCCCTGACGGCTATAGCAAAGGTCCTGGGGAAGTGCTTGGCATGTAAGAAGTAAACTGCTGCAATAGCAAAGCCTGACCTTGAATTGATGGTTCAGACTAGGACAATGCGCAGCTTGGCCGTCACCAGGGTGTCCTGAAGACCAGAGCCTTTCTCCAAGTTCTGGGGAACTGATAACGTTTCAGTAGGTGGGCAAGAATTGTTCTTCTAGTAGTAATCTACAGTTGGTTACACTTAGTTGTACTCTCTCACTTTGCACCCTTGAGACCACAGGCAAGACTGTTTTTGATCATAAATAGGGAAAGAAGACCCATTTTTTTGTCCTTATGATACTACCTAGCCCAAGGAAAGTATTACTTTGAATTGATATTATAAACAAAGCTCTAACCCAGATGACATGACACTTTTTCCCTGCGCATTACTTTATACATGCAACACATATCACTGAAGAAAAGTGTTTGGAGTTTCTACCAGAACAACAGACCTGAAATTAGTGCTGAAAAACATTCACAGCCAGAATTTTACCCGTGTGCCCTAGTTTTCTACATTGGTAACTTTCAATTTTTGCTGCTCAATGAAATTAATAAATAGCTTAGTAATTTTGAAAAAATACACTCGGAGTACATTATAGCTCTGTGTTAATTGGAAATGACTGTCATCTCCAACTGTCTGACACCATGTTTGACTTTCTGTTACTCCATTCTTTTACCTTTCCCTTGAACAAAGCAGAGGGATATCCAAGTACATTTCTTTTAGGAACACACTGCCCTTCCTTTGAGCTGACATCTCTAGAATTAAGAACTCAGAGCCAGCCAATGTGCAAAAACACTTCTCCCCAGTGCCACATTCTTAGGTGGGTCAGAAAGTCTATCAAATTGTACTTCACGAATAAAACTAATTCCTATAATATGAGATGGGAAGCTGCATTAATATTTCTAAGACCAAATATTCTCCCTCAAGTAATATAAATTTATAGCTATGACTTTTCCCAATGCTCTATCGACTGTTCATGGTATATGAAAGTAATTAGGCTGCTCTGAAAGCCACAGCTGCATTGAGAACTATATTTGAGTAAACACAAAAGAAAAGTACTTTGAGTGTTACTTTTAATGTTTCCATAAAAGTTAACATCTAGAAAAATATTGTTTCCAGTTTATGTTTAGAAGCCAGCTCCCTTAGTTACTGAAAGGGGATGTATGAAAGTCTGTGGAAACAAAGTGTACTGGCATCCTGCCACATGGAATAGTGCAGAATTCTGTGATAATTCAGATCTGGCCAGGCCACAACTCAAAGCATGTCCTGCAAAATACAGTACCTACACCCAGTGAAAATGACCTCTGCAACTCTAACCCATGAGAGACTGAATACACAGGGATGATGGCCAGACTATATATAAAAAGAGAACTCTGACCCACAATCTGCAGCAACCATTCCAGGAAGCCAAACCACAACCTCTGTAACAGTTGGCCCCAAATGGTCAGTACTTAATCTATAGTGCCTGGTTTCCCCAGTTTTTGCTCTGGCCTCCAACACAGGACCAACCAGAGAAAGCTAAATAACCTCCCCTAACCAACCACAGAGGATGTCCTGCTTCTATCTAGCCTGGCTCCAGCTTCCCCATGTCAACAACCTCTAGTCAGGGCACACCTGAAGCTGTCACTTCTTTCCTCTCTAAAGCTTCCACTCCCATGATTGCCTCCGAGTCTCTGCCAAGTGCAGGTAACGGTGGCAGACTCCCTTGCATTAGCAAGCTCTGGCTAAATAGCCTTTGCTTGTCCTCATTCGGGTGGTCTTCGTTTATTTCCACACCCTGTTCTCCCTGGTGTCTCTCTAGCCCGCTGGGCCCTGTGCTAGGAGCTCCCTCTGCTTTCTCCTCTTCATCTTACAGCATCTTCGCTCTTCCCTGCTGCCCAGGGCTGTCTTTCCGGAGATGAACTGCTCCTCCTCTATTCTAGGCTGATGCTTCCAACTGCATTTTTTTTTCAATATTTCTCCTCCTCCTTCCTGAACCCTTTGTTGCCATCTATTGTGTCCTTTCCCGTGTCCCACAGACGTCACCAGGACAGCGGGGGAACAGTCACAGGGCATACACTACGCTAAGCACGGTGGAGCTACTGTGAGGACAGGATATGAAAAGTCAAGACCTTGGCCTTGCCAAGAAAAGGGATCATTACAGATTGATTGACCTGCATTAAATTTTGAGCCCAAACTGGGCAGCCAATCTGGAAGCTAAGAAAAAAAGCAAAAAGCCAGGAACCAATAGCAACCGACTGAGGGGTCAGAAGTGACCAGTATCAAGACAGTGGGGTGGACAGAGGTAAGCCAGGAGAAGAGGAATCAGAGGAAAGAGAAACCTCATCAGGAAGAACGCAACTGTTCAGATTAAGCCGAGGACACCATGTCAACCACTGTTTTCTTTATACTGAGCTCTGGGACCTCAGCAAGCCACATCTTAAAGAAAAAGCATGTGGAGGGTCACCAAGCATTTCTGCCCAAAATATATTTTCCTTTGCAATACAGTCTCTAGTTAAGCATACAAATCCCACACATAAGTGTAATAAAACACTTCTCACCAACTTCCTCTTCCAAGGCTCAGAACATTCTCTTCTTTCCATTTTGTCTTTGGTCTCCCATTTTCTGTTGATTCCTCTACTAATCCTTATGTCTTCTCTTTCTTACAAATAAGTGTTCTCACTCATGTTAAACTTGCAAGTTACCAACTTCTTTTTCTCCTTTCTTTAACCACAAACATTCTTGAAGGAATCTTCTGAACACCCAATCTTCACTGTCTCCTCAGCCAAATACAATGTTGGCTTCTTCCCTCTGCCATTCTAATAGAATCGCTTTCCAAGGTCACTAATGACGACCTCGGGCCCAAATCTCATGCTGTCCTGCAGTCCCCACATGCTGCAGGACTCTCTTGGTCCATCTTGACTTTTCGGGCACCACACTCTCCCTCAGGACCCTCCTTCAGCTCAGCTATTTCTTATTCTTGCAGTGCTGCCCAGTTCCCTTTCCCATCCCCCAGTCTCCTCTGCTTTGGAAACTTGACCTTGTCTCCAAAATCCATGCCGAATTGCCATTTCCTCTGTCTCTCCAGAAACAGACAACACCAAGTCCTCCTTTGTTGTTCTTGGTGTTTGAGTCAGTGTCCTATGCAGCCTCATAGTAAGGTGATCTGCACCCCTGTGTTCTATTCTCCCTTAGCCTGTTAGCTCCTTGCAGGTAAAGACGAAGTCTCACCCAGGTCTAAGAATAGAACTGGACACATAACAGGCATGGGCTCTGGAGTCTGGCTACTTACACAGTAAGTATGACAACAGTGTCTACCTCACAGAACAATGCCCAGCATGCTGGCTGTTATCATCATTATCATCAAGAGAGGAGAGTTAAATTCTACTGAACCTAATAATGTGAAAAAAAAGTGTATTATCCCCCTGTGAATTTTCTACTGTATGATTTCAGAAATTTCATTTTTTTAAAAAAAGTGCTTCTAGTTACCTGGAAGACATGAAAGCTCAAATTTATTTCTGGTGTTCTCAGTTTTGTACAAGCATACTGTTTCTTAAATTATTTTATACGGTACTATCCTCACCTCATTTTCTGTACTCATGGAGAAAGAAAGCCTGTAGAACCACTGTATGCCTATTTATCTTAGAAGGAAAAGGGAAGGAATACTAAGGTAATGAGGGGAAAATAGGGGCAAGTGCAAAGAAAATAGTCACAGGTAACTTTGGACAACATTGGTATTGGGAGAAAGGATCAGTAGAAAGATTTTTCTCACAACCCTACATCCCAGAGCCCTAAACACTTTCCCTGACTTCCAATAACAATAGTGAGAACTTTTGTTATAAAAGTATTTTTATGGCAGCTAACAAGTATTAAATGTTTAATCATTATAACATATGTAGGAGAACAGTATTGTTATTTTATAGATAAGAAACTGGGGCTCACAGATGTCCAATAGCTTGCTGAAAGTCCTGTATCTAGAAAGCAGCAGAAATAGACTTGAACTCTGATCTTTCAGACTCAAGAACACTTACCCATTTTTAACCATGTCCACACTACCTCCCCAAAAGTGTTGTAAGAAAATAATCAGTCATCATCCAAAGAAATTATACAGCTCTTTCTCCATGACAAACATGGGGTTAGAGGCTCCAAGTGAAGCCTAAGCCTAAATCCTCAATCTCCAACACCAAGGAACTGACAGGGGATTAAGACCATCAAGCGTTCACATTAAAGGGTCACTCTTGACTCCTCTTCTAATGAAGTTTAAATGGAAGCTCACTCTTTAAAACCTATGTTATCAACTTAACTTCAAAGCTTCATTCTTTTTGCTTTACCCAGACCCCATCTTGAAGTTCCAGTGGCCCAGCCTATACAATGTGTATGTGAAGGAGATAAAACAACCAAGATACTGAGCAAGGAGCCCCAGTCTAATTGGTGAGAGGAACACCACCACCACCACCACCAGATTGCCAGATGCAAAGAAAGAAAGAACACAACAGAGGTACAAAATAAAGGAGTGTTCACAGCTATTGGTATCAGTAAGGCTTCACAGAGAAATTAGCATTAGAACTAAGAATGTTTAGATCACATTCTTTCATCTTAAAATTGCAAAAGGGTCTAGAAAGATGTACCATAACTACCTACCAACCAACTGCCATAGTAGAAATTTAATTCCAGCCTTCATATTGCAGAGCCCACCAAAACTTAACATTCAGAAACAATTAGATGGGGTTTTTTTTTGAACAATTAAAAGAGAGGACATCTTCCAGATTAATGGATAGCAATTGAGTAAATGTGTTCTTTTGCTTAGAAATCCCAGAAAAAATTATTGGCATAAAAGGTAACCATCAAGTAAAATGTCGACCATTTTTCAAATTGTGTTTTCTCTCCACTCAGAGTTATTAATAAACTTATCACATTTTGGTTAAAATATTTGTTCACAGGGAATATTAATTTTCCCCAAATGATTAGGGTTATACTATTTAAAAATGAACTTCATCAACAGACATTAATTTGGTTGAGTTTTTGAACATAGGTAATTCCACTGGGCAACGAAAGTTACTTAATACTCTTCCATCTTTCACAAGAGCAAAGAAAAGCAACTTCATTTTAAATGTTTAATTAGAATTAAAACCAAGTTTCATAATGATATACCACACTGCCAGCAAGTAATAAAGATAAACATCTTTGCACATTATCAACACTAAGAAACGCTGTCAAATTTTGCTTTGCTTACAGATTGCAGGAAGAAACTTCTAAAGTATTAAATGGCTTTTCAGATACCACTTTTGCGTTTGGAGGTGGTTTTTCTTTTTTTTTTTAACAGCTTGTGGTTGGGGTCATTTGAGGCATTAGAGTTTTGACGGTGACATTTCCTCATAATTGAGAGAAGTTTATGAGGTTCAGACATAATCGTGTGTGCCTTTAGCCAACATACTGTTCACATTTTGCGAGAAACTGCTGATGCAGTCTGATGAAACTGTTCCAGGGATGCCAAATCGCCAACAGATGTGCTTGTCTGCCAAGGGATTTCCCTCGGAATGTTCTAACTGTCTTCTATCTGCTTAGAGAAAGTTCATTTAAAATCTGTTAAAATGTATTAATGCGCAGTGTCGCATTATACCTGGCTGTGGGCATGCTGGCAAAAGAGATGTTATGGAAAGACTTGCACTGGGGTATCTCACAAAAACTTAGAGATCCATTCAAAGCAGAAGACTCCCCTGCCCCCAGCCTTCCGGGAGGGAGGGCTCATCCAGTCTGCATAACTTACATTGCATAATTCCATAGAGTATGAGAACAAAGAGGGGCTCATCTATTCCGCCACACCCATTTAAGATATGTTTGTTATTGACACTGCAGTCTAGAGAGATTAAGCAACTTGTCCATAGTCACATGGTCAGTTGTCCAGTGACAAACAATGTGGTCACTTGCAAACGCCCATTTGATTAAGAAAGCAAAAGGTAGTTCTTACCTGTCAGTCTTGCACAAAGGATGTGAGGCTCTGAGGGGGAGCAGAATACACTATCCCCCCCCCACCCCCCACCACCCCCACAAAATACACCACTTGGTATATAGATTATTTTGAGCTGAAGACAATCAACAGAGTCAGAAAGAGCTGTTTACCTTCCCCTTAACTGCCTAAAAGAATTTAGATAGAGGATCTGTACTAGGAAGAGAGCTAATATCAAAGATAACTTTTTATATTAGAAAGACTTCTCTGCAAGGCGTGGCTAACAGTTGTTTACCAAACATCTGCTCTTCTCATCTTCCTGTTATTCATCTTCCTCCCCTTTGAATTCCTAGATCCCTACTCCCTTCTCCTTAGCTCAGAAGGGCATATAAGTCTTAATTGTCTGCCTTTGGGTCTCACGTCTTTGGGGCTCCTGTATGTAGAAAATTTATTTTTCTTCTGTTAATCTGTTTTGTGTCAATTTAATTATTAGACCAACCAAAGAACCTAGAAGGGAAGAAGGGGAATGTTTTCAGCCCATACAACTCAAAGATAAGATCCTTTTGAGTATGGAGCTAAAACTTTAAATTATTACCAAATCAATGTTTTTGAAAATTTCTATCGTGACTATTATGCAGGAATCTAATTTCAAAAACTTCATTAGAGTTACAAACTTAACCATTAAGAGAAGGATTAACATGACTTTCTTTAGTGAATTAAAATTGACTTCTGGGTGTTGATACAAGGGTAAGACAATATCACAATGACTGTACCTTCAAGGAAGTAAAATGCTAACTTCTTTAGTTAAACAAAGACAAGGGAAAAAAAAGGAATGCAATACTCAAAGTCTGAATGAAACCAGTATATATACTCATTGCTGGATTAATGTGAATGTTCATCTGCCAACTGAAAAGTATAATGAACAGCTATTGTTCCTGCCTATCTAAACTCCCTTTAGGGTTTGATTTCTCCACCCCAGCACTATTGACATTTTGCATCAGATAAATTCCAGGTTGTGGAGTGCTCTCCTTTGCGTTGTAGATATTTATGCCCTCCACCCATTAGACGCCAGTAGCATCACCTCTCCAGTCATGACAGCCAAAAACGTCTCCAGATGTTGCTAAATGTCTCCAGGTGGTGGTGGGTGGCAAGGGGACAAATCAATCCCTGGTGAGAACCACTGCTTTAAGGGAAAACCCCTCCTTGCTGCACTGGCCGGCCTGCCATTCACATCATATGCCCAGTAGTTACTTAGACCTCAGTAATCTCCTGGCCAGGGCCTTCCCAATGTCCACCAATCTGTCCTGCTGAGGGCACCAGTTGCCAGCTCTTCATCTCCAGAACTTGTTCTTTAATCCCATATTCTACCCAGCATCCCCTCAAACCTCATTTCTTTTTTTTCCTACCTAAGTTATGCAAAGCATACAACTATAACAACCAAGGAAATCTACCTGATAAAAAGCTAAGTAGATGGGCTTCCCTGGTGGCACAGTGGTTAAGAATCCACCTGCCAATGCAGGGGACACAGGTTCGGGCCCTGGCCGGGGAAGAAGCCACATGCTGCGGAGCAGCTGAGCCCGTGCACCGCAACTACTGAGCCTGCGCACCGCAACTACTGAGCCTGCGCTCTAGAGCCCACGAGCCACAACTGCTGAGCCTGCATGCTGCAGCTATGAAAGCCTGCGGTCCCTAGAGCCTGTGCTCCACAACAAGAGAAGCCACCTCAATGAGAAGCCCGCACACCACAATGGAGAGTAGCCCCCGCTCACCGCAACTAGAGAAAAGCCCGCCCACAGCAACGAAGACCCAACGCAGCCAAAAATAAAATAAATTTTTTTAAAAAAGCTAAGTAGGGCTTCCCTGGTGGCGCAGTGGTTAAGAATCTGCCTGCCAATGCAGGGGACACGGGTTCGAGCCCTGGTCTGGGAATATCTCACATGCCGCGGAGCAACTAAGCCCGTGAGCCACAACTACTGAGCCTGTGCGTCTGGAGCCTGTGCTCCGCAACAGGAGAGGCCGCAACAGTGAGAGGACCATGCACCGCGATGAAGAGTGGCCCCCGCTCGCCACAGCTGGAGAAAGCCCGCACACAGAAACGAAGACCCAACACAGCCAAAAATAAATAAATTTATTAAAAAAAAAGCTAAGTAGAAAATAATTGTTTTCATTCATGTTGGTAAAAAAAAAAATAATGTATTTGTTGTATATTAATAGTAGAATAAGGCAGGAACATAGAATCACACCCCCCCCCATAACAAATTAACAAAAATAGTACGGAAATAGCATTTTTAAAGGCTAAAATTTTACCAGCAGCTATAAAACCAGCAAAGTGCTATAAGCTGATGCTAGAAATTTTTAAACTATAAGCTAAGAAAAGAAAATGAAGTTCTGGTAAAGTTATCTCCTTAATTCTTCCTACCCCAGCCCTACATACACCTAGAGGCAACACAAAAGAAAGAAAATAGACAGAATTCTAAGAATTCTCAAAAATACCCTAAAATTTGTAAAGGTACAGATGGAGAGAAGGGAAGTGATTAGAAAACCTGGACAAATTCAAGGAATACAGCTTTATTACAGAAGCTCCTACATATCATTTTGAGACCTTGTCAGGAGGATTGGGCCAAGCTTTTCTGGAGCTAAGGGACGACTGTGGCTCTGAGGTAGCCCTGGAGATATAAAGATAAACAAAACAAAACAAAAGAAAAAAACCTGGTTCTTGCCTGGCACACAGTTCAATGGAGGAGTAGACATAAGAAGAAACAAATATGGCACAGTGTATGAAATAACATAATAACATATATGTTTTTACAAGAATAATCTTCTGGCCAAAGTTTCTTCCAGGCAGTGACACTGATGAGTAGAATAGAGGAGACATCATGGATTGGAAGAAATACTTGACTTATTATCCACATCAACAAAGCACATGGAGAAACAATAAGAGAGGAGATTAACAGCGCTGCTTAAAGGAGCTCCAGAGACGGGTGCGAGCCGCGACTATCAGCGCGGACCCCAGAGACAGGCATGAGACACTAAGGCTGCTGCTGCAGTCACCAAGAAGCCTGTGTGCGAGCACAGGTCACTATCCACACCTCCCCTCCCGGAAGCCTGTGCAGCCGCCACTGCCAGGGTCCCGTGATACAGGGACAACTTCCCAGGGAGAACGCATGGCGCACCTCAGGCTGGTGCAACGTCACGCTGGCCTCTGCCACCGCAGGGTTGCCCCGCATCCGTACCAATCCCTCCAGCCGGCCTGAGTGAGCCAGAGCCCCCGAATCAGCTGCTCCTTTAACCCCGTCCTGTCTGAGCGAAGAACAGACGCCCTCAGGCGACCTACGCGCAGAGGCGGGTCCATATCCAAAGCTGAACCCCAGGAGCTGTGTGGAAAAAGGAAGAGAAAGAGAAATTTCTCCCAGCAGCCTCAGGAACAGAGGATTAAATCTCCACAATCAACTTGATGTACCCTGCATCTGTGGAATACCTGAATAGACAATAAATCATCCCAAATTGAGGAGGTGGACTTTGGAAGCAAAGATGTATATATATTTTTCCCTTTCTCTCTTTTTGTGAGTGTGTATGTGTATGCTTCTGTGTGTGATTTTGTCTGTATACCTTTGCTTTTACCATTTGTCCTAGGTTTCTGTCTGTCCTTTTTAAAAATTTTTTCTTAATTATTTTTTATTTATTATTTTAATAACTTTATTTTGTTTTATTTTACTTTATTTTATCTTATCTTCTTTCTTTCTATTTTTTCTCCCTTTAATTCTGAGCCATGTTGATGAAAGGCTCTTGGTGCTCCAGCCAGGCTTCAGGGCTGTGCCTCCGAGGGGGGAGAGCCAAGTTCAGGACACTGGTCCACAAGAGACCTCCCAGCTCCACGTGATATCAAACGGCAAAAATCTCCCAGAGATCTCCATCTCAACACCAAGACCCAGCTTCACTCAACGACCAGCAAGCTACAGTGCTGGACACCCTATGCCAAACAACTAGCAAGACAGGAACACAGCCCCATCCATTAGCAGAGAGGCTGCCTAAAATCATAATAAGGCCACAGACACCCCAACACACACCACCAGAAGTGGACCTGCCCACCAGAAAGACAAGATGCAGCCTCATCCACCGGAACACAGGCACTAGTCCCCTCCATCAGGAAGCCTACACCACCCACTGAACCAACCTTAGCCACTGGGGACAGACACCAAAAACAACGGGAACTACGAACCTGCAGCCTGCGAAAAGGAGACCCCAAACACAGTAAGTTAAGCAAAATGAGAAGACAGAAAAACACACAGCAGATGAAGGAGCAAGGCATAAACCCACTAGACCTAACAAATGAAGAAGAAATAGGCAGTCTACTGGAAAAAGAATTCAGGATAATGATAGTAAAGATGATCCAAAATCTTGGAAATAGAATAAATACATGAAACGTAAAACAAGGACCTAGAAGAACTAAAGAGCAAACAAACAGTGATGAACAACACCATAAATGAAATTTAAAATTCTCTACATGGGATCAATAGCAGAATAACTGAGGCAGAAGAACGGATAAGTAACCTGGAAGATAAAATAGTGGAAATAACTACTGCAGAGCAGAATAAAGAAAAAAGAATGAAAAGAATTGAGGACAGTCTCAGAGACCTCTGGGACAACATTAAATGCACCAACATTCGAATTATAGGGGTCCCAGAAGAAGAAGAGAAACAGAAAGGGACTGAGAAAATATTTGAAGAGATTATAGTTGAAAACTTCCCTAATATGGGAAAGGAAATAATCAAGTCTAGGAAGCACACAGAGTCCCATACAGGATAAATCCAAGGAGAAACATGCCAAGACACATCAATCCCAGTATCAAAAATTAATTACAAAGAAAAAATATTAAAAGCAGCAAGGGAAAAACAACAAAAAACACAAAAGGGAATCCACATAAGGTTAACAGCTAATCTTTCAGCAGAAACTCTGCAAGCCAGAAGGGAGTGGCAGGACATATTTAAAGTGATGAAGGAGAAAAACCTAAAACCAAGATTACTCTACCCAGAAAGGATCTCATTCAGATTTGATGGAGAAATTAAAACCTTTACAGACAAGCAAAAGCTAAGAGAATTCAGCACCACCAAACCAGCTTTAAAACAAATGCTAAAGGAACTTCTCTATGCAGGAAACACAGGAGAAGGAAAAGACCTACAAAAACAAACCCAAAACAATTAAGAAAATGGTAATACGAACATACATATCGATAATTACCTTAAATGTAAACGGATTAAATGCTCCAACCAAAACACATAGACTGGCTGAATGGATTAAAAAACAAGATCCGTATATATGCTGTCTACAAGAGACCCACTTCAGACCTAGGGACACATACAGACTGAAAGTGAGGGGATGGAGAAAGATATTCCATGCAAATGGAAATCAAAAGAAAGCTGGAGTAGCAATACTCATATCAGACAAAATAGACTTTAAAACAAAGACTATTACAAGAGACAAAGAAGGACACTATATAATGATCAAGGGATCGATCCAAGAAGAAGATATAAGAATTGTAAATATTTATGCACCCAACATAGGAGCACCTCAATACATAAGGCAAATACTAACAGCCAGAAAAGGGGAAATCGACAGTAACACAATCATAGTAGGGGATTTTAACACCCCACTTTCACCAATGGACAGATCATCCAAAATGAAAATAAATAAGGAAACACAAGCTTTAAATGATACATTAAACAAGATGGACTTAATTGATATTTATAGGACATTCCATCCAAAAACAACAGAACACACATTCTTCTCAAGTGCTCATGGAACATTCTCCAGGATAGATCATATCTTGGGTCACAAATCAAGCCTTGGTAAATTTAAGAAAATTGAAATCGTATCAAGTATCTTTTCCGACCACAATGCTATGAGACTAGATATCAATTACAGGAAAAACTCTGTAAAAATACAAACACATGGAGGTTAAACAATACACTACTTAATAACCAACAGATCACTGAAGAAATCAAAAAATACCTAGAAACAAATGACAATGAAAACACGACGACCCAAAACCTATGGGATGCAGCAAAAGCAGTTCT
Source organism: Balaenoptera borealis (assembly GCF_965194805.1). Classification (NCBI taxonomy): domain Eukaryota; kingdom Metazoa; phylum Chordata; class Mammalia; order Artiodactyla; family Balaenopteridae; genus Balaenoptera; species Balaenoptera borealis. The sequence continues at coordinate 33,020,710 of NC_138869.1, read as the reverse complement.
AAGAGGGAAGTTTAAAGCAATACAATCCTACCTTAAGAAACAAGAAGCATCTCAAATAAACAACTTAACCTTACACCTAAAGCAATTAGAGAAAGAAGAATAAAAAAACCCCAAAGTTAGCAGAAGGAAAGAAATCATAAAGATCAGATCATAAATAAATGAAAAAGAAAGGAAGGAAATGATAGCAAAGATCAATAAAACTAAAAGCTGGTTCTTTGAGAAGATAAACAAAATTGATAAACCATTAGCCAGACTCATCAAGAAAAAAAGCGAGAAGACTCAAATCAATAGAATTAGAAATGAAAAAGGAGAAGTAACAACTGACACTGCAGAAATACAAAGGATCATGAGAGATTACTACAAGCAACTCTATGCCAATAAAATGGACAACCTGGAAGAAACGGACAAATTCTTAGAAATGCACAAACTTCTGAGACTGAACCAGGAAGAAACAGAAAATATGAACAGACCAATCACAAGCACTGAAATTGAAACTGTGATTAAAAATCTTCCAACAAACAAAAGCCTGGGATGAGATGGCTTCACAGGCGAATTCTATCAAACATTTAGAGAAAAGCTAACACCTATCCTTCTCAAACTCTTCCAAAATATAGCAGAGGGAGGCACACTCCCAAACTCATTCTACGAGGCCACCATCACCCTGATACCAAAACCAGACAAAGATGTCACAAAGAAAGAAAACTACAGGCCAATATCACTGATGAACCTAGATGCAAAAATCCTGAACAAAATACTAGCAAACAGAACCCAACAGCACATTAAAAGGATCACACACCATGATCAAGTGGGGTTTATCCCAGGAATGCAAGGATTCTTCACTATATGCAAATGAATCAATGGGATACACCATATTAACAAATTGAAGGAGAAAAACCATATGATCATCTCAATAGATGCAGAAAAAGCTTTTGACAAAATTCAACACCCATTTATGATAAAAACCTTCCAGAAAGTAGGCATAGAGGGAACTTTCCTCAACATAATAAAGGCCATATATGACAAACCCACAGCCAACATCGTCCTCAATGGTGAAAAACTGAAACCATTTCCACTAAGATCAGGCACAAGACAAGGTTGCCCACTCTCACCACTATTATTCAACATAGTTTTGGAAGTGTTAGCCACAGCAATCAGAGAAGAAAAAGAAATAAAAGGAATCCAAATCAGAAAAGAAGAAGCTGTCATTGTTTGCATATGACATGATACTATACATAGAGAATCCTAAAGATGCTACCCGAAAACCTCTAGAACTAATCAGTGAATTTGGTAAGGTAGCAGGATACAAAATTAATGCACAGAAATCTCTGGCATTCCTACACACTAATGATGAAAAATCTGAAAGTGAAATTAAGAAAACACTCCCATTTACCATTGCAACAAAAAGAATAAAATATCTAGGAATAAACCTACCTAAGGAGACAAAAGACCTGTATGCAGAGAATTATAAGACACTGATGAAAGAAATTAAAGATGATACCAACAGATGGAGAGATATACCATGTTCTTGGATTGGAAGAATCAACATTGTGAAAATGACTCTACTACCCAAAGCAATCTACAGATTCAAAGCAATCCCTATCAAACTACCACTGGCATTTTTCACAGAACAAAAAATTTCACACTTTGTATGGAAACACAAAAGACCCCGAATAGCCAAAGCAGTCTTGGGAAAGAAAAATGGAGTTGGAGGAATCAGGCTCCCTGACTTCAGACTATACTACAAAGCTACAGTAATCCAGACAGTATGGTACTGGCATAAAAACAAATATAGATCAATGGAACAGGATAGAAAGCCCAGAGAGAAACCCATGTACCGATGGTCACCTTATCTTTGATAAAGGAGGCAAGAATATACAGTGGAGAAAAGACAGCCTCTTCAATAAGTGGTGCTGGGAAAACTGGACAGCTACATGTAAAAGAATGAAATTAGAACAGTCCCTAGCACCATGCACAAAAATAAACTCAAAATGGATTAAAGACCTAAATGTAAGGCCAGACACTATCAAACTCTTAGAGGAAAACATAGGCAGAACAGTCTATGACATAAATCACAGCAAGATCCTTTTTGACCCAGCTCCTAGAGAAATGGAAATAAAAACAAATATAAACAAATGGGACCTAATGAAACTTAAAAGTTTTTGCACAGCAAAGGAAACCATAAACAAGACCAAAAGACAACCCTCAGAATGGGAGAAAATATTTGCAAATGAAGCAACTGACAAAGGATTAATCTCCAAAATTTACAAGCAGCTCATGCAGCTCAATATCAAAGAAACAAACAACCCAATCCAAAAATGAGCAGGAGACCTAAATAGACATTTCTCCAAAGAAGATATACAGATTGCCAACAAACACATGACAGAATGCTCAACATCGTTAATCATTAGAGAAATGCAAATCAAAACTACAATGCGATATCATCTCACAGCGGCTAGAATGGCCATCATCAAAAAATCTACAAACAATAAATGCTGAAGAGGGTGTGTAGAAAAGGGAACTCTCATACACTGTTGGTGGGAATGTAAATTGATATAGCCACTATGGAGAACAGTATGGAGGTTCCTTAAAAAACTAAAAATAGAGCTACCATACGACCCAGCAATCCCACTACTGAGCATATACCCTGAGAAAACCATAATTCAAAGAGAGTCATGTACCAGAATGTTCACTGCAGCTCTATTTACAATAGCCAGGACATGGAAGCAACCTAAGTGTCCATCAATGGATGAATGGATAAAGAAGATGTGGCACATATATACAATGGAATATTACTCAGCCATGAAAAGAAACGAAATTGAGTTATTTGTAGTGAGGTGGATGGACCTAGAGTCTGTCATACAGAGTGAAGTAAGTCAGAAAGAGAAAAACAAATACCATATGCTAACACATATATATGGAATCTAAGAAAAAAAAGTGGTCATGAAGAACCTAGGGGCAAGACGGGAATAAAGACACAGACCTACTAGAGAATGGACTTGAGGATATGGGGAGGGGGAAGGGTAAGCTGTGACAAAGTGAGAGAGTGGCAAGGACATATATACACTACCAAACGTAAAATAGGTAGCTAGTGGGAAGCAGCCGCATAGCACAGGGAGATCAGCTCGGTGGTTTGTGACCACCTAGAGGGGTGGGATAGGGAGGGTGGGAGGGAGGGAGATGCAAGAGGGAAGAGATATGGGAACATATGTATATGTATAACTGATTCACTTTGTTATAAAGCAGAGACTAACACACCACTGTAAAGCAATTATACTCCAATAAAGATGTTAAAAAAAAAAAAAAAGACTTTATCAGGACCACCAGTACATACTATAGATGTTCCTTGTATGAAAAGATGCCCCCTCTGGGCAGATCAATTAGAAAGTGGCATCCCCTCCTCTGGGCTGAGGCAGCCCTGCACCAGGCACACCCTTTGTGAGCAGAGTGAAGACTGGAGTTTAGTCTCTACTCAACCCCCTCAACCAGGTGTCCTTTTGCAGCAACACCCTGCAGGACATTTCATGGCAGCTCTGTCAACACAGGCAGGAGGGAACACAGGAACTTGCTGATTTGCAGCGCAACATGGCCGGTGAGGGAATGTGTTAAAGCCCAAACGAGTGGAACAATCCTGGTTGAGGAATAGGCCCAGGGACAGGATACTTAATAGGATCTCATAAGATAGAGCAGGGCTCGGTTCCCCCCGCATGAACTGTGCTCTGCTCCGCCACAGCTTTCCTGTCCCACATCTCTACAATGTTTATTGCAGTGGCTTTCAAGTTTTAAAATGCACCAGAATCACCTGGAAAGCTTATGGAAACAAAGATTACTGGGCCTCATCTCCAGAGTTTCTGACTTAATTAGGGTGAGTTGGGGTCCAAGAATTCCCTTCATTAATTGATGCTGCTGGTCCCAGGCCCACACTGTGAAAATCAATCTTTAGAAAAACAGGTAGAAAACAGCATCCAGTTCTCAAACTATGGCTCAGAATGGGGAAGACAAACTAGTCCCAAATAATTTGAAAAGGGATCAAGGAAGATCCACTCACATCACTTCAGAAGAAAAAGAAGAAAAGAAAAAACAGAAACATACCTATCTTAATAGTGAAAGGGACAAAAAGAGAAGGCATGACCACTATGCAGACATACTATGTGATGGAGGGGATGGACAGGTGAGGATGGAGAGGAATATAACACACAGGACAGATGAAGAACTCAGCTGGAAGAAAATATAACCCAAGGAACAGAAACAAATACCCAATGAGTATTCTTTAATATTAAAGAGCTTAATAAGAATATTCAATAGAAGTTCAAAGTGGAGAATGTACAAGGAAATTCCAGAGCTAAGGACACACTGAAAAATATTATGTACCACTGAAGATCTCTTAAGTAAATTAAAAACAGAACTAGAAAAAAGTCAAAGCTAAAAACCAAATTAACAGAATGATAGAGAAATTCAAAATAATTATAATGAATACTTAAGGAAAAGGCAAGGAACTTGTTAAAGCAAACAGAAAGCACATTAAAGTGGAAGACAGATAAAGGAACCCAACAAAAATATTATTGGTGTCCCCTGAAACAGTGGACCAGAAAAAGAAAATTGAGTTATCACATAGAAATATTTCCCTAGAAGAGAAAGGACTAAATACACAGATGAAAATGACACATAATACTGAGAAAAAATGAAACGATCAGCATTAAAATATCCTAATTAACCTATTACACATCAAGATAAAACTAGAGTTATTCCAGCAACTAAGAAAAAGAAAGCAAGTCAACTCCAGTAGGGAAAAAGAATCAGCCTGGCCTCATACTTTCCACAGCAACATCCAGTCTCTGAAAATCATGCAGCAAAATTTGTAACCTTCAGAGGGAAAGAAAAGGTGTCCTGAGAATGCCATATCAGCCAAGTTGTTACTCAAGTATAAAAGCAGTAGGCAAATATTCTGAAAAGTGAAAAACCTAAGAAAATATAACCCTCATGAGACTTCCTTAGAAAAAAATCTTCATGAAGAAAGTTATCCAACCAAGAGAAAAGTCAAAATAAATAATTCTGGGATGTACAAACCACGGTAACAAGACTAGTAATGAGTAGTGGATCCAAATAAAAATAGAACCAGAACTAAACAAATGGGAGAATTACATTTGCAAAACAATGAGGATGCTATAAACCCATCAGAGTAAATATAATGTAAGCAACAAAACTGGAAGGTAGTGAGAGAGGAAGTTGGAAGAAAGGAATTACTTCTGAGTTACTCCCATTCTTACTATCTACCTATTTTTCTATCTTCCTGTCTGTATATGTACATTAGGAGATGCTCTTCAACTATTCACAGTGAATATTTCTGGGAGTTAGGATTTAGGATGATGTTTCTTTTTTATAATTTTCTGAATTGCTTACATTTTCAATGATGAGCATAAGTTACTTATAAAAACAGATAACCATCACTCTAAAATGAATACGTAAAATATGATGCTACTTTTCTGACTTACTGAGTATAAGTGAATTTTTTCTGACCATACATCTTGAAGTACCTCTGAATAAAGCATCATTCTGAAAACTCATCCTCACTGTAAAGTACCCTAGAAGGAAATGGTATACAAGAATAAACAGAATGGAGCCAAGGCAATTACCTTGGAAGATGCTGTGTTTTATTTTCTAAAACAAATCTCTGGCTTCTCCTCCTATAACTAGCAGTATCTAACGTTACTGAGTGCCTACAATGTGCTAGTCAGTATGTTAACATACTTTATAAATATTTCATTATTTAATCCACAAAGTAACTATACGGTGATTCTAGTAATAATGATGATGATGAGAGTAATAGCAGCTCAGATTTATCGAGTGCCTACTATGTGCTTGACGCTGTTCCAAGTGATTTGTATGTAGCAACAATTTTAAGTGGGACGTCCTTATCACAATAGGAGCCATTGGTTAGTAGAAGAGAAAACCATCAAGGTTAGCTTTTAGAAAAACAGGATTTACATTAGTATATGTATTTAAAGAAACTGCATGGGTAAACCTGACCTTGTGTGGAGAGAAAACACAAAGAAAGAAAGTTGGCAGAATTATGGAACTAATTGAATACTGTTGGCCACAAAAGTGAGAGGAATCAAGACTATAGTAGGACTCTGACACTGTAGGTACAAAGACCTTGGTCAACTTCTGGTTGTCCTGGAAACACGATTCCAATAATTACAATGAGATAAAACCACATGCTAATAAAGAAAACAGTAATTAGAGTTGGGGCCACACAGAGAGACCAATTCCATCTTAGGAGACAATCCAAAAGGAGCTTAAGATGTATTTTTGCCACAAATAATTAAGTCCTGAAGGGGAAGAATTTGGTTTAAGTATGAAAGGGTCAGGTTAAAATGACATGCACAAGAGTTCTGCTATTCTGAGTGTTGCTTCTCCTAGCAGCTCTGACCAAGTAAGTGCAGGTAGCAAATTATGGAGGTACATATAGCCCTATTCCACTCATCAGCTTCTCCTCCTGGTAGGAAGCAGCACAGACTAGGAAACAAGGAGGGGCATGCCTTTGGTGTCCTATGTGATGAGCCAAAGGATTGAGGAGACCTCTGCTCACTCTCTCTCCCCCTACTATTGCCCAGGAGGTCTGGATCTATGCAGGGTGGAGAATAAATCAAGAACTAACAAGTTCATTTAATCCTCACAACATCCTTAGGAATTACATTGTTATCATCATCCCCATTTCACAGATTTCACAGTTACTGGGAGGAACAGTAATCAGAGGGTAAGTAATCTATCCGCAGTCTATTTGAAACAAGAGCTTTCTGACTTTATTCAGACTCCCCTCTGTTTTCCTGTGATTCCTCCCTTCTCTAAAACTTTCTAGGTGTTTTTGTAGTTGTAGAATTTCTATTCTTTTATATGTACCTTTGTTCATATCTAAAGTAAGGATTCTGTACTCAAACACACACACACACACACAATAACACACACAATAAACAAGAAAGAAAGATGATTTTCCCCCAACAGTCATGTCCATAAATTGAAAGCTTAGGCTATATAGCTTAATATGGTTCGGTTTGGTTCAGTTCTAGGGAGCTGGCTTTGTAAATTAAAGGTGTGATCTCTTGAAACCACTAGGATAAAAGTGATTTGAAATCATACTACTGACAGTCATAATAGAAACAAATGCCTACTTACCACTCACAGCTCAACTCTGTTGAGAACAAATCAATAGAGTGAAATGCTTTCAGCTTCTCAGAGAAAGCTTCCACCTGACAGATACCAGGAGATCAAATATTCACACTGCTTAGGACCAAGAAGTGTATGGATTAGGACATGTTTGAGAAGGCAGTGGGAGAAGACACAGTATAGAACCCAACCGTGTGAGGCCTCTGGTCGCTATTCCTTTATTTATCTTTCAATTTGTTCATCTCCTTGTCCCTATGCTGTGTGTTTAAACTCCAGTAATAAAAGACAAGGTCCCTGCATCAAGGAGCTCTTGGTCCAGTGGGAAACAGTATGATTTTTATTTATGTTCTGCTACAGATGTGCACAGAGGTGCTATGGAAACACAATGAAGGGGCACCTATTTTTGCCTAGGGGAGTTTTGAGGAGGTTGCCTGAAGTAGGGTTTAGAAACTTTCACAGGAGATGGGAGAGAATGAGAGAGAAAATGGTAAGGAATTCCAAGATTTGGGGCATATGAATTTTTTATATGATATATATTTGGTCACTCTATCCCAGATAAAAACATGCAAATGGAAGCCACTCCTAGATATCATCCTTGAAAGCTGAGGATGTTATTACCCAAGTTTACCTGGCTATCTTTAAGGAGGTCCAAGCCCACATCTCTCAGGGATGATATTTTTCTTGCCCATGAGTGTTACTGGAGTCAGAGGGACCAAGTCTTTCTACCTAGTTTCTTGCTCAGTGAACAATCCTCCTTTATGATGTCCCTAATGAATATTCATCCAATTTCTGCAGTAAATATTGCTTGCTAATTTTTGGCTCCTCAGCCCCTGTTCCCTTTTTGTAACAGCATCCTGATTCCTTTGGGGGGAATTTCCCCCATACTGTAGGCAGTCTTTGTAGGATAGTAAATTGGGTGCCCTACCATTCCACTACAAAATTTGAAAGGATCCCTGGAGACCTCTGGTAGATGTTCTGCTGTCCCACACTATATGGACAAAGAATGAGCATGTAACCTAAGCTCAGCCAACTGGCCATTCTCTAACAGGACCAAGTCCTAAGTAGGGTGACACACCACTCAGTCATTCATTCATTACTACAGTGGCACCTCAATAGCCAAGTAGACTCAATCTTGACTCCTCTCCTATTTCTAAGCCTGGTCCTTCCTCCTCCCATCTTGATTCTGTTAATTCCCAGATAGCCTTCTAATAATTTTTTTAAACGTATGTTAGCTCAAGTTGATCTCTGTTACTTGCTTCCAAAGAAACTTAATTCAGCTTAAATCCTTCCACTAACGGGAATATCACTGCTTTGTGGGGCTTATCATTCCACCAGTAGACGTCTGCGATTGCTGCGAAGTTATTAATTCAAGCTAAAATCAGCTTCCCTATTACTAGGGTCTGTCGTCAGGAACTAGAAAGAATAAATTTTAGTCCCTCTTCCTTATGACAGCCACTTTCATATCCGACGACCGTAAATAATCACCAATTACCACACCACAAAAGCCAAGTCATCCCTTTCTCAAGTTGGAAACCACCAGCATTTTTTCTAACATGAAGTAAATACCAAGACCACAGAAATAGGAGCCTTGGATTGCTTTTGTTTGTTTGTTTGTTTAAATATTTATTTATTTGGCTGCGATGGGTCTTAGTTGCGGCATGCAGGATCTTCCTTTGTGGCACTCGGGCTTAGTTGCCCCGTGGCATGTGGGATCTTAGTTCCCTGACCAGGGATCGAACCCACGTCCCCTGCATTGGAGGGTGGATTCTTAACCACTGGACCACCAGGGAAGTCCCAGGAGCCTTGGATTGCTGACGGACATCTTTCTCATTTTCATGGGTGCCTGGGGAGGTAAGAAGTCACTTCCTCAGTGAGTCTCCTTGGAAGAGGGCACTTTCATGTTCACTGTCTTCAAGGGTGGTTGAATGGTAGAATTCTTTTGTAGGATGCAGAAGGCTTTCTTACCAAATATCTGTTAGTATCTCTATATTCCTCTCCAGTCTGCCCCCAATTAAAAGTATATTATCTTCTCTACTGAAGTTGGGATAATTGGTGGTTATTTTCAGAGCAACTCATCAGGATGATAGAGATTGATTATATTTAATTGAGGTAGCAGAGGTGTTGAGCATTCACTGGGCACTGAGTAAATGTTGCAAGGATTACAATTTCCCAAGCCACGTGTCTGATAAACATCACATCTTCAATATTTCCAAAGTCACTCCTCCTCCATCCAATCATTCCTCCTTCTCACTCTAACATTCAGTCTAACTACAAGTTTATCTGTACACATTCCACTAGTTTAGAAAAACATTTGTCTGAAAACTATACTCTTGAGTAGTAGGTCAGAAACCTAAATTCCTGTGAACATCAGAAGAGAAACAGAAAGGATGGGGAGAGAAGAGTCCTATTCTCTTTTTCCCCTCTGGTCTAACACTCAAGCAGCTTATCTGCCTCCACTCAAGGCTTCTCTTCTCCTGCTTCCATCGCCTTTGTATCTTCTCATGGTGAGTGAGGGTTAAGGGCAAGTGATTCCCCCATTTCAGGGACAAAGGGATTCCATTTAGTGTACTCTGCTTGCTTGTGATGGAGCTTTCAGAGGTGCACAGGGCAGTGTCCATCTCTCTCTTGTCTGCTCATGCAGTGGGTAAATCAATCAGTATCTCTCTCTCTCTGTCTCTCTCTAAACTCTTCATTTCCAGTGGCCACCAGCCCTGAGGATAATGCCCCAGCCTGAGCAGGCCTCAGGCAAGCAGCTTGAACCAACACCAACCAGAAGTGAACATACTCTATCCCTCTCTGGCTCCATTTCCTCTAGTGCTATGGGTGTTCTCCATCGATGGCCCCTCTCACTGCTCAGGTGAGGTTTGACTCCTAATTAGGGCAGAAGAGAATGTGTCTGTTCTGGATCCAGGCCACTGAAGCTACTTTAATGCAGGTAAAAGAATACACCAAAGGTTCAGTCCAGCTCTCCAGGGTTCTCATAGGTGCAATGGTCCTAAGACCCAGCTAATAACAAAGGATGACTTAGCTTTCCTTTGGCCTCGTGTGTGTGTGTGTGTGTGTGTGTGTGTGTGTGTGTGTGTGTGTGTGTGTGTTTCCAGGAAGAAAAAGAGTTGGGCCAAGTAGGAACTGGACCTGATATTATAACAATATCACAAGCTCATCCTCCATCCCATTGCCACATACCAAATTTATTCTTTAGGCTGATTAAAAAAAAATGTCATACAAAAGAAAAAATAAATCCTAAATGATGTACATCCTTATTTGGCTTTGCAATTCAGTGAGATTAACATAAACAGAGAGACCAGTGCTGAATATTTAGGTGACACATGAACAGATAAGACTTTAAAGGAATGGGCTGATGATGCAGTGAAAACCATGATGGAAGTGGTTTTTTAATGCTAAAATAACCATTTTTCTTCAGTTTTAATATTTCATAAATGAAGGTTCTTTTCAAGTGATGTGCATATTTAATGTAGAGATTTTAAAATTCTCTAATAACTACATTATTGGTATATTTTATAATTCATGTTATCACAGAACTAATAAAATTTGGTAAATTCTATCCTTTGACCTCTGTACCAGAAACCAGAATGGCATAAATCTATCCAGGGAAGCCTTCACAACTTTGAAATATTTTTCCTTCTTTTGGTGAAATTTTCTCCCACGTGGCTTTTAGAAGGTGTTCATCGTGGCCTATGAGAGAGAGGAATGTCCTGACTGACAATAGCGGTAAGTAAAGTATGTTGGATTCTTTCACCTTATCCCCCTCCTTGAAAATTATGGGCCTGTTCCTGCCAGGTTTGAGTTTATGTCTGGAGGAGAGAGCAAAACTGCGTCCTCGACAGGCAGGCTTGCTCCTAAGGGAGGAGAGGAAGAAAGGAGCAGGGGAATAGGCTCCCTAATACTGACCCACAGAATTAAATACACTCACCTGCCAGAAGCTCTGGTCTGGAGCAAATATTTCCTTGTGTCATCTTTGAAATATTCCTATAAGCTGGCCAAGACACAGTAAAAGCTAGACATGATACAGAGAGTGAACAGCAGGTCTAAAACAGGAGCCTTGCTTTCCCACCACCAGCCTAGGGCTGGCTGTATTGGACAACTGGTTCCTACAGGTAGGGCACACACCACCAGGAACACACAGCAGAGGACTCTAGGCACCACACAGACCTGGTATTAAATAACTGAATCACGTGGTGAGAAATGTATTTCTGTTTAAATTCCTGTCCAATCCTTTTTATTATATCAAGGAGCCAAGTCTCAATGTGTTGCCACCTGTCTTAATCAGATAATACTAGTGAATCTCCTCATTAACAAAGGGAGAATAGGCCTCAGGTTCAGAGCCATCATCAGGCAACAGCATCTACCTTGAGTAAATCTGTGATAATTTAATTTCACTGAGTATTTTTATGTTTCCCTTCTCTTCATGGTAGGTGGCATCGTTTTCCATTTAAAATGGTGCAGAGTTTCCTTTAAAAACAAAGTTACGTTTTAAAAGTAAGTCAATTCAAAGAAATACTAAATATATTAAATATATGTTAATATATTAATGCCATATCAGGTCATACACAGATATGGCAACACTGTATAAGGGGCACATGGATAGACTGTTATGCCACTTTAAAGATTGATGCACGATTAATTAGATCTTGTTGCTTCCAAACCTACTCAAAAGAAAATAGCATTCTACCCAATAGGTGTGTAAACTCAAGCCTTTCCCATATGTGGGAAGCATTAATATGTCCATCATTGGTAATCCAAAAAATCCACCAGCACTGCTTTTATCCTGGTATTGCATATGGCTCCCGACTCCCTTCCATGGAGTTCAACTTTTTGCTTCTTATGGAAGAGCATTTTTCATGATTCCGTCCACTCAGCTCAGGGAGGTACCATCCTGCCCCACATATAGCACACCCATTCATTTCTACCTAGGCACCCTGTTTATGCTTTACCCCCAGCTGGATGTGCTTCAAAGGTCTCACTTCTTAGGTGCCAAGCTGGGTAAAGCTTCTAACTCTCCTTGTACCAAGCCCAGAGTTCTTGCTACCAGAACAACACCGACTGTATACACAAAGCACATATATATAATAAAGAACTTTATTCCAAGACTTTGTTTGCAGAAGGAAGAGCAGACTGATTGAATACATTGTTCTGTGCTGATTTTAATTGTTGCTATAATCTGATCTGTCTCTAACCAGCTAATTGGTATTTAATCGGTTGCTTTAATTTTATGACAAAGCAGCTAGAATGCAGCTGTAGCTAGACACCACACAAGTAAATAAAATGTATTATTATTTTTATTATATTTATGCATATGAGTTTTATTCTACTTGTGTCAAAACTATACTCACTTTCACTCCCTTAGTAATTTGTTTGTATTAAGCCATTACTGTGCATTTGCATGGTGAGAACAGTTAGAAATGTCTATTGTCAAGTTTAAGTTACATGAAAAGTTTTGAGCTGTACTCACCTTCATCTGTCAAATAATCTTGTGATTCATTTAAATATTTATCCAGTGCTTCAATTACTGACATTGTTTCTATTAATTAAAGATATTGGAGTTCAATTCTAAGGAATAAGTAAACACAGAAGTAAAAACAACAGAACAAATTCAAATGCACACAAAAAGAATCTGACCTGATTGCCCTGAAATACAATTCCATGCTAGAGTTTCCACAGAATTCCCTGTAGAATGAGGCATAACAGCATTAATAAAATTCTGAGTGTTTTAGGAGACTTTGAATATGGGTACAATAGGTTCCAGAGTCCTGTGTAAGTATTTGAACAACTTGACCTTATTTCAGTTTCTTGAGAGAACTATTAGGGACAGTCACAGAATCAACATGAAAAATTATTAAGGACCCACATAGTGCCTGCCTGAAAGGTCTCAGATAACGATGGCAAACTTCAAAAAAGTGTTAATAAAATAAAAATAACTCAAGGCTGCTCTTTTAGATTGCTACCTGTTTTTAAGAGGCAATTTACCAAGAGCTCTCTTTTGCTTTTCCCTGCATTCGGGCTGTACAGGGACACAGTGGCCTCTTCTCGTGCCAGTCTGGAGAGCTCCGCTTCTCTCTCTTGGGAGGAGCATGGTACAATGGAGGGAAGACAAGACGGCTTCCCATCACAGAGCCCCACCCACCCCTGGCTGCAGTCTCAGCATTTACATCCCCACTATGTGACCTCAGGCCACTTACTCTCAAGCCTCAACTTCCTCACCTGTAAAACAGGTGTCATAACACCTGCTCTTGTATTGGTGTGGGGATTAAATGAGATAATGCCACGAGGCACTAGCCAAGGGGTCCAGCTGCTCCTTGAGCTGCTAGGATCTCTGAGGCTTCTTTAGCACAGTCAGTGCACCGTCTCCTCATCCTGCTGAAGGGCAGGGACTCAACAAATGTTCATGGAGCACCTACGGGGGCCAGGCCCTGGGTTAGGCACCTGGAACACAACACTGAAGGTCTAGTGTGAAACACAAAGTCCAGTTGTTCAGAAAGAAAGAGGATGACTAGATCTGCCTTTAAACAAAACATGGCCAGGTAGATATTTCTGTTAAAACCAAGATCAAGCCAAGTATCACGGAAATACACCATAGGACATTAAAGAAGGAACGGCCCCTTAGTCCAACCTTCTCCTCATACATATAAGGAAAGAAACTGTTGTTTACTCATTAGCATCAAAGTAATACCTGTTATTTTTATAGTACTTTGGAAGTTCTGAAGCATTTTTATGTATAATAGGACCTCCTAACCTTCAAGTCCATTCTAGATTAGGTCTAAAGATTTACCCGTCTGAATATCACCACCCCATCTGTGAATAACTGAGTCCATCTACCAGGGAGATGATGTCTAACAAAGATGCCTGCATAGAATTTATTATCCAGTAGTTTGGTATTATTCTTGTCCTGAATCTTTAAACTGGTTCTACCCACACACCACAGAGATGACAGTCAGTGAAAGCTACTTGTGTGTTTGCGTGCATTGGGGGCCGGAGACACTCCAGCTTTGTTCTGGGCAGTCGCACAACCCCCGCTTACTTTTCTCCTGCGGTGCACCCTGATACCATCCTGGTTCCTGTTCTGCCTGGCTTCAAAGCTCTTGGTGAGATGCCCCATTACTCACCTAGCCCTCACCTGCCCTACCTAATGACTCTCACCCACTGAATGGGGCTCAGAAATGATACCGGCCAATCATGGCTCCACACCCAAACCTAGGGCTCCCTCTCTGGCCGTTAGACTGGGTGGGCTCTCCATGGTCTCCAGAGAGAAGTGGTCAAAAAAAAAAAGAGTGGTGAATCCTTTATGCAAAAGAATGATGAGGTATGAACTAACTGTGAAGCCCTGAATAAGTCACGTAGTCTCTGATCTTCATTCTCCAAATCATGTGAATTGAGAGTCATCTAAATTGCCTTACAGCCCTGAGACTCTATGGAAGTACACACATGCATCACCACAGCAAATATGTCTGTTATAGAAGCCAAACAAATCTCACCTTCTCCAATTACACCAAGTAGATTATTCTATCGAAAGACACTTGACTTTGCTGAAACAAACAAACAAGCAAAATACTCTCTTATACTGTTATAATGAACCACATGCTTTGCATTAACAGTAGAGGATAAATATTTGGTTATTGGGTAATTTTTAATATGGGGGCAAAGGTATGCCTGTTGCTTATTAACATCTGTACCCTTCTTACAGCTAGGTTACCTGTGCCAAAGTTGAAGAAAATAAATCAGGGTGGTGGTGAAGGATCATTACATTCCAAAATTTCTGAAGGGATTCCATTCCTCTCTGACTAGCTAAATCTATAAAATGTCTATCTGAGAAGAATACCAAATACTCTTATAAAAACTTTAAGACTAGATGAACAAATGCATGGCACACAGACCACTCTCACCTCCTCATACTACAGCAGACATGGCTTTTCGATCACAGAGCTCTTTCCACTGTATCTATACACAGCCTTCAAATGTTTCTCAATACACCATCTCAGGTATATGTTGGCAACAAATCACACTTGGCATGAATGACAAAAGCTATTTGGAATCCCTGCTTTATGAAATTGACTCTATTACCCTCACTGCCATTTCCAGTATTAAGAACCAAGAATATCAAAATATCATTACTTACATAAAATAAGAAGCGGATCTTGCCTGCAGGAACATGGCTCTGAATATTAGTAAGAGATGTCAACTCTGAAACTCTCCAGAACTTTCTTATCATTCTAATGTCTGACTTTTACTTCCCCTACCCACCCTCCTATAAAGTATGAGTCTTTGGGTTGAGTCTGGCCAAAATTTGTAGCATCTAAGAGTCTCACACCTCACAGGATGAGTGTAATCTTGAGAGCTGGTTGTGAATGCAGTGTGAGAGAAAAGGAAAGAGAGCCCACACTGCTGAGGCTGGGAGGATGGTCTGGTGATAAGCAGGAAGGGTGGGAGGTGGGCTGGGGAGCAAGGTGGGCGACAAAGGGGCCAAGAGAATGGAGTCAAAACCACAATGGTACAAAGTAAGTGAAGCTTGGGGTTTAGCAAAGCAATGGGAAAACACTGGCTCTTAAATGAAGAGCACCTTTTCATGGAGCTTGGAATAGCTTTCCTGCTCATCTATTGATAGCTGGCCCCAGGAATCTGTGGGTTACACATCCTCAGATTCAAACTACCACAGATTGGGTACTATGTTTACAACCCACAACTGGTTGAATCCACAGATGTGGAACTTGCATAGTGTCTAAACTATGAGATTTGACCATCCTTGGATTTTGGTATCTGCAGAGTGTCCTAGAACCAAACCCCGTGGATACTGAAGGATGAGTGTACCCTTCCTTTCTCTACTCTTCAGCCCTTCCCTCCTTCTTGTACTCTCCATCCTCTTTTTCCTGCATCCCCCCTTCTCTCCCCATTCCCTCCTCTTTAACATCCATTTCTTTCTTTCTTTTTCTATCTTTCTCTTTCTCTCTTATTCTCCCTTGTCCAAGCTTTAGACACCCTTGCCCACCCGCCCTTAGGCATTAAACAGCCACCATGGCAGCCCTCAGGGGGGCTACGGTGCTTGTAGTTTACCCCCCATACAGCGCAGCACAGAGGGGATTCCAGGGACAGACGGCAGCTGGGGGCCCCTGGATGTTCCTCAGCAGAGCTGAGAGCAGGTCACCTGAGGGAAGGAGGCAATGAAGCAGAAAGCGAGGTGGAGAGTGTGTGCAGGTCCACACGTAGGATCAACTAAGTCCAGGAACATCGTTGCAATAAGGCTGGCAGAAAACCAACAGAGCAGAAAATAGCTTAAAGCAGGAAGAGATGCAGGTTAGAAAGAGACACAGAGAGAAATCTGAGGCGAGCAAGCAAAGCAGCAGCATTAATAAGCAGCTGTGACTAGAAACAGACCTGGGGGGATGTATGTTATAAAGTAGGTGCACACCAAGAGTAAGAAGCAAAAACCAAAGTGACAAACTGTGGTTTTGTAACACTTAACGAAAAGGAGAAGAGGTATGCCAATTAAATGGCAGCACCACATGAGAAACTCAGTAGATATTTCCTGGTTTTATTTGAATTTTTTATGTTAATATCACTTTGGAAACAGAACTGTTATTCTGAGATTTAAGAATAACCTAAATCAAGTTGGGAACCCAAATAAAACCAAACACCTACTCTCTTCAGACAATAATGTGGACTAACCACACAAAAATTATTTGTTAAACCCACCCTATTGAACCTGACGGTCAACCCAATCACACCAGGTTCCTTAGAGAGTCAGTCTTCCTAACTAGTTACCAATTTGTAAAAAAATCCTAAGAATGTCTTATATCAAATGACTGTTCCTGAATTGTTACCTTGGATCAACAGAGAGTAAATATTGGCATTTTCATATGGCAATCTGCTATTTGGTAATAATCCAGCCTTCCTGGAGGGATGGAAATAAAGCACATAACAGTCATCTACCAATCATATGATATTAGACACCAGTAATTTGTCATTCACTGCAGTGTTCTAAAATCATTAGAGGAACCATTCGACTGCTCTCAGACATACCAGGTACGATGATGTAGGAAACGTGACTTGGCAAGCTGAACATACCAAGTCTACTAAGGTTTCATGACTCTAACTGAATGTTAATGACTAGTGCAAACCACCAGGCTACTACACTAAAACAAAACAAAACAAACAAACAAACAAAAAAACAGCAGTACAAAGGACTACTAAATCAGAAATCTAAACTGGGTATTCATTTTAGTCACAGTTATTAGTCAGAACAAAGTGATGGTCCAATTCACCTATACAGTGAGTTAAATTGATCTTAACAGTATTTTAAGTAATATTATCCATTAATAATTAAGCAAACATTTTATTAGTACCTAATATGTGCATTACACTGTCAGATGCTGCATGGCATGTTCAGACATAAAAGAATCTGTACTGTCAAGAGGATTATAATCCAATAGAGGAAAAGGACATTTTGCAGAACTCTCATACAATGTGAAATATGCTTATTTATTATAAGAGATATACAAAGAGAATGCTTCAAGACTATAGAAGGAGAACTGAATTCTATGGTCACTTTATAGGTGAAGTCAGGTAAGGCTGTATTTTAAAAAATCATTTGCACATGTGTTTAAAAAAAGAGAAGACTTTGGAGAAGCCAAAGTAGCAGGGAAGGACATCCCTGTTATAAAAATTAGGATTGACATATACACACTACTATATATAAAATAGATAACCAATAAGGACCTACTGTATAGCACAGGGAACTCTACTCAGTACTCTGTAACGGCCTATATGGGAAAAGAATCTAAAAAAGAGTGGATATATGTATATGTATAACTGATTCACTTTGCTGTACACCTGAAACTAACACAACATTGTAAATCAACTATACTCAAATAAAAATTTAGAAAATAATAAATAAATAAATAACATGCCTATGTTGGATGATCTATTATCAATCCTGAATTATCGACTCCTTCTTGGCAATCTACATTGCAAAGCAGACAGCAGGACCTACATTACTCAGACTACTCTTCTCTGTATAGTTCGAAGTGGAGTCAGCCCACCAGAGGGGAAGTGAGAAGATGTGGAAGGCAAAGAAATGGAGAAGCCCTCCTTTGGAAGTCAGACAAGTGTGCACAAATGAGATCTTCCTCACTGTTGTACACTGAGAGAGTTGATGAGAGGGGAGAGGTTCATTCAACATGGCCCTGCTTTCTGTATTAAAACTGTGATGTGTCTCTGGGTTACTACACCCTTGTCACTTATATCTCTTGTCACTGAGCCATGATTGTTGGAACTGTCATTGTCTAGATTCTACTTTTTCACATGCTTTGCTTGTTTGCATTTTAACTGACTTCCATATCTATACATATTATATACTGTCACCCATTTGGATGTCTATAACCTATCACACCATACTTTTATGAATTCACCCCAGATGTGTTGATGTATGTCAATTTATTATATGAATCTGTACACATGCAAATATAAACAAAAGCAATTGTAAGCCATTATGGGAAATTCACAAAAGTCATACCTGGTGTCAAAATATTTCATCACATTTTAATGATTATGATGTATATAGGTGGGCTGGATCAGTTTTCTCCTCCATCTCCTTTGATTCTTTTTTTAGTAAAACTGTACAAGCAATATTGTCCTGAAACTAACAGGTGATTATAGCAGGGTTGTGGGATACCAGGTTAATAAACAGAAGTCAGTTGCTTTCTTATATGCCAGAATTTGAAATTTAAAGCACAGTGCCATTTAGATTAACAACCCCCCCGGCCCCAAATGCGATACGTAGGTATAACTTGAACAAAATATGTCCAAGATCCATCTGGAGAAAACTATAAAACTCTGATAAAAGAAATCAAAGCAGATCTTAAAAAAAGAGATTCCACGTAAATAAGTAAAAAGACAATATTATCAAGATGTTAGTTCTTCTCAACTTAATCTACAGATTAAATGCAATCTCAATAAAAAACCTCAGCAAGCTAGCTTGTAGACATCAACAAACTGATTCTAAAGTTGATATGGAAAGGCAAAAGAACCAGAATATCCAACACAAAATTGAAGGAGAAGAACAAAGTCAAAGACTGACACTATTAAACTTTAAGACTTACTACAAAGCTACAGTAATGAAGACAGTAGAGTACTGGCAAAAGAACAGACAAATAGATCAATAGAAAAGAATAGAGATGTCAGAAACAGAACCACAGAAATATAGTCAAATGATCTTTGACAAAGGAGCAAAGGCAATTGAATGGATAAAGGAACAGTCTTTTCAACAAATGGTGCTGGAACAACTAGACATCCATACCGGGGGGAAAAAAAACACAGTTTGGGAGAAAATACTTGGGAGAAACACTACTGCAAAAGGTGTATCTGATAAAGAACTATCATCCAAAACAAAGAAAGAATTCAAACTCAGTGATAAGGAAATGAACAACCCAACTAAAAAATGGGCCAAAGACTTGACAGGCACCAGAGCAAAGAAGACATATAGATCAAAAATAAGCATATTAAAAGATGCTCTAAATCATACATTATTAGTGAGTTACAAGTTAAAATAATATGAGATACCACTACACATCTATTAGAATGATGAAAATCAAAAACACTAACACCGTCAAATGATGGGGAAGATGTGGAGCAACAGGAACTCTCATTCATTGCTGGTGGGAATGCAAAATGGTATTGCCACTTTGGAAAGCAGTTTGGCAGTTTCTTACAAATCAAACATACTCTTACTAAATGATTCAACAGTCCATGATATATACCCAAATGATCTGAAAACTTAGGTCCATACAAAACCTGCACATGAATGTTTAAAGCAGCTTTATTCATAATTGCCAAAACTTGGAAACAACTAAGATGGCCTTCAATAGGTGAATGGATAAACAAACTGTGGTACATCCAGACAATGAAGAAAAGAGCTACGAAGCCATGAAAAGACATGGAAGAACCTGAGTAGCATATTGCTAAGTGAAAGAAGCCAATCTGAAAAGGCTACATACTGTATGATTCCAACTATATGACATATTGGAAAAGGAAAAATGATGGAGATAGTTAAAAAAAAAAAGTGGTTGGGCTTCCCTGGTGGCACAGCGGTTGAGAATCTGCCTGCTAATGCAGGGGACACGGGTTCAAGCCCTGGTCTGGGAAGATCCCACATGCCGCGGAGCAACTAGGCCCGTGAGTCACAACTACTGAGCCTGTGCGTCTGGAGCCTGTGCTCTGCAACAAGAGAGACCGCGATAGTGAGAGGCCCGCGCACCACAATGAAGAGTGGCCCCCGCTTGCCACAACTAGAGAAAGCCCTCACACAGAAACGAAGACCCAACACAGCCTAAATAAATAAATAAATAAATAATTTTTTTTAAAAAGTGGTTGCCAGGGGTTCAGTGGGAGGAAAGAAAGGATGAATGGGTGGAGTACAGGGGATTTTTAGGGCAGTGAAACTATTCTGTGAGATACTATAATGTTAGATACATGTAATTAAACATTTGTCAAAACCCATAGAATGTATAACACTAAGAGTGAAACCTAATATAAACTACAGACTTCGGTGAAAAATAATGTAACAAAACTGGCTCATCAATTGTAATAAATGTACCTACCACACTAACACAAGATATTAATAATAGAGGACCTGGGGAGGGTGATGGGGTATATGGAAACTCTGTACTTTTTGCTCAATTTTTCTGTAAACCTAAAACTTCTCAAAAAAAGTGTATTGATTTTTTAAAAAATCAAAGTAATACATGATTACATTCTTGTTGCAAAAATCTCAAACCACTCAGAAGCCTACAGACTAAAACATTTAAGTCCCAAGTGATTATTTCATACCAATCCTTTTTTCACATCCAGGGGTAAATGCTATTAATAACGTGGAATGCATGATCCCATTCTGCTTTTTAATATACTTACTTATATATGGGTGCATGTTGACTACGTTTTCTGAACATATATGAATCCTTTCATACATTTATTCTGAAATTTGCACTGTATTTTTTTTAAAGCATCCACTAGTGATCATGCAGAGCATTACGTGAAAAAATATTCCAGAAAATACATTTCCATGGTTGGCACTCTGTGGTCTGAAACTTCTTTTGTCTTCCAAGACCATTGTATAGTGATAGGCATGTAGCAGGAACTCCAGAAATGCTTAAGATTGTTGGGCAATTGACAAAGTATGAAAAAGAATTAGGCCATTGAAATACCAGTACATGGTATGACAGTTTAACTCTGGAGGGAATCAGCCCTTTGATTGAACAACCAGTATGCCAATGGAGTGTCCATTCTGTAGGGAGAATAATCCTTTTCCTTTTTCATAATGATTTGAGCCTCCAGGGCTATACATAATGCAGGGATTGTTATCCCCATTTTAGAGATGAAAAAGCTGAGGCTCAAGAGGTTAAATACGTTGCTCAAAATAATTTGACTGGCTGGCAATGGAGCCAAGATTCAAAAGCAGTCAGGCCTCCAAGTCTCGTGGTGCCACTTCAAAGTACCTTCCACAGGTAAAAAGCACCCACTGGCCCTATTCTTATAATCCTAAATTGGCTGATAAGGTCATTTGCATCCAACAGGGTCAGGATCATATCCGCATCTCACTCAATATCATGACTCCATCTTTCTCTTTCTTTAAGGTGATTCATATTTCATCATATGGATTTTTTAAAGGAAGAATTCTAGACAGGATTTTCACACAACCTGGTGCTCAGTCACTTAGGAAACTGTTTTTGTCATTAGGTGGGTAGGACAAGCACAATGTTAAGTGAGAGAAAGGCAGAGGAGAATATATAGTCAATCCAGAGCTTATATGAATTTCATCCACAGGGAATAGAGCAAAATAATCACAACTCAATGGAAAAAGGAGCTTTTGAGTGGGTTCTGAAATAAGCTATTACGTCATGCAAATAAATCCAATGTCAACACCTCAGCCTCAGCTGATTGGATTCATGTGTTGGAACTCATACTTTGTGAGGATTTAAGGCCCCTGATGTTCTCAGGGGTCTTTGTTGTTGCTATTGTTGTTGTTTGGTTGGTTTGGAGTGGTTCTTTTTTTGGCAGGAGTGGGGTCTCAGGGAAGGCATGACATCTTCAAAGTGGGAAGCTCATGGAAGAGTGGTGTCTGTGTCCTGCAAGGGTTTAAAAACTACATCACTTCAAACCTTATTCTGCATTGATAGTTTCAGGCTTTGCCACATTTCTGAGCTCTCTGCTCTAAAGAAGGAACCTCCCTTCTTCCACGTACCCTAGCCATCTAACTGTCCCATAAGGCACCTCTGCCCAACCAGGCAGGGATCAAACAATCAGATAATTCCAAGGGTGTCCCCATCCATGACTTGGCGATGTTGCTGTTGATAGTCATATACCTTAACCTGTAAGTGACTGCAAACACAGGCAGTTTTTTTCCCCATGAAGCCCCTCTTTAGGAGCACTGTGAGACCTTCCTATTTTTTCCATTTCCGTATTTGTAGTGCCTAAGCCAGTACCTCGCACATGTAGTAGACATATGATAAATACTCATTAATCTGTTATATGAGCAAAAAATAATCTCCTATGTTGTTATCTAATTACATAGTTGGATCTATTTGAAACCAAAGTTCAGTTTCCTCAGGCCAATATACCACCCCTGTATTCACAGTGCCAAACTCAAGTCCTCCTGGCTCGAGAAACAACTGTTCTCTAGTAGTATGCTCTAAATTTTACATGACTTCTCATTTAATTCCATGTAATACTTATGTAAATCTGTATTCCTATTTTACAATGAGAACCAGGGCTTTAAAGAAATCAAGTAATCTAGTTACAGTCCCAAAGCTTATAAATCATGGAACCATGATTTAGACCCCACTCTGTTTTAACTGCAAAATGCGTGTTCTTTTCATAAGTATGGACTGTGCTCTGTCCTAAAATGAAGTTCCATGTACTTGCATCACTCAACTGCAGATACCAATGTTTAAGTCCAGAATCTTTATGTCTTATGAAGGACTACAGTGTGGAAGACATTGGGTGATCCACAGACTTAGTTAGCCCAGAACAGAAGGAACAA
Organism: Balaenoptera borealis; assembly: GCF_965194805.1. Classification (NCBI taxonomy): domain Eukaryota; kingdom Metazoa; phylum Chordata; class Mammalia; order Artiodactyla; family Balaenopteridae; genus Balaenoptera; species Balaenoptera borealis. Next base: position 32,997,504 of record NC_138869.1, on the reverse strand, counting down.
GCATGAGGATATAATATTGGTGAAACACGAATTGAACAACAGTCAGAAATGGATTGTCATGGTGGTAAAATCCTGGAAGGAGCAAGGAAATGTTCATTCTGGAATTTCTTTGGGAAAACATTGGCTAGCAAACTATCTGTCCTACCTGAGTTGGTCTTTAGCTTGTCTGAAGCCAGGTAAAAGAGGTGGAAGGCTTCTCTCAGGGCCAATGTCTCCCTCGCTGCCTCCTTACACTCTTCCTTCAGTATCTCCCGTGCACCAGGCAATGTGCTGTACAGTAATGAGTGAGACACAATCTTTGCTTTTTTTAAAAAAACCGTACAACACATGAAAAGATAGTTATGACAAAACACGGTAAGTGCAATGCTAGAGTAACACAGAGAGAAACTGACCCAGCCACAGCACTGCCAGAAGAGCTGTTTAGGCTATGCCTTAGTGGAGCCAAGTGGCTGAAAGTTTGATGAGGAGAGCATTGCAAGGAGAAGGAATGGTATCTATGAGGGGTAAAGACAACAACCAGGATGCTGTATGCAGAGAACTTCCTGCAGTTCAGTGCAGCCAGAACACAAAGCAAGAAGCAAGGGGTCAAGGTGAGAGATGAGCAGGAAAGGTTGGCTTACTTTCTAAGTAAGCCATGTTGACAAGCTTGAATTTCATCTGACGGTGATAGATATGTTTTTGGAGAGCTTAGGCAGAGGACTGACAGAGTAGATATGAAGTTTATGAAAATCCCTACAGCTACCATAGACTTGAAAGCAATAGGACAGAAGGCCACGGGGCCAAGTTAGGAAGCTGGTGCCAAATCTCAGCAAAGTATAGGAACCTGAACAAGAACAGGGGTAATAAGAATGGAAAGAGAGAAAAGATTTGACAATGATTCAGAATGTAAAATATTTCAGAAGGGTGGGAGAGGATTTTATCATGGAGAAAAAGAACAAAGCAGCAAAAAGGCAGGACTAGAACTGAGAGTTCAAAATATTAAGGAAATTACTGAGCAATATTAATAATTTTAAGTATGCCTGTGGTAGAATTACTAGGACTCTAATTGTCCAATATGTGGTCTTTTTTACTAGCTAGTCGCATGTAATAAAATGTTATCAAGGTTCATCCATGTTTTAGCATGCATTGGTACCTTATTTCTTTTTATTGCCAAATAATATTTCATTGAAAGGATATACCAAATTTTATCTATACATTCATCAGTTGACAGACATTTCAGTATTTTGCACTTTTTGGCAATTACACTGATATAAACATTCATGGACACATTTTTATGTGGACACATTTTCATATATCTTGCGTATATATCTAGCAGTAGAACTGCTGAATTATATAATATTATATTTAACAACTTGAGTAACTGCTTTCCAAAGTGCCTGTACCATTTTTTTTTAACATCTTTATTGGAGTATAATTGCTTTACAATGGTGTGTTAGTTTCTGCTTTATAACCAAATGAATCAGTTATACATATACATATATCCCCATATCTCTTCCCTCTTGCATCTCCCTCCCTCCCACCCTCCATATCCCACCCTTCTAGGTGGTCACAAAGCACCGAGCTGATCTCCCTGTGCTATGAGGCTGCTTCCCACTAGTTATCTATTTTACATTTAGTAGTGTATATATGTCCATGCCACCCTCTCACTTTGTCCCAGCTTACCCTTCCCACTCCCGGTATCCTCAAGTCCATTCTCTAGTAGGTCTGTGTCTTTATTCCTTTCTTGCCCCCAAGTTCTTCATGACCATTTCTTTGTTTGTTTTTTAGATTCCATATATATGTGTTAGCATACGGTATTTGTTTTTCTCTTTCTGACTTACGTCACTCTGTATGACAGACTCTAGGTCCATCCACCTCACTACAAATAACTCAATTTCATTTCCCTTTATGGCTGGGTAATATTCCATTGTATATATGTGCCACATCTTCTTTACCCATTCATCTGTTGATGGACACTTAGGTTGCTTCCATATCCTGGCTATTGTAAACAGAGCTGCAATGAACACTGTGGTACATGAGTCTTTTTGAATTATGGTTTTCTCAGGGTATATGCCCAGTAGTGGGATTGCTGGGTTGTATGCTAGCTCTATTTTTAGTTTTTTGAGGAACCTCCATACTGTTCTCCATAGTGGCTGTATCAATTTACATTCCCACCAACAGTGCAAGAGGGTTCCCTTTTCTCCACACCCTCTCCAGCATTTATTGTTTGTAGATTTTTTGATGATGCCCATTCTGACCAGTGTGAGATGATATCTCATTGTAGTTTTGATTTCCATTTCTCTAATGATTAATGACGTTGAGCATTCTTTCATGTGTTTGTTGGCAATCTGTATATCTTCTTTGCAGAAATGTCTATTTAGGTCTTCTGCCCATTTTTGGATTGGGTTGTTTGTTTTTTTGATATTGAGCTGCATGAGCTGCTTGTAAATTTTGGAGATTGATCCTTTGTCAGCTGCTTCATTTGCAAATATTTTCTCCCATTCTGAGGGTTGTCTTTTGGTCTTGTTTATGGTTTCCTTGGCTGTGAAAAAGCTTTTAGGTTTCATTAGGTCCCATTTGTTTATATTTGTTTTTATTTCCAATTCTCTAGGAGCTGGGTCAAAAAGAATCTTGCTGTGATTTATGTCATAGAGTGTTCTGCCTATGTTTGCCTCTAAGAGTTTGGTAGTGTCTGGCCTTACATTTAGGTCTTTAATCCATTTTGAGTTTATTTTTGTGCATGGTGCTAGGGACTGTTCTAATTTCATTCTTTTACATGTAGCTGTCCAGTTTTCCCAGCACCACTTATTGAAGAGGCTGTCTCTTCTCCACTGTATATTCTTGCCTCCTTTATCAAAGATAAGGTGACTATAGGTGCATAGGTTTATCTCTGGGCTTTCTATCCTGTTCCATTGATCTATATTTGTTTTTATGCCAGTACCATACTGTCTGGATTACTGTAGCTTTGTAGTATAGTCTGAAGTCAGGGAGCCTGATTCCTCCAACTCCATTTTTCTTTCCCAAGACTGCTTTGGCTATTCGGGGTTTTTTGTGTTTCCATACAAACTGTGAATTTTTTTGTTCTAGTTCTGTGAAAAATGCCAGTGGTAGTTTGATAGGGATTCCATTGAATCTGTAGATTGCTTTGGGTAGTAGAGTCATTTTCACAATGTTGATACTTCCAATCCAAGAACATGGTATATCTCTCGATCTATTTGTATCCTCTTTAATTTCTTTCATCAGTATCTTATAATTTTCTGCATACAGGTCTTTTGTCTCCTTAGGTAGGTTTATTCCTAGATATTTTATTCTTTTTCTCACAGTGGTAAATGGGAGTGTTTCCTTAATTTCTCTTTCAGATTTTTCATCATTAGTGTATAGGAATGCAAGAGATTTCTGTGCATTAATTTGGATCCTGCTACTCTGCCAAATTCATTGATTAGCCCTAGTAGTTTTCTGGTAGCATCATTAGGATTCTCTATGTATAGTATCACATCATCTACAAACAGTGACAGTTTTACTTCTTCTTTTCCAATTTGGATTCCTTTTATTTCTTTTTCTTCTCTGATTGCTGTGGCTAAAACTTCCAAAACTATGTTGAATAATAGTGGTGAGAGTGGGCAACCTTGTCTTGTTCCTGATCTTAGTGGAAATGGTTTCAGTTTTTCACCATTGAGGACGATGTTGGCTGTGGGTTTGTCATATATGGCCTTCATTATGTTGAGGAAAGTTCCCTCTATGCCTACTTTCTGCAGGGCTTTTATCATAAATGGGTGTTGAATTTTGTCGAAAGCTTTCCCTGCATCTATTGAGATGATCATATGGTTTTTCTCCTTCAATTTGTTAATATGGTGTATCCCATTGATTCATTTGCGTATATTGAAGAATCCTTGCATTCCTGGGATAAACCCCACTTGATCATGGTGTATGATCCTTTTAATGTGCTGTTGGATTCTCTTTGCTAGTATTTTGTTGAGGATTTTTGCATCTATGTTCATCAGTGATAGTGGCCTGTAGTTTTCTTTCTTTGTGACATCTTTGTCTGGTTTTGGTATCAGGGTGATGGTGGCCTCACAGAATGAGTTTGGGAGTGTGCCTCCCTCTGCTATATTTTGGAAGAGTTTGAGAAGGATAGGTGTTAGCTCTTCTCTAAATGTTTGATAGAATTCACCTGTGAAGCCATCTGGTCCTGGGCTTGTTTGTTGGAAGATTTTTAATCACAGCTTCAATTTCAGTGCTTGTGATTGGTCTGTTCATATTTTCTATTTCTTCCTGGTTCAGTCTCAGAAGGTTGTGCATTTCTAAGAATTTGTCCATTTCTTCCAGGTTGTCCATTTTATTGGCATAGAGTTGCTTGTAGTAATCTCTCATGATCTTTTGTATTTCTGCAGTGTTAGTGTTACTTCTCCTTTTTCATTTCTAATTCTATTGATTTGAGTCTTCTTCCTTTTTTTCTTGATGAGTCTGGCTAATGGTTTATCAATTTTGTTTATCTTCTCAAAGAACCAGCTTTTAGTTTTATTGATCTTTGCTATCGTTTCCTTCCTTTCTTTTTCATTTATTTATGATCTGATCTTTATGATTTCTTTCCTTCTGCTAACTTTGGCGTTTTTTTTGTTCTTCCTTCTCTAATTGCTTTAGGTGTAAGGTTAGGTTGTTTGAGATGTTTCTTGTTTCTTAAGGTAGGATTGTATTGCTATAAACTTGCCTCTTAGAACTGCTTTTGCTGCATCCCATAGGTTTTGGGTCATCGTGTTTTCACTGTCAATTGTTTCTAGGTATTTTTTGATTTCCTGTTTGATTTCTTCAGTGATTTATTGGTTATTAAGTAGTGTATTGTTTAACCTCCATGTGTTTGTATTTTTTACAGATTCTTTTCTGTAATTGATATCTAGTCTCATAGCATTGTGGTCGGAAAAGATACTTGATATGACTTCAATTTTCTTAAATTTACCAAGGCTTCATTTGTGACCCAAGATATGATCTATCCTGGAGAATGTTCCATGAGCACTTGAGAAATATGTGTATTCTGTTGTTTTTGGATGGAATGCCCTATAAATATCAATTAAGTCCATCTTGTTTAATGTATCATTCAAAGCTTGTGTTTCCTTATTTATTTTCATTTTGGATGATCTGTCCATTGGTGAAAGTGGGGTGTTAATGTCCCCTACTTTGAATGTGTTACTGTTGATTTACCTTTTTATGGCTGTTGGTATTTGCCTTATGTATTGAGGTGCTCCTATGTTGGGTGCATAAATATTTACAATTGTTATACCTTCTTCTTGGATTGCTCCCTTGATCATTATGTAGTGTCCTTCTTTGTCTCTTATAATAGTCTTTGCTTTAAAGTCTATTTTGTCTGATATGAGAATTGCTATTCCAGCTTTCTTTTGATTTCCATTTGCACGGAATATCTTTTTCCATCCCCTCACTTTCAGTCTGTATGTGTCCCTAGGTCTGAAGTGGGTCTCTTGTAGACAGCATATATGCAGGTCTTGTTTTTGTACCCATTCAGCCAGTCTATGTCTTTTGGTTGGAGCATTTAATCCATTTACATTTAAGGTAATTATCGATATGTATGTTCCTATTACCATTTTCTTAATTGTTTTGGGTTTGTTATTGTAGGTCTTGCTCTTCTCTTGTGTTTCCTGCCTAGAGAAGTTCCTTTAGCATTTGTTGTTAAGCTGGTTTGTTGATGCTGAATTCTCTTAACTTTTGTTTGTCTGTAAAGGTTTTAATTTCTCAGTCGAATCTGAATGAGATCCTTGCTGGGTAGAGTAATCTTGGTTTTAGGTTTTTCCCCTTCATCAGTTTACATATGTCCTGCCACTCCCTTCTGGCTTGCAGAGTTTCTGCTGAAAGACCAGCTGTTAACCTTTTGGGGATTCCCTTGTATGTTATTTGTTGTTTTTCCCTTGCTGCTTTTTTTCTTTGTATTTAATTTTTGATACTGGGATTAATATGTGTCTTGGCGTGTTTCTCCTTGGATTTATCCTGTATGGGACTCTCTGTGCTTCCAGGACTTGAGTAACTATTTCCTTTCCCATATTAGGGAAGTTTTCAACTATAATCTCTTCAAATATTTTCTCAGTCCCTTTCTTTTTCTCTTTTTCTTCTGGGACCCCTATAATTCGAATGTTGGTGCATTTAATGTTGTCCCAGAGTTCTCTGAGACTGTCCTCACTTCTTTTAATTCTTTTTTCTTTATTCTGCTCTGCAGTAGTTATTTCCACTATTTTATCTTTCAGGTCACTTATCCGTTCTTCTGCCTCAGTTATTTTGCTATTGATCCCTTCTAGATAATTTTTGATTTAATTTATTGTGCTGTTCATCACTGTTTGTTTGCTCTTTAGTTCTTCTAGGTCCTTGCTAAACGTTTCTTGTATTTCCTCCATTCTATTTCCAAGATTTTGGATCATCTTTACTATCATTATTCTAAATTCTTTTTCAGGTAGACTGCCTATTTCCTCTTCATTTGTTAGGTCTGGTGAGTTTTAACCTTGCTCCTTCATCTGCTGTGTGTTTTTCTGTCTTCTCATTTTGCTTAACTTACTGTGTTTGGGGTCTCCTTTTCGCAGGCTGCAGGTTCGTAGTTCCCGTTGTTTTTGGTGTCTGTCCCCAGTGGCTAAGGTTGGTTCAGTGGGTGGTGTAGGCTTCCTGGTGGAGGGGACTAGTGCCTGTGTTCCGGTGGATGAGGCTGGATCTTGTCTTTCTGGTGGGCAGGTCCACTTCTGGTGGTGTGTGTTGGGGTGTCTGTGGCCTTATTATAACTTTAGGCAGCCTCTCTGCTAATGGGTGGAGTTGTGTTCCTGTCTTGCTAGTTGTTTGGCATAGGGTGTCCAGCACTGTAGCTTGCTGGTCATTGAGTGGAGCTGGGTCTTGGCGTTGAGATGGAGATCTCTGGGAGATTTTCGCCGTTTGATATTACGTGGAGCTGGGAGGTCTCTGGTGGACCAATGTCCTGAACTTGGCTCTCCCACCTCAGAGGCACAGCCCTGAAGCCTGACTGGAGCACCAAGAGCCTGTCATCCACAAGGCTCAGAATAAACGGGAGAAAAAAAAAGAAAGAAAGAAAGAAGAAGATAAAATAAAATAAAGTTATTAAAATAAAAAATTGAAAAAATTTTTTTTTAATTTTTAAAGTAATTTTTTAAAAAAAAAGAAGGAAAGAAAGAAGAGAGAGACCAAACCAAAAAAGAAATCCACCAATGGTAACAAGCACTAAAAACTATACTAAAAAAACAAAAACAAAAAAAACGGAGAGACAGAACCCTAGGACAAATGGTAAAAGCAAAGCTATATAGACAAAATCCCACACAGAAGCATACACATACACACTCACAAAAAGAGAAAAAGGGGAAAAAATATATATATATCATTGCTCCCAAAGTCCACCTCCTCAGTTTGGGATGATTCGTTGTCTATTTAGGTATTCCACAGATGCAGGGTACATCAAGTTGACTGAGGAGATTTAATCTGCTGTTCCTGAGGCTGCTGGGAGAAATTTCCCTTTCTCTTCTATGTTCACACAGCTCCTGGGGTTCAGCTTTGGATTTGGCCCCGCCTCTGCATGTAGGTCCTGTCCCTATTCTTCTATCTCGGTTTTTTCTGTTTTCTTTTGCCCTACCCAGGTGCGTGTGGAGTTTCTTGCCTTTTGGGAAGTCTGAGGTCTTCTGCCAGCATTCAGTAGGTTTTGAGGTATTGGTCTGTAGTTTTCTTTACATGTGATGTCTTTGTCCAGTTTTGATATCAGGGTATTTGTGATCAGAATGCATTGGGAAGTATTCTCTTTTTTCTAATTTTTGGAACAGTTTATAACGAATTGGTATTAATTCTTCTTTAAATGTTTGGTAGAACCCATCACTGAAACTATCTGTACCTGGGCTTTTCTTGGTGGGGTATTTGTATTACCAATTCAATCTCTTTATTTTATTTATTATTAATCTATTCAGAGTTTATATTGCTTGAGTCAGTGTTACTAATTTGTATATTTCTAGTAATCTGTCTATTTCATCTAACTTGTTGACATGTATTTGTTCATAGTATTCCCTTATAATCTTTTCTTTCTGTAGAGTCAGTAGTAATGCCCCCTTCATCATGCCTGATTTTGGTAGCTTGAGTTTTCTCTTTTTTCTCCTCAGTCAGTCTAGCTAAAGGTTTGTCAATTTTGTTGATCTTTTCAAAGAGGCAACTTTCCCTTAGGTTGATTTTCTCTATTTGTTTTTCTTTTCTCTATTTCATTAATTCCTGTTCCAATCTTTATTATTTCTGTCCTTTGTTTGCTATGGATTCATTTTTCTCTTCTTTCTGCAGTTTCTTAAGGTGAAAGGATAGGTTACTGGTTTGAAATCTTTCTTCCTTTCTAAATACAAGTGCTTAGAGCTATAAAGTTCCCCTAAGCATTGTTTTAGTTGTATCCCATAAACTTGGCATGTCTTCAATTTCGTTTATCACAAAGTTTTTTCTCATTTCCTTGTAATTTCTTCTTTGGCCCATTGATTATTTAGGAATGTGTTGTTTAATCTCTACATATATGTAAATTTCCCAATTTTCTCTTATTGATTTGTAATTCTACACTGTTGTGGCCAGAGAACATACTTTATATGATTTCAATCCTTTTAAATGTTTTGAGGTATGTTTTATAGTGTAGCTGGAGAACATTTCATGTACACTGGAAAAGAACGTGCTTTCAAGGTTCTCTTTGATTATCTCCAACCCTCCTCCCCACCCCCACCCCCCCTCCCCCTGCCATCTGTTAGGCTGTCTGCATTGTTTAGTGTCACATCCAGCTGTTAGGCTTCACTAATTTCCAGCTGATCTATTGCTTTCAATAATGCCCTGGGAGTACAAACTGCTCCACAATTTGATCCAATTAAATTCTGGCTCCTTTGCAGGGGTGTTTGTTTGTTTTTTCTGTTGTACAACAAAGTGAATCAGCCATATGCATACATATATCCCCATATCCCCTCCCTCTTGAGCCTCCCTCCCACCCTCCCCATCCCACCCCTCTAGGTCGTCGCAAAGCACGGAGCTGACCTCCCTGTGCTATGCTGCTGCTTCCAGGGGTGGTTTTTGAGGCCAGTTTTTTCTGACCCCAGGAGGGTAGCTCTTCCCTGATACTCTCTGGTAAACTAGGGGAGCTATGGTTTAGCTTATTGGTCTCATAGAGCTACTAACCTCCTCTTAATTGCTCACCACCACAATCCCTATTGTTTTGGAGAGCACCATTAGGCTTAAAATTCTCCAGTTTCAAATCAAGTGAGTTTCTTTCAGTAAGCTTCAGAGCCCTCTATTCTTTTTTTTGTTTTAATTAAAAAAATTTTTCATTTTATATTGGAGTATAGTTGATTAACAATGAGAGCCCTCTATTCTTAAAGCCTGCCTCTCTTCCTAGCAAAATCTCTGAGCCACTGCTCTGGAGATTTGGATTGGAATGATGATACTCTTGCTTTGTGAACAGGGATCTGGTTAGGGGTGGTAGCCTTTGTTAGAATTCACTGGCCTCTCCCAGGGTGGAACCACTGTCTCTAGCAAGCTGAGCAAAGGTGATATGTATCTCAGTACCCTCAGCAGGCTGCACCTGGAGCAGAGCCTCTGCCCTCTGAGTGTCAGCTGGGTGGAGGAATGTAGCCTCTAACCTTTCAGCAATGCTCCCCAGGAATTAGCCTCTGTAACTCAGAGCTGGAGGGGATGAGAAAAGCTGGTGGCCTGCCTTTCTCAAAGAGATACCACATCCCTTGACTGGAATCTGAGGGAAAAGTTAGCTCCATCTTCTTGGCCACATCTGCCCAGAGTAGAGCTTCCATCTGGCTGGGCTGGGTGGAATGGGGGGGTGGTGAGGAGGAGCAGGTTGTTCTTCAAGTGCCTCTGATCCCTGCTGCTCTTACCAAGGTTTAGTAGATTTTCTTAAATGAATATTTTTTCATTTGCTGTATATGGTTAGGACAATTCCAGAGACTTTAAATAGTTGGGCTTCTATTTACTATTCTCACCAGTTATGTTTTTCTGCTGGGGAATAGATCTGTGGGGCTCCTCACACTGTCATTCCAGGAGTAAAACTCAAAAAAACTTTAAGCCTCCAAGACTTGGAGGTTGCTTATTATCACAGTAGAACTTAGCTTAGCATGACCAAAGCAACGTCTAATATTAAAGCAGAATTGAAGTAAACTCAAGGGAAAAAATAAAATAAAACTAATTTGCTAACTCTTTCTCTGCTAAGTTCTTGTCCCTTAAAGCTGAATAGCCTTCACTAGTCAGATTTCAGAATAATGTTTCTCCTGTTTTTCCTTTGTTCTTTCTGTTGCCTCGACTAATTGATATAATGGGTATTTGCATACTGCATCCCTCTAGTGAGAAATCCCAAATTATTTCAGGCTACTTACAATGTTTAAAACACAGTATCTATGCAAAGATGGCAATGTGACCATCATGAGTCAGGGATACTATCTATTTTCTTCACTGCAGTTTTCTCAGATCCTAAAACACTGCCTGGTTTGCCTGATACTTGTTAACTGCTCTCAAAATATAGTTTTTGAATGAATGATAACCTGTTCCTGTTCCTTTGTCATACTGGCCATGCTGGGGATGAAAGTGATGAGAGGACAGTTTGTCTTACAGTATTTTTCTGAAGTATCCTCCCAGAGCCTGGTTCAAAATGGGACCCTGCCTGACACCTATGTCCTCAGGGACTCTATGTATCAATAAAATATCCCAAGAGTCTTCTAGCCAAAAGGTCTGGCCTCACTTTCAAAGTAATCTCAGGAAACAAGAGGTATATTCTGGTATCTGTAACTGATACCATAGAACAGATTGTGGTCCCTTCAGTTTCGTAAATGAAAAGCAGTGTGAGGAAGTTCACCCCCAGAAAGATGCTGTTGAAAAGAAGGCAAATGATTCTGAATAATCAGCCCACAGACAGGCCACAGGGAGACCTAAATGCCTAGCAATTCCCTGGAAAATCACAGAGGATAGAGGCTTGTCCTCTTATTTAGAACCAAAAGAATCAGGTCTCTTCCCAAAGCAGTCAGAGCCCTGCCTTAAGAGGAACTGGTTCAGAAGCCCTAGAAAATTCCTGAAATAATAAGGATTCAAAGGTAGCCATTGAACCACCACAACAAGCCTCCCTGGGAACTAACTGTGTTCTAGACCTAAGGACTGGGTTCAGTGTCTCTTATGTGGGGACCCTGGCGCTAACGTGCACCTCTTTGTGAGCCTCACGCCAGCCTTGCCTGCAGACCCTGCCTGGCTCCCTGCCCACTCACCCACACTGTCAGTTGAGTGTAGCCAGGAACTTCACCTCATCCAGATCTCTCATTTTCTGATCCTCCCTCTCAGCTAAGACTTACCCACCCCTGTCCTTTCTTGACTTCATTGTGCTTTACACAGAGTAATTAATTCATTGGTTAATTGGTGGGGTCAATTAATTCATCAATCTCCTGTGTGAATCCCTGTTGGGATTTTGCCACTCTGTGTCTTTAACCTTTTAGGAAAGTAGCCACTCTGAGATTTACCCTCATTTCTTCCCAGGTCATAAAAAAAAAAAAGGCAACCCAGAAAGAAATGGGTAAAAAAAAAAAAAAAAAAAGAACAGCTCTCAGTTTCTGCCCTCTTGGTATCACCTTTGAGACACCTGGCCCAGTATAGCCTGTGCTAAGTTTCAAAGAAGAGGCAGATAACTTTGAAGATTTTATTTCACAGGGGACAAAAGATAAAAGTCTCTGTCAAGTTGTCATTAGATGCTTAATGCTATTCATGGTGGGGTGCTGGAGGCACCCCTCCTTCTCTGTAGACCTCTAGCAGATTAAGTTTCAGAGCTTTAATTTGAGGAAGGATTTACAGCTGTGAAGAAGTATAATATCATTTTGATTTGGATTGTACTAGGCTGGAGAAGCCAGATTACATTTGTATGAAACTGTATTAGAAGATATGACTGAAACCACCAAAATCAAATAACGGGAAAAATTTCCAGAGAGCCTAAAAATAGGGGCTGTCTTTCCAACGCCTGTGCATTGTTTCACAAACTATTATTCTGATTTACCCCAAGAGAATTCAAGCAGAAACACAGAAGGCAGATGGCAAAAATGCCTGTGCTTGTCAGACCTGTCCATTCATCAGTCTGTCATCAACCTAATCCAGAGGCAGGTTCCTTGGGTAAAGAAACAAAAATTAATTAACCCTTAGAGAAGTGGGGAAGTTAGCAGGGAAGGAAAAACCTCATGAAAAATATGCTACTTTCATCTCCTGGGGCACTGTCTAATTCAGAGTGTCAGATAAATCCATCAAATAGTCTCCAAAGTTTCTCTGGGCCTCAGTCCATCCACCTCCACCATATGCCACCATGTGTGTGTCACACAGCATCCCCCAGATACTGACTTAATCGGAGACTGTGCCTTTCCTCCAGAGCAATCTTAAAACTGTTTTAAAACCCGACTCTCCTCATTTGCACAGCAAACAATAAATCACTTTGGGTACCGCAAAAACCCAGTTTCCTACAAGATGAAACATGGAAAAGAGTTAGCTATTGCTTGTAACTGTTTGTCCTACACAGCTATACAGAACTGGACAGATGACCAGCATCTTCTAGTACGATTTAGAGATGGATAAATTGAACACAATGGGTAGGACTCCTAAATTTGAACTGATTGTGCCAAAGTCTCTGGCACATTAAGTTGTAGCATCTAATTTCAAATGGAATGTGTTGTGTATGATTGGGGAGAGTCTGGGGAAGCAGGGCTGCCTTTTATCATCATAAGAGAACTGTTAACTTTCAAAATTGGGGGAAAATCATGAAGACAGCCACAAGCATCTCTCAGGGGTTACCTAATTTTTAAACTGTTAGTTCCTCTAAGAATGGTTATAGTAGTCAAGGAGAGAATGATGTATGAGGATGATTTTTCTGATTTGTGCCAGGAGTTCCAATCTCTCAATTACCACAGGGGATGGAAGGACCAGGTTATCCACAGGAAACACTTTTAGCACATGATTTTTATACTTGCACATCTCTTCAGATAAAATATAACTGTCTTAGCTCCAAAATTAAAGTTAAAATGGGCCCATTACCAGAGGGCTCAAAGTCTTCTGCTTTTGTAGTCACAGACAGCCTGATTAATCTGAGTACAGAAGAGGTGCTGGAGGAAGGTGCCTCTTCTTCAAATGCAGGGCGAAAACATGATTTCTACCACCATGATAAAGTGGTGACAGACACAAAATAAAATTCAGGTCCTCATTTCCAGGTCTGGTTTACCAACAAACCTAATCAGATAAAAATACATCCCACATCTCTCAGATTTCTCAAAAGAACTCTGTGGCGATAGTTTATAATATATTCTACAACCACCTAGTAGCCATAATTTCTCCCTAATTCCCAAAATCGTGAAAAGGACACAATCCTAACGTCTTTATCTTATTCTCAATTAATAAACCTTAAAGTGAATGTCTTATTTCTAAAAGTCAGTGTCATCAAGGAAAGAGTTAAAAAACAAAGTTCTCTTTAAGAATTGATTTAAAAGATTTCCCACCTTCTCAGACAATATAACAGAGGTTCATTCTAGACCTTGAGAAAACAAACAAAAAAAAGCACAGCTTCTTCAGCCTTTGAGCACTAAGCAAGTTATTGATAATGCAGAGCCTTGAAATTTGATACTGAACTCGTTCAGAAGTGGGTGCCTTGTAAGCAAAGGAAAAGGGAAGAAAGAGGGAGCAGGTAAGAAGACGGAGCCATACTGCTGACATCTTATTTCTCTGGGCTTCAATTTCCTCCTCTAGAAAATGCAAGTGTAGATTAAGACAAGCCTGAAAGAAAAGCCAATCTCTAATTTAAAAAATAAATTAAAAGGCCTTTAACTCATAGGCAGAAAATTTTGCTCAAAATATCCTCAGTTTATTAACCTGCGCCAAGAAGGCAGTGTGTATGGTGGTTAGAAACATGCAGTACGAGTAACATCACCTGATTCCACATCCTGACTGTACCACTTACTAGCTGTGGAATCTTGGGCAAATTTCTTAACCTCACTGAGTCTCCATTTTTCTATCTATAAAAGACAAATAATAAAAGCCTCTATATGGCAGGACTAAAGGATTAAAGGATTAAATCAAACAATAAATGTAAAGCTGTTAGCACAATGCCTAGACCCTCAGAAAACACACAATAGACATTTATTAGTCTATTATTATTAATAATAATAATAGTTATTGTTATTAGTAATACAATTAGGGACTTCCCTGGTGGAGCAGTACTTAAGAATCTGCCTGCTAATGCAGCGGACACAGGTTCGAGTCCTGGTCTGGGAAGATCCCACATGCCACGGAGCAACGAATCTGGGTGCCACAACTACTGAGCCTGTGCTCTGGAGCCTGCAAGCCACAACTACTGAGCCCACATGCCACAACTACTGAAGCCCGCACACCTAGAGCCCGTGCTCCGCAACAAGAGAAGCCACTGCAATGAGAAGCCCGTGCACCACAACGAAGAGTAGCCCCCGCTCGATGCAACTAGAGAAAGCCCGTGTGCAGCAACGAAGACCCAACGCAGCCAAAACTAAATAAAAAATAAAGAAAGAAATACAATTAATAATAATTCTATTTAAATATAATAAAGGTGATATTTACACACTTGGAACATTCCTACCTGAGAATCTATAAAATCAAGGATCAAAACAGTTAAGAAAAAATGGCATGATGTGATGTCCTTTAGATTAACAAAAGGTGCCAAATAAAGCAATCCAAAATCTTTCGAGCTGTTGTGCAGTGACTGTGTCTGCCGTCACTTGGGAAAGGGAAATGTATTCTCCCTGCATTCTGGAGAACTGTTTGGAAATGCTAGCTGACCCCTGACAAACCTGCAGCCTCCCCAGGAACAAAGTTAGGCAGCTTAATTTGAGTAAGCGAGGAGGAAGCATGAGCCCACACCCAGGCGCTGCCCCATTTCCATCTGTGAGATTTAAACACGAGACACAATTCGCCTCTGCAGACACCAAGCCCAGCTGCCAGGGAAAGGTTTCAGACCCACAGTGGTGCCCCAACAATTTCCAGTTCATTGGAAAGCTGGGGAATGCACAGTCTCACAGCACATGATTTCCTCATATTTCATCAGTTTCCAGCCTTTAAACAATTTTTACCTTCCTTCCGAGTGGACGCAGAGAAAGCTATGCTTTAAGTGGAAATCACCAGAATGAGAAGCATAAGCCAGCTTCATGTTCCCAGGTGGGCATCCAATTAGCACTGTGACCTTGGCCAACTCCTGACTTCTATGAGCTTCACTTTCCTCATCTATAAAATGGGCAAAAGCTGGGGAAATGTACACATTCCACACCAATGCCTAGATACTGTTGTTAATTTTAAGGCTCCATTTATTTTTCTGTCCTGAAGTGAAACAGGCTGACAATCTACTCTCACATCCCTCTCTAATTAGAAAAAAAATGAAAAAGGAAAAAAAGAAAATTTGCTGCCACATAAATTGGCTTGGGGCAAAGTGACAAGCCACATTGTCAGAACAGTTGGTGTCCCACAGTTTATTCCTTAATAACTTCTACTGTAATATTTCTGGGGCACATCAAAGGACAATAACGGCCCAATGGTGGTAATCCCTCTCACATATAAAAACTTTCATTATAGAGTGTTAAAGGCATCACTCTGTCTGAGAAACGGAAATCAATAGGAGTTGGCCTTTTTTTTTCCTCCTTCCTTACCCAGGGAAATGGCGTTTTCTCCCCAGTGATGCCACACTATTTGGCCAGAGTTTCCTCTGATGGCTGGAGATAAGCAACAAGATGAAAAAAACACTGTGTTAAATAACAAAGGGAGAAAGAATTTCAGGAGAACATGTCCCTATGCCAGACACCGAGAAAGGAGTCCATTCTAATTAGCCCTAAATGCTGCTTGTAAACTTTGGCTTTAATGTGTGTTTAAAAATCACTGGGATTCATTTTGACTTGGTCACTTTTATGCTCCCATATGTAAAAGATTTTTATTTGAAAAAATGTTTTTAACAAGTACCCTAACAACAGGATATTTTGGAGATACTGCAGCAGACCTTAGTAACTAGAACAAATTGAAAGTGTAGTCAGCAGCCATTAACTTTTTTTTCTATTATCTATAATGCAATTATTAGAGTCAGAAATATAACATTCTCTACAGATTTTTAAAAAATTCAGCCTAACTACAGGATTCATTTCCTTTAAAGGATCATTCTAGATTCTTTAAAAAGCCAGAAACAGCACGTACTTTCCCTTTATTATGAACATATAAAGGTCAGAGGCTATTCACAGCACGTCCCTAGTAAAGGTCATCAACAAACCACATCTTGCCAAAGCTGGTGGCCAATTTCTGGCCTCTCTTCACTTAACCACTTAGCAGTATTTGACAGCAGCCTGCCCCCTCCTTCTTGAATCATCTTTTTTTTTTAAACACACAAACCACACAACCATACTACTCTAACCCTCCACTACTACCTTGCTCTATTTATCAAAATTTGAAACCATCTCATTTATTTTTGTGCATGTTTGTTATCTGACTTCATTCCTGCGCCTAAGAAAGAAGTTCCTAATATATCATAGACACTCCATAAATATTTGGTGTCTGACTCTTAGTATTTCCTCGTGACAGATAAAGAGACTAAAGCTCAGAGGAGTGAAGTGACTTGCCTAAGACTGCATAGTAAGTCTTAGGCTAAGCCAAGATTTGAACCCAAGACCATCTAACACTGAGCCCATACTCGTGACCATTATACCACAGAAAAGAAGCCACAGAGTAAATGTCCAAGAGCAGGGTTGGTAAACTTTATGGTAAAGGAACAGACAGCAAACATTGTTGGCTTTGTGCTTTGGTCCTAGAACCCCATGCAGATTCAATTAAGATTTGCAGAATGAATGACTTTTACCTCTGTCCTTATTGGGCTGCACCCCGCAGGCCTACAAGTCCTGTGCGTGCCCAGCTTTAAGACCAAAGAAACAGCCTGGAGTCAGCAACAGAGACATCAATCGTTTAATGGATGGGGGAGCTTACATATCTGAAACAAAGTCCTGGAGCAACACCCCGACCGTGTGCGGTGGTCAGTGGGCGGGACATGGCGGCAGTCTTTGCTGCCGGGTTAGCGGGGAGGAGATTGCCAGTTGGGGAATTGAAATCAGGCTGGCTCATCGGTTACTAGGGAAACTAGCAGAGGGGCACACCCCTCACTGTCCCTTTGATAAGAACAATCACCAGCTGGGGCCTGGGGCAAATATGTAGGGACGTCAGTCATGTGAGTAGGGTGTAGGTGAAGCAGGCACTGGTCAAGCCAGGGACGTACAGAGAGCAAGAGAACAGCCACCTTGAGTGACCTGACCATACAGTCCTCTAGACAGCAAGATCACTGAGGGTAAAGAGCAGACACAGACACCTCCTGCAGCTAAAACAGTCCATTTCCCACAGTAGGGATTTGGATTGATTCCTATGGATTGGTACACTTCCCAAGAGGAGGCTGAAGCCTGGGCAATTCCCATTCGGTCAGAAAAAAAGTAAAGAAGGATCAGGAATGGCAAAAAGTTGAAAAATCAGTTATTCCCTTTCCAATTAAAAGGCTTTCTCCACGTAGAGAAAGTAAGCATCACCCGAAGTGTGAGAAAGGAAAATAACTGCTCTCACCTTGCTGGCTTCCTACACACCTGCCCTGCTGAGACTGTCTTTTGGCGACTGCACAAAGAGCCAAGAAAGTGACTCCTTCACAGCATGAGGATACTTTTAGCTGCAGGACAAGAAGAAGTTTTCTCTTGGCCTTTTATACAGTCATTCACAGAAAGGGACATCCTGTGACCTCATTTTCACTCTGAAGTAAGAGACAGCCAAGTGGCTTCCTGCCTCTGGGTTCTGTAGAAACTCCTCCTTTGATGGCACCTTTCCACTCCTCTGACACCAAGTCCTCAGCAAGGGCACTTTTCCAATTCCAGGAGGGGTGAGTTTCCTTGGGGACCAGCTGCTCACTAGGAACGCTGGGCAGCACCAGAGGTAAATAGCACAAAGAAGAGAGAAGCCCCAGTTTCAATCCTATAAGTCACTGCAAAGAACCATCCTTTATTAAAAGTAATTCTCTTCCAGGGAAAGGTGCTTAGGACAAAAATGTAGTGACTTCGATACGAATGGGACGCTTAGATAGAAGACATTTCAATATGGCTGTTTGGACAACACCATTTTGAAGCAGTGATTTTGATGCTGGTATGCAACTACTTGAAATTTTAGCCCTTAACATAGACAAATACCTAAGTGAACAATTTTGGATCCATACTAATAATTTATATTTGCCACTTTACTTGTCTTTTGTCTTTCTCCTTGAAGACGTGATGACAGCTGTCTTGATTACCACTGCATCCCTAGTGCCCAGTATAGTACCTCACGTGTAATTATTTATTAAAAAACTATATGACTACTACTACTGCTATGATGACTTCTACTGCTAGTACCATTACCACTTCTGCCTATGACCAGTGCTTACACACAGTGGGTGCATAATAATTTGTTGAAAAAATGAACTGCTACCATCACTAACCATTATTGCTATATAACAACTAGTACTACCACCACCACCACACCATTACTCCTGTTGGCTCGCTGTTAAAAAGCCATTGGGGCAAGCATTATGCCTGTATTATTTCAATCACCATCCCCATTTTATGGATAAGAACACAGACACAGAGAAGTTAAGTATCCTAAGACAAACATGAAACAGGTGGTAGAACTAAAATAATGACGTAGTTATTATTACACTTGGCCAAATAAAATGGGAGAAATGAGGAGTAGACTGAGGATTAAGGAGCCTATACTTCGGCCTCTTAAGCACTTCCTTTCTTTTGAAAGGAACCAAGGATCCTTGAAGAAATGGCTAATTCCAGATCTGGGGCAGGAAATGGACACAGTGAGCCAGGGAAGTTTGTCATAGGAAGCTATCAAAGACTACTAGAGTCATATCAAAATGACTTAAAGCCAACTTGAAAGGGGCTCCTACTGACCAAAGATGAATCCATTTCAACATCAAAAAGAACAATGAATATGATAAAATGAAATAGATCTAACTTATTAAAACCCATGAGTTCCATAATGGTATTTTTTAAATCATTGGTTACCTTTGCAAGTTGTTAGGGTAGCAACTCATAATTGAGAAAATACATAAAAAGAGGGGGAAAATTTAAGCATTTACTCTTAAATGGACTGCACTTCAAGCTAACCAAACAGGAATTAAAAGTTCTTTATGGAGCATTCACAGCTAATAAGAGCAGGAGGAATGAAAGAATTAGAAACTCCCCACTTTGCATCTTTTAATGAAATAATGGAACTAGGCAACCACTGGCTAAACACTAAAACACTGGCTTAAAGCTTGATGGGGGAACTTGATATTGAAGGGATCAGACTGAGAACACCGGAATCTATGAATCAATCCTAACATAACTAGAAGTGGGATAACCAGACATTACATCAATGGTTCTCAAACTCTGCGGAACATTTGAATGACCTGGGGATGGTGGGGAGAGCTTTCAAAAACCTCAATGTTCAGTTTACGTCCCACCCTACCAATTAAATCGGGCATCAGTAGTTTTGTTTTTTTTTAAATCTTTTTAAAGATTTCCCAGGTGGGAGAGAGGAGAAGATGGCAGAAGAGTAAGACGCGGAGATCACCTTCCTCCCCACAGACACATCAGAAATACATCTACACGTGGAACTGCTCCTATAGAACACCCACTGAAAGCTGGCAGAAGACGTCAGACCTCCCAAAAGGCAAGAAACTCCCCACATACCTGGGTAGGGCAAAAGAAAAAAGAAAAAACAGAGACAAAAGAATAGGGACGGGACCTGCACCAGTGGGAGGGAGCTGTGAAGGAGGAAAGGTTTCCACACACTAGGAAGGCCCTTCGCAGGCGGAGACTGCGGGTGGCAGAGGGGGGACTTTCGGAGCCACGGAGGAGAGCGCAGCCACAGGGGTGCGGAGGGCAAAGCAGAGAGATTCCCGCACAGAGGATCGGCGCTGACCAGCACTCAGCAGCCCGAGAGGCTTGTCTGCTCCCCCGCTGGGGTGGGCGGGGGCTGGGAGCTGAGGCTCGGGCTTCAGTCGGATTACAGGGAGAGGACTGGGGCTGGCGGTGTGAACACAGCCTGAAGGGGTGAGCGCACCACAGCTAGCCGGGAGGGAGTACGGGAAAAGGTCTGGAGCTGCCGAAGAGACAAGAGACTTTTTCTTGCCTCTTTGTTGCCTGGTGCGCGAGGAGAGGGGATTCAGAGCGCCGCTTAAAGGAGCTCCAGAGATGGGCGAGAGCCGCGGCTATCAGCGCGGACCCCAGAGACCGGCATGAGACGCTAAGGCTGCTGCTGCCGCCACCAAGAAGCCTGTGTGCGAGCACAGGTCACTCTCCACACCGCCCCTCCCGGGAGCCTGTGCAGCCCGCCACTGCCAGGGTCCCATGATCCAGGGACAACTTCCCCGGGAAAACGCACGGCGCCTCAGGCTGGTGAAACGTCACGCTGGCCTCTGCTGCTGCACACTCGCCCCGCATGCGTACCCCTCCCTCCCCCCGGCCTGAGTGAGCCAGAGCCCGCGAAGCAGCTGCTCCTTTAACCCCGTCCTGTGTGAGCGAAGAACAGACGCCCTCAGGCGACCTACACGCAGAGGCGGGTCCAAATCCAAAGCTGAACCCCAGGACCTGTGCGAACAAAGAAGAGAAAGGGAAATTTCTCCCAGCAGCCTCAGAATCAGCGGATTAAAGCTCCACAAAGAACTTGATGTACCTGCATCTGTGGAATACCTGAATAGACAACGAATCATCCCAAATTGAGGAGGTGGACTTTGGGAGCAAGATATATTATTTTTTCCCCTTTTCCTCTTTTTATGAGTGTGAATGTGCATGCTTCTGTGTGAGATTTTGTCTGTATAGCTTTGCTTTTACCATTTGTCCTAGGGTTCTGTCTCTCCGTTTTTTTTTTTTTTACTTAAAAAAAATTTTTTTTAATAATTATTTTTTTTTATTTTAATAACTTTATTTTATCTTATCCTCTTTCTTTTTTTCTTTCTATTTTTTCTCCCTTTTATTCTGAGCCATGTGGATGACAGGCTCTTGGTGCTCCAGCCAGGCATCAGGGCTGTGCCTCTGAGGTGGGAGAGCCAACTCCAAGGCACTGGTCCACAAGAGACCTCCCAGCTCCACGTAATACCAAACAGCGAAAATCTCCCAGAGATCTCCATCTCAACACCAAGACGCAGCTTCACTCAATGACCAGCAAGCTACAGTGCTGGACACCCTACGCCAAACAACTAGCAAGACAGGAACACAGCCCCATCCATTAGCAGAGAGGCTGCCTAAAATCATAATAAGGCCACAGACACCCCAAAACACACCACCAGACGTGGACCTGCCCACCAGAAAGACAAGATCCAGCCTCATCCACCAGAACACAGGCACTAGTCCCCTCCACCAGGAAACCTACACAACCCACTGAACCAACCTTAGCCACTGGGGACAGATACCAAAAACAAGAGGAACTACAAACCTGCAGCCTGCGAAAAGGAGACCCCAAACACAGTAAGATAAGCAAAATAAGAAGACAGAAAAACACACAGCAGATGAAGGAGTAAGATAAAAACACACCAGACCTAACAAATGAAGAGGAAATAGGCAGTCTACCTGAAAAAGAATTCAGAATAATGATAGTAAAGATGATCCAAAATCTTGGAAATATAATAGACAAAATGCAAGAAACATATAACAAGGACCTAGAAGAACTAAAGAGGAACCAAGCAACGATGAACAACACAATAAATGAAATTAAAAATACTCTAGAAGGGATCAATAGCAGAATAACTGAGGCAGAAGAATGGATAAGTGACCTGAAAGATAAAATAGTGGAAATAACTACTGCAGAGCAGAATAAAGAAAAAAGAATGAAAAGAACTGAGGACAGTCTCAGAGACCTCTGGGACAACATTAAACGCACCAACATTCGAATTATAGGGGTCCCAGAAGAAGAAGAGAAAATGAAAGGGACTGAGAAAATATTTGAAGAGATTATAGTTGAAAACTTCCCTAATATGGGAAAGGAAATAGTTAATCAAGTCCTGGAAGCACAGAGAGTCCCATACAGGATAAATCCAAGGAGAAACACACCAAGACACATATTAATCAAACTATCAAAAATTAAATATAAAGAAAACATATTAAAAGCAGCAAGGGAAAAACAACAAATAACACACAAGGGAATCCCCATAAGGTTAACAGCTGATCTTTCAGCAGAAACTCTGCAAGCCAGAAGGGAGTGGCAGGACATATTTAAAGTGATGAAGGACAAAAAACTACAACCAAGATTACTCTACCCAGCAAGGATCTCATTCAGATTTGATGGAGAAATTAAAACCTTTACAGACAAGCAAAAGCTGAGAGAGTTCAGCACCACCAAACCAGCTCTACAACAAATGCTAAAGGAACTTCTCTAGGCAAGAAACACAAGAGAAGGAAAACACCTACAATAACAAACCCAAAACATTTAAGAAAATGGGAATAGGAACATACATATCAATAATTACCTTAAATGTAAATGGATTAAATGCTCCCACCAAAAGACACAGACTGGCTGAATGGATACAAAAACAAGACCCGTACATATGCTGTCTACAAGAGACCCACTTCAGACCTAGGGACACATACAGACTGAAAGTGAGGGGATGGAAAAAGATATTCCATGCAAATGGAAATCAAAAGAAAGCTGGTGTAGCAATTCTCGTATCAGACAAAATAGACTTTAAAATAAAGACTATTACAAGAGACAAAGAAGGACACTATATAATGATCAAGGGATCGATCCAAGAAGAAGATATAACAATTGTAAATATTTATGCACCCAACATAGGAGCACCTCAATACATAAGGCAAATACTAACAGCCATAAAAGGGGAAATCGACAGTAACACAATCATAGTAGGGGACTTTAACACCCCACTTTCACCAATGGACAGATCATCCAAAATGAAAATAAATAAGGAAACACAAGCTTTAAATGATACATTAAACAAGATGGACTTAATTGATATTTATAGGACATTCCACCCAAAAACAACAGAATACACATTTTTCTCAAGTGCTCATGGAACATTCTCCAGGATAGATCATATCTTGGGTCACAAATCAAGCCTTGGTAAATTTAAGAAAATTGAAATCGTATCAAGTATCTTTTCCAACCACAACGCTATGAGACTAGATATCAATTACAGGAAAAGATCTGGAAAAAATACAAACACGTGGAGGCTAAACAATACACTACTTAATAACGAAGTGATCACTGAAGAAATCAAAGGGGAAATCAAAAAATACCTAGAAACAAATGACAATGGAGACACGACGACCCAAAACCTATGGGATGCAGCAAAAGCAGTTCTAAGAGGGAAGTTTATAGCAATACAAGCCTACCTCAAGAAACTGGAAACATCTCGAATAAACAACCTAACCTTGCACCTAAAGTAATTAGAGAAAGAAGAACAAAAAAACCCCAAAGTAAGCAGAAGGAAAGAAATCATAAAGATCAGATCAGAAATAAATGAAAAAGAAAGGAAGGAAACAATAGCAAAGAACAATAAAACTAAAAGCTGGTTCTTTGAGAAGATAAACCATTAGCCAGACTCATCAAGAAAAAAAGCGAGAAGACTCAAATCAATAGAATTAGAAATGAAAAAGGAGAAGTAACAACTGACACTGCAGAAATACAAAGGATCATGAGAGATTACTACAAGCAACCATATGCCAATAAAATGGACAACCTGGAAGAAATGGACAAATTCTTAGAAATGCACAACCTCCCGAGAGTGAGCCAGGAAGAAATAGAAAATATGAACAGACCAATCACAAGCACTGAAATGGAAACTGTGATTAAAAATCTTCCAACAAACAAAAGCCCAGGTTTCACAAGAGAATTCTATCAAACATTTAGAGAAGACCTAACACCTATCGTTCTCAAACACTTCCAAAATATAGCAGAGGGAGGAACACTCCCCAACTCATTCTATGAGGCCAGCATCACCCTGATACCAAAACCAGACCAAGATGTCACAAAGAAGGAAAACTACAGGCCAATATCACTGATGAACCTAGATGCAAAAATCCTGAACAAAATACTAGCAAACAGAATCCAGCAGCACATTAAAAGGATCATACACCATGATCAAGTGGGGTTTATCCCAGGAATGCAAGGATTCTTTAATATAAGCAAATCAATCAATGTGATACACCATAGTAACAAATTGAAGGAGAAAGACCATATGATCATCTCAATAGATGCAGAGAAAGCTTTCAACAAAATTCAACACCCATTTATGATAAAAGCCCTGCAGAAAGTAGGCATAGAGGGAACTTTCCTCAACATAATAAAGGCCATATATGAGAAACCCACAGCAAACATCGTTCTCACTGGTGAAAAACTGAAACCATTTCCACTAAGATCAGGAACAAGACAAGGTTGCCCACTCTCACCACTATTACTCAGCATAGTTTTGGAAGTTTTAGCCACAGCAATCAGAGAAGAAAAAGAAATAAAAGGAATCCAAACTGGAAAAGAAGAAGTAAAGCTGTCACTGTTTGCAGATGACATGATACTATACATAGAGAATCCTAAAGATGCTACCAGAAAACTACTAGAGCTAATCAATGAATTTGGTAAAGTAGCAGGATCCAAAATTAATGCACAGAAATCTCTGGCATTCCTATACACTAATGATGAAAACTCTGAAAGTGAAATTAAGAAAACACTCCCATTTACCACTGCAACCAAAAGAATAAAATATCTAGGAATAAACCTACCTAAGGAGACAAAAGACCTGTATGCAGAAAATTATAAGAAACTGATGAAAGAGATTAAAGATGATACAAATAGATGGAGAGATATACCATGTTCTTGGATTGGAAGAATCAACATTGTGAAAATGACTCTACTACCCAAAGCAATCTACAGATTCAATGCAATCCCTATCAAACCACCACTGGCATTTTTCACAGAACTAGAACAAAAAATTTCACAATTTGTATGGAAACACAAAAGACTAGCCAAAGCAATCTTGAGAACGAAGAATGGAGTTGGAGGAATCAGGCTCCCTGACTTCAGACTATACTACAAAGCTACAGTAATCAAGACAGTACGGTACTGGCACAAAAACAGAAACATAGATCAATGGAACAGGATAGAAAGCCCAGAGAGAAACCCACGCACCAATGGTCACCTTATCTTTGATAAAGGAGGCAAGAATATACAGTGGAGAAAAGACAGCCTCTTCAATAAGTGTGGCTGGGAAAACTGGACAGGTACATGTAAAAGTATGAAATTAGAACACTCCCTAACACCATACACAAAAATAAACTCAAAATGGATTAAAGACCTAAAGGTAAGGCCAGACACTATCAAATTCTTAGAGGCAAACATAGGCAGAACACTCTATGACATAAATCACAGCAAGATCCTTTTTGACCCAGCTCCTAGAGAAATGGAAATAAAAACAAAAATAAACAAATGGGACCTAATGAAACTTAAAAGCTTTTGCACAGCAAAGGAAACCATAAACAAGACCAAAAGACAACCCTCAGAATGGGAGAAAATATTTGCAAATGAAGCAACGGACAAAGGATTAATCTCCAAAATTTACAAGCAGCTCAT
Organism: Balaenoptera borealis; assembly: GCF_965194805.1. Taxonomy (NCBI): domain Eukaryota; kingdom Metazoa; phylum Chordata; class Mammalia; order Artiodactyla; family Balaenopteridae; genus Balaenoptera; species Balaenoptera borealis. The sequence continues at coordinate 32,971,878 of NC_138869.1, read as the reverse complement.
GCAGCTCAATATCAAAAAAACAAACAACCCAATCCAAAAATGGGCAAGAGACCTAAATAGACATTTCTCCAAAGAAGATATACAGATTGCCAACAAACACATGAAAGAATGCTCAACATCATTAATCATTAGAGAAATGGAAATCAAAACTACAATGAGATATCATCTCACAACAGTCAGAATGGCCATCATCAAAAAATCTAGAAACAATAAATCCTGGAGAGGGTGTGGAGAAAAGGGAACCCTCTTGCACTGTTGGTGGGAATGTAAATTGATACAGCCACTATGGAGAACAGTATGGAGGTTCCTTAAAAAACTAAAAATAGAACTACCATACGACCCAGCAATCCCACTACTGGGCAGATACCCTGAGAAAACCACAATTCAAAAAGAGTCATGTACCAAAATGTTCATTGCAGCTCTATTTACGATAGCCAGGACATGGAAGCAACCTAAGTGTCCATCATTGGATGAATGGATAAAGAAGATGTGGCACATATATACAATGGAATATTACTCAGCCATAAAAAGAAATGAAATAGAGGTATTTGTAATGAGGTGGATGAAGTTAGAGTCTGTCATACAGAGTGACGTAAGTCAGAAAGAGAAAAACAAATACAGTATGCTAACACATATATATGGAATCTAAGGGGAAAAAAAAGGTCATGAAGAACCTAGGGGCAAGACGGGAATAAAGACACAGACCTACTAGAGAATGGACTTGAGGATATGGGGAGGGGGAAGGCTAAGATGTGACAAAGTGAGAGAGTGGCATGGACATATATACACTACCAAACGTAAAATAGATGGCTAGTGGGAAGCAGCCGCATAGCACAGGGAGATCAGCTCGGTGTTTTGTGACCACCTAGAGGGGTGGGATACGGAGGGTGGGAGGGAGGGAGATGCAAGAGCGAAGAGGTATGGGAACATATGTATATGTATAACTGATTCACTTTGTTATAAAGCAGAAACTAACACACCATTGTAAAGCAATTATACTCCAATAAAGATGTTAAAAAAAAAAAAAGATTTCCCTGGTGATTCCAATGTAAATGAAAGTTTGGGAACCACTGCATTTTGTGGCTCAGGATGTGATGCAGAAGGAGATACACAATGCCCCCATGATATGCTATTACCTAACAATCTCTAAATCTAACTAAATATTTGTTAGAGATATGAGGAATAGAGAAACATGTTAAACAATGACACTATAAGGAAAGAATTAGAAATCCAAAGTGTGGGATATTCCAGGGGGGAAAAATGACGCCTTTATCAACAAACAAATGGTATCTTTAAAAATGTGGGTATGTGTGACCTGGTTGGGGGGTGGGGGAGGAGGGAAGAGGGCCTTTCTTAAAATATACCTTGAAGAGCTGTGCTTCTGGCTATAAAGGAGTAACTTGTATGAGATTAATCCACCCACAGAAAACAATTATAATGTTGCATGAAAAAAAAATGATATTAGCTATTTGAAAGCATTGCAGAACCACCAAGGCAGCCAGGATTCAAGCAGCCTATATTCTGCAGAGAAAGAAAGCCCTTTGACATGAGCCCTATTGTTAGGGCAGCTTTTTGTCCTAAGGGTGTTAGTAATTTGCATTGCAGAAGAGTAGACCAGGTAGAAAATAGCAACCTATAGCTTGCAACAGTTTCTCTGAGTTGAAGAGACAAAAGCTGAAGTTAAGGGCTTCAGAAGCAGCAGCTAGGACTTAAGGGGCTCAGATTTCTGGTAAAGGGAGACCATAGAGGAGTAAGCCCAACATTCGCAATGCAATTTCCCTTCAAGACATCTGCTACACGTGTGGAGTAAGAGGCCAAGCAACCCAGCAAAAATCAATTGCAAAGAGACTAAAAATCCAAGGAGGAATTTTCTTAGTTTAACAGTGTTGGGGAGACAAAAATTGGAAGTTAGGACCTGCTAAGGACAAAAGGCCATGGTAAACACCACAGAAGTTCAGGTGAGAAACCGTAAGGGCCAGAGTTGTTAGGACAAAAGGGAAACAGACCAGGCACAGCTTTGGGGAAAAAAATCTTCAATTCTTGATTAGATCAACATGACTTGCTCAGTATCCAGCTGCCAGATAGTAACATCTCTCTGGAAGAAGAAAACAAATTCCACATGAAAGGAAATACTTTTCTTCAGTATAGAGGTAGTTATTTGGGCAGAAGAAGAAGTTCCCAGATGAATGCACAGAATGCAGGATGGAATGAAGAGTAAAATGTGTGGTAAAATCTAAATAAATATTGATTGTTTAACAAAAATGTCTTGGCATGGGGTTGAATTACTTGGCAACAGTAATACAGAAGACGGAATCATAGTGGCAAATGAATGTATTATAAGTTTCCTGCATCTGAAATAAATACTTAAAAGACTGTCAAAAGGTTATCTTTTGGTGGTCAAAAAATATAAACTTCCACTTACAAAATAAGTCATGGAGATGTAATGTACAAGCATGGTGACTATAGTTAATAATACTGTATTGTATATGTGAAAGTTGCTAAGAGAGTAGATCTTAAAAGTTCTCACCACAAGAAAAATATTTATAACCATGTGTGGCAATAGATGTTGACTAGACTTACTGTGGTGATCATTTTGCAATATATACAAATATCAAATCATTAAGTTGTACATTTGAAACTAATTTAATGTTATAAATCAATTATATCTCCATTAAAAAAGATTTAAGACTGGATTAATAAAACAAAAAATACGAGACAAACGTTAAATAAAGGTTACACAGAAAGAAGTAAAACTGTCTTCATTTACAGATGACATGATCATGTATGTAGAAAAGCTTTAAAATCTACAAAAAGGCTACCAGAACTAATAAACGAATTTGGAAAGTCAAATGATACAAGGTCAAAACTCATTACTATTTCTAACACCAGCAATGAACAACTGGAAAATGAAACAAAGTACAATTCCATTTATTATGCCATCCCAAAACATGAAATACATGCAAAACCTTTGTACGGAAACCTATAAAACACTGTAGAAAGAAATTAAAGAGCTCAATAAATGGAAAGATATAGCATATTCATGGATTGACGGATTCAATATTGTCAAAATGGGATTTCTCTCAAAAATCAATCTAAAGTTTAAATGCAATCCAAATCAAAATCCCAGCAGGACTTGCTGTAGAAATTGACAAACTGATTCTAAAATTTATATAATATGAAACGCAAATTAACTAAAAGAGCCAAGGCAATTTTAATAAAGAAGTACAGAGTTGGAGAACTCACACTACTTGATTTTAAGACTGACTATAAAGCCACACTAATCAAAACAGTGTGTTATTAAGGAAAGGATACATAAGTGAATCAAGAGAACAGATCGGGAGTCCAAAAACAGACTCCCACATAAATGGTCAATTTATTTTTGACAAAGATGCCAAGGTAATTCAATGAGGGAGTAGAGTATCTTTTAGATAATAGGGCTAAAACAACTGGATACCATACTGGGGGGGTGGGGGAAGTGGCAGAATGCTGACCCTGACTTTATACCATACATAAATATTCCATCAAAATAGATCATAGACCAAACTTTTAGAAGATATCATAGGAAAAAAATCTTTGCAACCTTGGCGTACACCAAGATTTCTTAGAAAGGAACTAAAAGCATAGTCATAATTAAAAACTGCTTTTTATAAGCCATTGACATATAAGAGAACATCTGCAACATACATATCTGACAAAGGACTTATATGCAGAATACATAAAGAGCTCCTAAAATTCAGAGGGAAAAAAGAGGCAAAGATTTGAAGATTCTTCACAAAAGAGGTTATGCAGATGGCAAATAAGTACACGTAAACATTGACAATATCATTAGTTATCAGGAGATACAAATTAAAACTGCAGTGTGATAATAGTACAATTAAAATTTAAAAGAGTGACCTTCCCAAAGGTTGGCAAGGATGTAAAACGATTGGAATGCTCATAAATGGATGGTGTGAATATAAAATGGCACAACCACTTTGGAGAACAGTTATATTGTTTCTTTAAAATTTTACACATACATAATGTACAACTCAGACACTTCACTCTCAGGTATTTATTTATCTAAGAGAAATGAAAATGTGCCCACATAAATATCTGTACCACAAGCAGTTTTATTCATAATAAGCCAAACCTGTAAACAATCCAAATATAAACCAACAATGAATGAATACACAAAATGAATAAATAGACAAAATGGGGACTGCCTATATAATAGAATAGTCCTGAGCAATGAAAAGAAACAAACTACTAATACATGCAACCACACAACCAAATCATTATACTCCCTGAAGGAAGCCAGACACAAAAGAGTACATATCATATGACTTAATTTATTAAAAATTCTAGAAAATGCAAAATAATCCCTAGTGACAGAAAATAAATTAATAGTTGCCTGAAAGCTGGGACTGTGGGGAGGGAATGGCTACAATGTGACACGAGGAAACTTTTCAGGGCAATAGAAATGTTCTGTATCTTAATTGTGGTGGTGGTTTCACGGGTGCATCCCTCTTTTAAAACTCACTGAACTACACATTTTAAGTGAGCACAGTTTATTACATATAAATTATACCTCAGTTGAGTTTTTTAAAAGATTTCCCCCAAAGCAACCAGACCAAAAAGCTGATATTCTGTATGAATCCACTCATATGAAGTAAAAAAATAGGCAAAATCAATCCATGGTAATAGAACAGTAGCTATCTTGGAGGGCAGGTGCACACATAATGACCGGGAAGCTTCTGGGGTGCTAGTGATGTGCGCTATATTTATCTGAGTAGTAGTTACATGGGCTGTTCATTTTCTAAGCATTCATCAAGCACTTAATTTGGGTACTTTTGCTATATTTCTATTACTTTGATAAACAAACAAAAAGTAGGGGGCTGTTAGAAATTTATAGGCACAGCAACCAAATGCAATGAGTGGATATTGTATAGCTTGTGATTTGAAAAACTCAACTGAAAAAAATTTTAGAGGGAATGGAGGAAAATTGAACATGGACTATTTATTAGATATTAAAGAATCATCATTAATTTCATTGTATGTGTACTATAGTTACCGCCCTTATCTGTTAAAGAAACATTAAAAAAAGTACTTATAGGTGAAATGGTATGAAATGAAATGGTATGAATAGGATTCACTTTAAAGTATTTCAGGAAAATATATATGTAGTTATTTCCATTTTTTAAAAAGTAAAAGAAATGTAAAGTGAGGGTGAAGTTCAGGGATGCGGCAGAGAGTCAGAGAGGGTGTACAGATATATAACATGCCTATGACCAAAATCCTATTATTTGCACTCTGAAGATTCAGAGTGCAAATAATAGGATTATTTTGATGTGAAAACATTCACATCAAAATGGCTGCATCAAAATGTCGTGCTTCAGAACACACATAGCAAGAAATTTCTCAGGGGCCCAGAAACAAGACAAGCAGGAATAGAATGAAATTTAAAAGAGTTCAATTAGGTTCTGAATGACAGCCAGGCAGATATATGATGACAAACAGTGGCCTTCCTTCCTGTGGAGACTGATCTATTTTGAGCCCAAAGTGAGGAAAGTGAGTGCATATTATCCAGGGTATTTCACCACTGTTCTTCTGGTCCCTAGTTATCTCCATCTGAGAAGCCTACCCAGGTATTGGAAGGGGGAGAATAAAACAGGAGGCAGAAAACAGATGCTGATGGTATCAGTCAGAATCCCAGCAGACAGAAGTCACATTCATCTGCAACTTTGAAGACAATTAAATGAAGGAACTACTTTCAGAGGTGCAGGTAGGGTTACAAGTTAAGGATGCTGAGACACCTGGGACTAGCTGCAGCATGATGCCTTTACCTCCCTGAACCTAAAAGAGCAAAGGGAGGAAATGTGTCACCAGAGCCTGGTGAGATAAGGGAGGCTGCGGCTACCACCATGAGCTGAAGTCATGGAGGGACAGAGACCTTGCAGGAAATACGATGAGAAAGGCAGGCTACAGAGAGAAGAAATACCCTCCCACCTCCCTCTCTCTCTTCCCATCGCCTGATCTCTTTCCAGGATCTCCCAGTGACCAAAACAAACTGGAAGCCACAGTCATGGGAACTCAGGTGATGCATTCTACAGAGGTCAGTCTCCTGGGTCATGAAGCAGGGCAGAGAAGGTTGTCTAATAGACTACCAGCACACTCTTCCAATGGATTACATAAGGTCTTCAAGTCTGCAAAGAGAACTGATGGCCATTTGATAAAATCTCTAATTCAGTTGAATCTATGGCTTTAGATACTTAGTTAAAATGGGAATATTTCCAAGCATTTTCTACAAGGCCCGAGAACAATGAGTAATCAAAGATCATTTCACAATATATACACAGAGCATTTGGTTAAGTAGCCACTCCTGCTCAGACTTGGACTAGTAAAATAAAAATTTTCCTTCTATATAAAACATTTCCAAACTAAATGGACAGAAAAGTAGAGAAACCTGGTTGTATTTTCCATGGAGCTTTAACCATCATTCTATTAAAGAAAATTCAGAGCCAAGTCACCAATGGTGGAAACCCAACTACAAGGACAGATGGGGAAGAGCATCACCTTGTGAGGCTAAGGATGGAATCCTTACTCAGGCCAGTTAGGCCTTATGGACTGTCCTTTCCCTGCCTTCCCATGGGTAGCTCCCACCACTGCCCCCCTTACTCTCCAGGGGTGTGGGGGCCTTTCTTGGCTAGTGATGCCAGCTCTGCTTCCTCCCACCTCGGGCTTTGCATCTGCGGCTTCCTCTACCCTTAACATGCTTCCCTCCCTTCTCTTGTTAACTCCTACTCCCATCTCGTCTCAACTCTCACTTCCCATGGAAAGCTTTTCCAACGTCCCTGATGAGGTTAAAACCCCTAAGGCATGCTTCTGTAACACCCAGAACCTTTCCTTCATGGAAGCACTTTCACATATTTTGGTATGACTGTCTGTCTACCCGGCTGAAGCGTTAGCTCCACATGGTAAGGACTGTGTGTGCCTTTGTGTGCCATCATATTTTCAGGACCTCATGTACTAGCTCATGGGAGGTACCCAATTATGGATGAATGAACGAGTCTTCACTACAAGAGAAATTTTTCCATTCAAGGGGTAGTCTGAATTTTGTTTTATCCTTTTAATAAACAACACAATTTTAGGGTTATTTTCTCCCAGAACTAAATTACAGGGGACTCTCAGTTAGCTGATAGTTCCCCACCCCACTTTTTTTCTTATATCCCTTATAAGAATATAATATTTAATGAGGGTTTTAAAAAAAATAATATATAAATTATGCTTAGGATTCATATATATCCAACTTAATCTCATAGTCCATAATTTGTATAACTGCTGCTCTAAGAAATTACTTATAAGTATTCCAGGAAAGAAAAAAACCACATATTCCGGGACCTATTTACTAATGCATGAAGGTAACCACACAATTCTTTAAGGGTTTTCAACAAGAGTTGAAACCCAAAGGACTTTAGAAATCTCAGTTATCTAGAATGAGTGGATTTACTCTGAATAATTGAGGTTTTATTGGAACTCAAACCCAGTTTAAAAAAAGGTCTTACGGGAATAAAGACACAGACCTACTAGAGAATGGACTTGAGGATATGGGGACGGGGAGGGGTGAGATGTGACAGGGTGAGAGAGTGGCATGGACATATATACACTACCAAATGTAAAATAGATAGCTAGTGGGAAGCAGCCGCATAGCACAGGGAGATCAGCTCGGTGCTTTGTGACCACCTAGAGGGGTGGGATAGGGAGGGTGGGAGGGAGGGAGATGCAAGAGGGAGGAGATATGGGGACATATGTATATGTATAACTGATTCACTTTGTTATAAAGCAGAAACTAACACACCATTGTAAAGCAATTATACTTCAACAAAGATGTTTAAAAAAAAAGGTCTTAAAGTTTTGACTCTCATGGTAAGCAACAAATTCTTCTACAATTTGAACACTTAAATGCCTCTTTTATGGCTAACAAATTTGGTCAAATTTCCATTTTGTTTTATTCCCAATTCAAAATCTATTTGTCACATGTGTCGGGAGCTACGTACTTGTGTATTCTGTCTGGTACCTTATTTATCTCTGAACCCCCATAAAGCTTAGCCAAGTGGATTGCACTTAGACACACTCAGAAAGGGTGTAGTGAATGAATGACAGGAAAGTAGAAAAGGGAGCTGACATTTGTTGAACACATTATGTGGTAGCTGCTGTGCAAGGAGTTTTAATAATAACAGCAATGACAAAGCTTAGTAACTTTTATATCACAGGCGCTGTGCTAATGCAGCATGTACACATTAACCCATGGTCCTCCCAAAATCTAATGAGATAAGTTATTTTGCTCAGACAGAGAGATGAAGTAATTTGTTGAAGGCTACACAGCCCAATATCAGGTAGAATGAAGAAGAGCTGCTCTTAGCTTATCAGGGGGTGATGAACCTAGAATGCCATCCAACCTCTCTATGTTCTGATGTTGCATCCAAATAAGTTCTGGCAATCTCTGCAGCAAAATTTGGTAAATGTTGTTATAAATTAAGAAACTGGACTTGAAATACCAAGAAGATTTCCCACGGTTAATCGTCTAATAAATAATGGAGCAGTATATTTAAACCTTGGTTAGCCTAACTCCATGCTTACTTACACACATGTACAGTTGGATGTTGTCATAATAGTTATTTTAAAGCATTTAACACTAACCCCAAATTCTGCTTGTATTTGGACAATTTTCATACATTTTACTATCAGTTGTTTGGATTCTCCCAAGGTTAAAGAAATTAAAGGACAGGAGAGCTCTTCCTTGTGCTGCTTCTGTTATAAGCTGGCTTTGCTCTCTCTGGATCTGTACCGTCTGGGTATGTATCTAGGAGTCGTGCGTATATCTGGCAGATAGTTAGAGCTCACGCTGAACTCTCTTGGGGAATTTTCATGGACCCTGCAGAGGTTCCCCAGAGGTTCTGGGTTGGTCTCTGTGACACCCTCCCGGGGGTGGGGGAGACTCTGCCTTGGTCCTTGTATGCTGTGGTCTCACAATCCCTTCAGTTACCATACTGGACTAGACTCAAAACGATTGCTCCTTGCCTCTCTCCTCTGCAGAGTCCAGATCTGGACCCTAGGAAACACTCACATATCTCATGCCCTGACAAAGACTGGGAAAGCAGGCCAGTTCCCAAGGATCAGCCCACCCATCCTGCCACCCATGCAGTTGGCCAGCCTGTCCCTGCCTTGCCTTCCTTATTTCTTAGGGTGAGTCAGACCCCAATGTGTGGGCCACTCTAAATTCCTCAGGCTTGATTTAGGCATTGGTCTCCAGGTCCTCCAGCTGTAATAAGTACTATTCAGAGCTCTCTGATTAGTCCTTTTGATGATCCCCTCTAACCTTGGTGTCACAAGACAGTACTCATCACTGTTTCTCCCAAAAGGTGGTGACAACTCACTGCATGACCACAGCTCTCTCCAAAGAAACTTTGTCTCTAATCTCCTCTTGACTCATATATTCAAAAGCCATGGAGCAGGCTCATGACATTCTACATATGGGATAGTTGGTCTTTTGATAGCTAGCTTACAGGTGCCTCAGTGGAAAATGAGACAAGAAGAGATCCATTCTAACATCCTGTTCCCTACCTGGCCCATATATACATGTGTGTATGTGATATTTTATATGCACTTTCTACAACAATTTCAACTAGTTAAGGGTGATATAAGAGCCTTAGCACTCCCTAATTCAACAATAATCTCCAACTTTCACTGATCGCGGCTGATTTGGGTGGTGGCCATCATCATAAAAGATATTATAACCAAAAACATACCTTGAGAATTTTCCAATTCATATGTTCTCCGATTAGAAAAAAATAAAACCTACTTGAAATATGTAGACTTAAAATAGCATTCCAACATATTCCTCACACATTAAATTACTCTCAAATTACTAGCTATTGGTGACATTCCTGATAGTGCCCTAGATTTTTCAACTTTTACAAAAGCCCAGATGGTCAGAAAGATCTTTACCAAATTTGGATCATCTTTTTTAATAGAATGATTTTAAATATTTTTTTTAACAATCAGCTCAGAGTTGTATTTTTAAAAAGCTACTTAGTATTTTCAACTAAGAGAATATGTAATTACCAGAAAAAACTAGCAAATTCCTAGTGCTTATAACCTAAGGTGAGAAATAATGTGGGCCAACAATGTAAAAAATCATATATACATATATATGTATTTTTATACTTTTTAATCACAAAGTAAGAAAAGTGATATTAAATCTAGTTTGGCCATGTTCATCTGAAAGCATTCTGTAAACTGCCTAAGTTTAAAAAAATAATTATCTAATAGTTAAGTTATAGGTCTAATCATCATCCTTTACCTTGGGCTGTTGAAAAATAAAAAACTTTACATTTATTCACAATAAAATATAGATACTTCCAGATTCAACTCCATATAAGATTTTTTCATCCATTTATGCTCAAGGATCTACAACAACTAGATTAATGAGCCAAAAAGTACATTTTAAAGATTCTCTAAAAGGACTTTATGAAAAGTAGAATTTGATTATGTTTTGGGAGGAAAATTTCTTTAACCTAGAGGGAGTCAACAAATATGAAATCAGGAAAAAATATTCAGGTTTTTGAAAGGAAAAGAACCTCACCAATGATCTTAGATGGTGGATGGGTGTAGGGGTGAAATTACTTAATTACTCAATAATTAAAGCTAGAGGGTAAAGGTGGGAGAAAAACACATAAAATAATCATTTCACTCACTTCACCTGGCCTTAATTTAAATCAGAACACTTTCCACCCCTGCACTGCTCCAAACAATTTACCAAAAAAGAAAAATAATAGAGGAAAATATCCTTTTTAAGTAACCCAGAGCACATACAGCAAAAACTGCAATGTTATCATTCAGCAATGATGATGATCTAGTTTATTTTTTAAATAGCTCAGCATTGCACATGCTCACGAAGTGGTCCCAGGTGCAGCAAGAGCTCTTCGTTTAACGCCAACACTGATTTTCCCAGCAGCTTTCCTCTGCCACATCTAATCTTTCATTCATAACCCTATGTGGTCCTCCATAGAAATACCCCTTTAGGCATGAACACCCAGGAAAACACCTCCCCCTGCCCCCCTGTGGAGAGGCATGTAAAAGAGTCGTCCAGTATCTTTACTTTCTGCAGAAGAAGGCAGAAAATATTTCTTTTAGGGTAGCCATCCAATACCTGAGTGTTTTAATACTCCGCAGCAGGTAATTTAATTTATTTTTAGGAAGGATGAGAACTAAAAGCAGCACAAAGAGTAATAATGAATCAGGGGTTAGAATTTTCTCCAAAGTTAGAAACTATAGATATAAACTCCTGAAATCAGGAAGGGCCTCAGCAGTGAGGAAATCATATTGCAAAGAGGGAAATGAGAGAGACGGGAAGTGATGTGCCCACAGCCTCCTAGAAGAATGGTTTCTCACCCCTCAGTCGAGGGCTCTTTCCACGACTGCACGTTTTCCTTTGCCCTCTCCTTCTGCCCCTTGATCTCTCTGACAAATGCTCAAAGCCTCACTTAAAACAGTCCCCTAACAAGGGCTTGCCAAGGGAAGGCAAAGTTTGAGATACAGAGTCCAATTACCTGCCTCTGATTGCTGGATAACTCAAGTCTTCTGGAAACTGACTCCAGCAGCATGTGTTATTTATTTACATCCAACCCTTGTTCTAAAAATAACTGGACATGTTTTGCTGAAATACATGAAACACAACAAGCTAAAAATAAATACAATGGGGAATTATCACAAAGGTGGGGTGGGAAGGATAGGAAAATCTAGCCTATTAAAAGCACCAATGGTGGGATCTTGTGGAAAGGGTAACAAAGTATCGATGTTCCAAAAGCAATCTCCTGGAGAAACTGTCTTATATACCAAGAAAGCAACTTATATAACTGGTGGCTTAACAGCAAATATTACAAGCAATGCAATAATAGTGACCCATCAGAAGTAAGTTGCGGATCAAAATGAAATGTTAGTAAGAGTTTGCGGGGAGGGATGAGGCACAAATTTTCCTTTTAATGTCTTAATATGCAGGTTTTGGATTTCTGAAGCAAGTCATTCCTGAGCCTTGCAAGGTTAGAAAGAGAAAAAAATGGAAGTGAGAGGAAAGAGGAGAGAATTACAGAGGAGGGGGAGGCAGAGGGAACCACGACAGGATGATGTCAACCTAGGCATCATTTGTTAAAGAATCAAAAATAATTTATCGCATAATTGGAGGCTCAAATTCATACCTGAACTTGAACTCAATTGCATTTTTGTTATGTTATAATGCAATATAGTGTATATCAATTGGCTCAGAATTTAAAATTAGAGTCCAATTACCTGTGTAAGGGAATCATAAATCCAACTTGTATTTTTCTAACAGGGTTAACAACTCATGATGCCCGCTTAAACTCGGGAAAATCTATTTTCTGAGCTTAAGAACAATTGCACATTGGTATTTTTTCACCCTGGTCTACTGCCCCAGGTGGATATAGTGACTGGGGGAGGGTAGAAGCCTAAGGCAAAACTAACAAACACAGAGCATTGAATATGCTCAAAACGCCAACCACACGCAGGGGAAACCGGAGTGGGAGCACTTACGTGTAATAGGCAGCCAGAACCTGGACACCTGCTATTTGGTGAAGGAGTAAAAGCAAAACACACTCCTACTGCTTTTCTAGTCCAGCAAAAATTTCCCTGGAGCTAAAGAGTAAGATGAAATACTAAGTAAGGGGAGAGCTTGAACTCCCGTTAACAGCACACCAGAACCAGGCCTGCCTGCCTAAGGTCACAACTGCATGAAGCCCAGAGACTCCCCTCCCAGGGCGGTTTGTTGGCCTTCTGTTCAACTGGAAACATCTGAGGGAACACTGCCTGGAGGGAGGGGGTGGTGGAATAAAGCTGCGGCAATGGCGGCAGAAGTATCAGCAGGAACAGCCTTCATGGACGACAGTTCAGCACTGCAGATGCCTGTGTATGTATCTTATACACACCCAAACACAGATACTACACACACGTGTTATACATTTTGACACTGGAATTCCATTTCCATGAAATTCTGCTTGAGAAACAATTGAACCAGGTTGCAAAGATATACATACAAGGTTCCTCATTTCAGCATTGCTTCTAAGAGCCAGAGTTGGAAGCAGACTAAAAGTCCATCAAAGGGGATGATTTAAGTAAATTTAAGCATTTCACCCTACAGAGTAATACTGTGCTGGAAATACAGATGATGATGTAAAATTCTATGGACATGGCACACTGTAAGATAAAATTACAAAAGAGTGTTACTGGATATATCAATTTTGAGTATAGTGCATGTGTATGTGTGCATGGGTGAAGAAGAAAGTCTGGGAGAAAATGCCCTCACATATCAGTGAAGGTCATTACTGTGTGGTGGGATAAATGGTATTCACTTTTTCAAAAACCTTTTCCCGTGGTGTTGGATTTTTGAGTTTTAATTTTATAAAATTGGCAGGTGTTCCTTTCATAATCTGAAAAAAATACTACAGTATTTTCTATTTTTGGATTTTTTTTTCAAGTAAGGAGGAAGAGTAGCAATATATAGAAAAGGCAGAAGCCCATCAGAGCCCACGAGGCTTTCCCTGCACAAAACACTAGCACCTGTCCCAAAACAGTTTCTGTCTTTACACAAAATTCCACTGACTGTACATTTTATTGAGGAGGGGAAACAAATGCACCAAAGCAAATCATCTGTCCACCTTACCTTTTTTCCTTCTGTGGGAAAAAAAATCTCGGTCTGTACTATGCTTCTGAGAGCAAATGATGTCCCTCCAAGACCCAAAATACAGCTAGAAACCTCGGCAACTGTGCCTTTTACACCGGGCTTGCTGGTTCCTCTGTTTTCTCACCTTCCAAATGGACATGTAAAACTGTTACTTCACAAAGCCAAGGTGCTCTTTTTAAAGCACAGAAAATACCAAAGAAACATACCAATTAGAACACATGCTTCTCACTGAGTCATTTCTGTATCTTAGTTTCATTTGCTCTATATGCCAGGGTAAGATATCTGCAAAGTCATAGCAAAAGAACTAGAAGGACTTTTGAGACCATCCAGTTCAATGCCCACATTTTTCACAAGAGAAAGCTCAGACCAGTCACCAAGTGAGTCAGGCAGGACTAAAACCGAGGGTCTGCCTCCCAGTCCGCTGTTTATCACTCATCTCTAATTTCAGTCAAAGATGCAGCTGTGTTTCCCCTTTCTAGAGAATCTGAATATTTCTTTAGCTAATGTTGACATAAATCAGACTTTGTGAGATAAAGAAACAGAGAGCAAAGTAACATAATACACCAGCTAGCTTTTCCAGATGCATCTGAGAGAGAGTTTCAATAATGGAAAACACTTCATACATTGCTTTATACAGTCCACTCGGCTCTGTGATAGAAAAGGGTAAAAAGTTCAGGGGGAAAAACCATATGGGTCATCTGGTGACATTTTTTTAAAGTTTACTTTCAGAAGCGCATGATTTAAAGTGTTTTTCCCCTCAAAACCAAGCATATTCACTATAAAACACCTGGAAAATACAACAAAATATTAATGAGCAGAAAAAGGAAACATATCATACAATTCTACCAACAAAAAGACAACCACCGTTAAAGTTTTAGGATAGTTCCTTCTAGTTTTTTTTTTTGTTCCTTTTTGAATGGTTAAGATCTTCATACATATACCATTTCCAGATTTTCTTTTCACCTAAATTACACCTAAGTGTTTTAATAGTTCATTAACAACTTATAAGCATCATTTTAATGTATGAACAGTATTTTGTGGTATAGATATGCCAAATTTTATACTTTTTTTCTTTATGTATGTTATTTAGGGGTTTTCTATTATACATAATACTATAATGAGAATTTGAAAAATAAACTGTGATCTTAATTTTCTGATTATTTTCTTAACTTTAATTCCTAAAATGAGGTTAAATATTATAAACATTTTAAAGTACCTGAAAGTTGGTACCAAATTTTGTTTTTTTTACCAAAGGTATATAAAAGTTCCTATCTTATAGTGCTTTTTCGATAATTACCGAATTTTAAGTCTTTGTTAATTTTATAGGTGACACAGATACCTATTTTATTGAATCTCTCTGTCATTGAACAGTATCATATATTCATTACACATTGTGTTTCTCATTTGGAACATCTATTCTTGAGGTCTCTGCCCATTTATCTACTAAGGAAGAAGGGAAACATTTTGATTGAAGACATCCAATCATGTTTTCTTTAATAAATAAAATTAAAATAGAACTTTTAAGCAAGTTAATAGCCTTGCTGAATTCACTAAAGCCTAAGAAAACAAAGACTCCTGGCAAAATCAGTTAAGAGATGTAGAGAAAATAGCACAACACACTTTTTTCCCCTGAGTATATATTATTTGGGCTCCATCAAGTAAGTGATATGTTTGTGCAGCTTTCTGTGACTGCTGATTCCAAGGGTCAGATTAACAAACAGTTGAAAATAAATGAAGAGCTGGAGCATGTGGCATATGAAAATCACAAACTCTCTTTTTAAAAAGAATGTGTTCTGGTTCACACTGGTGTACTAAGAAAATTCATTTACCTCCTCTCTCACCCAAAGTACTTTCTAAATGATACTAAAGGAGCACAAAGGTGTAAACCCATAACCACAAAGAGAACGGGAAGAAGCCATTAGAAGGTGAGTGATTTCAATAAAAGTCTGTTGACTCACAAACCACAGCAAAGGAAACCACAACCCAAAAGGGGGTTTCCACAAAGGAGAAAACAGACCTGCCTGATACTAACCCAGAAAAAACTCAGTTTTCAGAAATAGTGGGTAAAACAGAGGGTGGAAGAGTTGGGTAGAGCTGAAAAGCGGGGTACTAATTACAGGTCAGTATATGTAACATAGACTGCCCTCCCTCCTGGCTCTCCATGTGAGCTGGCCTGAAGCCACCACTAGGTTCAAGGCAGTAAAAACATGTGTGGGGAGAAGTAGGACAGTTATCATGGGTGTTAAAACCTCACTCTTGCAAGTCAAAATCCCCCCACCCCATTCCCATGCACACACTCTAAACTTTGACCCTCCAAGCACACCATTTACAAGATCAATCCACCTGTTGGAAGGGCTTGCAAACAACCCTTCTATTACCTCATTCTTTTACATATAACCACAGATCACTGGAAATCTAATACACCAAGAAAGGCCAGTACAGAAAATAAAGTGAGCAAGCAAAATAGCAGAAAACACGACACCATGCAAATAAGACAACTTAGGGAAAAGATACAAACTTAAAAAAGAAAACCTATTTAATACCCTCAAGAATCACTTGAGGATATTTGGTAACTACAGGACAAAAGCAGAGTTATATTTAAAAGGAATAATGAGATTAAAAAAAGATCCCTTGGGAATTACATGATTACTTAAATAAAAAATTCAATAGACAGCTTAATGGCAAACTTTGAGAAATCTCCTAGACTATATACTAAATGTACAATATGTGAGAAAAAATAAGATATATAGATGATTGATTCAGGAGATCTACATGTGGACTAACAGAAGTTTCAGAATGAGAAAAACAAAACTAGAGGGGAGGAAATTATCAAATAAATTATATAAGAAAATTTCCCAGAGCTAAAGGGACACATGGATCTTTGAAGTATAGGAATCTACTCAGTGTCAAGGAGAATGAACTGTGGAATGTTAGAAAACTGAGGTTAAAGAGAAATTTGCAATAGCCTCCTAAAAAGACCCTCCCCCTAAAAAGGTAGCCTACAGAAAAGGAAGGATCAGAATAACATCAGATTCATCAGCAGCAGTGTTGGATACTAAAAGACAGCAGTGAAAATGATTTTCGATACAAAAGTCCTATTCCCAAACTATCAATCATGTTTGAGGGCAAAATGAAAAACTGCAAGCTTGCAAGGACTCAGTTTACCTCCCATTCACTCTTTCTTGGAAAGTTACTAGCAAAAGTCAGAGGTAAGTCAAAGAGAGAAAGCCCACTGGATCCAGCAAATGGTAAATCCAACTCTGGAGAGCAATATGGGAATCTCAGGCTAATTCTATCCAGCAGGTCTAGAAAACAACCTGTCTAAATGAGAGCAAAATGGAGATCTAATGAGAAAGAGGGAGAACCAATAGAAGAGAAAGTGCAAATACGAGTTTTGGAAAACCTGAAGATATGATGGAGGCACACACTCAGGAAAGGCAAGAGGACATCAGAAATTCCAGTAAAATCAAGCACAGATAACTTTATAAGAAAGACTTAAAATATATATTACACGCACTGAAAGATGGCATGATTTTGACAAAATGACAGAGGAAGAGAATCCATTTGAACCTGATTCTAGACACAGTCTCCTTTGTGTATCACAGGACTTGTGACACTGAAACCATAGAAACCACTTGGGTGTGCAGTAAATAATTTAGCAAAGGGATTTCCCTGGTGGTGCAGTGGTTACGAATCTACCTGCCAATGTAGGGGACACGAGTTTGATCCCTGCAACAAAGACCCAACACAGCCAAAAATAAATAAATAAATTTATTAAAAAAATAATAATTTAGTGAAGTCCTGATGATGCAAATCCTTTTCATTATAATCAACTTTGGAAAAATCAAAAAGAAAGACCTCTCTGGTGACAGAGCAAATGTAAATTAAACTTGACAATGCAAAAATAATGGTACAACTGAATGAGAACTGAAAGTGGAAGAGGGAAAAGAATAGTGAAGAAAGGGGTATGAACGCTCATATCTCATCTATGGTAAGGAGGTAAGAGATGCTGACTAGGTTGATAGACCAGTAAAGAGAGATTTAAATGTGATTTAGAAGTGGCAAGACCAAAGCAACCTAGTGTTAGGTTAGTGTTAGCAACCTAGCAACTTAGGAAGCAACCTAAGTGTCCATCAACAGATGAACGGATAAAGAAGATGTGATTCACACACACACACACACACACACACACACACACACACACACACACACACACAATGGAATACTACTCAGCCATAAAAAAGAATGAAATTTTGCCATTTGCAACAACATGGATGGACTTGGAGTGCACTACGCTAAGTGAAATAAGTCTGACAGAGAAAGACAAATACTGTATGATATCACTTATATGTGGAATCTAAAAAATAAAACAAACTAGAAAATATAACAAAAAAGTAGGAGACTCACAGATACAGAGAACAAATAGTGGTTACCAGTGGGGAGAGGGAAGGGGGAGGGGCAATATAGGGGTAGGAAATAAGAGGTACAAACTATTACGTATAAAATAAGCTACAAGGATATATTGTACAACACAGGGAAGATAGCCAATATTCTATAATAACTATAAATGGAGTATAAACTTTAAAAATTGTGAATCACTATACTGTACACCTGTAACTTATATAATATTGTATATCAACTACACTTCAATTAAAAAATAAATTAATTAATTTAAAAAATTATAAAAAAGAAGTGGCAAGACCAATGGAAATGGAGAATAATGTCATGTTGTTAGTGGGAAAATGTGAAAAGGTGATAGATAAATTCTCTTTCTTAGAAGAAAATCAGTATATAACATGTAAAATTGATAAAAAATTTAATTGGCAATATGGAGATAAAGCCAGGAATGCATTACAGCAGTTGCATTTAGGGAGGGCAATAAGAAGGGGAAAGGGTAGTTAGTGTTGGGAACTGTTCATTTTCATATGTGTTTCTATACTATTTTATTTGTAAGCCATGTGCTGGTTATTGCTTTCATAAAAACAAAACAAAAAAGAAAGTTATGAAAGGAGCAAGTGCACTGTGACAAGCTCTTTTACTAAAAACAAAAATAAATAATTGAGCCTGGATGAAATGTTGTCTTCTGAGTCTCTGGATAACTCTGGAGGAATAGTGAATTTTGTATAACTGGATTTATTTATAAATTTATTTATAAAAAGGAGGGAGCAAATGCAGTGTACGGAAATGAGACACACATTTTTTCCCCAACAGAACAATTAAGCACTCATTAGGACGTAATGACAGGATGACATTCTGGGGTTTGGAGGGTAAGCACATCCCCTTCATTATCAAATCAAAGATTTTCCAGTATCAAGAGGGACTCTTTTCTCTCCTGGATTCTCTCTGCACACACCTCCTCCTTCCCCCACCCCACAAGCCCCTTCATGACCTTAAATAAAGATGAAAATTGAACAAAAGGTTCCCTAGTGCTAATTGCATGTTCTCTAATTTCTAATTTCCTCAAGATTGCTGCCTCCTGGCTGTTTCATATTAATATCACCCAAAATGTACAGCAAGTGCACATTTGAATACCCAGCTAGGTACATTTCCCAGAATGTATTTTTGAATGGGTTAGTTGTGGGAAGGTTGGCAAGATACTAGTGACTCGATGATGGTGCAGTAATGTTACCCACAGCCTGGGTAACATTACTGCACCCTGTGTTCACAGAGAAGGCTGGTTCTGAGTTCAATTACAATCGCTAGCAATTTAAATGATAGCTGCTGTGCTATAATCTAAAATAAATTGCTTTTCTCAAGAAGCCACGTAAGCTTTTGTACTGCAACTTAGCAGAGCTGCTGGTTTTATCTCATCTGAAATTCAAACAGGGTATAAAAGCTAGGCCTCTGAACTCCTGTTTTTACCTTGAA
Organism: Balaenoptera borealis; assembly: GCF_965194805.1. Lineage (NCBI taxonomy): Eukaryota > Metazoa > Chordata > Mammalia > Artiodactyla > Balaenopteridae > Balaenoptera > Balaenoptera borealis. The sequence goes on along the minus strand of NC_138869.1, from coordinate 32,952,278 downwards.
TAGCATTCTTCTACATTCTAGGGCTCTCCAAAATTTCTATCCTGGAACTAGGTTTATTGAAAAGCAACATTCTATTTCCATTTTTTATGCAAGTCATCATTTGGTTTTTGTTTTTCTATTTCAACCTCACACTTTGGGCTGTTTTGAAAGAACTGTATTACTGGGGGCAAGATTTTTTTCTCCCCATTTTGATGGCTAGAAAGCTTCTCTGCCAACATGGGCCAAGCCAAGCGTGGAGACATCGGCACCCAAATGAATGCATGTACCTCTGAAACTCTGTTCAAATTTACCTCCTTCCCGTCTACCCATGGGAAGAGGAAAGAAACAGCCAGTGCTCAGAATCTGAAGTAGAAATTCTGCCTTTCCCTACCCTCACTTCCCCATTAGTTTTGCCCAGAAGTCCATGGACTCAAGCTCACAACTATTTCCCCTGAGCACATTCAGACCCAGTGCCTCTGAAGGGACACAGCTGTCTCAGCATTTCTCTGATAGAGATGGCTTCTGACCCCTTAGATGTCTTTCCACAAATGCAATTAGAATAGTTCCCAATGTTCACTACATTCTTTCAGATTTAGCAAGGCAACATAATTAACACTGCTATTTTTCTGCCAGTCAACAAAACTGCCCTTCCAAGAGATTTTTCATGTTTACAAAAATAATCCACTAATATGTTTCCCTTTCAGATGTTTTTCTTCTATTGAGGTTGAAAGAGCTTGGTTTGGGGTATGCTATACGGTGTGTGCTCACCAGCATTTCTCTGAAAGGGGAAACTTCTTTGTGCCCATCAAAAAGAACAACCAGAAAAAAAAAAAAGAAAAAAGAAAAATGAACACTTTAGACCAATTCAGATTCAAACTTAGAGCCACTGTGAAGTCAAGGAAGTTCTATTTCTTTCTATCACATGCACAGAGCCATGCCAAGGGGGTAGATGTAATGTCCCTATTGAATCATGTGAATCCCGCAGTTCTGTTGTAGGAATTCTCTGAGCTTTGATAACCAGAGACTAAGTATACTGGTTCTCCACCAGGATCCTTAGGGGGAACTAGGAAATGGGGTGGGGGAGGGTGCTTTTTTCAATGTCCCAGTAACTGGGGGGCAATACTGATATCTGGGGGACATTCTAAGTGTTGCTGAAAGTTCTGCAGTGTGTTATCTCCACACAACATAGAATAGAACTGCCTAGAGAAGACAAAATGAGCTCCTTGCCCTGGGTCCCGTGTTTTCTCATTTTGCAAACCCTGGGCTCCTGACAGACAATCAGTAACTGAAGGAATCAACTAGTGGTTTAAAGAAGGTATTGATTCAACAAATACGTATTAAGTTCCTCCTACTGACAGTACAATTAATGCAATATATACATCAGACCATAATCTCCCCTCTAACTAAGCTTAAAATGTCATTTTCTCCATAAAGTCCTTCCTAATGACCTCAGCTATAATTAATCTCTAGGTAAAGAGAGAAAATAACCTATTAGGGTTGTGGATACTGGAACCAAAAATTCTTGGGTTCTAATCCAGATTCTGCCACTGACTAGGCTTGTGACCTTGGACTGGTTGCTTAATCTCACTGTGTCTTGGTTTCCTCATTGGAAAATGGGGATAATATTGCTGTTTGGGGATTAAATGGAGTTATTAATGATATAAATAAATAAATAAATAAAGTCATCAGAACAGTGCATGACACATAGTAAGTGCTCAAAAAGCACTTACTATGGTATATATATTTATAATTTTTAAGAAGTTTTATATACATAATTTTAATTGAAATCATGGTTGAGATAACCGCAGGTTCACATGCAGTTGTAAGAAATAACACAAAGAGATCCTGTGTATATTTTATCCAGTTTCCTCCACTTTGAAAAACCATAGTATAATAGCACAACCAGGATTTGACATTAATACAATACACCAATCTTATTCAGAATTCCCCTAAATCCCAGTTTTACTTGTACTCATTTCAGTGTATGTGTGTGTGTGTTTGTGTATGTATTAAGTTCAATACAATTTTATAACCTGTGCAGGTTCGTGTATCCACCACCAAGGTCAAGATACTGAGCAGTTTTATCACCACAAGGATTCTTCATGTTGTGCCTTTATTACCTCACCGACCTTTCACTTGGCCCTCCCTCACCTCCATCCCTAAGCCCTGGCAATCACTAATCTGTCCTCCATTTTGTCATTTCAAAACTGTCACTTAAATGAAATCATAAAGTATGTAATTTTATCACTTATAGGTGGAATCTAAAATATGATATAAATGAACTTATTTACAAAATAGAAACAGACTCACAGACATAGAAAACAAACTTATGGTTACTAACGGGGAAAGAGAGGAGGGATAAATTAGGAGTTTGGGATTAGCAGATACAAACTACTTTATATAAAAATAAATAAACTAGGTCCTACTGTATAGCACAGGAAACTATATTCAATATCTTGAAATAACCTATAAATTTAAAAGAATATGAAAAATAATATATATACACACATATATAGCTGAATCACTTTTCTGTAACACCAGAAACTAACACAACATTGTAAATCAACTGTACTTCAATTTTTTAAAAATTGAAAAACAAGAAACCCTAAAAAATAAAATATATAATTTATTGGGATTGGCTTTTTTCACTCAACACGACTCTTTGGAGAATCACCCAAGTTGTTGATTGTATTAATAGTTCGTTCCTTTTGATTGCTGAGTAGAATTCCATGGGTACCACAGTTTATTTAACCACTCATCTGTTAAAAACATCTGGGCTACTTGCAGATTTTGGCTACTATGAACGAAGCTGTTATGAATATTTATGTACCAGTTTTTATGTGAACATAAATTTTCATTTCTCTGAGATAAAAGCTCAAGAGTGCAATTGCTGGGTCATATGGTAGTTGTATGTTTAGTTTTGTAAAAAATTGCCAGATTTGTTTCCCAGAGTGGCTGTACCATTTTACATCCCCACTAACAAAGTATGAGTGAACAGTTTCTCTGCATCCTCACCAATATTTGGTGTTGTCATTATTTTTTATTTTAGCCATTCTGGTAGATGTGAAGTGATAGCTCAGTATGGTTTTGATTTGCATTTCTCTGATGGCCAGCGATGTGGAATATCTTTTAGTGTGCTTATTTGCCATCTGTACATCTTCCTCAGTGAAATGTCTGTTCATGACTTGTGCCCATTTTCTAATTGGATTGCTTGCTTTTTTACTGTTGACTTTTAGGAGTTCTTTACATATACTAGATACTAGTCCTCTGTGGAATATGTAGTTTGCAAATATTTTCTTCTAGCCTATAGACTGTCTTTTCATTCTCCTTACATGGCTTTCACAGAGAAAATTTTTAATTTTGTTGAGGTCCAATCTATCTATTGTTCCTTTTATGGATTTATGCTTTTGGTGTGAAGTCTAAGAATTACTTAAACTTAGATCCCAAGAAATTTCTCTTACGTTTATTTTTTCTAAAATTTTTGTAATTTTACACTTTATGTAAGTCTGTAATCCATTTTGAGTTAATTTTTGTAGAAGGTATGAGGTTTAGATCAATGTTATTTTTTTGCCAATGGATGTCTAATGCTCCAATACCATTTGTTAAAAGGCTGGGCTTCCTTCATTGAATTGCTTTTGCTCCTTTGTCAAAAATCATCTGAGCATGTGTGTGGATCTATTTCTGGGTCCTCCATTCTGTTCCATTCCATCCTCTGCCAATACCACATTGGCTTGATTACTATGGCTATATAGTTAGCTTTAGTATTGGATAGAATGATTCCCCCTACTTTATTATTCTTTTTTAAAAATTATTTATTTATTTATTTATTTATTTATGGCTGCATTGGGTCTTCATTGCTGTGAGCAGGCTTCTCATTGTGGTGGCTTCTCTTGTTGCAGAACACGGGCTCTAGGTGCGAGGGCTTCAGTAGTTGTGGCTCGCAGGCTCTAGAGTGCAGGCTCAGTAGTTGTGGCACATGGGCTTAGTTGCTCCGTGGCATGTGGGATCTTCCTGGACCAGGGCTCGAACCCGTGTCCCCTGCATTGGCAGGCGGATTCTTAACCACTGCACCACCAGGGAAGTCCCATACTTTATTATTCTATGCTATGATTGTTTTAGCTATTATAGGGCCTGTGTCTTTACATATAAGTTTTAGAATAAGCTGGCTGGAATTTTGTTAGGAATTGCATTAAACCTTGGATCAATTTGGGGAGGACTTACATCTGTACTATGTTGAGAATGCCAACATTTATTGGAGGGTCTTCTTTGACTTCTTTTATCAGTATTTTGTAATTTTCAGCATACAAATCCTGTATGCATTTTGTTAAGTGTATATCTAATATTTCATTTTCTTTGGAACAGTTGCAAATGGTATTGTGTTTAAAATTTTGGTTTCTGCATGTTCCTTGTTAGCATATAGAAATACAATTACTTTTGTGGATTAATTAATTGCTGAACTCACTTATTAGTTCTGGGAGTTTTTTGTTGTTGTTGTAGATTCCTAGGGATTTTCTAGGTAGAAAATCCTGTCATCTGCAAATAGAGCTAGTTTTATTTCATTCCTTTCCAATCTGCATGCCACCTATTCCTTTTTCTTGCTGTATTACAGTGGCTAGAACTTCCAGTACCATATTGAATAGAAGTAATGAGAGTGAACATCCATGCGTTGTTCCCAATATCAGGGATTCTCTTTTTTTTTTTAATTAATTTTTATTGGAGTATAGTTGGTTTACAATGTTGTGTCAGTTTCTGCTGTACAGCAAAGTGAATCAGCTACACATATACATATATCCCCTCTTTTTTGGATTTCCTTCTCATTTAGGTTACCACAGAGCATTGAGTAGAGTTCCCTGTGCTATACAGTATGTTCTCATTAGTTATCTATTTTATACATAGTATTAACAGTGTATATATGTCAATCCCAGTCTCCCAATTCATCTCACCCACCCCCACCCCCGGTATCAATACATTTGTTCTCTACATCTGTCTCTATTTCTGCTTTGTAAATAAGAACATCTATACCATTTTTCTAGATTCCACACACATGCATTAATATATGATATTAGTTTTTCTCTTTCTGATTTACTTCACTCTGTATGACAATCTCTAGGTCCATCCATGTCTCTACAAATGACCCAATTTTGTTCCCTTTCATGGCTGAGTAGTATTCCATTGTATATATGTGCCACATCTTCTTTATCCATTCATCTGTTGATGGACATTTAGGTCACTTCCATGTCCTGGCTATTGTAAATAGTGCTCCAGTGAACACTGTGGTACATGTGTCCTTTTGAATTATGGTTTTCTCTGGGTATATGCCCAGTAGTGGGACTGCTGGGTCATATGGTAGTTCTATTTTTAGTTTTTTAAGGAACCTCCATACTGTTCTCCATAGTGGCTGTATCAATTTATGTTCCCACCAACAGTGCAAGAGGGTTCCCTTTTCTCCACACCCTCTCCAGTATTTGTTGTTTGTAGATTTTTTTGATGATAGCCATTCTGACCGGTGTGAGGTGATACCTCATTGTAATTTTGATTTGCATTTCTCTAATAATTAGTGATGTTGAGCATCTTTTCATGTGCCTCTTGGCCATCTGTATGTCTTCTTTGCAGAAATGTTTATTTAGGTCTTCTGCCCATTTTTGGATTGTGTTGTTTTTTTGATATTGAGCTGCATGAGCTGTTCATATATTTTGTAGATTAATATTTTGTCAGTTGCTTAATTTGTAAATATTTTCTCCCATTCTGAGGACTGTCTTTTCGTCTTGCTTATAGTTTCCTTTGATGTGCAAAAGCTTTTAAGTTTAATTAGGTCCCATTTGTTTATTTTTGCTTTTATTTTCATTACTCTAGGAGGGGGGTCAAAAAAGATAAAAATACAGAATGCTTCACTAATTTGCATGTCATCCTTGGGCAGGGGCAATACTAATCTCTGTATTGTTCCAATTTTAGCATATGTGCTGCCGAAGCAAGCACTCAGGGATTCTCTTTATCAAGTTGAGGTAATTCAACTCTATTCCTTAATTGCTAACAATTTTTATTATAAATGGATGCTGGATTTTTTCAAATGCTTGTTCTGGGTTAATTGATATGATCATATCATTTTTCTTCTTTAGCTTGTTGATATGGTAGATTACATTGATTCATTTTAAAGTACTCAATCATCCTTGCATACCTGTATTAAATCCCCTTCAGTCATGGTACATAATTCTTTTTACACATTGTTGTACTTGATTTGCTAATATTTTGTTGAGTATTTCTGTGTCAAAGTTCACAAGAGATATTGGACTGGAATAGTCTTTCTTTCTTCCTCCCTCCTTCCCTCCCTCCCTCCCTTCCTTCCTTTCTTTTTGTGGTCTTTTACTAGGCTCATAAAATGAGTTGGGAAGTGTTCCTACCTCTTCTATTTTCTGAAAGAGATTATGTAAAATTGGTACTAATTCTTTTCTAAACGTTTGGTAGACTTCTCCAGTGAAACTGTGTGGTCCTGAGGAGTTCTTGGGGGGAAACTTTTAAGTACTAACTCAGTTTCTTTAATCGTTACTCAAGCTGTCCATTTCATACTGGCTGAATTTAGGTGGTTTATAATTTTTGAAAAATTGATCTCTTTCTTATAAGTAGTTGACCATGTGAATATGAAATTGTTCACAGTGTATCCTTATTTATTTTTTAATGATTGTAGGATCTGTATTTATATCCCCTATTTCATTTCTAATGTTGGCAATTTTGTTATTGTCAGCCTTGCTAATCATTTATCAAGTTTATTAATTTTTTAGAATAACCAACTTTTTGCTTCATTGACTTTATATTTTTCCTGTTTTAAATTTTATGGATTTCTGCTTTTACCTTTATTATTTCTTTCTGTCTGCTTGCTATTGGTTTATTTTTCTTCCTTTTTTATACTTGAGGTAGGAACTTAGGTTATTAATTTGAGAACTTTCCTCAATTCTAGTATCGTATTTAGTGGTATAAATATCCATCTCAGCACTGCTTTAGCTGCAGCTTACATATTTTGATATATTTTGTTTTCATTTTCATTCAGTTCTATGTATTTTTTAATTTCCTTTAAGAGTTACTCTTTGACCTATGTTTAGAACTTTTTCTGTGATCTTCTTGTAATTGATTTCTAGTTAGATTTTATTATAGTCAGAGAACACATTCAGCATGATTTCAATTTTTAAAACTTAAAGGGTTTTTTGTGACCCAAGGTATGGTATATTTTGCTGAATGATACATGAGTGCTTGAAAAAAATGTGTATTCTGCTATTATTGGATGGAGTGTTCTATATATGTCAATTAGATACTATTAGCCCATTGTGATGCTCAGATCTTCTATATTCTTGCTGATTTTCTGCATAGTAGATCTATCTATTGTTGAGATGGGGCATTGGAGTCTCTAACTACAGTTGTCAATTTCTCTATTTCTCCTTCAGCTCTGTTAGTTGGGTTGTTTGTTTTTGTTTGTTTGTTTTTTCCCCATGTACTTTAAGGCTCTATTGTTTGGTGTGTATATATTTAGGATCATTAAATTTTCTGGGTGGGTTGATGCTTTCATCATTATATAATATCTCTGTTTGTCTCTGGATATTTTCTTTGCTCTGAAGTCTACTTTTATCACATATTAATATAGTCTCTCCTGCTTTTTGAAAATTAATATTTGTATGGTGTACTTTTTTCTATCCTTTTACTTTTAACTTACCTAATCATTGACTTCGAAGTGAGTTCCTCATAAGCAGCATATAGTTGGACTGAGTTCTTTTATACACTCTGTCAATCTTTATCTTTCAATAAAAGATTTAGATGATTTACATTTAAGATCATTATTGATATGTTAGCACCTCAGTCTATTATCATATTACTTGTTTTCTATTTCTTTTCTCTGGTTCTCATTCCCCTTATTGGAGGGGTCAGACTTTTCTGATGTTGCCAGCGATACTCCCATTCAATCAGGAAAAAAAATCAAACTCCCTGGGCTTCCCCCTGTCATTAGGTTAGGAGTTAGGAAACACCTGGTCTGGGTGGCTTCTTCTATTGGGAGGGAGGACCCTAGACACCCTGCTACTATGCTGTTCCTCTAGTCCTGGAGTCTCAAACCAGCTCACCTTTTTCTTACCACCTTTCAGAATTCTCATTTGGTTGTCTCTTGCTTCATTTCTAGAGTTCATAGTTGTGCTTAGGAGGAGGAGCAGGGAAAATGGGTCTACATCATCTTTGCTGGGCCAGAATCTCTGCTTACTATATTTTTCATTGTATGTTTCCAGTCAAGTCTCTTATGACCCTTAACCCTTTTTTTAAAAAAATTAATCATTTATTTATTTATGGCTGCATTGGGTCTTCGTTTCTGCACGAGGGCTTTCTCTAGTTGTGGCAAGCGGGGGCCACTCTTCATCGCGGCACGCAGGCCTCTCACTATCGCGGCCTCTCTTGTTGCGGAGCACAGGCTCTAGACACGCAGGCTCAGTAGTTGTGGCTCATGGGCCCAGTTGCTCCGTGGCATGTGGGATCCTCCCAGACCAGGGCTCGAACCCATGTCCACTGCATTGGCAGGCAGATTCTCAACCACTGCGCCACCAGGGAAGCCCCGACCCTTAACCCTTTTGACCTTATACTTATTTGTGTACATCCACAGATTCTAAGATTTGAAACTTCTTGAGAATTTCTCTTTGTATATCTTACAGTGCCTTGAACATAGTGGGTTCTCCCTATGGATGAATAAATGAATGAATGAATGCTTATGTATATTTTCTTTGGGGCTGTACAGTGGAGTAGACCTACATGTTAAGTGCCCACCCCTGTAAATGGACAAAGGAGTAACAGGGAGAATCTTACTCAATGTGATTTACTGAAATATGCCTAAGAACATATGCTCACTTAGTCATCAACTCCCTCAGGTCATCACACTCATTTTTCTGCTTCCAGCAGATCAGAAAATGTAATGCTGGGGCAGGCCTCCCCACCATCACTTCCTTTATTACTCCCCGCAAGCCTATACCCTGAACACACAAACACACACATGCACACACACACACACCCCTCAAGCATCCAATTTTTCAGAGAAGGTAGGAAGTCAAAAGGGGGAACATGTCACATTTTCTTTCTAGAAATGAAACTACTACATCTCCAATAAAAGATGAGTATGAAACACCGATACCTGGTAACAAATGCCATAGAACAATGTTGCTGGGAAACCCCAAATTTTTAGAGCTCATAGAAACATCACTAAAGATTGCATGTAAGAGATAGAGGGCCCCAGGCAGGGAATGCAATGGAATGTAAGGCCAGGTCCCTGCTGAGGCTCAGAAGTAGGAGTGATGAAACAGCAAGCAGGAAGAGACCTTGGGCAATTGAGTTCTCCCACTGAGAAGGAAAGGATTAAAAATAAAGGCTTTAGGATGGAAAAAACTGGATGTCTGACCTCTCATTTAACTACTGGAATCATGCATTGTTATCAATTGGTATGAGCTCTTGGTCTCTTAAGATCCCTAGGCACTCGTATCTCATGTTTGCTGCACATGTGTATCTCCATTTTGGTTTTTGTTTTTTGACAAACAGAAGTTTACTTTTAATGGAGTCAAGTCCACAACTCTTTTCTTTTGTGATCTTTTCTTTTTCTCTTTAAGTTTATAAGGTTCTCTCTCACTGTAGTTGGGACAAATGCTCATTTCTCTTCTAGCTTTCTAATGATTGATTTTATACATTTATTGCCTTAATCCAGAGGGAATTAATTTTAGGGTATGGTGCGAGGGAGACTGTAATTCTTCCAACTTGAATGTATTCTTAATAAGAAAGAATAAGGCTTACTCTCTGGTCCAGTGAATGGACCCCTAGGCAGAAAACCAAGGTGAATCCAAGGCCTACTTCAAGTGTTACCTTCTCTCAAAGACCAAAGTCCTGCATTGCCTGTTAGCCAATTCCTGGAAATAGGTGCCTCATACATTTTATCTAATTTTATAGCTCTTCATGAAAGGAGGTCAAGACTGGCACCAGACACTTAATTGCAGCTAACAGCAGAAGTCCTTAATTCTCTACAGTCACTGCCTTTGAATACTATAATGCTTTAATATCTTTCTTCACTACCATCTCCAACACCTGCACTTTACAAATGATCCTATTTCCCCAACTACCCACTGCTCTACAGTACACATGAATGATGGATAATACTTATCAAGTGAATTACCCAGGCTTCCTTTTCTCACTCCTTTCCCCATGTTCTTGGATCTCTGATTGACATCTAATGTCTCTGCTCCAGGAACAGAGGAGGTCAGATGAGGAGAGAGGGGAAGCTCAAATTACTCCATAATTTTTCTTTTCAAAAGCTCTGAAGATCAATTGGGTAGGATGAATTTTACAATGAGATTTGGAGGTTACATAAACATTTCAGTTGGTCTAACTCACCAGCTTCCAGCAGCACCACCACAGCTAGCCCTTTCCTGGAGGTAATTCCATATTGGTTGTACCCTAAACAATCGGCCCTCTGTATCCACAGGTTCTGCATCTGAGGATTCAATCAACCATGGATCAAAAAAAAAAAAAAAAAAAAAAAGAAATCCAGAAATTCCAAACAGCAAAGGTTGAATTTGCTGCACACCAGCAACTATTTACATAGCCTTTACACTATTTTACAATGAACTACATCTGTCTCTGTGATAGAAGCTGATCTCAGCTCATCAAAGAGCTTATCAAGACCAACAGCATTTAGTAATGACACTGGCTTCCAAATGCGTCTGGATTAGAATAAACTTTCTTTGTACCATTTTTAGCTTCTATACATTTGAATAAAGGTGAACCCAGAGCTAAATGAACTCTGAGAAAAAAATTTCAAAAAAGTTAAGATTAAGCAGAGTTTCTTTTTGGAAGTAGGGGAGGATAGTTGTTGAGGAATGTTCAAGGATTACTCTGCTGCTTTTCAACTTTTTATTATTGATTTTATCTTAAAGGCAAAACACAATACCTAGCTAAGGATTTAAATACAGATAAACAATCTAAATAGGCTGCAGTTAAGTACATTATTCTTCAAAGATCACCTCAGAAAAGAGAAGGTAGCTCCCAACTTGTCACAAATTAAATATGTTTAAGAAAAGCAAGTGTGAATAGCAGCTAAGGATGGGGAGCAGGGAGAGGTAGATTAGAGGCATCAGAGACGCCCTTTCACTTTTGCTGAGATGTTTCCAAATGGTTTGTATATCTAGCTGACCAAAGTGGTACAATTTATTTTCTTAAGTTTATCAATCACTCTGCACATTAATAAATTATAGCTTCACCTCAAGTTTAATTTTACAATGTGCATTTGACCACGTTCAAGATTGCTCAAGAAAACAGCAATCTTGAGAAATGGATGGAAGGATAGATGGATGAATGGATGGATGGATAAGACAACCACTAGGTTCATTGTTTCTACTTATTTGTTCGACATTTTTTTTGAAGTGCTACCAGGCTAGGGTATGGAGGTGAACAAGTTAGAAACAGTTTCATTATGGAGCTTACAGTCTACCATAATAGACAGAATGGAGGACTCAAGATAGGCAAAAATGTCTAATGTGTCACCTAAAGAAGGTAACCAAAATGAGTTACCCAACAACTTAGCATGGCTGCTATCTGCAGTTATATACATGCCAGGCAAGATGAGAAAAGGCCTACAACCTCTCCTGGACATGCTTTGGAGACCAAATAAGTTTGGATCATAACCATCCCTATAAATTCCTACCTGTACCCTTCACACACAAGAAATTACCAGGAGGCATCACTATCACAGATAGTGATCACTATCACTATCACTATCACAGATCCCCAACAAGAACCCATTAATACCACCCAAACAGATAAAACTGTCTAGGCTTGTTTCTGCCTTTTTTGTTATTGTTGTTGTTTAGAGAAGACCTAAATCAGATGCAAATTCACCATATTTCCCTTCAAGGACACTCATCATAAAAGCTGCTAGTGTACCTTTTTTGGCATATAAAATCATATTTGCTAAATCATCTATCTCTTTTGCAACACAATTCTATTTTCATCTAGCAACTGCATGAAGCCAATCTATTGGGCAGAAAAGTAAAAGAAATGAAATATTTACTGTAGAATCACGAGGTGTATTATATATCATCATTCAATGGAATGCAAAATTAGCAAGTATTAGCCTTGCAACTTGATTGGCCATGTAACTGACAGATTTTCCTGTAAGGAGGTCTCCAAAGTACCATCCAATCTAGAGTTTAACAATTTCCAGGCCCTTATCCTGCCCTTCCTGCTGCAAGTTGCACACATGGAATCAGTTATCCACAAGAAAGCCCAGCATGGGGGGGGGGGGGTGTAAATAGATTATGATCCTAATTTGCAAAAGATTTCCAGTTTTCAAGTGTCCCTGATTCTACCTAAAGAGTTGCTCCAGCCTGTGCATGACAGCTGTCCATAATGGAGATAGATAGCCCTTCTTTCTTTTTAAGTTCAAGATTTACCATTTGTTTTTGCTACTCTTCCCCAAACTCTTTTAGTCTCAGACATATTAGTGACACAATAAATAACTTATTGTTTTCCATCTTTAGGACTTTTGTACTTGTCGGTAATATGGAAACCTGTTTTTGGTCCTAAAAAAAATAATCATGTGAAAACTTTCGTCTGTAACATAAAAATACAGCAGTAATCTGTCAATGATAATAACGATGATAATTAGATACTGACTTGTGCTGGTAACTGCGTTAGGCTCTTTTCATTCACTATCTCATTAAAATCCTCACAATTCCTGTATGACTTAGATTACGCCCTGTAGTCCCTTTAAGCACTTTTCATACAGAATTCAACCCTCTATTTCAAGCATAGCCAGAAACTGGCAATACAGGAACAGACAAAGGGAAATGATTCTGTCCAGTTGGGAAAAAAAACCCCACAATCCTCATTAAAACTTAGGCACTTTAGAAAGAGGCCAAAAAAAGCTGTTCATTATGATTATGGAAACAAGATCTGCTCACTGCACTGATTTGAAAATTATAGCAAAGCATTTTTTTTTAATTTATTTATTTTATTTTTGGCTGTGTTGGGCCTTCATTGCTTTGCGCAGGCTTTCTCTAGTTGCGGTGAGCAGGGGCTACTCTTCATTACGGTGCATGGGCGTCTCATTGCAGTGGCTTCTGTTGTAGAGGAGCACGGGCTCTAGGTGCGCAGGCTTCAGTAGTTGTGGCACGTGGGCTCTAGAGCACAGGCTCGGTAGTTGTGGCGCATGGGCTTAGTTGCTCCACAGCATCTGGGATCTTCCCGGACCAGGGCTCGAACCAGTGTCCCCTGCATTGGCAGGCAGATTCTTAAACACTGAGCCACCAGAAAAGCCCAACAGCAAAGCATTTTTTAAATGCTTTAAAATGTAAAACACAATGAAATGCACATAATTGAACAATAAGCTATTATACTAGAATTTAAAATACTTAAAATTATATCCTCCATCACCTAACAATATAGTTGCTAAAAACACTTGCTTTGTAGGTAGAAACTTGTCTTACTTGCTTTGCTTCCTTCTCTGCAATTGTCTTTAATATTTTCTTAACTCTCTGCGAAATGTGAAAGACACTGTGGAAATGTTTTCAGTTCAAGCGCCCAGTGGCAGAGTGTGGCTCACACTGATGTTATGATGGCCTTTTAGCACTGGCAAGGTCTGAAATGTGTAGCCCTCATGTTGACACTCAGTGTGCTTTTCAAAGTATCTACCCATGGTTTGCACATTCTACGGGAAGATATCTGGAAAGTGTCTTAAGGATTTTCCTGTATATCATTTTCTCAAAATTTTTGTATTGAGTTTTGGTATAAATCTAAATTTTTGCCAACTGAACAGTGGCAAGATCTGTATTTTAACTCCTAGTATAATAGCTTGTTGTTCAATTATGTGTATTTCACTGTGTTTTACTAACATTTCAGGAAATTGGCTGGGGAGTTGGATTGACATATTAAACGTTACCATTTTTCTCATTTAAAATAATGGGAAGTTGTCTCCTAGAAAACATTGTTGGGTAAAACATCTGATCATCAGGTACAAATTACTCACATCAAACAAGGGATACCTATATTTTTCCTAGCATGTTCCCTATCTTTTGCTCTTTGCTCACTTCTTTCTTTCAATTTCTATTTTTACACATTTTCTCATTTAATTCTGGCAACATTACAAGGTAGCTAGTATGACCCTATTTTAGAGATGAGGGCACTGAGATTCAGGGAGGTCTGTCACTGGCTGTATTCCTTTCCTTCCTGTGGTTGCTGTAACAAATTACCACAAACTTAGTACTTTTAACAACAGAAATTTATACACTCACAATTCTGGAGGCCAGATGTCCAAAATCAAGGTGTTGGCAGAGCCCTGCTCCCTCCAGAGGCTCTAGCAGAGATTCCACTCCATGCCTCGTCCACCTTCTGGTGGTTGCTGGTATTTCTTGGCGTGGGGCCACCATATCACTCCAGTGCCTCCAAGGTCGCATCTCCTCCTCTTTTGTGTGTCTCAAAGCTCACTCTGCCCCTCTCTTATAAGGATACGTATGATAGCATTTAGGGCTCCCTGGAATAATCCAGAATGGTTTCCTCATCTCAAGAGCTTTAACTTAGTCATATCTGTAAAGAATCTTTTTCCAAATAAGGTCACATTCACATATTCCAGGAATTTGACATGGATACTTTTTTAGGGACCATTTTTCAGCCTGACACACTGGCTCAGTGTCACCCAGCATGACATGGTGTAGATGTTCAGATGTAGGACTTGCAGATTCCAGAATTCATGTTCTTTCTGCTCCATGTGTTGTCTTCCATGATATTGCAAGACCTGTCATCTCTGCCTCTACCTATATCTCAGCCTCCCCTCCATCTGCCTTACCTCAGAGCAAAGTCAATATTCTGCTCCCCCAGCTCCGGGGCCCTTTCCAAGGAGAATCTGAAAAGGCTGAGCTGCCCATTAACAAATCCTGTCATACACTCTTGGCTTCTTTCCCAATACTCAGTCAGCTTCCTGAGTCTAGTTCAAGGACCACACTGGATCACAAAAGCAACCTTGCTTTGAGGAAATAACTATTACCGCTTTCCCACTGATACTGATTTTTTAGTGTCCCCATAACATAACAGAAAAGAATGCTAAATATCATCCTCTTTCTTTTTTCTGAACTTGTTGTCTGCTGTTACTTAGGGAATGAAAATGGACAGAAAAAGGAAACCACACTATGTCTCCTAAATTGTCCTAGAACACATGGTATGAAGGTTAGTCAAAGCCAAGTTGTTTTTTGTCAAGAGATTGCTTGATCTAGAATCCATGTAGGAACTGATGATGTTTCCACCTGCCTAACACGTGGGCCAGTAAGGATCTGCAAAGTGCTATTCTGTACAAATATTTCTCATTCATTCTAGGAACCAGCATTCACATTTACACAGACTACCTGGAATTCAATGTAACCTTTCTTTCCACAATCTACCTAAATATTATACTATATTTTATATAAAATATAGAAACTTACTCATTGTTTGGCCTATTTAAAAAACACTCCCCATTCAAGTTGTCATTCGAATTACACCTACATGAATCATAAATCAGACAAGATGATTTCATCATTTTTACTTAGATAGACATATATTGAAAAGAAATTAAGAGAGGAAAATGAGCTCATATTTACCTTACTATTTTAAGATTTCTAATGTTCTCTATTCTTACCTGAGGATCTGAGTTTTCATCTATTATTTCTTTTCAACGTAAAGAACTTCCTTTAACATTTCTTGTGATATAAGTTAGTCTGCAGGCAATAAATTTTCTCAGTTTTTCTTTAACTGAAAGCAACTTTCTTTCCATTCTTTTTGTTTTTTCCCTTGAGTTACAATATTATACAATGAAATGTTTCAGGTGTACAACACAGTGATTCACAATTTTTAAGATTATTCTCCATTTATAGTTATTACAAAATACAGGCTATATTCCCTGTGCTGTATCTTTGTAGCTTATTTATTTTTTTGAATTTTGAATTTTATTTAATTTATTTTTTTATACAGCAGGTTCTTATTAGTTATCCATTTTACACACATCAGTGTATACATATCAATCCCAATCTCCCAATTCATCACACCACCACCCCACCACCACCACTTTCCCCCCTTGGTGTCCATACGTTTGTTCTCTACATCTGTGTCTCAATTTCTGCCCAGCAAACTGGTTCATCTGTACCATTTTTCTATGTTCCACATACATGTGTTAATATACAATATTTGTTTTTCTCTTTCTGACTTACTTCACTCTGTATGACAGTCTCTAGATCTATGTGTGTTTCAACAAATGACCCAATTTTGTTCCTTTTTATGTCTAAGTAATATTCCATTATATATATATGTACTACATCTTCTTTATCCATTCGTCTATCAATGGGCATTTAGGTTGCTTCCATGAGCTGGCTATTGTAAATAGTGCTGCAATGAACATTGGGGTGCATGTGTCTTTTTGAATTATGGTTTTCTCTGGGTATATGCCCAGTAGTGGGATTGCTGGGTCGTATGGTAATTCTATTTTTAGTTTTTTAAGGAACTCCATACTGTTCTCCATAGTGCCTGTATCAATTTACCTTCCCACCAACAGTGCAAGAGGGTGCCCTTTCCTCCACACCCTCCTCAGCATTTGTTGTTTGTAGATTTTCTTATGATGCCCATTCTAACTGGTGTGAGGTGATACCTCATTGTAGTTTTGATCTGCATTTCTCTAATAATTAGTGATTTTGAGCAGCTTTTCATGTGCTTCTTGGCCATCTGTATGTCTTCTTTGGAGAAATGTCTATTTAGGTCTTCTGCCCATTTTTGGATTGGGTTGTTTGTTTTCTCATATTGAGCTGCACGAGCTGTTTATATATTTTGGAGATTAATCCTTTGTCCGTTGATTCCTTTGCAAATATTTTCTTCCATTCTAAGGGTTGTCTTTTCATCTTGTTTGTAGTTTCCTTTGCTTTGCAAAAGCTTTTGAATTTCATTAGGTCCCATTTGTTTATTTTTGTTTTATTTCCATTTCTCTAGGAGGTGGATCAAAAAAGATCTTGCTGTGATTTGTGTCAAAGAGTGTTCTTCCTATGTCTTCCTCTAAGAGTTTTATAGTGTCCGGTCTTACATTTAGGTCTCTGATCCATTTTGAGTTTATTTTTGTGTATGGTGTTAGGGAGTGTTCTAATTTCATTCTTTTCCATGTAGCTGTCCAGTTTTCCCAGCACCACTTATTGAAGAGGCTGTTTCTTCTCCACTGTATATTCTTCCCTCCTTTATCAAAGATAAGGTGACTATAGGTGCATGGGTTTATCTCTGGGCTTTCTATCCTGTTCCATTGATCTATATTTGTTTTTATGCCAGTACCATACTGTCTGGATTACTGTAGCTTTGTAGTATAGTCTGAAGTCAGGGAGCCTGATTCCTCCAACTCCGTTTTTCTTTCCCAAGACTGCTTTGGCTATTCGGGGTCTTTTGTGTCTCCATACAAATTTTAAGATTTTTTGTTCTAGTTCCGTAAAAAATGTCATTGGTAATTTCATAGGGATTGCATTGAATCTGTAGATTGCTTTGGGTAGTATAGTCATTTTCACAATATTAATTCTTCCACTCCAAGAACATGGTATATCTCTCCATCTGTTGGTATCATCTTTAATTTCTTTCATCAGTGTCGCATAGTTTTCTGCATACAGGTCTTTTGTCTCGCTAGGTAGGTTTATTCCTAGGTATTTTATTCTTTTTATTGCAATGGTAAATGGGAGTGTTTCCTTAATCTCTCTTTCAGATTTTTCATCATTAGTGTATAGGAATGCAACAGATTTCTGTGCATTAATTTTGTATCCTGCAACATTACCAAATTCATTGATTACCTCTTGTAGTTTTCTGGTGGCATCTTTAGGATTTTCTATGTATACTATCATGTCATCTGCAAAGAGTGACAGTTTTACTTTTTCTTTTCCAATTTTTATTCCTTTTATTTCTTTTTCTTCTCTGATTGCTGTGGCTAGGACTTCCAAAACTATGTTGAATAATAGTGGGGAGAGTGGACATCCTTGTCTTGTTCCTGATCTTAGAGGAAATGCTTTCAGTTTTTCACCATTGAGAATGATGTTTGCTGTGGGTTTGTCGTATATGGCCTTTATTATGTTGAGGTAGGTTCCCTCTGTGCCCACTTTCTGGAGAGTTTTTATCATAAATGGGTGTTGAATTTTGTCAAAAGCTTTTTCTGCATCTATTGAGATGATCATATGGTTTTTATTCTTCAATTTGTTAATATGGTGTATCACATTGATTGATAAGCGTATATTGAAGAATCCTTGCATCCCTGGGATAAAACCCACTTCATCATGGTGTATGACCCTTTTAATGTGTTGTTGGATTCTCTTTGCTAGTATTTGGTTGAGGATTTTTGCATCTATATTCGTCAATGATATTGGTCTGTAATATTCTTTTTTTGTAGAATCTCTGTCTGGTTTTGGTATCAGGGTGATGGTGGCCTCATAGAATGAGATTGGGAGTGTTCCTTCCTCTGCAATTTTTTGGAAGAGTTTGAGAAGGATGGGTGTTAGCCCTTCTCTAAATGTTTGATAGAATTCATCTGTGAAGCCATCTGGTCCTGGACTTTTGTTTGTTGGAAGAATTTTAATCACAGTTTCAATTGCATTACTTGTGACTGGTCTGTTCATATTTTCTGTTTCTTCCTGGTTCAGTCTTGGAAGGTTACATCTTTCTAAGAATTTGTCCATTTCTTCCAGGTTGTCCATTTTATTTGCATAGAGTTGCTTGTAGCAGTCTCTTAGGATGCTTTGTATTTCTGCCGTGTCTGTTGTAACTTCTCCTTTTTCATTTCTAATTTTATTGATTTGGGTCCTCTCCCTCTTTTTATTGATGAGTCTGGCTAATGGTTTATCAATTTTGTTTATCTTCTCAAAGAACCAACTTTTAGTTTTATTGATCTTTGCTACTGTTTTCTTTGTTTCTATTTCATTTAGTTCTGCTCTGATCTTTATGATTTCTTTCCTTCTGCTAACTTCGGGTTTTGTTTGTTCTTCTTTCTCTAGTTCTTTTGGGTGTAAGGTTAGATTGTTTATTTGAGATTTTTCTTGTTTCTTGAGGTAGGCTTGTATTGCTATAATCTTCCCTCTTAGAACTGCTTTCACTGCATCCCAAAGGTTCCAAAAGATCGTCGTGTTTTCATTGTCATTTGTCTCTAGGTATTTTTTGATTTCCTCTTTGATTTCTTCAGTGATCTCTTAGTTATTTAGTAATGTATTGTTTAGCCTCCATGTGTTTGTGTTTTTTACGTTTTATTCCCTGTAATTCATTTCTAATCTCAAGGCATTGTGGTCAGAAAAGATGCTTGATATGATTTCAATTTTCTTAAATTTACTGTGGCTTGACCTCTGACCCAAGATGTGATCTATCTTGGAGAATGTTCCGTGTGCACTTGAGAAGAAAGTGTAATCTGCTGTTTTTGGACGGAATGTCCTATATATATCAATTAAATCTATCTGGTCTATTGTGTCATTTAAAGCTTCTGTTTCCTTATTAATTTTCATTTTGGATGATCTGTCCATTGGTGTAAGTGAGGTGTTAAAGTCCCCCATTATTATTGTGTTACTGTTGATTTCCTATTTTATAGCTGTTAGCAGTTGCCTTATGTATTGAGGTGCTCCTATGTTGGGTGCATATATATTTATAATTGTTATACCTTCTTCTTGGATTGATCCCTTGATCATTATGTAGTGTCCTTCCTTGTCTCTTGTAACATTCTTTATTTTAAAGTCTATTTTATCTGATATGAGTATTGCTACTCCAGCTTCCTTTTCATTTCCATTTGCATGGAATATTTTTTTCCATCCCCTCGCTTTCAGTCTGTATGTGTCCCTAGGTCTGAAGTGGGTCTCTTGTAGACAGCATATATATGGGCCTTGTTTTTGTATCCATTCAGCAAGCCTGTGTCTTTTGCTTGGAGCATTTAATCCATTCATGTTTAAGGTAATTATCGATATGTATGTTCCTATGACCATTTTCTTAATTGTTTTGGGTTTGTTTTTGTAGGTCCTTTTCTTCTCTTGTGTTTCCCACTTAGAGAAGCTCCTTTAGCATTTGTTGTAGAGCTGGTTTGGTGGTGCTGAATTCTCTTAGCTTTTGCTTGTCTGTAAAGCTTTTGATTTCTCCATCAAATCTGAATGAGATCCTTGCCGGGTAGAGTAATCTTGGTTGTAGGTTCTTCCCTTTCATCACTTTAAGTATATCATGCCACTCCCTTCTGGCTTGCAGAGTTTCTGCTGAGAAATCAGCTGTTAACCTTATGGGAGTTCCCTGGTATGTTATTTGTTGCTTTTCCCTTGCTGCTTTCAATAAGTTTTCTTTGTCTTTAATATTTGTCAGTTTGATTACTATGTGTCTTGGCGTGTTTCTCCTTTGGTTTATCCTGTATGGGACTCTCTGCGCTTCTGGGACTTGGGTGGCTATTTCCTTTCCCATGTTAGGGAAGTTTTTCAATATAATCTCTTCAAATATTTTCTCGGGTCCTTTCTCTCTCTCTTCTCCTTCTGGGACCCCTATAATGCGAATGTTGGTGCGTTTAATGTTGTCCCAGAGGTCTCTAAGGCTGTCTTCATCTCTTTTCATTCTTTTTTCTTTATTCTGTTCCACAGCCGTGAATTCCACCATTCTGTCTTCATGTCACTTATCCATTCTTCTGCCTCAGTTATTCTGCTATTGATTCCTTCTAGTGTAGTTTTCATTTCAGTTATTGTATTGTTCATCTCTGTTTGTTTGTTCTTTCATTCTTCTAGGTCTTTGTTAAACATTTCTTGCATCTTCTTGATCTTTGCCTACATTCTTTTTCCGAGGTCATGGATCATCTTCACTATCATTATTCTGAATTCTTTTTGTGGAAGGTTGCCTATCTCCACTTCGTTTAGTTGTTTTTCTGGGGTTTTATCTTGTTCCTTCATCTGGTACATAGCCCTCTGCCCTTTCATCTTGTCTATCTTTCTGTGAATGTGTTATTTTTCCCACAGGCTGCAGGATTGTAGTTCTTCTTGCTTCTCTGATGTTTGTTGAATGATTAAGTAAACCCTGAAACTTTTGAATGCTTGAAATTATCAAGTGTACCGCTAAGAAAAATGAGGATTTATCAGTTTTATTTCTGGACTCTGTAAATCTGATCTTGGATTTTACCATTACTTAGTATTAAATATTAAAATATTAAATACTTAATACTTATTAAGCATTGTTTTATATTACATGTGTTGTCTTTCAAAAGTATAGTTTTACATTTGTATTCAGTGTTATAATTAAAGTTACTATTGTTTAAATCTCACTTTTAATTGGTTTCAGTATTAATGGTCTATTTCTTAATATCATTTACTTCTGTTACTTAATTCTTAAGTTTGTTTTCTCTCACCTAGCCCAGTGCTTCGTAAATTTTATTGCATGTGAGAATCTTCTAGAAAAACTGTTAACACAGAAATAGCTGCATTCCATCCGCAGAAATTTAGCTTCAGGTGGTTTGGGGTGGACCTGAGAATCTGTATTAGTTTCCAGATATTGTTGATGTTACTGAACCCTGAACCACACTTTGAGTAGCACTGACCTGGCCTATATCCTCAAGCCATTTCCCTAGTAAAGAGGTTTTATGTTTTCTTTTTTCTTGCATATTTGAGAATTTCTTTCTGTTACTTTAACAAGTGAAAGACAACTTGACTATATTTACCTTTCTTGGGTACACCCTTGTAAACTGTTCCAAGCAAATTGTTATAGATTTTATAGCAAGAGCACCTATTATATAGTGTGAAATTTAAAAACAGACAAAAAAGGCAGTCTGATTGTTGCTCCTTTGCAAGGTAAATTGTTTTCTTTGCCTGCATATTTAAAGGATTTTTTTCTTTATTATTGTAATTTTTAAAAAAAATTGCCAAGTTGTAATGGTATGGAACCCTTTTGATTAACGTTGCCTGAAGTATGGAAAGTCCTTTCAATTTGCGTACTGAAGCTTTCTTGGTTTTGTTTTTATTTTACCCCAAAAGAACTTTTATTAATTTTTGATTATTACTTGTGTTCCAATTATTGCTGCCTCAAGAACATCTATAATTCTTAGATTTTGTCTAGTGTTTAAGTCTATGATCTCTGTCTTCTATATTTTTAATCTTCTCTATTTCATTAATTTTTATTGTTCTTTTCTTCTTCATTTTGATAGAACGTAACAATTTTCCTTCAACAATAGTGATATACATATATTTTAAATGATAATTTTTTTTTCAGCTTCTAATGCGTATTCTAACATGGCATTCTGGTTTCTTTACCATGTTTTCTTGACTAACCTGTCTCCTTTTCTAATCATCCTGCTTTCTTTTAGTCTAAACTTATTTTCTCGTTTATCTTTCTGTATCTTAAAGTTATTGAGGATGTTGAACTTCTAAAAATTCTTTCATATTCCTGTGGCAAATCATCCTGGGAGGTCAACTGTTACTCTTAGTCTCTTAGACACTGTTCTCTTTTTTGTGTCCATCATGATTTTTTAATTTTAAATTTACCGTGAAAGAGCCAGTGTTTGTCAAGAAAGAGATGACGATTGTCTTTACTTATGTGTCTTTAATTGAATCCCCTACTGGTGGATCATAAGTTGGTTTACAAAACTTATATCCCAATTCCCAGCCTCTAGCAGGTTTTCCATCTAGTGGAGCTCTTTGGATTTATGTAGAATCTTCTAGCTCCACTGCCTAGATCTATGTCCAATCTAAATACAGAAAAACAAACAAACAAACAAACAAAAACCCAAGAATCCACAAGGCCCCCTTCACTTTTAGCATAGCTATGGAACTTTACCTATGACAGATATTGACAAACGTACTTCCAAAAATATTATAGTCACATGTAGTAGGCAGAATAATGTCTACATCCTAATCTCTAGAATCTGTGAATGTTAGGTTTACATGACAAAGAAGAATTAAGTTGGCAGATGGAATTAAGGTTGCTAATCATCTGACCTTAAAATAGATATTCCACTATTACTCAGCTGGACTCAATATATCTCAAGGGTCCTTAAGTATGAAGAGAGAGAGATAGAAGAGTCAGAGTGATGCAACATGAAAAAGACAACTGGCCATTGCTGGCTTTGAACATGGAGGAGGGCCACAAGCCAAGGAATGTGGGCAATCTCTAGAAGCTGGAAAAGGGAAGGAAACAGATTCTCTCCAGAGACTCCAGAAAGAAATGCAGCCCACCAACACCTTGATTTTATCCTGATGAAATCCAAATGCATTTCAGACTTCTGACCTCCAGGACTTTAAAATAATAAATCTGTGTTATTTTGAGCTGCTATGTTTGTGGTAATTTATTGCAGAAGCCATAAGAAACTAACACATGACCATCTCTTTGGTCAATCACTATTTGCATTCTCAACATGAATGTAGAAATTCAAGTCTGCATTAACAGTGGTGCTTCAAAAGAGTACTTACATTGTGTAGGAATTCTCATTTACTTTTGTAATTACTCTCTGTATACTTCTGAACCAGGGGAAAGACTGCAGCCAAAGGACAAAGGTCTTTCCTCCTTCTAGTCATAGCACAAGGGAAACATCAGGTGAAATATATATAAATATATATATATATATATATATATATATATATATATATATATATATATATATATTGCTATAGAGGTGTCTAATAACTAGAAGTTTGGTGAAACTAAAATGAACAATTTCACCTGATGTTTCCCTTGTGCTATGACTAGAAGGAGGAAAGAGTATTTTTATAGCAAATTGGGAAAAGTTATATTAGAGGCTAGTATCAGGCATTAATTTAATTTCATGTATTCTTAAATCTCTTTTTGGGTAAGGTGCTGATCCTACTAACTCACTCCTTCATGCGTGAATACAAACTTGAGAAATTATAGTTTTATATAAAGGGAGCATGTTTTTCTAACTATAAGAATTCTTTTTCCTTTAAATTGGTAGAACCATGGCCTATCTATTTAATTTTGTGCAGCACTACTTTTCCTTGGGGAAGAAGTAAAAGATTACATTTTCAAATGTTTCTCTCTCTCTAAATAGGAGGCTACTAAGACTGAGATTTCCATATATCTTGATCTGCCCAAGTAGGTATCTCTCTACTCACTGGTCTCTGGAAATCACCATGTTTACCCAAGCTTTAATTCAAGAGGCTAAAGTCATGGGTAAATATTAAGAGGAAATTGACAAAGGCATATTAAGCTGTAAGGAATAAACTATACTGTCCTAAAAGAAACATATTATTACAGAGTTAACACAGCACCACTTTCTACCTTGCCAGTATTGAAGGCCACATGGCAGCCAGTACTCTTTACATGACCTTGCTTGCCCTGAACAATTTCTGCACAGCAGATAAAGGGCCAAAGCACAACACAGTTCAGTGAATAGCATAAACTCATTCATCCATATGTACTAGATCTTACACCATCAGGCTTCTCACTGCTCCTACTATATGAATCACCTTATCCTTGCATGCTGGACACAACTGTTCTAGATGTATAGTTCTTTAGCTGGACCAGCACTGAATCGAGAGAAAGGTCCTCTACTATTAGTCTGCAGTAGGGTCTAATATTTCTACCATTGCAATCATCAAACAAGACAAAGATTTTGTATCTCCAGGAGGATTAAGTCAAAGCATAGATAGATTGACCTAGGAGGAGAGCCACTAGTCTTTGTCAGGTAAGTATGATTACTTGATGGCATTCATTGCTTAGGCGAGTTGCAAAGAATACTGCGAAAATTAAGCAGGCTAATTTGGGAAGGACCAGAAGGCAAATTTGAGAAACATTAGGATATGGGTAAGGAACACTAAGATACTAAATTTTTTGTGAGTATGATCCTGCCCTGGTAGAGATAACTGGTGGGCTCCTCAAAATATAGATATTCTCTTGGTAGTGTTAGCCAATGTGAACCCAGCATGAAGGAAAATGAAAAGCATCACAACTCTTTAAAAACAAATATTTTCATTTTTATGGGAGACTATGAAACAAGTGGTTAAGCGCATGGGCTCTGAAGTCAAACTACAAAGGTTCAAATCCTGGCCTTGCCCCTCACAGGAATGCTATGTAACTTTCTTATGCCTCATTTCCTGCATACGTAAACTGGGGATAGTACTGTTACCTCTTTGGCTACTTTTGGAGCATCAGCTATGCTAAATATGTAAAGCTCCTAGCACAGTGCCTAACACCTAATAATAGCTGCATATAACTGCGGCTGCTAAGGAGAAGCTGCAAAGCCTTCTGGGTAAGAATAGGGACTCTGGAAGAAGACTGTCCAGGCTCTGCCATTTAATAGCTGTGTGATCTCAGGCATCTTATTAACTCTTTTGCACTTCACTTTCCTCATCTGTAAAATGAGAGTAATAATAATAATCATACCAGGGTTATTTTGAGGATTGAGTTAATATTTTTTAAATGTTTAAAAGAGCGTCTGGCATATAATGTGTTGATTAATAAATTATTCAGCTCTCTTCAGTTTTAAAACTGTGATCATGGGGCTTCCCTGGTGGCGCAGTGGTTGAGAATCTGCCTGCCAATGCAGGGGACACAGGTTCGAGCCCTGGTCTGGGAAGATCCCACATGCCACGGAGCAACTGGGCCTGTGAGCCACAACTACTGAGCCTGCGCGTCTGGAGCCTGTGCTCCGCAACAAGAGAGGCCGCGACAGTGAGAGGCCCGCGCACCGCGATGAAGAGTGGCCCCCGCTTGCCACGGCTAGAGAAGGCCCTCGCACGGAAACGAAGACCCAACACAGCCAAAAAACAATATAAAAAATAAATAAATAAATATTTAAAAAAAAAAACAAACTGTGATCATGGAAAACCAAGGTCTCTGTAGGGTACGCTGCGGGGGTGGGGGGTCCATGTGGTAGAGTAAAGATAAGGAAGGTAGAGCCCAACCCCACTCTCTATTTAAGAGTAACTCTATTTTACATATTGAGCTCTTGGGCAAGATTTTCTTTGAGTAAAGGTTCCTACTGTTTTAAAAAAAAAACAGGAAAAGGAAAAAAACAAATAAAAAGGAAGGGAAGTAGAGAGAGAAGGAGGGAAGGAGGCAGGAGAAAAGGAAAGAAGGAAACAAACCGTGGTCCTATACCAATGAGCCCTCATAAAAATATCTATATCAGTCCAGTTTTTACAAAACATTCAATGTTTTTATATACATTATCTAGTGAATTTTACCAGATCATTTTAAGGTTCCTTCTAGGTAGAAAATTCTCTGAATTTCAGTAAATTCAAAGACATACATTCCCAAACTTCTTTAGGGTAAACAAAAATCTCAGTAATTCTAACTTAATATGCAAATCATGAATATTCACCACAGTCAAATGAAAAATAAATCACCCCTGAGTTCAAGTGCTTGCCATGCAAAATTGCCTATTTCCTAGAACATTCAGAAATCTGTTTTTAAATTGCTTTTTATTAATTTTGCTCTCATGATGGTTGCTCTTCAAAGCAACCTGGAAAATGTGCCATCTTCAGCATTAACGAGATTAAGGAGAAATGAGGAAAGCACAATATGATGCCATTTACAAAAGGAAAGAGAGTCCATGGATCAGAGGTCTGGGCACTGGAAGACGTCTTTTAAATGTCACTAGACAAAATTTATGATATAAAAGGGAATGTTCCTTCATCATTCTGAGTATTGTTATCTACATGAATAATAAATCAAAAGGCTCTTTATCCATTTATGGCTGAACATTATGACCTTAGATAGATTGGTGATGTGATTTACTCCACTGATATCAATGAAACTGAAACCCAGTGAAAATACCACTGGATTGGCCCAACATTCTGGAAAATCAATGAGGCTTGGGAGAACGGTTTGAGGGGAGAGTATTTTAAAAATGCAAATATTTTGGCATGGTTAAATCAGTAAACTCATTAAGATTTCTTTTAAATAACTACCCTTCAGTCTTTGCTACATAGCAAACCCAAGTACATTCAAGCTTAACAGGGTTGTCTACTTCATAATTTTATGGAGAGATATCACTAGTATTTATCCCCAAATTGTTTGAATTATTAATATTTTACTTTTAAAAGATGAATGCAATGTGATTCCATTTATATGAAATTTAGAATATGCAAAACTTATAGTGATTAGAAGTATACCCATTGGTGATAAAACTATGAAGAAATGAAAGGAAATGACTATTGCAAAGAACTCGATAGTGACTACCTCTAATGTGGTCAGAGAGAGGACTGAGATTGGGAGGGTTTTCCCGGGACTCAGAACACCGAAAATATTCTATGTCTTGACCTGAGTAAACCTTGACATGAGTGTTCATTTATAATTATTCATTGAACTGGACATACATGTCTTATGTACTTTACTTATATCAATTATATGTCACAATTTTATTTAAATAGGATATTCTATTCTGAGGTGACTCTCTAGTCTATTACATAGGTCACGCTTAATATTAAAAAAGTATTCACTGTTTATTTGAAATTCAAATTTAACTGGGGGTCCTTAATTTTATCTGGCAAACTTACCCCACTCAGAATAGCAGTTAGACTACAAAAACTTTTTTTTTTAAAAAAAGGGCAAAATAAACCACAGATATAATGCGTTCTTAGAAGTCTTGGTCATTCCTGTTTTATATTCTATTAATATGATAAATCTGTGTCTCATGGCTTGTGACCACCCCCCAGGGTTCTTGGGTCCAGGGACTATAAACAAAAGTAGGCTACATAGATGAAAGTTATAGTTTGCTTATAGGTAGGCAAAGAAGCTGACCTTTATAAACACAGCCATGCCTTTAAGAAAGGAGAACTTCAAGTCAGAAACAAATCTGAAAAAAATTTAAGCTGTTCTTTTTTTTTTAAGCAATGATTTGCCTTTTATTACATGCATTTGTTTGCACAGGAAAGGAAAAGACAATCAAATAGGTAAAATGGATGCTATATCGCTCCCTCATACATGAAGAATTACACATCTGTCTAACAATACTAACCACTCTGAAAGATAATTATGGATCATTGCTTTAAAAAATATCCTGAATTGCCTGCAGAAATGGCAAGGAGAATTCAATTAAATTATTTGTAAAAGCCAGAGTCTTTTTTTCCTATCCATCTGCTACTTGAAATGGGATGACCTTTCAAATAGTGCTTGCCAGTTCTCAAAGCAAACTCTAAATAAAGAAGTGGAATGTGCCTTTTTTTCCCCTCTCTACCAGGTTCAGCATAGAAAGAGCATTTGTACTGACATTCTACACCACTCAAAAGAATGCAGATTTGGCTTCTAGAACATAAAAGAGGCATTTAAGGAATATCAATCAGGCTCTGTCCCGATGCCTTCAGTCATGACATCTGCCTTCTAGCAGAAAGGTGTGCCGCTTCCCAGATAAGTGTTTGAGAACTAGCTACATGAACTCATTTACTCCCTGGAGAAAAACTGGAAACCCCACCCCCAAACAAATGGTATAAAGCAAACATGTAGTGAAGAATCCCTTATTAAGCTGCCTATGGCAGGAGAGCTAATTCAGAAAGGTCAAGTATTTAAGTAACAATAGACTCAAAACAGACCTTCCAAAGGCCTCTCCTTAGGCCTTGTATTATCAACTAACAGCTTGTACTCTGAGACTATTAACAGCAGTGTTTTCTTCACTGAGTCTATATATATTTTTTTACCTTGTTTTAGTGGTCCCCCTGCCCCTCTTAATTTTTTAAACATTTCCAATTTGATCTTTCATGTCTTTTTTTTTTTTTTTTAATCAGAATGTCTTAAGAGATTCAATGAATAGGAAAAGTACAGCAAGCACATTTCTAGAAGTTAAAAAAAATACAGGAAAATATAAAAGATAATTATCACATTACCCAGAGAATACCACTACTAACAGTCTGGCGTGTATATTGCCATTCATTTTAATGCATAAATATATCTAAAGATTGGATCATACTATGTAACAACTGTAATCAACTATTTTATGCATATCTCTCTATGTCATAAATGTGTGGAAAGGGAATGTTGCCTGCCATTCCAGTAAACAACGAATGTTGCCCACAATGTTTGCTTTAGTGGACAAATGGAGATTTACATCATCGTTCATGAATTTTCATTATAACTATGTTACTTTGTACGTGTGGCTGTATGTGTGTACACAGTTGTAATACAACTTGTAAGTGAATTTATTTAAATGCTCAACTATTTATGAATATAGAGATTTACAGCTTTTTTCATTATTATAAACAAAGCTGTAGTGAACATCCATGTGCAAATCTTTACAATTATTTCCTTAGCATTACTTTCTATAAGTTGTACAGCTGGACAGGAAAGTATGAACATTATCAAAGTTTTTAAGTTAATATTGCCAAACTGTCCCCCAGAAGTGTTGTACATACTCAATGTTTAATACTATAAACTCTGTATAACATTGAGAAGTATCAATTTCTTGGACAACTGACAATCTGAACAAAATCTCATTATTGCTCTACTTATCATTGTTTTGATCACTAATGAAGCTGAAAGTTTTATTGGTGTTTTTGTATTTTCTCCTTTGTGAATTAACATTCAAATATTTTGCCCATTTTTTAAAGAGGTAAAAGCATTATCTTAAAATACAATAAAACCATGAGGATTTAAGATTAGTCCATACACATATAGAAGCAAAAACAAAAAAATGCTAAAGAGAATAATTATTTCAATTTTAAAAATAATATATCCTCAGCAAAACAAATAAACACATACATATGTATGTTAACAAATATGTTTCTGTTTAAACAAATAAAAACACACATACACACACACATAAAATAAACCAATACTTTCCTCAGCTCTATTCCCAATCCCATTTTCCCATGGTAACTAATACAAAACAAAAACAAAAAACACAAACAATTACTTGTTTATCCTTCTACATCTTTCTCTAGCTTCATACAAAATATATACAAACAGATTTGTATACAGAGCCACTCTTCTCTTTTTCATTTTAATGGGCTCATACTTTCTCGATTACTCAACCAAATGACTATTTACTTACTTTATCATGGACATGTTGGATATCACATATAGATCTACCTAATCATTTTTATTCATTGCAAAATATTCCACAATACAGTTATAAATATGTTCAATAATTTCCCTATTAATGAGTTATTTTTTGGTTAATGCTTTGTTTTGCTTTTGCCACTACAAACAATGCAGCACACATCCTTGACTAGACATTTTTATATGATAAAGAATCCCAATAGTAGAGGTGCAGTGTCAAAGAGCAGGTATACCATTAATTTTGATAGCTACTTCCAGATCTATCAGGGTATGAAAACTTTTTTACTTCCTCATTATAATATGAATTTGTATTTCCATGACTACCTAAGTCTTTGGTCATTTAAGTTTTCCCTTTTGTGAACTGCAAATTAATATCTAGCCAGTTTTTCAAATATGGTGTATAACTTTATCTCATCAATGTACAGGAGAGTTCCTAGTTTTCTTATGTTTATATCTTTAATTCATCTGAAATTTAAAAAAATTTTACAGTGAAAATAGAAGTATATAATTTATAAATTACATATGAAAAGCAGTCTATACATCATTTATTAAATAGACATACATTTCCCACTGAGTGAAAAAGCCACTTTTACTATATATTTGGCTCATTACTACATATTTTGATTGGTTTCTGACTCTTTTTTCTACTCCAGTGATCAATTTTTCTCATGGCCAATAACATACTGTTTTCATAACAGCAACTTTATATTAAGTTTTAATGTCTAGAAGGAAGAGTCAAAATAAAAACCTGTTGCCATTCTGACTGGAATTCCATTAACATATGTGTTATTTTCGAAAGGAATGACATCTTATAATATTTGGAAATATTATAAAATATAGTATGACTATTTCTTTTCTTAAGTTTATTACTAAGAATTTTATATTTTTTTGTTCACATAAATGAATTTTTTTCTATGTCTATGCAACTGGTTATTGAAAGTATAAAAGCTTTGCTTTTTATATATTTACCTTATGGCTATCCAGCTTATATGTTTTCTTAGTAATAGTCTGTAACAGAGTCTTAAGTTTTCTAGCAACAAATTCATATCATCTGAAAATGAAGATAACTGTGTTTGATTTTTTCCAATATTTATATTGCTTAATTTTACTGTTTAATTACATCATATAGAACCCACAACACAGTGCTAAGTAACAGTGTTGACAACAAATATCCCCCTGCATTTTTTCTGGTCTTAAGAGAAATGGATTTTAAATTTCACTGTTTAATGTAATGTGATGATGGGTTTTTATAAATATTCTTTATTATGTTTCATTAACTTCCTACTATGCCCATTTTATTTAGAGAGTTATTAGAAATTCCTAATAAATTTTATCAAATTCTTTTTTGGCACGTGTACTGGGTTGAAGAGAGTCCCCGCAAAATTTATGGCCACCTGGTAACCTTATTTTGAAATGAGATCTTTGCAAATGTAATTAGTTAAACTAAGATGAGGTCATACTGGATTAGGGTGGGCTTTAATCCAATGACTGGTGTCCTCCTAAGAAGAGAAAATAGAGACATCAATATTCAAGGAGAACTCCATGTGATAACAAAGGCAGATAAGGAAGTAATCTGTCTACACGCCAAGGAACACCAAGGACTGCCAGCAACCACCAGAAATCAGAAAGAGGCAAGGAAGGATCATCCCTTAGACTCTTAGGAGAGACCTTGATCCTGCTGGCACCTTGATTTCAGACACCTAGCATCCAGACTGTGAGAGAAAAACATTTCTGTTGTTTTAAGTTACCCAGTTTGGTAATCTGTTACAGCAGCCCTATGAAACTAACAAAGCGTGTATTCTTATAATCATATTATTTTTATCTTTTAATCTGCTAATGTGATGAATGGTATAGATAAATTTCCAATTCTGAAGCAGCTGATAATTTTTGAAATAAACCTGATTTCAAATATTTTTTATACTTTTATAAGCAGATAGACTTTAGTTGCTACTTTTTAATTTATATATTTCTGTATACAAAAATAAAAGTGGTACAAAATATCTTTTTAGAGCTATCTATATTAGGTTTTGATGTAAAGTTATGCTAGATTTGTACAATCACTTGAGGCCCCTTCTTTCGTTCTCTATATTCTTAATTGTTTGATAACCATAGAGAGTATATGTTTTTAAAGCTTAGACTTAATTTAGCTGTAAAACTATTTGGGCCTGGTGCCTTTTTTAGTGGTATATCTTTAACAATCTTCTACTTTCTTCTATGATTATTATTATTAAAATTTTTTACTTTTCTTACATGAATATTGATATTGTATACATTCTTAAAAAATCACTATTTCTAGATTTTCAAATGAATGGCTATAGAATTTCTTCAAAAAATCTAACGATATCAGCATCTTTTGATAGAGTTGACCAAGAAGCTAGGAGAGTACATACCCCTTTCCTTTCATACCACTACATGTGGACTGAATCAAAAGAGGACAATCCTCAAAGAAAGAAAAGAACCACTACTCAGTCAAGAGCAGACAAGTAGCTCTTATCCCTGGTTAGAACCACTAAAGAAACCCATAGGGAATGTTCTCATCTGAATCATCAGGAATGTGTCACAATAAAACCTAGATGGCTGGTCCTCAAGTCATTTGATACTCTTCTGGAGTCTTAAAAGAACTATGCAGAAAAATTCTTGACATTTCCATTAAGCTACAATAAAGCTTTCATGTTTTGAAACACTTGACAAAAATTTTTTTAAAAAGAATCACTCTTCCCTTATACCTGCACACATTTTAAAATATCTTCAATATTTCTAAGAAACAATTTTCTTTACAACTCAGACTTTCTACTCATATCCTTTTATTCACAGCAGATGGAGGAAATTAGAGTAACATATTTGCTCTAAAATCATTAGTGTTGCATCAGCACTTCCAATCTAAATGGCATTTCAAGGGGTTATTGTTACGTGGATCAGGAGTTTGCTCTAGGCACAGAGACATTAAAAACAACTATGAAATTGTTTTTGCAATTAGCTTTTGCATCTTAATTTCTTTAACATCAATCCAGCAGGATTTTAAACACAAATCAAATGGGAGAACAGTGTGGTCCAATTCAGTCACGGATCTACTGGTTAGTCCTCTGATAAATCATTATAGCTACTTTTCAAAAACAATGTTCTCAAAACTGACCATCAACTCATCAACTGCTTGTTGATGGGTTGTCTGGAAGACTGGGAATATATTCTTATCTTTCAGGTACCAGCCTTTATCTTTACCTTTAGATACTTTACCTTTACCTTTCAGATACTTTAGCCTCCTGAAATACCTAAAAGTAGGTGCTGAGATTCAAATGACTGCTACTCTATCCAAGAGTGAAACAGTCCCTGGCTTACGAATGAACCACTCTGTGAGTGTTTCTTTAATACATACTGTATTAATCCCACCATGGAAAATTTTTTTAGGTTTAATATACTACACACCTGGAAAAATGCAGTCTTGTGTATACATAAGAACAATCACAGAAAATGATACAGGATAGCAACAGTTATAGTTTATATTTCTACAGTGCATTACAATTTTCAAACTACTTTCATGATACTTTTTGTATTTTATCCTCATAGTAAGTCTATAATGAATGCAGGATAAAAGAGGAAGTAGACATAAACATAGAACTCTAGAGATGAAAGGGACATTAGGGACCATCAATAACCCTCTTTTACGGATCAGAAAATGGAGACCAGAGTGAAATGAGGACCTGTGCCCTCTTGCACAGCCAGGCTGAAAGGCTAATAAACTGAAGACTGGTCACCACACGGGTTACAAGAAAAGAGTTACAAAAATAAGATAAGGGGCTTCCCTGGTGGTGCAGTGGTTGAGAATCCGCCTGCCAATGCAGGGGACACGGGTTCGAGCCCTGGTCTGGGAAGATCCCACATGCCGCAGAGCAACTGGGTCCGTGAGCCACAACTACTGAGCCTGCGCGTCTGGAGCCTGTGCTCCGCAACAAGAGAGGCCGCGATAGTGAGAGGCCCGCGCACCGCGATGAAGAATGGCCCCCGCTCGCCGCAACTAGAGAAAGCCCTCGCACAGAAACGAAGACCCAACACAACCATAAATAAATAAATAAATAAATAAATAAATTTATTTAAAAAAAAAAATAAGAAAGAGAAACATGACGGGAGCAAATGTATTAATGTATTTTGTTTCCTAAAAAGCAATTCTATTGAACTAAAGTTTGAAATTCAATGTTGGTCTCTAAGGACCACTTGGCTATGGTGTTTTTGTGCCATTACTAGATCCCTCAGAGAGAAATAAAATTTTGAAATCCATAGTTTCCAGTAAATATGTGCAAGCCTTTGAAGAACATATTCATGTAGTTGGAAATAGTATACACACATATACACAAAAACTTAAAATTCAGTATATAACTATATAGAAAGGAGCCTAAACATTCTACAGTTTAATTAAGAAGCTATTCATGCATTTCCTGCACATTCACCCTCAATCTATCCTCTACTCTCCCATCCCAGCAAGTTCTAGTTAATTATTTTAATAGTGTGGCCTCTGTTATACAATAAGGTTTGAAAATAATCTTTCCTTTAAATGAGAATATATTAGAAGTATATTTTTTCTGTTACATCATTCTCAAAAATATATCTCAACAGTGCATGGCCGGGCCCTAATATCTTTTATTCAAAAGACAATAGCCATTTTCCACGATTCAGTCCAGAATAGTTTTTAAAATCTGCATCTGGGATATCATCATAATTCTAAGAAGAGGCTGCACTATAGAAAAAAGCTCAAAAGCAAAAACATTAAAAGTGAAATCAATATTTTAAAAAGAAGAAATTCACAGTGGTGTGAAAGATCGTATCAGGGTTAGAGGACAAATCTCTGTGTTAGAATACACACTTATTTACTGTCAGAATGCACAATAATAACTTCCACATTTTTAAAATGCTTTTTGTCACTTTTTAAACGTCTGGGAATAGAGAATATAAAACACACTGTCTGACGCACCATGGGAAATTTTATGATTCTCCTCAAAAAAAGGAAGAACAAATAGCTCTATTTCCATTCCGGATCTGCACAATATATTCTTGCATCCCATTTGCTCTGATTCATTTACATTTTGCTGAATTCTGTTTTTGTCCATTTTCATCATTCAAAATATAAAAAAAAATCAACAACAACAAAAAGCCCTCAAAAGATGCTTTCAGATGAAATCACAAAGAAAATAAGTACATGAATTAGTGAAGCAACATCCAAGTGTATACTAATGTGGCAGTTACATCTTTTCTCATCTTGTCCGAGAATTAATTGCACTGCTGAAATTAGACATCCAGCCTGCTCCATGCAGACAGAAGCCCAAGCTGGAAGCAAACTCTGAATAACAACACTGCCTTCTGATTCTTTTCACATGGCTACGTCTTTGACATTTCCTTCAATATTCTACCCAACTGCAGTGTGACTATGACAAAAGATTAAGGTAGGCATGACTGGCACATCTGTGGTTAGTGGCAGGGAATGGAAACAGGCAACAAGTCCCTTTAGTGGCTCCAAAAATCCCACAGGCATTCTGCAAACCTTTTGCATACATGCTCTAAGGAAAGACTATAAAAGGTAGAAACCGTGATGACAATTTTAATCACTTGACAGACAATTCTATGATCTACTATAACTTTATAATGATAAAGTCTCTAAGACATGGGAGACTAACAGGAATACATTCTCTCTCTGCCTCTCAGTCTCTTTAAATGTTTGTATGAGGATTTTACAGATGGATAGAGATGACCTTAACGTAGTATTTATTTAATCTATCCAAGGATGAATTATAAATGGCTAAATTTGACAACAGTGGGATTTTCTTGGTTATTTTTAATTTGACTCAAATCACTTCTCTGGGCTCTGGAACTTTCTCTCAGACCCTGGTAGCTGTCAGGTGTCAGTAATCAGAGTTAGGCCATCTGTAGTCAGTGTGGCCTAAAGTTGTGCCTACAATGTAGCAATTACAGTCAAGTCTCTTCTGGAAATGCCAATTACTGCTCTTTGCCTTCCCTGTTGAATGTCTCCTTAATGTAAGAATGACATAACATTTTTACCCTATCTCACTGGAAAATATTATTTAAAATAGCACCCATAGTTGGCAAGAGTGCAGGGAAAGAAGCATGCCCAAAGATGATGGTGGGGATGTAAATTGGAACAACCTTTTTGGAAAACAACCTGATTATACATATCATGATGTTTTTATCCTACTATATTCACTGATATTATCTGGGGGACATTATCCCATATCTTCAAATATTCTTCGAAACCAGACTTTTAATGTCTGTATGGCATTTTATTATGTGAATATACTATAGTTTTTCATTGTTTCCACATTTGTCAACTGTTAGTTGTTTTCAATTTTGGTTATTATAAATAATGCTATGGAGAGCATCTTTATACATACATTTTTTAATTGCATTCTGTTTATTCCTTAGTATAGATACCTAGAAGTGGAAATACAGCCATTACCAAGCTTTACCTTCAAATAATTTTGTCCTAGCAACTAAGGAATTGTAATCGGCAAACCAATTCCTAAATTAGAATTCCAGTAGATCATCGTTTACTAGGAGAAATATATTTGCTAAAACTGATTCTGCTTATTTCCACAGCCTTGAAAATGGGCAATTCCTCTGAGGAAACCAAATCAGATAGCATGTATGACTGAGTAACCATTGACTCAAAAAGGACAAATCAGGTCCTACCAAATTCATTTCAAGCAAAGGCACAGCCTGCTAAGTTAATTGTCTTTTGTCCTAGAGCAAAAATCCTCTTCCCAAGTCCACTAATGTAGCCCAGGAACACATTCTTACCATCACCGGTTTGCATGAATGTGCCTGTCTTTTGAACCCAAATAACCAACCTGAGCTTATAAAACTGAAAAGCCAGAACGTTGTGAAACATTCTGTAGTTGCCAAACCCTACCGCCCAGATGGCGTGACGAGAGAAGTTACTGTCTGGAGGCTGTTCTAAAGGAAAATGTGATTGACTCTTAAATGAAAACTCCAGATTTTAGAAGTCAATGAATAATGACATACCACTTTTTAACCTATCATATTGGAAAATATTTAAAATGATAACACTCAATGTTGGCAAGGTATAAATATTTTCACCTTCAAATGAGTTTCGGGAAAAGTGAGAGCCAAACAAAGTTCAAGTTGAAACTTTAATGTGCTATTATGAACCGTGACTCTCCATAAGGGGCTGTAGCTAGTAGCATTTCTAAACTTAACTACCAAACTCTTCTTGTTTTATGTTACCTTTTGTATTTGGCTGCTGGGTTTCTGTTGAGCATCTCAAGGGAGAACATTCTGTGGAATACCTTTAGTAAATGTTTCCCTAGGCCAGCAGTTGCAAACATTTTGGTCTCAAGATCCATTCACACTCTCAAGAACTGTTAAAGGCCCCAAAGAGCTTTTGCTCATGTAGGTTATATCTATGGATATTTACCACATTAGAAATTAAATGACCATATTTCAAAACACCGTTAATTCATTTTAAAATACCAATAATAAACACATTATATGTTAACCTATATAACATATTTTCAAAAGTGAAAAAACTAGTGAGAAGAGTGGTATTGTCTCAGAGTTTTGAAAATCTTTTTAATGTCTGGCTTAATAGAAAGCTGGTAGATTTTCATATTTGCTTCTGCATTGTGTCATGATCTATTGTTTTGTATTGAAGTATGTCAAGAAAATCTGGAATTTTTTAATTGAAGCATAATTGATTTACAATATTATATAAGTTTCCGGTGTACAAAATAGTGATTCTAAATTTTTATAGATTATACTCCATTTACAGTTATTATAAAATATTGGCTATATTCCTTGTGCTGTACAATATGTTCTTGTAGTTTATTTACTTTATACATGGTAGTTTGTACCTCTTAATCCCCTGCCACTACCTTGCCCAACCCCCTTTCCCCGAGAGGAGTATTTTAATAGCCTTTTCAAATAAGTGTGGATGTTTTTCTTTAATACTGCATGAAAATTTGACAAATGGTAGTTTAATAGTTAGTTGCAGTGTGCAATCTGAAACGGTATCAATAAACTTTTAGTGCTCTATTATGTGAAAATCCATGGTCTCTGTTGCACTATGAATGGATCCTTTCCCCATGCAAAAATTTGTAAAAGCATGCATTGCTCTAGTCGAATTTATTGGCTCACTGAATTATGCAGATCTTCCAAATACTGACACATTTCATTACATGATACAAAAAAAGAATCACGTTTGTTAATATCGCCATCGATCACATCAGGGAAGTCTTTAAGTACTGGGAAGCTGTCAAGTTCATGGTGGCAGATACAAGTTTTCCAAAATTCTAATTTTTGCTTGAAAGCTTGAATTTGATCATTGGCAACAAATGCTGTTCATTGGCAACAAATGCTGTTCAATGGCTTAAAGTGACAGGCTCACTTTACTCATTTTTGAGAAAATGTCTGTCAGATATCGAAGTCTGAATAACCATATTTCAACTGTCAATCTTTCTTTCAAGTAAAAAATAATGTTCCATATAAAAGCAACAAGTTCAGCTTACAATTCAGTCATACAAGTGCTTTTTCCTCAAACAACTATACTTCATTATACAGCAGCAATGCTTCATGTATGCTTCCTATATCAGCACACAGGATGCTAAAAAGAGATGTGTTTTTGAGGAAAAAAAACCTAATTAAATTAATACTTTTTACTGTTTCATCAAGGATACTTTTAGATGAAATTGGCTTTTTTTTTTAATCATAAAAAAACGGTGGTAAAAAATAAAAGACCAAAAGTACACTTTGGTGCCACTGCCTTTATTCACGCTACACTTTTACCCACCATTGCTTTTGCACCATCAGTGCAAATGTCAACATAGCAAGAAAGACAAACAAAAACACAGTATATGGCAATATAGTTTTGACCTTGCAGGTATCCTAAAAATGTCTCAGGGTCCTCAGGGGTCCATGAATCATACTTTGAGAAGTGCTATTCTAGACTTAAAATCTGGATCTGACAAAAAACAATTAGTTGGGGACAAAGGGAAATTCTCGTCACCATGTTATACCTCATTCCCTGGGCATGTTAATTCATGAGTGGCTGGTGGCAGATCCACATTTTCTTGCAATGTTCACTATCTGGTCCTTAGTATTGAAAGCCTCTTGATTTCCTCTCAGGATCATGCTCACGTGTGCAGCAGCAATGCTATTCCATAGAGTCAAGGCCAAAGAGAACCTATTTGACCTGCTAACAGGCAAAGACCCTGTGCTTCTCTTGGCTCCAGACCCAGAAGTAGCATGATGAATGCTGTGACTTATCTACAGCGAAGATGTACAAGAAGATATTTGGTGACTCTGGTCTGTCTGCAGCTTGGGAGTGCCAGAGCCTCTATGGAAACATGGGATCTCTCTGGCAAAAAAGGCATGGCCAACCTAAGTTAATCTGCATGAATCTTTATCTGAATGGGTAGTTTTCATTTGTTTTCATTCTTAGTTTGGTATTGTATCTCACCATGTATGTTATTCCACCAATATCTTAAAACTTATTTAGCCAGAATTTTCTGGTTTCATATGAATGCTAACTATACATAGTCTGGTATTTTTTTTTAGAAAAAGGTTTTCTTTATCTTATGCAAGATCCTTAGCTCCTTTAGGTAAAAAGACAAATTTAGTTTACTTCCTTTTTTTTTTTAATTTTGTAAATTTTATTTTATTTATTTATTTTTGGCTGCATTGGGTCTTCGTTGCTGCGCATGGGCTTTCTCTAGTTGCGGTGAGCAGGGTCTACTCTTCGTTGCAGTGTGTGTGCTTCGCAGCGCGTGTGCTTCTCATTGCGGTGGCTTCTCTTGTTGCGGAGCACGAGCTCTAGATGCACGAGCTTCAGTAGTTGTGGCGTATGGGCTCAGTAGTTGTGGCGCATGGGCTTAGTTGCTCCGTGGCTTGTGGAATCTTCCTGGACCAGGGCTCAAACCTGTGTCTCCTGCAATGGCAGGCAGATTCTTAACCACTGCACCACCAGGGAAGTACCTCGTTTACCTTCAAAGTAGTAACTTAACTCAGATTGTTTAAAACTATTTAAGTATCATGTTATATACTTAACATAAAAAAATAGCTCAATGTAAATGTCATGTCTGGCAATAATCCTATTCCGAATCTTTTACATGAAATAGAGTGGGAAGGAAGATTATATGGCTGCCAGAACAGAACTAAACATGTGGAAACAAAGAAAAGAAACAAAAGCACAATTTGCCCTTTCCAGACAACAGGGAAACATGCAAATAAGTCAGTGACTTTCCTTCCAGCTAACCACTGAAGTAGGGACATGTTGTTTTAACAGCTGTGAGGGCACCTGGCTTAAATAAAAGCAAAGTAAAAACGAGGTTATGCTGTTGTCTTAGATGCCAAAACTCCAAATCTGCCAGTCACTCGAGAAAAGAACACAGGCCCAGGCAACTGATATTGATGCATTCAAAGACTGTCGCTATCTGTGAGGACAGACCAGCATTTCATAATCTCCAGCAGACAGAACAACTGTTGAATGGAAAGTCAAGAGTTGGGAGGGAGAAAAGAATTGGTGGTAATTCTAAGGTCAAATTAGTTGGGAAAACCACTGAGTAATACAGAGTTAAACAAATTCTTTTACTCTGGGACTTCTCAGAGCCCTTCTGTGCCTTATACCTTTCCAAGAAGGAGATAAAGCATATAGCATTTTCCAAATTTTTGACACTTCTTTATTTCATTTAGTTTCTTATTAGCCTAGCGGTCCCTGGGACACAGGCAGGAAATACTGATACTGATATCAAGCAGTTAAGTCAAATATTCAGGTATATAACTGGACTGTAATAGAAGAATCTAGATGCCACAGAAATGATGAACACATGCCCACCAGCCAGCCCCACTACATCAAGGTCCCTTAGCCTCTCTCCAGCGGCTTCTTCAGCTCTGAAAGAAAGATGATGATTAGTAAAGTGCCTTGGGATGACTGGGCAGGAAACACTAAATAAGAGCCAATTATTGCCCTCATTACAGAGTAGATGATCTAATAAACCATCCCTATTACTTACAAAGTTCAGAGCGTTAGTTTTTTTTCTTTAACTGCACTTCAATTTGACCTAAATTTGACGCTAAAAAGAACAAACAAAATACTCATAGGAAATACATCCAGAAACTGTAATACAAGCTTTCTTATTGGACCCTTCTCTGCTTACACATTTTCAGTGCCTGTCAATTGCCTACAGATAAAATCTAAATTTCTTAGCCTGGTGTACAACCTCCCCAGGTTGTCTCCAACTGACTTTTTATACCAACAGCTCCACCCTTCAGGAGCCATAGAGTTTATGATTAAGATCATGGGCTTTGGCAGTGGGCAAACATGGTTGAGAGTGCAGGCTCCATTCTACCACATCCTGAGTAAATTATTTCACTTCTCGAAGCCCCTGATTCTCGAAGTGTGGTCCATGGACCAGCAGCTTCAGCATCATTTGGAGATTAGGCAGAATCACAGGCCTCACTGCAGACCTACTGAGTCAGAATCTGCATTTTAAGAAGATCATCAGGTGATCCCTATACACATTAACATTTGAGAAGCACCACCCTAATGCTCATCAGCTAATCTGAAAATTGGGGGTAATAATAGTAAATAATAGTAAAGTTGGAGATTGCAGTCATTTTCCTCCCCTTTGAATACGAAGGATTTTATCATCTAAATACCATTCAAGTATGCCCACCTCTCTTTCCCTTCATTATCTTAGGCCAAGTCATTCTCATTCTGTCCAGATCTATAGCAATGTCCATCCAAGTCATCACAATGCATGCTCTCTTGCTTCTCTCTTATCTGTTTCCTTATTGCAAACAGAGAGATCTTCTAGGAAATGCAACTGAAATCAGAGCTTCCATTTGGTTTCAAAATAAAGGCCAAAAGCCTTTACCAGACCTGTCCACCTCTACATCTTATCTTGTCTCATGTTCCTCCCAGGTTCCTCTGCTCCAGAAGTACTGTTTTGTTGTTGTTGTTTTCTGTTCCTTGAACTAGCCATCCTCCTTTCTAACACAGTACATTTGCAAAAGCCATCCTCCCTGCCTGCAGTGCCTTCCCTCCCCTCTTTGCCTGGTTAACTTCTCCTCAGTCTTTAAATGTTAGCTCAAATATCATTAACCTTGCAAATATTCTCTGACCCTCCTCCGCAATAACCAACACACTGCCTGGCCCACTGCCTACACTCCATAAGTATTTGGTGAATAAATAAATGTATGAATTGATGAATGGTCAATCATGTGGCCATTGTGATAAACAGATGGATTGATAACTGTAAAACATTTAGCACAATGCCTGGTAGAGAGCAAGAGCACAGTGCTGGACCAGTTGTTATGTATTTTGAAAATGAGTCACGCTTGATGTGCCTAACAATTAGAATCACCTGGAAAACTTTTAAATCGCGCAACGGCCAGGCTCTGCCCCTGCCCAATTAAAGCAGAATCTTTGGGGGTGGGACCCAGGCACCTGAGGGTCTTTAAAACTTCCAGTGGGGATTCCAGTGTGCTGCCACAGTGGAGAACAACTGCTTTACCCTTTTTCTTACTGTGGCCACCCAGCTTTCCAGAGGAATGCATGCTGAGTGACAAGAAGAGTCCTCATTATTCATGGCATGAGTCCACGCTCACTTCTCCCATGGAAAGGAACAACGGTAAGAATCCATGTAACGGAAGTCCAGCAATTCATTTCCCTTGGGCCCCTTGACAGCATCCAGAATGTGGAAACTCTCCATGTATCACCGAAGCCAAACTGAAACCTTTCTTGGGAAATCCAAGTTGCCTGAACTACTACTGGGAGGCGATGCAGTAACACTTGAAGATGATTCTGGTCCTTAGGGTTAAGTGTTGATTTAATAAAACTCATCAGGATTCCATTAAAAACCTGTCATAATTGATTCCTTGAAGCAATTGCTTTATGGGAGCAATTAATTTCAACTGTTAAAAAGGTTACACCTCCCGAGTATTCATCCAGGCTATGAGAAATAGGTAGGCTGGGAACCACTTGAACTTACCTTGTGTCTCCTTCACTATTGAAACATTTGGAGCATCAGGAGACCAAACTGTACTTTCATAGGCCTTCACTTCCTAATGACCAACCTTCTGTGTATGTAAATGTAAATTTAAGTTCAGATACATTATACTATGTTTCTCACTGATTTTGAACTTTTCAAAATGTGATGTAAGCAATGAGAAGTATCCAAAGAACCTTTATCTCTTTTAAGGCCTTACACACACACACACCCACACACACACTCACACTGAACCAAAATGC
This sequence comes from Balaenoptera borealis, assembly GCF_965194805.1. Classification (NCBI taxonomy): domain Eukaryota; kingdom Metazoa; phylum Chordata; class Mammalia; order Artiodactyla; family Balaenopteridae; genus Balaenoptera; species Balaenoptera borealis. Next base: position 32,909,050 of record NC_138869.1, on the reverse strand, counting down.
CTTACTCTGCTGGACAAAGAAGAATGCAGGTCTCAAACAATCTGAGCATCATTTAAAATTAAAACCTACCAAGTCAGAGCTGATACTAAGCCAACACAAAGACTACAGAATTATTATAAAAGGCACAGGATTGCTCTCTGGAAATAATATCTCAGTGGGCTAAATTCCCTCTCCTCCTGTTTTTCCATGCTGGTAAATTGCAAAAAAAAAAAAAAAAAGAAAGAAAGAAAGAAAAAGCATGATTCATGAATATAAATTTTTCTTGGCTTTTTAAATCATACACTGGCATATTCTTCCTCGAACCTCAGCCAAATGAGAACACACAGATAATGACAATTTTACAATAAGTGGTTCCAGGATGCAGGCTTTTCAAGATTCTCATATGAAAGGCACTATAAAAAAGAGTATTATTATTGTTATTATTTCAGGCACCCAGAAAAACCATAGTCAATGATTAGCCATAACAATTAAACTAACAATAATACATCTGGAATAAGCTCCATGGTAATATGTACTTCATGCTTAATAGTTCAAATTAATTCCATCTGATGGCATTAGACACATGAGTTAGGAGCTGGAGAGCACAAAAATTCACATTAGCTTCCACTTCGAAAGACATTATGAAAAGCAAAGGAAGGAAATAAGGCTATAAACAGTAGTGGTAAATAGGAAGGACTCATAGATGATACGGTCAGGAATAACTCTCAGCTATTAGGAATTCAGCAATGGAAACATGAAGGCTGGTATTTCTATCCTCACACATTCCTTCAGAGTCAGCAACTGGGCAACCCATCTAAAGGAACAGATCTGAAACCCTAAAATCAAGGCCATTTTATTCAGAGAAGAAGGTGCCTTCTTTCCCCTGCCCATGGCGCCCTTTATCAACAGATGCAGAATAGAGGAAGAATTTATAATTTTCAGGTCACAGACCTCAAGAAATAAGAAAGGGGAGTGTGGATTTGGGGTGGGCATAATAGCTGGGGAGTTACTGCCTGGTTACCTTGTCTCACTCCACCCTGTAGATTTATAGGTAACTACCTTAGGCTCTGCTTTCCCCTATAAATATTCTCTAAGACAGAGTTTCTCAACTTTGGCACTGTTGACATTTTGGCCCAGGTGATTCTTCATTGTGAAGGGCTGTCCTCTGTGCATTATAGGATGTTTAACAACATCCTTAGCTTCTACCTCATAGATGCTAGTAGCACCCCCTCCCTAATTGTGACAACTGAAATTACCTCTAGACCTGGCCAAATGTCCCCTGGGGGACAAAATCACACTGGTTGAGAACTGTTACTCTAAGGCTTTAATTCTGGGCAGCCAGGAAGAAAAATGAGTTAAGAGCATAGACCAACCTGTAGACTCTTCTTCCTCAATAGAGATGAGCATGCACTGAGTTGCCAGCCGTGTGCAAGGCAACACTCTTCCCAGGGCACACTGACTCCCCTTCCTAATACTTTTTGCATATATAGGCTTGTTATATAGATCTTTTGGAACTTTAAAACCTGTCATCCTTCTATTAATTGTGTAGGAAAGAGTTAACATAGCAGACCTCAGACAACCTATTCTTAGAAAGGCCTGCTTGCAAGGTTGGCCCCTGGCTGGCATCTGAAAACTTGGGCTGGTAAACACGGAGACAAAAGTTTCCCTAAATGATAGGAGTAGCCACTGTTCGTTAATATCCATACAAATAAAATGGTTTATGCCAAATACCTGCTTTCCTTCTGGGAGTCTGGAATTTGGGGATGTGCTGCGCAGACCAGCCCCCAGCAGAAACCTTATGCAGAGCTTCTAATGAACTTCCTTGGTAAACAACACTTGATTTCACAGGTTTTTGCTGCATGAATTAATAAGCACATCCCACCTGACTCCACTGGACAAGGACTTTTTTTTTTTTTTTTTAATTTATTTTTGGCTGTGTTGGGTCTTCGTTTCTGTGCGAGGGCTTTCTCTAGTTGCAGCAAGCGGGGGCCACTCTTCATCGCGGTGCGCGGGCCTCTCACTATCGCGGCCTCTCTTGTTGCGGAGCACAGGCTCCAGACGCGCAGGCTCAGTAATTGTGGCTCAAGGGCCTAGTTGCTCCGCGGTATGTGGGATCTTCCCAGACCAGGGCTCGAACCCGTGTCCCCTGCATTGGCAGGCAGATTCTCAACCACTGCACCACGAGTGAAGCCCCTGGACAAGGACTCTTGCGCCTCTTTTCCTTCATACTTCACACCATGCACTTTTTCCCTATGCTGATTTTACTTTGTAACCTTTTACTGTTGGAAACCATAATCATGGGTGTACAACTTCGGAGTCCCATGAGTCCTTCCAGAGAATTAGGAGACCTGGGGGTAATATTTGGGACCACCAATACAGTCATTCATTCAACAAATATTTTATTGTATGCCTCTATTACTAAACACAGGATGTATAGCAGGGAATTAAACCAAGTCTTCGTCTTCACAGAACTTAGGTGGTAGTGACCAGGGGAGTATATACTTCAAGCTTCTTCCACAGAAAACAAGCCCTGTAGCATCTCTTTTTTTGTTTGTTTGTTTTTTAACAGCTTTTTCTCAAATATAATTCACACACCATACAATTAAACCCTCTAAAGTGTATGATTCGATGGTTTCGAGTATATTCACCAAGTTGTGCAACCATCACCACTATCAATTTCAACCATTTAACCATACCTGTTAGCAGTCACTACCCATTTCCTCCCAACCCCCTAGCCCTAGGCAACCACTAAGCTATTGTCTGTCTCTATGGATTTACCTATTCTGGACATTTTACATAAATAGAATCAGACAACATGTGGTCTCTTGTGACTCTGGCTTCTTTCATTTAGCATGTTTTCAAATTAGCTCATCTATGGTGAAGCATGTTATCAGTACTTCATTTCTTTTTATTGCCGAATAATATCCCATTGTATGGATATACCATGTTTTATTTACCCATTCACCAATTGATGGATACTTGGGTTGTTTCCACTTTTTGTCTGTTACAAATAATGCTGCCATGAACATTTATGTACAAGTTTTTGTGTGCACATATGCTTTCCTTTCCCATGGATAGGTACCTAAGAGTGGAATTGCTGGGTTATATTTATGTTAAACTTTTAAAGAAATTTCCAACTGTTTTCCAAAGCAGCTGCACCATTTTATTTCCCATCAACAGTGTATGGGAATTAAAAAAAAATTGAAGAAAAAATAAAAAACAGTGTATGGGAGTTCCAATTTCTGCATATCCTCACTAACCCTTGTTATTATCTGTCTTTTGGATTATAGCCATCCTAGTGCATGTGAGGTGATATCTCGTTGTGGTTTTGATTTGCATTTCCCTGATGACTAATGATGCTGAGAATCTGTTCATGGGCTTATTGTCCATTTGTATATCTTCTCTGGATGAATGTATTTTCACATCCTTTGCTCTTTTTTAATTGGGCTATTTGTCTTTTTGTTATTGAGATGTAAGAGTGATACAAATCTCTTATGAGATATATGATTTGCAAAAAATGTCTTCCTTCTATGAATTGTCTTTTTACTATCTTAATGGTGTCATTTGAAGCATAAAAGTTTTAAATTTGTGATGTCCAATATATCTATTTTTTCTTATGTTGCTGTACTTTTGGCATTATATCTACAAAACCATTGCCTAACCCAAGGTCATGAAGATTTATGCCTCTGTTTTTGTCTAAGAGTTTTATAGCTTTAGCTCTTCCATTTGGGTCTTTGATCCATCTTGAATTAATTTTTGTATATGCTGTGAAGTAGGGGTCCAACTTCATTCTTTTGTATGTGGATATCCAGTTGTCCTGTGGCATCTTTTGCTTCACCTTCAGAGATGGTTTCCTGTAATTTTTTGCCACACAAAGTATGAAACAGGTACCAGTACACAGAGTCTAGGAATATGACCAACAGCCTGAGAGCCTCTTTAAAGCTTTTGCATTTGGTCTTCTTTTCTGCTTTAGGAATATGCTTAATATTCTACTATACTATTTCAGGAAGCAGCACTGTTATATCTAGCTGATTAGTACTACTATTATTAACTGATATACTATTAATAATAGTAATTAGCAGCTAGTTAGCACTTAGCATGTGCCAGGTACTATGCTTGCATTTAACATGCATTAACTTCTGAACATTTCACATGCTTTAACTTATATAATGTTCCCACCAACACCACGAGAAAGGTAGAACACCCTCTCCTAAGGGTGAGGCTCACCAATGTAAAGTAATTTTCCTTAAGTCACAGAGCTATCACAAAAAAGGATAACAAATTGAGGGAAGGAACTGCACTGGAAAATGGGGGCCAAGGAATGTTTGAGAACAATTTCTAATAGTAAGTAAGCATATATGCAAAATATCCAAAAATAAAAAAGCCAAAATCTAGCACCAATCAGTGACGTTTCCAGTTCAGGTCAGGGGGTTGACAACAAAGGGATGGCCTCCCTTTCTAATCCAACAAAGGGTTAGAAACCGTATCACTCAAAGATATCACTCAAGATTGATCTGATGGCTGAAAAGGTTTTGTCAACACTCCAAAAATTGCATTAGTGACTAGGTGATTGATGAAGTTAATCAATTAGAACTGGATTAGAAATCCAGCTATGAAGTGGATTACTTCCAATCTGAGAATTAGGAATTCATTTACCAATGATATAACAGGTAGCATCAATTTTCAAAAACTGAAACCCTGTTCCTGTTTGTCCACAGGGCAAAATGAAATAAAAATAGCTTTGAAAAGACTGACCCTATAGAACAACTTGATCTTGGGAACATTTTCCCAGATGTCTGAAACTTTTGCTTTCACTAACTCACTTTGTTCCCTGACTTGGATACCTGGTAGGGAGATTCTGGTCAGTTTTCAGCAGAGAAAATGTGGACAAAGAAATGAGTTGACTATTCCAAGTTCAAATAGCTTTATAGCAGAAAATCCCACTTTCCTCACTTGAAGTCTAATTCTCTTTCCCTATACCAGCTGAGTCCTTAATAATAAATAGGATGACAATAGCTGACATTTACTGAGTCTTACATTATAGAGCACTCTATCTAAGCACCTGAAAGATGGCAACTAATTTATTTAATCCAAAGTGTGTGAGAGAGGGATACTACTACTATTCCTATTTTGTATAGAAGGGAAAGGAGATGCTAGAAGGTTAGTTGACATGCATAGGAAATGGAGTGAGACCCTGAACCCTGAAGACTTTGTCTTCTTCATAGTGTCTCCATGTTGTTTCAGAATAGAAGCAGTTAGACATATAAGGGTTAAGCCTGGCTAGACCAACTCCAAGTTGAGTCTTTTTTACACTAGGCAAACTGTCTTCAATATACTTATAATAACTTTATAAACGAAATAACATTTTGAAGTTTATTTCCTCTCAACACAGAAACATCACTACATCTCCCCTGGGATTTTCAGCACTGTCTGTTGTGGAACTGGTATGGGCTTAGCAAGTATTGCTTTATCACTCTTAAATAAAAACCATTATAGTGAATGCAGAAAACAATTTCCCTTTCAGTTTCCCCACTTCTACCCATATTGAGAAAGATGGATCCTTAAAGTGCTGAAGGAAAGCTCACAATACAATAAAACCTCAGCATCAGAAATGTTCCAAGTCCCTCTGCTCTCTCCCCATATTTAGGAAACTAGAATTTAATATAGGGCTCAGCCCTCCAGAGAATCCAGTGTATAGAACTGCTAATACATTTTTATATATTTTAACTGAGATAAACAAGAAAGAGATAGAGAAGCCAGGGCAGCTATGTCAAAGACATAATTACGATAAGACTAATCCAGCTAACAGCAATAGAGGCAGATAGTGACTCTACTGTGATGCTATGTATAGTTTGTATGGTCAGAAAACTATATCAATATAAAATGTGAATGAGACAGGAGCCCCAATACAGGAAGGCAAAGATAACTTACTGTGTGACTCCAGAAAATAAAGTTTATCCAGGAGATCAAGGAGCATTTATCCTATTACTAAAATATCATCCAAATATATTTTATAAATTGAAACCTGGATCAAATCATTTGATTAATGAAAGAGTATTAAAAAGGAGCACACTGGGTCTATAACCAAATAGTCAGGGAAACCTCAATTTTGTTTTCCCTAACAGAGTTTAAACCTTGTGGCAAATCTGTACAATTTTGAAGATAACTTAAAAATTCTCCCAGCTTGAAATTCATGGCTGTGCTATCGACCATGTCATATTTCTCAGTCTTCACCACAGAAATACCTTGAGATACATATACATTGCTGAAATACACTATTTCTCAAAATTGACTATCTTCAACTCCAGTAACCCTGTCAAAAAAGGAAGGTTACTCCGGTCACTTCATTTTTGGGAAATCCACATTAACTCATTTCTTCAAATGCTCATTAACATTTCTATTAACGATACTTCTGACCCTCCATACCCACTCTTTCAGACAGGTCAAAACTAAATTTTTCAGTTTGCCATTTAAGCCTATCCCTCAAGTCTTTGCAGATAAAATATCATAAAAACAATGGTTTCTATTCCAGCTAGATGGGAATTCTCTTCCATTCCCTATACTCTTCCCACTAAACTCTACCCTTTGCTAATCCCAAGAGGCATGGAAACCCAAATGCCCATTGTACTAGAATGTAATGGAAATAAATGAGTAAAGCAATCTAGTTATAAGAAAAATAAACACCAATACACTTGATTGCATAGTAAACACTATCTCCCTGCCCCTTATTTTTTGTCACAGAGACTTGTCAAAATTTATTTTTCATTTTCAAAACTTTGCTAGAGGGCTTCCCTGGTGGTGCAGTGGTTGAGAATCCACCTGCCAAGGCAGGGGACACAGGTTCGATCCCTGGTCCGGGAAGATCCCACATGCCGCAGAGCAACTAAGCCCGTGCGCCACAACTACTGAGCCCATGTGCCGCAACTACTGAAGCCCATGTGCCTAGAGCCCGTGCTCCGCAATGAGAGAAGCCACCGCAATGAGAAGCCCGCACACTGCAACGAAGAGTAGCCCCTGCTCGCCGCAACTAGAGAAAGCCTGTGTGCAGCAACAAAGACCCAACACAGCCAAAAATTTTAAAAAATTAAAAAAAAAAACCTTTGCTAGAGACATAGTAATAAAGAAATAGTCTCAATAGTGCAAGCAGCGACCAGATGGCAGTTGACCTTTGACCTCAGTGTTAAGAGACATCATGAAGAGGTGGAGACTGGCAAAATATCTGTCTAGATTGGCATTTGCTACTCACCTCCAGCCATTTGTTGCCAACTAGGAATTCAGGCTCCATGTTGTAAGATCTTCCAGTTTTTTATGGAAAGTAAGAAAACCTGCACTTTCTGTGAAATCTCCAGATTTTCTACTATTTTCCAATCTTGCATGAAATATTCCATTTTTCCAATCTATTCTATTTCTATATTCTAGTGTAGTAGACATCTGGTTTTCTGTTTGCTTTCTGCCAGTGAGCTGATATACTGAGACCTCTGAGTTATACCATCCTCCAGCCAGTAACTTTGTCTTTTTCACCACTACCCCCTACTCCAACCACCCATCCTTTCCACCTATCTATGCCCATCACTTCCTTTAAGACTTTACTCAAGAAAATACTTCCTCCACACAATTTTCCCTGGATCACGCTACTCTTCCTTCCTCATGATCAAACTGTTTTATTCCTTCAGCCTTTATACATACACTTTGTGATCCATTTGTAAGCCCTCCAGCTCCTTCTCTAATTACACCTAGACTACAAATCTCTAACGCTGAGGACCCTGTCTCCTACCACCTTCACACCCCCTGAGGACTTAGCAGAGTATTATATACCCCACAGGCATTACATGCATACTTTGGGTGAATAAACAGTCTATCTGCCTAATCTTGCTGGGCTAGTAGTTTATATTCTTAGACCTAATGCACTTTCGAATCAAAATAGTAAGTCTAAGTCAACTCTCCATAGTTAAGGCAATCTTGAGGATTCAAATACTTAGCTGAACAGGCAAGGCAAAACAGTTTATCCAGGCAATAAAAGAAGAAGACATCTATTAAGCTGAATCATCAAGGCAACTGTCCCAGTCCGGCAAATGTTCAAGTTTGGAACTTAGTTTCAAGATGTAGCATGGAGAGAAAACATATGATACAAGTGTCACCTCTTTCATGTCCTGAGCTTGTGACAGACATCATTAATTGATCACAGCATTCTTTTCTGCTGAGTCTGAATCCAACTTTAGAAACCTTTTTAACAGCATTCTAGATGGATCAGCGTTCTAGGTGGAGCTGGTATTTGAGTGGAAAACACTAACAAAAGGATAAGATACACATAAATTTTAGGGGTCAAAAAAGAGAAAACATAATATGTAACTTCTGCTGCCTCTCAACTTCTCTAAATTTTAGAAGCTGGATGACTTAGAATGGGGAAAGTTAGGTATCTAAAGTTGAAGAGTTTAGTAAGAACTAAAGAAGAAAAAAATATTTCTACTTTAATGGCTATGCCAGTTTACCTTACCTGTTAAATTTTAATCCTGTATAAAAGATTTACTCTGTGATGGAGCTGCTTTTGTTATGCCTTATAAAACATACTGAAATACATAAAGGGTAAATGACTCCACAGGGATTGCTAGTTTAAATAAATAAATGGCTATATTTATTTATATTTATATTCAAGGGGCTGTTTCATTTCTCAAACATTGAACCAAAACCACTTTTAACAACTCAGACACAAAATGACCAGCATCAAGAATTATGATGAAGGACCTCCCTGGCAGTCCAGTGGTTAAGACTCTATGCTCCCAATGCAGGGGGCACAGGTTCTATCCCTGGTTGGGGAACTAAGATCCCACATGCCACATGGCATGGCCAAAAAAAAAAGAGGAAAAAAAAAAAAAAGAATTATGATGAAAAGCCAATTATCTTTAACTATAAGCAAACTTATTAGCATTTATTAAAACAAATGATCTCTCAATACCAGAAAAAATAAATGTGGATAGGTTAATTAATCCTTCACTCCTAAGAGACCAAAAGTTACTTTTCAGAGACTCCGTGCCTTTTAAGCCAAATCCACAGACAATAAGAAACCAGTAAATGATAAATTAAGGTGCAAGCAAAAGACTGAGTAGCACAGTAGACATCTATGAGTTTTGCTTGCCCCAGCATGCATTCCTCATTATACTGGAGTCAGCATCCTGACTTTCCTCTGGGGAGCCTCATCCTTCCAACTCTCAGGCCAGATGGCATGGATGGAGCTAATTTCACACCCTACCACCAAGAGTGGGCCACTGACCAATCAGTGTTTTCCATTTGATGAATGATACAGGGAGCTCTTCATTAATTCAAGTCAATCCAATGATACTCAATCCTGAAATCTGGCCTGGAACTATTGAGAAAGAGAAGTTGGAAAAAAAAAAATCCTGCTGGCATGCTGAGCTGCTAAGATATATACTTTGAGCCTCTGGTGGCCATCTAACCACCACAAAAAGAGACCCTGCCTCTGCATGACACCAACCTGATGCAAGCGGAACTAAAAGATGAGAGAAATAGATTTCTGATGCTATCTTTGAGCAGCTAAATCCAGCCATTCCTGAAGGCAAAGTAGCTCTTAACTTTTCAGATAGGTAGGGCAATATCCCCTTACTTTCATTAAGCCACAGGTAAAGCTGAGTTTCTGTCACTTGCAAATAAAAGAGTCATAACTAAATGCAAATAGCTTATAGTTTATTTCATTATTGGGTGTTGAACCTCTAAGCTTTCGCATCACTGTATTAGAAAACATATTCCAGTACTGACGGGCTATTACCTCGTGCAGCGACCCTCATAAATTCTCATTTCCTCTCAGCACCTCTGTTTTCTCATTTATAAATTAGGGATTAAAAAAAATGGTAGTCCACAGAGAAGATATACAAATGGCCAATAAGCACATGAAAAGACATTCAACATCATTAGTCAATAGGGAAATGCAAATCAACTCTACAATGAGACACCACTTCACACCTACTTGGATGGCTATAATCAAAAAGACAGACAATAAGAAGTACTTTCTAGGATCTGGAGAAATTTAAAACCTCATCAACAGTATATTGTTGATGGGAAGGAAAATGGTGCTTTGGAAAACAGTCTGGCAATTCCTCAAAGGTTAAACATAGAGTCATCATATGACCTAACAATTCAACTCCAGAGGAAAAAAATATATATAAGTGTACACAAAAATTTGTATACAAATGTTCATAGCAGCATTATTCACAATAGCCAAAAAGTGGAAACAACCTAAATGTCCATCTACTTATGAAAAGGTAAACAAAAAGTTGTATATCCATAAAATGGGATATTATTCAGTAATAAACAGTAATGAAGTACTGATACCTGCTACAACATGGATGAACCTTGAAAACATTACACTAAGTAAAAGAAGCCCATCACAGAAGACCACATACTGTCTGATTGCATTTATATGAAATGTCCAGAAGAGGCAAATCCACAGAGACAGATGCCTTGAAAAAGGTTGAGGCAGCGGCAGGGTGGACGGCAGACTCAGGGCCCTTGGTGCCTTCTCACATTGCTCTTTTTATTCCTTGGATAACTAGCGACCTGTCTTACCCACGGGTGTGTCACGCACTATAAAACACTTGTACATACATGTGTCTGTCAATAAAGTTGATGTCCTCCTGCCACCCCCAAGAAAAGAGAAAAAGAGAGAGAGAAAGAGATATACAGTAGCAGAGGCAGCTCCCCACTGGGTCTGAGCCTTGCCAGCCCCACCACCGGGAGACCATTGCAGTCAGCTGGCACCTGTTCTTCTGTAACCTCGTGACACCGAAATGCTGCGATCAAAAATGTCGACACGTTGGAGGAAATGCAACAGGACTTGGTGGAGTGTGCTACTCAGGCGTTGGAGAAATATAACATAGAGAAGGACATTGCGGCCCATATTAAAAATGAGTCTGACGAGAAATAAACTTCACCCGGCACTGTGTCTTGGGGAGGAACTTCCGTAGTTATGTGACACATATGTGGGGACTGCTAATTGGTACAGGGTTTCTTTGTGGGGTGATGAAAATGTTCTGGAATTAGAAAGTGGTGATGGCTGCACAACTTGGTGAATATACTAAAACCAGTGAACTGTATACTTTAAAAGAGTTAATGTTATGGTGCAGGAATTATATCTCAATTTTTTTAATTTAATGGAAAAAAATGGTAGCCTATTCTGATTCTCACCATGGCCAGTACAAGAAATCCATGATGATAATTATAAAAATGACTATTCTTGGGAAAAACTAAGAAAAAAATCCATACAAGTGTAAAGATCTATTGTTTTTAAAGCTTCAGCAAATGTTAAGAGAATGGGAAAACAAAATTACCAAATAGATTTTCTCAGATCACTTGGCTTCTTTTGTATCAAGAAATGGTCAACAGATAGCTAGCAGGCGCACATAAAAGCTATTTGGAGACCTCTTGAGGTTAACAGCATGCAACATATTGCCACTGGACCAGCCTGGCCGGGAGTATTACTTACGCCACCCTTTCACAGCTGTATTGGTCTCCCATTAAATATTCAGAGCTTCCTTGTTAATAAACTGCATTAGGAGCTAGATGCATTGTCTGGATAAACTGCACTGTCCAAAAGGCTAACCCATTATTACAGAAAATGCAGAATGTAATTAGTATTCCTCTGTGCATAAGCCACAGCTTCCAAAAATGGTGCTATATTATGAAGCCTTAATTAATAAACAAGAGTTGGGCCGTGACCGGTTACATTTATCTGAATTTTATATTGTGAAGAAAGGCCACTGTTCAAATCCCATTTACAAATAGCTAAATTCTGGCTAGCCTACATGAAGACAATCTAAACAGTAAGCCTGAGAATTCTGTGCTGCTAATAGCATTGTGTTGGTACACCAACAACAGCAAACGATTAACTGCTGGGGCATAAACCATCCTGAGAAATGCTCGGAGTGGGATTATGATAACATTGTATTTCAGCTGTATTATATGGTGCAATTCTTCTATTTGTTCATATGCATTTCCCATTTAATGGATGGAGGAACCACGGTGGCTTTTCATATCACTGTAAAGCCCTAAATGTGACAAAAGAAAAAAAAAAAAATGTGAGCTGGAAAAAAAAAAAAAGTGTGAGGTGGTGCTGGGTGGGAGCAGGGGTACTTCATGATGGAGTGTAAGTACACAGTTTCTTTCTGCATTTCCAGCTGCTTGTTATTGATTTTCCCCTAACCTAACCCCAAAGGAGAGTCATTTATGTAAGCCATGAGCATTGAACTAATATTTGGGACCATAATATTGAGTAGCCCAGTTTATGAGCCTCAACTAAAGGAGTATTTGCATTAAACTGTATTCACCTGATTAAAATCCATCAACTCTACCATCCTGAGAATTACTTAGCACCTGTTACACTCAGCTACAGGTTCTCTGTGCAAATCAGAGGGCAGCAAGGAGTCAGACTCATACCAGGAGGGAAAGGGAGGGGAAGAGCATGTGATGTGTGTTGAAAAGCAGATCGCATTAAAGACTGCCAGTGCTTAAATCTGAAAAGAGTCCTAAGCCTACTGCAAATACAGAGCTGTGTGAACATGATAATTCTTTCAACAGAGTCTGTAATATGGCTTCCAGGGGTGCTGTGAAAACAGGGTGGTGAGACAGTGTTACAGTTCAGCGAAGAGAGACTGGCCCAGCAAGGGAATGCGGCATCCACAGGAAGCCCAGGAAATGGTCCCTGCCTCCGCAGAATCAGCTAGTGCTCATGGATGGATCCTGAGCCTGGGGGATATCAGCAGCCTGAACAAGTTGTCTTAGATCACTGCCCTTTCTATCAGCTCCAGGCACCAGGCATAGGCTCAGAGTCCTATCGGTCTTGGCAACACTTGTTCACCGTGACCACAGAGATGGCATTTTAGTCAGTAATAGGCTGTAAGAGGCCACCTTCATGCATGTGAAGAACACTCCCTGAGACACTGGTTTAAGTCCTAGATCCCTACCACCTAGCTATGTGATGTCAGACAAACAGGCTTGCTCATCTTTCAATCAGAGGGTGGAGTCAGATAATAAATACCTGTGAAGTGAATGAATAAGGGAATAAAAACCCCTAAAGCCGAGTTTCTAACCTCAGTACCACTGATATTTAGGGCCAGATAATTCTTTGTTGTGGGGTTTGAGTAGGGGAGAAAAATATTCCCTTCTACTCTTCTAGGTTCTGTAGCTGGTCTAAGAATTAAACTGACATAAAACAGATTAACAGGAGAGGGGAAAAAAAAAAACTATTTTAATTACATATATACCTACAGGAGTCCCACAAAGATATGAGACTCAAAAGGCCAGATGATGGAGGCTTATACATTCATCCCTTGGTATCTGCATGGGATTGGTTCCAGGACCCCCACGGATACCAAAATCCACAGATGCTCAAGTCCCTTACAGTTGGCCCTCCATATTGGTGTATGCAGAACCCGTGGATACAGAGGGCCGACTACATACAGGGAGCTAAGGAAAGGAAAGGGGTCTCGGGACTTCGTAGTAGGAAGGCAATCATGAGAAAGTAAGAGGAGGAGATGTTTGGTGAACAAAGGTACAGGCCCCTTTCTAATGTAAATTCCCTTACAAAAGCATAACTTCTACTGTTTTCAGAGCTTCTCCTGTGTCTGCAGTTTCTCAAAATAATTGGATGGAAATAATCCTTATTCGAGAGTGGCACATTTGGCATAGCATATTCTGCTACCCTTCAGATGTTTCTAGCATCCCTGCCTCTACAGACAAGATGGGAGTAACATACCCTCTCTCAGTTATGACAACTAAATAAGTCTCCAAACATTGCCAAATGTCTCTCGGGGACAAAACTGCTCCTGGTTGAGCACCACCTCTAACGTATTTAGGTTCCAAGAGATAAATTCATGCACCATACAACTATATAGTAACCTCTAACTTTTAAGAAAACTTACACTGACACCTTCAATATCACTGGTAGTTTATTTTGACAAAAATTTTATTGAGCACCTATTATGTGCCAAGTAGAAAGATGAATGGGAAAATACTGCCTCTGCCCTTGAGGAGGTCACAGACTAAGTGAAAGTGGCATTTTCACAGTCCTACGTCAAAGAGAAGGGTAATGTTCAGCTAACCATGTTTCCAGTAAGTATGAGAATACCCTTCTGTGTGACTAGACAGGCAAGAAGTCAGAGCATACCTCTTTGCTGTTAAAAGATTAGCACATATATCAGAGATGCTGTCATTTGATAAGGTGAATTTTTGGTTGTTTGGACGCATTTTAGTTGTTTGCTGCAGTTTGTTTATTGGTAGGCAGGGGAGCCTCCGACCAAAAGGACTGTCCCAGGAGGTTGTTTAGCCTGAGCATAAGCCAAGACAAAGAGCTCGGGAATGAGACTGCCACTTACTTGCTGTGTGACCCTTGGCAATGCATTAACCCCTCCAATCCTCAAGTCCTTTTCTATGAAAGGGAGATAATCATTGTAAAGTGGTTAGCACGATGCCTGTCATGAAGCAAAACCTCAGGAAACAAGAGCTATTATCATTGCTGCTGTTGGTATTGTAACCTCTCTATTTTATTACAGACTGCCCTTTTTTTTTGTGCTAAAATATACATAACATAGAATTTACCATTTTAACCGTTTGAAGTGTACAGTGCGGAGGCATGAAGTACATTCACACTGCTGTGCAACCATCAACACCATCCATCTCCAGTCCCCAAACTGAAACTCCCCTTTCCTCCCTTCCCCCATGAGTGTTTGTTTAAACCAGATCTTATCCACAAAAATACCTTTTGAGGAAATGAAGTCTAGGCTTTTGTTTGGCAAAGCCTCTCTCCTTGACTAAACTTCCTCTAATCCCTCCTTGCCTTGACCTTGTCTGGGTCTGGTGGCCCAGCTGTAGCAAGAATCTTGCTAAATCAGTTTAGCAAACAAACAAAGAAAGAAAAAAACACTTTAATCTTCCTCAACATCTGATCACATTCCCCATCCCCCACCCTTGGTATTTGATCACCTTGGCTGGCCTTCAGCAAGAACCCTTAGGTCAGTTTAGTAAGAATTACCCTTTTGCCTTAAAAAGTTCCCATCCACTGACCCCTATTCTGCCCCTTGACTCTAAATCCCCACTTGTCCATGTTTCATTTGGAATTGAACCCAGTTTATACTGAGGTTTCTTTTCCTCTATTGTAATAGTTCCAGAATAAAATCTGTTTTTACCTCTTTAGCTACTATCAGGCTCCAGCTGTCACATGTAAATGGAACTAAAGGCAATTCCCACAGTACCCTAGAAACAGAACAGAAACAGCACTTACAATGGCCATCTGGGGTTATGTTGATGAGTTTAGTATCCATCAGCCACCTCCTAGGAGTAACATGTAAGTGATTCATCTATCTTGAGGCAATAAACAGAGGATTCCAAACAAAAGCACAAAGGCTCCTGACTGTGGGGCCTGCCCATCATATTTACCATCACAAAAGCATTGACTGCACTCCCCACTTCTGTTAAGACTGGAGCATCTAATCAATTATTGGGGCGGGGCGTCGCCAAACTGTGACTTAATGGTATATTATTTTGAATTAAAGTTACTTAAGAAACGGCTAATGCAAGAGGGACTCTCTGACCCTCCTGTCCATCTCCCTGAAAGCAGGAAATAAGTCTCCCCTGTGAAAGGTGCACTCCCTGCATCTGGAGGTAGAAGGAAGGACCGGCACCCTTATCCCCAGAGACAGGGAACTCAGGCCTAGAAGCCAATGTAAACAAACCTTGTTACTTCTTTAATTCACTACTCCAAGCCCAAGCTCTGTTTAGATTCTTCACTAATTGAGCACCCAAAACCTGAGTTTCTTTGTCCTGTCAATTCCTCACAAATGTATTGTCTAAAAAGTATAAAGGCTGCCTGCTTTGGCCACTTCTTAAATCCCATTCCTATGAGACCTCCACGCACGTGAATTAAAATGTGTTTCTTTTTCTCCTGTTTATCTATCTTGTGTCAATTTTATTGTTAGTCTGCTCATAAGAACTCAAGAATGGTAGAGGGAGAAGTTTTCTCCCGGACACAATATTCCAGAAGGAACTCTGTTGACATATTCATTTGGTAGCCTGTAATTGGTGGGAAAAGACTAGTCGTTGGGCCTAAACTATCAAAGGCACTTACTTTCCCATAGAAAGTGAGCAAACTTCCTTCGTCAAGAATCCACGTGCTTTTGTAGAAGCATTCTAGGGGGAAAACTTCTGGTTTATAGCCAACCTCACAAAGTAGCTAAAGAGTTCCTAATTTCACCTCAAACCTCTGCTTCAGCACCTACTGAGCTGTGTCAAGTTATTTTCTATCCACTGTCATTCCTGATCCTATGGCAATTCAGTTTAAGGCGTTCGTAGACAGGAACCCTATCTGAGCTGTCAGCACCTGGCCTGATCATCTTCCAGCAAGTGGTCAGGCAGAAGCATGCAGCTCAGGATGCCCTGAAGCAGACTGTCGAGGAAACCGGCCGATGAGATGAGCATCTCCACTTGCACTCAGCTGATAACATATATGGTACTTCTGTCACCATCTGTCCAGGCCTATTGATCTTGTAACAGCCCCCAGGCACTTCAGTCTGGTGGCAGCTCTGTGACTTCTACCTGTGGATCACTTTGTCTCCATGCCCTTTCCTCTTCCCCTTCTTATCCATGCATTAGGACCTCGCCAAAATGTTACCTCCTTTGAGAAGCCTTTCCTATACCCGCTAAGGCAGAAGTGGAGATGGCTGTTTTGAAACAGAAACACACAAACAAATGAACAAAAACATTGAAATCTCCAAACTGAATCTGCACTTTATCTCAAAAGATGTGGTACGATGTATGGTGTAATGTACGGCAATTTTTTCCAAGTCTTAACAATACATCACAGTGACCTGGGGAATTTTTTTTAAATATGGATTCTCAGGCCCCACCCTGATTGAGACATTAGGCCACAAGCTTGTGGCCCAAGAAGGTATTTTGTTTTAAAGTTTCCCAAGATATTCTGATGTACAAAAGTACTGGAAACAGTAGGCAGGCATGCTACTGTGTGTCTTTAGGAAAGTCACTTTGCTTGCCTGAGACTGTTTCTCATTTGTAAAATTGCGGATAAGAATGCCCATCTCACAAGGTTTTGGAAAAGACCCACAGAGGGCAAGAGTGCAAAATCCTTGAATGATGATTCCTCAGCAAGTGGAGCTATGAGGATGACTACTACAGATTTCCTTAAAAAGCTGTTCTCCGCTTCTCAAAACCAATAGCCCAGTTTGCAAAACCTTCCTCTACTAGAGAACAATGTACCAAAGAGAAGACGGTTTCAAACCAGGATGACAGCCTGAAAAAAAATCAAAAGGGACATTGAGAAGGAGCCCATGTAGAAAGCAGGACATGAGCATGTAATTAGGTTTTTCTGAAGGCCTATATTCTTCATTCCCATTGCCATTTCTCCTGATTAAAAGGTTCCCCCAGTAGCTGAAACCATTAACATAAGTCCATCAAATGGTAGCTGTTGTGGAGAGGTACCCCACTCTGTTAAATTAGTCAGGCTTTTGTGTCTCTCATAGACTAATGCTTTAACACTTCACTACCTATAATAAAGTATATGCACCATAAGAAAAATGTGTTTTGTGACCAGCAGGCTATAACACAGTGTTCTGCTTATAGGAGCCATGGGTTTAATTGTATCCTAAGCTGATGATGAGTCACCACTCTGGCTTTTGGTTAAGGAGGCCAAACAACGACTCTGTAAACCTCAGCTCAGAGTGCCCCTGAGTCTGAGAAAAAATGCCTGATTATAGACTGTTTTGTATCACTTAAGGGTGTCAAACAATAGGATACCATGACAGTCAGGACTTAATCAAAATCCCCTGCAGAATAATTCCCCATAAAGAGGTGGTGGTGGGGAACTAGGAACCATTCCATAGCTCAGAGCTAGAGGGGAGAAAAATTGCTACACAGAAGTAAAAGAAGGTTGCCACCTACCACATCCACCCCTTCAGATGTCCGCCCTGGAGGCTAAACTGGGAGACAGATGAGACACCAGGCTTGGCGTCTCCCGTTTGGAAGGGCTAACTCTTAGAGGGCTCATCCTGGCTCCCTCCAGCCAGCACCAGCCGAGCAGAGTTCGAGGCACTGGAGCCTTACGATTACAAACACTGGCTTTGGAGGCCATGCATCCAGAATCAGAATCCACCCATTTAGCTGAGTTACCAGCTTCGGTCACCTTTTTTAGGTTCTGAGCTTCTGTCTCTATTTCAAAAATGGGAATAATAAAAACATGCAGCTTCTAAGGTCAGGGTGCAGATTGAATTTTATGGAAAGGACTTAACATGTGCTCAATAAGAAGCAGTTGATACCATTATTTTTTATTATTATTATTACTACCAAGGAACTATCAGCAAGTCTGAGTCTCCTATGAATGTTAGTCAAGAGCCACCAAGCTTCTATTATGTGGCGAGCACTGTGGTAGGTCTTGGGGACACAGGAGCAAACAGGACAGATACAATCTGCCCTTTTATGAAGCTTATGGTGTGTGTGTGTGTGTGTGTGTGTGTGTGTGTGTGTGTGTGTGCGTACTGGCCTGCACATTGTTTATAAACAAAACAAAACATGTAGCAAACATTTCAAAATTGGGTGACTTCACACAAAAGTCCAGATTTCTGGCTCTTTTTGAAAACATCAGAAAATCTGAGAGGAAGTGAGATCTCTCTCCACAGGCCAACCTGCTCCTCCAAAGCCCTCACAAGTCCCAAAACATAGCTCCAGCCTTCCGCCTGAGACGGGCTCACTGGTCTCCCTAATTAAGAGAGTAGAACGCTCTCAGGCTACACAAGATGAGGGGCCCCAGGGAACATGAGAGACAAGGAAGCTGAGGACACAGACCTAGAGGACCAGAACTGAAATGCAGGGAGGGAAAGGAGGACTGGTATCCACCCTCTGTCCCCGGGTTTATTTGTCTCTCGGCTCAGCTTGCTTGGTTTGGCTGGACACAGAAAACCCTGGAGGGGAATTCTGATTCCAACTTGCTCTATGCACAGCTAATTATTTGGGGCTCCCAGAAGGTTGGAGAGAACAATGACTTCCCCAGCAGTTACAGTTGGACTAGCTTAGTTCCTTTTCTTCGCCACAGGGGTCAGAACCATGTAAGGGGAGCTATTTGTTTTGGTCTTAAACCAAATCTGCCCTGGGACACAGACAGATGTTCTGACCTGAGACTAGGAAAGCCACTACTTCAATGCCTAGCAAAATTCTCCTCTCTTGCCTTCCTAGTCAGCCTCCAGACCCATAATATGCATTTTCCCTGTTTAAACTGTTTACTTCTCTCCTTTGCAAATAAGAAGTAATGTTCAGAAAAAAATACTATATGCCCAAGAATTGCATCCCTCCTCCCAAGTGAGATATTTCATGTTTCCTAGGAAGATGGGATAAAGACAAGCAGGGGAGCTAACTGGGATGGATCAGTGAAACTACAGAAGCTCATTTGTATACAACCTTCTAGTAAGTATCCACAACTTCATTCTAATAGGAAATGCATGACAAGTCCCTTAAAAACAAAGAAATAGGAGAGAAAAATACATGCTCCATAGTTGTGAACACTATAACAGACTGGAACAATCTTCCAGCAACCACACAGAGATTTTTCCTACATCCACCCAAAACTATTATCGTCAATGGTGTCCCCTCATTTCAAACAGAATGAAATGGATTTAGTTGGCTGCTACAGGCTGTTTCTAGCCTTCCTGCATCTAAAGACATTTTCACTCTCAGCCTTTCCAGTAGGGATTCATTTGGATTTCTTGTCAACTATCCTTCAAAGACAAGGTAAGACCTATTTTCTGATTAAACTTATACTCAATTTTATTTGTTTACCCAATCATCTAATACCTATTTATTGACTGCCTCCTAAGAGCCAGGCACTTTGTTAGGTGCTGAAGATATAAATGTGAGTCAAAACAAAGACAGGCCTTGCCCTCAAGGAATCCAGGGGAGGCAGATAATCAAAAGACCTCACCAATATAAAACTGACCTTCTGAAAGGTGCCCAAGGAGAGGTATCTGGTACCAGGAGGACCCATTACATAGAAGGAGTCCAGTTAAGGGGGTATAACAGAGGCAAAGAAAGTGTCCCAGAAGAAATAACACTTGAGCTGAAATTTATAGGCTGTAGGTACCAGATAAGCAAAGGCCCTGTAATGAGACTGAGTAGAGTGAATATAGGGACTGAATAAAGGCCAGCCTGATTGGAGTGGAGAATCCACAAGGGATGGAGTGATGAAGAAGAGTATTAATGGTGACCATGCAAGGCTTTATGGTCCACATCAAGAATTTTGAGCAATGGGAAGCCATTTTGGGGATTTTAAGCAGGGTGCAGTGGTAGTAGTTGATATAACCATATTTATGCTTTGAAAAAAATGGATTTGTGTAGAGGGGAGGCAGAGTGATTTCAGGTAGGCCAGTTAGTCTAGAATTTGGATGGTCTGGTGCTGGAGGTGATGGAGTAGAGGTGACACATTCTAACAATACTTTGGGACCAACCCAATGTGCCAGATGCATCTCAATGGCCCAAGACAGGTACTATTAATATACTTCCTGGTGCTGTGAAGCTGAGTAAAGATTTTTTTTTTTTTTTGGCCACATCGCACGGCTTGTGGGATCTTAGTTCCCCAACCAGGGATTGAACCCGGGCCCAGGCAGTGCAAGCACCAAGTCCTAACCACTGAACCACCAGGGAATTCCCAAGACATTTAGAAAGACCAAACCAAATAGGACCTGAGCACATCTAGACTCCCTCATCCCCAGCAGCAGGGTACCACTATGCGCTCTGAGCCATCATAGCTCTGTATTTGAATTTACTAATTCTGAGAAAGACTCCACAGGAAAACCAATTAAATAGGCAGGGAAGAAAACACCATTGAGCACTGGAAAGAAAGATGATAACAAGCAGGTCTCAGTGGAAGTCGGTAAATGTTGAATTTCCATACTAGTGTCATTAGCACTGTTGCTGATTTTTTTTTTTAATATTTTGGTTAATCAAAACTATGGGTCAATCAACTGTTCCATAATGACAGCTTCTGTGGTCATAAATCCTTGCTATCGCCTGCAGCTGACACGGTCTCAGTCCACGGGAGAATAAGCAGCAAAAGACTAATGTTTCTCTTCATTTCCCCCAAAGGGAGTTAGGCAATGCGTAATAAAAGAATATAAATTATTCACAATGCTTTCTTGAAGTTTATGATTCATGGTTTGGAAGAAATAATGGACGAAGGGGAGAGGTGGGAAACAGAATGCTGAATGAGAAAATTTCTTTTGAAAATGGAAGGATGAGTTTCTGAGGTAGACCAAACTCACCACACACAGGGCTTCGGGCTTCTCAGCAGTAGCCTCTGGTTCTTTCACAGAATGGTTCACTCACTCCTTACATTTGTTTGGACAATCCTTATTAAACTGTGGTCACCTGAGGAGGGCTCAGTGTCCACCAATCCAGTTTCTCTAGACTTTGGTGAAGATGGAGAGAGGAAGAGAAAAATGGAGAGGAAGGTTAGAGAGAGGTCAAGTCTAGCTGTGTGACAAAGTACTGAGGGAGTGGAAGGAAAAAAGTGTATCATCTGGTGGAGGAGAGAGGACATCTGTTTGGTTTTACTTTTAGGAAATAACAGACATCAGTATAGTAAAACATATGAAAGCGGATAGGAGCAGTAGGGTTGTTTGTTGGTTGGTTTGTTTTGATAAAGTTAATTCATATATCAAACCCCACAAAATGGAGGCTGCCCCAGTGGCCCAGCCCATGTCATAAATCTAAAGCTAGGTCAGCCCACACTTACAGGAAACACCTGTTAAGGGAGCCTAACACACACCAAATCACAATCCTCCAACTCGGCTTTAGAGAGCTCACCTTACCCTAGAAAACAGGACCTGCTCTCCTTACAAGCAAATCCCTGACCTTCTAGCCCATCATGCCATTTCCGTGTCACTGTTTCCAATCATCTGTAAAACTCGCTCTTGCCCAAAATCCCTCAAGAGGGGTGCTCCACTGCTCTGCACTGTAATCCCCCAATCCATGAATTGTTTTCCCTTGAATAAAGGACATCAAATGCATTACTAAATCATTTTAGTTTTGTCATTTGACAGTTTGTTTGTTTATAAATATGGCCTGGATTAGATATATAGCTCTCCTTCACAGTTTCTAAGAAATACAAGTAAAGGATTTCAGCAATTTTGAAACTTTGCTCTCTTGCCAAACTAGGTTTCCTTGACAGGAAATGCTGAGACTAAATCATGTGCATCTGCTCTTTATAAAGGCTAGAAACACATTTATTGAACCTACCAGATGCAGGCACTGTACTGGGCACTATTAATGGTAGAAATAATTGAAAAATCCTTCATGATCCAGCCTTGGCTTACCTTCCTAGTTTTATCTCTTGCTAGTTCTCCTTCAAAACCAAGACCACAGCCATTTTGTACTGCAATTCACAGAACATTTTGTTCTGCTTCCCCTCTTTATTTATAAACATGTTTCTTTCTGCACTGAAAGCTCTCCCTCATTCATCCAGCTGCACTGCACCTCCCCACCTGCACCTGGCCAATGCCTACATTCTTCCTGTCTCAGTTTGGATGTCACTTCCTCAGAACGCTGTCCAGAATTCCGAAGTGAGTCAGGTGTCCCTACTCTGGGCTCTCAATGGGTTTATCTCAACCTAGTCTAGGTAGCATTCAATGATAATTAGATGGTGGGAAGCTTTTTGATAGTAGGGACTAAGTCTTTGTCATTCTTGCATCCCCAGGCCATAGCACCCCATGAGACACAAACAAAATACCCATTAAATCTCTGATGAATGAATAAAGATATGCAATACTTGATGCCCAATTTCAAGGAACTTTCAGTGTAATTAATAAAGATACAACCTTTTGAAATACAACACAGCACAAGGCATATAAAATAAGTGCCTCTTGTATAACAAAGTAGGTATTCAGAGGAAGCAAAGATTACTTTTGGCTGGGGTGATGGGCGCAACAGCAGTAAGAACAATTCCATGTTTATAACACAAGCACTGTTAGTTGTTTTCATAAATATCCCTGTAACATGATACTATTATCCCCATTAACAAATGAGGAACCCAAGGTTCAGAGAGGTTAAATGATTTTTCAAAGTTACAAAGCTAGTAACCAGCAAAGCCGGGATTTGAATTCTGAACACAAGATTTCAAAACACTGAGAATGAATCGGAAGGTGAGTTGCCCATGGAAAAGGGAAAACATAGATAAAGGCACTTTGGAACCATGCATATCCTGGGGACTAAAGAGAAAGATCAAGCTGATGGTATGTAGGAATACCGAGGACACCAACGCTAGAAAGTGAGTAACTAGATTGTCAGGGACCCTGCATGCCAGGCTAAGGAACTTGCATCAGTTTATGGCCACCAAGGAAGCACTGGTAGCTTTAGAGTAGAGGAAACATGACTGGAGATGAGTCTTTGAAAGATTTATCAAGCAGTGGGACACAGGCTGGACTGGGAGACAAAAGGGGGGTTTGCAGAGAAGGAAGAAACTCAGAGCCTAGTGCAACTCTTTAAAGGCACTGATCTCTGGGAATGGAGTAGAAAGGATGGACGCAAGCCATCCTGTGAGAGAAGAAACAAACAGCCATTGAGAGCTGAGTTACTGTGGGTCTGAAAGAGAAAGGAACTAAAAGAGACTTAAGAGTATTAAGCCAAAATGACAGGGACACTAATGAGGAAGTCAGCCAAGAGAAGAAGTACCATAGAAGGTACTGGTTTGAGGAGAAACTTTAACATGCTGAAAAAAGACACTGCAGGGAAAATCCTCAGGAAACAGTTGGAAATGTGGGACCAGAGAACCAGAGAACGACCACCGTAAGAAATGCAACTTGGGGGCCATTTGCCTTAAGGTGCAAATGGAAGCCATAGAAAATGTGCCTATGTCTTCAAGGGCTGAGGAATAGAAAAAGGGGGTTGGAAAGTGTGCAACAAATCTTAGTTAACACTCACATTTAGATGGCAGGAATATGAAGATTAACAAGTAAAAGATGTTAAAGAATAAGATCTAAATGCCCAATATGAACCAGGCACTATGCCAGAAACTTTTTACATGTTATTCGATGAGGTCTGTACTATCTTTATCTTATAAACACTCAGGCTGAGGAGTAATGTATCTTGCCCAAGGCCGTACAACTGGTTAGTGACATAGGTGGGTTCAAAACTATGTTTATCTGACTTGGGGAGCATCTCACTCATGTCACGCTGCCTCCCTGAACAGGGCCGTGGTATGGAGGCCATTGGAGGGGAAGAATTTTCAGGAGTGGACAGGATGAACTCAGGCAGGGGCAATGAGGACTGAGAAGAGGCCACTGAGTTTAGAGACCCACCTCTCAGTGAGAGCTGTGATATAAGACCTAAAATCGAACCTCAATATTATATGCTGCCTTGACAGCTGGGGAAAATCAGGATGGTCTCCAATGGCCCAACCACAAGTTCCTCTTCCCATTCTGCTCCTGGGGATTAAAGTCCCCTAGCCAAGCAGCTCTCCTTATCATGCGGACCAGGCACAGTTCCTGTTAACCCTGAATAATGGGGTTCAGTTTCCTGTCAGCCTCTGGAATGATTCAAATAAGCCAATTACATCTTCTTGCAGGAACCAAGGGTCACCCACCCCCTTGATACTGCCTCTCACAGCCTCTGGTTTTTCACTCTGTTCCCAAGTGCGACCATCTTGGGGCTTTGTGTGGTGTGCAGCACCCTCTTCCCCTAGGCTGTGAGCATATGTGACTGATAAACTGCTGTCAGTCTCCCCTGTCCAGTGTTGGAGGTTGTGTGTTTGGCCATCCCCATATCCCTAGGGTGGAAATCTCTCCCTCACCAACGGGGTAAACAGACGGTGATTAAAACAATAGAGGACTCCAAAGTGTTCCCTGTGGACATTACATGGGTAAAATACTTCACTTTAACAAGTATTAGCTTTACTACAAGTGAAGAAATCTGAGAAATGAATGAATTTTCTAGTTTTAGACAAGAGGAAACTGAGGGACAGACGGGTTAGACGGCTACCCTGAGTTACAGAGTAGTAAATTCTTTCATTTTAATGCTGTATTCTTCTCCAATATTTTCTTGACAAGCTCCTGTCCAGATGCTGCATAAGAATCACATGTATCCAGAATTTACAGAAAGCTATTATAAGCAATAAGAGAAAGGCAAAAAGCCTAACAGAAAAACAGGAAAAAAGATATGAATGGGTAACTCACAAAAGTAGAAATAGAAATGGACAATAATGGGGACATGTTCAACCTCATTATTAATCAAAGAAATTCAAACAAAAATCACAATGAAACATTTCTTTGTATCTTTCAGGGTGACAAAGATTAAGAAGATTTACACTATCCAGCGTTAGTGATGTTAAAAGGAATTGAAGACTCTCATATGCAGATGGGATGAGTAGAAATCAGTACCTTTTTGAAAGACAAAGGAGCAACTCCCATAAAATTTTTAATTATATTTTCATATAATTTAATTTCTAGGATTATATCTCAAAGAAACAACTTGTCAAGTCCATGAAGATGTATGTATGAGGATGTTTGTTCTATTGTTCTTTGCAATATTGAAAACCCAGAAACAATCTTAATGTCCATCAACAGGGCATTGGCTAAATAAATGTGCTTTACCTATAAAATGGATTACTATGCAGTCTTTTAAAACAATGATGTAGATGCATATTTATCAACATAGAAGGATGATATTAGGTTAAAAAAAACTAGCTTACAAAACTGCATGTGGATTATTATACATATAAAATTTTGTATATTTCTATATACATGCATAGTGGGACACTTGGAATGAAATTTACACAATTTAAATATCAAATATATAATACAACTATCTAATTTTCAGGTGACTCTTACTCTCTTCTTTAGTTTATCCCAAAGGCACATATCAATAATTGAGGGGGGGAAAAAAACTTTCTCATTTTGGGGGAAAAAAATACTTTGAGCAATGAATATTTCCCTTCAAAAAGAAAATGTATACTTCAGGAAGAAATTACACAAATCCTACAGCATGTTTTGATTTTGTATTTATATTTGTTTTCCGACAGATAAATGTGAAATCCTGGAAAGAAGGGACTCAACCATGCACTGGGTTTCTCATAGGAAGTACATATATTAACTGAGGCTTTTGTGCCCCTAGCGGGAGGCTGTGGATAAAAAGTGAAAACCAGAAGGAGCCTGGGTTCAGTAGGCGCTGGTCAGCCCCTCTCTGATTGAAAAGGACACCTGAGTGGTAACCAGTGCGATTCCCATTCCGAGTTCTCAGCAGCGGCTAATTTTTTGCCTTTGACCTTGCCAACTATTCACACCTACGCTTTGATAAGTCCCACTCTTGGAGCTTTCACCTCTTGACAGCAAATGATGGTGTTTCAAAATCCCATTTGTGCCTGTTCGCTGTTAGAAAGTTTTGTGTAAGGCACATGTGACCTACAAAATATATTTCTCAAAACTTAACTCTCTGAGAAATCAGTTACTGATTTATCTCCCAATTCTATCACCCAGAAGAGGGCAAAAGGTGACAAAACAGAGCCCACAGAGAGTTTAATTCAGAAAGACAGGCACTTAATTTAGTTATTCTGAAAAATAAGAAACCCTACTATGTCACTTCAGAAATTTCAAAATAGAGATCTCTGTGTATCCCATTAGGCATCTGTCATGCTCCCAATAATATTACTTGTGACAGCTCTAAGAGAAGCAAAATACACTGGCCTCCTAGGTCTTTAAGAATGCACAACTTAATCCATCTGGAAATAGTTGTGTCGTTGACCCTAGGGTTCTTTATATTAGAACAAAGTCAGACACGAACTCTGAGGCGGTTCCGGAATATTATATGAGGGTGAATTACGGGCAGTCACACAACCTAGCATTGTCCTTTAAAGCGTTTTTATGAGGCAGAGCCAAAGGCTGGCAAACCTCTCCTTCACCACAGAGGAAATCTAGGCTAAAAAGAAAAATAAGAAGTTTATGAACTATTAAAAAGATAAAGCTGCAGAGTTAGGGAGTTATGGATTAAGTTCCGATCCATTAATTCTTTTATTCCCTGATTTAGAGGTGGCTGAAAACGTGCGGCCCTCTGGTGGGTGACAGAAACACTCCCGTGCACAGGGGCCAGAAAGGAAAGGCTGGCACAGTAGGGGGTGGACCCACTTGTTCGGATGATCATTTATACGGGAATCTGGAATTCAGTAATCTCACATCCCCCTGTAAGGGAAAGATCCACTCCCCAATTTCATTTGGGAGTTCTATTGCATTAAGCAATATTCTGTTTGGCCAGACATGCCATTCTTCTCCTGAAGGAAATTAATTTCTTGACTTTTCCAGCTAATATAATCCCAATTCAGCGCTTAAAGTTTTCTCAGGGCGCTATTAGATGAAATAAAGTCTAAAGCACCTCTTGTGGGACCTCACAAGGCACAGATGGAAACAATAGAGGAAAAACAAGTTGAAGAGGGGAAGGTGGGGACGGGCAGGGGGTGAGGAGATTCGGTGTTAACCTTCCCCTCAAAAGCCACATATGTGATTTGTTAAGTGTTCTATAATCTTAACTCTTGGCTGAATAGAGCTGTTTTATGATTTCCATAGGAAATATATTTTTAAGCAAGTAAGTTCTCTGAACAGGATAAATAAAAGATTACAAGAAAAAGAAACACAGTGGTTTCTGGTTGTTTAAAAGGCAACTCAAAAAGCCTTCACCTGCAAAAGGAAAAGGTCAGGATCAATAAAAGGGCCTTTCCTTTAGAAAGAGATCTGTTTTCAATTTAACACAAATAAACCCTTCTGGTGGGCCTTCTGAAGACCAAGGAAACATCAAACTGTATAAGGGATCTGGTCTTGCCAGGAAAATAAAATTTCTCCATTTGAAATTCTCCAACAACATCAAAACAAAACAGAACAAACCTAACCCCCACCCTACCCCCTTCCTCAGCCCTCTGCCTGACAGCCGAAGGCTGATTACCCTGAAAAATAGAAACAAGTCCTCAAATATAAACATGTTACTACTCATAGGTACAATTTTATACTAAAAGTGGCTTTCTAGAGACATCATCTTAAGTGTGATGTTACAGGGGAATCCCACGTATTAGGAGAGTCTGGCTTGGAAAATACTGCAGGATACTGATGAGCATCTTTGATGACAAAACATCCACTCTTAAAGGTACCTTGGTCAAACCACCGCATCTTGTTCTTCTAATAGGCCCAGTTGCCTTTGTGAAGTATTGGCTCAGCTACTGTGAAGAGGCACTTTTACTATCTTTTTGAGATAGGCAATGAATGACATTTTTTCTCAGCCTCATTTCCCTTCACAAATCTGAATGCTTCCTGCAGTGGTACTGTTGTTCTGAACATCAATCCCTTCTACACACACATACACACATCACATACACCACACACATATGCACACACACCATACACACATGTGCATACCATGCACACATACACAAGCATCATATACCATACACCAACACCACACACATCCCCACACACACAATTCTAATTGATGAATTCATAAACCTGACAGTCGCCCATTGCTGCAACCTCAGTTCTGTCCAATTCCTAGCTCTTACTACTATACCTTCTCCCCTTGTCCCTTTCTCTCAAGAAAGCATATTAGAATGCAAGGGAGTCAGAATCTTAACCGTAAATCTGCTCTCAACTGTAAGAAAAAAGTAAGTCATTTTCATCCTTAAGCAATTTAAATATTATTAGAGAAACCATCACTACCCACCAGTGAAATTCAGCATCAAAGTTAGTCTCCTGCCTGGAATGACCTCCCCCCACCCTCCCCCACACACTCTTCTTCAACCATATAAATCCTACCAGTATCTCAAGGTCCATCTACTTGGTAAACAAAAATCCTTCAAACTCCCCTCGCTAGACTCTACCAGAGCTCACAAACGCAAGCTTGCAAGAGCCAGGGGGGTTAATTTGTTTGCTGCAAGCCAGTTTTCAGACATACGCATTCACTGCTGAGCAGTGGAGACACCGCAGCCAGAGAGCACGTACCCCGCCTGAAGGGCCAGAAGCCGGTCAGCCCCACCCATTGCTGCCATATGCGAACGCGGGCCCATGGCCACCTAATCTTCCAATGTTTTAAGAGAAGCCAAAAATCTGCATTTTATGTGAAATATCCCAATTGTAAATGTTGGCTCAATTAAGAAAGATAAGAGGACAACAACGCTGTGATCTGCACTGGACCCGTGAAACCACTAATTTGCAACCTCTGGTCTCTATCAAACACATGAAGCTTAACAATGAATGACACCTGTGTAAAGAGGTGTGTTGTACGTGTGTCTTAGATCACCAGTTAGAAAGACATAGACAAATTTATGTAACATGTAACTTGAAAATAAAGCAGGGCTTTATCTAGTTGTCTTCAACTTTAGCTTAAGTTTCAAATAATGGAAGAAGGGCCTGAGATATTTATATTTAAAAAAGAAGGACATTGGTCAAAAAAGTTCAGGAACACTGAGCCTGGTGGTAAGGCACTGGAGGGCAGAGACTATACCCTTACCTCTTTCATTCAGCATGTATCAAGAGTGCTAACTATATAGGTTTTAATGGAACTGATCTGAATATTTAAGGAACCAGATTCCAGACAACCATTTCATGCATTAGAAATTTAATTTTGCAAGATTGCCTATATAGTACCAATATATTCCCCAACTGTCAGCAAAGGATCCTGTTCTTCAGTCAGATCTTACCTGCACCTAAATATTTTTACTTTATAATCTTAATAGTTCTAAATTCATCTAACAGAGTAAAGAAAAATGCCTGGCACAAAAAATGCATTCACAGCATATTAGTTAAACTTAAGTAAAAAGAAATAAACAAAAGATGAAACTTCCATGCCTCTTGTCTCTCTGCAGAGTAGAGTGCCCTGTGGCTTGGGCTTCTTTTATCAAAAGAATACCCATACATTTTTGTCACATAAACTTACTTGGTTTTCCTTGTGTAATGGGGTGAGTATTGTACAAGGTTTCAATGTCTTTTTTTTTCCAACTCAAATTGTCCCTTAGAGGCTCAAAGTACTAACAAAGTGCTTCGCTGCATGAAAGTGCTGTCTGCATTTGTCTGGCAAATATGATGCTAGCTGGGAAGTCTGATGGGTCTGTAACTGTCACAGGCACAACTGAGCTCCAGGCTGCTTCCACCAGAAAGCGAATTCAACTTCATAAAGAAAAGTGTGGACAGGAAAGCCTCCTAGCAAGATTCCCAGTAACCAGAATATGGACATGAGATCCAAAGACTAATAAAACATGGATTGGGGAGAGGGTATTGATGAAGCAGCAGCCTAAGGAGAGAAGAGGGAGGATTTGTGCCTGTTTTTATAGAAGGGAAAGTAGTGATGGGCCCAGAGAAAAGAGAAAGATTTCTGCTATCACCTGTAGTCCTAGAACAACTCTAGGAATTAGACCACATTACCCTTGCATCTACAGATAATGGAAACAGGCTCAGAAAGGCTGGGTAACTTGTTCACAGTCTTTCCCAGCCAGTTAGTGGCCTAACTGGAGTTCGGCCAGGTCTTTTTGGCTCTAAAGCTCAAGCCTAGGGACTTCCCTCGTGGCGCAGTGGTTAAAACTCCGCGCTCCCAATGCAGAGGGCTGGGGTTCGAGCCCTGGTCAGCAAACTAGATCCCACATGCATGCCGCAGCTAAGAGTTCACGTGCCACAGCTAAGGTGCCGGCGAGCTGCAACTAAAGAGCCGGCGAGCCGCAACTAAGAAGCCCACCTGCCACAACTAAGACCCGGTGCAACCAAATAAATAAATATAAAATAAAATAAAGCTCAAGCCTAGTCGCTATATAACACCAGCTTCCAACAAGTCACCAAGACAGTCAACGGCACTCAATTAGTTATGCTGTGAAACTACAGATTAGGGATAGGGTATTGTTCCTTTTTTTAGCTTAATTTTGTTACAGACATAATACACCAGCCATAAAAAACAATCTGCCAAGCTATAGAAAATCAGCCCTGCTGCTAGTAAATGTGTTTTATTCAAACATATATCAAGCGCTTAATATATTTAAGATTCCCCAGATACTAGAGAGATAGAAATTCAAATACACTCAAGATAAGCTCAAAGGTAACCTTTTTTAAAAAACTGCATAAATGGAAAGATATTTTCATTGAATGGAATGTTTGTTCACTCAATTGCCAAATATTTATTGAGAAACTACCTGGGTCAGAAATTGTCCTAGGTTCTGAGGAGGACAGAGTGACAGAGAAGACAGAGAGGGCCCACGCCTGGAAGAAACTTGCTTTGCTTTAGAATCAGACTAAACAAAGCAAAGGAGACAGAGAGGAAGGAGCCATTTATGGTTTGCAATAAATGCTGTGAAGCAACTACTAGGGTGCCCTGACAGAGAATAAATGGAGGACATCCTTTAGACAGGGAGGACAGGGAGGGCCTCCCTGAGGTGATGATGTTCAAATGATAAGTTCTGAATCAGGAGAAGAAATCAACCATGTAATGGGTTGAGGAAAGAAAGGGTGTTCCAACCAGAGGGTTAGGAGTATACAAAGAGCCAGTGAGGACAATGAGCTTAGTTTATTCTGGGAATCAAAAGCAGATCACTGCCAGTAGGTGCAGCAAGCCAGGGTGGGCTGGGTACTATGAGCAGAGGGGGAGAGGTGGGTGGGAGCCAGTCAGACCATCATGGGTCTCATACATCACTGGAGTGAGCCTGGATTTTATTCTAAGCTCAATGGAAAGCTGTTGAATGATTTGGTCTTAAACTAGGGACCACTGTGAACAGATGGATGGTTTTATTTTAGCTGATATGTGAAGTGTGGGTGAGAAGGGAACTAGTGTGGAAGTGGGAGACGAGGCTGTAGCTGGAAAGATAGCACTTGGATGTTCTGCTGGATGCCTGCCATTCGCCCTCCAGATCTTCCCTTCACCGCTTCCTATCCTGTTGTCTACCGCAGAGGCTGGCTTATATGGATAGCAGCCAAGGGTTCCCTTGCCTTCTGACTTCCAGTTGTGTTCAGCCAGTGGGAAGCCCCAGCCAGAGATTAGAGGAAGGGAGGAGAGAGAAGCTGGGAGATTTACTCCCTCAGCTCCCCACCAGCCCAGCCCCTGGGGTTTATCATGGGCTGGTTGTCTCCCTCAACCAAGGCTGCTGGTCTTATCAGGTGGTCTCTATCCGGTGGCCTCTCCTACAGCTCTCCCTCAGGGATCCAGTGCCCTTCCCTCCCCACGTACCTTCCCTCTCTTTTTGCCTTCAATCCTTGGGTAGAACCAGAAAAGGCTGCTACTAGCCTCAAGGCACTGCACTTAGGGCCTTGTGGTTTGAAACTGATACATTTATTAAACTCTAGTCAAATTACCCAATTTGCATATGCCATCTGTTTCCTGCTGGGTTCCTTACTGATACAGGGAGAGACAAGTTTTGATTTAGAAAAATTCAGTTACTGTGATCCTTGACTAACATCCTGTTCTGCTGATGCTTTGTGTCTGTGATGTTAAGGGTAACAAACCCAAGAACACCAGCAAGAAATCATACACCTCTTTACTTCCTTAGGAAAACCAATAACATAAATTGACCAAAGAGATAAAATGCCAAAATCATGGATGTGAGAGTTCAGAGAACAAAATAGAATTTATGGTCACCGATACTTGACTTCAGGCCAGTTACCAAGAGCTCTTGCTTAAATATTTAGATTTATATTTCTCATTCAATTTTTCATTTATTTAATTAATGTTTATTGAGTGCATAGTACTCGGGAGACACTATTTTAGAGACTAGGGTTAAAGCAAAGACCAAATCAAAATACTTGCTCTCTCTGAGCTTACACTCTAGAGGAGAGTCAGGAAATAAACAAATCAACAATCTTTTACATGCTCATTAAAAAAAAGTTAAGGAGGACAGAGTGGGAGATTTATATATGAGAGAGAATATTTCCTTTCTTAAAAGGTGATATTTGAGCAGAGAACTAAAGGAAGAGATGAAACAAGCAGTGATGATACCCAGGGGAAGCATGACCCAGGAGAGGAAGTACCAGAGGCTGAGGCAGGAATTGAACAACAGTGAAAGGCCAGTGTGGCTGAAGCAGAGGAGGTGAGGACAGCTGGTAGCCTCTCCAGTCAGGGAGACAGGCAGGACAAGGCCACTAGCTTCATCTAGAATTTTTGGCTTCTATTTTAGTAAAAGAAACCATTAGGATTTTGAGCAGAGTAGTAACAGGAAATGGTTTAGTTTTAAAAGGATCATTCTAGCTGCTGTGTTGCAAATAAGGTGGCAAGGTTAGAAAGAAGGAACACACTACAACTAAAGTCTAGGACAGAGATGCTGTTGACTTGAACCAGGGTGGAAGCATTTATGTTTGATAAGCCTTTCAGATATCCAAGTGGGGCTGTGTAGGCATTGGATATACAAACAATCAAAGTCTGGAGTTGAGAGAAGGGGTCTGAGTTTGGCTGGAGATAGGGATTTGTACAGTACACGCCATGAGCCTGAATGAGACCATCTAGGGAGTGAAGAAAGGGAGAAGTGACCAGTTCTAAGGATGGAACGTGAGGCATTATAGGTGGACAGGTCAAAGGAGGAGGAGGAGCCTGTAAAAGAAGCTGAAAAGGAGTGGCCAGTAAGGTAGAAGGAAAAACCAGGAGAGGTGGTATCCCCAAAGCCAGCTGAAAAAAAGTATTTTGAAAAAAAAGAAGTGATCAAATGGTCATGTGTTGTTGATGGATCAAGTGAGAACAGAACTGGGAGTAGAGCAATGGATTTGGCAAAGAAGGGGCTTGCAGTGACTCAGACAATGTTTTGAGAAGTAGTGGAGTTGAAAGTCTGATGAGAGAACATGTGTAGACAATTCTTCTGATATTCTTTGATGTCAATGGGGAGCAGAGAAATGTGTGATAGCCAGAAGGGGTTAAGCAGGTTTTCTTTTTTTTTCTTTCTTATTAAATTTGAAGATATTACACCATTTTTTAACACTGCAGGGAATTATCTAATAGAGAGAAGAACTGGGATGATACAAGAGAGAGCAGATAATTGCAGGAACAAGAGGGGATGGGGTCCAGGGCACGACAAAGGCCATGGGTGGGAAAAGAACAATTCATCCTCTGTAACAGAACACGTGTCAGTTGCAGATAGGCAGGTGGCAGCTGGGGAGGTTTCTTCCTGTCTGAGCTTTTCTCAGTAAAACAGCAAGTAAGGTCGTCCACATAATATGAGAAGCAAGGAGGAGCCACTGGAGGTCTCAGGAGAGAAGAGAGTGTGAAATAGTCATCCAGGGCATATGGGTGGAGTAGGGACAAGCAGTAGGATGGTGCTGGCCAGTGTGTTGGTCTCTAAACTGCCTTTGATATGAATCTATAAATTCTGTTAATATTAATGAAAAACATTACCATTAATCTAAGGTAGAGGAAAAAAAGTAAGATACTCATGTGAAGAAAATACAGAAGATACAGTCATCTGAAGCTACAAGAAGAGAATTCCACATGTTGCATTTGGTGGTGTTCTCCTGAAGTTACCATGGGAGGTTCTCATTCGACCTGGGTAAAGAGAATGGGTAGTCCAGTCACTGTGGATGAAAGTGAGATGAACTAAAGGGATTCCCACTTTCCCCAACAGATGAGCAATTCAACATTCAAATATATGGAAATGATCTTTATTTTAGGTTCTTTCTCATTTAGCCTTTCAGGTTATAAGAATTTGAAAAATAAATCTGAAACTCTACTTTTAAAAACTTGCTTGTAAATTATTATCTCTGGTATGTAAAACCCCAGCTCTTAGATAGAACAAAAAACAAACAAAAAGAAGACTAATGACCCCTGACATTAGAATTTAAAATGTCCTGCATGCAAATCCAGTTTCCCTCCACTCTTTTGTAATGCAATAACCAGCGAGAATTAGAATTGCAAAAATGCCAAAAGAGCTACATGAAAATTATACAGCAAAGTAGTTTCACAGTGATATTGAGAAAGGAATATGAAATGAATACAAGATAATATTGAGAGACAGAATCTGGAGTTATGTATATGTAAGCGAGTGCGTGTATGTGCACACGTGTGTATGAAAAAGCAAGATAAAAAAATATTTATTTCTTTGCTTTGTTCTATCTGACCAAAGTTTAAAATAAAAACACTACTTGGGTCATAATGTGACACATGGTTCCTATTTTAGTTCTAAATGATTTTTCATTAAATGGTTTTTGAAATATTTACTTATAAATAAATATAAAGGAGACCTTTGGAATACCTGATTTAAAACAATAACAAAATCAAGGCAATTACCAACATAAACTTTCCAATACTCTCCGATACTGTTTTCTTCCAATTATTATTTCCTATCTTCCTAGGTGCCACAGAAGACCAATATACAGATGTTTTTCTCTGGGCTTCAGTAAAACACTTGAACTGTGACAATGAAAGTGAGGTAAACTGTTTCGTGCCCTATAGCAGAAACATATTACATAATGCAAACAAGTTTTGAAAAATCATTTGGATCATATGATACATCAGCTGCACAGACATTTACATGTCTCTCCCCTGCCTTAATTCCTCATCTTTTTTTTCCTTTTTGTGTCCCTCCCACCCACATAATGAAAGAAAGAGTAGTTCATCTGCTTGGGCCATGAGGAGATAAAAAAGAAAGCCAACGTCTAACAAATTTCTCCTTATTTTTCTTCTGGCTTCCATTAATCTAAGGTAATTTTGTTTAGATCCTGGGCTCAAATATCCAAAGACAACTCCGTGATTCATTCAAAGGGCAGTGCAACCAAGGGTAGACACTTCCAGGTATGTACAGTGAGCAATTTGGTGTAGCACAAAGAGTAATGATGTGGCATCAAAACACCCTGCGTCGGTGACACCACCACACTCCTATAGAGTATCTATTTTCCCTTTTTCTGCTATTAGTAGAACACTGATTTTTTTTTTTCTTTTGGAGTGACATACATAAAAATACTTATCTCCCAGAATTCCTTGCATCTAGGAATCATCAAAAATATATTAATTGAGCAATAAGCTCAATAAGAGGTGGCAAGGTGGGGCCTCCAGGAAAGTCTGCTGGAAAGGGAAGACTCAGATGACATAAACAGTTTGTTAGCTTTTGCCTTTTGCCTATTGCCCTTCCCTTTCCACTTGCCTCTGATGGCCAAAGACAGAGCAGCCAGTTTGTAACCATGAGACCAAACATCCCATGGCAAGACACAGCCAGGCAGAAAGACAGTAGGAGCTGATGACTCTGAATTTGCTGAAGTATCCTGGAAAAAGTAAACCCCTCTTTAATCAAGCTACTTGTGATAGTTAAATTTATCTGTCAATATGGCTTGGTCATGGTTCCCAGATATTTGGTCAAACATGTCTGGATGTTGCTGTGAAGGTATTTTTTAGATGAGATTAACCTTTAAATCAGTAGACTTTGAATAAAGCACATTCCCCTCTGTAATGTGGATGGGCCTCCAACCAGTTGAATATGTTAAGAAAAAACTGATCTCCCCAGAGGAAGAGGAAATTCTGCCAGCAGATGGCCTTCATACATGAGCTCCAACATCAGATCTTCCATGGGTCTCCAGCTTGCCAGCCTCCCCTGCAGATTTTGGACTTGCCAGCCTCTACAACCATGTGAGCCAATTCCTTAAAATAAATCAATCTCTCCTCTCCTCTCTCTATCTTTCTACACACACACACACACACACACATACACACACACTAAATATATACGAGATATATAAATGAAAGAAAGAGAGAGGGAGATCTCGTTTATTGGTTCTCTTTCTCTGGAGAATCCAGACCACTACACCAGTATAACTGGGTGTCTGTTCATTGCAGCTAAATGCAATCCTCTCTGGCACATTTGAGATCTACCACTTCATGAGCTGCGTAACTGTGTACATTCCTTTGTGACCCTCAGCCTCCAGATCTGTAGAATGAGAATATGAGTGATACTGACTCCACAGACTGGTTATAAGAGCTGCATGAGACAGCATCTGTAAAACTGCCCGTGTAAGTTGTAAAGCCCAACGGAAATGTTAGGAAGCATCATCATGACAGGCTCACTGTGCCAATTCATGACCATAATTATTCTTCATTCATGGCTGCATTACTTTACAATAATAATTACCTTTAAATCTGACCATTAAAAAGTCATTATATTATATGTCAATTATATCTTAACAAAGCTGGGAAGAAAAGCCATTATAGATCACTTGGAATTTCAGAAAAGCACAAGGAAGAAAACATTCAACCATACCCCCCCAAACACACAGAGCTACTGTTACCTACTAATAACTATCATTTATTGAGTTCTTATTATGTACCAGGAAGTGTGTGAAGCACTTTAATGCATTATCCCTACCCTATGGAGGTAGGTACTATTTTGGTGTCCATTTTGTAAATGACAAAACTAAGGATTAGATTGATTAAAAAAAAAAAAAAATTGGCCCAGGATATACAGCTAGTAAGTGGCAAAACCAGGATTCAAACTCAGGTCTGAATGATGCCAAAGCCCATGCACTTAACCACCATGTTACACAGCAGATGATGGGCTATGTTCTTTGATAATGTATTTGCTAATACAGAATTGGAATGTGATCAGGTAACCCTTACGTAAGTAAAAACAGTATCAGCACATTGCCCAGCACATAAACAAATAAAGATTCTTGTATTACAGGGCTGCTAGCTCTCTTACCCAGGATTGCATTTTAATTTGAAATGAAGTGGAAGACCGTTCCATATTAGCTACTCCTTCCAACACTGCCTTTTACTTCAGATAAACATATCCTTCTGTCAGGTACCCTGAAGTTTATCTGTAGAAGTCTGGGTTTATCCCTTTCAAACTTCCCAAACATCCACGATCTCAGTTTATTTGCCCTATAGCACTCTGAATCAAGAAAGGCAAGTATTATTAACTCTACTTTCCAGGTGAAAGAACTGACTCCTGGAGGGGTAAAGTAAGTTGCCCAAGGTCACACAGCAAATTAGTGGTACAAGCAGGATTGAAAAGCCTATCTCCTGACATCCAGCCCAGTGCACTTTCCATTCTGCCGTGCTCCCTCCACCTGTCACTCCCACCATCCCTGAGGGACTTAGAGTCGATGGGGCATGCTATCAATTCCTCAGGGCAAAACTGTCCTCTCTGGGTAAGAAAATGTGTGTGTGCGCTCGTGCACACACACACACACACACTAGATACACTGTAATTGCATCTGCCAAAATGGTTCTGCAACAGTCCAGTCAAAGATGTGTAAAACTCCCAGGCTGCCTTTCAGAAACAGAGCCAGAGGGCCAATTTCATCATGAAACAGGATTTCCTCAGTTGTGAGTAGATGGGTGGTTGGGTCAGTGGACAGACTGCATTAACAATGGCACAGTGGACTGCAGGGTAAAAGCTCTTCTAACTTTCATTGCTATTAAGTTGTGCCAATGCAAACCCAGACTGGGAAAGAGGCATGCCCAAGAAAGAACATGAAGAAAAGTTTCACCTTAACCCTTTTGTGAGTTTCTATTTCTAAATTGCAGGGTATTAAACACAGTTCTTTGGAAATAACAAATGATTATTTTGACTCATTCTATATGATATTTATAAAAAGTAAACAGCAAGGGAGTATTGATTACAAAGAAAATCCTAGCATGAGACTAAGGTCATACTCAGTCATACTTGAAACCGAAGAAAGTACAAATGGAAGTAAAGTACCACATTGTCAAGTCAGCATCAAAGCCAGGATTCTCAGATGGAAACATCTGCCTTTCATAAGCTAGGTAAGCAGTCAGATATTTGCCTCAAGAGCACTGGCCTCAGCAAAGCAGAAGTTAACTACCCTTCTCTCAGCGGGTCAGATGAGTGGACATCGTAAGGCAAAAAGAGGAACTGCAAGATTTAAACCTCAAAGATAAAAGACTGGCACTGGGGATGGAAGTTCCTAGGAAATTGAAACAAAAAGGTTCTAAACATGCTGTCAAAACCAGCGCCAGCAACCTCCCATTAAGTGAGGAGCGGCTCTAAAAGCTGTACCGCCTAGAATGGTGTTACCTTGAAAATCATCAGAAAACCTCAAGCCTCTTTTTTTCTGCTACATTAGCAAAAGAAAGTTTAGAAAGTTTAGACGCCAGGAGAGTGGTCACCTTCTCAAAAAGGAATTTGCTGCAGACTCACGGATATTCCAAATGTGAGCCAAGTTTCTTTTCAAACAAGAATTAGTATCTGTGCTTAAAACAGTAAGATTTCATCTAATAATTTGAAGCCCACTAGTTTTGCCTAGGGAATGAGGATAGTGGAAAAGTTGAGGGAAAAGCCAGAAAAAAAGAAAGAAAGAAAAATAGAGAATCAAATATGCTTTCACTAAAAGTTCTGGGATCCATGTGATCCAGTCATAGTACCATGTTACAAAGAGAGAAACACAATCCAGGATCCAGAAAGTTCTTCACGTTTTCACATAGACACATGACAAAATGTAAAAGGGAGGAGCCCATTTTTTATAAAGCATTTAAAGCACATAAAACACTTTAAAATTATTCTCTTGAATTGCTGCCTTTCCCAAGTTTCTTCACATGTTTGGCAGGGGCTCACAGCAGAGCTCTTTCCTGGCCCTTACCCAAATACTCTCACCTAAGCTGGGCAGCCTGTCCTGCTCTCTCTCTTCACCTCTCAACTCTTTATTATGTAGTTCAATACAACCTCTCAATTCCTTTAGTTTTCTTCCACTTTCTGTAGTTTTGAGAGGACCTGGAAGTTTACCAAGGGAGCACAAATTCTTCCTGTGTAGAAGTGAGGGAAACGGTGAAGATCATGAATATCCATACACTATTAACTTTACCCTGTAACACATTATTACATTTTGTCCCTTGGAATTCCATTGTCTCAAACAAACTCAAAAGCTAGCACTTAACAGAGGAGCCGTTTCAAATGGTAGACCAGGAATTCAAGACTCCAAGAGATGCAAGAGATTCAAGTCTGACTCCAGAGGTATGGTCTTCCTACAACATAAAGACAGCAACAGGAACTAGGGTTGAAAAGAGATCTTTTTCCCTACATCATTTTGATCAAGTCAATAAATGTCACTATATGCCAGGCACTGAGCTAGGTAGTAGGAATACAGAGATGAATAATTCACAGTCCTTGTCCTCAAAGAGGTCACACAGTCTAATGCAGTATTTCTCAAACTGTATTCCTTAGAACATGTGGCCCTTGTAAAAGGGTTCCATGGCCCAAATACTTCAGGAAATGTACAATACTCAATGTCCTTTTGGATATTTTTCATACCCATCCTAATCCTAAATTTAAAAAACTTTGTTTCTTTACTCCAGCATTTCCCAAACTTAATTCATCACTGAGCCACCTGCTTTTGCAAAACACACATCTTGAGATGAGCTTGTAAATGTTAGCAAAGATTTTACCTTACGCTTAAACAGATAAATAATTGTCATTTTTTAACATAAAATAATGCTTATGGGAGCATTTTCATATAAAGTAAATTGTATTTTAACCAAAAATGCAAGTGAATCTAAACGTTGTCTAAACTGAGAGTGTCTCTGTCTGCTCACTGCAATGAGAAAGTGAGAAATGAAAAAAAAACAGGCTGTGTGCTGGAATCTGTTTTGCTGGTGCAGGTAGTGGGAGAGGTAGGTGTCTTGCTTTCAAGAATATTAGGAAAAATTGTGGTAAAATCAAATCCTTGGTATCTACCGGGGTTACAGTCAGGAAAACTTTCTGGCATCCAGTGAATGGACGGTGACAGTTCCTCATCAGTCAGTTCCATAGCATGGTTCTATAGCCAGCTGCAGTGTCAATGGACATTTTCTTCCCAGGCCAGTTCTGCAGTATAGTTTTGGGCATTCTTCCCAGAAGCTTACCTTCAAGCCTGATTCTCTGGGATTCCCAATGATTCTTTGAAATGTCTCATACACTTTAATAAAATCATTTTCTATTTAAACTAGCCAGAGCAGATTCTTGTGTTTGCAACTAATACCCCTGACCATATTTCCCTTCTCCTACTTCCAGCAGCCAGGCAAATAATTGTTATAGCCATTCACAACCTAACATCTCCCTTTCAGGAAACTATACTCTAGCAATATTTTTCTGTGGACTCTCCACTGCTCTCCTTTACCTCCAAGCCTTAAGTAGTGAATGAGACTGACTCCTAGTTCTGGAATCCCACCTGCATTCCTTTTCCAATTCAATCTTCTTTCCTGGCCTAAGGCTAGCCTATTTATTGTATGAAATATACTTTGGCAACATCTTTGGCGAAGTCAAAGCCTAGCTCTTCATTTATCTTTTGAGTTGTAAGTACATCCCTGGACACACCGGTGCTTTGAACCCAATATTTACGTCTCTATCCCATTCTTCAAAAATCATTTCATCTGCTTTTTAGGGTTATACTTTGCATAGCTCTTCCAAAGTGTTAAGAAATCTGTCAGAGTAATTTCAAAATAGGAGCTGAGTGGTCTGGGTGTTAAAGCACCTGAGAATGCCAGGAATTGTCCCATTTCCCAGTTTGGTGAGTGACTGAGTAACTCAGGCAAAGTGTAGGGGCCTCCATGGCACCTCCCACTAAAAGGAGGGTCTCAGAGCCTTCTCAGGCTTCCAGTTTAGGAGCACAGGGTCACACTAGGCCACTGAACAAAGTTGTTTAAAAAGTGCTAAAGGAAAGTATTTAAATAGTCATGAGAGGGAAAAAGCACATTTCTTGATGCAGTAATTAAAAAAAGATTTAGATCCAGAGTGTGAATTTCCATAGAATCCTACTTAGCCCCCTTATCTATGTCAAAGCAAACTTAGTTTCACATCGCCGGTGCTTCTCATTTATCTTAATGCTAAGGATTTATTTCTTATGCAAAACTGTTCATTTTTACCAGCCT
This sequence comes from Balaenoptera borealis, assembly GCF_965194805.1. NCBI lineage: Eukaryota > Metazoa > Chordata > Mammalia > Artiodactyla > Balaenopteridae > Balaenoptera > Balaenoptera borealis. The sequence goes on along the minus strand of NC_138869.1, from coordinate 32,867,245 downwards.
GGAACTTTAAAAAAAATCACATTCTCTTCTTCAAGAATTTTCATTAAGCAAAGGTGTCATCAAGCCTAAAATCTGCAGACACAATTTTGGCACTTTTCTGTAGGAAAATCAGAGGAGTGCCCAATCCAGGCATCAGCGGATTAGTGCAGGCACTCATGACAGATTCTTAACAGTGTTGGAAAGAGAAAAAAAACAGAGGTGGAACAGAATGATTTACAAAGATTTCTGTTCTAACCCAAAGTTGAACCAATAAGTTTGTCTAGACTGTCCCATGACTATCTGTGGCCCAAAAGCTGCATTCTTCAGGGAGAAAAAGTTACAGCTGAAACTCAGAATGATTTTGTCCCCATGATATGTACACAGGACATGGGTTAGTAATTTATTACCCAGAAGCATGCAGATTATCACTGAGATAAAAATTAAACATACAGATGACAGACTATGTGTATTGTTCACATCTCTTGTTTGTTTTTTTGGGCACCATATATTCATAAACTCACTAACTAGAGTAGGTAAATCACTAATCAGAACAAAATTATCAGGTTACCTATGGAGTGTCATAGGAAAGTAATGAGAGAATTTCAAGGGAAAATCAACAAACTTTAATCAAATATTTCAGGGAAAAAGATAGACATTAATAGTTATGATCTGCTCAGCAACAGATCAAAGAAATGTCAAGAGTCAAAACCCAACAATTAACCCAAGATCAAAACCCAGAATATCTATTTATTAGTGCACTCTCTAGGTCTGTGTCCAATTAAGCCTAAACATCTCCTTAGAGTTAACCCCCCTGATCATATGGGTGTCTAATACCTGTCAATGCAATTTCCTTGATCACTAATGAAACACTCTTTGCTTATTCCATTAGTCTTTATAAAAACACTATATTAAATCGTTCTCCCTAGCGTTTCCCCCAGCTACCATTTGTGTGCCATAGCATTTATGTTTTTCCTGAGTCTTAGCCTTTAGATGTCAGTGGCCATTTGGTACTTCTTTTTTCTCATAAATTAAACCGTTCTAGCATCTTGCAAATGACCAGGCAACTGCTTTAAGACTTCTGCTGTAACTTTAGCTTCCTACTGAGCTCTCTAATTAAGCTACAATATCATTACTCCTCTAGTTTACAAGATAATCATCTAATTCCCTTTTGTTAAACTATTTGGCCTTTGGCCTTATGGTTTATTCACTTGGGAACTAGATTACAGCTTCCCAGATGGGTTACAGTGGAATTACTGTGACTTGTTACAAGTTTAATTAATGCCAAACAATGCCAGCCCAACTTCTGGCTTAATACCATCTCCTTTCATATAGTTGCACCCTCATTTTGCCTTCAATAACCTTCTTGATTAGTGTTTTTCCAAGTGTTTCTACACTCAGTCCTCCCGTTGAAGTAAAATATTCCTACAAGAATGTGGCTGCTCAATTTTAAGACTTTAAAATTTTCAGTCTGGGTTTGCAGTTACATGTTTGGTGGATGAGCTTAAGGAAGGTATGAAACTGGTAAAATTATCTTCATGATGACATCATAATTGATAGAACAAAGTAGATTTTATAAAACTCTTTCACATACTTTATTTTATTTGATCCTTAGGAGGACATAGTGAGCTAGGCAGAGTAGAGATCACTATGCCCATTTTATTGATCACTGGTTTCCAAACTGTATCAATGTATACCAAACCCATGACATTGTTTCAACCAGAACAGCTCCTTTTATATCATTTTATTTTTTTTTAACAATCTAAATAAGACCATCATTTCAACAAACAGTACACTGGTTTTTAAATAAGGAAAAGTTTTAAAGCCTCTGTTACAGAAGAAGGAACCGAAGCTCAGCACAGAAGTGAGTTTACCAAAGTCAAATAGAGAATAATTGAAAATAAAGGGACAACACCCAGGTTTCCTGCCTCCAAGGACCGACATTTGTTTCAGATACACTTATATTTCCCAGGAGGAAGAATGCCAAAAGAATAGAGAAAGCATTTATGAGCCCATTCTCATCAGTTTAATTTTTCTTTTTAAATAGTCTTACTGTTGATTGCCAAGCTTAGGCTTTAGACAAGCTAGAGAGTTCTCAGTGATTCATTAAGTTATTCCTTTACCAGTAAGCTTGCCCTTTTCCAACCACGATGCTACACTGGGCACCCAAAGGCACACAGAAGAACTGGAAGACTGTTTCTGCACCAGTCACAAAGCACACCAGTGTGATATCCATGAAGGAATTAAGACCCAGAGAAAATCATTGAAAATGTAGAACAAATGGCATATCAGATCGTAAGGAAAGAAAGATTAGTAAGGAGGTTAACACTAAAAGAGCAGAAAGAGTAAGAAAGGGGCAGGGGTGTACGAAACACAGGAAACAGGGCCCATCACCTGCAGTTCTTCATTACTTTTCAACTTAAAAAGGAGACAAATTTATAGCCACTTGACCTCTCTAGGGCCCAATCTCCTCATGTCAAAGTTCATATGATATTACTAGCTCTCTTGACTTTGTAAAGTCTACTGTAAAAATACCACAAGACAAAATAATTTGATGGCCTTCAGAAAAGTATAAGTTCTTCTATAAATAAAGTAACAGGAGAGGGTACTGTTTGGCTGAATGATGAAAGAGGGAAGCTAGTAAAGGTAGTAAACCACTTGTATAACTTACTCAAAAATTGTTTTATTATAAAGGCATTATCATTTTTAAAAACAGAATACTCAAGATAAAATTGCAAAAAAAAAAAAAAAAAAATTAGTCCCAAAGTTGAAGAACTTGGTCAAAGGAAAATGTTAGGACCCCATGCAGAGGGGTTCCACCACTGGTTCTCAGCCCCCAAACCCAGTGAAAGTTAAGTTCAATCATTCAAAATGTATTGATGCAGAACCTATTGTGTGTCACAGTCTATTCTAAGTTCTAAGAAGAGGTTGGTGAGCTAAACAGACTTTGTCCCTGTCCTCATGGAACAAAATTCTGCTGGTGGTGAGTAGAGGAAGGGATAGGGAGACATTAATAGCAAAGAAATAAATGTGTGAACAAGATAATTTTGGTATGTATCAGTATTAAGTCCATAAAACAGATGATGTCACAGAGAGTGACTTACAAGGGGTGGGGGAGAAAGATGGACCTTTAGCTCAGGTGATGAGGAGAGGTACCATGTGAGACTGGAATGATGAAAGGGAGCCAGGACAGGAAAATCCCAGACCAGAGCTGTCCAAGGGAAACTCAAGGACTAAGGCTGTGAGGCAGGGACCAGATGCAGAACTGACTTGCTAGAGAGAGAAGGGTATTAAGGAAACAACACCACAGTGAGAAAATTAACCCTATCTTGACAGAGAGAAGCTGGTTACAAGCTTAATGCTAATCTGAGCAATCTCTCATTAGTACCAAGTTCAGTTGCTATCTGCTTTGGCTAATAGAGTCAGGTTAGAAGGGGAAATTTGGAGCCAAACTGAAAGGGGAGAACATGGGAGAACTAGCCATACTTTTTCCTTGTGGGCCCTTCAAAAGGTTACTAGAGGGTCAAGAAGCACCAACCTGGCTTCTTTAATCAAACATTAACAAGTTAGTGAAGACTTGATATGGTCTATAATCCAAAAGGGTCAGAGGAGTAAGGCTTCAGAGGTTACAGATGTGTCCTGTCAGTGGGGGACCTTGGTGAGAGATTAGATAACTCCAGAATTGGGACCACCCTACAAGGGGCCAAGACTGGCTATCTCCATCCTCTGAAAGTTACTGCATGCTCTCAGGTAGCCTGATCTACCCAGGTACCTTCCGCCAGGTTTTTATAACTGGGGCCTCCCCCCTCATCCCTTCAGACTTGGGTTGGGGGTGAGGGTGGGGATAAAAGCCCCTGCTAGTACCAGGTCACTGCAATCTCCCTTGTGCTTCTCCTAGTAAGATGGGGATCTGAACAAAGGCCAGAGATGTAGTTGGAGTGGACTCCAAAATAGAGATCATTGAAACTGGAAATTTGGATGAAGGTTTCTAGAACACCCATCATCAACAGACAAGAGCAGCAGATGACTGAATAAACTTCAAGAAGTGCTCAAGTAAGGGAGCACAAAGAAAAGTTGAAAAATGGGACAGAGAAAAAATAATTGGAAAGGTAAGAAGCAGAAGCAGAGACAATATACTGTTCAGAAACCAAAAGGAGAATGTTAAGAAGGAGTAGGTCAGAGAGCGAGACTAAGAACAGCCCTTGGATGTGGTGACTGAGATCTTTGGTAACAGGGAGATGGTAAGCATAGGAGTTGCTGCAGTGATGGAATCTGTAGTCTGGTGGAAGTCCATGAGCCCATTTCCTACACCACAGGCAGACAGCGCACCGTTAAACCCCCGCGGAGGGAAGTGCCAACTTGATTCATTCTGCCAACATTCACTGTACTCCTGATATAAGCCAGGGACTGGTCGAGAATTTATTCACTGCTGCTGCTTTGTTCTCGGCTGCATCTGAAAGCTGACCTTCGTGTCCCGAGTTTCATCCCAGAGAAAATCACAGCAATTGAGCAATTCCCCAGGCACATGGGGACGGAATTTGACAATGACAGAAAAACAGAATTCCCATCCTTCTTCAGGCCTCTGGGGTTGTGCTGTTGCATCCTGTAGTTGCAAAAGGGTGTATGATGGGCAGTAGGTGATTTCAATTCAATTTAAAGCGACAAGTATTTACTGAGAATTTATCATGTGCTTGGTAAGGGGAAAGGTGCAGTAGGAGACAGCACTAAGTGAGAGTTTCCCTTTCCTCCAGGAGCAAACAGTTTCAGGTTAGAAACAAAACCAAGGCACAGGCAACAAACAGTGGGGGAAAAACCCACAATGCACTTTTAATTAGCGACAAAATATAGGAATACCTATGTGGATAGAGACAGAAGAAAAATTCAATGTCTTGTTTATTTTTGTTGTTGTTATTCATGTGTATGTGTTTTCTAACGTTTCTACCTTCAGCATGAATGAGTACTAAAATCAGAAAAAAACAAAAGCAATATTAAAAAAAAAAAAAAAAAGCTCCTTTTTAGAAGGAGAGCTTGATAGTTCAAAATAAGACAGCCCTGGGCTGAATCCTAGGCATGTTCTTCCCAACAACTTGACCTTGGGCAAGTTCCTTAACTAGCAGGTTCCTAAATTTTCTCATCTACAAAATCCTGTAGATGGGTGTCTTCTGGTAAGAAACCAAGAAACGACACCATAACTCTTGAGTAACTTTTCGGAATTATAAAAATCTTGAAGTTTCATAAGTTCACTTTAGTCAACATCTTAAACTAAAATCCCTCAAGTTACTATGTTACTCACAAGGATTTCAGGAAGAAATGTAGTGTTATATGCTTTGGAATGGAGATGGTTCAAACTCTAGCTGTGCTACTTACCAATTACTGACCTCAAGTAAGTTATTTCACCTTCCTAAGTCTCACCTACTTCATCTATAAGATGGGAACAGTAATAGAACTTACCTCATAGGGACATGATGAAGACATGCATATCAAATGCTGTCATGGTAAATGGCACAGAATACATGCCTAACTGATGTTTATATACAATTGTAATTATCGTCTGAAAAATCTGGTGTTGTTCCAGACAAATCTGAGAGAAGACAGGTATGAAGAGGTATACATCTTTTTCATCTTTATATCACTAGTGCCTTGCACAGGACACATCACAAGTATTGATAAATACTTGTGAATAAAGAATGAATGAACGAATCAATGAGCTGACTTTCCCATTCCATCAAGGGCAATGTCTATATATTACTAAATTGATCTTTAAAAAAATACATTTTTAAGTGTTTAAATTCTATTCAATGAGTTTAAAAATTAATTTCAACAAGTTCTCTGAGTTTATTCAGTAAGGGGTAGGAGAAGCCAGAGGCATTTTTACAGCTTAAAAATACTACCTGGTTATTCAACTTCCAGTGAGACGTTTAATCCACTGGGAAAAAATCAGAGGGTTTCTTTCATCTTTCAGAATCCTGTTAATCATCTTAAAAGGGAAAGTCAATTTAAAAAAAGAAAGCAGGGAAGAAATGAGGGAAGAGGGAAGGAAACAAGATAAAAGAGAAGAAAAAACAAAAGATGGGGAAGAGAAAGGGTCTTTCTATCCCAGAGACATATTTTACTACCCCCCGCTGGGTGATAAGCCATTCTGTCAGCATCTTCTAGCTATGAAGGGATAAAGAGGAGGGGCTTCCAAGTAATGACCCATGTAGGTGAAATCTTATCACACGTGTAAAAGGAAATGCTTTCTTATATTGAAAAATACATATTTATATAAATGGCACCAACTCTAAGAAGGAAGAGCTAAGTATCAGGAAATGTGAATTAGCAGAAAATCCCTGGTACATCTTATTATACATACTAATGTTTTCTGGCATATTTATCCATCCGTATGAGCACTGCTTAAATGTTACTTTCTCAGAGACGCACTCCTTCATGCCTCAGCCTGGGGTGGGTCCTTGTTACATGCTCTAATAGTATCTGGTACCCTTCCACTAGAGCAGTTCCCATTGTTGTAATTAGGTAGTTATTTGGGTAATTGTTTAATATCTGCATCCCCTGTGAGGATGCGAGCCAGGTCTATGAAGTCAGTGCTCCTGTCTGCTGTTCACCCGGAAATCATCCAAACTTGCACATGCCTTGCATGAAACAGGTAAACAAATATATACATGTATAGTTGGTCCTCATTATTTCTGGATTCTGTACTTGTGAGTTTGCCTACTCGCTCAGATTTATTTGTAACCCCAAAATCAATGCTCATGGCACTTGTACAGCCATTTATGGACATGTGCAGAGTGGTAAAAAATTTGTCACTGGACATATCCGTTCCCTAGAGGCCAAGCAAGATGGTACTCTGCCTTCTCATTCCAGCTCTCATACTGTATACAAGTGTCTTTTTTGTGGTCTATTTAGTGCCATGTTTTTTCACATTTTTGTGCTTTTTCTTGGTGACCTCACTGTTTAAAATGGCCCCCAAGTGTAGTGCTGAAATGCTATCTAATGTTCCCAAGTGCTGTGATGTGCCTTCTGGAGAGAATACAATGTTTGATAAGTTTCATTCAGGCACAAGTTATAGTGCTGTTGGCCGTGCAGAGTTCAGTGTTATTAAATCAACAATGTATATAATAAGGTGTCTTTAAACAGAAACAAACAGAAAACAAGGTATATACTGATCAGTTAACAAAAATGTCGCAGCGGGAGGCTCATAGGAACCTAACCCCAATTTCCACTAAGAGCAACAGTTTAGTTCACTAATTCAATGTTTGTGGCAACTTTATAAAACATAACTACTGAAAAAATTGGCAATTAACAGCATATATACTGAACATATATATGTATATTTAATAAGTTTGCTTGTGTGTGCGTAAGTATGTACATTTGGTTATTCTTAACCATTTTGGAGTCATACAACCTGTTCTAAAGTTTATAAAGACATGGATACTGGGGAATAAGGGGCAATGTGGAAGGAAGTATGTACATATATACGGCCCTATGATGCACAGCTCCAGAGTAGGGGTGAGTGGTGCTGGCATTCACATTGAAGTCTAAGGGATCACGCTCACAGCAAAGAGTTGTTCAATGTGGTGACACTTAATAAAAATACACACATACATACACACATTTGTATATGATTCTGGGCATACCTGACCTCCTACCATGTACCTCAATTAAAACTCTGACAGATAGTTAGAATAGAGAAATATATATATATATATATATATAAAATATATAGCATATTTTAACTTTACTTCCAATGTTTAACATCGATTAAGATTTCAGTTATTTGCATTTTACCCACTAATAACAAACACTAGACAATTCCAAATTATATGCCTCTCCAGAGAAAGAGAACTTGTTTTGAAGCACTGTCTTCAGACAATTCTCTAAGGTGAACTAAACACAGGTAGAAAACTAGAGTTGAATGAATATATATGGCACGAGGAATATTGATGTTAACCTGTTCTGTTTGCTTTCCTAAGATTCTCTGGATTATCATGTCTGTATGGCAGGCAGTAATATAAATGTAAGCTTTTCTTTGACATCCAGCCTCTTTGGAGGCAGTAACTACTAAGTACCTAACTCTGTGTTCTTTGAATAACGGACAATATTTCTTAGTAAAGCTTCTAATTAGATTTGTTGGATGAGGATGAAAATAGGAAAAAAAATCCCCATAAATGGTTCTGTGGAACTTCTGAGAGTAACTAGAACAATTACACCGTTAATAATTCAATGTTGGCTGAAAACTATACAATTGTGAGTGATTTATACAGACCAGACTCAGCATATGTTGTATCACAGGTGGATGCGGGGTCACCAAGAAACCACCTCACAGTTTTCCCAGAAGTGTAGAGTCAGAAAGGTCACTTGTGGTAAAAGATATTTTGGATGAGTCTTTTAAATCAATGTATGAATTAAAGACAATTTACATATAAATAGGCTAATACTCTGGCTTTGAAATTAAATGAATTTTTAAAAGATTTAAGTAACTGCAGTAAAGGTCAGTTAAGCATTAACTATACATAATGTGATTTTTGAAAACTGCTTGCCTTGTTGGTTTATTAATATTTTGTATTCATTGTCAGTGTCGTTCTAAAAATTGTGTGCACAATTAGCAATGCGCCAAAGTCAAAAACAGGCCCCCAAAGAAAGGAAAATGTATTTCACAAATCAGTATTTGGAAGGACAGGTCTAAAAACTGGACATGAAAATAGTCAAAATTAACCTTTGCCCACATATTAATACACATTAGACTCAAATATATCACAACATATTCTAACAATGCACAGCATTGTTCCAGTAAAATTTACCTTGACATTTAGCTTCATTGATAAATTACAGCTCTTGGGACTTTGGTGGTGCAGTAGTTACGAATCCACCAGCCAATGCAGGGGACATGGATTCAACCCCTGGTCCGGAATGATCCCACATGCCGTGGAGCAACTAAGGCCGTGCACCACAACTACTGAGCCTGCATTCTAGAGCCCGCACTCCACAACAAGAGAAGCCACTGCAATGAGAAGCCCGTGCAGCACAATGAAGAGCAGCCCCCGCTCGCCACAAGTAGAGAAAGCCCGCGCATAGCTACAAAGACCCAACACAGCCAAAAATAAAAATTAATTAATTAATTAATGTAAAAAAAAATTACAGCTCTTCTAAAGCACAAAAGTGGTAGATGGTCTGCTGAGTTATCAGAGGAGGATCATGATCGTAATCTGTAATCCTGATTTGCCTCTTCGGGAATATAAACCTGGAGTTTTTTCCAGCTGTGATGAAGGGATAGAGCATAACTTTTAAAGAAAGAAAGAAAGGAAGAGGAAGGAAGGAAGAAAGACACCACATAGAACTCTACAATATGTCAGGGAGGAAGACATTTTCCTCTACCCTTCTAGGTTCTTCTGGCTAGTTTAAGAATTAAGTTGATATGAAACAGATTAACAGGAGAAAAATCAAACAAAAGTTTAATAACATGGATACATAGGAGGGACCCAGGAAAACTAAGTAACTTGCTAAAAATGGCCAAAACCCTCACCTTAAATGGCAGCTTCAGCTAAAGACAAATGAGGATGTTGAGGGTACTGGTTTGGGACTTCAAAGAGGAGGAAGGCAATTCACATGGAGATGGAAAAGCAAATGCTTGGTAAACAAATATTTATTGGGACATGCAGAGAAAATGGAATGCAGAGTGACTCTGATCTCTAGACCCTGCTGAGTTTCTTCCACCACACCTAGCCCATAGTCTTTGCAGATATCTCTGAAAATAGCTTTATTTTGGGAAAAGACCCTCTATCTAAATTCTTTTGGGCAGTTAGGGGGAAAGTCAAAATTTCTTCCTGGGTGTTTTGGCCCTTGATTGTTTTCAGCTCAACAGAATCCGCATGCCAAAGAGACATTTTGGGGTGGTGAATTTTGCTCCACTATAAATACAAAGAGTGAATCCTAAAGTAAAATAGAGACTTTAATAAATAATAATGTATCCTTATTGGTTTACCAAATTGTAGCAAATGTACCACACCAATGCAAGATGTTAATGACAGGGGAAACCATGAGCAGTGAGGGTGGGGTATATGGAAACTCTGTACTTTCTGCTCAATTTTCCTATGAACCTAAAACTGCTCTAGAATATAAACTCTGTTTTTTAAAATTATGGACCAAATATAATTAAACACTCAAAGACACTTTCTTTAGATAAATGGTTTACAAGCTATACTCAGAGGAGCCCTATCAGTCCTAGGAGATGGTTCACTGACCACTTGGCTTGGGGATGTTTGGGGAAATGGAGCAGGAAAGAAGAGGGAGCAATGAAAAGGAGGCCACTCAAGCTGGAAACTCAACTTCCACCCATTTCAAACAAAGCAACTCCCCTTTCATTCATTGTACATACTGTACATATTGTACACATATTGTACACATTCTCCACACTGGAGTCCATTAAAGAAAGGATTCCTCAGTTAAAGAGAAAAATAAATAAGTAAAAGACTAAAACCACTGATATAAGTCCAAAAAAATACCTACCTAATCACCCCATACACTAATACTCTGAGCTACTGAATAAATAAGTAAACATTTAACTCAAATTTCCCACTAAACCATCAACCTACGATTGAGTTAAGCAGAAGCTAAATACATACCTTGTAAGAAATTCAACCTATCAGTACTCACTGAGCATCCACCATGCACCCAATAGTCCGTTAAGTTATGCAACATTGTTGCAGATACAAGCGAAATACAAGTCATAGTTCCAGCCCTCAAGAAGCTTAGAATCTGACAGGAGAGATAAAACTAGTACTTATAACAAAATATGAAAACAAGAGAAGATGCCTGAGGCACCCAGTACCCAACTTCAGGAGCTAAAAATAGATTTCAGGTCAAAAATCAAAAATTGCCAACCCTGAATAATGTGAGGGCTAGTATGAACGAGACAATCCCCAGGTAAGTCTCACTTTCCTAAATCTTTGTCTCCCTTTAAAAAGGCAAAGTAAATTAACAAAGTCAGATAATCAGCAGTAGACAGCATCCTTATTAAATACGTAAAAAGAACAGAAACAGAATGTAAGCAATACTTCACTATTTTGTTGTCTTCAATTGCATATATGCCTCTTCTCAAAATTGGTGTCTCTACTGAGCCTGCGCGTCTGGAGCCTGTGCTCCGCAACAAGAGAGGCCGCGATAGTGAGAGGCCCGTGTACCGCGATGAAGAGTGGCCCCCGCTTGCCACAACTGGAGAAAGCCCTCGCACAGAAATGAAGACCCAACACAGCCAAAAATAAATAAATAAATAAATAAATAAATAATTCCCATTTAAAAATATATATATATATTAAAAAAAGAAAAAAAAAATTGGTGTCTCCCCATTGTTACTCACTGATGAGTCAGTTTCCAGGATCTTGCTGATGGCAGTCTGGTTCCTAACAAAGGCATAGCGGGCCAGAAGATTTGGCGACCTCTCTCAGGGGCTGCTGGGAGATGTCCCGACAGCAGAAGAAGCAGGCTCCAATCCGACAGCTTCCTGCCCAAGACCTCCTCACCCTACTTCTGCTTAAATAAAAACATTTGATGGGGGTTTCCCCTGTAATACCCAGCACTATACTACAGAGAAAACACTCAGCTGTTAATGATAGGCGCTGGGATTTTTTTTTTTTAAAGCCTGTATGTGTGTTATGCTATAAATTACCCTGTTTGTGGGTGTGAGAATAAATATCCATGTATATAGATGTGTGTATACACACACACACACACACACACAGAGTGTGTTACAGTTAAAACCATGCTGTGGACAGCCACTCAAATCCAGAGAAATTTATGGTTCTAAATGCAGGCACACATTAAGGATAAAGACAGGAAGATTACAAATACTGCAACAATTACCAGAATAAATAAACTGCCTGAGGAGCATAAAACATTTGCAACATAGCCTTGCTAGTTCACACTGACCAGCAGAGCAGACCTGTTGCAGACTGGCAACTGGGCAATAAAACATGATTAAAAATGCAAAGATGCTGCACCCAAATGACAGGCTTTATTTGACAATGGACTCTGGACGCACAGGCACCAATGCAATCTAAAAGAAAAGTGCTTCTTGGTAATTCACTTGCCCACTGAGGCCCACTACTGATAAACAACACTGAACTGTCTTAAAGTAGGGAGAGTTCTTTATAGCCATTACTAATTCCATCTTGATGCTATCCTTCAATAACACAATTTCTTTTTTTTTTCCACTCTGAGAATTGATAGTTTGTTTTGCCAAGAAGAAACCAGAAACCAAAAGTTGTTAGTAACTTGCTTAATTTATTAGCTATGAGTAGCTGAATAGTGATCTAAGTATGTACAGGAAAATGAATGGCTGTGCTGAAGGTGGGCAGATGTCCTTTTACTGAAAGTAGAATAGCAGAGACTGAAATCAGGTTAAAAAAATAAAAACTAAAAGATTCTAGTGTCTGTAAGACATAAGAAGGCCCACTGGAAGGAAGCCAGTCCTCTCATTTCCTTGCTGTCTCAATATAATTTGATTCCACTCTATGTTATTTCTTTCATATACATACGTATACATATATAGGACATTTAAAATTTTGTTTTCTTAAACCTAGAAAATCAAAGTAAAACAGAAATGTGTTAGGTTTCAGAATCAGATGCTGTGAAGAGGATTCAGGATTTATTAAGTGATTATGGAAGGGCTCCCAAGAGAAACTCCTGAGGGAGTGACAAGAAGCAAGAAAGGCAAAAGCGGGAAGCCACACAAAGGTAGGATCTGGGGTACAGTTTTTGCCTGGGCAATAGACCTGTGCTTTCACACTCCCTCACCACTCAATAATTGGCTAAGGGCTGCCCTTCCAGCTTTCAGCAGGCCTAGTGAACCAGTACCTCCAGGTGGTCCTACAAAAATGGCTGCAAGGGCAGCCACTGGAAGAAAAGTACACAGAAGCTGGGGTGGGACTCACAAAAGTGGTGAATGGTACCTGAGGTGATCTGGGTGGTTCTCTGGCACCTTCTACTGCAACAAAGCAACAAATGGCCAATACCTCCCTGCCATAAAAATTTCTGTTGATTTGTTAAAATAAAGGTGAGAGTAGAATAAGCTTAGAGAATTCAAACAGTACAGAAAGACAGAAAATAAAAACTCCCTTCTCTCCCCCTTACCCCCCATTCTTTTTTCCAAAAGTGATCCTTACTTAAAGTTTTCTGTAAATACTACTAAGGGAATAACACACACATATATACTATGTATCTATTTAAATATTATTTTGTAACACCACATTAACAAATTGAAGAATAAAAATCATATGATCATCCTAATAGATGCAGAAAAATCTTTTCACAAAATTCAACATCCATTTATGATAAAAACCCTCCAAAAAGTGGGCATAGAAGGAACATACCTCAACACAATAAAGGCCATATATGACAAACATACAGCCAACGTCATACTCAATGGTGAAAAGCTGAAAGCATTTCCTCTAATATGAGGAACAACACAAGGATGCCCACTCTCGCCACTTTTATTCAACATAGTTTTGGAAGTCATAGCCAAAGCAACAAGTAAAAGAAATAAAAGGAATCTAAATTGGAAAGGATGAAGTAAAACTGTCACTGTTTGCAGATGACATGGTACTATATATAGAAAATCCTACAGACACCACTAGAAAACTACTAGAGCTCATCAATGTATTCAGTAAAGTTGGAGGATACAAAATTAATATACAGAAATCTGCTGCATTTCTATACATTAACAACAAACTACCAGAAAGAGAAATTAAGGAAACAATACTATTTACCATCGCATCAAAAAGAATAAAATACTGAGGAATGACCCTACCTAAGGAGGCAAAAGACCTGTACCACAAGAAAGTATAAGACACTGATGAAAGAAGTTGAAGATGACAGAAGCAGATGGAAAGATATATTGTGTTCATGAATTGGAAGAATTAATATTGTCAAACTGACCATACTACCCAAGACAATCTACAGAGTCTATACAATTCCTATCAAAATACCAAGGGCATTTTTCACAGAACTAAAACAAATAATTTTGAAATTTGTATGAAAACACAAAAGACCCCAAATAGCTAAAACAATCTTGAGAAAGAAGAACAGAGCTGGAGGAATTACACTCCCTGACTTAAGACTATACTACAAAGCTACAGTAATCAAAACAGTATGGTACTGGCACAAAAACAGACACACAGATCAATGGAACAGGATAGACAGCCCAGAAATAAACCCATGCACTTATGATCAATTAATCTATGACAAAGGAGGCAAAGATATACAATGGTGAAAAGACAGTCTCTTTAATAAGTAGTGCTGGGAAAATGGAGAGCTACACATAAAAGAAGAACATTGAAACATTTTCTCACTCCATATACAAAAATAAACTCAAAATGGATTAAAGACTTAAATGTAAGACCAGATACTATAAAGCTCCTAGAACAAAACATAGGCAGAACACTCTTTGACATAAATGGTAGCAATATTTTTTTGGATCTATCTCTTAAAGCAAAGGAAATAAAAGCAAAAATAAACAAATGGGACCTATTAGATTTAAAAACTTTTGCATAGCAAAACCATTGACAAAAAAGAAAAAGAAAAAGACACCTACTGAATGGGAGAAAATATTTGCTCATGATATGACCAACAGGGGGTTAATATCCAAAATAAATTAAAAACTCATATAACTCAACATCAAAAAACAAAAACAAATAACCTACTCAAAAAATGGGCAGAAGACCTGAATAGATATTTTTCCAAAGAACACATACAGATGGTCAACAGGCACATGAGAAGACACTCAATATAATTAATCATCAGAGAAATGCAAATTAAAACTACAGTGAGTATCACCTCACACCAGTCAGAATGGCTACCATCAAAAAGACCACAAATAACAAATGTTGGCAAGGATGTGGAGAAAAGGGAACCCTCGTACACTGTTGGCGGGAATGTAAATTGGTGCAGCCACTGTGGAAAACAGCATGGACGTTTCTTTAAAAAACTAAAAATAGTTTAGATTACCCAGCAAGCAATTCCACTCCTGGGTGTATATCCAAAAAGAACAAAAACACTAATTTGAAAAGATACATGCACCTCAATGCTCATAGCAGCATTCTTTACAATGGCTAAGGTATGGAAGCAACCAAAGTGTCCATCAACAGATGAATAGATAAAGAAGACGTGACACACATACACACACACACACACACACACACACACACACACACACAAACACACACAGTGGAATACTACTCAGCCATAAAAAAGAATGAAATTTTGCAATTTGCAACAACATGGATGGACTTGGAAGGTATTCTGCTAAGTGAAATAAGTCAGAGAAAGACAAATACTGTATGATATCACTTATATGTGAAATCTAAAAAATATAACAAACTAGTGAATATAACAAAAAGGAAACAGACTCACAGATATAGAGAACAAACTAGAGGTTATCAGCAGGGAAAGGGGAAGGGGAAGGGGCAAAATAGTGGTAGGAGATTAAAAGGTACAAACTATTATAGATAAAATGAATAAGTTGCAAGGATATATGGTACAACACAGGGAATGTAGCCAATATTTTATAATAACTATAAATGGAGTATAAACTTTAAAAATTGTGAATTACTATCTTGTACACCTGTAACTTATATAATATTGTACATCAACTATTTCTCAATAAAACATATTGTTTTGTAAATACATAGATTGGACTATAGTATACAAACTGTTCTATTTCTTTTTTTTTAATTTATTTATTTTATTTATTTTTGGCTGCATTGGGTTTTCATTGCTGTGGGTGGGCTTTCTCTAGTTGTGGCAAGCGGGGGTTACTCTTCGTTGTGGTGCATGGGCTTCTCATTGTGGTGGCTTGTCTTACTGCAGAGCACTGGCTCTAGGCGTGTGGACTTCAGTAGTTGTGGCACGTGGGCTCAGTACTTGTGGCTCACGGGCTCTAGAGCATAGCCTCAGTAGTTGTGGCATATGGGCTTAGTTGCTCCGTGGCATGTGGGATCTTCCTGGACCAGGGCTTGAACCTGTGTCCCCTGCATTGGCAGGCATATTCTTAACCGTGCCACCAGGGAAGCCCCTGTTCTATTTCTTACTTTTCACTTAAAAATATATCTTGGAAATAGTCTAGATAGAGAGATAGATAGATATAATAGGTAGATAGGGAAGAGGAAGGGAGGAAAGGAAAAATGGATGGATGGAAGGATGGATGGATGGGTGGATGGAAGGATGGATAGATGGGTGGATGGAAGGATGGATGGATTGGTGGATGGATGGATGGATGGATGGAAGGATGGATACTAAACTTTACTGATTCTGAGAAAAACAGTTTTTCACGTTTTACCATTTCTGAAATCAGGATATCTTACAATTGACAGCATTTTAGAATTGATAAAATGCATTAGGAAGATATATAACTATAGTTAAAGATGGATGACAGCTGAGCACCCAGCACTCTACCACTTGAGAGGTAATGTAGATAGTGGTTAAGAGTAGATTAATATTCTTAATGTTGTTGAAATATTGTTAAAGGGAACAAATTTGCAATAAGTAATAAGTCCTAGACATCTAATGCACAGTATAGTGAATATGGACAACATAGTGTATTATAATCATCAAACTTGCTAAAAGACTAGATATCAATTATTCCAACCACTAAAAAGAAATAATTATGTGACATGATAGAGGTTCTAATTATTGCTACAATGGCAGTCATATTACAATATATAAATGTATCAAATCAACTTGTACACTTTAATTTTACACAATGTTATTAGTCAAATGTATTTTAATAAAAAAGAGTATATTAATACATTACCTATTATCAAAGCATCCTTGCATTCTGGGAATAAGCACCCAGAATTAGCCCTTTTTGATAGGGCTAATATTCTTTTAATAATGTGGGGAATCATATTTACTAACTTTTTTTTTATTATTCAAACAGAAAGTCACAAAAATTATAATCATCCTCATCAGTTCACTCAGTCCCATGTAATTAATTTTTTTTTCATCTTGATGTTTGTTAGCACTTTTATGAACTCATCAGTTTTCCATTAGAGTTCTGAAAATGCTTATTCATTCAGTTCTGCAGTATAGTCAGTTACCAGAAACCTGTACTTCTCAGAGTCTTTATCATGAATTCCTTCAAGATGAAACCCTTTTATAAGAACATTTTTGCAAAAGAAACAGAGTACACCCAGAACTGTCTGTAAATGACAAAAGACTTAAAAATGACAATGGTTAAAGATTTGATGAAAGTTCATAATAATGCAATGGACAAGGAAATTTAGTTATTTCTGAGATATACATTTTAAAGTAATAACTAGAATTATGACTTATAACATTATACCAGAACATATAAGATTTTTAGGAATTTCATATAATGTCTGAAACATTTATATTAACATATTTCCATACAAATAACCCAAAGAAAGTTTAGTATTAGTTTGTTTTTTTTTATAATTTTTGAATTTTATTTATTTATTTATACAGCAGGTTCTTATTAGTCATCAATTTTATACACATCAGTGTATACATGTCAATCCCAATCGCCCAATTCAGCACACCACCATCCCCACCCCCCCCGTGGCATTCCCCTCTTGGTGTCCATACATTTATTCTCTACATCTGTGTCTCAACTTCTGCCCGGCAAACTGGTTCATCTGTACCATTTTTCTAGGTTCCACATACATGCGTTAATATACGATATTTGTTTTTCTCTTTCTGACTTACTTCACTCGGTATGACAGTCTCTAGATCCATCCACGTCTCAACAAATGACTCAACTTCGTTCCTGTTTATGGCTGAGTAATATTCCATTGTATATATGTACCACATCTTCTTTATCCATTTGTCTGTTGATGGGCATTTAGGTTGCTTCCATGAGCTGGCTATTACAAATAGTGCTGCACTGAACACTGGGGTGCATGTGTCTTTTTGAATTATGGTTTTCTCTGGGTATATGCCAGGTAGTGGGATTGCTGGATCATATGGTAATTCTATTTTTAGTTTTTTAAGGAACCTCCATGTTGTTCTCCATAGTGCCTGTATCAATTTACATTCTCACCAACAGTGCAAGAGGGTGCCCTTTCTTCCACACCCTCTCCAGAATGTGTTGTATGTAGATTTTCTGATGATGCCCGTTCTAACTGGTGTGTGGTGATACCTCATTGTAGTTTTGATTTGCATTTCTCTAATTATTAGTGATGTTCAGCAGCTTTTCATGCACTTCTTGGCCATCTGTATGTCTTCTTTGGAGAAATGTCTACTTAGATCTTCTGCCCATATTTGGATTGGGTTGTTTGTTTTTTTTGATATTGAGCTGCATGAGCTACTTGTATATTTTGGAGATTAATCCTTTGTCCGTTGATTCGTTTGCAATATTTTCTCCCATTCTGAGGGTTGTCTTTTCGTCTTGTTTATGGTTTCCTTTGCTGTACAAAAGCTTTTAAGTTTCATTAGGTCCCATTTGTTTATTTTTATTTCCATTACTCTAGGAGGTGATCAAAAAAGATCTTGCTGTGATTTATGTCAAAGAGTGTTCTTCCTATGTTTTCCTCTAAGAGTTTTATACTGCCCGGTCGTACACTTAGGTCTCGAATCCATTTTGAGTTTACTTTTGTGTATGGTGTTAAGGAGTGTTCTAATTTCATTCTTTTACATACAGCTGTCCAGTTTTCCCAGCACCACTTATTGAAGACACTGTCTTTTCTCCATTGTATATCCTTGCCTCCTTTGTCATACATTAGTTGACCATAGGTGCGTGGGTTTATCTCTGGGCTTTCTATCTTGTTCCATTGATCTATGTTTCTGTTTTTGTGCCAGTACCATATTGTCTTGACTACTGTAGCTTTGTAGTATAGCCTGAACTCAGGGAGAATGATTCCTCCAGCACCGTTTTTTTTCCCCTCAAGACTGCTTTGGCTATTCGGGGTCTTTTGTGTCTCCATACAAATTTTAAGATTTTTTGTTCTAGTTCTGTAAAGAATGCCATTGGTAATTTCATAGGGATTGCATTGAATCTGTAGATTGCTCTGGGTAGCATAGTGATTTTCACAATATTGATTCTTCCAATCCAAGAACATGGTATATCTCTCCATCTGTTGGTATCGTCTTTAATTTCTTTCATCAGTGTCTTATAGTTTTCTGCATACAGGTTTTTTGTCTCGCTAGGTAGGTTTATTCCTAGGTATTTTATTCTTTTTGTTGCAGTGGTAAATGGGAGTGTTTCCTTAATTTCTCTTTCAGATTTTTCATCATTAGTGTATACGAATGCAAGAGATTTCTGTGCATTAATTTTGTATCCTGCAACTTCACCAAATTCATTGATTAGCTCTAGTAGCTTTCTGGTGGCATTTTTAGGATTCTCTATATATAGTACCATGTCATCTGCAAACAGTGACAGTTTTACTTCTTCTTTTCTAATTTGTATTCCTTTTATTTCTTTTTCTTCTCTGATTGCCGTGTCTAGGACTTCCAAAACTATGTTGAATAATAGTGGTGAGAGTGGACAACCGTGTCTTGTTCCTGATCTTAAAGGAAATGCTTTCAGTTTTTCACCATTGAGAATGATGTTTGCTGTGGGTTTGTCATATATGGCCTTTATTATGTTGAGGTAGGTTCACTCTATGCCTACTTTCTGGAGAGTTTTTATCATAAATGGGTGTTGAATTTTGTCAAAAGCTTTTTCTGCATCTATTGAGATGATCATATGGTTTTTATTCTTCAATTTGTTAATATGGTGTATCACATTGATTGATTTGCGTATGTTGAAGAATCCTTGCATCCCTGGGATAAAACCCACTTCACCATGGTGTGTGATCCTTTTAATGTGTTGTTACATTATGTTTCATAGTATTCTGCTAAGGATTTTTGCATCTATATTCATCAGTGATATTGGTCTGTAATTTTCTTTTTTTGTAGTATCTTTGTCTGGTTTTGGTATCAGGGTGATGGTGGCCTCATAGAATGAGTTTGGGAGTGTTCCTTCCTCTGCAATTTTTTGGAAGAGTTTGAGAAGGATGGGTGTTAGCTCTTCTCTAATGTTTGATAGAATTCACCTGTGAAGCCATCTGGTCCTGGACTTTTGTTTGTTGGAAGATTTTTAATCACAGTTTCAATTTCATTACTTGTGATTGGTCTGTTCATATTTTCTATTTCTTCCTGGTTCAGTCTTGGAAGGTTACATCTTTCTAAGAATTTGTCCATTTCTTCCAGGTTGTCCATTTTATTTGCATAGAGTTGCTTGTAGCAGTCTCTTAGGATGCTTTGTATTTCTGCGGTGTCTGTTGTAACTTCTCCTTTTTCATTTCTAATTTTAATGATTTGAGTCCTCTCCCTCTTTTTCTTGATGAGTCTGGCTAATGGTTTATCAATTTTGTTTATCTTCTCAAAGAACCAACTTTTAGTTTTATTGATCTTTGCTACTGTTTTCTTTGTTTCTATTTCATTTAGTTCTGCTCTGATCTTTATGATTTCTTTCCTTCTGCTAACTTTGGGTTTTGTTTGTTCTTCTTTCTCTAGTTCCTTTAGGTGTAAGGTTAGATTGTTTACTTGAGATTTTTCTTGTTTCTTGAGGTAGGCTTGTATAGCTATAAACTTCCCTCTTAGAACTGCTTTTGCTGCATCCATAGGTTTTGGATTGTCCTGTTATCGTTGTCATTTGCCGCTAGGTATTTTTTGATTTCCTCTTTGATTTCTTCAGTGATCTCTTGGTTATTTAGTAACGTATTGTTTAGCCTCCATGTGTTTGTTTTTTTTACGTTTTATTCCCTGTAATTCATTTCTAATCGCAAGGCATTGTGGTCAGAAAAGATGCTTGATATGATTTCAATTTTCTTAAATTTACTGAGGCTTGATTTGTGACCCAAGATGTGATCTATCCTGGAGAATGTTCCGTGTGCACTTGAGAAGAACGTGTAATCTGCTGTTTTTGGATGGAATGTCCTATAAATATCAATTAAATCTATCTGGTCTATTGTGTCATTTAAAGCTTCTGTTTCCTTATTTATTTTCATTTTGGATGATCTGTCCATTGGTGTAAGTGAGGTGTTAAAGTCCCCCACTATTATTGTGTTACTGTTGATTTCCTCTTTTATAGCTGTTAGCAGTTGCTTATGTATTGAGGTGCTCCTATGTTGGGTGCATATATATTTATAATTGTTATATCTTCTTCTTGGATTGATCCCTTGATCATTATGTAGTGTCCTTCCTTGTCTCTTGTAACATTCTTTATTTTAAAGTCTATTTTATCTGATATGAGTATAGCTACTCCAGCTTTCTTTTGATTTCCATTTGCATGGAATATCTTTTTCCATCCCCTCACTTTCAGTCTGTATGTGTCCCTAAGTCTGAAGTGGAGCTCTTGTAGACAGCATATATATGGGTCTTGCTGTTATATCCATTCAGCAAGCCTGTGTCTTTTGGTTGGAGCAGTTAATCCATTCACGCTTAAGGTAATTATCAATATGTATGTTCCTATGACCATTTTCTTAATTGTTTTGGGTTTGTTTTTGTAGGTCCTTTTCTTCTCTTGTGTTTCCCACTTAGAGAAGCTCCTTTAGCATTTGTTGTAGAGCTGGTTTGGTGGTGCTGAATTCTCTTAGCTTTTGCTTGCCTGTAAAGCTTTTGATTTCTCCATCGAATCTGAATGAGGTCCTTGCCAGGTAGAGTAATCTTTGTTGTAGGTTCTTCCCTTTCATCACTTTAAATATATCATGCCACTCCCTTCTGGCTTGTAGAGTTTCTGCTGAGAAATCAGCTGTTAAATTTATGGGAGTTCCCTTGTATGTTATCTGTCGTTTTTCCCTTGCTGCTTTCAATAATTTTTCTTTGTCTTTAATTTTTGCCAATTTGATTACTATGTGTCTCGGCGTGTTTCTCCTTCGGTTTATCCTGTATGGGACTCGCTGTGATTCCTGGACTTGGGTGGCTATTTCCTTTCCCATGTTAGGGAAGTTTTTGACTATAATCTCTTCAAATATTTTCTCTGGTCCTTTCCCTCTCTCTTCTCCTTCTGGGACCCCTATAATGCGAATGTTGGTGCATTTAATGTTGCCCCAGAGGTCTCATAGGCTGTCTTCATTTCTTTTCATTCTTTTTTCTTTATTCTCTTCTGCAGCAGTGAATTCCACCATTCTGTCTTCCAGGTCACTTATCCGTTCTTCTGCCTCAGTTATTCTGCTACTGATTCCTTCTAGTGTAGTTTTCATTTCAGTTATTGTATTGTTCATCTCTGTTTGTTTGTTCTTTAATTCTTCTAGGTCTTTGTTAAACACTTCTTGCATCTTTTCGATCTTTGCCTCCATTCTTTTTCCGAGGTCCTGGATCATCTTCACTATCATTATTCTGAATTCTTTTCTTGGAAGGTTGCCTATCTCCAGTTTGTTTAGTTGTTTTTCTGTGGTTTTATCTTGTTCCTTCATCTGGTACATAGCCCTCTGCCTTTTAATCTTGTCTATCTTTCTGTGAATGTGTTTTTTGTTCCACAGGCTGCTGGATTGTAGTTCTTCTTGATTCTGCTGTCTGCCCTCTTTACTAACTTTTAATGTCAGTTTTCATAATGAGTACATGAAGGAGAAGATTTATAGTTTTCTACTTTGTGCTGTCTTTGTCAGACTTTGGTATCTGTGCGATGTTGACTTCCTAAAACACATCGGCAGTTTTCCTTCTTTGTATTATAGATAATTTTATTTTTATAATTCTTTGACTATGTGGTATATGTACATAATATCAAATTCAAAAAAGTACAGAATGGCACAAATTAAAAGTTATCTGCCTTTGCCATCTCTGCGTCCGTCAAGTGGGGATAATGCAATCGACCCGGAGACACGGCGACGGGCGCCTAGTAAACACTCGGCACAGCTCTCCAGTGACGCGACCGAAGAAAACAAGCAACACCAGCCTCTTGACTTCGCTCCCTGCCAGTGAATTCCCCCAACCCTATACAGGGACAGGAAGCACTTATGTGTTCAAGATCAGCATGAGTTTGTGATGTGCACCCTGATCTGGAATGTGTCACAGGATGCAATGGATAAACACTTTAAAGACATCAAAACAAAAAGTCACCCATCTGGTTCTCCCGAACGGTGCTCTGTCTCACAGAGATGTCCAGCCCCCATGGCGTCCTGGAGATGAGATGGCAAAGCGGTGACATTTTCCTTGACAGTTTTCACTTTGCAGGTTTACCCAGCTCCCCAGTCCTTTCCTTTGCTCATCTTACTGCCCACCACCGGCAGCCAAATATGCAAAAAGAAGGTTGAACCCCCCCCCCCCAAAGTATTGAAGTAGAAGAGCTGCAGGAGCCTGGTGGATCAGCCTTTGCTGATCTCCAGTCCTCACAGTCTGACTGCAGTGGCCATGTCTGCCCCGTCTGTCCTGAGGCTTATTTCTCTCTGTTGAACATGTCACCTCCCGGAAGGTGCAGGGTGCCTCCCATTTACGGGGAGAATCTTAGCATCTCAGAACCGGCAGAGTGGTCTGAGGCTGTCGGGTCCACCTCCCACCCCATAAGACAAGTGCTTTCATGAAACTCACTCTGTGTGGAGGATGTGGTCTTATTTTTTCCTGGAACAGGCGGCCTCTGCCTGCTTAGGTTAATGGACGGCTCTCATGGTGGCGCAGCGTGACCTTTCTTGTCACACAGGGGGCCTCTCCACTTGTCCATGGCTGCCTGTCACACTCAGGCCATCAAACTGCCCCCTGAAGCGGAAAGAGGGTCACCGTCTCAGAGCCAGGCTGTGTCATCTTAGACCCGAGGAAAGGTCACCAGGGAGGACCCTTGCTCCCCGTCCAGTCTGCCCTCCAGATGTTTTGAAGGGGACAGAGCCTAAAGCGTGAACTGAATGAATCTATGAGTGATGAATGAAGGAGAAGGTCTGGGTGCACGTGGGTGGACACGCACACACATGCGCGCGCACGTGTGCACGCACAGACGCCCCCCTTCCCTACGCACAGTTCCTGGGTGCTGATGCAGATGAAGCCAGCCATGCACCTGAAGTTGAAAGTGACGAGGAAAAGCCAAGTCGTGGAGGCATCGGGTTCACCTGCTGAGGTTTCCCGGGATCCCCTGGATGTCCCTGGCAGGGACACGTCTTGTGTCACAGAGAATCTGCACTCAGCAAGTGAAGGAAGGGCACCCTGACCGACCTGTTAGAGTCGGGACTAGGAGTATCTTGGAGAAGTAGAGGTGATCTAATTATGTCAACAATTTTATGTAAATATTTGTAGTCGCTTTTTAAGTTAACACCAAAATAAATCTGTGAACTAGAACTACAGAAGTAAGTTTTCTCACAGGATATTTACACAGTATGTTTATGTTGCAAATCGGAAAACAAAGATAACTTTTAACCACATCTAATCATGCCTAATGCTCCCCCCCAGCTGCACTCAGACGGTGGGGTGTCGTCTGTTGTATTTATTTACCAATTCTACAGGCTACAATTTGCTGTAATTTAACCCAATTTCAGAAATTATATGATATGCACAATTAAAAAAAAAAAAAGGTATCTGCCTTCTATCTGTCTTCCAGCTGCCTAGTTCCCTTCTCCAGAGGCAACCATTATCAGTTGCTTTTGTATTCCTTTACAGATATTACACATGCGTATACATGCACACACATGCCCCCACACACATATAGAGATTCACCCATGTGATTATATAATAGATGCAGTGCTCTGCATCTTGCTTTTTTCCCCCTTAATATATTTTGGAGATTATCCCATAGCCATTCACAGGACCTCTGCGTCCTATCTAATTAATGCACAGCATTCCATTATGCAGATATAAAATTACTCTTACCAGTTCTCATTTTAAATAGCATTATCATTATCTGTTTCTTAAAAGTTCAAAATAATTTGCCTCTTAAAGCGTAAAGACCTGGGGCTTTTTCAGATCTTTGATAACTTCAGATTTTTCCAATGTTATTAAAGTTTTTCTCTTTTTTCTTGGGTAACTTATTTACCTATTAAAAAAATCCATTCCGAGAGCCTCCCATCAAGCCTCTTAGATAGCCTCAACCACCAGAAGGCAGACAGCAGAAGCTAGAAAAACTACAATCCTGCAGCCTGTGGACCAAAAACCACAGTTACAGAAAAAGAGACAAGATGAAAAGGCAGAGGGCTATGTACCAGATGAAGGAACAAGATAAAACCCCAGAAAAACAACTAAATGAAGTGGAGATAGGCAACCTTCCAGAAAAAGAATTCAGAATAATGATAGTGAAGATGATCCAGGACCTCGGAATAAGAATGGAGGCAAAGATTGAGAAGATGCAAGAAATGATTAACAAAGACCTAGAAGAATTAAAGAACAAACAAACAGAGATGACCAATACAATAACTGAAATGAAAACTACACTAGAAGGAATCAATAGCAGAATAACTGAGGCAGAACGGATAAGTGATCTGGAAGACAGAATGGTGGAATTCACTGCTGCAGAGCAGAATAAAGAAAAAAGAATGAAAAGAAATGAAGACAGCCTAAGAGACCTCTGGGACAATATTAAACGCAACAACATTCGCATTATAGGGGTCCCAGAAGGAGAAGAGAGAGAGAAAGGACCCGAGAAAATATTTGAAGAGATTATAGTCGAAAATTTCCCTAACATGGGAAAGGAAATAGCCACCCAAGTCCAGGAAGTGCAGAGAGTTCCATACAGGATAAACCCAAGGAGAAACATGCCGAGACACATAGTAATCAAATTGGCAAAAATTAAAGACAAAGAAAAATTATTGAAAGCAGCAAGGGAAAAATGACAAATAACATACAAGGGAACTCCCATAAGGTTAACAGCTGATTTCTCAGCAGAAACTCTGCAAGCCAGAAGGGAGTGGCATGATATACTTAAAGTGATGAAAGGGAAGAACCTACAACCAAGATTACTCTATCCGGCAAGGATCTCATTTAGATTTGATGGAGAAATCAAAAGCTTTACAGGCAAGCAAAAGCTAAGAGAATTCAGCACCACCAAACCAACTCTACAACAAATGCTAAAGGAACTTCTCTAAGTGGGAAACACAAGAGAAGAAAAGGACCTACAAAAACAAACCCAAAACAATTAAGAAAATGGTCATAGGAACATACATATCGATAATTACCTTAAACGTGAATGGATTAAATGCCCCAACCAAAAGACATAGACTGGCTGAATGGATACAAAAACAAGACCCATATATATGCTGTCTACAAGAGACCCACTTTAGACCTAGGGACACATACAGACTGAAAGTGAGGGGATGGAAAAAGATATTCCATGCAAATGGAAATCAAAAGAAAGCTGGAGTAGCTATACTCATATCAGATAAAATAGACTTTAAAATAAAGAATGTTACAAGAGACAAGGAAGGACACTACATAATGATCAAGGGATCAATCCAAGAAGAAGATATAACAATTATAAATATATATGCACCCAACATAGGAGCACCTCAATACATAAGCAACTGCTAACAGCTATAAAAGAGGAAATCAACAGTAACACAATAATAGTGGGGGACTTTAACACCTCACTTACACCAATGGACAGATCATCCAAAATGAAAATAAATAAGGAAACAGAAGCTTTAAATGACACAATAGACCAGATAGATTTAGTTGATATATATAGGACATTCCATCCAAAAACAGCAGATTACACGTTCTTCTCAAGTGTGCATGGAACATTCTCCAGGATAGATCACATCTTGGGTCACAAATCAAGCCTCAGTAAATTTAAGAAAATTGAAATCATATCAAGCATCTTTTCTGACCACAACGCTATGAGATTAGAAATGAATTACAGGGAAAAAAACGTAAAAAAGACAAACACATGGAGGATAAACAATACGTTACTACATAACCAAGAGATCACTGAAGAAATCAAAGAGGAAATCAAAAAATACCTAGAGAGAAATGACAATGAAAACAGGATGACCCAAAACCTATGGGATGCAGCAAAAGCAGTTCTAAGAGGGAAGTTTATAGCTATACAAGCCTACCTAAAGAAACAAGAAAAATCTCAAGTAAACAATCTAACCTTACACCTAAAGGAACTAGAGAAAGAAGAACAAACAAAACCCAAAGTTAGCAGAAGGAAAGAAATCACAAAGATCAGAGCAGAAATAAATGAAATAGAAACAAAGAAAACAATAACAAAGATCAATAAAACTAAAAGTTGGTTCTTTGAGAAGATAAACAAAATTGATAAGCCATTAGCCAGACTCATCAAGAAAAAGAGGGAGAGGACTCAAATCAATAAAATCAGAAATGAAAAAGGAGAAGTTACAACAGACACCGCAGAAATACAAAGCATCCTAAGAGACTACTACAAGCAACTTTATGCCAATAAAATGGACAACCTGGAAGAAATGGACAAATTTTTAGAAAGGTATAACCTTCCAAGACCGAACCAGGAAGAAACAGAAAATATGAACAGACCAATCACAAGTAATGAAATTGAAACTGTGATTAAAAATCTTCCAACAAACAAAAGTCCAGGACCAGATGGCTTCACAGGTGAACTCTATCAAACATTTAGAGAAGAGCTAACACCTATCCTTCTCAAACTCTTCCAAAAAATTGCAGAGGAAGGAACACTCCCAAACTCATTGTATGAGGCCACCATCACCCTGATACCAAAACCAGACAAAGACACTACAAAAGAAGAAAATTACAGACCAATATCACTGATGAATATAGATGCAAAAATCCTCAACCAAATACTAGCAAAGAGAATCCAACAACACATTAAAAGGATCATACACCGCGATCAAGTGGGATTTATCCCAGGGATGCAAGAATTCTTCAATATATGCAAATCAATCAATGTGATACACCATATTAACAAATTGAAGAATAAAAACCATATGATCATCTCAATAGATGCAGAAAAAGCTTTTGACAAAATTCAACACCCATTTATGATAAAAACTCTCCAGAAAGTGGGCATAGAGGGAACCTACCTCAACATAATAAAGGCCATATATGACAAACCCACAGCAAACATCATTCTCAAAAAAAAAAAAAAAAAAATCCATTCCATCAAGATTTTCAAAGTTATATGCAAAATATTTTGCAAAGGTTCTCCTTTGACTCTTTCAATGGCTTCCTTAGCCACATTCATTTCTCCCTTTTCACTTTTAATTTTGCATTTTTGTGCTCCCTATCTTCTCCTTGATCAGGATATCATGTGGATTATTTCATTGTGTAGCACTGTTTTCAAAGAAACAGCACTTGGGTTTATTCATAATACTTAAACTGGATTTGTTTTTCAATTAGGAAACTTTATTTTTGACCTTGTCTGTATTATTTGGCTCTCTCTGTATTCCTTGTTTATTTTATTGCTCTTTTTTTAAATCTGATGTTTAATTTCTTTATGTTATGTAATGAATATGTCCCCCCAAAATCCATATGTTGAAACTTAATCCCCAATGTGATGGCATTTGGAGGTGGGATATTTGGGAGGTGATTAGGTCATAAGAGTGGAGCCTCATGAGTGGAATTTCTGTCTTTATGAAAGAGACACCAGAGAGTTCTCTAGTCCTTTCCTCCATGTGAGGACATAGCAAGAAGACTACCTCTGTGAACCAGGAAGTGGGTCCTCACTTCCAGAACTGTGGGAAATAAATGTTTGCTGTTTCTGCCACCTAGTCTGTGGTATTTTGTTATAGCAGCCCGAACAGACTAATTAAGACACTTTCTTTTTTGTTATTTGTTACTCAGGTGTTTAAGCCTATAGAGTCTCTTCTAAACATGGGTTCAGCTGTAGTCCATAAGTTTACACGTGTTACATTTTAATTTTCAATGGTGTCTATATATTTTTCAAGTTGGGTTTTGAATGTTTCTTTGAATTAAGAGTTGCTTATCATAGTATTTTAAATGTCCAGATTATAAGATTTTGATAATGAATTTCTAGTTTATTGCATTGTAATCAGGTGATGAGGACTTTACTGTTTCAACCTTCCTGAAATTCCCTGTGATGTCTTTGTAACCTATAAAGGCCATGCATTGCAAATTTTCCAAAGGCCCGTGAAAAGAAGATATATTTTCTGTTATCAGGGTCTAAATTTAGGTATTACTATCTAGTTCATCTTTATCAATTATTTTGATAAGATTATTTTTTATCTACTTGATTTTCCATAGATTCAGCGTTTAATATCCTCTATTATTATGTTTCTGTTTATTTCTCCTTGCATTTCTATAGTTTGCACATTGTGTATTACATTACTTTATCATTTGATGTATCCTGAACCCCACACTTTAGAGGGCCTCCAAATCACAACATATCTCCACCAAAAATGATGAGAAAACACATCAGGACCCTGTTACTCAGGATTTGGTGCTTGGTTCTTGTACAACTAGTAACTTCTATTCTTGTGCCTAATGAGGCTTAATACCCTGGGAAAGTGCTTCTCGACCTCTCTTGCTTGATATCATTGAAGAAAAGGTGACTGAGTCTGAATGCCAGGAAAAGTTGTGGGCTGTGGGCTGTGCAACTGCAAAACTGCAGGCAACAGAGATGCACACTGCTATGTGGTGTGGGCAGGATTCGAGCAGTGGGAGGGCTTAAATGAAAGAAAAAAATTAATTTGTCAGATCCTTCCACTCAGATAGCACGAAGGCAACAGTCTTGCATTAAAAAAACTAAGTTCCCAGTCGTGCTACACGTATATTTTCTTCTTTTATCAGAGTCTTCTGGTACCCTTTCATAGTTTCAGAGGTGTCACAAATTCCAGCAGTACACAGTGGTTTATGTACATTTTGCAACATTAAATAACACGCACTTTTCTAAAATTTGACTATATGAAGGTCACAGCATGACATGTATGAAATCTGGTATCAGTTCTTTACACTGATGTTAGATAATAGACTGCAACTAGACAGACACTGACATAAAACCGGAAATTATTTTATTTTTATAAAACTAATAAGATTTAACTAAAATGTCAAAATATGGTAAAAAATTAAAATCTAGCATATTTAAATTGACTTAACATGTTTATATTAGTTAATGTACTCTACATTTTGCCCTTTAATTCTAATAAGTAATTTTGAATATTTTACAGGAAATGTAACTTTTTTAAAAACATTCAAAAAATAACCTTTCTAATTTTTTTTATAATTAATTGAGATGCTTAATGAAAATAAATTTAAATTTTACACACTGTGAATACAGATGCAGTTTAGTTTTTAATTCTTTAGCTCAGAGGTCAGCAAATTTTTCTGTAAGGGACCCGGTAGCAAACATTTTGGACTGTTGCAACTGCTCATTTCTGCCATTATAGCACAAAAGGTACCATAGGTAATATGTAAATGAAGGAGTACGGCCAAACTTGGCCCCCAGGCCATAGCTGCAGACTCCTGCATTAAATCATTACTGCCAATGGACACAATTACGTTAAAAAAAATTTTTTTTAACTTGATTATAACACCATATTTATTTTACTGAAACAAAGATAAGAAAAATCACTTCTGTGGAATAAATATGTAATAATGTATGAATTATTTCTGCCTTTAATCCATCCAAATATCATCCCTAATAACAGAACATGTGCAACAATAATCGAATTCAGTTATCTTTGATATGTTGCCAATTTTCAATCATATAAAAATCATAGCTTTACCTATACTTTTGGATTTTGTTGCTAAAGAGTTACATTGTCATGGTAGAAGGATAAAAAAGTGTTTCTTTTACAGCTTATTAGCTGGATTTATAATTTTTAGATATTTAGACAGGTGGTATGTGACCTCCATTTGTACTCTTTCCTGGGGCCTCACAGACCTCAGGTGTAGGCCTGGATACAACAGTGATCAAGGGAGTAAACCCCTGCTGTCCTGAATTACATTCTAGTAAATTGTACTTCACATCCATTGACTCTGCTTAGGCTTGGTGATCATCATTTCTCACATGGATTACTGCAATAGCTTTTTTATTGCTCTCCCCACACCTATTTGTGTCCCCCACTTCAATCTATTTTTCACACAACTGTCATATTTTAAAACCATAAGTTGGAAACTATCACTTCTGTCCTTAAAGACCTTCAGTTGCTTTCCATTACATTCAGGATAAAAAAGCATATGATGCCCTCTAAAATCCTGCTCCTCCCTACCTTCCAGTTTTATCTTGTGCACTCCCTTATTCAGTACTACATAGTCACACTGGTCTTCTTTGTACCTCATATACGTTGAAGTACTTCTTGCCTCAGGACCTTTGCATATGCCATCCCTCTGGCTGCCATGTTCCTCCTTGCTCCACCGCCTTTTACAGTACTGACTACTTTCCATTCTTTAGAGCTCTGCTTAAACATCATATTCTCAGGGATGACTTTCTGGTCCACCTGATCTAACATATGTGACCTTTGTTATTTTCTGTCATGGCACTACACTGTTAATTTCCTTCAGAGCCTTAGAAAAAAACCTGTAATTATATGTGTTTACCTGTTTGCTTATGTATTTGCTCTCCTGCAAGTTCTTTTCAAGCAGAGACAATTTCTATTTTATCACTCCCAGTGCCCACCATACTGCCTGGAACTGGTAGTTATAGAAAAGATATCTATAAAACAAACATATAAAAGCACATTCTGGATATATCTAACTTGTATATGAAGCCTATATTCCCACAGGGATGGTGGCAATGCCAGGGTCCCTTGAACTAATGATTTTCAAGTGCACTCAAAGCCTTTATTCATGATGTCTCTCCAAGCTGAATTTCCTTCTGCCACCTCTCTCCTCCTTCTAAATGTTTCTCTCATGGATTCAAGTACACTTCTTCCAACAAGTCTTTGATACCCTCTTTAGCCCCACATAATAAATCTCTCAACTTTTGCATGTATTACCTGAATCATTCACTCCAGCATAATCTTACGTTGCCTAATTCTTTCTAAATTGAAGTTCCCTCAATAGGGCATTCAGAAGGGACCATGTGCACTTAATCTTGTGGGCAGCACACAGTGAAGCTTCCAAACATACTGAAATTGTTCTTCGTAATAGTCTGGGTTCCCCACCCCACCCTAACACCCAACTCTGGAAAGCAGAGCCTAAAGCAAAGTCTTACTAAAAGGTGGTTTACCTGGGGAAAGGGCCCTAGATAACAGGAGTGGGGGACCAGAGAGAGTGAAACAGGGAAGAAAGGTGTCTTAAATCATATTCCCTAGAAGTAGAGCCTGAGATGGGCATTTCTGTGCAAGTAATTGATTGAAGGAGTGCCCTCAGGAGAAAGTTGTGAGGAAACAAGGGAGTGGGATGGGACAGAGAAGAAGTCAAGAAAATCTGTGGCTTTAGTTAAGTCTAGCCTTGGCCTGATCCCGCAAAGAGTTCTGGAATATGAATGGCACCATAGGATCATCCCACTTGGACAGCTTCAGTTAGTCACTGGCTATGGATTGCCCTTTGTCAAGAGTTGAAGAATCTCGTGGGTATTTCTGGGGAAGGTGGCTCCTCTCAATAGAAGGTAATTCTCTTGAGAAGCGTTCATCTGTGAGGCCTTTGCATCCAATACTATAAGCAGCTGGGTCATGATGTGCTGACTCAGTAAAGTTGATCTTGGTGGGGCTCCAACAGCATCTTATGTGCAGTGAAATGCAATAGGAGGGTATATTCTGAAGTTGATCACCACTGTGGGAAACTGGGGCTCAGTCAGGCTGGAACTCTCTGAGAAACCTTATGTGCTTCAGATGTATATGTATAATGTGAACAAAGCATGGACGAGGACAGTAATTCTTCACCAGTTCCCATCCTGCACTAGTCAGGGATTACTTCACGGTTTAATAACTCTCACACAAGTTATCAGAGAAGCTGTAAGGCAGAAAATGGGGATACCCAATTCAG
The DNA here is from genome assembly GCF_965194805.1 of Balaenoptera borealis. Taxonomy (NCBI): domain Eukaryota; kingdom Metazoa; phylum Chordata; class Mammalia; order Artiodactyla; family Balaenopteridae; genus Balaenoptera; species Balaenoptera borealis. The sequence continues at coordinate 32,834,485 of NC_138869.1, read as the reverse complement.
CTTAGGCAAGAGGCTTCGGGTCACACCTGCCCTAAGCTGGTTTCCACAGCAATGACCTGAGTAAAAAGTGAGACAAAAGAATACGAGTTGGCTCAGCCATAAAAAGAAACGAAATTGAGTTATTTGTAGTGAGGTGGATGGACCTAGAGACTGTCATACAGAGTGAAGTAAGTCAGAAAGAGAAAAACAAATACCATATGCTAACACATATATATGGAATCTAAAAAAAAAAAAAAAAAGTGGTTCTGAAGAACATAGGGGCAGGACAGGAATAAAGACGCAGACGTAGAGAATGGACTTGAGGCCACGGGGGAGGGGGAAGGGTAACCTGGGACAAAGTAAGAGAGTGGCATGGACTTATATATACCAAGTGTAAAATGGATAGCTAGTGGGAAGCAGCTGCATAGCACAGGGAGATCCGCTCAGTGCTCTGTGACCACCTAGAGGGGTGGGATAGGGAAGGTGGAAGGGAGATACAAGAGGGAGGAGATATGGGGATATATGTATATGCACAGCTGATTCACTTTGTTATAAAGCAGAAACTAACACACCATTGTAAAGCAATTATACTCCAATAAAGATGTTAAAAAAATAAAAAAAATTTAAAAAATTAAAAAAAAATATGAGTTGGGCCATAAGAAGTATACAACACATTAATTAGGTTCCTTAGATCTACGGAGAATATGGCTAATCTGTCCTACTCTTATGTAAATGCCCTACCAGGAATTTTCACGGAGCTAAAGCTGTCCTTTTTACTGCTCCTCTTAGATATCTTGGACTATCTGCCTGATATGCATTTTCAGTCACATCATGTGGCCTTAACAGATCAAGATTAGGTGAAAGAAAAAGGATAATTAAATTATCAGTCTCATGGCAGTATCAAGCTCTCTGTATTTTTCTTAGTCACTGCCATTGATGATAATATTTCATTCTGCAGTGATGATTAGATATGGAAAATTTCACTTAAACATTCAGATATTGTCTATAAGGAGAGCAATGATGAACTCATCTAGGCTCTATATACTGTTGTTGATCATAACGTGTGTGTATTGCAAAGTGGTCCCTGAACACCATTTTTAATGGCAAACAGTGATTCCTTCCCCCAACAAATTAAACAAAAATGATAAGTTCCCACACTGAAACAAATTTGCAAGATAGCACATTTCCTTCAATTCACACAGTCTTTAAGAAGTATTGTTCATGGGACTTCCCTGGTGGCACAGTGGTTAAGAATCTGCCTGCCAATGCAGGGGACATGGGTTTGAGCCCTGGTCCAGGAAGATCCCACATGCCGCGGAGCAACTAAGCCCGTCCGCCACAACTACTGAGCCTGTGCTCTAGAGCCCGCGAGCCACAGCTACTGAGCCCATGTGTCACAACTACTGAAGCCTGCGTGCCTAGAGGCCTTGTTCCACAACAAAGAGAAGCCACCGCAATGAGAAGCCCGCGCACAACAATGAAGAGTCACCCCCACTTGCCGCAACTAGAGAAAAGCCCGTGCGCAGCAACAAAGACCTAACGTAGCCAAAAATAAAGAAATTAATTAATTAATTTTAAAAAAAAGGAAGTATTGTTCATGACGGTTAGAAACATATAACATCCAACCTTCCTGTTTAACACAGCCCAGCAAGGACTCCAATGCACAGTTCATTACTGTCATTATGAAAGAATTTCTGCCAACAAGTTACAGTCAGGTTACTATCATTCAATCATGTCGCTAATAGGAATAATTTCATGCTAATTGGCATATACTAGACAAGAGAAGAACATAAATAGCTGCTAGAATCATTAATGATTTGTGCTGACTTTCATGGTAAAAATGACAATATATTAGTTTACCAGATGTTGGAGATCAAGCCATGGGCCATTAACAGGGGGGTGTTCTCTGAATGTTTTCAGAACAAATACCAGCTGGTTTATTTTCAGCTTGCAGACATAATCCCATGCATCCCCTATCAGATCCACCACAATCCTGTCAGATACATCATAAATTAAAAGCTCATGGGCTCATTACGGGCTCTTATCCTTAAAAGCAACACATTGTCCTGCCGAGACCGAAAATATTAAATGAACATTTAAAGAAACTGCAAAATGCATTGCCTTGAAAAACTAAGATCCCCCTTAAATCTATATATGGTACTCAAATATTCAAAATGTCCTTCATCGTCAACTTTGCATCAACGTTTATAAACAAACAAGCAAATAAATTCTTGTCCTGTCAAGAAGGCTTTCAGGCCAAGTCTCTTAGGAATGGGGTGTGGGTTTATTAGTAAACTTAATATGCTACATTCAGAAGAACAGAGGCACTGGCATCAAACTAAAAAGTTTAAAAACAAAAAATCTCACTCCAGGAAATTTAACGTATACTATGTTAGTAACTAGGACGACTCATATTTCTCAGCAATTGCTGTACAAATAACATTTATATTGAGAAAAAGCTCCCATCTTTCCTGAATCTTCAGAACGAATGTAAAGCTTATTTAAATTCCTTTTCTGTCTTGCCTTTGTACAAGGTTCCTCTCCCAATAAAGAGCAAACCTATTGGAAGACAAAGGGATGTTTGCAAAACAAAACCGAAATAGATAATTAAAAAACGGAAGAGTTCCTGTTTTCAACAGTTGATTGCATGACAGTCACCATTTCTCAGGATCAGGTTATCCACCTGGAAAGTGTAAGAAAACAAATCTTCCAATTAGCACTTATTGGGCAAAGTGCTGAGTTTCAAGAATCAAAACCTTGATCGGTGGGATGGCTTTTCGTGTGTAAAAAGCGCCCTAGTAAGGCGACCAGGGCCCGTTGTTGCCCCGCATTCTATTACCATGAGTTGTGTGTGCGGCATGACTCCTGTAATTATCGCCTATATGTACAGTAATTGTTAATGAGCACATTTGTAACCAGCAGCCACCAAAAACAGGATGGCATTCTTACATCGTGATTAGGGGTTTTATGAGCATTTTGGGGTGGGGGACACTTTCTCACTGAAGACTCTTCCGCCCCATTCACGCTCATTCAGCTCTTTCTCAGGGAAGTTAAAAGCTGCAGTGATAATCCCTTAAGTATGACTTGGAAGAGTATAAAAGGTGCAGTGTATAAGCAGTTGGATGAGGAAGGCTTTTATGTGGAAAGTCACTGAATGGGTGGCTGAGGACAGCGTGAGTGGGGAAAGAGAGGGGTGGACTTTTCTTCCTAAGGTGGTGAGAGAAGCGGGTATGACCAGGGCAGCTCAATTCCCTTTCATCATCCGATTGCTGCGTTGTCCCTGCCCCTTGTTTCACCTTGTTTCTCAGGGCCAACCAGCTCCTTGCTGCCATTTTGCTCTCAAAGGGGGAGGGGGGAGCAATGCGATTTTTGGTAGGGACCCAGTTTCTCGCTGAATGCCAACTCAGCCAGCTGGCACCGAACAGGCCAAGCCTTCTTCAGAGGGGGTTAGCAAAATCCAAATTAGCATGCTCCATTTTAAAAACTTGCTTTTATTTAAAGACTAATTCATGACAAACAGTGGCTCCCCCACTGAGGTCTGGTGCCCCGGGAGCTGGCACCCAACCAAACACATGCAACTAATTGCCACCCTTGGATGACACGCAACTAACAAGCTCCATTTTGAGGCAGCAGATTCACTAAGAATGTAACCCCGGAAGGCAGCAGACACAGAAAAGCTCCTTTCATAACCCTGTCCTAGGCTAACCATGGCAGCAAAGCGCCTGAAAAACACTTTTGTTTCCCTGTACCGAGGATTTATCTCCACTAATGGCTGCAACCATGGATAACTTAGAGGAAGGTGGCCAAGGGCACTGCGATCCCCCATCATGATTATCTGAAGCAGGGGCTCTGCCCTTCTCTTTGCTCAAGGAAATAGGAGAAGCTGCCCACTATCTCAAAGGTCTGCATCTTGCCCCATTTGCAAATCTATGGACATCCAGTACTTCCCCCCATCATACTTTGGTTTAGATGCTCAGACCTCCTTTATATAAGCAAAAACTCTGGAGCCAGGATGTCTAGGTTCAAATCCCAGCTTCACCATTTCCTAGTAACTGGCAAGTAATTTAATCCACCCATGCCTCAGTTTCCCCAACTATAAATTGGGATAACACTATACTAGCACATACCTTGTAGGGTTATTATGAGTGTGGATGTGTTAACATAACAATGTGTGAAGGACAGTGTGTAGCATATCATCACTCCTTTACGAAGGAAGCCCTCTGAGTCTGAGATGGCTCAGCCTTATGAAGGAAAATTTCCCTTTGCATATTCTACATTTCAGTCAAAGTGCACATCTCCCCATAAACTTCCCAGGGTTACGCCTCTAAGCCTTTGCTCACTATTCCTTCCTCTCTTCCCCACTGCCCAACCTATCATGACCAAATCCTATCTACCCTCCAAAGCCCTCCTTCAACTCCACCTCCACCAGGAGTCTTCCCTGCCATTCAGTTGCAATGAATCCCTTCAGTCTTGGCATGCCCATGGTATTTCCACGAACAAATGGAAGTATTTTATGTGCCTGTTATATTTCCTCTTCTAGACTGACAGCTCCTTCTGATCATAATCTGTAACTGGCACATAGTAGGCACTCAATGAACATTTGGTGAATAAGTAGATGTCTGAGTAAAAAATTTGCTCTGCATAAATGAGTAGCTTTATACCATGGTTATGCTAGATACTACTTAATGAGAAGGGAAGGAGAATCATTTCCTAAGGACTTTCATGGTTGCTTTGGCCCAAACTGAGAGTTCCATTTAACTTGTCATTGACTTAGGCTCACAAATCAAACCCGCAGGAGGATTTGTCAATAACCATATTAGTCTTCTAGGACTGACATAACAAAATACCACAGAAGTGTACTTCTCAACAGTTCTAGGGGCTGAAAGTGCAAGATCAAGATGTCAGCACATTTGATTTCCCCTGAGGCCTCTCTCCTTGGCTTGCAGAAGGTCACCTTCTCGTTGTGCACATGATTTCTTCTCTCTGTGGCTGCATCTCTGGTGTCTTTTCCTCTTTTTATAAGAACACCAGTCATATTGGATTAGGGCCTCACCCTTATGACCTCATTTAACCCTTATTACCTCTTTAAGGGCCCTCTCTCCAAATACAGTCACATTGGAGGTTAGAGCTTCAACATACGAATTTCGGAGGGACAAAATTTAGTCCATAACAATAACATACACAAATACTCAAAACATGAGTATTCTGGAAGTTACTTAAGTCCACGGGAGATGGGAGGTCAGGGAAAGCATGCATAATTCATTGCTCCTTGAGGTGAGTCTTAATTGCATTCAGGCCCTGATTATATTAGCAAAACATTCAGCCAGTGGAAGCAGATTTGGCACTCAAATACACACTGTCTTATTTAGATGAAAAACTCAACTCTCTTCAGAATTTGTGGGATTCAGTTGGGGGGCCCAGACACTCTTCCCTTAGAGATAGAAGAACATCAGCAACCCTGGCAACATCCACAATAACACTGGCTGCTTTTAAAGCCACAGCCTCTCCCCAAAACACGTCTAAATTTCCAGCTAAACCCTTGTGCATTTTCTAGGATAAGGCTCACTTCACTCCTTCTAGGATACAATTTATCCGAATCCTATCTTTCTGAATACAGGCACAGAGCTTTACATAGCTGAATACAGGCACAGAGCTTTACATAGCCCTGGAAATCCCAACCAGGTTCTCATGCCAGCATTCCTTTCTTAGGCATTTTCTCATTCTAATTGCTGTTACCAGCATATACAGTTACTACTAGATAGTTTGACTTTCTCACATTTTTCAAATCACTAATTCCCAATTAGGCAGATCCCTCACATCAATCCATAAGTTAATGGCCCCCATGGTATTTGTTCATAGCCCTCTCCTAAGACACTTAATACTTTTTACCTGGTAGAATAATGATTTATAGACATATGTGTCTCTCTTGCCAGATTTTTGAACTTCTTAAGGTTAGAATTGTGTTGGATCCATTGCTTCTTCCCAACCAGTGTCTAGCCTGATATGGCACACAGCAGTCACAGTAGGAGTTGCCTGTAGTTCACACAGACTTTTTGGGAGTGTAATAGCAACTCTAAGCAGCTAAGTATCAGAAGCAACACATCACAAAGTCATCCAGCTCCATTACGGGTGAAGTCAACACCTTAGAGAGACCAAATACCTCTCTCCATTTTTAATCCAAAGCTTCTAGTCAGTTGACCCAGAAACTCCCCACACCTCTACCATGACCTACCAGTTTGTCTAAAATAATAAAGAGGAAAATGAGAGCCTATTAGCTCCACTTCCATTCTCCAGTCAATCATCATTCTAAATTATTAATCAGTTGAAGTATTGCCAAGAAATATTCAGGCCCCTTTCCAAAAGTATGAAGTAGTCATTTTTCAAGTGAACAATTAACCAGTTTATTCATCTAGAAGTCACAGAATTTATAGAAAAGCTGATTCTTTCCCTTTCTTTTGTCTTTTTTTTTTCCTTTTGGACGTTGCAGGAGGTAAGAGAGAGATAGGTGAAACTCAAATATAGCTTCCTTTCATTCACTCATTTATTGAGTTACAGAATCCAAGTTTATAAAAGATGTTTTAAAATATTTCCTGACCATAAGCATATGTAACACTGTCCCAGTAGTATGACACTCCTGACTAATCACTGCTGGCAAGGACAAAGTGATCAACTGTCACCACCCTTTCTTCTCCATGATTGATTTGGTAAAGCAACCATAACTGATGATTTCAAGGAGCTTATATTCTGGGGGAGGAGACAGTCAAAAGAGAAGGTAAACCAAAAAATAAATAAAACAGCAGTGGTAACTTTTACAAAAGAAACAAAAAGGGGCTAAGAAAAGGAGAAGATGTACCTTAAGTAAGATGTTAGTAGTGGGACTTGTAATCGATGGATTAGAAGAATTCTGAAACTGGGGACCTAGTATGTAATCAAATCCAAGGTATGAAAGTGGCATGGAGAATTTTAAAAAGACATTTAGTTCTAGTTACCAACTGACCTCAGAGACTCCAAATTTCCAGGGCATCTACTTCTCTGTCTTTTATTTTAGTCACGTGTTGTTTCACTACTATTATCACAATTTCTTAGCAGTAATTTTCTGAGCAAGAGATACAGTGTGCAATTGGCGTTGTCAGTCTCATCTGATGCTCATTAACAATCCCAACTTTTATGTAAGTGATGTACGTTTAAAGGGAGTGCAGTATGTAGCTAAAAAAAACTTTTTTTCTTTTATCTTTTTTGGCTTTTTTTTTTTCCCCCTGGAGGGAAGGTGAACAACAATATTTAGTTTCAACTATATCTTTAGAACGTTGCTTAGGCATATTTTGATAGCCTTGTCAGTAAGAGTGGAGTTCAGGACAATTAAATATCCTTTAATTTTTAAGTATATACTCTGGGGTTTATGACCTTCCTAGGTCCTAGGCACCTTTTCTTTGGGAGGCTCAACACAATATTATATATGATACATTATAATAAAGAAGTGTTCAGTGAAAAATTTTTGAGAAGATTTTTGTATTTTTGCATTTGAAATTATTTGGTTGCACACAATTTGGTTTATTAAATTTTAAAATTGGCTAAAATTTCTCAACAATCATCATGCAATTCAGACATTCTTAAGACGTGAGAAAAGCAAACTCATAAAATGTCTCTAAACACAGACTCTTTATAATTACTAAATTTAGTAATTAATAGCAATAGCACAATGTTCTATTTTGTTGACATTTCATTAACTATCTAATTGTCCTGACTCTGCAATTTCTACATACTTCAAATCCAAAATCATTTTCTTTTCCTTTTAGTTCTCAATATTTTTCTAAGCCCTTGAAAAATGCATTGGCCCTAGTCGTTAGGCCCAGGTGTCTAAAGGTTAAAGAAGCTACAAAGTGTGTGTGCATCCCTCGATCTCATAATAGTGGTGGTGATGCTGTGGGGGGTTAGCCCCCAAAAAAACTAATGCCATTATAACCATGCGTGATCCCAGGCAGCCTAAATGAATGTACCAAAATCCCTTTTTAAAAAAAAAAAAAAAGCCTGCCCTGATTTTACTGTGATTTATGCACTTTCCTCTGAAGTTCCACTCAACTTCACTTATAAAGATCATCTTGCTTCTCTAGCAAATTCTCATACCTTAGGGCATAAGAATCACCTAGAGTTCTGGTTAAAAAAATGGAGACTCCTGGGTCCTGTCTCCAAAGAATCTCATTTATAGATCTAAGTGGAGCTCAGAAATCAGAGTTTGTAACCTTCTGAAACCCTGAAGTGTTTATTGGTCGCTAAGCCATTGGTTGATGCCTTGTGATTGATGATAAGAGCTGCTGAATCAGTTGAATTGAAATGCTGGATGAGTCGAGTCAATTTAGGCCAGGCTCTGTCAACCCTGGCTCATATTAGAATAACCTGGAGAGCTTTTAAAAACAGTTACCCCCCAAGGATTCTGATTTATTTGATCTGGGGTGGAGCTTGGGCACTGGTATTTTTTAGAGCTACCATGCAAACAAATCAAACAGCCTAATTATCATAGGTCATGATAGCCTAAGGGTATCAGCTCTCAAAAGGGGTTAACTCACCCATTGAGGTGATGCTAAGGCCTAAACCTCCTAAAATGAAAACACAGCAGCAGAGATTTAGCAAAACTAAAACCCATCCAGATCTCTTATTCCCAGTTTGTTTCAGCCTCAACACACCCAAGTCGGCCTTAGAGCTATAGCACAAAAAGGTGAGCCCTTTACTTTGGTTTTCATCTCCTGGCAGAATGATTTAGTAGCTCTATTATAAAAGCAACTCCATTATCATTACAGTGTTTGAATTATAAACGAAACCAAAAAAGATGCAGAAGGAACAGTCCTTTAATCAAAACTGTAAAATAGAACAATTTCTGGCTGCACTTAAAAGCAAACTCCGAAATATTAAGAGTAAACTCTCCAGCCCTTTGATTCCTGCCTCTTTCCTGTAAGAGCGACACTACACATTTTTTCAATTAAGCAGTTTGACAACCTGAAGAAACTTACAGCGCATGATTTAATGAGCATATACTGTATGCATGGTAATCGGCAGGCTGACAGTTTGCTCATTTCAAACTGACAAGAGAGCACTACACATTAGTAAAAAAGTTTTGGGAGGGTCTCTTTTCATTAAGTAAGCTTTACGGTTAAAGAACATTCTAACTGTATTGGCAAAGCTGTCACTAGTGGTCCCAGGGTGACCTTACTCTCTGTCACTCTCCAAGTCCTCAAGTCTTGACCAAGAAATTATTTTTTAAAAAACAAAACACAAACACAAAATATAGACATTTTGATGCTCTCAGGGGTATGTGGAGTCTTCTGAGTCACAACTCTGTCTGTGATTTCACATAATACTAATTCTAACCCAGTGTGTGCTGGTTCTTCACAATGACAGCTTTATAAACTGGAATACTTCTTGGAAATAATACCAGTACTGTTAAACTCTTCCATATTTTAGAAGCAGTGAAATGTAGCAGAAAAATCAAGGGCTTTGGTGACGTAGAGATAGGGGTTCAAGTTTTGTTTGTTTTTTTTTTAACATCTTTATTGGAGTATAATTGCTTTACAATGGTGTGTTAGTTTCTGCTTTATAACAAAGTGAATCAGTTGTACATATACATACGTTCCCATATCTCTTCCCTCTTGCTTCTCCCTCCCTCCCACCCTCCCTATCCCACCCCTCTAGGTGGTCACAAAGCACTGAGCTGATCTCCCTGTGCTATGTGGCTGCTTCCCACTAGCTATCTATTTTACGTTTGGTAGTGTATATATGTCCATGCCACTCTCTCACTTAGTCACAGCTTACCCTTACCCCTCCCCATATCCTCAAGTCCATTCTCTAGTAGGTCTGTGTCTTTATTCCCATCTTACCCCTAGGTTCTTCATGACCTTTTTTTTTTTTCTCTCTTAGATTCCATATATATGTGTTAGCATACGGTATTTGTTTTTCTCTTTCTGACTTACTTCACTCTGTATGACACACTCTAGGTCCATCCACCTCACTACAAATAATGCAATTTTGTTTCTTTTCATGGCTGAGTAATATTCCATTGTATATATGTGCCACATCTTCTTTATCCATTCATCTGTTGATGGACACTTAGGTTGCTTCCATGTCCTGGCTATTGTAAATAGAGCTGCAGTGAACATTTTGGTACATGACTCTTTTTGAATTATGGTTTTCTCAGGGTATATGCCCAGTAGTGGGATTGCTGGGTCATATGGTAATTCTATTTTTAGTTTTTAAAGGAACCTCCATACTGTTCTCCATAGTGGCTGTATCAATTTACATTCCCACCAACAGTGCAAGAGTGTTCCCTTCTCTCCACACCCTCTCCAGCATTTATTGTTTCTAGATTTTTTGATGATGGCCATTCTGACCGGTGTGAGATGATATCTCATTGTAGTTTTGATTTGCATTTCTCTAATGATTAATGATGTTGAGCATTCTTTCATGTGTGTGTTGGCAATCTGTATATCTTCTTTGGAGAAATGTCTATTTAGGTCTTCCGCCCATTTTTGGATTGGGTTGTTTGTTTTTTTGATATTGAGCTGCATGAGCTGCTTGTAAATTTTGGAGATTAATCCTTTGTCAATTTCTTCATTTGCAAATACTTTCTCCCATTCTGAGGGTTGTCTTTTGGTCTTGTTTATGGTTTCCTTTGCTGTGCAAAAGCTTTTAAGTTTCATTAGGTCCCATTTGTTTATTTTTGTTTGCAGAGAAAGCTTTCGACAAAATTCAACACCCATTTATGATAAAAAAAACCCTGCAGAAAGTAGGCATAGAGGGAACTTTCCTCAACATAATAAAGGCCATATATGACAAACCCACAGCCAACATCGTCCTCAAAGGTGAAAAACTGAAACCATTTCCACTAAGATCAGGAACAAGACAAGGTTGCCCACTCTCACCACTATTATTCAACATAATTTTGGAAGTTTTAGCCACAGCAATCAGAGAAGAAAAAGAAATAAAAGGAATCCAAATCGGAAAAGAAGAAGTAAAGCCGTCACTGTTTGCAGATGACATGATACTATACATAGAGAATCCTAAAGATGCTACCAGAAAACTCCTAGAGCTAATCAATGAATTTGGTAAAGTAGCAGGATACAAAATTAATGCACAGAAATCTCTGGCATTCCTATACACTAATGATGAAAAATCTGAAAGTGAAATTAAGAAAACACTCCCATTTACCATTGCAACAAAAAGAATAAAATATCTAGGAATAAACCTACCTAAGGAGACAAAAGACCTGTATGCAGAAAATTGTGACACTGATGAAAGAAATTAAAGAGGATACAAATAGATGGAGAGATATACCATGTTCTTGGATTGGAAGAATCAACATTGTGAAAATGACTCTACTACCCAAAGCAATCTACAATCCCTATCAAACTACCACTGGCATTTTTCACAGAACTAGAACAAAAAATTTCACAATTTGTATGGAAACACAAAAGACCCCAAATAACCAAAGCAATCTTGAGAACGAAAAATGGAGCTGGAGGAATCAGGCTCCCTGACTTCAGACTATACTACAAAGCTACAGTAATCAAGACAGTATGGTACTGGCACAACAACAGAAATATAGATCAATGGAACAGGATAGAAAGCCCAGAGATAAACCCACGCACATATGGTCACCTTATCTTTGATAAAGGAGGCAAGCATATACAGTGGAGAAAAGACAGCCTCTTCAATAAGTGGTGCTGGGAAAACTGGACAGGTACATGTAAAAGTATGAAATTAGAACACTCCCTAACACCATACACAAAAATAAACTCAAAATGGATTAAAGACCTAAATGTAAGGCCATACACTATCAAACTCTTAGGGGTTCAAGTTTTGACTAAAACCTTTATACATGGCCTTGGTCAAGTGACATCACTTCTCTGGGGCTCAGCTGCCTAACTTATGAAACACAGACAGTAACATCTACTTTGTATGGGGAAGACTGTAAAAATGCTTCACGGTTACTGACAACATAGGGGCACTTAAATAAATAGTAACTAGATGACCCATAGTAGTTCAGACTCTGGAGTTTTAACTAAGTTAACTACAGTCAGACTCCTTAGATTTCTACCATGAAACTTTATTGGAGTTATATAAAGACAACAGTAAACTAACATTTATGTACCAGTGTGGTCTCAATCATTCCTACCAAGATTCTGAAAGGTAGATGTTATTACCCCATTTTTATGAAATCTCAAATACAGGAAGGGATCTTCAAGATCACATGAGAAGTTTCTGACATGTTTTAACATATCTGATCATAAGAATATGCAACTTCCTGTGTTTCCCTCTTTGCTCTGCCTGCCAGAAAACCCAAGAGTGAATTTATGTGCTTAGTATATATTCGCAACCCTGTTAGCAACAGTGACTGGTGGATTTCTTTTCTGATTTTCTATGTATATTTTATTAATCTTATTTTAAATTGGTTATAAACCATCACAAATGAGGTACTATTTCTTAGCTAGCTAATAAAGAAGCTAGTAATAACTAGGATTTGTGTCATGTGATTCCAGGCTAGGCACCCTCACATATATTTGACATACAGATATCCACACTCTCCAACTATGCTTTTTTTCACTTGTGTTGAGCTTTGATTCCACAATTTTATGAAATGGTTGTTAGCCTGAAGTGATGAGTCACCTGTGTCTCGACGCAAAATTGAGATAGTCCTCAAAAAATTCTAGACTCAAAAATAATCTCATTGGAATTTTATCAGGTATATACACTAATTTATAATTCTTATCTTAATGTAATAACCTATCTATTATTATCAAACAGTAACTCTGGTAATACCTTTTGTCTTAAAGTTTAATTTCTCTGATATTAATATAGGCACTCTAGACTTCTTATGCTATTTCCATGGTGTATCTTTTTCCACCAATTTACTTTAAACTTAACTGTATCTTTATATTTAAAGTTTATCTTTTAACAGAAAATAGTTTTTTTTTAATCCATCCTGATAAACTCTGATTTTTAATTAAAGTATTTAGTCCATTAACATTTACTATAATTAAATATGATTAGCATGATATGGTTGCATTTAGAGCTACAATTTCATTGTTTGGTTTCTGTTTGCCCCCTCTGTTTCTTGTTCTCTGTTCGTTCTTTCCTGCATTCTTTTGGGATCATTTGAAAGGTGTTTAGGATTCTACTTTAATTTATCTATTGGATTTTTAGTGATAGTTCTAAGCAGTAAAATATACATTCTTGACCTTTCACAGTTTACTTAGAGTTCATTTCATACCACCTCATATAAAATCCAAAACCATACAACTGTATAAGTCCATTTACTATGCAGCCCCCTCATTATTTATGCTATAATTGTCTTATGTATGACATCTACACACAGCACATTATAAGCACCACAAGACAGTGTTATGATTTGGCTTTAAAAAGTTCTGTGTATTTTAAAGACACTGAGATGAAAAAAATACTCTTTTATATTTACAATCTCTGACATTCTTCATTCCTTCCTGAAGATTTAAGATTCCATCTGGTGTTATCTCACTTCAGCCTGAATAACTTCCTTTAGCATTTCTTGTGATGTAGGTCTGCTGGCAATGAATTCTCTTAGTTTACTTTTATCTGAAAATGTCTTTAATTAGCCTTCATTCTCAAAGGATATTTTCACTATATATAGATTTCTGGGTTAACAGGGTTTTTTTTCCTCTCTTCAAAAACATCATTTTAGTTTTTCTAGACTCTGTAGTTTCTGATGAGAAGGTAGTGCTAATTTAAAGCACTGTTTCCTGGAAGGTAACATGCCATTTTTCTCTGGCTATTATCAAAATTTTCTCCTTATTGTTGGTGTCCAGCGGTTTGAATACGATGTGCACAGGCATAGTTTTCTTCAAATTTATCCTGTTTGAGGTTCACTGACTTTCTTGATTTGTAAATGTATGTGTTTCATCAAATTTAAAAAATGTTGGCCGTTATTTCTTCAAATATTTTTCTGTCCCATTCTCTTTCTTCTCTCCTTCTGAGACTCCAATTACTTGTATGTTAGACATTTTTACTTATGTCACAAAGGCCCCCGAGGCTCTTTTCATTTTTTTCTGTTCAGTTTTTCAAATCTTTTTTCTTTCCGTTCTTCAGAAAGAAAATTTCTACTGCTCTATCTTTAGGTTCACTGACACCTTCTTTGGTTATTTCCAATGGATGTAAGCTCAGTGAATTCTTATTTCAAATATTGTACTTTTCAGTTCTGGAATTGCCATTTGGTTCTTTTCTGTAGTTTCTATTTACTATGTTTTTACTCATTATGAGTGTATCTTTCTGTCCTCATTGAGCATGGTTATAATAGCTGCTTTAAAATCTTTGCTAATTCCCACCTTTGGGTCATCTTGGAATTAGTCTTGCCTTTTCTCTTCAGAAGGGGTCACATTTTCCTGGTTCTTCATATGCTCTGTAATTCGGGGTTGTATCATGGGAATGTATGAATGTGAATATTATGGAGTAAAGACTCTAAAATCTGTGAGACTTCTTTGAAGAACACTGATTTATTTGTTTTAGCAGGCAATTAATTCAGTTATACACAAATTGAACACTATCTCTCGGGTGGCAGCTCAAATCTCAATTCAGTTCTTTCATCTTTAGCTGTGCTACTTTATATCTGCTCCATGCGTTCGTGGTTCAGGGGTCAGTCAAAACTTTGGGTAGTATTTATTCGCTGAATTGGGAGCCTCCCCTGTCTTCCTCTCTCCTTTCCAGAATTCTAGCTTCATTATCCAGTGGCTGTGGTTGCCCTGAACCCTGTTCTTTGGGTCTTCAAACCAAAAAGAATGTGTTTTTTCTACTGGAATTAGTCACCCCAAGTGACATTAATTAACCTCAACATGTCCTCAGTCGAAAAGCTGTAAAACGGGTAACTCACTCTGCGCTGGCCCCTGCTTCCAAGTGTTGAATCTCAATTCCCTTTCAGAATCTACCTGCTTATTTTCACTCTCTAAAGCTTTCAGGTAATTTTTCCCCCATACTTTATAGTTGTTATCTGTGAAAATGCCAGGTTCAGTAGAGTTCACTTAGCCATACTAGAAATGGAAACAAGTAAAAACATATAGGAAATATTCCTTTGCATTTAGCAGTTTCTCTCCTCAAAATACTCAACCTCCATTCACTACCTCACCTAGTGATATTGGGTTTTGGTTTTAACTAGAAACATAAGTCACACTCAGAGCTTCCTTGATCATCCTGCCAAATACATGAGGAGACTTGGAATGAAAGTACAGCATAAAGTTAAATGATAAAATATAAAACATCAATCAGATCTGGCTTTTACACTGGCAGCATGTAATCTCAAAGCAATGAGGCTTGTACAGGATCATGACTACCAAAGATTATCTACATGGTACTTTGCCATGTTATTTATTTTACCTTAGTTTTTTGGTCTCAGATATCTCTATATCTTGCCTCATTGAAAACTGCAATAGGTAATATCCTAAGAGAAACGGAATATTGAAAATGATATCCTTAAACACCAATACAGAATTCGTAAGTGCACATTTCCTGCTGATAATAGTTCTTACCATTTTTTGAGAGTTTCTGTACACCAGGTATCCTGTTAATCATTTTATAAAAATCGTCATTTAATCTTTTACAACCATTCTATGAGGTAGTTCCTACAATTAGCCTCATATTATGGAGGAAGACACCACAGCTCAGAGAGGTTAAGTGCGTTAACTGAGATCACATAGCAAATAGCAGAAATCTGAGTCAGTCTTTTTAAAGAAAAGAAACAGCAAAGTGTGGGACTTTGGAATCAATAAGCACATGCCTTTTACTATAAGGAGAGAAAAGAGAAGTGTTTCTAAGCAAAGAGAAATAAGTGGAGATCCTAAAACTCAAAGTTATAGCCTATAATTCCTCCTTCCGCTAATTATTAATATTAAAAAGCCCCTCTTTCAGATATATATATTTCATATTGACAGCTTTCATGTTAAAAAGAGCCTTGCTTCAGGGCTCAAAAACACTAAACAGAACCATAACACAAGGATCAAACAATCCCATGCAAAGCTCATAATAAAGAAACACGTAACACCAGGGTTCCATTTCAGCTCATTTCATTTACTGTCCTTAAACCTTCTGCATCTTCCAGAAAAACACTCTAGACGGGAAGCTGATTCACCAGAAAGAAATCAGGCACATTAAGAAGTGAAGATGCCTGACTCATCCCTCCATAATCTGCATTTGGTGAGTACTTCTAGAAAATATAGCAATGTGTCACAGTCCTACAAATTTGAGGGGCAGTCTTTTGCATGAATCCATGAGTTTCAAGCAACTGTGGAACGAGAATAGAAAACAGGGCCAAGAGTAAGTAAGCAGACAATGTAAAGTGGAAACAGGAGACTGGGTCTTGACTGAAAGCATACAAAATCTTTGTTCTGACACATGGGGCTATTCAATATTTATATTTATTACACATGCTAACTTCTTTGTTGAGACCTCGGAATGGGAGATACTATGTGGGGAGTAAAGATGAGAAGGGGTGAGAGAAAAGGAGAGGGGTATACACAAATGAGTTCTAGGGAGGGATTAAATGAACACTGTCCACTGACATCATCAAAACTGGGGAAGTTTTGTCACATTAGCACATTCCCTTCCTTTATTGCTATTTTTTTTAATGTATATTAAACTTATCCAGTGAAACCATCCAAAGACATACAAAGAAGAGTAATTATTTTGCCCTATCCTCAGGGCTTTTAATAAGATTTATTCTTCACTGTCCCAGCGAATGCCACTAGGATTTCCTCTGACCAAGAACAATCCTTTGCTATTTCAGGAGATACGTTTCATATCAGCGTGTCCTCCTGCTACTACTAACGTCATTTCATCTCCACGATCATTCTCAAAACCATGCAAAGCATAACAACTTGTCTTTGCAACTGCTTAACCTTACTTTTTATACATAAAAATTATTAAATATGTTAACTGTCTGGTGGAAGGGAGAATAATATAATAGCATGTCAATCAGGTAACAGTAAAGCTACATTTCATGAAAGGGAAGGTAATGCTTTCTCCAGAAAGTGAAGTCATCACTCCTTTATTTAACTGACATAATATTTATACCCCAAGTTTTAAATGGCAGCTACAAATAGAAATCAGGAGAGGGTAAATTCTCCAAGAAAATTGAGCCCCAAAATTTTACCATTTTAAGAGGTCTATTTTATATGTACATAGAAATCTTACTACTATTATGAGGATACCCATAGTAGGTCAGTTATACCTAACTCTACGAAAAATTTTAAATTAAGTAAACTCTACCTCTCTGAATACTGTTACCTCCTCAGAGCGCTCAACAGCAGGGTGCATGGAGTTTTACAGAGGGTCTCGGCAAGCAGGCAGTCCTGGGATACCTACACCATAAACAGAAATTAAGATAATCATTTCTGCAGTGATCTAGATGGCTTATAGTACAACTTCATTACGGACATTCACCGTGAAAACTGAGCTAGCATGACAGCATTGGTACTGTTAAAAGGGTAGAATAAAGGCACATGTGCAACTTCTAAGTATTGTCATTACTCTGAACAAGAGAGATCACGATTCAAGAGTGGCTTAAGTGACTCCTACAAGATCACATAACGTAAGGAGTAGAATGGTGCTTTGACATTCCATCTTCCCATTTCTAGTCCTGGGCTGTTCTGGCTGCATTATTATTTGCCCTTCCTCAGAGCCAGCCAGTCCTGGCACAGGGGTTTTCCATTTTGCCTAAAGATGAGGCCAACCCAGAAGTTGGTAGGAAGAGTACTTTTCTGGTTTTGTGGCAGTCTATACCAAAGCATCTGTCTGAAAGGTATTTTATGGGTCAATCTACTTCCTTTCCTTTGAAACCTTGGTGTCCATGAGAATCTGAGGGAAACTGACAGTGGAAGGAACAAGGGTTTTTGGTCCTACTGACCTGAGTTTGAATTCTGGTAATACATTTACCATCTCTGTGTCTTATACAGCTGCTTAACTTCACTGAGCCTCACTTTTCACTTCTGTCAAATGGGCATAATAATATATGAAGGGTATATCTATTGATAGAGTAATTTTTTTTAATTCATTTATTTTATTTATTTATTTTTCACTGTTGGGTCTTCATTGCTACACGCTGGCTTTCTTTAGCTGTGGAGAGCGGGGGCTACTCTTCGTTGCAATGCATGGGCTTCTCATTATGGTGGCTTCTCTTATTATGGAGCACGGGCTCTAGGGCACCCGGGCTTCAGTAGATGTGGCGCATGGGTCCTGTAGTTGTGGCTCGCAGGCTCTATAGCGCAGGCTCAGTAGCTGTGGTGCACGGGCTTAGTTGTTCCACAGCACGTGGGAACTTCCCAGACCAGGGCTTGAACCCATGTCCCCAGCATTAGCAGGCGGATCCTTAACCACTGCGCCACCAGGGAAGCCCTGAGAGAGTAATTTTTTTAAATGAGGATAAAACATCAGATAGCACAGGGGACAGGGAGAAGTGGGCAGTCATCTGCTGCATATTTTGAAAGAGGATCTGAAAGGATTGGCAATGGACTGAAGGGAGAAAGATAACACCTAATTCCTTGATAATACATAGAATTAAATTAGAAACCATAACAATTTAACTTACTGATCATCAGAAGCAGTAATCTTCTCAAATGCCAGACCAGACAAAGATAGTGGCAACGTACGTAACAGAGAATAAGTAACCAGAATGTATAAGGAACTCCAAAAATCAAGAACAAAGATGAACAAAGATATAGAAAAAAATGGTGGTTCAAAGAAGAAATCTCAATGGACAAAGAACATAAAAAAAAAAGCTCAGACTCACTAGAGGAAAACGCATATTAAAATATCTTTTACTAGAATAGTAAACATGAAGAAGACAGACAAAATTCAGTGTTGTCCAAGAAGTGGAAAAAAATAGCATAATACTCTAGTTTACTTCTGGCTGAATCATGAATTGGTATCATCCTGGTGAGCAATTTTGTTATATTTATCAAAAGTAATACTACATATATCCTACAGCTTACTGATTCTTATTGCAGGGTATACTGGGTTCAAGCAACATGGACACAAGGAGACATATACTAAAAAGATTATTGCAGTGTTTTTTTGTTTTTGTATAGCAAAACTTGGAAATGACCTAAAAGTTGCATTGGAAAGGGAATAGGCAAATAAAATGTGCTATATTTATAGGATGGAATATTATGCAGCTGTTAAAATCAACTGATTTTATAGGCATCAATACAGATAAATGTCATAAATACTGTTACATTAAAAAAGCAACAAGAAGGAAAGATTTAAACATAAAATATTTAAACAAAATAGTATATATTGGTTGTTGGTATATATATGTGTGTACATAAAAATATAAACAATAGACTAGTTAAATATTACATCCTAAATTTATGGTAGGGAATTTTCAGCAGGATGTACAGGCAGCTGAGAGAGTGAAGGGTGGAAGGAAAACAGGATATGGTAGTTAAAAGGGAATTTAGTTTCATCAATAATTTCTTTAAAAAGAAACAAACACACAAACCAGAAGTAAATTTGACTAGCCATAAACAGATGCTCCTTTTTAGATAGTAGAAATACAGATGCTTATTATACTACCTTTTGTGCTTGTCTGTATCTTTAAGTTTTTCTCAAAATAAAGGAAGTAAGAAAAAAGGGAGGGAGGAAAGAACGGAGGGAGAGAGGGAGGAAGGGAGGGAAGGAGGAAGTAAGTTAGCTCATCATCAGTTCCGGTGTGCACTTAAACTGGTCATAGATGGTTGGTTTCTTTAAGGATGAATCTCAAAACTGTTTTCATAATCAGTGAGAAGGATAGCGATTCCTCCCAGGTTGGCTCAGCTCGGAGGACCGAATTTAAGTTCAGCCAGCAGAGGGAACCATCTGTCATCTGGAAAGACACTCAGCCCTTAGCCAGGAGAACCCCTTCAGCACACACCAGTGCCTCTGGAACCACGGGGAAGAGGGAACATGCATTTACAGACAAAGTAAACTGAGAGCACATCACGGACATCTTTTCATCCTTTCTAAAAGGTTCGTTGTAATTTTACAGAATCAAGGGAACAATATGCTTGATTAGTTCTTCAGCCGACTTAGCAACTTTGCTTTTTCCGTTTCTCTCCTTGAAGCAAGTTTGCCGTTAACCTTATATGTTCTAGGGCTTGAGATTAGATTCTTCCCCCTCCAAAAGAGAATTTTTGCTTTAAAATAAAAGTTAGCTTTAAGATAATTCATTTTTGCCAGTAATACCAAAAGACGCTCGTTGAGACGAGGAGGTCATTCTTTAAGGAGGCTAGAATTGTAAAGAATGTTCCGTCTCTTCCTGGAGGGAGAATCTGTGGAGGAAAAAAGCTTGCAGGAAAGTTCAGTAATCATGAAGTAAAAGCCCCAAAAGACTTCCTCCTGGGCCAATACTGTGTTTAAAAATGCCTTATCTGTACACTTCCTTGAGAAACCTTAAGGCCTTGAAGAAGCAGTTAGTCAAACCCTTAAAGGAAAATCTGGCAATCCCTCTATCTTTACGTAATGCAGCCAGGAGGCAAAGGGCACCAATTCAAGGCCGTATATGCCTCAATTGCTTCGCCCCATCACAGCCCTGATATTTAAATTTCATCCTTTTATGTGTGTCATCCTACAGATGGGATTTGGGTTGGTTTCTAACAATAAAACAAACAAACAAGGTAGAAAGGGAATGTTATGAATAAGTTACCAATGTAAATGTGCTATGTTGTGCCTTTGAATTTGGGTGATGATAAACATGATTCTGCACATGGAAATTAGACTTTTCAGAACTACTACACAGAATCATTTAATTTGTCTGAGTAAGTACTTACAATAACGTGGCTGCTCTGCACCGCAAAAAACATTGGATTTTCAAATGAACAAATGAAATATGTGATAACTCCTTATAAATGGAACTGCAGCAAAGGACATTCAGTAGCAGATCCTTTTGAGATACTAAAACAAAAGAAGTTGGATTTAACATGAGACCTGAAGGATGAGAAGGAGGTAAAGAAGGGCTAGAGGATGGCCTTCTGGGGAGAGAGAATACAACATTCAAAGGCAGAGTATATAGTGTCTTCATTGTTATTGAAAGTCAGTGCAAATTGTCCATTGAATGGACCATTTTATAATGACTTTTTTTTAATAAATTTATTTATTTATTTATTTATTTTTGGCTGTGTTGGGTCTTCGTTTCTGTGCGAGGGCTTTCTCTAGTTGCGGCAAGCGGGGGCCACTCTTCATCGCGGTGCGCGGGCCTCTCACTATCGCGGCCTCTCTTGTTGGGAGCACAGGCTCCAGACGTGCAGGCTCAGTAGTTGTGGCTCACGGGCCTAGTTGCTCCGCGGCATGTGGGATCTTCCCAGACCAGGGCTGGACCCCGTGTCCCCTGCATTAGCAGGCAGACTCTCAACCACTGCGCCACCAGGGAAGCCCTGAATGGACCATTTTAATTGAACAACTATGTATCCAATACCTACTATGCACCAGGCACTGTGCTGAGCCCTGGGACATAACAGTAAGCAAGACAGATATGAATCCATGCCCTCAATCTTTCCTCCTGATACTTATTCCTGTTTGAAAACTGCACTAAAGTCAACATTCGCTTTGTAAACCAGTAAATTCCACCTTCAGTTTTGATCCGAAAGAGAGTCTACCAGCATGGAAAAACTGTAGTGCTTTCTCTGGTCAGACAAAGAAGGCTACATAAGCTAGTAATTCCCTTTCAGCCTTAGGGATCAGGAAACCTACAACCAAATTTAGTTCTCTCATTCCATGGACCTACCAACTTATACTAGTAAAGATGGTCACATTTCTGTCTTATGGTTGTTTTAGTACTTGCACACTACCTTTGATTTAGTAAACAGCCTCAAATTCTTTGGGAAGTTGGTAAAAGATGGGGAGGAAGGGAAAGTAGAAGAGGAACATAAGGGAGTTTCTTGAGGTCCAAAGTGCCTTTTGCAGTTTTCACAGCACCTTCCACAGATGCTGAATGGAAAGCACTTAATAACTTTGCATTGATGAATGGATCAATGACGAATACAAAGCTTTCCTGGCTCAGCTTGGGTTCCATTATGGGGGATGAGAGGAAGTGAAACTTATTTCTCTCTAATCTCCAGTTTGAAAGGGAGAGCTCAAAACAGTAGGTGAAAAGTTTAGCATGATTGTCATTGTGAAGCAGCTCAATAACCAAACAGAAGAGCCATGGTGACCACAAGAAGAGAGGGGTAAGAGAATTTTAAGGTATCCTTAGAGATTTATTTCAGGCAATGAGGTCCTTGTAATATAGAACATTACTCTCTCTTACTCTAGTGCTAGTCAAAACAAGAGAAATGTCATAGTTTAAACTGATGTCTAAGTAACAGGGAAAAATGTTAAGGTTCTTTATGACAAAATGGAAATATATTTGCAATTCTATTTCCTGATGTTCTCTCACTTATGTTGGGGGAAAAAAATGTTAGTCCTTTTGCTTTAAAACTCCCCATTGGGAAAATTAAACTATAATCTATCTGGTTAACTCTAGGAAGAGGACGAATAAATTTAAAAGAAGTTTAGAAGACACCCACTTTATCAATATCAGAGCACTGTGGAGTTCGGTCTTTTTCATAGCTAAATCCATCCCATTCACACAAGAAAACAACAAATGTTGCATTCAAGGAGGTATTAAAACATCTCATCCCTGTTGTTAGTCCAACATATTAATGAGACTTTCTGAATTAATCTCTGATCACGAACTGTCTGTTGACGTGATATAACTGCAGTAAATAGTGTACAGCTTGCTTCAAGTAGCTAAGACCAGTTTCACGATGCTTCAGTTCTTTGACAGGTAGAAAATTAAATCATTCTATATTCACCTAAGATTAAATCATTTCTGTATTCTCCTAAGACTGAATCATTTCTATATTCCTCAGAAACTCTTAAATTCTAACAAGTACATCACTTCCCCAACTAGTTGATAAACAGAAAAGAAAATATTATTATGGGATGGTACTTGAGGAAATAGTTAAAAGGTAAAACTCAGAAAACAAGATTGTGAAGATGTATGATGAGGAGATTCTCAAAACGGCAAGGTGAGGGAAGGAAGGAGTTGCAGCTGAATAATGCATGTTTTTAAAAGGTAAGCTATTCCTTAAAGCAATTACCAAAACGTGAGAGTTCCTTTCATGGTTCTCAACCTTATACTCTGAAAGGGAACTTCTTATAATGCAAGACTAAGAGAGCCAATTACTTCAGCACCAAGCTACATCCTAAATCTCTGGACTTGGCAGTTCAAAAAAACTCTTGGAAAGTGTTCTTATAAAATCTTCACTAACAGCTCTGACTTTATAAATGTAGATTCTAAAAGGATGAATGAAAACTAACCAATTAGATAGCAAAGTAGAGAAGAGAGAGCACTGAATAAAAGACCTACCAGAATTTCAGTTATACCTCCACGACTAACTAGCTCTGAGACTTAGATCATATTTATAATAAAAATCATAATCATGAAAAATTAATAATCACACAGCACATAGTGTGCCAAGAGCTTCCCATACATTATCTAATGTAATCTTTATTACAACCTGAGAAACTTTCATGGAGTTGAGTAGCTTGTCCAAGACCACCCAGCTGCTTTGAGGGGTGGGATCAGGATTCGAACACAAGCCTCTCCAACCCCAGAGCCCAGCCTTTAACGATCCATTATGCAGACAAGTTCAGTAATCGCCTAAGATGATATAAAAGGCTTCTATCAGCAATGAGGTACTAAAATTTATAAGGCAAGATAGGATAATGGAAAAAGCTCAGGTTTTGAAGTGACTTGTGGCCCAGGAGAGCAGCTTCTTCTCTAAGCCTTGGATTCTCAGATAACACTACTTACTTTACAGGCTGTCCTAAGGATTAGAGACAATACTAGAGCTACTAGCCCACAGTAATAATAATGATAGCTAACATTAACACAATGCTTACTATGTGTCAGGGGCTAAGCCTTTTTCACACAGTAAATCATGCAGTCACAATGACTTAAAGAATACTATTGTTTTTATTCCTGTTTTACAGATGCGGAAACAGAGGCAAAGACAGTTACCAGACCTAAATCACAGTTACTAAACTGAAGATCTGGGATTCCAATCCAGACAGAATGACTCACTCAACGAATCATACATATTGCATATTGGACACATACTGATACATGAAAGACCTCTGCTGTTTCCCAAAATCTGTGTTAATCTCACCCAGAGTTCAAGATAAATTCAGTAGAAGAGAACAATCCATATGGACATCCAGATGGTCTGCCTATTTCTGGCAGTCAGCCAATTATACTTAAAAAAGAAAGCAAAACAAAACAAAAAAAACCCCTTGACTTCAATAGGAATTAGCTAGAGAGTGACACATCACATATATCATAGATATGTATACACATATATGGCTAAGCTTTTCTTTGTTCTGTTTCCTGGCTGATTGCTTCCTTCATGTTGATATCCTGTTGCTTTCGTTTTACATATAAAACCACCAAAGCTCCATAAAAGTTACTTTTCTGCTTTCAACCTGGGAGAAATTCAGTCTCTTACTCTCCTAAAACATTATTTTAATAACATATTTTATTTAACCTAGTATATAAAAATATTATTTCAACATGTAATAAAAATTAACAAGATACTTTACATGTTTTATATGAAGTACAATATTCAAAAATCTTAATATGTTTTATATTTACAGTTCATCTCAAGTCAGACAAGCTATGTTTCAATGCTCAGTAGCCACATGTTGCTAGTGGCTACCATAGTGGACAACACAGGCCTAGAGTGACTGGCTTCCTGGTTGGTATTTCTAGGTCTCTTTTCTTGGGCTGGTCAA
Source organism: Balaenoptera borealis (assembly GCF_965194805.1). NCBI lineage: Eukaryota > Metazoa > Chordata > Mammalia > Artiodactyla > Balaenopteridae > Balaenoptera > Balaenoptera borealis. The sequence goes on along the minus strand of NC_138869.1, from coordinate 32,809,693 downwards.
AGTCCCCAGAAAAGTGTCTTTCAATCTCGTGCCTAGCTGCCATTGTTCTGGGATTTAAGTGTGGGAAAGAGTGGAAGCCCCGTTATGCAGACTTTCACTTAATCCCCCTGTTTTCATCACCATAGCTCTGTCCTCAGCTATGCCCAGTGACCCCAGTCACAGATCCTGTGCTTCACCCCCCTCCAGCCTTCCTTCTGGGGAGTGGAGGAACGGTGAGAGGGACAGCTCCCAGGCTATGAAGGTTAGGCAACGACTCTGGGGATCTAATATTATTTACTGTTTTTTCAACATTCTTTTCGTATTCCTTCACTCTCACTTTTGTAGATTTATAATGCCACTAATTCCTTAGATTTCACATTTTTTTCCTTCTAAATCAGTCTCTGGCCTTTTTAGGCAGCTTCTACAATTACACTGTTATCTTCCCAATTCTTTTTGTTCACGTGTCCCCCCTTTTTAATTAAACTTCTTATTTTGAGATAATGTTGTTAGAAAAAAATACAGAGAGATTCCATGTACCCTTTACCCAATTTCTCCCAACGGTAACATCTTGCAAGTCTACAGTACAATAGCACAAGCAGAATGCTAACTTTGATACGCTCAAGATACAGAATGTTTTCATTACCATAGAGATCTGCCTACCGCCCTTCTATAGCCACACCCATCGCCCTCCCACCTCACACTGACTTAACCCTTGACAACCACAAATCTGTTCTTCATTTATATAATTATGTCACTTTAAGAATGCTATATAGGGCTTTCCTGGTGGTGCAGTGGTTAAGAATCTGCCTGCCAATGCAGCGGACATGGGTTTGAGGACTGGTCCTGGAAGATCCCACATGCCGCGGAGCAACGAAGCCCGTGTGCCACAACTACTGAGCCTGCGCTCTGGAGCCCATGAGCCACAACTACTGAGCCCATGTGCCACAACTACTGAAACCCATGCACCCTAGAGCCCGTGCTCTGCAACAAGAGAAGCCACCACAATGAGAAGCCCGCGCACCACAATGAAGAGTAGCCCCCGCTCACCACAACTAGAGAAACTCCACGTGCAGCAGTGAAGACCCAACACAGCCAAAAATAAATTTTAAAAAAAAGGAAGAAAAAAAGAATGCTATATAAATGGAATCATACAGTATGTAATCTTTGGGAATTGCCTTTTTTCTCCTATAGCCTAAATCTCTGAAGGTTCAGTCAGGTAGTTAGTTCCACGTTATCAATAGCTCATTGCTGAGTAGTGCTCTGTGGTTTGGATATACTACTGTTTCTTTAACCGTTCACCCAGTACAGGTCGTCTGTGTTGCTTCCAGTTTTTGGCTACTACAAATAAATCTACTATGAACATTCATGCACAGGTTTTATGAGAACATAAATTTTCATTCCCTCAGGATAAATGCCCAGGAGTACAGTAAGTGAATGTTTAGTTTTATAAGAAACTGCCAAACTATTTTGCAGAGTACTGGTACCATTTCACATTCCCACCAGCAATATATGAGTAATCCAGTTTCTCTGCATCCTCATTAGCATTTGGTGTTATCACTATTTTTTTTTTAAGCCAGTCCAATAGGTATATGGTGACATATCTCTGTGGTTTTAATTTACATTTCCCTGACAGCTAATAATATTGAACATATTTTGATGCACTTACTTGCCATCTATAAAACCTTTTCAGTGAAATACCTCTTCATGACTTTTGTCCTTTTTCTAATTGGATTGCTTGGGGGTTTTTTTACCATTGTTTGAGAGGTCTATATATATTCTAGATACTAGTCCATTGTCAGATATATGGTTTGTAAATACTTTCTCCCAGTCTGTATCCGTCTTTTCATCCTCTTATCAGGGTCTTTTAAAGAGCAAAAGTTTTAATTCTGATGATGTCTAATATGTGATTTTTTTTCCTTTTATGAATTGTGTTTCAATGTCAAGTCTAAGAACTTTTTGCCTAGCCCTGGATCCCAAAGATTTTCTCTTATGTTTTCTTCTAAAAGTTTTATAGTTTCATGTTTTACATTTAAGTCCATTATACATTTTGAGGTAACTTTTACATAAGGTATAAGACTTAATTTTAGGTTCATTTTTTGCTGATTGCTCCAGGATCATTTTTGAAAAGTCTCTCTTTTTTTTTTTTCCCATTGAGGGATTTGTACATTTGTCAAAAATCAGTTGGGAATATTCACTGAGTCTATTTTTTGGCTTCTCTATTCTGATCCATTGACATACATGTCTATCACTTCATGAACAGCCACATAGTAACTGTAAAATAAGCCTTAAAATCAGGTAGACTGATTCCTCCCACTTTATTCTTCGTTTCAATATTATTTTAGCTATTCTAGTTCCTTTGTCTTCATATAAATTTTAGAATAATCTTGTCCATATAAAAAGTCATACTGGGATTTTGGTAAGAGCTGCATTAAATATGTATATCAATTTGGGAAGAATTGGTATCTTTACTATGCTGAGACTTCCAAATCATGAACATGGTATGTCTCCCATTTGTTTAGATTTTCTTTGATTTCAGTCATCGGCATTATGTCACAGTGAGCATACAAGTTCTGTGAATGATTTATTATATTTATACCTAAGTATTTCATAATTTTGAGCTACTGTAAATTGCATTTTTAAATACGGTGTCTACATGTTCATTGCTAGTATGCAGAAATACAATTGATTTTTAAAAACTGTCTGTATCGGGGGAGGAGAGAAGATGGCGGAAGAGTAAGACACGGAGATCACCTTCCTTCCCACAGATACAGTAGAAATACATCTACACGTGGAACTGCTCCTACAGAACACCCACTGAACGCTGGCAGAAAACGTCCGACCTCCAAAAAGGCAAGAAACTCCCCCCGTACTTGGGTAGGGCAAAAGAAAAAAGAAATAACAGAGACAAAAGAATAGGGACGGCACCTGCACCAATGGGAGGGAAGCTGTGAAGGAGGAAAGATTTCCACGCACTAGGAAGCCCCTTCGCGGGCAGAGACCGCGGGTGGCAGAGGGAGGAAGCTTCGGAGCCACGGAGGAGAGCGCAGCCACAGGGGTGCGGAGGGCAATGCGGAGAGATTCCCGCACAGAGGCTCGGCGCCGAGCAGCACTCACCAGCCCCAGAGGCTTGTCTGCTCAGACGCCGGGGCGGGCGGTGTTGGGAGCTGAGGCTCGGGCTTCGGTCGGATCCCAGGGAGAGGACTGGGGTTGGCGGCGTGAACACAGCCTGAAGGGGTTAGCGCATCACAGCTAGCCGGGAGGGAGTCCGGGAAAAAGTCTGCAGCTGCCGAACAGGCAGGAGACTTTTTCTTCCCTCTTTGTTTCCTGGTGCGCGAGGAGAGGGGATTCAGAGCGCCGCCTAAACGATCTTCAGAGACGGGCGCGAGCCGCAACTATCAGTGCGGACCCCACAGCAAAAGGGGCGCAGAGGGAAAAACGGAGAGATTCCCGCACAGAGGCTCGGCGCCGAGCAGCACTCAGCAGCCCGAGAGGCTTGTCTGCTCCCCCGCCGGGGCGGGCGGGGCTGGGAGCTGAGGCTCGGGCTTTGGTTGGATCACAGGGAGAGGACTGGGGCTGGCGGCGTGAACACACCCTGAAGGGGTCAGCGCACCACAGCTGGCTGGGAGGGAGTCCGGGAAAAAGTCTGCAGCTGCCGAAGAGGCCAGAGACTTTTTCTTGCCTCTTTGTTTCGCGGCACGCGAGGAGAGGGGATTCAGAGCGCCGCCTAAACGAACTCCAGAGAAGGGCGTGAGCCGCGGCGATCAGAGCGGACCCCAGAGACGGGCGTGAGACGCTGGGGCTGCTGCTGCCGCCTCCAAAAAGCCTGTGTGCGAGCACAGGTCACTCTCCACACCGCCCCTCCCGGAGCCTGTGCAGCCCGCCACTGCCAGGGTCCCGTGATCCAGGGACAACTTCCCCGGGAGAACGCACTGCGCGCCTCAGGCTGCTGCAACGTCACGCCGGCCTCTGCCGCCGCAGGCTCGCCCCGCCTCCTCTGTACGCCTCCCTCCCAGCGGCCTGGGTGAGCCAGAGCCCCCGAAGCAGCTGCTCCTTTAACCCCTTCCTGTCTGGGCGGGGAATAGATGCCCTCAGGCGACCTACACGCAGAGGCGGGTCCAAATCCAAAGCTGAACCCCAGGAGCTCTGCGAACAGGGAAGAGAAGGGGAAATCTCTCCCAGCAGCCTCAGAAGCAGCGGATTAAAACTCCACAAACAACTTGATGTGCCTGCATCTGCTGAATACCTGAATAGACAACGAATCATCCCAAATTCAGGAGGTGGACTTTGGGAACAGGATATATTAATTTTTCCCCTTTTCCTTTTTTTTGTGAGTGTATATGTATATGCTTCTGGGTGAGATTTTGTCTGTATAGCTTTGCTTTATAATAGCTTTATTTTACTTCACTATATTATAGCCTCTTTCTTTCTTTCTATTTTTTCTCCCTTTTACTCTGAGACGTGTGGACGAAAGGCTCTTGGTGCTCCAGCCAGGCATCAGGGCCGTGCCTCTGAGGTGGGAGAGCCAACTTCAGGACACTGGTCCACAAGAGACCTCCCAGCTCCACGTAATACCAAACGGCAAAAATCTCTCAGAGATCTCCATCTCAACATCAAGACCCAGCTTCACTCAACGACCAACAAGCTACAGTGCTGGACACCCTATGCCAAACAACTAGCAAGACAGGAACACAGCCCCATCCATTAGCAGAGAGGCTGCCTAAAATCATAATAAGGCCACAGACACCCCAAAATACACCACCAGATGTGGACATGCCCACCAGAAAGACAAGATCCAGCCTCACCCACCAGAGCTCAGGCACTAGTTCCCTCCACCAGGAAGCCTACACAACACACTGAACCAACCTTAGCCACTGGGGACAGATACCAAAAACAACGGGAACTACAAACCTGCAGCCTGTGAAAAGGAGACCCCAAACACAGTAAGATAAGCAAAATGAGACGACAGAAAAACACACAGCAGATGAAGGAGCAGGGTCAAAACACACCAGACTTAACATATGAAGAGAAAATAGGTAGTCTACCTGAAAAAGAATTCAGAATAATGATAGTAAGGATGATCCAAAATCTTGGAAATAGAATAGACAAAATGCAAGAAACATTTAACAAGGACGTAGAAGAACTAAAGAGGAACCAAGCAAGGATGAAAAACACAATAAATGAAATTAAAAATACTCTAGATGGGATCAATAGCAGAATAACTGAGGCAGAAGAAAGGATAAGTGACCTGGAAGATAAAATGGTGGAAATAACTACTACAGAGCAGGATAAAGAAAAAAGAATGAAAAGAACTGAGGACAGTCTCAGAGACCTCTGGGACAACATTAAACGCACCAACATTCGAATTATAGGGGTTCCAGAACAAGAAGAGAAAAAGAAAGGGACTGAGAAAATATTTGAAGAGATTATAGTTGAAAACTTCCCTAATATGGGAAAGGAAATAGTTAATCAAGTCCTGGAAGCACAGAGAGTCCCATACAGGATAAACCCAAGGAGAAACACGCCAAGACACATATTAATCAAACTGTCAAAAATTAAATATAAGGAAAACATATTAAAGGCAGCAAGGGAAAAACAACAAATAACACACAAGGGAATCCCCATAAGGTTAACATCTGATCTTTCAGCAGAAACCCTGCAAGCCAGAAGGGAGTGGCAGGATATACTTAAAGTGATGGAGGAGAAAAACCTACAACCAAGATTACTCTACCCAGCAAGGATCTCATTCAGATTCGATGGAGAAATTAAAACCTTTACAGACAAGCAAAAGCTGAGAGAGTTCAGCACCACCAAACCAGCTTTACAACAAATGCTAAAGGAACTTCTCTAGGCAAGAAACACAAGAGAAGGAAAACACCTACAATAACAAACCCAAAACATTTAAGAAAATGGGAATAGGAACATACATATCGATAATTACCTTGAATGTAAATGAATTAAATGCTCCCACCAAAAGACACAGGCTGGCTGAATGGATACAAAAACAAGACCCATATATATGCTGTCTACAAGAGACCCACTTCAGACCTAGAGACACATACAGACTGAAAGTGAGGGGATGGAAAAAGATATTCCATGCAAATGGAAATCAAAAGAAAGCTGGAGTAGCAATTCTCATATCAGACAAAATAGACTTTAAAATAAAGACTATTACAAGAGACAAAGAAGGACACTATATAATGATCAAGGGATCGATCCAAGAGGAAGGTATAACAATTGTAAATATTTATGCACCCAACATAGGAGCACCTCAATACATAAGGCAAATACTAACAGCCATAAAAGGGGAAATCGACAGCAACACAATCATAGTAGGGGACTTTAACACCCCACTTTCACCAATGGACAGATCATCCAAAATGAAAATAAATAAGGAAACACAAGCTTTAAATGATACATTAAACAAGATGGACTTAATTGATATTTATAGGACATTCCACCCGAAAACAACAGAATACACATTTTTCTCAAGTGCTCATGGAACATTCTCCAGGATAGATCATATCTTGGGTCACAAATCAAGCCTTGGTAAATTTAAGAAAATTGAAATCGTATCAAGTATCTTTTCCGACCACAACGCTATGAGACTAGATATCAATTACAGGAAAAGATCTGTAAAAAATACAAACACATGGAGGCTACACAATACATTACTTAATAACGAAGTGATCACTGAAGAAATCAAAGGGGAAATCAAAAAATACCTAGAAACAAATGACAATGGAGATACGACGACCCAAAACCTATGGGACGCAGCAAAAGCAGTGCTAAGAGGGAAGTTTATAGCAATACAAGCCTACCTCAAGAAACAGGAAACATCTCGAATAAACAACCTAACCTTGCACCTAAAGCAATTAGAGAAAGAAGAACAAAAAAACCCCAAAGCCAGCAGAAGGAAAGAAATTATAAAGATCAGGTCAGAAATAAATGAAAAAGAAATGAAGGAAACAATAGCAAAAATCAATGAAACTAAAAGCTGGTTCTTTGAGAAGATAAACAAAATTGATAAACCATTAGCCAGACTCATCAAGAGAAAAAGGGAGAAGACTCAAATCAATAGAATTAGAAATGAAAAAGGAGAAGTAACCACTGACACTGCAGAAACAGAAACGATCATGAGAGATTACTACAAGCGACTCTATGCCAATAAAATGGACAACCTGGAAGAAATGGACAAATTCTTAGAAATGCACAAACTGCCGAGACTGAACCAGGAAGAAATAGAAAATATGAACAGACCAACCACAAGCACTGAAATTGAAACTGTGATTAAAAACCTTTCAACAAACAAAAGCCCAGGACCAGATGGCTTCACAGGTGAATTCTATCAAATATTTAGAGAAGAGCTAACACCTATCCTTCTCAAAGTCTTCCAAAATATTGCAGAGGAAGGAACACTCCCAAACTCATTCTACAAGGCCACCATCACCCTGATACCAAAACCAGACAAAGATGTCACAAAGAAAGAAAACTACAGGCCAATATCACTGATGAACATAGATGCAAAAATCCTCAACAAAATACTAGCAAACAGAATCCAACAGCACATTAAAAGGATCATACACCATGATCAAGTGGGGTTTATCCCAGGAATGCAAGGATTCTTCAATATACGCAAATCAATCAATGTGATACACCATATTAACAAACTGAAGGAGAAAAACCATATGATCATCTCAATAGATGCAGAGAAAGCTTTCGACAAAATTCAACACCCATTTATGATAAAAGCCCTGCAGAAAGTAGGCATAGAGGGAACCTTCCTCAACATAATAAAGGCCATATATGACAAACCCACAGCCAACATTGTCCTCAATGGTGAAAAACTGAAACCATTTCCACTAAGATCAGGAACAAGACAAGATTGCCCACTCTCACCACTATTATTCAACATAGTTTTGGAAGTGTTAGCCACAGCAATCAGAGAAGAAAAAGAAATAAAAGGAATCCAAATCGGAAAAGAAGAAGTAAAGCTGTCACTGTTTGCAGATGACATGATACTATACATAGAGAATCCTAAAGATGCTACCAGAAAACTCCTAGAGCTAATCAATGAATTTGGTAAAGTAGCAGGATACAAAATTAATGCACAGAAATCTCTTGCATTTCTATACACTAATGATGAAAAATCTGAAAGTGAAATTAAGAAAACACTCCCGTTTACCATTGCAACAAAAAGAATAAAATATCTAGGAATAAACCTACCTAAGGAGACAAAAGACCTGTATGCAGAAAATTATAAGACACTGATGAAAGAAATTAAAGATGATACAAATAGATGGAGAGATATACCATGTTCCTGGATTGGAAGAATCAACATTGTGAAAATGACTCTACTACCCAAAGCAATCTACACATTCAATGCGATCCCTATCAAACTACCACTGGCATTTTTCACAGAACTAGAACAAAAAATTTCACAATTTGTATGGAAACACAAAAGGCCCCGAATAGCCAAAGCAATCTTGAGAACAAAAAATGGAGCTGGGGGAATCAGGCTCCCTGACTTCAGACTATATTACAAAGCTACAGTAATCAAGACAGTTTGGTACTGGCACAAAAACAGAAATATAGATCAATGGAACAGGATAGAAAGCCCAGAGATAAACCCACACACATATGGTCACCTTATCTTTGATAAAGGAGGCAAGCATATACAGTGGAGAAAAGACAGCCTCTTCAATAAGTGGTGCTGGGAAAATTGGACAGATATATGTAAAAGTATGAAATTAGAACACTCCCTGACACCATGCACAAAAATAAACTCAAAATGGATTAAAGACCTAAGTGTAAGGCCAGACACTATCAAACTCTTAGAGGAAAACATAGGCAGAACACTCTATGACATACATCACAGCAAGATTCTTTTTGATCCAGCTCCCAGGAAATGGAAATAAGAACACAAATAAACAAAGGGGACCTAATGAAACTTAAAAGCTTTTGCACAGCAAAGGAAACCATAAACAAGACCAAAAGACAACCCTCAGAATGGGAGAAAATATTTGCAAATGAAGCAACTGACAAAGGATTAATCTCCAAGATCTACAAGCAGCTCATGCAGCTCAATAACAAAAAAACAAACAACCCAATCCAAAAATGGGCAGAAGACCTAAATAGACATTTCTCCAAAGAAGATATACAGATTGCCAACAGACACATGAAAGAATGCTCAACATCATTAATCATTAGAGAAATGCAAATCAAAACTACAATGAGATGTCATCTCACACCGATCAGAATGGCCATCATCAAAAAATCTAGAAACAATAAATCCTGGAGAGGGTGTGGAGGAAAGGGAACCCTCTTGCACTGTTGGTGGGAATGTAAATTGATACAGCCACTATGGAGAATGGTATGGAGGTTCCTTAAAAAACTACAAATAGAACTACCATACGACCCAGCAATCCCACTACTGGGCATATACCCTGAGAAAACCATAGTTCAAAAAGAGTCATGTACCAAAATGTTCATTGCAGCTCTATTTACAATAGCCAGGACATGGAAGCAACCTAAATGTCCATCAACAGATGAATGGATAAAGAAGATGTGGCACATATATACAATGGAATATTACTCAGCCATAAAAAGAAATGAAATGGAGGTATTTGTAATGAGGTGGATGGAGTTAGAGTCTGTCATACAGAGTGAAGTAAGTCAGAAAGAGAAAAACAAATACAGTATGCTAACACATATATACAGAATCTAAGGAAAAAAAAAAAAAAAAGGCCATGAAGAACCTAGTGGCAAGACGGGAATAAAGACACAGACCTACTAGAGAATGGACTTGAGGATATGGGGAGGGGGTGGGGTGAGATGTGACAGGGTAAGAGAGTGTCATGGACATATATACACTACCAAATGTAAAATAGATAGCTAGTGGGAAGCAGCCACATAGCACAGGGAGATCAGCTCGGTGCTTTGTGACCACCTAGAGGGGTGGGATGGGGAGGGTGGGAGGGAGGGAGATGCAAGAGGGAAGAGATATGGGAACATATTGTATGTGTATAACTGATTCACTTTGTTATAGAGCAGAAGGTAACACACCATTGTAAGGCAATTATACTTCAATAAAGATGTTTTAAAAAAAAAAAAAAACTGTCTGTATCCTACAACCTTGTGGAACTCACTTACTTTTAGGAGGTTTCTTTTCTTTTCTTTTTTTTTTTTTGATCACTTAAGTATATTCTAAGTAGAAAATCATGTCATTAGCAATAGTGACAGTTTTGTTTCTTCCTTTCTATCTGTATGCCTTTTATTTCTTTTTATTGCCTTATTGCATTGACTAGAGCTTCCTGCACTATGTTGAATAGGAGTAGCAAGAATAGACATCCTTACCTTACTTCCCACACTTAGGGGGGAAGCATTGTTTTTCATCATTTGGTATAAATGTCAGATGAGGGTAATAAAAAAGAGGCTCTTCATCAAGTTGACAAAGTTCCCCTTATTCTTAGTTTTCTGACAGTTTTTATACTTTTTCTGCATCAATTGATAAAATCATGTGATTTTTTTTTTCCTCTTTAGTCTGTTATTATGGTGCATTCCATTGATTGACTTTTTAATTTTGATCCAGTCTTGAATTCCTGGAATAGACCCCATTTGGTTACAGTGTATAATTCTTTTTTTTACCCTGAATTCTACTTGCTAATATTTTGTTAAGGATTTTTGTGTCTATATTGATGAAGTTATTGGTATACCATAGTTTTCTTTTTTGTATTGTTTGTGTCTGGCTTTGGTATCTGGGTAATACTAGTTTCATAAAAATGAATTGGGCAGTGGAAGTGTTCTCTTCTATTTCCTGGAAGAGTCTGTATAAAACTGGTGCTTATTCCTCATTAAATATTGGGTAGAATTCTCCAGTAAAATCATCTGGGCCTGGAAATTTCCTTTTGGGGAATTTTAAAATTATGAGTTCAATTTCCTCAATAGTTATAATAGGGCTATTCAAATTATCTCTTTCAAATTTGGTGAATTGTGGCAGTTTGTTTTTCAAGGAAAGTGGATCTTTTTTTCTAAGTTGTCAAATTTATGTGTATAAAGTTTTTCATAGCATGCCTTTATTATCCTTTTGATATCTGCAGGATCTATAGTACTATCCCCTGTTTCATTCCTGATATTGTTAATTTGTGTCTTGTCTTTTTTTCTTTATCAGTCTTCCTAGATGTTTGTCAATCTTTTTAACTTTTTCAAAGTACCAGCTACTTCTGCCTTCTTTTAATTAATGCTTGTATGATACATCTCTTTCCATCATTTTACCTTCAGTCTGCCTCTACTATTATATTCGAAGTGAGTTTCTTATAGACAGTGTCTAGTTAGGTCATGTTTTTTAAACAATTCTTTCACTCTTTACATGGTATATTTAAACCATTTAGCTTTAATGTAATTATCGGTATTTTAGGACTGAAACTACCACTTTATTTTTGTTTGTTTTCTGTTTATTCTCCCTGGTTTGTACTTTTGTTTTCTTTTTTCTGCCTTCTGGTAGACTCTTTGAATATTTTTTGGAATTCTACTTCGATTTATCTGAAGTTTTTTGTGTTCATCTCCTTGTAAAACTTATTTAGTGGCTGCTCTAGGTACTGCATTATATATTCATAACTTATCACAACCTACTGGTATTGTCTTACAGTTTGAGCAAAGTATAGAAACCTTACCTCCCTTTATGTCCTGTTACCAATGTCCATTTATAATACAGTTATCTTAAATATTTCCAACACTTCCATCCATATCAAAGAGTGTTGTAATTTTTGCTTTAGTCTTCAAACATAATTTAGAAATCTCAAGAGGAAAAAGTAAGCCTGCTATATTTACCAATATTTTTGCTTGCTGTGTTTTTTCCTGGTGTTCCAGGGCTTCTTTTTTTTAATTTATTTTTTATCGTTTCCTTTCTGTTAGCCATTCTTTTAGAGTAGGTCTGCTGGTGACAAAATCTGTTAGTTTTCCTTCATCTGAGAATATCTTGACTTCTCCTTCATTCCTGAAGGGTGTTCTCACTGGTTATAGGATTCTGGGTTGATTCTGGGTTGACTGCTATTTTCATTCAGTACTTGAAAGCCTTAAGTTCCTGAATCTCAGCAGAAACTCAAAAATAAAACATGTAGGGAGAGCTAAGAATGTATATATACAATAAGCTGGATCCTATTGAGTTGAAATGTCACTGGCTACAAGGAACTCTGATACTGGCAGGACGAAAAGACATGTAAAAAATCATTACAATTATATGCGATTAAGTGCAAAAATGCAGGTATGTACTGGTCATGGTGCTGACACAGGAACAGTGAGCAGCAATGCTTGGGAGAATCAGCAGAAGCTTCTCAGAGGAGACGTGTGAGCTAGATTCTGAAGGTTGGGTAGTAAAAGGAGTTTCCAAGAGGGAGAAGCACATGCAAAAGCCCTGAGAGAAGTAAAGACGGCACATTTGGGAAATGACACAAACTAATGCCTGGATGAAGTACAAGACATGTGAAGGAGCAAAGGGAGATGAAGTGGAAAGACAGGTAAGGGAGGGACACTGGGGGTCCTCATCCCCTACTAAGGAGTTTAGACTTAATTCTATGTACCACAGGGAGCTGAAAGATGAAACTGGTCAACATAATATTCAAAGCAGAGGCTTCTACTATTCTACCCTTTTAAAAAGTAGCTTTTTAATGTATTATTAACATTATCTTTATTTTAATACTTATCAAAATTTAGTTTACATGCAAGTAGGAAGTGTTAATGGCCAGTAAAAATAGAAGACTCAGCCAAGCCCCTGCCTACTACCCTCCACTGTAAACATGCTCCATCCTGCCTGGGGGATGATTTCAGTGTCTCTGTGATCAATGAATGAAGCAGCATGGAATGAGATCATGGCTAGATGGCAGCACATTAAGTCAGTGTTTCAGCTTTCCTGTAGCTTTGAATTCCCCAATTTTGGTCAGTTTTTGTCAAAACCTTACCATCACTTAATGTATATTTTGCATCATTTACTAAATGAAAAATTTCTAATACCAGTAGATCAGAAAAAAATATCATATTTATGCACAGAGTGGTCACATTCTGAGCTCCAGAAATACCCAGGGGACCTTCAGAGACAGGCACTGTTCTACTGCCCCAACCTCATTTATTATGCTGACCCTTTGCCCAGCCACATACCCCTCCCCACCTGCTATGAGCATCTAGAGTCTTTTCTAGAATTGAGATGGAATTCTTTTCCGGTTTCACATAGGTAGGTATCATACTTTTCCTGAAAAATAATTTCAGAAAGGGTAGAAACAAATAAAAAGCAGAATAAAACATCTCTACCCGGTAACCTAAGTGCTAATCTAATCACAGCCTTATTCCCTTTTCAGTCCAATTATTAAAAAGAAATGTCATATTTACCACTACTGAATTATACACCTAAAAATGGTTAAAATGGCAAATTTTATATTATTCAGAATAAAATACTGAATACTTTTTCAGAATAAAATTTTTTTTCAAAGTTAAAAAGAAAGAAATAAAGAAGAGAAAAGAATTGAGTGCCATATTCATGCTTCCTTTCAAAGGCAGACATTGTCCTTGCCTTGGAGATAAGGAAGGTGAGACCCACTTGGGTACTTGATCTAATTTAGACCTGGTGGTACGGGTTCTACACCTGAGTTATTAGGAGCTCTCCAGCTCAGTCTTCCTTGAGGAAAGAAATCCTCAGAGCCCGATGGCCTTGAAAGAAATGTCAAACTTTTTTAAAACAGAAAAAGAACATATAAAAGTTTCCCACTGAAAATGAAGACGTGAACTAGAATATTAAAAGACAGGGAGTAAGGAGCCAAAAATCATGGCGTTTAGGCCAATGTACTTCAAAATGGGAAGAAAACTGTTTGCATTCCCTTGCCATTAAAGATAATTTTCTTTTAATTCCCATTTCTTTTATGGTGTATCTGTTGTTTTCTGTTTTGTCTCTATGGCTGCTATTCTACAATAAGTTAACTTTATGAGTATAAACTAGAATCTGCATATGTTCCAACTCCATACTTTTTGATGAACTTGACAATTTAAATGGATTAAACCATTTAATGGTTTAATCAGAGGTGAAAAATTATTCCCACAAAGTTCCTAACTTGTGAGAAAGTATCCTTTATGGAAATACTTTCCAATCTGGATAAGTACTGAGATTCCTTCCTACCTGTAGGCTTGTTAGTTAAATTTCAAAGGTTGTTATGTCAAGGGAGAACAACACAAACCAACCTGGGAATCTGCTTTTCTGAACTATGTAGATTGGCCATACTGATTTAGAATTGACTTATATGCTTCCCTCCAAGCTCTACAAAGATTTTTATTTCCGCCATATCATTCTTGACATCTTTTTCTACACTGCCTTGAAGACTTTCTCATACAGTTATGCAACAAACTATATCTCAATTATGCAAAAATAATCAGGGAGACTGGCGTTTTTTTGTAGAAAACATATGGCCTATCAGAAGTGACAGCCTGAATTTCTGCCCATATTATGACATGACTTTACTGAGGGCATCATCTCATACATGCAATATACAATATTGTGTCTAATAGATTTGTGTAAAATGCCTAAAACTACGAAAACACAATTCCATAAGTTAGGATTGTCTTATCATGCAGCACTATCCTTGACAATAAAAGAACAAATGAAAAGTCCACTACCTTCATTGCAACAGTGTGTTACTGATTTTGACTTTGGATGTTACTGATCTTTACTTTACCCTCCTATGTCTTGGGTCACTATTTTATCTAGAGAACCCGAAACCCATTTATTCATCCATACCTACCATATGGAACCTTAGACTTTCTTAATGACCCAATAGATTTTTGGATGCTTAACTCTCCTTTTTTTTAAGTTGTCTTGTTTAGAATAAATGAAAGTTAAGATTGTGGCAGTAAAGGACAAGCTGTCAATCTATTAAATAAATTCCTGTTGAAAAGTAAGTGCATGCATTGTGTATTAACATAATTTATTAGAACAATTAGAACACATCCTTGTTGTCTTTTAATTAGATTATTCCTTGTTCTGGTAATTACACCAGACAAGGGAGAATAATAGTTTTAGGATTCTAAGATGTAGACTATGAGGAAAGAGAATGATCAATAATGCTAATTTACTGGAACACTTAAATTCCCAGAAAGAGATCTTTTATCATGAGCAATCCTTTGTATAATCAGCATTATTTCTCAATGTCTATCCTCATCTTTCCCACAGTTGAAAAGTAAAGAGGCTGGATAAATAACAGACATTTATTCCACTACTGGAAATCTGGTCAGGCTGGGCCACCTCTGGCCACTAGTGGCTCAGACATTGCTTCACTATCTCACAAAATGCCAACAAATAACCACAGATGAAAGATTTAAGATTCCATGCAGAGCAGCACAGCCAGGAGTCTGAATATCTAACAGGGAGAAGACAAGATTTTTAAGTTCTGATCCAGGTGAAGAATCATAAACTTTCTCAATTTAAAAACAAATTCAAATAGATGAAAATTTCCTATAAATGAGAAGACTACTGAATATTAAAAAAAAACAAAACTGGTGATATTTCTATACATGAAGAAAACATCTGCAGAAATTAATGGGGACACCATACGACAGGGTAGACATCTGGCTTTCAGGCATGGGTGGAGGCCTTTAGATGTTAGTTGAATTTTTCCCTCTCTTTTTGTGTTTTAGAGATTGTAAGGAATTGAAAGACTCCAAGGCCTCTTCCATGCCCTATGCAACCATCACCAAGCTGCTAGGAAATCCTACAGAGCAGCTCCCAGGACTTCCAGGATCCAGAATCTTTAAAAATGTCATGAGTTGGCATATCCTGTCCTCAAGATAACCCTACAGTTGAGTGGAATGACGCTGAAATACAGTGTTGACACCAGTGAATCTGGAGTTCTCTGTAATAATGGGTAACACAAATGTCCAACCAGTAGCCCGGATTACAGGAATCTCAACACCACTGTTGACCGAGTCTGCCTTAGTCATTGCAAAGTTGTAATGAGACCATGTCTAGACAGTATTGATCTCCCACCAGAAAAAAAATAATTCAGAGTGTGACTTCTTTTCAAGCTTAGTCCAAATGACACCCAAATCAGGATCATACATTCACACATTGCCAACACATTCCCTAACCAAGACATTTTATCAACTAGGCAGCCAAGGACACATACAGGCTTCTTTTCAAAGTATATATGAAATTTCTGATATTCAAATAGCAAGTAAGAAAGTTACTTAAGCCTTTGGATTAATCTCCAAAATTTACAAGCAGCTCATGCAGCTCAATATCAAAAAAACAAACAACCCAATCCAAAAATGGGCAGAAGACCTAAATAGACATTTCTCCAAAGAAGATATACAGATTGCCAACAAACACGTGAAAGGATGCTCAACATCACTAATTATTAGAGAAATGCAAATCAAAACTACAATGAGGTATCACCTCACAGCAGTCAGAATGGCCATCATCAAAAAATCTACAAACAATAAATGCTGGAGAGGGTGTGGAGAAAAGGGAACCCTCTTGCACTGTTGGTGGGAATGTAAATTGATACAGCCACTATGGAGAACAGTATGGAGGTTCCTTAAAAAACTACAAATAGAACTACCATATGACACAGCAACCCCACTACTGGGCATATACCCTGAGAAAACCATAATTCAAAAAGAGTCATGTACCACAATGTTCACTGCAGCACAATTTACAATAGCCAGGACATGGAAGTAACCTACGTGTCCATCGACAGAAGAATGGATAAAGAAGATGTGGCACATATACACAATGGAATATTACTCAGCCATAAAAAGAAACGAAATTGAGTTATTTGTAGTGAGGTGGATAGAACTAGAGTGTGTCATACAGAGTGAAGTAAGTCAGAAAAGAGAAAAACAAATACCGTATGCTAACACATATATATGGAATCTAAAAAAAAATGGTTCTGATGAACCTAGGGGCAGGACAGAAATAAAAGGCACAAACGTAGAGAATGGACTTGAGGACACAGGGAGGGGGAAGGGTAAGCTGGGCCGAAGTGAGAGACTAACATTGAGATATATACACTACCAAATGTAAAACAGATAGCTAGTGGGAAGCAGCCGCATAGCACAGGGAGATCAGCTCGGTGGTTTGTGACCACGTAGAGGGGTGGGATAGGGAGGGTGAGAGGGAGACACAAGAGGGAGGAGATATGAAGATATATGTTTATGTACAGCTGATTCACTTTGTTATAAAGCAGAAACTAACACACCACTGTAAAGCATGTTATAAAGCAGAAACTAACACACCATTGTAAAGCAATTATACTCCAATAAAGATGTTAAAAAAAAACAAGTTACTTAAGCCTTTTAAAAAATGAAAGTTCACATAAACTGAAATAAAAACTCAAATTAATATAGGCAAAATATCTAAAGGAGAAATCATTAGCTTAAGCCATTTGAAAGATTTGCCACAGAGTCTGGTAGTTTTGGAGCAGAGAAGAATCCCTATAACCCTGCTTGCTATGCATTCTAGCTGGGAAGACATAGTTTTCCATAGAAACACCTCTTTAAATTGTCAGGGATGTTACTAAAAATTTAGGATTCCCCACTACTCTGATCTCCAGACTGGTCAGATCTATGAAGCAAAATATTACCCTAGAGCAGTGGTCCCCAACCTTTTTAGCACCAGGGACCGGTTTCATGGAAGACAGTTTTTCCACGGACCAGGGCCGGAGGCGGGGGGTGGATGGTTTCGGGATGATTCAAGCGCATTACATTTATTGTGCACTTTATTTCTATTATTATTATTACGTTGTTATATATAAAGAAATAATTATACAACTCACCCTAATGCAGAATCAGTGGGAGCCCTGAGCTTGTTCTCCTTCAACTAGATGGTCCCATCTGGGGTGATGGGAGACAGTGACACCGACGTGTGTTGCTTGTGTCCAGTCTACTCCGTCATCTCATTTTGGTTGCTGTCACTGCAGAAAACCCTGCTTCAGAAAGATAGGATGTTGGAAACGGAAGCAGGCTTTTCAGTGCTTTTGTGGCAATCTCAGGATATTCCGCCTTGACTTTAATCCAGAATGTATGGAGATTTGAAGTTGTCTCAAACATACTTTTAAGGCCACCGTCATTTGCAGTCTCAAGCAGTTGATCCTCTTCTAGCACGGACAAAGTCGATTCACCTGGCTTATTCACAAATGGGTCGCGGATCCATGCCTTCCCAGTTTGGGGGTCTTTTGTGGTTGGGAAGTAATGCTCAAACTCTTTTGAAAGCTGAGATAGCTGATCAAGCACCAGCTGGGAGAAAGAAGGCCCTGGCTCAGTCTCTTTCAATATCTCTATTAATGTTTGAAACATGTCAAAAATCCCAGTGTTCACTCATTACCCCCATAATTCCAGTTTGGCCTTGAATGCAGCCACTTTATCTGCCCACTTGAACACAGTTGTCATTCTCCCCTGAAGTGACAGATTGAGTTCTCTGAGCAGGTTGAATATGTCACACAAGCAAGCAAGTTTTGTGACCCATTCTGTGTCACTGAAATGTGCTGCCAGTGGTGACTGCTTTTCTAAAAGAAATCTCTGGAGCGGCTCTCGTAACTCAAAAACTCTGGGCAGTGATCTACCTTGAGAAAGCCATCTCACTTCTGTGTATAAGAGAAGACGTGTGTGCTCTGCGTCCATCTCCTCACAGAGCTGCACGAACAGACGTGAGTTAAGGGCACGTACTTTAATGTGGTTGATAATTTTAACCACATCCTGCAAAACGTTGTTAAGTTCAGGTGACGGTTTTCAGCTAGCCTCACGTAGACTCACATTCAGAAGCGACATCTCTGACCCGAGTAGTGAACAGAAAGCCATCCAGTCATGGCAGCCGCTCCATCCGTGCATATACCGACACTAAGTGACCAATTCAGTTTTCCTGATATGTAATCATTCAAAGACTTCAACAGTTCTGCAGCTGTGATGTTGACTGGCAACAAAAGTGCACATAACATATCCTCATGCACATCCTCCTGAAAAATATATCGCACAAAAACAAGCATTGTTGCCTTGTTGTCAACACTGGTAGACTCGTCAACCTGGATTCTGTACCACGGTGACTCATTAATCCTCTCTAACAATTGTGCTTCATTATCCTCTGCTATTTCATCAATTCATCTAGTTATGGTGTTAGCCAAAAGAGGAACACGTGCCACCTTTTGAACTGCAGCCTCTCCTTAAAGTTCACGATAAATGTCCTTAGCAGCAGGCAGGATCAACTCTTCGCCAATAGTAAAGGGCTTCTTAGCTTTAGCAATGCAGTTAGCCACTAAGAATGACACTCTCAGTGCAGACACATTTGATGAAACGGTGGCCTTCAATAATTGCTTCTCTTCTTCGTGTTCATGTTTTTCTTTTGAAAAACTCCAAAGGCTTGTCTCTTAATGCAGGGTGCTTGGTCTCCATATGGCGAAGCAGTTTTGAAGGTTTCATGGTTTCGTTGGATAGCCGGTCGCCACATATTATACAAAGCGGGTTTGGAGAATGTGAATCACCTGTTGCAAATGAACTTATAATTTAAGTAGGACTCTTGGTATATTCTTTTAAATGCAGCTTTCTTTTTGTTGGCAGTCTTAGAGTCTTCTGCTGTCTCATCATTGGGTCTTTCCCCCCTTTCAAAGAAGCTCTCCAGCGACGTTTGTTTTTTACTCATTTTGGCTAGGGTTAGCTTGTGGGCTTACTGAAACTGTGACTGAGACAAGTGCACAGTGTGGGAAAGAGGTGCAGACGGGAAGTGGTAAATAAAATAATGGGAGGGACACAAGGGCTAAAATAAGTGTCAGATTCTGACTTAAAGCCTGCCACCAGATGTAGCTGTACAATTGAAGTACATCAACTCACTTGCCACTCTAAAGCCTGCCACCAGATGCAGCTTAATTGTCACTTGCCACTCACTGATAGGGTTTTTTAAAAAAATTAATTTATTTATTAATTATTATTATTATTAATTTTTGGTTGTGTTGGGTCTTCGTTTCTGTGCGAGGGCTTCCTCTAGTTGCAGCAAGTGGGGGCCACTCTTCATTGTGGTGCACGGGCCTCTCACTATCGCGGCCTCTTTTGTTGCGGAGCACAGGCTCCAGATGTGCAGGCTCAGTAGTTGTGGCTCACGGGCCCAGCTGCTCCGCGGCATGTGGGATCTTCCCAGACCAGGGCTCGAACCCGTGTCCCCTGCACTGGCAGGCAGACTCTCAACCACTGCGCCACCAGGGAAGCCCACTGATAGGGTTTTGATGTGAGTCTGCAAGCAACTGATTTATTGTGGTCTCTGCAGTCAAACCTCTCTGCTAATGATAATCTGTATTTGCAGCCGCTCCCCAGCACTAGCATCACAGCCTCAGCTCCACCTCAGATCATCAGGCCTTAGATTCTCATAAGGAGCGCGCAAGATCCCTCGCATGCGCAGTTCACAGTAGGGTTCGCACTCCTTCGAGAATCTAATGCCGAAGTTGATCTGACGGGAGGCGGGGCTCAGGTGGTAATGCAAGGGATGGTGAGCGGCTGTAAATACACAGGAAGCTTTGCTCGCTCACCTGCAGCTCACCTCCTGCTGTGTGGTCCAATTCCTAACAGGCCACAGACGGGTACCATGGCCCAGGGTTTGGGGATCCCTGCCCTAGAGGCACCAAAGATTTGCATTTGAGTGCCCTGTGCTCAGGCATTCCAAAGCCAGGCTGAGCATCAGATCCGCCCCCAGAAAGTCAGGAAGGAAGGGAATATGGTTTAAAATACCTGTAGGAATGGAATTAAAAATCTCCCCAGGCAATACAGTGGTAAGCTAAGATTGGAAGCTTTAAGCTGAAAGACGGAACCAGAAAGAATCCCCTCTGACTTGGGGCCTGAAATGAAGCCATGACTCTGAGGTATTCAAGTGGTTCCAGAGGATGGCAAGTCTTACAAGGTAGATTTTTTGCCTCACTGAAGGAAAATGAAACAACCTCCTCATTATGTTGGAGGTATTAAGGTATAAATCTATCCTATAGAAGAATGTTAAAGAAGAACACAATCCAGAGAGAGCCTCCCACCACTATAAATAGTTCCTCACAAATGCCACCTAGAGTCAAAATTATCATTTCTATGTTCCGAACCTAAATAGCCTTGCAAGTCTTGGAAATACTTTGCCCTCTAAAGCAACCAGAAGAAAGTTCCTTCAGTCTACAACTTCTTGTCATGCTGGATTTTGAACCTTTTGAGCATTCACTCCCCAAACTCATATTCACAAGGCTAATATAGTGACACCTGGAAAACTAGAAACCTTATCTATCGATAGCACAGGCTACTTCTCCAAATGGACTTTGTATAATTTCTTGCAAGCTTAGTAAAAATCCTACATTTGTCTGAAATGAAATGAAGGGAAGTCAATTATGAACTTCCTTTTCTCTGTGTTAATTAAAGACACAAGCACACCATGATAAGCAAAAAAGAATGACACAACGTGCTCTGCTCATCCAAGGAAGGTTACAGTACAAGGGTTCTAGGTTAGAAAACACCACTGTGGCATACTTCCAGGACATAAGGTTAATTTATAGGCTACCTCAATCCTAACACGCTGGAATTAAGGCAAGTATGTATGTATATCTTTCTAGTTATCAAGAGGGAGAGGAAGTGGTAAAAAAAAAATAAAGCTTGGATATATATTTAAAAGGTGTCCAGCTTATTTCAAAATAGGGCAAGAGCAGTTGTGATTTAATTTTTTTTTTTTTTTTGAGTTTTTGGCTGCACCCCGCTGGTATGAGGGATCTTAGTTCCCTGACCAGGGATCGAACCCGCACCTTCTGCATTGGAAGGCAGAGTCTTAACCACTGTACTGATGGGAAGTTCCAAGAGCAGTTGTGATTTAAGATAACTTTACTGGAGAAACTTAACTCTCTATAAGGAAATATGGATCCTTAGATACGCTACTTAGATATAACACAAAGATATGCTATAGCATATGGTAGAATCTTATTCAACCATTCTGATTTGGCCAAATGTTAAATTAGCCAAATATAATAGGAGAAATTTCTCTCTATTGAGTAGGTGATTGATTCAAAATATTCATGCACTTAGTAGAAGCATAAGTAATAATTTCCAGCAACAAGAAATAAATCATATATATCCTGAAAATAGAATGAAGGTATTTTGTGCAATCTCGGGAAACAGATTTTTTGTTTCTGTTTTTTTTTTAGGTATTTCATAAAATCATTGACTCCAGGGCAGGAAAAACACTACATACATAAACCAGAGCATTTCTATTCCTATTCCAGAGTTATAAGAGCACAAAGATGAATCCTATTTCTTAAGACTTCCCCAGAACAGGATTCAACACATTGTCTATTTTAAAACACATTTTCTGCCATTTAATGCCATATGATATTTTTTTCCCCAATGACTAAGCAAATATGCCTCACTGTTATATAAATCAATTCTTCCTTTCTTAATGCTGCAAGTAAAGACAGAGAGCTAGTACTTGCCATCCTCCCATATAAAAATCACACTTCAGCTTTTTCTTTTCAAATGTGATTAATCATATCTGTGACTGTCTCCCAAACATAGTTAAAATTTTCCTGAATCCTTCAAAATCTACATTTTCTGGATGAATATGAAGAAAAGAAAGTTTTGTCATTTCTCTATTTCTGAATTCAGCTTGGTCTTCATTAGTGCTGCATAGCTGCCTTATTATTCAATGTCCTCTGTGACCCCCTGATCATTTTTCCCTGAGGGTGCATATTTGCTCACTAACTATATTACAATTTTGTGATCTGCTGGATTTTCTCTGGTATTCTACTCTACAGTTGCCCTAAATTAATGAATTCCATTCTTTTTGGCTTCTATTTCTCCTATTTATTAAATTCACTCTGAAAATGAAGTTTATTTTCAAAGGAATTCATAATTCTTTGAAATTATGGTATTAACAATGAATTTCATAAGCACTGTATTTAATCAAGTTTTTAAATGTACTAAAGACAAATTTTGTTCCAAACCTTATATTCCCCCCAGAAAAGAACTCTATTTTGCTCGGCCTTTTCCTTTACCCACTTTCTTTTTTTTTTTTTTTTTTAATTTATTTATGGCTGTGTTGGGTCTTCGTATCTGTGCGAGGGCTTTCTCTAGTTGTGGCAAGCGGGGGCCACTCTTCATCGCGGTACGCGGGCCTCTCACTATAGTGGCCTCTCTTGTTGCGGAGCACAGGCTCCAGACGCGCAGGCTCAGTAATTATGGCTCACGGGCCCAGTTGCTCCGCGGCATGTGGGATCTTCCCGGACCAGGGCTCGAACCGGTGTCCCCTGCATTGGCAGGCAGATTCTCAACCAGTGCGCCACCAGGGAAGCCCTACCCACTTTCTAAGAGAAGTTTCTTTTTTCTTTTTTTTTATAAATTTATTTATTTATTTTATTTTTGGCTGCGTTGGGTCTTTGTTGCTGTGCGCAGCTTCCTCTAGTTGCAGCGAGCGGGGGCTACTCTTCGTTGCGGTGTGCGGGCTTCTCATTGCGGTGGCTTCTCTTGTTGCAGAGCACGGGCTCTAGGCGCGCAGGCTTCAGTAATTGTGGCACGTGGGCTCTAGAGCACAGGCTCAGCAATTGTGGCACGCGGGCTTAGTTGCTACGCAGTATGTGGGATCTTCCTGGACCAGGGCTCAAACCCGTGTCCCCTGCACTGGCAGACGGATTCCTAACCAATGCACCACCAGGGAAGTCCCAGAAATTTCATTTTTTATGATGAATTATGTGAATGGTAACAAAAGCAGAACTGGAAGACTGGGATGAAAATAAGGGGGGGGGGGAGAGTCAAAGACTGCAGCCTGAATAGAAATAGTACAGCTATTTGAGAATAAAGGGGTGAAAGAGAGGGAGGACCTAGCTTCTGAGAGTGCAAAGTGAAAGATCACTGGAAAAAAAAGAAGGATGGAAGGGGGTTTTGAGAAGAGTTGCCATGTGCAATGAATAAAATAATTTTTGAAGTTCCTGGAGAGACATGGGTAAAATTTAGAATTATTTTTCAATTATTTCATTTGCTATGCTGTCTTAAGACTGAACCACATGGGACCCAAGCACCTATTTAGGTTATACAAATATCCTCCAATGCTGACATTAATTCATTTATATCTGGACTTTGGTTTCCTTTAAGTGTCATAAACACATACCAGAAACAAATGTGATCAACCTAGAAATGCTCAAGAGCTCTCCGTCAGCTTTAAATGCAGTTCTGTTAGTTAATTCACAGGTCAATGTCTGGGACAACCCCAAGGACTACTTGAGTAATTAATAAATTTATATGAAAACATATTGAAAACAAAGGTATCTATCTGTTAGTGTCAAATACATAAAAGACACACTTTGAGGCAATGGTTGCTATATAGTAATGCAGTTTTAAGCTACTAGCAATGCATCTAAAATAAAAGTATAAGAAGGATATGAAGGAACAACATTATAAGTTATATGATAAGCCTCTTGCATAAAATTTTTAAGAAAGTGATAAACAGTTATGGCTTTACTGCTTTGCTATACAGATCACTCCCCAAAATGTAGACATAACCTCAACTGGAATATGGGGTCTCTGCATGCCTTTTTTAGTTAAGTTATATTATTAAAAATCAATACAGCACAACAGTCTACACAAGCATACCTCCGAGATATTGTGGGTCAGGTGCCAGACCACAGCAATAAAGCTAATATTGCAACAAAACGAGTCACACAAATTTTTTGGTTTCCCAGTGCAAAAAGTTATGTTTACACCATGCTGTAGTATATTAAGTATGCAATAAACAGCAGTATTTCTTTAAAAAACATAATATATATACATTAATTTTAAAATACTTTTTTGCTAAAAAAATGCCAAAACAATATAATAGTAACAGCAAAGATTAGTGATCACAGATCACCATAACAAACATACAAAGTTTGAAATATTGCTAGAATTACCAAAATGTGATAAGAGACACAGAGTGAGCAAATGCTGTTGGGAAAATGGCGCTGATAGACTTGTTTGACACAGAGTTGGCGCAAACCTTCAATTTGTAAACAATTCAATATCTGTGAAGCACAATAAAGCGAAATGCAATAAAACAGGTATACCTGTATTATTCTTAAGAAAGCACATAAAATAAGAGAAGAACCTGGAACTAAATTAAAAGTTTACCACCATTCACACCAATATGTTATATATTTGTAAACTAAACTTGTCACCAATAAAGATGTACCACATAGCATGTGCATGTGTGAAAGAGAATGTGGATTCAGAAATAAATATACATATATAGTAAATGAAAACTCTAAGGCGTTCCCAAGGATCTAAATGGCCTATACTCAAATATAGTAAAGTCATATCATAAGGGAGGGGACTAAGTTTTAACACCAGAGCCTAAGGCTCTGCTTATAGTCAAACTTAACACTGAAAAATCATTTAAATCATCTGTAGGGTGCAAGTTATATTGCTCTGTGTATTCAAACCTAACAATAAATATTTGAGAGCGAACAAGTGAACTAGGCTAAAAAAGGGAAGTAAGCAAAGAAAAGTCCACCTACAGATATCTGGGTATTCAAACCATCTGTTCTTTAAGGAACTAGCAAATCTTCAGCAATGAATCTTTACCATGTAGGTGATGAAGTATAAACTTGTAAATCTTCCAACAGGGCTTGTTCCGCTGTTTTAATATAAAAGTTGTATAACTTTAATACATTAATAGATGCATTTGTCACTGTTAAAAGATTAAACAAGGTGGGACTTCCCTGGTGGCACAGTGGTTAAGAATCCGCCTGCCAATGCAGGGGACACAGGTTCAATCCCTGGTCCAAGAAGATCCCACATGCCAAGGAGCAACAAAGCCTGTGTGCCTCAACTACTGAGCCTGCGCTCTAGAGCCCATGAGCCACAACTACTGAGCCCGCATGCCACAACTACTGAAGCTGCGTGCCCAGAGCCTGTGCTCCACAACAAGAGAAGCCACCACAATGAGAAGCCCGCGCACTGCAATGAAGAGTAGCCCCTGCTCGCCGCAACTAAAGAAACCCCACGTGCAGCAACAAAGACCCAACGCAGCCAAAAATAAATAAATAAATTAATTAATTTTAAAAAAAATTGGCTAAAAAAAAGATTAAACAAGGTAATGTATGCAAAACTACTAGACACAGGGACTGACAAAGAGCAGATACTCCATAAAAATGCTGGGTTTTAATCTAAGTCTTATTTCATTCAATGCACAAACACACTACTCTGTGAAATCTTGTAGAGAAGAACATGGTAGCTGCATTTCTTGCCAAGCCAGTTGGGGCCCCCAGGAACAGCTGTCACTTGCATACTTTAGGCATGGAGGAGACCTTACACTTGCACTGGCTTCTAAGTGAGCACAAGATGAATCCACTGCACACGGGAAGCATTTCTTTATGCCTGGGTCGCATCTCAGTAGATTGGCTCCCTGTGGAATGGGCTTTCCCTTTCCAAAGCTGTAACACAGCACATGAGGCTCAAACCACAGGGCTATCAAACAAGGAGAATTCATTTCTTTTCCAAAAAGGCATTCCTATCAACTCTACCAGGAAAGCACATGAACTCATGAAATCCATTTATTCTTATTTTTAATAATATATCCATCCATGAGTCCCTTTTATCAGCACTTAGTTACAATGGTATGCCACAAATATTTGGAAACTGCAATTATTTTTCCTCCCTTTTTCTTCTCTACCTCTCTTTTTTTCCTTTCTTCCTTCTTTCTTTCCCTGAAATTTCTGCCTATGGTAAAACCACAGCAAGAAGGAAAGTAAAATGGATTTTCCTAGTAGTCGACATTTCTGTGATACACTCATTTTTTTTTGTCCTCATAGGAACCCCCTCCAGGGTGCTCCTTTATGGGAATAAGGTATGCCAAATGAAATAGAGAACTGGAGGCACAATTTTACCCTTGACATATGAAGAGAGAGTATTTTTCTCCTGGATTTATGGGGTAATGAAACTCAGACACTTTTCTTCTTTTCCTTAGTTTGCACTTCCTACTTATTGCTGCACACCATCATCACCATCATCATAAATTTATAAGAGTGCCCATGGCTGTAGCCTCTCGGTAGCTCCCAAATGATCTAATCCAGACATCATTGTCTTCAGCTCCCCTTTGGCATGAGTCTATTTTCCATTCCTCTTCCTTACTGAAATCTGCTCTCGATTATTTTTCATCAGATGTTATAGCTTTCTTTTCTTTCCCTTAAGTTGAATCTCTTTTATTTCTTCCTCTCATTTCCATGCTCTCCTGGGCCCTAAGCACAGTTCCTCTACATATATAGGGGGTTACATCTCCAAATTTAGAAACTCTTGAGAACTTTACTACCAAACTGCCTTTTCCAAGGTAATTTTTAGCAATATTAACTAAAAGGAGAATTTTATACTCTTTGAAGCCACAGCTCCACGTTAAGGATCTCAGCTCTAACTTCTATCACCTTGCAAGATGATAACCAGAGTTACAGTACATTCTTTCAACCCAGGCCAAACTCTCTGAAGATGGGCACTCTTCAACCCCCTGATTCCAACTGGGCTTCTTTAGGAAACTGGAGGTCCACAGTTTAGAGTTAGACAGACAGGGGTTCAAATCCAGCCTCCAGCATTTAATTTGGATATAAACTTGAGTGACCATTTAACCCTTCTGAGTTTCAATTTCCTTGACTGAAAAATGAGAACACAAATATCTAACTAATGAGATTGTTGTGAGGATAAAATGAGGTAATCTTTGTAAAATATTGATACACACAATGTCTGACACATGGTAAGCATTCAAACTTGGTAGCTATTATTTTTATTCTTATGAGTTAAAATGTTGAATAGAATGGATTCCTCTTCATAGAAGATCACAAAGCTGATCTTGGAGGAGACACTAACACATTATTTAATAGGTCCCAGTCCCAAATACCAGCCAGTTCAGTGTTTTCACACTTGGGAAGTCACTAAATATTTTTTAATTGAAATTAAAAATTGAGGACAAACAGAGAATTAGGATTTGGAACCAAAAAAACAGATAACCAGTCATAAATCTGGACATATCATTTAGAGTCTCTATTCTCAGAACACATATCTCTTTTTCAAATATATTTACTACAGTTAACCCTGGAGACTGAATATTTTTATCATCAGTTGCAAAACTGTCTCCTGAAAAAGAAAACTGTGTAATTATACCTAGAACAGACTTCACATGTTAACCTTTGATTTAAGGGAAGAACAAAAAGTAGACACTCAGCAAGAGGCTGGGAAGGAGAGGGAGAGAGGAAGAGTAGGTGAGAGGGAAAAAGAAAGAGAGAGAGAGAGAGAGACAATGAGAATGAACGCAAAAGGGTTTGATGAGGATTACTGTTTGGCTTTTAGCCATCCAGTGCAGATAGGATGATCATACCATTTATGATTGCTGTCAATTCTCTCCATGGAAACAGGCTGAACAATTGGACACCCGTTACCTCTCATACAAAGAAAGTAAAATTGTCAATTCCTTACAGGAATTTTGCCTAAATGAAATACATATATTTTAAATTATTATGATTCCAGGAATAAAGCTAAATATCTAAACTCAATTAAATTATCTAACTGGGTCTGATCCAACAGAGTGAGGTTTTTACTCTGGAAGGTGAGTAAAATATTTTAGGGCATAAGAATGAAAAATTCATTGATTTACCCTGATCTGTAAAAAGAGCAGTCTGATCTACTTTTGAATCAAAACAGACCTGCTTTTAAATGCTATTTCTGCCACCTGCTTGTTGGGCAAGTTACTTATCCTTTATGTGTCTGATTTCCTTGTACCTAAAATAACTAGATAAGAAAGAAAGCATCTGCAAGCGGTGGGGACTAGGCCTGCCACTCTTTCTCTCTCTCCCTACACCCCCACGTCCCTCAAAGGAGCAAGTCCTAAGCCAACTGGCCAAATTCAAGCATACTGAGTCTTACTAATTAAGGGCAAGGTCGCTACACAACACTTACTCTAAGTTGGTAAAAGTCTGATTCCTCAAGGAAGGGTAACCATTTCCTTCTTTCTGTCCTGCCTTCTTTCCAACTTTAGGCAATAGCATCCATGAGCCAAAGTGATGTCCAGAGCACCAGGTCTTGCCTGCAACACTTTCATTCTTCCCCACTCCCTCCCACTGTCCCCCAGTCAGAATTCTTAAGCATGCTGTTCATTTGAGGGGACTATTTAGGAGAAAGTGGGACAAAGTCCCACTTAAGACTCCTTCTACATCAGCCTACCTTTATCAGTGCTCTACACTGGAAGGTCTTGGGCACTGGCCCAACTAATAACAAAGTGGCACTTTGTAACCATTTCCATGTTAAGGCCTTTGCATTTGCTCTTCCCTCTCTCTGGAAAGTTCTGCATCTGTAAATCATGGATCTAAATTTACATCATTCAGGTCTCAAGTTCAAACGTTATTTCTTCAGAGAGGCCTTCCCTGACCACCCTATCTAAAGTAGCATCCTCACCACCACCAAGTCACTCTGTTATATTAATCTTCTGTATTGTTAATAGTTCTCATCACATTTCATTACTTTCTTCATTTATTTGTTTGCTGCCCTTCCATCCCTCCTTCCCAAACATACCTATTAGAAGGTTGGTCCAAGAGAGCATGGACCCTGTCTGTCTTGTTTATCACTGGTTTATCCAGAGTCGGATGCCTATCAAATGGGTAGGTGCACAGTAAATTACAGCTATCATTACCCTTTCCTCTCAGGCTTGCTCCTGCCACCTCCTATGCCCAACCAAGTCCAGTGAAATCTTTTGAAAACTCTCCTCCTCAGCTGACCCAGGATACCAGCGGGTATACTATGGGCTCTCTAAATTTTAGACTAAGTCTCTCTATCTTATAAATTTCTTTCTTCTAATCAGAATTTATATAACCTACTCTTTATTTGAATAGTATCTTATTCCATTTACCTTATTTGTACTTTTTAATAAACCCCGGCACAAAGGGCACAGCTTAGTGAATGTCCCAGCAAACCTAAAAGACAGTGGCTAATGCCTTTCTTACCCAAAGAAATGGTCCTAAAGAAGTCTTTCTACATCTCTGCCCTCCAGTCCCATAATACATGCACATAGTGGAAAGCCGATATTTGCATTCCAGATATCTCCAGCAGGGAGTGAGGGGAAATGTTCTTTAAAAGGAGCAAACCTAAAACCATAAGGCTCTTGAAAGTGCTGCCAGTTAACATTTCCTCTTAAGAAAGACACAATCCCAACAGAATCAAAGATAGCTCAGTGGCATCTTAAATCAGGGATAGTTTTTAAGTTGAAGCTTAGAGAGTCTCTTGGGAATCTCTTCAATTCTCCACACACACAAAAATATGGCACAGCTTCTCAGGAGGCACAATAGAGGCTTTCTTCTAGCATTAGAACAGATAGCTAGGGACTTCCCTGGTGGCACAGTCCTCAAGAATCCCCCTGCCAATGCAGGCGACACGGGTTCAAGCCCTGGTCCAGGAAGATCCCACATGCCGTGGAGCAACTAAGCCCGTGAGCCACAACTACTGAGCCCGCGTGCCACGACTACTGAAGCCCACATGCCTAGAGCCGTGCTCTGCAGCAAAGAGAAGCCACCGCAATGAGAAACCTGCGCACCTCAAAGAAAAGTAGCCCCTGCTTGCCACAACTAGAGAAAAACCCATGCGCAGCAACGAAGACCCAACGCAGCCAAAAATAAATAAATAAATAAATTTATTAAAAAAAAAAAAAGAACATATAGCTATTTCTTCGGCTGTAGATCAGCTGAAATCATTGGGGTGAGTTTACTGGCCATATATATTTTCTAATGCATAACAGAATATGTCAATACTGGAATACACTCAGCACTGAGATGCTCACACTAGGAGATTCAGGAGGACAAGACTGACTCCCAGCTCCCATCTCACATTCACTAAGAAGCATATATTCATTGAGGGGAAATGTCTAGCAGAATGATCTATATTACTTAAATTGGTACCTCTTACTCTGTCTTCTTTTTTGCCAATTCTGTACGGTTAAGTTGGCAAAAGTTCAACACACACAAGATGCAACTCCATTCTATTCAAGACCACTCATCTTTGTGTCATGATATCTCTGTGTTAAAGATCAAAAAGTACTAACCCTACAGAACTTTATCACATCACCTGGACCCATTTCATAAACAAAGAATGTAGACAGCACACTCAGGAAAGGTCCCTAAAGAAATATCCTTCCAAGTTTAATTTTTTTAAATTATTTTTATTTATTTATTTATTTATTTTTGGCTGCGTTGGGTCTTCGTTACTGCACGTGGGCTTTCTCTAGTTGCGGCAAGCAGGGGCTACCCTTCATTGTGGTGCGTGGGCTTCTCATTGCGGTGGCTTCTCTTGTTGCGAAGCACAGGCTCTAGGTGCGTGGGCTTTAGTAGTTGTGGCACGCAGGCTCAGTAGTTGTGGCTCGAGGGCTCTAGATTACAGGCTCAGTAGTTGTGGTGTACGAGATTAGTTGCTCTGCAGCATGTGGGATCTTCCCAGACCAGGGATGGAAACTGTGTACCCTGAATTGGCAGGCAGATCCTTATCCATTGCGCCACCAGGGTAGCCCATGTTTAATTTTTAAAACAAATAAGCGGTACTGGGCTTCCCTGGTGGCTCAGTGGTTGGGAATCTGCCTGCTAATGCAGGGGACACGGGTTCGAGCCCTGGTCTGGGAAGATCCCACATGCCGCGGAGCGGCTGGGCCCGTGAGCCACAGCTGCTGAGCCTGCGCGTCTGGAGCCTGTGCCCCGCAACGGGAGGGGCCGCGATAGTGAAAGGCCCGCGCACCGCGATGAAGAGCGGTCCCCGCACCGCGATGAAGAGTGGCCCCCGCTTGCCGCAACTGGAGAAAGCCCTCGCACGAACCGAAGACCCAGCACAGCCAAAAATAAAAAAAAATAAAAAAAAAAAAAGTAGCTATAAAATTAAAAAAAAAAAAAATAAGCGGTACTTTTCTATGGCATAGTTAATCTTACAATATTTTATACATATCTTTCTTGGAACTAGGCTTAATATAAATCCTAAAAAAAAGAGTAAAATCCCACATTTCCATAAGTGTTGTGATAGTTAATTTTATATGTCAACTTGACTGTGTCACAGGATATCCAGCTATGTGGTCAAATATTATGCTGGGTGTTTCTGTGAGGGTATTTTGGATGAACTTAACATTTAAATTGATAGACTGGGTAAAGCAGATTGCTCTCTCCAATGTGGGTGGGGCTCATCCAATCAATCGAAGGTCTGAATAGAACAAAAGTCTGGCCCTCCCCTAAATAAGCGGGAATTCCTCTTGCTTGACTGACTTCCAGCTGGAACATTGGTTTTTTCCCGCCTTCGGGCTCAAACCAAAACATTGGTTCTTCCTGGGTTGTGAGCCTGCTGGCCTTTGTATTGGAACTACA
Source organism: Balaenoptera borealis (assembly GCF_965194805.1). Lineage (NCBI taxonomy): Eukaryota > Metazoa > Chordata > Mammalia > Artiodactyla > Balaenopteridae > Balaenoptera > Balaenoptera borealis. Next base: position 32,777,351 of record NC_138869.1, on the reverse strand, counting down.
GTATTAGCTGTAGTGATTTTTAGGCCTTTGGACTCAGATTGGATCTATACCATTGGCTCTGCTGGGTCTCCAGCTTGCTGACTGCAGATCTTGGGACTTGTCAGCCCCCCTAATTGCATGAGACAATTCCTCTCTCTCTCTCTTTCTCTGTATATATATATATATATATATATATGTGTGTGTGTGTGTGTGTGTGTGTGTGTGTGTGTGTGTGTGTGTGCGCATCCCCGATGGTTCTGCTTCTCTGGAGAAATGACTAACACAAGTGTTAGACTCAAACCCAAAGACTAATAACTTTATTTTAAATCAGTCTGGCACTTACCTGCATGTCTCTTTATAAACTATGTAAAATTTTTTCATGAGTTAACATACGGCACTCCATCACTCACTCTAGAACACTCTAGGTGTTTAAAACTTTTTATATTATTAAAATGTAAAACATCAAGGAAAGATGTAGTAAGACTAAACTGGGACAAGTTTGTTAGTAATGCCAAATATAAGGCAATCTTGAATATAAAGAAATATTCCATTTTCTCAAAGAAAAGTCTAAAAATATTCAAAAGGAAAGATGGCCAACTTGTACATGTAAACTTTTAGGGATACAGAAAAAAATAGTTCAAACATTTACTTATACTTTTTACTTCATTAACTTAATTGGAATTTTAAAAACACATTTTATTCAAGCTCTGGCATGACTATCTTTAGCATACAGCAGCTGCCTTTCCATTCCTCCAACAGTATGTTCTAGAACACATCTGATTCTCTTGGTGTGAGACATGGCACTCCTTGAAGCATGTGTGAAGCTGTCTCTGGAAGTTGTCTCTAAAGGCACCAGTACCCATTTCTATAAGCAACTTCTTCTTTTCAGTAAAAATTCATCCTCCTACAGGTACCATTTTGATGGCCATGATATACCCATCTCTTGTATTGCTTTTTAAAGCGATTTTCAGAAGGTGTGTTTAAAACAATATCCAACATTTGCCATTGTGAAGTCACAGTCCCCAGTATCATGACTAACTCTGTATTCAGTTTCTTTGCTCCTTTTTTACTGATCCCAGCAGATGACCTTCACAAGCACCCAAAAGAAACACTGAGTGAGACCATTCCAGCCCATCATGACTTCCCAAAGCAGCATTTTAAAGAACCCACATAGAAAGCAATGTCGTCTCTTCTAAGGGGTAATAAATTTGGGGGGAAGCAAATCTCACCTTTGTACTTGAGCATATGTGAGGTATTTTAGTGCACCTCTGCTTTTAAGATAAAATGCAAACTGATTTAATGACCATTTTGATACTGTGCTTCATTTCATGAGCAAGTTAGTAAACCTGAACTTCCTGAAAAACAAAGAAATACCTCTTTTTTTTTCTTTTCACATTGTAAACACCAATATAGGCTTATTTTTCCTTTAATCTTCACCTACAATGTATTTATCTGCTCAATGTACAAATAAGCATCTATTCCCCCCCAAATCTGTTAAACATCCTCTCTTCAATGTCCTCAATAACACAGCAAAGACATCTTTATGTTTACCTATATCTGGGAGGGTTAAAGGGAATTGCTCAAGATTGCTTTTGTGCCAGGGAACTAGGGAACTAGTCATCTCCTTTGCTTCCACTTCTTCATCTCTGGAAGTTCCTGCTAGGGTCTTCCTCTTAGACTTTACTTTTGTAACTTTATGACTATCATCTCTTTTTTTTTTTTTTTGACTATCATCTCTTAATCCAAATGTGATAACAAAGTCTTCCCCTTCTTTGATAACAGAAGCCAAATTTTGATGGACAGCAAGGTGCCCAGCTTTAGATAATGGATAATGACTGGTCTAAGCCAATCATGGTAATGCCATTTTTCTTTGCTATTGATTTATGTTTATAGTAGATATGTGACCTAGCTCTAACCAATGAGGGGAAGTACACTGGGATTTCCGTGAAAGATCTTCGCTTTGGATAAAAAGCTAGAGTTGTATGAGGAGGAAGGCTATTCTCACCTGCCTCTTCTTTCTTTTTTTGGACACTGTCATGTAAAAACTTTGTGTTTGGAGCTATGGCAGTCATCTTTTGACCATGAGGCAACAAGCCAAAAGATGAAAGATTCTGAGGATGAAAGAGACTGGGTCTTTAGTGACATCACTGAGCCACCAAATCAACCCTGGGATCCTCTACCTCCTGTGTTCTTGTAAGTACATAAATATCATTATGGATTACATTAATACTGCTTGAGTATTTTGTTACTTGTAACGGAAAGCATTCTTAACTCATACGTCACCCTAACATCAACCTCCATTTGTTATGGAGCAAAAGTAACTACATTCATTATTTTATCCCTATGGCACCCATTTAAAGTGCTGGTACTCAGTAGTGTATCTTCCACAGCTTAGAAGGATATATGTTCCCCTCTCTCCAGCACTAAGGAACTCTTCTTATAAGACTGACAGATGAATGAGCTAGAAACTGAAACCAATCCAAAAGAAATAAAAACAAGCAAGAAAAGCAAAGAATCATGTAATAAACATCCATGCTAGGGAATGTGAGGGTGTAAGCTGAAAAAGGCTTATTATTTAGGAGGAAAATGCATCACCTCTGCTTAGATGAGTGCAATTAAGTTGTAATCATGATGGTGTACCAGAGTATTTGATAAAAAGACAAAAAGACATTGTTCTCAACACTTATTTTGGCAGAGGGTATGGAGGAGGGCAGGGAAACACAGGGGAAATATTCCCCTCTACCTTCTTGAGCAGTTGTGGCTGGACTAATAATAAAACTGGCACAAAACAGATTAACAGGAGAAAAAGAAACAAATTTTAATTCATCTGCATGGAGGTCCTGTAGAAATGGGACCAAAGAAGTGGCCAAAGCAGGCAACTTTTGTACTTTTTAGACAAAGAAACAATACATTTGTAAGGAATTGACAAGACAAAGAAACTCAGGTTTTCTGTGTTCAATCACTGAAGAAACTAAACAGAGTTTGGTCTTGGAGTAGTAAATTAAAGATGTAACAAAGATTGTTTACCCAGGCTTCTCAGCCCCAAATTCCCTGTCTCTGGTGATAAGGATGTCCTTCTACCTCCAGATGCAGGGAGTGCACCTTTCACAGGGGAGATTTATTTCCTGTCTTTAGGGAGAGAGAAAAGAGGGTCAGAGTGTCTCTCTAGCGTTGGCCATTTCTCAAGTAAATTTAATTCAAAATAATCAATATATGGGACTTTCCTGGTGGCACAGAGGTTAAGTATCCACCTACCAATGCAGGGGACACAGGTTCGAGCCCTGGTCCAGGAGGATCCCACATGCCATGGAGCAACTAAGCCCGTGTGCCACAACTACTGAGCCTGGGCTCTAGAGCCCGCGAGCCACAACTACTGAGCCCGCGTGCCACAACTACTGAAGCCTGTGCGCCTAGAGCCCATGCTCCACGACGGGAGAGGCCACTGCAGTGAGAGGCCCGCGCACCGCAACGAAGAGTAGCCCCCACTAACCGCAACTAGAGAAAGCCCGTGCACAGCAACAAAGACCCAACACACCCAAAAATAAATAAATACATAAATATATTTTAAGAAAACACTACAAAATAATCAATATCCATTGAGGCACATTTTGAGATGGCCTACCCTGGGCCCCAACAACTGCAATGGAAAAGGTTCAGAGGTCCTCAACTGAAATGGTGATGCATTCAAGGCAGGTAAGTTTGCTTCTGAGTTGACAGAGATGGGATGAATGGTGAGATAGCTGATGTCTTCAAAATGACAAAAGGCACAGATATGGGGAAACGAGAGCTGACTAACCAGTTCCAAGAACAGCAGAATTACAACAACCCTAATGTAAGACCTCAACTCATCTCTCAGCTTCCAGTTTTCCTCAGTTTAACCCCTTCTCCATACTGCTGCCAAATATCCAAATATTGCACTTCCCTCCTCTGCCTAAAGATTTTCGATGACTGATAATTGCCTCTGATAAAAACCCAAAACCTTACCATGATCTGCAAGGCCTTTCATGATCTGCTCCTGCCTGCCTCCCTATCTTTACCTCCCCCTACACTGCTCTCTCTATGCTCCCCCTGCCATCTTCTTTCAGTGCATAGATCCTACCACACACACTCTCTAAGGCCTCAGAAAAGCACACTATCCTGAGCATCCTCTTCATTCATCTGAGGTCTCCTCATACGTGGCTTTGAAGGTTATACCCATTTTAACAGGGAGGTTATCCCTAACCACACTCCACAATAAAACCGGTGTGGTACACTTCCCATAGCACTCTCTTCTTCTCCCTTAATAATACTCCTCACACTTGTCAGTAATTGGTTAATGACTTTCTTCTCCTCTAAACTGGAAGATCCATGAAGGCAAGGTCCATGTCTGTGTCCTTTACCCAGTTTCTGGCATATAGTAAGCTTCACTGTGCATACGATGAATGGCCAGTTGTAATTTACCATTGTGCTGATACCATCTTGGGAGGGAGGGCTTTTAACAACTGAAGGACACATATGAAAAACAGACTTATGATACACTAATAATAACAGGGGGAAAAAAGCTATTAAGGATGGTTTTAATGACTGGGACATATCTTTTACTCTTTTAGTTAGACATCAAGGAAAAATTAGTGTCCTTCCTAACATGCTCTGTGGCTCTGTACAACTGAGTTTAGAGCACAAGCTAAGGCGTCAGACGGCCCTGGATTTGTATCCCAGCTTTTCTACTTATCAGCTGCGTGATTTGACATAAACCTCGAATCCCTCTAAGCCTCAGTTTCCTCATCTATAAAATGGGGATAATGGCAAAGCCTTTCCAATACGGGTTTGTGAGAATTAAATGAGATAATACATGGAAAACCCTTACCCTAGTGCTTACCACATGTAAGCACACAATAAATGTTAGTGGGGGTTCTTCGATGTTCTGGCCATCATCATTAGAGACAAAACATAAATTCAACTGGATTGAAACTATGTGCTTAATAAATGCTAGATAGTACTGTTATGGATGATGTCATTGTTATTTGTGGCAAAAAGTACCAGCGCTCTTCTGAGCACATGTGTTCCCTGAAGTTAGGTGGGTCCATGTCTGTTTTGGTCACTACTCTGACCCAGTATCCAGCATAGTGCTTAACACATGGTACACACATGCAATAGACACTTTCTGAATGAGTAATTGAATCAAAGTTCTAAACCAATGTGATAATACAGATACTCTTGTAAGAAAATAGAAAGAGAAAGGCAGGGTTCATCAGAGGAGGAGACAGGAAAGAAGAATAGGATTTTTTTTTTTAATAATAAAAGCTTTTAAGCAATAAGATTAGAAGTTCAACTGTAATGGCACAAAATAGAGAACTCGTTGAGAATTTTGTGCTATTACATTCAAAGCAGAAGCCGATAATGAAGGCAGCAGCATTCAGAACCATCACATCTATGACCAGTTTTCAGACCCTGAAAAGTCGATTAGAACATTCCAGGAAACTACTGCAGTTTTATTCTAAAGGAAGATTCTGAACTCTGATCACATCTCTTACCCACTCGTATTGCTTTGTCTACCACAGTGTGGCCTTTCTGAAGTGAGGGCTTCTGTCCATGTTGCTCCATGACAATAAAACTTCTCAGACCCTGGAAAGTCGATTAGAACATTCCAGGAAACTGCTGCAGTTTTATTCTAAAAGAAGACTCTGAACTCTGTTCACATCTCTTACCCACTCACATTGCTTTGTCTACCAGTGTGGCCTTTCTGAAGCGAGGGCTTCTGTTCTCTCTTCCTTCTTCCTCCGTGACAATAAAACCCAAAGTACCTTCCACCCCTAAGAGGAAGAGTGTCTTAATATAACTATTACATGTGACACAAAGCTCGCCACTAATGTGAGCCGGACAAGAATAAATTATCTAAATGAGAAAGAAATAGCCATTCACTTCAAGGAAGCCCCACGTTCTTGAAACTCTGCAGCATTGAAACCATTTAGAGTTCGCTATCAAGATTCCTAGCAGTGCTCATTACCTCGGCCAGAAGTCCCTCTGGACTACTGAAGACTTATATGAAATATATATAATCATGGGCTGCAATGCCTAAGGGCAACAGGATGATTTAAAAGCACTATGATAGGGGACTTCCCTGGTGGCACAGTGGTTAAGAATCTGCCTGCCGATGCAGGGGACACAGGTTTGATCCCTGGCCTGGGAAGATTCCACATGCCGCGGAGCAACTAAGCCCGTGTGCCACAACTACTGAGCCTGCATTCTAGAGCCCATGAGCCACAGCTACTGAGCCTGAGTGCCACAACTACTGAAGCCGGCACGCCTAGAGCCCGTGCTCCACAACAAGAGAAGCCACGGCAATGAGACGCCCACACACCGCAACGAAGAGAAGCCCCCGCTTCCCGCAACTAGAGAAAGCCTGTGAGCAGCAACAAGGATCCAACGCAGCTAAAAATAAATAGATAAAATAAATAATAACTGAAAAATAAAACTAAATAAATAAATAAAAGTGCTACAATAGCCTTCACCCATGATATTCATCTCTTCTTGTCTATTCTTTTATGATCCAGACAAAAACTTGGAATGCAACCTATATATTGATATTTCCTGAAAAGGATTTCAGCAGCTCTTTAGGAAAGACTGTTTAAGCAGTTTTAATTTTAAGTGTAAGCCTCGAACATTTTGCTTCTATGGTACTTATGGGTTTAGTTTCTATTTCATAAAAATTAAGCCCCAGTAAGAGCAGTATTCAATTCTTGCTCTAACTAGAGTATCGAGTAGTGGTTAAGCGCACGTACTTTGGAATGGGAGAGACTTGGGTTCACCTCTGGGCTCCGCATAGACCTTTGCATGAATCAGACAAGGTATTTAACCTTTCTGAGCCTGAGTTACACCATCTGATAAATTATATTACACATGCTTGGCATGGAAGAACTTAAAAAATATTAGATGTTACTGGAATTAATGTTATTGTTGCCATTGTTATTGTCATTTTCTGGTAGAAACTACTAGTAGCCACCCAGGCACACAGCTAGACCACATTTACCAACTCTGATACAGTTGGGTAGATCCAAGTGACTGAGTTCTAATCAGTGTAATATGACAGAAATGATGTACACTCCTTCCTGGATGGATTCACAGAAATATTTCAGGGTCTATCCTTAACTCTTTCTTTTTCTCAACAACTCTGAAGGCTACTTATTGAAGAAGTAAGAGCTACAAGATGTAAGGAAACTGGATCCTAGGCGAACCTTGGAGGAAAGTCACCCTCCAGAAACGTTTGTAACAGATTCTGAATGAGTTAGAAATAAACTTTTTTCTGTTGAGTTATTGATATTTGATATTGTTCATTAAGGCAATTAGCCTACCTAATTGTTTCTTAACCTGGACACTACTGATATTTTATACTATATAATTATTTGTTATGGAGGGGGCTGTCCTGTGCCTTGTAGGATACTTAGCAGCATCCCTGGTCTCTAACAACTTGATGCCAGTAGTATCTTCTCCCTTAACTGTAACAACCAAAAATGTCTCTAGACATTGTCAAGTGTCACCTAGCGGGGCAAAACTATCTTTGGTTGAAAAGCACTGGCCTACCCTGACCAAAACATCATCATTACCACGTAATGGTGTCATCCCAATCACCATTACTGATATTCTAGTCCCTCATGACTCCCTTATAATCACAACCCCAAAGTTCCAAATATAGGCCCAGCATATTTTTTTATGAGAAAAAATCAAATGGCACCAAAACATAAAAGAAGATAAGGGTTCAAGTGGTAAACCCAGGGTTATAAGGGACCAAAGAATAAAGTCAAAACCAAAACAAATATAATTTTTTTTCGAAAGCTTGTTTGAACATTTTGGTAACCCAGAACAAAATTATTTTTTAAAAAAAAAGAAGACTAGGGATTTCCCTGGTGGTCCAGTGGTTAAGACTTCACCTTCCAATGCAGGGGGTACAGGTTTGATCCCTGGTCAGGGAGCTAAGATCCCACATGCCTCCGGGCCAAAAAACCAAAACATAAAATGAAGCAATATTGTAACAAATTCAATAAAGACTTTAAAAAGGGTCCACATCAAAAAAAAAAAAAAAGAAGAAGAAGAAGAAAAAGACTGAATACACAAGTAGATGAAGTTCAATATTTAACAAATACTTGTAGAATACCTACTATGAGATAGGCACTGTGCTGAACATACACTGGTGAATAAAACAGATATAATCCCTGCTGTCACTGAGATGAAAGGTAAATAAAAATATGGTAAATTTTTCTAACAGTTTAAACACAGTCATTAATTGACCACTGTGACAGGCAGAATTCTAAAGATGTCCCTGCAAGATTCCTGCCCCTAGTCATTCAATCAAACTTTAATCTAGGTGCTTCTGTGAATGGATTTTTCAGATGCAATTAAGGTTACTAGTCATATGACTTTGACATTGGGAAATTATCCTGGATTATCTGAGTTTGTCCAATGTAGTCACATGAGGCCTTAAAAGCATTAAGTGCAAAGTGGAAAACAGTCAGAGAGAAGTGACAGAAGCAGATGCAGAAGCAATGCAGCAGATGGGGAGTCAGAGAGATTCCAAGTATGGGAAAGATTAGATGTGCCATTAATGGTTCTGAGATGTAAGGGCTAAAGGTGATGATTGGAGAGGGGCTTGTAGGAACTAAGGGTGGTCCCCAGCTAACAGCCAGCAAGGCCACAAGGACCTCAGTCCTACAACCACAGGAACTGAATTCTGTCAACAATCTGAATGTACTTGAAAGTGATTCTTCCCTAGAGCCTCCAGAAAGGAACGTGGTACAGCTGACACTTTGATTTTAGCCCTGTGCCCCTGTGTTGGGCTTTTTACCTACAGAAACTGTGAGATAATGACTGTATGTTGTTTTAAGCCACTAAATTCATGAAATTTGTTATGCCTCAGTAAAAAACTAATCAACCATTGTGCCTTAAATATTTTAGAAGAGAGTGGGTCAAAGAAAATAGATATTAAAATATGCCTTATCCTTCATCAATCTCAAGTTTGCTAAGTACTTGACAGGTGCTCATTTGTGGAATAAAAGAATTCATTCATATTTTCATTCATTTGTTTAATAATATGTATTGAGTACCTCTTCTCTGATGGTCCCTGGGAGAGGTGCTGAGGATACAGTAGTGAAAAAGATATTGTCTTTTACTTCTAATTGTTCATAATGGAAGTGGAGGATGGAAACATGTACACCCAACAATAATGCAGAGAATGTATAACTCAACCTTAATATAAATATGAAAAAAAGTATGAACAAAATACAAGGGAGCATGGAATAAAAATCACAGCTAACATCTATCAAGTACTTGTCTCATTCATATTTACAACAAGGCTATGAGGTAGAACCTGACCCTTCCCATTTTGCAGATGAGGAAGCTGAGGCACGAGCAGGTGAAGAAACCAGCCCAAAATCATAGTCAGTAAGTGGCGAAGCTGGGATTTTAACACAGGTAGTCTAACTCCAGAGCCTATGCTTTTATACACTTCATTGTGTGCTCGCTCAATGCAGAAGAGTGGGCACACTCATGAGAAGGGCTGAGATTTGGAATGGGTACCTTTAGCAAGGAGAGAAGAAGGGGTGAGCAGAAAGAAACAGCATCAGTAAAGACAGAGATTCAGGAAGAAGGTGCATGGTGTGGCATATCCAGGGAACAAAGGAGCAACCTGTATCAGGATGAAGGAGAGCTGATGGCAGATGAAGTTGAAGCGTAAGTTGTCCTGACTTGACAGTCTTAGACCAATTAGTTGTTCAATTTCATTCTGAAGCTTTCAAAAGGACCTATTAAAGAGCATGATAAGGCAAATAATTTCCATCAAATTGTGTATGATTTTTAACATCGTTATTAGTGGATACCATCAGGCATCCAACATATAGCCCTCAAGTGTAATAATATTTATCCATACAACTTGGAAAAACCTTTGAAAACATAGTGAAACCCTAAATGACTCTTTTGAGTTCAAGGAAACTGGGATAAAGTACAGATGCATGTAAGAATCCAGCTCTGTCTTCCATCTAGAAAGCTCTTCGTGTCTAAATCCACAAAGATACTGCTCAGCTTCTGAATCATCTGAGTTCGTTCACAAAAAAATAGGTGGAAAATTACATATTGGCATTGAGAACATTTCTCGATAGAAACAGACCAACTGTTCAAATCAGTACCACCCGAAATAAATAAATACAGCATATAGAAGCAAAGGCATTTGTGGATCAAAACCCTCAAAAATCCTTCCATTTTTTGCCTGATGTAGAGTCATCATGAGCATTTGGCATTCTAGCTTGTTCTGTTTAATACAGTAGCCACTAATCATATGTGACTGTTTAAATTTTAAAAGGTAAAATTAAATAAAATTCCATCCTCAGTCTCATTAGCTGCATTTCAAGTGCTCAATAGCTATATGAGGCTATGGTCAGCATACATATAAAACATCTACATCACTGTAGAAATTCCCATTGGAAAAAAATAAGGTACTTATTTAGATAAAAGCAGTGATTTGTTAGGCACACCTAATATGACTTAGTTTATTTTAAATTCATATAATTAAATTCACCTATTGCGAGGTCTTACGAGGTTCTGAATTTTTGTTTTAATCATTCATATGTATTTCATTCCTCTAAGTATGGAGAGATTCTATAACAAGAGACTCTCTATGGAGACAAGACAAAGCATTTATTAGGCATCAGCTGTTTCAAGCTCTGTACTGTGTTCACATCTTTTATGTCACTTAAGTCTCATAACTCCCTGGAAGATGGCATGGTTGTCGCCATTATAAGGATGAGAAGGTTGAGGCCAAGAGAAGGCACCACATCTTTTCACTTACAAAACCTAAGAAATACTTATTTCTTCCCAACTAGCTCCACTGCTCCTAGGAGGAATACAGTACATAGACTGAACAGTTAATTTTCCATAAATGAGGTTTACTTAGAGGGAAATCAGAGTTCTCTTTCATGCAGTTGAAGATTTTTTTTTAATTATCAAAATCATCCTGTTCTGGCAGTGGCTAAGAAGTGACTCAGGGAAGTACAAGGCAAGGAGGAGAGAGGAAGTCTGTGCAGCTGGAAACACTGAGTCAGATACTTATGTCATCAGTCCCCAAAGGCTCCATACCTCTGCCACAAATATACCCAAAGTTACTTTTTTATGACTTCTCCTCTCCAGTCTCTGGAAGGAATGTGCTTGATATTTATTTTTAATCTGCTTCTCCCCCAAAAATGTGGAGGGGGTGATATCTAGCCTATAAGATGGTCCCCAATGATTTCTGCCTTCACATAGTCATCTTTGATATGGAATAGGGCTGACCTGTGTAACTAAAAGGATATTGCAAAATTGATGATGTGCAACTTCTGAGGCTAGGTGATGAGACATTAAAGGTTTCACCTTGTTCTACCTCTGGAGGAAGCCAGTCACCACATGATGAAGATATTCAAGCAGCCTGTGGAGAGGCCCCCATGGAGAGGAACTGAGGCCTCCCACCAACAACCACCACCAACCTGCCAAGCATGTGAGTAAGACAACTTGGAAGCGCATCCTCCAGACCCAGTGAAGCCTTCAGATGACTGTCAAACCAGCCAACATATGAAACCTAGAAACAAAACGACCCAGCTAAGCCTGTCCCAAATTCCTGACCCACAGAAATAGAATGGAATAATATATGTTTACTGCAGTTTTAAACCATGCCATTTCAGCATAATTTGTTAGGCAGCAATAGATCACTAACACAGAGGGTTTCTCAAGCTTTATCTAGTAGCAACCCTGCAGATGGAACATCTCACGTGCTGCTTTATACATCTAGCTCTTTCTCCATAATTATGTCTCGTCTTAGCACCCAGGCTGCAGACAAGTACCAAGTCTTATACTTTGTTGTGTTCTCTCTTCTCATGCCTGTTGATTAATTGGGTTCCAGTGATTTTCCTCCTTCCCCTTTGACTTCTGACAGCATTTTCCTCAACTCTTAGGTCCTTTCTCTTCAGATTTTCTTCCCCTTTTTTTTTCTTCTTAGCTGATCAAAAGCCAGAAAAATCAAAGTGTTCTATCGCAAAGTGTTCATGGCCCTCAGCAACAGGAGCCCACAGTACTCTTTTCAATGACCAGAGAAAGATTATACAGACTCTCAATTAATTTGACATTAACTCCTCCTCCCATTAGGAAGCTGCTATACATGGTGAAATAAATGAAATAAAATTAACAAATTTGCTTATCATCTATTTCCTGTCATTTGAACACTTGCTTCACCCATAAACTATATTCGTTCCACACTTACTGGACATGCAAAGCACTATGGGTGATGCTAAAACTATACATTGTCTATTTTCAAGGAACTTATAATTATTTTCAAGGAACTTATAATCAAATATAGGAGACTTGTCATAAAGATAAAAATATTTATTCATATTCACTAGTACATTTACACATCAAAGAGAGTGAAAGCTAAGGGCCAGATGAATGGTATACTCAAGTGTTAACAGATCTTCAAAGGAAGAGGTTACTGCTGTGAGCTGAATTTATGGAGGAAAAAAGCCTTAAGAAAGTTTAACTGTGGTAAAGATTATTATAGATTCTACCAATTTCATCCAGTTCTCCTTCGGCCCTGGGCATAGACATGCCTGCACATCTCAGTCTCTTGTGGTTGGCAGGGCCATGTGACCAGCTCTACCCAATGGGGTGTGAGAAAAAGTAACATACTTCATTTCAGGGTTAAGTCAGGGAAAAACCCATGTTTTTTTTTTTATTATTATTATTATTTTTTAATCATGGCCACACAGCTTGCGGGATTTCAGTTCCCTGACCAGGGATTGAACCCTGACCACAGCAGTGAAAGCGCCGAATCCTAATCACTAGACCACCAGGGAACTCCCAAAAATCCATGTTTAATTCTCCAGTTTCTCTTCCCTAAGAAGGTCACATATTCTAGCCAGGGCACCACAGGATGGCGGTAGCTCTATCAGCTTGGGTACCTGAGTGACTACAAATAGCAGAAGCCCCCGACTACCTGTGTTGGACATGTACCTTGAACAGGAGATAAGAGATAAGCCTTCCTTCATGTTATGCCACTGGGATTTGGGGATGAATTTGTTATTGCAGCATAACCTAGCCTGTCCTCACTAAAACAGAAAGATTCCAAAAGGCGGAGAAATGAAGTAAATGGTACAGGTAATTTATAAATCATGTGTTACATGACCTTTCTCAATGACAAATCTATGCGCATACCAGGACATAGCTTGTTATGATATATCTTAATCGAATCAAAGGTTTTTTTTTTTTTTTTAATTTTATTTATTTATTTATTTATTTATTTATGGCTGTGTTGGGTCTTCGTTTCTGTGTGAGGGCTTTCTCCAGTTGCGGCAAGTGGGGGCCACTCTTCATCACGGTGCGCAGGCCTCTCACCACCGCGGCCCCTCCCGTTGCGGAGCACAGGCTCCAGACCCGCAGGCTCAGTAACTGTGGCTCACGGGCCTAGTCCGCTCCGCGGCATGCGGGATCTTCCCAGACCAGGGCTCGAACCCGTGTCCCCTGCATTGGCAGGCAGACTCTCAACCACTGCGCCACCAGGGAAGCCCGAATCAAAGGTTTTTAAATAACAACATGAAGAGGTGGGAAAGGCAGCAGGAGAATGAGCTACTGCCCTTGGGTGATCACTACAGATCTCAGAGTAACAGGATTATGGACGCCTTGGCCAAGAGCATTCCTCTCTCTTTGCTTTCTTTTCCTTTGAGATTACAAGCCATATATTTCCATTTGGAAAACAGTATTTCATAACCTCTAAACCCAACATGAGTCTTGTGAAACCCTAGTCGACAGCTGAATGGCCAAAAATAAAGACTTGGAATTCCTTCAAAGCTATCCCATTTTACACAGCAATGCTTTCTTTCTCTACCAAGAAAGTGTTCCGGCGTGATGGATTCCCCCTCTCGCTGTATATTACACTTACTGCTCTATGCCTGTCACTCCCTATTCTCTTCCTAGTTGCTTGTGCCTTATTAAATTCAACACTTTAAAACAACCAATAAGAAGCAGAGAGCCTCAAGAAGCCCTTTCTCTTACAACCAGAGTTCCCTTTTTTCTAGAAATAAATGACATTTTCCAATCAATCCGTGGGTGGGATTCACTGACAATTTATTTTCTTTGTAATGTTTCTCAATGAGTAGCAAATGGTCTTTGATGAGGATATGGTGATAAATTTTAGCTAAACTTTTTCATACAGACATTATCTCCCATGTTACCTCCTCAAATCAAACCTCTTTGAAATTGATTTGCAAATAGAATTTGAGAGTCTAAAGACACAATCAAATAGTCATTCCTGACTATTATTCTCAAAGCAAAGCTGCAGGCCAAGTCATTTCAGGATATGCAATACAACATCAAGTAGAAATTCAAAGGCCCATCTCAGTCTCGAATGTCTTTGAATATTTGTGTGTTTTGGGGCAGGCAGGGGAGCAAAGGAGGAGGAGAGAAACTTAATTTAATTATGCACATTTTAGAGTGTCTCAGTCTTTGGCCTTTAAACATTGTACTAAAGTTCGGTTTTTGTCATTTTGAAGGGATTTCCCAAGTTAACCAATTCCCATGGAACTGACTTCAGATTGGTCCCTTATCTAAGGAAAGGTTCTGACAACTCAACAGGAAGGATTTGCAAAGTTTTACCAGAGATTAAAAAATACCCCTAAAACACCAAATTTGAAGAAAATACCTATTTCACCTAAATCCTATACGACCATGTGTAATATCGATTCTTCTGATTTTTGAGGAATATTATTCTTGTACCATTGGTTTGCAGTGGGAATGTATTACTAAGTCTCTTTGGTTCTAAGTAACAGAAACTAGGATAAAATGGAAGGAAAGAGATTATCAGGAGGACTCAAGAGTATCCCAGAGGCAGAGATGCAGCCAGTTCCCCTAATGCCAGAGAACAGAAGGTAGGCAGGAACCTAGGAAATACAGTCGCCTCCTTTCTCTACTACTCAATCCTCAAAGAGAAATATGGCCACCCATAGATCTCAGGTTTACCTGTCACAGTTCCAGCCACACACAGAAAATGACTGCCTATCTATGCATCTCAGATTCCAGGAAGAGAGACTTTGGTGGTCCAAGCTTGGATTAAATATCCATCTCTAACTGAAATAATTTTTGCCAGGGAACCATGTGGTGAGCAAAGATGATTGCTAAGGCTCAAGTGAGCACTCTTACAGAGAAGGAAGAGAGTTCTCTGAATAGAAGAGATGGTCTGAAGACTCCACAGCCACCCCAGAAGTGCCAGTATAGATAAATGGGAGCCAGAGTTTAAGCAAAGGCTACTGTTACTACAAGTTGTCCCATCTCTTTTCTCCTATTACAGGAGTTGATACAACTTCAAATACTCATATCTGACACCAACAAAGAGGAACCGTCCTTTCTTGATAACTTTTCCAAAGGTCCCAAGGGGCTCCGATTACCTTACCCTACTATTCAGCATGGGTTCCGACAAAAAAAGAAATGAAGCAACTTTGATTTTACTCTTTATATTTGCCAGTTCTTCTGGCAAGACCACTGAAGGGTAGCAGAACATGCCACCTCAAAATGTGCCACTTTGGTATATTGACTATTTTGAGCTGTAGGCACTTGAAAAACAGCAAGTGCAGGGAGAGACTTTCTCTGAACTCCCCTTACCTGCCTAAAGACAAATCCCCCTAAAGAAACTCAATTGTCATAAATTCCCTCTGCGGCAGTTTCATCAACCAGGGAAGACTGACTTGCCACAGGTGAGGAGACAAAAAGTCGACACCACAGCCAGACAAACTTTGTCACAAATGATCATACCTCTATCAACTCTTCTAAGGGCCCATTCATCTTTCCTAAAAATCATTTATTCTCCCCAAGAGGTCTACATCTCTGCCCTCCATCCTCTCCCTATTAAGATGGTATTTAAGTCTGAATTTTAGGCTGCCTCGGGAGTCACTCAATTTTCCCTGGGTATCTCCCATGTAAATATGAGGTATACATGTTAATAAACTACTGTTTGTTTTTCTCTTGTGTCAATTTGTCTTTTATTACAAGCATCTCGGCTAAGAACTCAGTAAGGTAGAAGGAAAATTATTTTTCCACTCCTACACCATCCTCATTGTGAGACTCTGGTATCAGGCTATCTAAAGCCTGACAGTCCTGTCATATGAACATATAGCCGCGTCACTCAACTCCTTTTGCTCTCTTCTCATACAAAACAGGCCATTTTCTGATGCTCTGGCTCCCCACATTGCTCAGGCCTTCACAGAGGACAGAATGAACTGGTTGTACTGACCCAATATTCCGTGCAGTGATTCAACTGCTCATTGTAAATCACAATGGGGCACTCTGGGCTAGTATTCTGTCGCACAAGCTTGGGTAATGTGAATACATCTTGAAAAGAAGAATCTTCCACGGGTTAGACCGTGGACCATAGTAAATGAGTGCCCCCCAAGAGAGCTGCCAGAGGTAGAGTCACTTAGCCTGTTCTCATGGGGATGCCTTGGACAGTGTCAACATGGCCCCATTGGAGTATTTTCTTATTAATTTATACGTGTGTTAGCTTACTGTCATATACAGTTGTTCTTGGGTATCCTTGGGAGATTGGTTTTGCAATCCCCCACAAATACCAAAATCCACAGGTGCTCAAGTCCCTTATACAAAATGGTGGAGTATTTGCATATAACCTATGCACATCCTCTTGTATACTTTAAATTATCTCTAGATTACTTATAAAACCTAATACAATGTAAATAGTTGCAAATACAATGTAAACGATGCCAATACAACAAATTCAAGTTCTGCTTTTTGGAACTTTCTGGAATTTTTTTCAAGTATTTTTGATCCACAATTACTTGAATTTGCAAATGCGGAATCCATGAATAGGAAAAACCAACTGTAATTTTCTAAAAAGATAACACAACAGTAACATTAATAATATGGTTTTTAAAAGAAATAAAATCCCTTGTAAACCTGTTTACATTTTCCATTTGTGATTCTTGTCTTCCTGTCCTTATTCACATACCTGCATATTCTTGCATATCTGAGAATCTTGCGTACCTTCCATTTTGTATTTTCTTTCTTCACATTGTATCAGAACTATTTTAATAAATTGTATCAGAACCATTTTTGCATATTTTTATCATTGGCTTCACAATGAAATTATAGATAGCATTATGATGCCACTATAATGAATATTCTGTTCCACTTCTGTTACATTACTACATTAGGAAACTCCCCTAGAGTTCTTATCTCAGAGGATCATCTCTTTTGATCAGACTCAAAATTCTGTCAAACTGTTCAGCAAAAGGAATTCACCTACCCATAATGTCACCAGTAGTCTAAACAGCTGTTTCACCACAATGTTCTCAGCACTACTAAATCTTACCATTTTTTGAAATAGTGAATATTTTAGATCACAATGAAACTTTCAAAATGCCATCCTGTTTTGAAAGGGCTCTATATAAATTAGGAAGGTGTCCAGGAACAGTTACACATTTAACGTGTAATTCAGGACTCTAAATATCCTACTGTGTTTTTTAAAAGGATTATGCTGAGGCAAATACAAGTGGGGTTGAAAAGATTAGAGAAAATCTCTTTTGCAGTATAAGCAGGCGAACACATTTTACAAAATCATGCTGAAAGGGACTGTACGTTCTACCTGCTGTGTGTCCCTAAGGGTCACACACTCCTGAAAGGGGCTTTAATTTGCCATAACTGCCTGCTTTGTTTTGTTTGTTGTATGAATTCCCTGCTATAAGGAAATGCTTTCAGTTGTTTCTCTATCTCATGAGCACCTGTTGTAAAAAATATTTGTAGGCAGTAAATAACTTGACACATATGAAAAACTTGCAGCAGGAAGGTAGGAAGCTGATTTTCTAACATTAATTCTCCACTTCAGGGGTCTATAAAACTGTAACTCAGTGTAATACCACTTCACTTTGACTCCAATAAATACATACTTTCTGGGCAACACCTTGGGGAAAGGGCAATCAAATATTTTACATCAGTGGAATATCTTTCTCCCTTTGCCCTCCTAGTTTCTTTCCTTCTCTACTTTTGCCTTTAATTCTTCTACTTAGAAAAATTCTCAAGGAGCAAAAACATGTCCCTCTCTGCATTTTTATAAGCTGGTCAGTTTTGCTTCCAGGTTTCTGAGGTTTTTGAACTCAGAAAATTACACCTCAAACATAATCCCATGTTATTCTCAAAAATCGTTTTCCACAGTAATTAGCCCATAATGCCAATTTTCCTTTTGAAAACATAACAAAAAATTATGATCATTTTTGGAGACAAACCCTCACTCAGAATGATTCAAAGAGAATACAAATTTAATGACCACCCTGAGAGCCCAAGTAATACATCCCAGGAAATAATAATAAAATTTATGGTGGCCTTAAAAATGTTTAACTCCTTTCAAGAATCTCTACGTTATAGGGTAGTAATATAATCAAGGACTGGCAACAACTCACAAAAGTCCAGAAGAGTTTTTCCTTTGAGTTTGTAGGCAAAGATGCTTAAATTGTTCCCCTTCGAAAAATAAAGATTATTTATTATTTATCTTCCTGCGCATCAGACACTCCTGCAACATGCCTGTAACTCTTGTGTTCTCAGGTTTGAGCTTCAAAGTCTCCAAATGCATGAGAAACTAGTAGAGTAGCAAGCCAACAAACTTGGGGTTTTTTGTTTGTGTGGTTGTTTGTTGTTTGGTTTCATTTTGGAGGGAGAGAACAAGTGGGGGAGGGGTGGGAGAGAGAGAGAGAAAAACACACCCCAACAGCTTCATAAAGAAATCCGCAGGACAGAACTGAAGTAGGTAAACCAGAACACACAAGGATACAATTTTTCCCTCTAGATGATTATACTAGTAGGAAGAAAGATTTGAAACCATTGAATGTTTTTTCTGATAACCACCTATGGCTTTCTCCAAAGAGACACATGTAAAATTGGGCAGGTTGTTTTCTGTTCTGTCAGGAAAATATTTAGTAACAGCCTTGTAAAAGTAAGTACTCACAGCTGCCCCAGGGAGCTGTGGATTTGCTTTCTAGTCTTGTGTCTTTCAACAAGTTCCTCTGTTGCTTTGTGTGTTCTCCCACAAAGGCCCTGCCTTCTTCTACAGAGGGATTTACCATTCTCTCTGCATGAATGCTGTCCAAGGTGGCTCTCTATCTGATGGTCCTGGCATATGCAGGTTCCTAACAGTGACCCACAGGATGGGAATGGTGAAATTCATAATGACTGACTCCATAAGGATGTGGTAAAGCTTGATTGGCTAGTAGCTTTAAAGTCCTTTCAAGGTAAAAGCACTACTTAAAATGCTCTGTATTCATTGTATAATTTGCTAACAGAAAGAAATGTTACCTGGTTAATGAGTGCTTCCCATTTCATAAAGTATTTGTCACTGGCAAATCCCTTTTCAAAATTTAGATAAACTTCTATGATGCATAAAAAATGATGCATAAGAAACAGAAAGCTAAGCAGCAGAGCTTGCTGCTACAGAATTTTAAAGTGTGGCAGGTGCCGTTTGTCACCCCAAGCAAGTGTCTGCAATAAAAACCTGATATCTCAGTTTATTTACATGGTATGTGTTAAACATTGTCCCCACTTCCCAGCTATGCCAGATCAAAAACTCACAAATATTTTTTTAAGATAGGACATTACTGAACAATATTATTGAGCACATCTCCACTTAATAGCTCTGTAACCTTGAGCGTATTATTGAACTTTTCTGAGTCATTTCCTCATCTATATAAAAAGGCTAATGATTATACCTACCTTGTAGAATTGTGGTGAGGCTTTAAAAAGAATTAAGTAAAACAAAGGCTGGTATTTATTAAACTCTAAATAAATGTTTGTTGCCAGAAGCAGCAGAAACATCATCTTGCAATAATACCAGCTCTCCTTTAAGTAAACACTTCGGAAAAGGCTCGGCGTCCTTGGTCTAAAGATTTTCTTAGTCTATAGATTCTCCTGGACTGGTGACCAAATCCTTGATTAGTTTTAAGGGCTCTTTGAGCCTTCTGAGACTGAATGTGGAATAGTATGACTGTGAGGTTAAATACATTTTTTCTAGGAAACCTCATATCTTTCATCACATTCAGAGGTTAAGAATCACTGCCATAAGTCATCTAGTTTAACTTTTCTCCCTTCTACTTCCAGTGGAGAACCAGAGTCCCATTAAGGGCAGAGTGACCAGGCCAAAGACACAGCAAGGAGCCCATACTCGGGTTGTTGCTGAGGCTCTACCCTATCCCAGCTTCTTCAGGCTTCCTCTCCCAGTATTTGTGGTCCTAGACCTAGCTCCTTTCTGCAGTCTCCACCCATCCTTATCTCAGGACTAACCATGACACATGGCAGGAGAGATTTAAGACTATCTAGGCCAACACTCTGGGCAATATCAAGTCACCTCTGTAGCAGTGTGCTTTCACGGAAAGGTCATGACCTTTGTGTGTGTGTTTTTTTTTTAAAGGATACATTTTTTTTTTTTTAATGTGGACCATTTTCAAAGTCTTTATTGAATTTGTTACAATATTGCTTCTTTTTTATGTTTTGGGACACGAGGCATGTGGGATTTTAGCTCCCCAACCAGGGATTGAACCCGCACCCCCTGCACAGGAAGGCAAAGTCTTAACCACTGGACCACCAGGGAAGTGCCAGGTCGTGACCTTTGAAATAAGAAGGATTGTGTTTAATTCTTTTCCACCATTTATTGGATGTATAACCTTGGAAATGTTTACTTAGTCATTCCTCCCATCATCTATAAAATACAAGCAATAAGATTTACTTTCTGAGTCTATCAGGAGAAAAATGAGATAATGCAGAGACTACAGAAAAACAGGAATGTATGTCAGGCAACAGTGGACGCTCAATAATATTCTCTTCTCATTTCTGGGTTTCAACCTGACTCCTCTGGTCACCTGCCTAGGACCTAAATCCCTCTAGGAATGAGCTCTGGCCCTCACTGGCTTCTTTATCCTTCCTCCCACATACACACTCAAACCCACTCAGAGCCACAGACCTTATTACCTTGGGACTCTTTTCTGATGCTTACTACTTGCCTGACACTTATCTTTTTGCATCACATTTGTGGCCTCTAAATTCCCTACCATAGAATTCTATCCACCCCTAGGGCCACCCTTCTACACTGTGTGAGACTGACTAACCTACTCCCGCCTCCCACACTGATCACTTATTTGAACTGCTACCCACCTACAAACTCTTGAAATACCATGTTAGGTTTGCAGACTCAATCCCCAGATCCCCCTCTTCTTCAGTCCCTCTAATAACAATGCTAACCAGTTCACTGTGCCTGTTAAGCATAAAGGGATCTTTGATTTAATGGGCCTCTGGCATTTTTCACATATCATGAAATTTTTAAAATCCAGGTAATTAAGTCTAAAAAGCCCATGGTTATTTGAGGGTAACAATGGTAGATATAACCTTTTTGAGCTCTTAGTGTATGCCAGACACTGTCCTGAACACTTTATGTATATTTTTGCATAGGATCCTCATAACGATTGTATGCAGTGGATGTGATTGTTATCTCTATTTTATAGATGAGGAAACTGAGACTTAGAAAAGTTGAGCAAAAGTTACACAATAGTAAGTGACAAAGACATGGGACTGACAAGAGAGTCCTCATTGTAAACATGTATAAAGAATGTTTCAGGGTATCAATCTCCAGTTAAGGAAGTCATTACATATATATGCCCCAGTGCTCATTCCAATCAGAGCTCTCTGAAGAAGTGACCATACTGTGGCCATATACAGTTGACTCTGCAACTTTACATGAAAATATAATCTCACGTTACTAGGAAACCTAACCTCAACCCACTTGAGAGGATATCACTGTTCCGTTAGTAGGTAAGGGATTTTTCAATCCTGGGACAGATAAAAATTAAACAGAGAGATCATAAAGTTAATGAAACCCATGGTATTCATACTTTTGGGTTAAGTTAGGCACTGGGCAATTTGAATGTTTGGTGACAAGCATCTGTAATGTTTAAGAGAATTTATTATATTTAAGAATCTGACAGATTAGCCCTGTGATTCCAGTTTTAAATGTGTAATTGATTATTAACTTCTGATTTTAAGTTAAAAGTTGAAGATAATTTAACTGTTTTTAAGTGGAACTGCAATGTTTAAGATAATTGGATTTACTATATTTCTGAGGTTAGCATATTTGAGTCAAAATATGGTTGAAAAGTTTGGAAAGGTTTTGCAAAGTGTCTGAAGTATTTACAAAGAAAGTAAAAGTGTTAAACTTGTAAATGTATTTTAAAATATCAATGGAGAAATCTAACTAAGTAAATGCAAAGGATAATTTAAGTAGAATTTATTCTTTATGACATTCATAAATTGCACAAGATTTCTGAATTAATCTAAATATTTTAAAAACAAATTTAAAATATATAGATTTAATAAATTAAACATTAACTAAAAACCCAAGTTATAGTAAAGAGGCCCTTCTGCATAAAAAAGTGCTCCCTTAGCCACTAAAAAACTCACATTGACAAACTCATAATCAAAAGTAAGTGTTCTAACATAAACCTGGTCATGTCAGGCCTATACCTAAAGTCCCCCCTTGGAGATTATCTCGGTGCTTTGTGACCACCTACAGCGGTGGGATAGGGAGGGTGGGAGGGAGACGCAAGAGGGAGGAGATATGGGGATATATGTATATGTATAGCTGATTCACTGTTATAAAGCAGAAACTAACACACCATTGTAAAGCAATTATACTCCAATAAAGATGTTAAAAAAATAAATAAATAAAAATAAAAAATAAAGCTACCTGAAAGAAAATAAAAGGTTAAGATGGTAAGCTTTATGTTATATTTTACCACAATTAAAAATTTTTTAAATATAATAATAAAGTCCCCCTTTGGTCACTCACTACACTGAGGAGAAATTCCAAACTCCTAAGCAAGGCCTATGAGGCCCTGCAAAATTGACCTCTGCTCACTTCTCCTACCTCATCTTCAGCTATCCTTCCCCTTCCCCAATGCATCTACCATCTCCAGTCACACTGGCCTTTTTTCTCTCCATGGTGCATCACAAGTTCATTATCGCAGCAAGGTCTTCATACTCACTGTTCTCTCTACCTAGAATACTTTTCCCAAAATCTTTTGCATGGCTAGCTCCTACTTAACATTTAATTCTCTGCTGAAATGTCACCCCCTCCAAAGGCCACGCCTAATTATCTCTTCCTCCAACAACCTTTGACACATTAAAGTCTTAGAATCATCCTTGATGTCTGAATTACCTTGTTCACTTTTTGGTTTGCATATTTATTTTCCTTCTCTCTCAAATAAAATAAAAGATCAGTAAGAGTAAAACCCTATTTGTCTTTCCTAAGACATTGCCTGACACATATTAGGTGTTCAATAAATAAATATCCGTTACATAAATGAATAAATTAAAATAAATAAAACCCATCTTTGCCTTAATAAGAGTAGTTTTAAAAACATATCCCTACATAAACTCTGCTCGATATTCTGTAATAACCTAAATAGGTAAAGAATTTGAAAAAGAATATATTCATGTATGTGTATAACTGAATCACTTTGCTGTACACCTGAAACTAACACAACATTGTTAATCAACTATACTCCAATATAAAATAAAAATTAAAAAATAAATAAAAACATAACCCTACATAATATTGAGTGCATAAGACCCAATTATCTAGTGTTTATTTGACAAATTCGATTATATTATTTTGGGGTTAATGTCCATGAATTGCTGAAGATAGGCCAAACGCCAAGCAGAGCATACAAGCAAATATGATCCCTCCCCAGGATACTTGCCATCCAAATTATAAGCATTCAAAAGTCTTGGCAAGATGCCTATGCTAATAAGAAAGTGATCCAATATTCATGAGAATTTGAAAAGTCATTTTTACCTGAAATTGTCTTGGCTTTTCCATAATTAATATGTCATTATCATCAGAAGACTAAGACATCAAGGATGGTAAAAGCACTGTTTCATATAACAACACTTATAGGGACAATGATATTTAGCAAGTATCACAGTGACTTGTGATAAAATAATCGAAATCTGAGGCTAACAAATGCTAGAAACCTACTAAACAGAAAGAAGATAGGAGAAGTTGACATCAAGACAGAAAGGTAGGATGTTCAACCTAATCTGTAAATGGAAAACGTATTCTGCAGATGCCTGGGAAGAGACAAACTCCAAGTATTCATGGGCCATAGAAAATAACATGTCTTACAGATGTAGAGAACAAACGTATGGACACCAAGGGGCGAAAGTGGCGGGGGGTGTGTGTGTGATGAATTGGGAGATTGGGATTGACATATATACACTAATATGTATAAAATGGATAACTAATAAGAACCTGCTGTATAAAAAAATAAATAAAATAAAATTCAAAAATTCAAAAAAAGAAAATAACATGTATAGAGTCTTTAGTGTACCTTCCTTAATAGTTCTTTCTTGACTAGGTCAGGAAGAAACTGGTCTTAAATGCCTGCTAATCTATTCCTCCATTTTCTCAACCTTCTATCCCTATATCAAATTCGTTTACAAGAAAGGCAGATATCATCCACATTACAATATGTCAGCAATGTGTAGAAATGTCTTTTCAAAATTCCAGTTTACAGCATGTCTTGGTCTGTTATCCAGCATGAATCTAAGAAACAATTAGATCAATAATCTTACACCATCTTTTGTTAGACTACATTTGCAAACATTATCAATTACGTATTTTTTATATAAGAATGATTAGGAAAGTGTTTCTTACAGCTAGGAAACAGTTTGTCCCTCCCTTGATCTTGATCCACAGATCTGTCTACATTATTTTTTGGTTTTTTGCACATGTCTTTTTTTACGAGATGGTTAAAATTTGCTACAGAAGTGTTTGTGATAAAAACAATGACTAATTTAGTAAAATTTTACAACTCCCTTTTACCAAAAAAGGTATGTACTGGGTTCTCACCAGGTTGCAGTAAATGTCCAGAAATTGTTCAGAGCCAAGGTATCATCAGAGAATTGGGGGAGGGAAGGGCAAAGAATATTTAACCTCCTAATAAGTATTGTTTTCTATGAAAACATAAAAGGAAAATGTTCACATAAAGGTAGGCTGGGGAATTCCCTGGTGGTCCAGTGGTAAAGAATCTGCCTTCCAATGGAGGGAATGCGGATTTGATCCCTGGTCGGGGAACTAAGATCCTGCATGCCATGGGGCAACCAAGCCCATGTGCCCAACTACTGAGCTCGCGCACCTCAACAAAAGAGCCCGCGTGCTGCAAACTACAGATCCCCCATGCCCCAGGGGCCGTGCACCACAACTAGAGAGAGAAAAAACCCGCACGCCACAACTAGAGAGAGAAAACCCACATGCCACAACTAGAAAGAAGCCCACACGTTGCAATGAAGACTCCAGGCCACAAGGAAAGATCCCGCATACCTCAACTAAGACCCGATGCGGCCAAAAAAAATAAAGAAAATTTAAAAATTAAATTAAATTAAAAAAAAAAAGTAGGCTGATATAAGTGGATGTCTATATGGAACATAACTGAATATCTGAGATAAAAGGAATCTTAGAGACCTCTAATCCAATCTCCTTGATTTGGACTAGGGAAAGTATAAATCCATAAAATCCATTTAATCCATAGAGATTAAATGACTTCCAAAGAAACAGGAAGCTAGTAACTAAATCATGCCTGGAATCTGGATCTCTTTCTTTCCAGATCATGAGTTTGTTAATACTTGAGGAAATGTGAGCATTGGAGGGAAGATTTTAGTCTGACTTTCAATTCCTGAGGACATGTTCTGTGCTCTATAGAGATCAGGAAGATTTAGATTGCACATTAACAGTTAAAACATGTTAAGTACATTATTTTTCTCCAATTCCATTCAATGTATGAATTTTACTGTCTATTTGTTTTCATTAAACTAGATTTCCTGGGATTTCCCTGGTGGTGCAGTGGTTAAGAATCCGCCTGCCAATGAAGGGGACATGGGTTTTCGATCCCTGGTCTGGGAAGATCCCACATGCCGCGGAGCAATTAAGCCCGTGTGCCACAACTACTGAGCCTGCACTCTAGAGCCCGCGAGCCAAAACTACTGAGCCCATGCCCCAACTACTGAAGCCCGCGTGCCTAGAGCCCGTGCTCCACAACAAGAGAAGCCACCACAATGAGAAGCCCACGCACCACAACAAAGAGTAGCCCCTGCTCGCTGCAATTAGAGAAAAGCCCGTGTGCAGCAACAAAGACCCAATGCAGCCAAAAATAAAGCCAAAAATAAATTTTTAAAAATAAATAAATAAAAATAAATAAACTAGATTTCCTGAATGTTTCAAATGGAAGCCAGGAGGTAAAGGTACAAGGGAAAGCTGCTTCACATTCAGTGTACGAATACTAAGACTATAATCAAATTTGCACAGATCAAATTCTAATCCTACTGAATTTCTTCTGGGATCAGCATCAGCATCTCCCAGGTCTTCCTGAAGACATCCTGAGCTTCAGATCCCTTTTTAATATTTTTCCAAGAAAAAAATGTATAGGTTTAGTGATGTCCTTTAAATGTTAGCTTTACAGCTAACATGTTTTTATGTCTTGACTTATTCTTAACAGGGAAAACAAAGCCATTGGTATTTGTATAAATGAAAATTTTCATAGCTGGCAACCAACTGGTTGATACATAAAAAACACATTTAAGATAATACTCAATTGCATTCAGTAATCTTATAAGTAGGTACATAAAGAACAATGATTTACTTTGGATAGTATAGAAGCAATAGTCCTGGAATATTTTTTTTAACCTTTTATTTTGAGATAATCATAGATTCTCATTCAGTTGTAAGAAATAATACAGAGAGATCTTCTGTACCCTTTACCTAGTTTCTCCCCATGATAATATCATGCCTAAGTATAGTAAGATATCACACCCAGGATTATGACATTGATGATCTATCAACCTTACTTACTCAGATTTCAACAGTTTTACATCATGCACTTATTTGTGTAGAGATCTGTTTTTAATAGCTACAATTTACTGGGCATGTCTATGATCCAGTTCTTCCTTACAAAAACCAATTTACAGATGGGGAAAGTGAGACAAAGAGGAAATAATGAAGATTTGAACCTCTACCATTTAACTCTGAAGGCAGAGCTCTTTATACTACACTATAAATGTGAGAAGTCATATGTGTTTGGTTCATTTCAAAAATTTTGTATATAGCTATTCCACAAAAGATTCAAAAGAAATATTGACACTAACAGTAAGTAAAACAAAGGAGAATATCAAACACATGAATAAAAAGCAGAGGCAAACTGGGTTAATATGATTCAATTTAGCTCTGAGCTTCTTGGTAGGCAGAGTAAAAAGGTAAGGAGGATGAGATATGAAATCCTGGTTGTCAAAGAAATCATTGATTCCTCAAGATACAGAAATTTTAAAATGTATATATGTATATGCATATGCCTATGTTTGCTTCATCTCATTTTTAAAATTCAGTCAGAGTTCATATATAACCAAAATAAAACTCTGCCAAGGCATACTTAATACGTCAGTAAAAACAGTTTTTAAACAGTATACTCCACTAAGCTTTAAAACTGTGGTAGTTTCCAAAGACGGCTATAATCAATGTTCTCCCTGTATGCTCATTCCATTCCTTTTCCCCTTGAATATGGGCTGGACTGACCTATCAACTCCCTCTGGCCAAAAGAATGCACAAATGTAACAGTGTTCTAATTCCATATGTAGTACTTAAGAAGTCAGGCAGGTTCCACTTTGGAGCTTTCTGGGGAAGTTAGTTGCCTTGAAGTAAAGAAGCTCAGGCTAGACTACCAAATGATAACACACTTTGTGGAGAGATTGAGGTTGGTCTGACACATCAGATATGTGAAAAAATCCTTCTTTGACCATCCTTCCTGGCCAGCACAGCCACAAGCTGAATACAACCCAGCGAATGAACCAGCCTAAACCAAATGGAGCAGAAAAACCACCCAGCTGAGCCATGCTCTGATTCCTGACTTACAGCACCTTGAGAAATAATGAATCGTTGGTTTAAGCCACAAAGTTCTAGGTTATTTTGTTAAAAGCAATCAATAACTGAAATAGTAACCAAAACTGATAGTCTGAAAATTCATTCTGTATGCTTGCAAGTTGAGATGCACACATCTAGAGACTGTACACGATACCAACCTGGAGCCCTCAGGAGCCACTGGGCACTTTCCCCACCTTCTCCCCGCAGCTCACTCCAACAATAAAATAAGGTCTTCAGCATCTTTCTGAAAAGAGCTTGTACACAAGTCTAGCGTCCAAAGATTTTGTGGCTGCCACCCAAGGAACAGGCACCCAAATCACCTATCTCTGATAGCCAGTAGGACCTACATTCATAAGTCCACAGGAGTATAGCAAAAATAAAGCAGTTTTTAAACAGGCACAGAAACACCACCCCATCGTTGTAAACTTGGGCTCAATGTAGATACAGCAGGCAAAAATGCCCATCTCCCAGTTTCTCCCTAGAAAGGATTTAATTGCATACTTTCCCAGTCGCTGTCTGAGGGCTTCGCTTCTAATCAACCTTTATCTAAGTGCTCACTGCAATCCTTCCCTTTGGGACACTGATGGGTCTTGGCATACTCTCAAGCATCAGGAGTCACTGAGAACAAAGATAAAAGGCTTAGACAACCACAAAGGTTTGAGAGGCAACCAGGAGGTTGGGGCAGGCTGACTGATGAGGTTCATTTCCTACATGAGACAGGTCTGTCAAGACTGGGAAAGGTGGTTGTTTTATCCAATGCACAGAAATCAACACAAACAGCCAAGTAAAATGAAGAAAGAGAGGAATATGTTCCAAACAAAAGAAGAAGATAAATCTCTAAAAGCTAATCTTAATGAAACAGAGATAAGTGATTTATGCAATAGAGAGTTCAAAATAATAGTCATAAGATTCTACCTGTGGTCAAGAGAGCAATGCATGAACAAACTGAAAATTTCTACAAAGATACAGAAAATATAAGGAAGTACCAAAAAGAAATCGTAGAACTGAAGAATACAATAACTGAATTGAAATATTCAATATAGGGGGCCAATAGCAGACAAGATCAAACAGCAAAAAGGATCTATGAACTTGAATACAGGAAAGTAGAATTCATCCAAACAGAGGAGCAAAAAGAAAAAAGAATGCAGATAGCTTAAGGGACTTATGAGATACATCAAGTAGATCAATATACATACTATAAGGTTATAGGAGTCTGAGAAGCAGAAGAAAGAGGGACAGAAAGCTTATTCAAAGAAATAATGGCTGAAAACTTCCCTAAGCTGAGGAGAGAAACAGACATCTAGGTCCAGGAAGCCATAAGAATTCCAAGAAAGATGACTCAAAAGAGATCCACACCATGCATATATGGTCAATTAACTTTTAACAAAGGAGCCAAGAATATACAATGGGGAAAGGAATAGTCTCTCCAATAAAAGTTGTTTGGAAAACTGGATATTCATATGCAAAACAATGAAAATGGGTCCCAACCTTACATCATACAAAAGAAATTAACTGAAAATGGATTAAAGACTTAAACATAAGAGTCAAAACTTTTAAAAAATCCTACAAGGAAACATGGGGAGTAAGCTCTTTGACATTGGTATTGGCAATAATTTTTTGGATTTGACACCAAAAGTAAAGGCAACAAAAGCAAAAGTAAAGAAGTGGAACCACACTACACTTAAGAGCTTCTGCACAACAAAGGAAACCATCAACAAAATGAAAAGGCAACTTACTGAACTGGAGAAAATATTTGCAAATCATATATCTGATAAGGGGTTAATATCCAAAATACAAAAGGAACTCATACAACTCAATAGCAAAAAAACCAAATAACCCAATTTAAAAATGGATAAAGGACCTGAATAGATATCTTCTAAGGAATATATACAAATGACCAACAGGTACATGAAAATGTACTCAACAACACTGATCATCAGGGAAATGCAAATCAAAACCACAGTGAGATGTCACCTCCTACCTGTTAGGATGTATATAATCAAAAAGACAGTTGAAAATAATAAATCCAGGCAAGGATGTGGCGAAAAGAAAACCCTTGTACACTATTGATGGGAATGTAAAGTGGTACAACCATCAAGAAAAATAATGTGGAGGTTTCCCAAGAAATTAAAAATAGAACTACCATATAACCCAGCAATTCCACTTCCAAGTATATATTCAAGAAAAACAAAATCACTATCTTGAAAAGATATCTGCAGTCTCATGTTCATTGCAGCATCTAAAAAAATTCAAATTCATAGAAACAGAGAATAGGACAGTGAATGCCAGGGGCTGGTGGGGGGCGGGGGGGGGGGGCGGGATGGGTGGAAGAAATAGGGAGACGCTGGTAAAAGCATACAAAGTTTCAGTTATAAAATGAATAGGTCTGAGGATCCAATGTATAACATTCAATGTGACTATAGGTGATAATGCTGTATTGTATAATTAAAACTAGCTAACTAGCTCAGAGGACAGAACTTAAGTATTCTCATCAAAAAAAGAAAAAAATAGATAAACATGTGAGGTGTGATGGATGTGTTAATTCTTGATGGTAAGAATCTTTTCACAACATATACATAGAGCTAATCATCACACTGTATGCTTTACATTTACTACAATTTTATTTGTTAATTATACCTCAATAAAGCTGGAAAAATTTTTTTAAAACTTGTTGATACAATAATTAAACATTTTCCGGGACTTCCCCAGTGGCACAGTGGTTAAGAATCCGCCTGCCAATGCAGGGGACACAGGTTCGATTCCTCGTCCGGGAAGATCCCACATGCCATGGAGCAACTAAGCCTGTGCGCCACAACTACTGAGCCTGTGCTCTAGAGCCCACATGCCACAACTACTGAAGCCCGCGCGCCTAGAGCCTGTGCTCCGCAACAAGAGAAGCCACCACGATGAGAAGCCCGCGCACCGCAACGAAGAGTAGCCCCCGCTCCCCGCAACTAGAGTGCCCGTGTGCAGCAACAAAGACCCAATGCAGCCATAAATAAATAAATAAATGATGAATGAGTGAATGAATGTTAAAAAAATAAACAAAAAATATATATATATATAATTAAACATTTTCCAAACAAGTAGTCCTTCTTACATGACTAGAATGTGTTCAGTGCCTAGAAACAGATTTTCCAAATGAATTCATCAATAAACATAAAACAAAATGAATTGCTCTAGTTTTCCCAGAGACCCTGTCTAGGCCAGACTACCCTAGGACAGATGGTTAAGTTAGTGTGGGTCCAATTCAGGACAACATAACGTGGAGTTACACCTTAGGTGATGTTCCCTCAGGCAACTTGGAGCTTTCCAGGGTCAATGAAGCCCTGCCAAAACCTAAAATCAATAGGGCCATTTAAATGATGACATCCCCAGTGGGTAAAGATATTTGATTCTACACATCAGTGGCATGAGCTACTGTCCTGCGCATTCATCGATAGATCCAACATCCCATTAAAGCTCTTTAATTTCTGCTTAGTGGTATTAGGATTTAATTG
The DNA here is from genome assembly GCF_965194805.1 of Balaenoptera borealis. Lineage (NCBI taxonomy): Eukaryota > Metazoa > Chordata > Mammalia > Artiodactyla > Balaenopteridae > Balaenoptera > Balaenoptera borealis. Next base: position 32,745,884 of record NC_138869.1, on the reverse strand, counting down.
ATGGCAAAGACACTGCCTGCCACTAAACAATGATGTTGTGGCAGTCCGTAGAAAATGTCTTACACAAAGGCCTTCCCAGATATGCCAGGCAATTCTACTGGCTGCATTTACTGGCTTGGAAGGCTACTTCAACTCTACAGTAGGTCTTTCTTGTTCTGCCTGACCATCATCCATACCCCATCTTCTTTTACCAGAAATCCAATTTTTCTCTGAGAAACTACTCCACCCCTATTGTTAGTGTATGTTGTTTAGGAGGGATTGAATCTACTTACAGCTTCAAGAATAGGCTCCTAGATCTGGTCAATCACCTTGGGACAGTGCCAATAAGACTGAAACTTTGAACTTTCACTAGAACTACTAGAAATACAAAACTTTATCGTTTCCTACTGAAATTACTGAACTGGTAGGATGGAATGGGTATATATTCCTGGGAGCCCTCCTGCCATTAGGTGAGACACTGCCTTAGAGAAAACAATGGATAGATCATTTGATCTCCTAGATCCAGCAGTTCTAGATGTCACGTGTCAGTGTTTTTTCAGTAGATAAGCCAATAAAATACCTTTCCCATTTTTAGTTGTATTTCTTATCTCTTGAAATCATTCTCAGAAACTGCAAAAAACGGGTTATTGCACAAACTATGGGTTAATGAAATGTCACTTATTTCCTGGGACTGTACAATTTATCACACTCCTTTTCTGAGCCTCATATCCAAGTACCAAGGCATTTAGACAACAGCACTTCTACAAATGATATCTTACTTGATCTTCATAAGTTGGCCAAACAGAAAACTGAGATATTCATGGGATGTATGGCTCAAAAATCATCCATCAGGTCAAGACCGGAACCCAACTCTTCACTAAATGCAAGCTTCTTCAGCGTGCATCGATGGACCTTACAGATCATTTGATTGTATGGCTCCCCAACATCAGTCCATGGACTGGGGGGGTGTAGTCACATCATCAACAGTCCACAGAGTAATGAGAAAAACACATACTTTCTAATAGGTTTTAATGGAGCTATTTCATTTCACTTTTACACTTTGAGATGTCATCCTTTCAGGTTTTCTGGGGCTAACATGTTCTCTTTTGTGAAATGATAACAATACATGTAAATACTCTTTTTGGTGAAATATAAAACAGGCAGCCCCCCCACCCTCCCCCACCACCAGGCACGTAAGTCATCCAAGTTTTCTCCCAATGCTCTCAGCTTTAGTAGTGACAGACACACTTGCTTTCTTCCTTATAATTCTCCCCCTCTTTCTCAGGCCACCTCAACAGAGTGCTCTCCACTCTCCACTGGGTAATTCCTTTGTTTTTTATAATATAGATTAGAGTGGCCTTTTTTTTCTGGCTTCCCCAAATCTGCATCTCCTATTGCTCAGCACCTTTTTAGGCCAGATGCAAGAAGAAGCTGTCTTTCCTCTTGAGAACATGGGAAAGGGGGAAATTATAAATACTATAGGGGTTCAGAATGAGCCTCCCCAAAATGTGCCAATTTTGATTAAGGATTATTGTGAGCTAAAGTCAGTCGAGATCCTGCGGGTTCAAGAGAAACTACTGTCCCCCCCTTAACTACCTAGAAGAATTTAAGTTGGAGATTTTCCCCAAAAAAGAGTTATTACCAAGGATAAATTTTATCTAAGTGGTCCCATCTATATGGCAGGGTAAACCTCTAGTTACCAAACATCTGCTTTTCTTCTTTTTATTTTTATTTTTCCAGTCTCTTTCTCCATCTCTTTCCTCACCTCAGTCGTTCCCCTCCCCCACAGCCCTTGTTCTCTCTGCTCCACCTGTGTTGGGAGTCCCCAGGACCACCCTTGGTTGTGATGATTTGCTAGAGGGACTCACAGAAAAGCTGGTATCCTCTCCATTATGGTTTATTGCAGTGAAAGGATACAAATTACTGTCAGCAAAGGAGAAAGGCACATGGGGCAGAGTCCAGGAGAAACCAGGTGGGAGCTTCCAGTTACGCTCTCTGAGTGGAGTAGCATGGACGGTGCTTAATTCTCCCAGCACCTGCTTTTCTTCTTATTGTCCTGTGAATGACCCTCCTCCTGTCCTTGGAAGCCCCAGTCCCCTATTCCATTCCTTAGCTCAGGACAGTGTATTTACCTCATTTTACCTTTCTGCTTTTGAACCTCTCGTGTATATGGGATATCTGACGCTTACTTGTATGTGGGACTCTCATACGTAAGCAATTAAATTTGATTTCCTCCAGTTAGTTTGCTTCATGTCAATTTAATTCTTAGATCAGCCAGAAGAACCTAGAAGAATAAACTTTTCTACATCCACAACAATACTTACAAATAAACGCTTGTTAGTCTCAAACAAGCAAATTTATAAATATTAATACCAACATTACCTAAAGCAACAAAGCATCAAAAAGTTGAAACCAAGCAAGACCCTGTGGGACCCTTCCAGGTACCAAAGTCTTTCCATGTCCCTGTTTCTCATTTGTAAGGAAAAGACTTCAGCCTCCTAGACCTTCCCTGAGTTCCAAAGGGCAGATTCAAACAGTTACTAATTAAGGAAGGGAGGGAATTCGGAAATAAAGGAGGAGCAGTCAAGAAACAATAGTGCAGAGATAAAGCAGGGTTCTGGTTCCTTCTCAAGGGATATACATAACAATGTATCTCTGAGTTCTTCTGTGGGAACCAAGGCCCCCATCCACTTGGAGGATGATAACTTCAGGCTGAGGACAAGATTCCTGGAGCACCACACAGTTACCTCACCACCAACGAATCAGAAGAAAGTCACACACCCTGCAGCCCTCACCACAAATTTTACCTTTAAAAACTCTTCCCCGAAAACCATAGGGGAGTTCAGTGGGTTTCTTTTTTTTTGAGCACAAGCCAGCTGTTCTCCTCGCTTGGCCCTGCAATAAACCTTTCTCTGCTTCAAACTCAGACTTTTTGGTTTGTTTGGCCACACTGTGTGCAGGGCACAAGAAATTGCAGACAGCAACATTAAGTGCCCCCATGATAACGGAATGACTGAAGAAATTCTCCTATGTGGAAGGATAACATAGTCATTAAAATTATGGTTATGAAGACTTTGTAATAATATGGGGAAATGCTTATAATTAGATATAATAAAAAGATACGTAATTATGAAAATACAATTGTGTTAAAATATCCAGGCATAGATAAACTATAACATTGTCCACAAAGATTTAATTGCACAGTGGGTTATGGGTAATATCTATTTTTGTTTTTAGAGAAGTCTCTGTCATCCAGATTTTCCACAATGGGAACATATTATTTTTAAATGTAGAAAAAATACATTCATTAAATTTAGCTCCATTTATGTATGCGGCCAGTATTTACTGAGTACTCATTATGTGGAGGCCAAAGGTCTTCCTTTGCGAGACAAGATTTGTCAGAGATTTAGGTAATACTGGCATTATTTTTTTCTTGCCAGCAAGAATAACTTGTACTAAGCCAGGCAGCCACCTCTCTCAAAGCCATCCTTAATGTCTGATGGCCACCACTGCACCTGAATAACTCCAGGGCTGACGCTCCCCTGTTTGGCCCAAGGGCATGTCCATCTAAGGAGCCATATTGGGCAGGTACCTTCCAACTAAAGTGAGGTCAAGGATCCCATCCACAATCACTAGACTAGCACAAACCAAGAAAGAGAAATCAAAGAGCTTCATAGGAGTTAGCACAAGAAATCAAATTCAGGTAGAAATCCCAGCAGGGTAGTATACAATTTATATTTCCCTAGCAAGGCCCATTCTAGAATAACGGAAAAGCTTCACTGTTTTCAGAATGTCAAAATCGAATTCTCCTGAATGCTGGGCTGCCCTGAAATCAACACTTAGGTTCTGACAACTTCCCAGTTCACCCTCAACAACCGCATCAAACCTCCAATATGCTTTTTTGGAAGTTGATTTTTGTTTGATTTGATTTATCTGCCATCTGAAACTCAAGATGACAAAGGATGAAATCTCTTCTTAATCCGTGTGTAATTAACCACATCAAAGAAGGCTACAGTTAGATACAATGAAACATTAATATACATTAGTTCCAAATGGTTATATTTCAGATAGATATTAGCAGGTACTTTCTCCCCTGTGCCAAAACTGCACACACTGCTTATTTCAGCAGAGACCCCATCCTTTCCAAAGCAAAGGTACTCAATGCTGCCTCAGGGACACAATTGTGGTATCTACAGAAGGGAAGGAGCATATAAATTCTGTCACTTGTTGACCAACAGGACCCAATTTCACAAGAATGGGTAAAATAATTTTGTTAGTCAAGAGATAATGTGGGATGCACAGATACCTCTGAGAGCCATTTGGGTGAGAGAGTTAAAGTGAATGTAATGAGCACTTTCTGAGGTAACTTGAATTGGAGATGAAATGCATTCACTGCATCTGGAAAGTTAGGATCCCTAATAACACAAAGCTCTGTGGCCTGGCAAAAATTTCAAAGACTAATAAAGGCTTTGGGGATTTTAGTATTTTTTTAAACTTTTTATTTTGAAAAAAAAAATTCAAAACTATAGAAAACTTGCAATAATCATACCATTAACTTCCATATACCATTCACTAGATTCATCAATTGTTACGATTTTGCAATATTTATTTTATCTCTTCCTCCCTATATACTATACTCCCTCTCCCTCAAATGAAAAGGGGAAAAAAAAAAAAAAAAAGATTTTTCCTAAACCATTTGAGTATAAGTGCTGGATGGATACCAGAATATGGTCCTAGAATACCACTCCAAAATAGTATATTCAACACCCAGTTTGACAGAAGGATTATTTTGAGCTGAAGGCAATTGAGAACATGCAGACTCTTTACCTCCTTCTGTCTAAAAATTTATAAAGAAAATTTGCATTTGTAAAGATGTCTTCCTACCAGGAAGAGAACAACTCTTGGAGACAACTTTATCACCTGGAGAGACTCTTATCTTATCTGCATAACAAGATAACTTTCATTTACCATACATTTCCTTCCCCACCTTACCATAACCTGCCCCCAGTCCCTTGCCCAGAAGTCCCAACCCCATTTTTCTTTGTTTAGACTAGAATGATATATAAGCCTCAATCATCTGGCCACCTCCTGGAGCCACATTTTTTCTTTGTGAACTCCAGTGCCACTGCATGCATATGTAAGGGAGAAAAGTTTGCCACCTCAAAATATGCCTCTTTGGCACAAGGATTATTTTAACCTGCTTATCTTTATAGCAGACACAGGAGAAGCTCTGAAAACCAAGCAGGAGTTACTGTAAGACAAATTTACATTTGTTATACAAGAGAAATCTCTATTTGTAAAGGGTCTCCCTTGCTGTACCAGGCCAATTCTTATCAATGGAGAGGGCAATGACTTAAATCTGCATAACATCCTTACCCTTGTTTACTGTGCTTTTCCTGGTAATCTTCCATAACTGACTCTCCCCACCCTCAATATCCTCTTTGTCTGCAGCGGAAGATGGTATTTAAGTTGAGGGCTTCTACCATTTTGGTTTGTTACTCAGTTCTCCTGACTCTCTCCCATGTATACGTTATTAAATTTTTGTTTTATTTTCTCCAGTTAATCTGCCTCAGGTCTACTTAATTCTTAGACCACTCAGATGAACTAAGAAGGGAAGAGGACAACTTCCTCCTCCCTGACACATACATAAGTAATTAAAACTATTTTTTCTTTTGTTAATCTGTCTTGTCAGTTTGACTCGTGGGCCCCAGCCACTGAACCTAGAAGGGTAGAGGGAAATAAGCTTTTCGTCTCCTGCAGTGAGATTTCAAAATCTTTTAAGAATTAGGATAGTCACATAACCATAGTACAATGATCAAATTCAGGGAACACTGATAAAATACTATCTTACATATAGTCCATATTTACATTTCTCAATCCCAAGAATATCCTGTATGGCCATTTTCCCCCAAGCCAGAGTCACAATGCTTTTAGTTGCAATGTCTCTTTAGTCTTCTTGAATCTAGAGTAGTTCCTCGGTCTTTCTTTGCCTATAATGTCATTAACATTTTTGAAGAGGACAGATCTGTGGCTAAGATATTTATGCTAGTCTGATTGTTTCCTCAGGGTTAGATTCACATTACATATTTTAAAAGGCATACTACTTAAGTGATTTTATGTCTTTTTTATTGCATTATATCAGGAGGCACCTGATGGAAGTTGTTCCCATTGTTGGTGATGTTAACTTTGATCCTTTGGATAAGGTGATATCTGCCAGATTACTCCTTGCATGTGTGTGTGTGTGTGTGTCTGTGTCTTTGTCTATGTGTCTGTGCCTGTTGTGTGTATTGATGGGATTTAGTTCATGCTAACCCAAAATATGGCACCTTGGTATACTGCATATTTTAAAGTGAAGGAGTTTGAGAAAATGGCAGTAGGAAAGTCTCAAAGCTGCCCCTGGCATTCTCCCCTGAAACAGAGCATAACACCCTCATGTGAGAGGTGTCCTCCTTCTGGAGGAAAGGATCATTCCTATCTCTGAAGACAAAGGGACACTGAGAAGAATCCTTACAAACAGGCCTTGCTAAGTTGCTCCCAGTTAACTACACTTACCTCATATTCTCTGACCTATCATATTTCTACATGACTGCCCACTCGTCATCAAAGCTAGAATAAAAATACGCAGGTCTGTTTCTTTGGGTCTTCATTTCCTTATGAAGGCTTCCACATCGTGTAAAACTTACATTAAATAAATTTGTATGCTTTTCTCCTGTTAATCTGTCTTTATCAGTTTAATTTTCAGACCCAGCCAGGGACTCCAAGAGGGTCGAGGAAAACTTTTTCTTCCCCTACAGTATAAATGCGTATAATAAATAATGTGTGGCGAGATTTTTTGAAACTATGCAAATATCCTGTTCCCAAAAAGTTTCTGCTCAATGATTTTAGCATTTACTGATAATTCTAGTCTGAATTAATTATTACTAGAGAAGCTGTAAAATAGTGATTTTCTAATTCCATCATTTCTTCCACATTTATTAGTTGGTATTCTATATAAGAAGAGCTTGCCTTCCTCCTTTCTTTATTTATTTATTTGTGGCTTAAGTATACCTTATTAATTTGACCTTTAAGTATCCTGTTTGAAGCTGGCTTCTGTGTCATTCAGACATGTCCTCATCCATTTTTTCCCTAGCAGTTTCTTATTTGCTGGCACAACAAAATGTTCCAGGTTTTCCTTTACTTTCCCGCTTGGGACCTGGAATGAGAATTTCTCCAAGTTCCTTTTCATGGGAAATGGTATTTAGAAACAAAGAGCTAGGAACTAGGTGTGCTCGTTGGTGCTGGGCTTGTCACTGCTTGGAGACCCTTTCAGAAGACAGAACTATGAATTATAAATATATATTTATATTTATATGTATGTTTAATCATACATATATATGTATGTTTAATCTATATGTGTGTTTAATCTATATGTATGTTTAATCATGTGTTCATATTGACACTTCTAATCTCAGTCCAATAGTACACTGTTCTACCTTCCCTTCCCTCACTCCATATTTATTTGTATTACTATTCTTCCACGGTGATATTCAGGCTAACCCCCCCAAAATATATATACTCAGTCCTACAACACATAAAAATAATTTCAGAATGTTCCATCACTGCCACTATCAACAGCAATTGTTAATGTAAAAAGTTCAAGATTTCTTTCTAGTTATCTTTAAACTGAACCAAAAGTACAGTCAAGATACTGTGTTCAAAATAACTTGAATTATTATTTCTTTCCCTTATGTGTGATCATATCATTCACTTGATATATAGTTAGATTCATTTACCTCTGTTTTTATTCCATTTTTATTCCCAATCTTGTAGTTTAATTTTATTTTATGAAAACATTAACATGATTTCAAAGTCAAAACTATAAAGAAAGGTATCTTCAGGGTGGTATCACTCCCTTCCCTAACTCTTCTAATCCCATTCCCACACTACAGATTACCAATTTCATTTTTTCCACTTTATCCTTTCTATGTTTCCTTTTGCAAAAATAATCAGATAGATAGACAGATAGACATTCTTATTTCTCCTTCTTTCCTACATAAAATGTAGCATGCTATCTATATCCTTCCATACTTTGCTTTTTGCATTAACAATATCTCTGAGAAGCACTCCATGTTAATTCATAAGGATCCTTCTGATTCTATTTTACAGCACACCACTGTGTGAGTTATACCATGACTCATTCAAATAATCTATACACAGGCATTTAGGATGTTTTCAATATTTCATAAGTACAGATGATACTGCATAGCTCTTCTTATGAGTGAAGTTAAACATACTTTCATATGCTGAAAGACCATTTTTATATCAATTTTTGTGAACTGTCTAGGTCTTTTACCACTTTTCTATTGGTTTTCTGGGGTTTTTTTCTCCTCAATTTGTACTTTGTAATAACTCCTCAAATCACATATGAAGAATGTTAGCTCTTTATCATAACATATCTTGCAAATGTTTTCTCCCAGCTTATCACTTGTGGTTTGACTTTATGTTTTTTGCCATGCAAAAGGATTTTTTTTTTAGTTTTTAATTACACAGAGTCAAGTTTTATTGTATCTGAATTTTGAATTACAGAAAGCCTCTCCTTGTGCTCACTTTATAAAGGAATTCCCTTTATTGAATACATTTAAGTGTCCCTCACTATGGTATAAAAGGGTGAAACTGAGCAGGACCCTGCGGGGCACCTGGGCACGGAAGCCTTTCTGTCCCGGTTTCTTGACTCCAGCTTCCATGACCTTCCCTGAGTTCCAAAGGGCAGATCTGAACAGTTGCTAATCTGGGAAGGGAAGGGATACAAAGACAAGGGAGGGGCAGCCAGGAAACAATAGTGCAGCCTTGGGGCAGGGTCCTGGTTCCACCTCAAGGGATACACATAACAATGTCTTTAAGCTCTTTAAGATGTCAGCATTCTTCATACCAGAGAAAGACCACCTGAGGCTACATTAAAGGAATCAGAGAAGTTTATCAAGATTAGCTGAGACCAGATTAGAGGAGTGGAGGCCCTGCACACACCCTAATCTCATCAGCAACCCCACCCTTGAACCACTGCTATAAAACTCCTCATCCCAATCCTCCCTGGTTGGGACACATAGTTTTTCCGGGCAGGAGCCCACTGTGTCCCCCTTTGCCTGGCAAAGCAATAAAACTATTCTTTTCTACTTCACCCAAAACTCTGTCTCCGAGATTTGATTCGGCACCGATGCACAGAGGCTGAGCTTTTGGCATCAAGGGCATGCTATAGGAATAAAATACTATTTGCCTATTGACCTCAGGGAAAATTCAAAGATGCATAAACTTTGTTTCTGCAGGCCTTTTATCTCCTAATGGTGTAGCTTTCATTTTCCCTAACCCCAGGTTTCCTCAGCAGGCCAGCTTCACTAGAGAGCTGCAAACTAAACCTGAATTACTAAAGAAGATACTACTCACTCATCATAACCACAGGAATCTTTCTCTAGAGCAAATAATAATTTGTAGTGCAAATCTGTTTTATAATCACCTACTTTTATAAAGCAATGATCACCTGTATTATATTTTATTATCTTTCATTGATGGTGCATTTTCTCTTATTATTTTTATCATCAAGTAATCCATGTTTATTACAGAAAAAAAACTATAGTTAAGTTAAAAGAAAAATTTTGGAACAGTTAACATTTTAGGACATATTACTGTATCAATATATACCTATTTTAAAACTCTATTCAATAAGACTATATTTACTATACTTCCTATTTTGTAATTTATTTTTATTTTTACTTAATATAAAAATCTTTCCATGTTTAGTCATCAACAATAGCATTTTTCGGGACTTGCCTGGTGGTCCAGTGGTTAAGAATCGCCTTCCAGTGCAGGAGACATGGTTTCAATCCCTGGTCGGGGAACTAACATCCCACATGCCACAGGGCAACTAAGCCCGCACACTGCAACAAAGAGCCTGTGCTGCAACGAAAGAGCCTGCGTGCCACAACTAAGACCCAATAAAGCCAAAAATAAATAAATAAATAAATTTTTAAAAATAAAAATTATATTAAAATTTTTAAAAATAGCATTTTTAAAGGCTACATGGTATTCCACTGTATAAAGTGTAGGGGAGAGAAGGGGAGCAAAATTCACCACCCCAAAATGTTTCTCTGGCATGAGGATTATTTCAAGCTGAAAACAATCAAGTCCCAAAAGATTTAGGAAGAAACTATGACCTTCCCCCTAACCGCTAAAAGAATGTAAATAGAGGACCTATTCCCAGAATAGAGCTATCTCCAGAGATATCCGCAAAGAATGCAGGCTAGGCATGGGGGGGGGTAGGGTCTAGAGATCAGTCCACTCTGTGTCCCATTGTCACTGCCTGGCCAGCAAACATTTACTTACCAACCTTTTGCTTTTCCAAATCCATGTCAATGGCCTTCCTTCCCTTTGAAGTCCCAAACCACTACCCTCAACATCCTCTTTTGTCTTCAGCTGAAGATGCTACTTAAGGTGAGGGTTTCAGTCATCCTAATGAATTACTCAATTTTCCTGGGTCTCTCCCATGTAAACATGTTATTAAACTTTTCTTTGACTTTCTCCTCTTAATCTTTCTCACTTCGATTTAATTCTTAGAACAGCCTGAAGGACCTAGAAGGGTAGAGGAAAATTTCTTCCTCTCCAACAAAAGACAGAAAATATTTAACCATGTATTTTGCACTTAGGATGTTTGGTTTTTCTTCTTAGTATCATGAACACCTCTACAACAAAATTACTTAAAGACACATGCCTTTGTGAATTTGTCAAGATATTTCTTTAAGATAAATATATAGACACAGAATTGTTGGATCAAACAGTATACAAGATTTTTTTATATACACAGCTGAGTTGCCACCAGCAGTATTTGAAAATAACTGTTTCCTTCACTCACACCTCACCCACTTAGTGTAAGCATTCTCCCTAATGCTTTTTTATCTCAATTTCTTAACACAAGACTGAACAGCAATGTAAAGCTCCACGAAAGTACAAGACGAGCAAATTCAGAACAAAATATTACTGATGCGTGTCTAAAACATTGTAAAACTCCTCCGAGTCTCTGAACAATCTATTGAAACATCTGAGAAACCACTTCATTCAAAGATGAAGATTTTTTTTTTTTTTTACTCTGCCTATACAGCTTGGTCTTTAAGACTTTAAAATCCGGTGCAACTTCCTAACAGCCCTTTCCATTTAGTAGGAGCTCAATCTTAGTTCTGATTATAAATAAACAGGAAGGTTTCTAGCCAAGAAGCATAGACCCAAGGAAGTTGTGAGAAGAAACTTACATGAAAGCTTCTCCCATTAGAGCTGAACTAATTAAAATTCCATGATAATTCTCCCTCATCAGTTACTGGCTAAACACATTTGCCTTAGAAATTTTTACTTCAGGTTCTAGTCTAATGACCCACATTTCCAAATTACACTTTTAATTGAAAAGCAACAACATGGAATTTTTTTTTTCACAACCATTTGTGCTTTCCCAAGAACATGTGACTGCTACTGATAAATCTACTACTTTGCACACCCCAATCTTTATGTCTAGGGTTCGAAAAACAGGAAAATAATGCTGTTCCATAAAAACAGTATGTGATCAGAAACACCTGCTTTAAAATTCAATGTTTGGTATGTGATGCTTCTTAACAAGTGTTTATTAAACTGCATAATTTCAAAGCCTGAAGTGGTATACTGCAATGTTTTCCTGGGAGTTGATCACATTTACATATCCTTTTACACTTCCTGTGAAATTAATATTGCCTTTTGTATCTTGAACTTAGCTAATATAACTTGACATTTTTACTTTTCATTGCTATGAGTAATATAGAGTGGACCCCCAAAGGGACCCCTGCAATGCCTACATAAGCTTTATTCTCTCGCTGTTACATTTTTTCATATGAATACATTAAATCAAGATTAATAAACCTTTGCAGAATTCAATGGTCTTGCAAAAAGGCAAGATTCATAATGCTAAAGGCTGCCCAGTGAATAAAGGAAAACTGCTCTTAAAACTGGAGCCAAGGGCTTCCCTGGTGGCGCAGTGGTTGAGAATCTGCCTGCCAATGCAGGGGACACGGGTTCGAGCCCTGGTCTGGGAAGATCCCACATGCCGCGGAGCAACTAGGCCTGTGAGCCACAACTACTGAGCCTGCACGTCTGGAGCCTGTGCTCCCAACACGAGAGGCCACGATCGTGAGAGGCCCGTGCACCGCGATGAAGAGTGGCCCCCACTTGCCGCAACTAGAGAAAGCCCTCGCAGAGAAACGAAGACCCAACACAGCCAAAAATAAATTAATTAATTAAAAAAACCAAAACAAAACTGGAGCCAAAGGCCAGGGTTCACAGAGCCCTTGTCACATCCAACAGCTTGCCAGAGACTCTTCACAAGAAAGAAACATTTCCACAATTGCTCAACGTCTAAGCAAGAGTGGCTTCATCACCAAGATACCATAACCCAGCTGGTGATAATTAGACCTCTTTCTCTCAAGGGTACATCTCTATCAAACATTAAAACCTGATCATGATTTCAGGATTCTTAAAATTCCACCTGAGGCACATGGTGATGGAAATGGGATGATAATCAAAGAAAGTGGATGGTAGAGGCTGAGTAAAGAGGAACATCAGGAGTAGCTAAGAAGCTCCACAAAGCAAATCAAAGGCAGAAAATGGAAATCTCTGGAAATACCACATACCACACTAGACAAAGGTCACTGGAGGCCCCAAAGGATCATCCCCCACTCATCTGCCCTGTAGTGGAGGAAAAATAATTTTCTCTCTACCCTTCTGAGTTCTTGGCTGAGACCCCTATAAAATGAGATTTAAAGGAGAAAAAAAAATTTAATTACATACATATGTACAGGAGTCCACAAAGATGAGACTCAAAAGGCAGCCAGAGGATTGAAGCCAATGCACCATCCTGAGCTAAGGAAAGGGAGAGGGGTCTGATGCTTCAAAAACAGGAAGGCAATTCACAGGAAGGTGAGAGGAAGAGATATTTCGAAAACAAAGGTCATCTTGCCAGGCAGGTAAGTCTCACTAGTGAAAAAGTTCTCTGGCAATAGCTATCTTGCATTCTAATGTAAATTTCCTTTAAAAATGTAGATTTCCCTTACAATGTAGTTTTTCCCTACAAAAATGTAGACCTACAAATGTAAAATTCCCTAACTTCTACTCTGTTTTCAGAGCTTCTCCTGTGTTGCAGTTTCTTAAATATAATCAGCTTAAAATAATCCTTATGTCAAAGAGGCATATTTTGGGGTTACCAATTCTGCTCCCCTTTACCACCCCCCCAGCAGCTGCTCTGTCTAGTTGACAATTTAGTCAAGGCCAGGAAACCTAAATGGCAATCTGAAGGAAAAGTTGGGGGCAACTTCAAGATACCTGACCACTGGGATAAATACCCCAAACCCTGTCAGAAAGCACTTTCTACCATGCCTTGTACAGCTCATTCATTCTTCTACTTGAAGTTCATCTCCAGTTTGGTCAAGAGGCAGAGTAATGGGATTCAGGGCCAGGATTAGGGTGAGGCAAGTGAGACAATCACCTCAAGTACAAAACTTAAGGAGAGCTAAAAAAAAAAAAAAAAAAACCCCTCAGTAATCAAGATGATATTTCAGATGAGATTGGGCACATTCAGGGTGGTATGGCCATAGACCAAGATGAAACCTCAATGCAATATTTTTAAAAATCAAAATTGATGTGAAAAAAATAATGGTGAACAAAATATCAAAATTTTAAATAAAGATTAATGCCATGCTAAATCACATGTGAGCCTGCATATGCACTCCTATTTATATGTTTTCATGTATTTTGTTAATTTTTTTGGAGGACAGTGAAGCCAGAATTTATTACAATTTCAATTTTGTAGCTTTAATGGGTACAAAGTATATAACATTTTCAACATTTATTTCTTTATCTTGTTTTCAATGGGGAGAATTGTCATCTTTGACATTTTCTCATTAGTAGTAATGATCTTAAATGATTTTAAATTAATTTACTTAGATCCATTAATTTAATTAACTTCATTTTTCTTTTGCCCCGGGCTCCAATATGGCTCAGCACAGCACTGGTCTTTATTTAAAATTTTTATATTTTGCTCATCATAGATTTTTTTGGCATTTATTTGATTTTAAAAATAATACTGACCTAAAATATCTTTTTTCTTGATCACTGAGTATTTTGACACTCTTAAATTGTGCATTGGTTGTTCTATCCAAGTCAAAGTTGAAGCTATAGACATTTCAGATATGTAACATAAATAACGAAATGACTCTAAATGTGGACAGGAGCACAAGATGTTGAGAGAAGCATCCTACAGAATAATATGTAAGTATGGGCTCATTTGTGCTTAATTTTTTTTTTAAATAATTCTAAGTCATAATATATCAAATATACATGGATGGTAATGTTACACAACTCAGGGTCGGCTGCTCGCAGCTTGAAAGCCAATACTCAAGAGACAAATGTTGATTGGAAAAGAAAGATTGCTATATTCAGGAGGCCAGCAATCTGGAGACAAGGTGGGCTCATGTCTGAAAACCAACTCCAAAGATTCTGCTCAACCATTAAAGTTTTTAAAGGGAGAAAGGGGAAGTTAATCACAGTTAATCATTTGAGGAGGTGGTCAGAGTCTTCATTATCTTTCACTGTGTGCAGACTTTCTTCTGATTGGTTGGTGGTGAGGTAACAGTGTGGTGCTCTGGGAATCTTGTGATCAGCCTGAAGTTACCACCTTCCACCAGGGCAGTGGCCTTAGTTCCAACAGAAGAACTCAAAGATATATTGTTATGGTTCCTTGAGGAGGAACCAGGACCCTGCCCCATGGCTGCACTATAGTTTCTTGACTGCTCCTCATTTGTTTCTGCGTTCCCTGCCTTTTCTGATTAGCAACTGTCTGAATCTGCCCTTTGGAACTCAGGGAGGGTCAAGGAGGCTAAATGAAGCCTATTTCCTATAAACAAGAAAGAGGGGACACGGAAAAGATGTGTACCTCAGAGGGCCCCACAGGGTCCTGGCTCCATTTCAGTAAAGGATAAAGAATTTAGTCATTGAGGCAAGAGGTTCTCAATCATGTTACTGCAAAATAATACATTAGGTGCTCAAGTAACATGTTACTATCAATAATAACTAAAGCATTATTCTTTGCTAATCTTGATATCTTTGAAATATCCCTACAACAATGTGATTCTCACTCACTTGTAGCTAGGTACATTTTTTTAATTTCAGAGAAAATGTACTGGGAATTATAAGCAACCACTGTAGATTCAAGGGAGTTCATGGGCATCTCAACAATATGTGTCACTGAGCACCATTTTGTATTGTTTTGAGGTTTTTTCAGTACGTGGTCAGTATCCCCTCTTTTCAATAATAGTAAACATTGTTTTGTTTGCTTTTTTAACTAGGCTTATGCAGGTATAATTTAAAAATAGTAAAATTTGCCCCTTTTAGTGTACATTTCTATGAATTTTGATGAACACATACAGTCATATAACTGTCAACTATAAATTGGCACTTGCCATCCACTTCTACAAGGATTAAATCATATGCTGCTGCAGCTGCTGACTTTCAACACCCCCTGAAAGGAGTTCAGGGTGGAGAGCAGAAATCAGGCATTCTGTGCTCTGGGAAAAACTGGCAGAACAGGTCTTCAGATAGTTAGATATTTTTAGGAGCCAATTTTATGAGCCCAATTCTTGTCTCTCCTCATATCTAGAAAAGCACTAAATTGCTTCATGGTGACGTCTGCTCATGACTAGCAGTAACCTTCATGAGACTAGCAGAAACCTTCTGCAAAAAACATGTGCTTGATTGCATGTACTCCCCTTTCACCAAAATCATATATATATTGACCTTCCCCCCTACCTCTTTGGAGCAGTTTCTCAGAGCTATCTGAAATGCTGTCTCCCAGGCTATAGTCCTCACTTTGCCCCAAATAAAACTTAAGTCACAACTCTCACGTTGTGCTTTTTTTTTTTAATTCAGCATAACCAACATTAAAATGAAGATATAGAACAAGCATTAAAAGCCCATTTTTAGATGAGACTTAGAGAACAAAAACCACTTTTTAAGTTAAAAAAGTAATTGGGAGAAGCAAAATAAAAACCCAGATTTGGGCCACCAAAGCCACTGAACACTTCTAAGTGAGATAAAAGGCATGAAGCAAACACTCTGTAGAGCACAATTCAGTTATAAAAAAAAAAAAATCATATAATTAATTTAGCAATTCTATTGCTTTACACATAACTGTGCATAATGTATCTAACTCATTAAGACACAAAGTCTAGTCATATAATATTATCACAAGGTAACAAAGTTGCACTATTTTCTAGACATCTGGATTACTAAACCAATTTTACACATTTAATTCAGCTATTTGGTGTCATAAACACATAGCAAAAATTCACAGGGAAAAAAATGATTGTACATCTGGCACGAAGATGGCTCCAAGAATTGGACTTACGATGAGTAAATCATGTTTTTCTATCCTACTTCCTCCAGAGTATAAATACTCCAAATATAACTGTTTCCAAAGTAACCACGATCAAGAAAGGAGACTGCACAAAGGAGACAAGATGAATAAGTTATATCCAGCCCTCTTTAAAGGCTGAGACTTCCCCTCAGGATAAGGAACCTGTAGTTTCTTATCCTTGACAAGTTGGCCTATAAACCAAAAAAGAGTGTCTCTTGTTTGTTCTTCCATTGCTAGTTTTCTAGCTTTGGTGCACATCAGATTCTCCAGAGAGAGAGCCTAATTTTTAAGCCACTCATCGTTCCTGTCTAGAACTTCTTTTACTCATTCATTCTTTTTTATTTTTCTTTTAATTTTTATTTATTTATATTTATTTTTGACTGTGTTGGGTCTTCGTTTCTGTGCGAGGGCTTTCTCTAGTTGCAGCAAGCGGGGGCCACTCTTCATCGCGGTGTGCGGGCCTCTCACTGTCGCAGCCTCTCTTGTTGCGGAGCACAAGCTCCAGACGCGCAGGCTCAGTATACTCATTCATTCTATTAGTTACTCTATGATGACTTCTATTTGCTGAGCCCTGGACTACGGATCCAAAATCCCAAACACCCCTGCATAGGAGACTAGGAAAGATAAGGAGTCTAGAGTCTCCATCTTCCCCCTTTCCTCCCCAGCCATCAGCTTCTGTTAGCATTAATCCTGTGAGTTGTGGCAGCCCTTGAGATTAAACATGATTAGTCTTAAAATCAAAGGCAACTACTAACATCAATAATAAAACAAGTATTAGAAGAAAACATTAATTTCTTTACAACTTCGATGTGGGGAAAGCCTTTCTAACTATGATTCAAATCCAAATGTTAAAAAAATTAGGAAAAGATTGAAAATTCTGACTATATGAAAATTTTAAAACTCTTTTGCACAGAAAAAAAAAACCCATAAGCAAAGTCAAAAAACAAATGCATGCTAGGAAAAAGCATATACAATATATATAATAGATTAAGCACCGATCACTTGTTAAAAGTTAAAGGAAAAAAGGTATTCAAAACCCCAGTTTTTTGTATGAGCAAAATAAAGGAACAAGAAGGTCACAGAAAAGGATATAGAAATGGCCTTTAAACATATGAAAATATGCTTACCTTCACTTATAATAAGAGAAAAGCAAATTAAAACTACAGTTAGAATTACGACAATTGTACTACACTGATGTAAGAGGTTAACAATAGGAAACAGTGGGTGTGGAGTACATGAGAACTCATACAATTTGTATTATCTTTACAACTTTTCTATAAATATAAATGTATTCTAAAATAACACATTTATTTAAAAACAACTACACCAAGATACTGTTTCTCACTTACCAGATTAGCAAAAGTTCAAAAGCTTGACAATATACTCTGTTGGCAAGGGTGTGGAGAAACAGTCCCTCTTTTGCATTGCTAGTGAGAATGCAAAAGGGTATATAACCTGTAAGAAGGGATATTTGGTATTAGCTAATAAAACTATGTATCTGTTTACTCATATATCCATCTACCTATTTATCTGTATGTTTACTTAACAGCAATGTCAGTTACAGCAATTCGCTCTGAACATACAGCTTCAACCATAAAGGAGAAACAACAGACACGAAGTTATTCACTGTGGCCTTATTTCTAATAACAAAATACTTAACAATCTAAGCCATCCACAGGAACCACCCCAGTATATCATAAGAAGGAATACTAGTCATCTGTAATAAAGAATAAGGAGGATTTTAATAAAGTGATATGGAAAAATTGCCAGGTTGAAAAAAAGCAAAGTGAAAAAGAATACGTGTAGTACACTACCTTCTGCATAAGAAAGTAAGCATTTATATATATGTATGTATTTGCTAGTTTTGTAATAAACACCTGAAGGATAAACTGGAAACTAATGAAAACATTTTCTATGGAGGGTAGGTAAGACCTGGGTTGAAAGGGTAGGCATGAAATAGGACTTCCTTGGACAACTTTTTATCTAAGTTTGGCTTTTGAACCATGTAAAGTTTTACATATTCAAATAGAAAAAGATGGAAAAAACAAAACATAAACTTGCATGCAAACAGGAAAAGAAGTAAAAGGTATGCTATATTGATAAAAATAACCACAGATGACAAAAAATGAATTCCAATAAGTTTTGAGTCTAGTACTCTGAATGTACATTCACAGTGGAGCATTAGTACAAAAATAAGTACAAATTAATCTTGAACTTTACTTAGTAGATTGGTTGTTGGAAGTAGTATTGATGTAGTATTTCTGAAACTATTTTCTGAATGTTATAGGATAGAGCAAATGAATCAATACATTGAACTCTCACAGTGGAATAAAGGAGATACGAATAAGGAATGAGGGAAGCTGAAGAATTTTGTGATGTTGGATTTGAAATGTAGGTTATTACATATATAGTATATACATGTATATACACATAAATACATACATATATCTTAGAAGTAAGGACACCAAAGTATCAATGATCCCACCTAGTAGCCGAATCTTTGTTTCTAAATTCCATTCCCCGCTAAAGGGAGGCAGTGCTCTTTGAAGAAATGACTTATTCTTGATCAGGACTAGGGAAAATACAATGTAAGCTTAAAAGATCTTATTTTCTTCAAGGGCATACTCAAAACTGACAGAGACATGTCAAAAGGACACAGGAACTAGCTTAGAGGGGATCCTACTGGCTAACCTGGGGACAATTTGAGCATCACTAAAGAATAAGGATCTGTTTATATAGTTATATTTAATTTGTGGAACTTCCTTGAGCTATACACATATGATTTGCACATCTTCTGTAAGCTGACTTTACTTAATACAAAGTTTGAAAAAAAAAAGCTGTGATAAAAGCAGCAAAGAAAACACATATTTTATTTTAGCTGAAAGAAGTACCATACTGTATGAGTAAATTGTTCCAGCTAGGATGATAATTATCCAATCCTACTACGGATATGGGGAGGAGGAGCTCTTTTGTTACCAAAGAATATCAGCTAATAAATATAGAAGAACACCATCAGGCAAGATTCATCCATGAATAATAAAACCAATGGATGAAAAGTTCTTGGGAAACAGAATATTCACCCACTCTCAAAATATCACCTCACAGATTACTTACTAATTACAAAGCAAAAAAAAAATCTCAATAAAACACATACCTTCCAAAATTTGAGGTATTTGGAGAATATCACCTTAATCAAGTGATCATACGGCATCACCAAGAATGATACAAACAAATTAGGTGCCTTTGATATGGTACAATGTGAAGTATACAATATCACCTAGGTAGTATTTTAGCCAAAAATGTTTAAACTAAATCTAATCATGAGCAAACAACTGGACAAATCCACATTGCGTGGCATTCCAAGACACTGGCTTGGAAACTTCAAAAATATTAACTCATGAAAGATAAAGAAAAGCAGGAGACTATTCCAGATTAAAGAGTCCAAAGCAGTGCAACAACTAAAGAAATGTGTAATCTGAGTGGATTTATAGAAAAGAAAATAGAAATAAGGAAAAAGGGACACTACAAGGTACAAGGGACATTAATGGGGACATTTGACTATATTTGATAACATAGTGTTTAAATTTCTTGGGTGTGATAATAGTACTATGGTTACACATTGATCTTAGGAGATACAAGGTTAAATGTCAGGTGGAAATACAATGTCTACAGCTGAATTGCAATTCGTTTTTCAAAAGTATATAAATGAGAAAAAGAAAGCAAATGAACAACAGTGCCAAAATGTTAATGAATAACTGAATTCCTGTGAAAGGTATTTGGGTATCTGTTGTTCTCTCAATTTTTCTTAAATTTTAATATTCTCAAAGTAAAAAGTTGGGAGGAAAATAATTGGGATAGACTAAAAAAAAAAAAAATCAAGGACAACTAGCATTTTCTAAATGCTTGCTATGTGTCAGGCCCTATTCATAAGGGGGTTTCAATAATAACTCATTTAATCCTCATAATTCTATGTGATTGATAGTAATACTTATACAGATGAGGAAATTGAATACTATAGAGAGAAAATAACTTGCCCAAGCTAGTAATCAGAATAGTTAGGATTCGAACCTAAGAAATTTAGATTCAGAGTTCATTATCACAGACACAATATTCTTCTGCCCTTCAAATAAATAATAAATCAGATTATTGAAACATACTTATTAAATAATATGATTAGTAGAACAAACATATTAATCACATCAGCCTAATGATTATACCTATCTGATATTTCCTACATGCCCAACACAGAATTCTGGAGGGTTCAATTGGTTCTGATTAGTTCTCTTTCCTATGCTGGAAAATAAGACCAGCAATAACTGGAGGCCAACGAACATCCTGGGGTGGGATGGAGGGTTGATTTTTATTACCATAGTGTCTTCAGTTATGGGCATTATTTTTAAAACAGAGAATATAGAGAAAGTCAAAGAATCAATATTTATAACTAGTAGGTTTAAAAAATCAAAGAAAAAGGAACAAAAGTACAGGTGCTTTGAGGTTTGGATTATGATAAAAATGCCATTATAAAGCGATCCATTTCCCCAGATGGTAGCGGCTAAAGACCCTAACACAGTAAAAATTACATCATTAGTCAGTTAATCAGTTTTCTCTCACAATGACTCAATGGGGTGCCTTCTTTAACTCAATACAGTAACCAGCTCACCAACAGTATCTAAAAAAGAGAAAAGTTACAAGAATAAAAAAATTGACACAAAAAGCTATGGAGAAGAGAGTCTGAAACAGACAAAAGTGGTTGTACTATAAAAGAAAGTGAGAAATGGAAAGGGAAATGTCAGGAATCAAAGGTTAAAAGAGAAAAGATCAGGATTAAAAAAAAAAAAAAAGATATTCAAGTCTCTTATAAAAGAAAAGGGACAAGTCGGGAGATAAAAATCATGACCAGAGTTGAAGCCTGAAAACACAAGGCAACAGACAAAAAGAAGCGGTATTAGCAGTGCCATTCACTCACTCATTTACTCATTCATTTAACATCTAGAATATAGAAGGTACTTTGTGAACCTTTGAGAGACACAAAAATGATAAGCAGGGATCCCGGCCCTCAAAGAGCCTAGCTGCTCAAAATATTCTCATTTTTGCATGTTCCTATTTTTTAAATGTGATTTTTAATTATTGATGCCACACCTTAGTTAACTGTGGTAGTTAATTTTATATCTCAACTTGACTGGAACACAGGGTGCCCAGATTAAACATTATTTCTAGGTCTGTTTTTGAGGGTGTTTCTAAATAAGATTAGCGTTTGAATCTGTTTACTCAGTAAACGAGACTGCCTTCCCCAATGTGGGTGGGCATCATCCAATCCAGTGAGGGCCTGAACAGAACAAAAAGACAGAGAAAAGGGGAATGCATCCTCTCTGCCTGACTGATTAAGCTGGGACATCAGTCTTCTCCTGCCATCAACTGTGACTTGCACCATCCGCCTTCTGGTTCTTAAAACTAAACTACCAGCATTCCTGGATCTCCAGCTTATAGATGGCAGATTGTGCAACTTCTCAGCCTCCATAATCATATAAACCAATTCCTATATATAATGAATATATTTATTTATTCCTATATAAATAAACACACACACACAGGTAAGCAGCTTTTGGCAGGAAAGAGCACTTCGCAGGAGGCCCCTTTTGTCTTGTCACTTTAGCAAAGCTATATTGCAGGGGTCCCCAACCCCCGGGCCATGGTCCACGGCCTGTTAGGAAGCAGACCACACAGCAGGAGGTGAGCAGTGGGCGAGTGAACGAAGAAGCTTCATCTGCCACTCCCCATTACTGCCTGAACCATTCCACTTCCCCACCCCGGTCCGTGGAAAAACTGTCTTCCACAAAACCAGTCCCTGGTGCCAAAAAGGTTGGGGACCACTGCTATATTGTAACTAACCTTAAGCCAGGCACTACTCACCTCTGGCCAAGCACACTTTCAAATCTTTTGATCACACAATACCTTGCCTAACCTGTTGGTTCTTTCCTTAGATCAAAGAAATAGAAATGAAGAATAAGTAATTAACAGATAACTAAATCTCTTCCCTAGCTTCCCCTTCGGTAATCTTGTGAACAAACTGTGTGAACAAAATAGCATCTAAAGAAAGATCACAAGAAGTCGACAAGCGTGCACATAGTGGAAAATGGCAATGAGTCTGATCCCCTACCTCAATGATTAACTGAGATTTTTTCTCCTTTTCTCTTTGAAAACTTTCATGGCTGAGCAGAATCTTCAGAGTTGGTTTTGGGACACAAGTCCACCTTCTCCCCAGATTGCCAGCTTTCTGATTAAAAACAACTTTTTCCATTTCTACCAACACTTGCCTCTTGAGTATTGATTTTCAAGCAGCGAGCAGCTGGACCTGAGTTCAGTAACACACACACACACATAAATACCTCCTATTGGTTCTGTTTTTCAGAAGAACCTTAATACGCTAATATTCTCATACTCAGCACGTACTTCCAAATATTACAGCAGTTACATCATCCATAAAAGAGGGTACTTTTTTTTTTTTTTTTTTTTTTTTGTTATTTTTATTTTTTTAATGCTATTCTTCTCTGCTTACATTCTTTTTATTTATGTATGTATGGCTTTGTTGGGTCTTCGTTTCTGTGCGAGGGCTTTCTCTAGTTGTGGCAAGCGGGGACCACTCTTCATCGCGGTGCGGGGGCCACTCTTCATTGCGGTGCGCGGGCCTCTCACTATCGCGGCCTCTCGTTGCCGAGCACAGGCTCCAGACGCGCAGGCTCAGTAATTGTGGCTCACGGGCCGAGTTGCTCCGCGGCATGTGGGATCCTCCCAGACCAGGGCTCGAACCCGCGTCCCCTGCATTGGCAGGCAGACTCTCAACCACTGCGCCACCAGGGAAGCCCCAAGAGGGTACTTTTTAATGGCAACTGCTGTACTGAAGGAGTTTATTATGAAAGGAGATGTGTTCACATTTCTGATAGACTGATAGTATCATCATTAATTAAAGCAGCATCATAAAGTGGTGCTATGATGTATAGATACTTTCAACTTTGGAAACATATCATCCATTTTCTTTTCATTATCTTATTCCAGAAAGGTGAACATTGGCAAAGGACAAGGAAATCTAAAGGAAGCAGAAAGACAGATAAGGAGTTTAGGAATCAAGTTTTCATTTTCTTTGTAATTTTCCACAGGACTTCTATGAAAAAAAGCAATACTGACCAATGGAGTATTTTTCATATTGTGTCTGAGAACAAATTCTGGGTAAAGGAAGATACAACAAGGGAGAGGCTCTCAACCAGATATCCTTTCCCAGTATCTCACATGCAGAAAACACCTAAGTGAGGTTTACTTGAAAGAAAATCAGAAATTGACCTCCCAGCCTGTGTATGGTTTCTGCTCTTACTAAGGTCAGCTTAATCCCTGAAAAGAGCTGAAAATTCAAGTTTAAATGGGTGTTTCATATATCCAATTTGGAGGACCAACCTCTACCCCCCAGGTCAACAAAAGAGGGTGAAAAGCATGGAAGTAAACATCCATTATTTAGACTGATCAACATCTGACTCCCTTAGGGCACTGCCCCTCCCCAGCTCATTGTTTTCTCCTGGGATCTCAACTGAGTGTCTCATCTCCCTCACCAGAGGTAGGAATGTGACTCAAGCTAACCAATCTGAGTCTTCTGGGGGGATTTATATGAATCAGCTGTAAGAGAAAGGTGCTTCTGAGAACATGGGTAGTATTAAAAAAAAAACAAAGAAGAAGAAAACAGGCCCAGAATGGAGTCACTTGCGCTAAGCCCCATGTCAACAAATCAAGAGTTAATACCTAATCTAATTGTAGTTTCAGTCTCTCCTAGAAATGTAATCTTAACCAGTCAGTCTGAAATTTCCTGGCCAGCACTGGTGAGATAATCCATCTGATGGAACTCTGCCATCCCCCAAGAAGGTACTTTGCCTGAAACAATCCTTTCTTTTATTTATGACTTTCTTGTCCCACTCCCTTTCTGCCCTTTCCTTGTCTGAAGCTCTTTGGAGCCCTTTTCTATCTACTAGACAGGATGCTGCCTGATTCATGAATCGCTGAATAAAGCCAATTAGATCTTCAAATTCACTCAGTTGAATTTTGTTTTTTGTTTTTTTAAATTTTATTGGAAATACATTCCTTTTTTTTTAATTAATTTATTTTTGGCTGCGTTGGGTCTTCGTTGCTGTGCGTGGGCTTTCTTTTTTTTTTTTTTTTTAGTTGCGGTGAGCAGGGGCTACTCTTCATTGCCATGCGCAGGCCTCTCATTGTGGTGGCCTCTCTCGTCTTGGAGCATTGGCTCTAGGTGCGCAGGTTCTACAGCGCAGGCTCAGTAGTTGTGGCACACGGGCCTAGCTGCTCTGCAGCATGTGGGATCTTCCTGAACCAGGGCTCGAACCCGTGTCCCCTGCATTAGCAGGCGGATTCCTAACCACTGCGCCACCAGGGAAGCCCGAATTTTGTTTTTTAATAGTAGTTAAATTCACACCACCACAAGGACTTAGACTGAAGGAAAATTAAGAGCATGTAGAGAAGAAATGGGCTATGAGATGGGGAGGAGCACAGGCAAATTCACCATGAAGCTATTGCAACTTAAGTTTCCAGGTCCTTTTAGAGCAATGTGGTCATTTATGATCTTTTAATAAAGAAGCTTCTCCAAACTGTGTAAACTTCAGGCTACACAAAACCTAGATTCACCCCTGGAAGAAACAGTTTTGAATAAACAATGAAGCACCTATAGCCATCCATGACAAAAGTCAGGTTCATCCCACTGAAAACTGCAATTATGTGAGCCAAAATTCCCATTTTCATTTCTCTTGGGATATCCTGAATTCAGTTTTACCCACTTGCAACTGAAGGGTAGCAGAATATGTCACCCCAAAATATGACTCTTCAGCATAAGGATTATTTTGAGCCAATTATTGGAAGAAACAGCAGACACAGGAGAAGCTCTGAAAATAGAGTAGAACTTGCCCTTTTGTAAGAGACATTTACATTTATAAAGGAAATCTCCATTAGTAAGTGTCTCCCTCTCTGTACCAGGAAGAGAAGGATGACTCTAAATCACAAGAGAATCTTATCAATGGAGAAGGCGTTAAATCTATAGAACAAATCTTACCCGTTTACCATGCTTTTCCTAGTAAACTCCCGTAACTACCTACCCCAACCCTCCTTATCTTTCTTTTGTCTTTAGCTGAAGATGGTATTTAAGGTAGTAGATGCACCATCTCAGGGAGTTACTCAGTTTTTCTGGGTATCTCCCATGTATACATGAAGTATACAGGTTAATAAATTTCCATTTGTTTTTCTCCTGTTAATCTTTTATTACTGGGAGGTTTGGGGTGGTCTCAGCCAAGAATTCAGAAGGGCAGAGGGGAAATTATTTTTCCTCCTCTACATAACCAAAAGAATTTGGAGAATTTACGAAAACAATAAACTTAACTTCCTCTCAGGAAAATAGTATGAATCAATACTATTTTCAACTTTCAAAATATATATATTATAAGCTATGACTTTGCTTTTGTCCAAATTTCAGAATGTTGCTAACAGAAAGTTCCCACATCAGATTTAAGCAATTTTAATAAAACAAACCATAGGACAACCTTTACAGATTTTTCAAAGATATTTTTCCTTTAATTAATTAACAATAAATGAAAAAAAGAAAGATTAAGCTGACACTACAAAAAGTCTCATTTAATAATAACCTTTTGGGACTTCCCTGGTGGAGCAGTGATTAAGAGTCCGCCTGCCAATGCAGGGGACACAGGTTCATGCCCTGGTCTGGGAAGATCCCACATGCTGCAGAGCTACTAAGCCTGCGCACCACAACTACTGAGCCTGCGCTCCACAGCCCATGCGACACAACTACTGAAGCCCACGCGCCTAGAGTCCGTGCTCCGCAACAAGAGAAGCCACCGCAATGAGAAGCCCATGCACCTCAACGAAGAGTAGCCCCTGCTCGCCACAACTAGAGAAAGCCCTGCACAGCAACGAAGACCCAACACAGCCAAAAATAAATAAATTAATTAATTAATTAAAATAATGATAATAAGTATAACCTTTTTATGTTGTGTGTTTACCAAACGTATTTTTATTTCTGCGTTGCACAGAGTACTTATTTTCTACCGAGCGTTCCATTTAAATTCTCCTCTCTTGGCCAATCCACATGATTACTAAGGAATCCATTCTTAATACTATATGTGTCAAACCCCTACCAGCAGTGCTTTGTCACCCACAGTCGCCTCGAAACAAATTACATTAGATATCTAAGACTCTTGGAAATCTGCAAGAAAAGCATCTTCAGAAATGTTTCACTTAAGCAAGCCTCTGCCTTCTTGGGATTTTTCTTTGAAGAAGATAATTTAGAAAGTGGTAAAAATTAATGGAGGATATTCCACACTTTTCTGAATAGCAACATGCAAACTAATAAAGGTCCAGAGAGTTCTTCCATGTAGTTCCAAGGAAATAAAATGTGCTTCTTATTAAATATTTCTCAAAAGGTACTTACAATACTACATTTGTTGGAAAAATTAGATATTTATCTTAAAAGAAACATGAAATATTTCATGTCCAAAAGATCAGGAAATCAATCAAAATGGACCATTTGTCTTGTAAATGATTCATTCAGAATGACAAAGAAAATCACTGTTGTACCAGGAAGTGACCAGCTCATTTTGAAGAACAGCAGGCAGTGGGAGAAACATGGATTTTGTGATTTTGAAGAAAATCACTGTTACTTCTGAGCAATGATTCAAGTCCCAATCAAGTCCTGTCACCACCCCCATACACCTTGCCTCTTCACCTAAAGAAGACAATAAAATTTGTACTGACCCCACCAAAAAGTGTGCAGCCAAATGATCTCACTTTAAAGAACTCTGTATACACACACACATACTAATACACACACACATACACTCACACACACCCCTCCATCACCACCAGCATGTTGGAGAACAGCCACCTCAGCAGTAAAGAGATTTGAGAGCTAAGTAAACCTCCTGGCCAGAGGTCCTGGTGTCCTGGTGTCTTCATCTAATCCCAAGTCACTATGGAGTAGGTCCCTGCAGGGCACTGGCTTTGGTGCCACGGAGCACTGCCATTTCCAGCATTGCCAGTTCTTTTAACCTTCAAGAGAGCAGAGAAGAGGCATTCAAACCGACGAGTAAAGAGATGTCCTGGCCGTCTAATTTCAAAGTAGATCATATCAGAGTCTCTTATGGTTTTTAGAAGTATTTTATGCTACTCTGATGGAAACCTAAAACAGTAGTAGCTTCTGTCTGATAAATGCCATAGAGGGGTAAACAGTAAGTCTAAAGCAAAGGGAGGGGGGTGAAATTATTTTGCTGCAATAGGCAACACAGTGAAAACAAGAGACTATTGAAGTTTAAACAAATCATCTGTATTTATTCTGGTAAAGACTTTCCTCATATCAGCACTTTAAATACCACTGTAAAATGCTGACAGTAATTATGTGAATGTGGCTACAAAAAATTAAACTTCCCAACTAATGGGTTTCAAAGGTGTTTCCACTCCTGCCTTACACACACACACACACACACACACACACAGAGACACACACATGCGCGCACATGCGCAAGAACATTTCGGGTATCTCTGTTAGGATTTCCCAAAGTCAACTATACTGCACGGAAGGAAAATATCTATACTCCTACTACTACCACCACTACTACCAAGAAACAAGTCCAGAAAGAAAGAATGTGAGCCATAATACACTAACCTGAGGCCTGTGCTAGGCTTCTAGTTGGAAGCAGTGTGGCAGAGCAGTTATCAACCTGAACTTTGGAGTCACATCATACAGAATTGAATCCTATCTTAGTCATTGGGTGACTAGGGCTAGTAACTAAACCTCCCTGAACCCCAGTTTCCTCACCTGCAAAATGGTGACAGTCATGTATGTTACAGGAATTAAATGATGAAATGTATATAAAGCACTTAGTACAGATTCTGGCTCACAACAAAGCACTTGTGAAGTGTAGAGTAATTGCTATTATTATTACCATTATCAACAACTCTCACAGAGCATGCTTCTTGGTTAAACAGACACGAAGCTTAGGGGAATAAAGTCACTCTCAGCAAAGTTAGACTTTAAGAAAATAGAAATTGCCTAGTACTTTGGTTAAAATGCACCTTTGTCTGACTTTATATTTTTGGAATTGGCATGTCTATTGGGCAGCTGATACAGCCTGTGCAGGATCTGCAATCTCAACAGAAAGGCAAGTATAACCTTCCTGGTTGTAATAAACAACTTGTTAATCTTTGGATGAATGGACTTCCCTGCTTTGACCTTTTCTACTCAAAATGTGGCACACAGACCAGAACATCAGCATCACTGGGGAACTTCTTAGAAATGCAGAATCTCAGGCCCCACCCCTAATCTACTGAATCAGAATTTTAACAAGAACCCTAGGTGATCTGTATGCACATTAAAGCTCAAAAAGCACTATTGTAGACCAGAAAATTTAATATACAACTTAACCCGTTTTGGATGTGTTTTCTGTAATCTTTGCTATACAATAAACCACTCCAAAACTAGTGACTTAAAACAATAAGAATAACAACCATTTATTTGTCCTACATCTTCAGTTTGGGCAGCGCTTAGTGGGACAACTCATCTCTCTGCTCCACATAATGTTGACTGGGGCAGTCCAGCTGGGACTGCAAGATCCAAGTTGGCTTCCCTTCCCTCCATGCCCCTCGGCTGATATGACTGGGACAGCTGGGGGCTGGCTGGGCCTCTCTCCATATCTTCGTAATCCTCCACAAATTTTCTCCCAATGACCTCTCTCTTGCTGCATAACCAGACTTCTTAAAGTGATGGCACAGGGCTCTAAAGAGTGTTTATCTCCAGCCAACCTAAAGTCTAGCTAGACTCAGAACTGACACAGTGTTATTTCTGCCATTTTCTATTGGCCAAAAAAAGTCAAAAGGTCAACCAAAACTCACAGGAAGGACTCGAACCTTGGAAGAAAGTGGTAGAGCTATCTAGATTCCGTAGAGTCATGGCAAGCAATAAAGGAATAAGGGGAGTTGCCACCTCATTACTAAAAGTGTCAGTGCAATGATATCCTAATAAAAGGTGTTCTAACAGAAATTATAAGAAAACTCTCAAAAGAGAAGTCAGGTGCAATACAGCAGAGAATCAAGCAAGACATCTTTATGTAAGGGGGGAGTAAAAACATACAAATATACCACCCCTATAATTTTCTTAACTTATAATTTTTGAATAGATGATACATACAAGAAGTAATTAATTGAAATAATACCAAAGGAGCAATGTACAGTGAAAAATGTCTTCTGACGCGTGCTTTTAAAAATCTCTTATGCAGTCTTCAACATATGCATATATAAATATATATACATATACTTTACATTTCTATGACCACAAATAATAGCATATTCTAACCCTTCTTTCACTTAGAGATGGTTCTATATAGATACAGGCTTTATAAAGGCTTAATTATATTACAGTGCATAAACATTCCATAATTTATTCACCAATCTCCTATTTCTTGGACATTTAGACTATTTTAAATCATTTGTTATTAAACAAAATGCCATGATGAATATTTTAGTACAGAGATTTTTGTGCATCTAGTGACTATATTTCTAAAATAAATTACTAGAAATGAAACTGCTAGGTCAAAGGGTTGTGTGCATTTTATTTTGATAGTTATGGCCAAATAGCTTTCCAAAGACAATATACCAATTTATACTTCCATTCATGATATCAATATATCTTGCATTGAAGCAATTCCAAAATATCCAAAAGTTCACCATCATTTTTCTGCCAATTGATCCAGTCCCTCTGAAATGGGGGTTGGGGGTAAATATCATCTACTTTTGCTTATAAGTATAGGCAGGTTATAATTATTATTACCCAAGATTCAAGGCTATATCATTACCTACTGCACCACTCTGTCCTCACTGTGCTATAATTCTAACTGGTCATATAGATCTTTAATTTGCAGATCTCCTCAGAATACAGATTATCTGCATTCTGCAGACATCTGCAAAAAGCCATCCACAAGTGCATATTTCACGGCTGAATATTTTTACATAACATCAGCTGGAGCCCATCATTCCAGTATTCTCGCCAAGTGTCACAACCTGCTCTATTATATCAATAAGCATCTTCAATTAGTCATTTTCTCCCCATGGTGACGACAGCTATAATAGCGTGCAGTGGTCTGATGAAGTTTGTAATACAAAGTACAGATGAGGATATTAGAAGGAAGAGGATACAAAATTAGAATAGCATAAAAAAATTCCACCTCCCAAATAGTCATTTGGGAAATGACACAGTATTCAAGAACGAATACAAAAATGCAATTACTTTTGAAAAAGAGGGATAAATAAATTCACCACGGGAACACATTCTTGCCCCAGATAGAACTCTGGTTTTTATTGACTAATTAGTCATTAAGTGTTATCCCAAAAGCAAGTATAAATAAAAGAATATTTGGTAAATTGAAAATAAGTTGTCTTAAATAGAATTATAAGATGAAAATAAATACCAACGGAGAACACTAGTTTGAAAGCGTTGTACAGTAGTAAATAAATTAGAAGGCATAACACAGTTGGCTCTCCTCTCAGAATTTTTCCTAAACCTTCCAGTTCTCACCTTGTCCACTACTATCACTGGGCTCCAAGCCACCCCAACCATATCTGGCATGGAGCCATGTCTTCCTAACTGCCCACCTTTTCAGCCCCTCTCTTGTCCTTTTCACCTCTTCTATTCAGAGCAGCTGAAACTATTACTTTTTAAAAATATAAATCAGATCATGTTATGTCTTTCCTTTCAGTCCTCCTGTAGTTTCCCTTACAATAAAAATCTAAAAGCTTCACCATGGCTGAAAAGGTCCTATGCAATCCAGTCCTGCCACCTCTTCAATGACATGTCCCACTGCTCCCTTCTCATCCCCACACTGGCCTCCAACAAGCACAGTCCCAACTCAGATCCTCAGGCCTTACTATTGCTTCTAGCTAGGATGCTTGTCCCTCAAATATTCATATGTACCCCCTCCTCTTAACTTTAATCACATTTGTCCTCAAATGTCACCTCATCAGAGAGGTATTCTTTGACTACCCAATCTAAAAGGCAACCCAAAGCTCTAACAATGCATGCTGATTTACGTTCCTTATACCACTTACTCCACTTTACATTATAATATGCATATGTGTATCAATTTATTATCTTTATCTCCTAGAATGTAATTTCTATGAAGGCAAGAAGAAGCAAAAATATAAATTGTGCATCCCAACCAGACACAAAATCATACTGTGATTGTGAATTATATCCATAGTTGTTAAAACATCATTTAACTTACTTTGGGTCAAATTCATTCAACACAGCAAACATTTAATGAACTTCTAATTATATATGGGGCTATTATATATTCTGTTTATAATATGCATTACATTACATAATATGTATTATATATATTATGTATATGTAAATATATATATTATATATTAAATAATATGTAAATATAATATAAATATTATATATAAATAATATATATTATATATTATATAATGTAATACATATTATAAACAGAATATATATTATATAATGAACATTTAATTAATATGGGGTTCCAGAAGCACAGGTCCCAGTGTCTATTCCTGGAGACAGAACTTTACAGTGTTTAGGAGACAAGACACAAAATATGAGCTATTGAAATACCAGGTCAAAACATTAACAATCAGAAGCCAACATAAGTAGGACAGATAATAAATGTCAGGAAGTTCGGACGAGAGACTTGTGTAGGCTAAGAGGGTGAAGGATAGTTTCAAAAAGAAAGATGGAGAGGATCAGGAAAAGGAAACTAGAAGGAGGAAAGCATTCCGGTTAAGCTCACAGCATAGGGAAAAACAAATTATACCAGTGATCCTCAGACTTCAGGGCATGGAACCCTGGGGCTAGATGGTTACTGACAGGACAAAACAAAGACTAATAAAGTTATGTCCCTTTCAGTTCTCTTTCAATCTTTCTAATTCATCCAATGAGAAATATTAATTAGTGCTAACACGTCAAAACACCTTCCTAACACTTGGCTAACGTGAATAGCATCATTTTATTTTTGTTATATTCCCCTTTAAAGTTTCATTCCCTTATTTATTGTAACGGATTTTATTTTCCATTTATGGAACACTATGTGAGTTTCTTTATATATAAACTCATTTAAGTAAGTAAAATGAGTTATTTTAAAGCCAGACATTAAACCAATCCTGGACCAGGTGGCTGGGAAACCACCTGCCCAGACACAGTAGAGCCCAGCTTTAAAGTAAGCAAAGGGTGCTCAGCGGAGAAAAGCAGAAAGGGAAACTCTTGTCAAAATGCAAGAGGCCTCATGGCAGGCTAAAGATTTTGAAAAATATTCTTTAGGCCTGTTTCCCAACTGGTTACAAATTCCTTGGAAACATGCCCTTTGCACAAGAGTGTGGCATGCCTCTCATTTTTAAAACTGCATGAACTATGACAATCGTCAATTCCATTATACAAAATTAAAGACAAAGTAGAAAAAAGCTAACATTACTCCATACTGTATGAGAAATATAAAAGCACAACCATAACTACAGTTTTAATTTAAAAAATTTTTGTCTGTATCAATTAGGATCTGGGCAACAACAAAGTATACACAAAACACTCAACTGGGGTAAGCTGCAGAACTTTTTACAAAGGTGTGGTAATGGTGTGGGGAAACGAAGGGTTAATGCAGTATGTGGGGTTAAGGGAGGAGCCCATTTATAAAGCCAACAGAGAAGAACCTCCCAGGCACAGAACAGAGTAGAAAGTGGGTATGAAGGGATAAACGGAAGATACCCAGCACAAAAACAAGGCTATTTTCAAATACCTGCTGGGTATTTATTTACTACTGTCTAATCACTAGCTTTAGCTTGGGCTTTGGGCTACAGAGATTGAGTGTAGACAGCCTGGACTTAAACTTCAGCTTGCCACTCATCAGCTATGTGAGTTTCTTATGTCACTGAACTTACTTTTTCTGATAAAATGGGGGACAATAGCAGTATTCACCATAAGGCTGGTGTGAGAGCAAATGAGTAAATGTATATGAAGCACTTAGCATACGTCGCCTACAATAAATGTGTTGTGCACGTCAGGGGGTGGGAGAGGGTCATGTTAGCCACCAAAATGTTTGAGAGAAACCTACAGGAGGAAAACTTAAAATTGTGGAAATTCTCAATTTAAATTCCATTAACTTAATACTTCATACGACTTGGCCAAGAAAACCCACATAATTCTAATCTATTGATAAAATATCTGCAAGGCATACAAAGCAGGAAAATTATCTACACTAGTAGAGGCAGGTAGGGGTGATGGTGGTGGCAGCGGCAGGGAGTGGACAGTAAAGACCTCCTGGAGAAGGCGACATTTAAAACGAGACCAATCTGAAGCCAAAGAGGAGTCAGCTAAGGAAAGAGGTGGGTGAAGAGGGAGCAGAGGGCACCCAAAGTGCCAAGGCCCTGGAGAAGAGGAAACATTACAGGTTTAATGAACCACATGACCTAGACGTGAAAGAGTAAAGGGAGCTTGGGGAAGACTCTAGCTGGAGAGGTAGAACTCTCAGCCATGCTTAAAGAGTTTGAATCATATTTTTTGTGAGGGCAGTGAGAAACCTTTCAAGGGTTTTAATCTGGGAAAAGACATAATCCCATGATCAGACTGTCATAGTTAGAAAACCACTGCTAAAGGGAATGGAGAGCCATTGAAGAGTTTTGAGTCAAGGACTGGACAAGAAAAATGGTGTTTCAAACTTACTTTTTATCATTTTAGTGAATGCCTAAAACTAAAATTGTTGTAAAATGTTACAAAAATGGTTTATAAATGTCACATAATTTTTCCTTGGGTTAACTATACATGTGTGTTCATTCAATAACTCGTGTATTCATTAAGACATTTATCGATCACCTAATATATACCAGGAATTGTGCTTAGATAGGGACAGGAGAAGAAAATTCACAAATAAGCAGTATAAAAGTGCTTAAGATCTGAGAGGCAAAGGACATTTCTGAGTGGTGGGTAAACTTCCTAAGGTGGGAGCAAGCAGAGTGCATGTGATAAAACATATTCCAGAATGGTTAGAATATACAGTGCATGGGCAGTGTTGAGACACTCATTCAATAAGAATTTAGTGAGTACCTACTATGTGCTAGCATTGTACAGCCATTGGTGACACAGTGATGAACAAGAAAATGCTTAAAATATGACAAGAATAACTTTTATCATTGCAGACAACACTAGGTTGATTATCAAGAGTGCGTGAGGAAGAAAAACAGAAAAGAGCAGTGCCTTAATTTAAAGACGCTTGGAGTGGCAATAAAACATTTTTAATTAAAACTTCTCTACTGAGAATAGACAATCTTTGAAAGCCTGTGTAAATGAATTACATGCAAATATACTAGTGATATTAGAGTTTTTAAAATGACATTATAACTTTTGAAATGTCAAATAACTTTGAATGTCAAATGTTACCCCCCCAATCAAAAAAATTACAATCATGAATTGTCCAGCTGATCCCAAATCAAAGCAACCTACTTAAAAGGGGAATGCCCATTCTTTACACTGATTAGAAGAAATGCCTCAAATGTGGTTAAATCTTTGCTTTGACTTCACAGACTCTTGATGCTGATACAGACCCAGAAAGTCAGCTAAGGTCCATTTGGGGCAGCTCGAGAAGGGGAGAAAATGTGTTCCCTGCCCAACACGAACTTTTCCAACTCAGCCCCTGATCGTGCCAAGACAACACAGTGCAATAATGGTAATTTAATAATGCCGTCCGCTGGGCTCTGCCCAGATTAGAAAGCTCGGGAAAATAAATGAGGCTTGCAAACCAAACAGAGGGAAACTTCTCCAGGCAGTGCCTGCAGCAGGGAGATACCTGGTAATGAAATACCCGCAGTCTCCATTCTTCATACAAGAGGTAAACATTAAAAGGGAGTCTGGAAAGGTAAAGCTCTCAAAATGGAAATAAATAAATAAGCTCACCTGCCATGGTGAGATCTCTGAAAATGACTTGAAAGGACTGCCCAGAGATTTTCCTGGGGGATGTGGTAAAGTATCGACAGACATCAAGGGAGGTAATTATGTGCTTGGGCACATTTGCTGGAAAAATTGGCCTCCTTACCTTCATCTTCCTGTGTGGGCACCAGATACAGAAACCGTGTTTAAACTCCACAGCGTTCTCTCAGGCTTTTACCATAAAAAGGAAATAAAAGTATACCCTGGGGGATTTCCCTGGTGGCACAGTGGTTAAGAATCCGCCTGCCAATGCAGGGGACACGGGTTCGAGACCTGGTCCGGGAAGATCCCACATGCCACAGAGCAACTGAGCCCATGTGCCACAACTACTGAGCCCGCGTGCCTAGAGCCCGTGCTCTGCAACAAGAGAAGCCACCGCAATGAGAAGCCCATGCACCACAACGAAGAGTAGCCCCCGCTCGCCGCAACTAGAGAAAGCCCACGCGCAGCAACGAAAACCCAACGCAGCCAAAAATAAATAAACAAACAAACAAACAAATAAATTTATTTTTAAAAATGTGTCCTGGGTTCTTGGCAAATCAGTCCAGTGTTAGAAAGGGACCCATTATCTTTGACCTTCACATTTTTGCCTCTTCTGACTCATAGAAAATCCTCAAAAACTCTTTAAGGGAAAGATATGTGATGTCTGAGAAATTCTCACTTTCAGAAAAAAGACACCATTCTTGCAGCATAAAAATTATAGTTGAATTAAGTGATTTCTTTATTTTTTATTTCAACTGGTCTGTTATCTGCTCAAATTTTTAAAATTTACCTAAAATAACAGAAGCTTTGTTTACTGATCATGTTATTAACATGTGAGGATAATAGCCAATCCTCTCCTTTCTCTGTTTTTCCTCTCAATCACCAAGACAACTCTAACATTCCTCCATCTTAGCTTCTTTATAGAAAAATTCTCACAGGTAACTGCCATCCTCTATCACTTCTGAAACTGGTAATGAAATGTCAGAGGAGGAACAGTTAATTAAAATTGTGGAATCCACTTTGCATCCTCTCGCCGTCAATAAAAGTACTACAATTAAGGATACATTTCAACACATGATGTAACTAATATAAGTCACATTTTTAAATAACATTTGGCTATTAAAAATCAAAAATCATGAACGTGAACAGAATATTCGGTAAACATCTTGCTACACTGGCCATAAAACTCCTTTCGTTCAACTAGTGCAATAGATTTGATATTGAGATCAATTAAGAAGGTGTTTTCTAGTAATAAACCGAGGAACATGTCTATAATCTGCAAGGAATTTATGGGAATAAAAACTGCACCTGAATATCCCACACAGGCTTACCTGAGTTGTTACCTTCAACAAGATTTCCTCACACTCTCAGCTTACTCCATAAACATTTAAGAAAGAAACAGTACACAACAGCAGCTGAGAGTTCAGGCTCTGGAGTGAAATGCTGTGTGTTTCAACCCTGCCTCTGCTACTTTCTAAACATGAGACTGTAATCACTTGGCTTTATTTCTTGGAGTCTCAGTTTCCTTATCTGCAAAATGGAGAAAACACTCTCTACTCTTAGGGCTGCTGTGAGGATTAAATGAGATAACATGCACGAAGCATTTTGAATAGTGACTAGGACCTTGTAAAGGCTGAATAAATAAATACAAGCTGTTCCTCTTATTGAACACTTTATTCATTTAATAACTATATTCCCTAAGGGTCTGGTAATTTAAGAACATTCATATACCTGAAATATATTTGTTTTACACTATTGCACTACTCATTTTTCTACATAAGAATTAGGCAGATGATACTTCAGGGTCCCTTAGTTCCAAATGCTGCCACTCATATTTAGTACAGATATCTGTTAAGCAAAGGAGAATAAAGGAGTCAAATCACCTCAGAAGCTGCTAGCTTCCACCCTTGCTTGTCAACTAATTCCATGAGTCAAACTACACTCTCCAGGGAGCACCTGTGAAAGTCCCCGATTCATAGAAGTGTTTACTTTGGGGTTTGGGGTTTGTTTTCTCAGGTTTATGTCTGGGACAGCTTGCTAAAGCTAACAGTCCAGCAATTTTATTAAACTCTTCTCAATTTCAGCATTTTTTAAAGAGCATATAGAAATCACACTGGCAGTGGCTATTTAAACTTCCCAGTGGATGCCAAAAAAAAAAAAAAGGACACTTAAATGACCGTTTTTGAGCAGAGCCAACAGCATGTGGCCTAATTATCCAACTACATGAAAAATTCTATGGATTTTTAACCAGAGTATAAGGGTTTGATATGCACAGTTCAGAACGCAAACGGCTACCTCACTGGGGGGCTGTAGAACTTTTCAAGTCTAAATATAAGGTCCAGGTCTAACAGGGTAAGTTTCTTCTCTGTTTTTCCTTCTGATAACTTATAAGAAATGATAAATGAACAAGATGCTTAGAAACTGACATAGCTAAGCCACTAATGAATACAACTAAAGAAAATACCATTGTGCTAAGTGCTCTCCATTTGTTTCTAATACAACTTTCTGAGGTAGGTATAATTATGCACATTTTACAGATGAGGAAACCAAACTCAGAAAGGGTGAGTGCCCTACCCCAGAGGGCAGGTATCAGAGCTGGTGTCCTGGTTATCCTCTATTTGCCCCTGCAGACCCTTTGTCTGCCCTGTGGTGGCCTCTCCTCTGCAGCCCTCTGCAGCCCTCTGCAGCTCTCATGCCTTCTGGCTTCTGTTGGGTTAACACAGGAGGCAGATAGCTTTCCCTTATTGTTCCTCCCTTAAAATCATTACCCCTTTATTTTGTTTTCTTCATCACTTATGTAAACATTAGCATACACTTAGTCATGAATTCATTCAATGATATTCAACGTGGAGTCTACCACGTACCAGACACTCTATTTAGGTGCTGAAATACTGTAGTAAATAAGACTCACGTGGCCCTTGCCTTATTTATTTTCTCTTCCTTTCTTTTCCAACTTAAATATTAAATATAAGGGATTTCCTAAAATCAAATACCATGTCTTCTACAAATCTTTGGGCAGTGCTGGACACATTATGGATGCTCAAGAGTGGATGGATAAAAGAATGATTCATGGGTAAGAGAAAATCATCTGAAGTATCTGCAGGTCCAGGATAGAAGCTACCAAGCCTAAGACTTTTTCAATTAGCAGTAATCGTGCCTCGGATAAACCTCATTGGCTATGATACTACCACTGCACAAACCTTAACACTAAGATTTTTTCAATAATTTTCTGAGCAAACCCATAACAGTGCTGCTCGTTACAATAAGAATTAAGAACAATGATGATACCTGGTGTTGATAAAGATGAGGTGAAATGAGCATTATTATAAACCACTGGACTGAGTATGAATCAGTGCCACCTTTCTATATGGCAATTTGCTTAAACACCACAAGCAAGTGACTCGGCTAATTGGCTTCCAGAAACAAATCCTAGAAGCACAATTAAGGATGAGTCCAAAGATATAGTTATAAGTATGTTATGAATAATTTGAAATTTTTAAAAATGGTAATGACCTAAGTGTTCAGCAACAGTGGATTTGATTAATCTTTTCAGGCACATCATATAATGAAATACTACAAATGATTAAAGATAATACCATATCATATATTTCATGACATGAACATATTCGCATTAACTGAAAAAGGAGAATACAAAGTTTTATGTAGAATAACGCAATTTTTCTTTTAAAAAAATTCTGATATAAGAAAAAGGTCTAAAATTGCATTGTCCAATAGAAATACACGTAATTTTAAAGTATTTAGTAGTCATATTTTAAAAAGTAAAAGATGAAAAAAAAGTAAAAGATGAAATTCATTTAAAGATATATTTTAATTAATCCAACATACACAAAATAACAATAGCCTAAATTCTCTTTTTGAAATTTGGTGTGTAGTTTATACTTCTAGCACATGGTGTCAATTCAGTCTTGCCATATTTTAAATATTTACGAGCCACATGTGGCTAGTGGCTACCAGATTGGACAGCTCGGGTAAGCCTTTAAAAGCAGGTATGGAGAGTAGGAATTTGTATGATTTTTACTTTCTTCTTTTGTTTCTCCATCCTTTTACAATTACCATGTATAATTTTGCTGTTGACATATACTACTTCTGTGATACAAAAACAAAGTTGTTTTTAAATACTAAGAACAGAGTTTTTTTTCTGTCTCTGGAATACTTTTTGTCTCATCGTCTCTGCAGTTCACAGACCACCTGCTTCCTAGAATTAGAAAAATGCTCTCCTTTCTTCCCCTCTCTTTATAGAGACTTTGAATAGCTACCTAGCTTCAGCCCTTGGGCAAGTGAGTTAAGGATCAAATAGTGTTGCTCTTCAGAGTCACAGCTAAATCAGCCCCTGCTTTCCAGTGATGTGACCCCAAATCTATCAAGACTCCAAGCACTGTTTTAGAAGCTCTCCTGGGCTTGTGGAAGGGCATGGAATGGGACCGGAAAGCGCTTAATTTGAGGTTAATTAAATAGTGATGACAAGCCTTAATCTCCAACTTGTCATCAGATTGTAAACACTGATCACAGCTGCAGCCATCTGCAATAAACCTATTGAGAGGAATCTTGACCAGAATGAAATGAGTATGTTGATGACCCAGATGAAGCTGAGAGAGATGAGATCAGAGAAATCCAGGCTCTTGTAACACCAGGAGAAATGGAGACCCGAAAGGAGAGAAATCAGAGGAAAATGTGTCAAATCTGATTCCTTTACAGTCCTACCAAAAAAAACAAAAAAATTACTGGACCCCAGGAGCCTGGAGGATGAAAGAAATAAAGGTGAAGATGTAAATCCATTGAACTGAGGACCTGAAAGAAACTGAAATAGCTCTGCCACTATTAACACCTGATGGGTTTCTGTGGAAAATATGTCTGAGCCACGTGCCTGTGCTGGGGCCTCTGGACCAATAGCTATACCAGCGGAAGTGAACTACAGCAGGAGCTTCCCAGGGAGGGAGGTGGGGAATAATAGTTACAGGTCAGGCACTTCACATATAGTTTACCTGATAATTCTCTCAATTATTTTATAAAGTATTATTATTTTCTCCATTTTAAAGAAGAAAACTCTAAATCTCAAAGAAGTACCTACCTCACCGAAGGCCATGCAAAATATGGGTTGAACCCGGATTTGAATACAGACTAACTCCCTCACGTAAGCTCTAAACCTCGGGCAGCTCTGCCGCGAGCTTTGCGGTAGTGGTAAGGAAGTGATCAAGGTGAAAGAATAGTGAAGTTCATGAGGAAGACGGAAAGAAAAGAGCAAAAATTCCCCAAAGAGGATCTAACTAGGAAGTTAGGCGACCTAATGGAAATCTGCAAGGTGGGTGAACATTCTGGTACCACTGTTCTCAGTGTACCTTAAAAGTGCCCTTTCTGGCCTCACTGACATGGAGAACACTTCCTCATTCTTCAAGACTCAGCACAGGTCAATCTGCACCTAGTCTGTGAAGCCTTTCCCAAACCTCTTGGTGAGACCAGCACTTTTTTTTTATATTAACAAAGTGGGAGGCATTAGGAAGGAGATGACTTCAGTATAATTGGCTGGACACCATGTCACATGTAAAGTTAGGAAGGAGAATGTGAACCTGAGGATGAGAAAAACTGAAGTAAAAGAACCATGACAGTTGTCAGATAGTTAATGGACTAAGATGTATGGTTTAAATCTCTGTACTCTTCCCTGAAGCCTTTTTGGAATAAGATAAAACATTCATTCCTTCATTCATTGCCTAGTGTTATGACAGTGCTAGTGAAAATAGCAGTGAGCAAAACCAGACACAATTCTGTTGTCAGGATACATGCATCTAACAGGGATAACACATTCATAATAAAAAGATCACAGAAATACATGGAAAACTGTGATACATACTCCAAATAATAGGTAAATACCATGTGATGATTTTGTCCAAGATACAAAACTGGAATCGATAAAGAGATTTTGCAGGGAAATAAGCTTCAGTTCATTATTTGGAAGAACTTTGAAATAATCCACACATTCCAGAAATGACCCCATGAATGAGTACACTTCCCCCCTCCTGACATTGGACAGGCCCAGGCTGAGGCCGGAGGACAAAAGGGTCCAGTGCCAGACAACTTCGCAGGTCTCTTTCAGCTCTTAGAAACTATGATTCTATCATTCTAAAGAAAATATTGTCTCAGATGGTAATTAGAATTTGATAGCTTGAACTTCCAGGAGACTCAGGAAATCTGTGCAGAGAAGAATCATTTTCTGTACATAGAGGGGAGTCAAGCAAAACTGAGTCTCCTAAACAGCACTGATATACCTCTGTTTTACGTACTGCCCTGGAAGCTTTGTGAGTACAGGGGCCCATGGGCTTGCTCATCACTGACTCATCACTGCACGGCACATAGCACATACTAAATATTTGTTAAATGAACAAATAAATATAGTACTAAAATGTACCAGCACAAACACACTCACTTATAAAAACTTTCTTCTACTGTTATAGACCTTAAAATTGAACTTTCTTGAATAATTAATGAACATGAACATCAGTCAATCACTTGCTTCCTGATTAATAGCCAGGGTCCCTTCCAAGCACTCACTTAGTTCAATTAAAAATTAATAATTTTCCATGGAATAAATACACACTACACATAGTACATCAGGGGTTCCACTTTTAATAAGCAATTAAGTAATGCAGAGAGGCTAAGACTCTATTAACTAAGAGAGAACTCCATGAACTTGCCCTTCAAATCATCATTCATTTACTACCCATTTCTCTTCTAAATTTTTAAATTAGCCTGGAAAAAAGTAGTTCTGAAAACAGAATAAATAACGCCAATATGTTGTCATATTTTGGTTAACATTTGCAGGCGACACAATGTGTTTTTGTTAAACAGTGTGTTTTGTTTGTTTTTATTCCTTTCTTTGACATGAAGAATACATTAGGGAAGATCAATACAAAACTGAGGCACTATATGTAAAATGTTAAGGGTCTATTCATCGAAAAATTATGAACCATGTTATAGAACTTAGCCAGGTCAGAGCTAAATTAAATTATTGATCCATTCATTTTTCCCCTTTCTATGTGACTATCCCCTGATTTTTTATAACATACAATATTGCCTAAATAGCAAATGAATCATCTTATTCTAGGCCCAGCATGTCTGCTGACTGACAATTTTCTAAAATTAATCGTCATATTGTTAGCATTCAGATTTATAAATTGAGCTCCCCTCACATAAACATCTAAATACCCAACATAAAATTTATAAGCTTTTGTAGCACGAACTCAAAGGGAAAGAGGGTAATTTTCACTTTTTTCAATACAAAAATACAAAGAAAAAATGAAATGTTGTTTTTCTTAACACCATTTTCACTACTTTATGGTCCTTGGTACATTTCACTGATGAGGCCAAAACGTATTCACTTGACTTTTTAAAAATGACTTAACTGTACTACTAAGCAAAATGATGCAATCAACACTTTGTGAATTGAAGTCTTTTAAATTTTCAGACTTAAATCCTCCTCAAGATGTGCAACATCAAATTCTATAAGCAGGTTTACCAATTGCTTTGGGGATTTCTTTGAATACAAAAAAACCCTCATGCCCAATCAGCCTCCAAAGTGACTGAATGTATCTTGAATTAGGATCTTCTCTCACCTTATGAAAAGGGAAAATGGGTAAACAATTTGTAGGAAATGTAAATTCCATAGATCCACATCAATTTATGAAAAAGAAAGCTGACATAAGAGTTCTTGGTAGAAAAGATCTTTGATTTGGGGCTGTATTTAGCCAGTAACTTTTGCCTCCTGGGAAAATATTTTCTCTTTAACAAAGTAGTGTCAGATACAGAGGCCTCTTCATTTCCTCTAATGGAGATAAGATCATTCTGACTGGTGCTCCAAATAAGGCAGAAATTACCCCTAATGTGTAGTGTGAACATTGTATCAAAATACAGTAAAATGCCGTTTCAGAGTCTGATGAGAAAAACATGTGAGCTCACAAAATGTCGGCCTCCCTCACGTGGAGAAATGGTCCATCGCTTTTCTTCACGCTGATTGTCACTGCAAGAAGTTCCCGGCATCAGGGGCATGTCCCACTGTCTCACACAAATGCCAATCCCTGTTGCTGGGACAAGGGGATTCTAGCCTCACAGCAGGCCTGAGGGACTCTATTTCTCTACAGGTCTGCTCCAAAGCTGAGCGCCCTTTGCACTAGAAATCAATGTCATCCAACAAAAACTTCAGGAGAAAGTTAAATACCAGCAGCAAAATGTCTCTTGTGTACCAGTCTCTCCCCACTGTGTTTCTGCCAGGTGACAAGAAACAGTGAGGAAAACGGAGCAAGCAAGGGCTGAAGAGAGAAAAATTGAAGAATTGCAGAACTTGAGAGTTGGAAAGGGGCAAAGTTTCAAATAAGAAAAGACTCAAGCAACTTACTGTGCAGAAATGTAGAATGCCATCTGAGGAAGGGCAGCAGGCTCCCTCCCCAGAGACCCAACTGAAGGTCATCTATACCTTAGGAAGTTCCTTCACTAGGTTTTGGCATCCTGGACCTTGGGGTTCTCAGCACACAAGACAGAATCCCTCTCTCAGGAGGTGGACTTCATTAAACAAAGCTCACGAGTCCAGCGGCATGAACCCAAAATATCGAAGTAGAAGTCTACAATTTGTAATATAACTGCCGCACAGACGTCAGAATGACCAGAACGTTCCCTTCCTGAAGATGTCCTCCATGCAAAGCCAAATCCTAATCAGACAGCAATCTGATGTGAAAGCAATCTGAACAAGAGGAGTTCATATGATGAATTGAATGTTAAACGGCATCAGGGGGAATGGAGTCAACCAATGGGAGAAAATACACAACGTGCGCTGGCTGCAGCTCCCTGTATCCACTGCCATAACAGGAATGGCCTTGCCAACAAAACAAAGCTCCTAGTTC
The DNA here is from genome assembly GCF_965194805.1 of Balaenoptera borealis. NCBI lineage: Eukaryota > Metazoa > Chordata > Mammalia > Artiodactyla > Balaenopteridae > Balaenoptera > Balaenoptera borealis. The sequence goes on along the minus strand of NC_138869.1, from coordinate 32,701,525 downwards.
CTCACAGGAGACACATCTCCTCCAGAGGGGACTACATGTGCATGCCTTCTGCATTTCCATTGCTATGTACCCACAATTTGAATGGCAAAATCCTTCTTTTGTCCTAAAAAACCTGCATCATTTTCTCACTGTGAAGTAAAATATATTCCTTGTAACAAATGAACATATGAAAAAGAGTAGAATAAAAATTATTCTATTTCTTCCACCTAAGAAATTACAGGTGGATAATCTTTCAGTCTCTTTCTTAGGTTGACCATATAAAATTTCCATTTTGCAGATAAAGAACAGCCATTTAACATTAATTTCACATGATCCAACCTAATATATGGGTTTGTACATACATTATATCAAAGTAGGATCACATATTACATTCTGTTTTGCTGCTTTGCTTTTAATTAACCAGGCCCCATAAATAGCTTTCCACGTCATAAAGTAATATCATGACAGATACTCTTGTACATGCTTCTTTGCCAAAGCCTCTGATTATTTCCTTAGGGAACATTGCTAGACATAGAATTGTTGGGTCAAAGAGTATGCACACACCCATTCATTTATATATTACTTATGGCGGCTTTCACCCAATAACAGCAGAGTTGAATAGTTGGAATGTGGACCCAACAAGCCTACAATATTTAGTCTCTGGTCCTTTACAAAAAAGTTTGCCAACTGCTGACCTGGAGTCTTCAGTTAGGTAGAGACAGAACACCCACAATGGAACATCCACAGGCCACAGACTCCCCATTTGTAAAATTCACCATGATTACAAGCAGATCTCATCCATTTCAAATGTTTTCTACTCTTTATCATTTTTTAATCAGTCCAAAGGTTCTATACAAGTCCATTTATCATTAGAATAGTGTTAAAGAATACTATTAGAGAAATTTAACTCTATTATTTTTAACCACAGAAATTACTGTAACCTAAGATATAAATGGGAACCAAATCAAACAAGATGTTATAAAAATTCCTTTCTTGTATAATAATCTATAGTAAACATAAACATGTTCTTAAACATTTAATATAAACATTGATTATTAAATAAAAAGACTAAAAGATATTTCATTTCTTCGGCCTTTGATTTCAAACAGCTAAAAATTTGAGGCTGGATTCCCTTTACTCATGAGCAAGACTCAGAAACTTGGCTACGGAAAAAACACATTTAACTTTTCACTGAAAAAGAATCACACAGACCACGTCTGAATATTTACAAATTCCTCGTTAATTAGATTTTAATCTACATGACTACACCATATGCTAGAAAGTCATCCAAATACAAACTCTGTGAGACGGTTTTACTGCCATTACTTTAAAGAGCCATTTAAAAGATTTTCTATGGGATGAAGATTGGGTGATTTATCATGGTTTTATGCTCCTTTAATCTGCACCATCTTCCCATTGTAAAATAAATATTGGTTTTAAAATAAATGGTTCTGCCCAGGTTTTGATGAGAAAAATTGCCCTGTAAATCACAAGCTCACCTGTGCCAATTCCAAGTCCAACGTTAACTAGCCCATTCTGATGAAAAATAAGTCAATTTTATAGAACAAAATCTAAGGAAGACAATTACAGAAGTATATTATCAATGCTGCAATGTAACTAATTTGAGATATGAGCTTCCCCACTCCCTGTTTTTTCAATTCTCAAAAAAAAAAAAAAAAAAAACTAGTTGATGCCAAACTGGTCTTTCAATTGGACTTTTAAAAATGTATTATTTACCACAGTTTTTATTATATTCTTTCCAACTCCAATATACAAGTTATGTAATTGAAAATAAATACAAGCAAATCTGAAGGGTTATATGATAACATCTTTATCAATCACTTTTTTCATACTCAGAAGGCCACATCAATTTAACAAGTTGCCTCCTTGGACTATTTCACAGACCTCTGAGAAAATGACAATATATGTATCTTCCTATAATAAGCATAGTGGCTAAACACTTTGGAAGATATGAATGGTTTCAAGCAGCACTTCACTAATTATCTGTGATGAAATACTAGTTGACTGTATTATTCCTTTCCAATATGTTGTGGGCTGATGAGACATACACTTGGATATTGTGGCAATGCCAAATTGCTATAAAAGTTTCTAAACTTGCACTGTCCAACAGAAATAAAATGCCAGCCACATGTGTAATTTTAAACTTTCTAGTAGCCATGTTAAAAACTGTAAAAAGAAACAGGTGAGATTAATTTTAATAGTATGTTAATGTAGCCCAATATATCCACAATCTTATCATTTCATATAATATAATCAATATAAAAATATTGTTGATGACAAATACTATATGTTACCACTTCTACATGGAATCTAAAAAATATTGGGTTGGCCAAAAAGTTCGTTCGGATTTTTCCATACACTCTTGTGGAAAGACCTAAATGAACTTTTGGCCAACCCAGTAAAACAACCAAATAAATAAGACAAAACAGAAACAGACTCACAGATATAGAGAACAAACTAGTGGTTACCAGAGCAGGGAGGGGCATAAAAGGGGTAGCGTTTTAAGAGGTAAAAACTACTATGTATAAAATAAATAAGCTATAATGATATATTGCACAGCACAGGGAATATAGCCAATATTTTATAATAATTTTAAGTGAAGTAAACTCTATAAAAATATTGAATTACTATGTTGTACACTTGAAACTAATATTGTAAATCATCTATACTTCAATAAAAAATATTATTGAAATATTTTACATTCTTTTTTAATACTGTCCTCAAAATCCAATGTGTATTGTACACTTACAGTATGTCAATTCAGACTGGCCACATTTCAAGTACTCGATAGCCACATGTAGCTAGTGGCAACTGTGCTGGACAAGGCAGTCCTAAATCCTTACTCTCAGTGTCTGACCTCCCTCTTCACATTTTGAGTAGTACTGTCTAAACCACTGCTCCCTTCAGAATAGCATCTCTAAGTTTCTCTTCTGTGATTTTCTGCCTGATGTTTTATAATTGAGGTCTCCATTTCAGATAAGGCCAACACTTAAGAGAAATTAGCACACTCATGATTGTGGCTTACTTTATCCTTCCTTTCAGGAAGGGAATCACCATTAACAAGGGATGGATGCAGAAGCCTCCTCTGCTCTCCTTTCTCTAGAAGCAACCACTACTCTGAATGAAGCTGGTTTATTTCCTTCCCATCCTTGTTTTAATACTTTCTTTACAGATTACATTCTTAAGCATCTACATAAAGCTATTAAGAAGGGGAAATATGTTTGTGCTCTACTTAGACGTGTGAATTTAATGTATTTGGCTTGTATACATGCTTACCATATTCCAAAGGCTACTGCTGAAACCGATTTTCACACCTTTCTAACAATCCACTCTATGATCTATGTCTTTGGACCCTGTAATGCCTTCTAGCTTGGGTAACTCCTACCCATTATTTAAGTCCCAGCTTAAATGTCACTTCTTCAGGAAACCTTTGTTAATCTGCCCTTTGCCCAAATAAGATTAAGTTCCCTGTTAAATGCTCTGACCCTTCCTATACTGCACTTACCTCAACTGTAAATATCTGCTTTTGTAATGATTTGTTTAATGTCCATCCCCCTCATGAAAATATAAGGTAGCACCAGCACAATTCCCAGTACATAGCAGATGTCCATAAATACGTTTCATATGATTGAATGATTTTCTCTTCCATTCATTTATTCAAACTCAGTTAGAAATCATGTTTCTCAGTCTCCTGTTGTGACATGAGCTTAGAATGTGTGTATCATAAATGTATTGGGCACCCCTATGTATTAAAATGTATGTTTCAAATATATTACTATGAAGTTACTCATAGTGCATTCTTTTGACCTTTTATTCTCTATTATACATATATTAGGTCCCTTTTTTCATTTCTAATACTATTTGTGTTCTCTCTGTCACTCTTACTCTTTCTTTCCTTCTTTCTGTCTTTGTCTCTGTAGCTGATCAAGTTTGCCAGATGTATTTAGTCAGTCTTTCAAGGAATCATCCTTTGCTTTGTTGATCTTCTCTGCTATTCCTTTGTATTCCATTTCATTTCTTTTTGCAGTACTTTGTGTTATCTTCTCCCTTTGCTTTATTTTGGTTTACTCTGCTATCTTATTTATAACTTTTTGGTTGAATGCTTAACTCACTAATAATCAGTCCTCCTTCATTTCAAATATATGCATTTGAATCTATAAATTTTCCTTTATGTACCTCTTTAATTGTAACCCACAAGATTTAAAATAAAGTATCAACTAATTTCTATCATCACTTTTCTTTGACAAGATTTAGAAGTATGATCTTGTCTCCAAATGTATAAAGTTTTTGATGTCTATTTGGTTTTGGTCTCCTAATATTTTTTCTTCCGAGATAAGAGGAAATATAATTTTTAGCAATCAGTGGTAAGGCTTTCGATGTGTGTATATTCTCTGGTAGTGGAGTTCAGGAGTTCAGAGTTCTATGTATGTCTATTCAATCAAGCTAATCAGTTATGTTATTTAAATCTTCTTTATCCTTTCTAATTGTTTTAGTTTATTTGATTTTTCAGTGTGTTAGAGAAAATGTTTAAAACTCCCAATTATGGGGACTTCCCTGGTGGCACAGTGATTAAGTCTCTGCTCTCCCAATGCAGGCCAGGTTTGAACCCTGGTCAGGGAACTAGGTCCCACATGCATGCCACAACTAAAAGTTCGTATGCCACACTAAGGAGCCCACCTGCTGCAACTAAGGAACCCACGTGCCGCAACTAAGGAGCCCACCTGACACAACTAAGGAGCCCACGTGCTGCAACTAAGGAGCCGGCGAGCCGCAACTAAGGAGCCCACGAGCCGCAACTAAGGAGCCCACCTGCTGCAACTGAGACCTGGCAAAACCAAATAAATTAAATAAATAAATATTTTTAAAAATCCTCCCAATTATGATTACCTATGTTCTCAATACCTCGTGGTGATATGGTCAATTTTTACTTTATATATTTTTGAAATGATGTGACTAGGTAATGCAGGTTCAGGATTAATATATCTTTCTGGTGAATTGTTCTTTTATCATTAAATAATGACTTTCTTTATTTATCTGTAATAACATTTTTTAAAGTACATTTTGTCTGATATTAATACAGTGTCATCAGCCTTCTTTTGAAAGGTATTTGCATGGTATAGTATATCAATTTCCATCTATCTTCTTTCAATCTTCCCATGCCATTATTCTTTTTTTTTTTTAATTTTATTTATTTATGTATTTATGGCTGTGTTGGGTCTTCGTCTCTGCGCGAGGGCTTTCTCTAGTTGCGGCAAGTGGGGGCCACTCTTCATCGCGGTGCGCGGGCCTCTCACTATCGCGGCCTCTCTTGTTGCGGAGCACAGGCTCCAGATGCGCAGGCTCAGTAATTGTGGCTCACGGGCTTAGTTGCTCCACGGCATGTGGGATCCTCCCAGACCAGGGCTCGAACCCGTGTCCCCTGCATTGGCAGGCAGACTCTCAACCACTGCGCCACCAGGGAAGCCCCCCATGCCATTATTCTTAATAGGGGTATTCCTTATAAACAGTGTGTAAAGAGAGTGTTACTGTTTCTTCTTCCCCATGCAACTTAAAAATCTTTGTCTATTGACACAGAGAATGAATCATCTTTATGTTTGTTGTGATTCCTGGTATCTTTGGCTGTATTTCAACCATGAGCTTGATTTACACTTTACCAAAAGTCAGGGATTATCCAAATGTACCAAGTCGACACACCACAGAAGGCATGACTATATCTAGCTTAGGCTCATAATTTAGCTATTCTCAATAAGTCATTTAGACACATTAGCAAACCATACTCTCTTAAAACTATAAGGTAATTAATTAATCCTTACACAGGTAACACACAAAAATTTCCAAATTAAGGTGGCCAATCCACTATTCTATGTCTTTACCTGTAATATGAATATAAAAGAATCCATTTGTCATCTACTGCCGATGTTGCTGTACTTCACTCTCCCCCATTTTTTTTTTTACTTCCATATTACGCAGCTTTCATCTTGTCTCCTCCTTCCCTACATCTCTTCTTCCCAACCCCATCTCTTAGCATCTCTTCCTTAGATAATTACATTAGCATCCTTGGTCTCCCTGCCTTCGTCTTACTATCTTCCACTCCAATTCACATTCCAGTTAAATGAGGACCTTGCATTATAAATTAAGAAGTTTGAATGTTACCCTGCACGTCAATCTCTCTTGAACCGAAACCCGAAGACACAGTTTTATAGCTCCAAACATTTTATTTTTTCATTTGTGATTTTATCCAATTAACATTCTAAAGAATCTAAATGACAATCTGATAATTGAGCTGTGCCTTCCAATAGCAGTGCCTGAGTTTGTCTTTTTTTACCCCATCGACTGTCCTGTTCGCAGTGTCATTGGCACCAATCAATCACCTAAAGTGACAGTTTTTAACTTTCATTGTGTCAATAAGCACATCTGGCTGTTAGGCTGGCATGTCCTAATGCTAAAATTGTCCCACGTCTGCCATTGTGCTCTTTAGTGGAGATGATTCACAATTGAAAGATATTGTCATCGAATAAGGCTTTAATTTATTAAGTTATTTAATTAATGGAGACTTTGATATGACATCATAAAAACCCATAGTGTGGCAGAGTAATAGTCTCTTTTAATTGTTATGGGCTAATGAGAAAACAACAAAGGCAGAATTAATATGTAAATGATGTGTTTATATCAAACAAAAGCCCAATGATATTATGGGACACTGCACAAAAGGTTTCCCAATCTTTCAAATAGAGAAAAGTGGTGAGAGAACTGAGTCTCCTATGCCTCAGAATAGTAACTGCGTGACAAATAAAAAGAGCCTTTGCCACAATAGTCACTATACTTTATTCAATATTCATTTATCAAAAATGTGTTAAATACTTAATCAATAGATATTGAGTGCTAAATACTGTTCTAGGCCCTGAAGATACAGAAGCAAAAAAGACAGGCAAAATCCCTACCCTCATAAAGTTATATTCAGATAATAAACAAATTAACACAAATTTATAATATTATGTCAGGTAGTGATAAGTCCTGTGGAAAAAAATTAAGCAGGGTAATAAGGAGTTAGAGAATGATGGGGGAGAAGGACAACTATTGTGTGCAGAGTGGTCAAGGAAGGATTCTCTGAGGAGATGACATTTGAGCAGAAGCCTGAGTGTAACAAAGAAGAAGCAAGGCATAGAAATATCTAGGGGAAAAGACTTCCAGACAGAAGCAACAGCAAACACAAAGATGGTGAGGTGAGAATAAGCTTGACATACACGAAGAACAGCAAGAAAACCAGTGTGACCAGAACTCGGGGACAAAAAAAGAGAGTAATAGTAGACATGGTGAGAAAGACAAGCATGAGCCCAATCTTGAAGGGCCTTGAGGCTATGGCAAAGAGATTGGATTTATTCTGAGGATGATAGGGAGCTACTACAGGGTTCCATATAGTTCATGTAGAGTACCAGAAGCTGGACCTAGATAGCGGGTGCAGAAACAGAATCAGTGCAGATTCGCTGGAGGAGATGAGGTCATTTACTCTCATTGTTTCTATTTCACCAATGAAAAACGAAGTGAAGGAATCAGCTGAGGGGAGAATCGGGGATGGGAGTTGGAGGTCTGAGGTACAGGTGAAGGTGTAAAACCGTTGCCTCACAGAGTAGAAGTATTAAGCAAATGATGAAAGATTGCTAAATAGAGCAGAGGATACACTTGAAATTTGTGGACATAAACTCAAAGTAATGCCGTTCAGCATAGTTTTGTGTTCTTCTCCATTCAACTGCACTCAGGTCCAAAGTGGACATAGGGTCAGAGTCATGCCAGTAAACAGGACACAGAGAGGCAAGCAAAGGAGAGACTGACCATAGCACCTAAGCTGGGTAAGGAGGGAAGTGAGGGCATGAGAGGAGAAATGAATACAGGCATGCCTCATTTTGTTGCACTTTGCTTTATTGTGCTTAGAAGATACTGTGCTTTTTATAAATTGAAGGTTTGTGGCAATCCTGCAACAAGCAAGTCTATTGGTGCCATTTTTCCAATAGCATTTGCTCACTTCATGTCTCTGTGTCACATTTTGGTAATTCTCATAACATCTTCAACTTTTTCACTATTATCACTGTGATCAGTGATCTTTGATGTTACTATTGTAATTGTTTTGGGGCACCACAAACTGCACCCATATAAGACAGTGTACTTAATCAACATATGTGTGTGTTCCGATTGCTCCACTGACCAGCAGTTCCCCCGTCCCTCTCCCTCTCCTCGGGCATCCCTATTCCCCTGAGACACAACAATGTTGAAATTAGGCCAGCTAATAACCCTACAATGACCTCCAAGTGTCTAACTGAAAGGAAGAGTCGCACATCTCTCACTTTAAAGCAAAAGCCCAAAATTATTAAGCTTATTGAGGAAGGCATGTCGAAAGCTGAGAGAGGCCAAAAGCTAGGCCTCTTGCACCAAACGGTTAGCCAAGTTGTGAATGCAAAGGAAAAGTTCTTGAAGGAAATTAAATGTGCTACTTCATGAACACATAAATGCTAAAAAAGCGAAGTACCCCTACTGCTGATATGGAGTAAGTTTTAGCGGTCTGGATAGAAGATCAAACCAGCCAAAACATTCCCTTAAGCCAAAGCCTAATCCAGATCAAGGCCCTAACTCTCAATTCTATGAAGGCTGAGAGAGGTGAGGAAGCTGCAGAAGAAAAGTTTGAAGCTAGCAGAGGTTCATGAGGTTTAAGGAAAGAAGCCTTCTCCATATATAAAAGTACAAGGTGAAGCAGCAAGTGCTGATATAGAAGTTGCAGCAAGTTATACAGAAGATCTAGCTAGGATAATTCATGAAGGTGGGTACACTAAAAACCAGATTTTCAATGCAGATGAAATAGCCTTATATTGAAAGAAGATGCCACCTAAGACTTTCATAGCTAGAGAGGAAAAGTCAGTGCCTGGCTTCAAAGCTTCAAAAGATAGGCTGAAGACTTCCCTGGTGGTATACTGGTAAAGAATCCGCCTTACAATTCAGGGGACAGGGGTTCAACCTCTGGTCAGGGAACTAAGATCCCACATGCTGTGGGGCAACTAAGCCCACGTGCCGCAACTACTGAGCTCATGCGTATCAACTAGAGCCCGTGTGCTGCAAACTACAGAGCCCACGTGCTCTGGAGCCCATGCACCACAACTACAGAGCCCACGTGCCCTGGAGCCTGTGTGCCACAACTAGAGAGAGAAAACCCACACGCCACCACTAGAGAGAAGCCTGCATGCCACACCTAGAGAGAGAAAAACCTGCACGCCACTACTAGAGAAAAGCCCGCGCACCACAATGAAGAGCCTGCATGCCGCAACTAAGACCTGACGCAGCCAAAAATAAATAAAATAAATAATAAATAAATCTTAAAAAAAAAAAACAAAAGACAGGCTGACTCTCTTGCTGGGGCTAATGCAGTCACTGACTTTAAACTGAAGCCAATGCTCATTTACCATTCCAAAAATCCTAGGGCCCTTAAGAATTATGCTGAATCTACTCTGCCTGTGCTCTATAAATGGAACAACAAAGCCTGGATGACAGCACACCTGTTTACAACATGGTTTACTAAATATTTGAAGCCCGCTGTTGAGACCTACTGCACAAAAAAGAGATTCCTTTCAAAATATTACTGCTCATTGACAATACACCTGGTCACCCAAGAGCTCTGATGGAGATGTACAATGAGATTAATGTTGTTTTCATGCCTGCTAACACAACATCCATTCTGCAGCCCATGGATCAAGGAGTCATTTTGACTTTCAACTCATTATTTAAGAAATATGTTTTTGTTAAGACTACAGTTGCCGCAGATAGTGGTTCTTCTGACGGATCTAGGCAAAGTAAACTGGAAACCTTTTGGAAAGGATTCACCATTCTAGATGCCAGTAAGAAGATTTGTGATTCATGGGAAGAGGTCAAAATATCAACATTAACAGGAGTTTGAAAGAAATTGATTCTAACCCTCATGGACGACTTCAAAGGGTTCAAGACTTCAGTGGAGCAAGTAACTGCAGATGTGGTAGAAATAGCAAGAGAACTAGAATTAGAAATGGAGCCTGAAGATGTGACTGAATCGTTGCAACCTCATGCTAAAACTTTAACAAATGAGGAGTTGCTTCTTTATGTATGAGCAAAGAAAATGGTTTCTGGAAATGGAAAAGATCTCCTGGTAAAGATGCTGTAAAGACTGTTGAAATGACAAGAAAGGATTTAGAATATTACAAAACTTAGTTGATAAAGCAGTAGCAGGGTTTGAGAGGATTGAGCCCAACTTGGAAATAAAATGCTATCAAACAGCACTGTACAGAGAAATTGTTCATGAAAGGAAGAGGGAATCGATGTGGCAAACTTCATCGTTGGCTTATTTTAAGAAATCACCACTGCCACCCCAACCTCCAGCAACCACCACCCTGATCAGTCAGCAGCCATCAACATGGAGGCAAGACCCTCCATCAGCAAGAAGATTACAACTCACTGAAGGCTCACATGATGGTTAGCATTTTTTAGCAATAAAGTGTTTTTAATTAAGGTATGTACATTGTTTTTAGAAGGTTAGCACAGTGTTTCCTAACAAGAGCACTATGGCATTTGGGGTGAAATAATTCTTCATTGCCTAGACTGTCTCATGCACTGAATGACATTTAGCATCCTTAGCTCCTGCCCTCTAAAGGCCAGTAGGACTGCTCACATTTACAAATGCTCCCAAGGAGAGAAGTACTTCCTAGATTGAGAGCCACTGGCCACTGACCTTGAGGTAGGGAAAGTGACATTTGCAAGTGAGAATTTCAAGGAACTGAGAGGCCAGATATGAGTAATCTATGTGGACATTCTTACCTAGAACGATGGCAGGAGAGTGATGGGCACAAAGACAGTGAGCTAGGGAATAAAATCATCAATAAATACAGAGGAGTAGTAGGCAGTAGGATAGGCTGATCCCACATGCTTTAAAAGTACTTCTGTGGATGAAGAAAAAAGAAGCTGTCTAGAAGTGACAATGAGGATGAAAAGAAGACACCAACTCCACTCCAGACACTGAAAAAAAAACACCCACCGCCTGAGAGGGTGACAGAGAAGCAATATCCTTAGTGGGTAGCCAAGAGTATCAGAGCAGCACTGTCCAGCAGAACTTCCTGTGATGATGGAAATGTTGTATAGTGACACTGTCCAGTAAGATAGCCAATAGCCACATGTGCCTATCAAGCCCTTGATATGAGGCCATTGTGACTGAGGAACTGAATTCTTCACTTTGTTTAATTTAAATTAATTTGAACATAAATAGCCACATGTGGCTAGTGACGACCGTATTCTACGGTGGAGAAGAGTAAAAGGTGAAGGGAGCATTTAGAAATGAATTTGAATCTGAAGACACAGGAAATTCTTCTTAATGTTCAAGTCTTGAGAAAGGGGGCAAAGGTAGGTGTGAGTCTAGGTAAGTTGGTGTTTCTGGAGAAGGAAGATGAGAGAAGTAACACTCAACAGCATCAGCATTTTCAATAAGCAGGATTCCAAAAATTCATCTTAAGTCATTCTGCCTCCTCCTGAAACTAACTTCTGTACCATATTGCTATGGAAGACACTTGAGAAAATCTCCTTCAAAGTCTAAAATGTCACCGCCATGTAAGAATTATTCCTTCTCATGAGAAGCTCCTGTTATTAATAGACTGTGGCTATTGCCTATTTTTCTGGGACCTCAGTGTCCCTTCCCCAAAGGCTGGCTTTCTATCTCTAACAAACGGAAAAAAAAAGTTACTTCTGAAAATTCCCCATTAAAAGATGCTGTTGTTTAGACACCATGTTTCTTTCTTTTCTATAAAAGAATATAAGAACATAAAAGAACATGTTCTTTGTTATCCAAAATGAGGCAGAAGTATTCTGATTGGCCGCAGCCATAAGCCTACGATTTGTGCCTTCACAAAATAATAAAAACGGGTCATGCACTACCATGGCCACCCTAACACATACACACACACACACACACTCTTCCAGAATGGCCTCATGGCCATACCCTTAGAGGCTTGGCTGCAAACCTACCAACAACAACTCTGTCAATATGTCTTCATCAACCAAATGAGCAACGCCAACGTGGGACCCAGGACCACTCACTCGGTAGAAGAATCCCAGGTTCAGGCAGGGGACAGGCAGAGTGCAGGTAATATCTAGATATTGCTTGACAGTGCATTTGATTGGGAATAAAGGAACAGTAAAACACTTCTGATTAGTTTCTGTCTGTTAGTGTTCTCAATTTCCACTTAATTGCAATCAAAATATCAAAATATTCTCTGTCCCCAGAGAGGGGACACAGTCCCTATTTTAATAAACCCTAAAATACATAATTAAGAAACAACCTCTGCAGGGTAATCAGCATAGCACTATAACTGGTCAGATTCCTTAGTGGACAAAGGTTAATTTCTCTTGGTCCTAAGGCAGAGTCTTTCCCTTAAGTGTCCTCACCAGATGCCAGTACATGTCCACTCTGTATCTTGTAGGCTGAGGGCCTTATACATTAACCATGCTTCTGAACTCTAAGGATGGGCCAGAGTCAGACAAAAGGATCAAAAAACAAAGAGCAATAGATGTCCACAATGTTGGCGAGATGTATTCTATCAGATGCTTATTAGCCTTGGATCACTTCGGGTCCAGGATACAGATTTAAGCTTCCACTGTAATGAATTCCATAGTTCCCAGGATTTGATCCATTAAACTAAGAAGCTATTCTTGCTTTCCCCTTTGGTTTCCCCTGATGGGACTTTGATCAACATGGAAGCCAAAAAGCATCCTGGCGCTAGGCACCCCAGTTAACTATTCTATTCTCTGGCCACTGCCAAAGACAGTCATCTTGCAACTTAATTTTACTGGGACCAATAAGATTCAAAGGAGAGTAGGTGAATGGAATGCTTAAAGTCCATCTCAGCTACTGAGAAGAAAACTTGCAAGTCACAATGAAGAGCAGCAAAAAGAAACTGAATTATTAATTCCCATTGCCTCTCTGTCCACAAGCTCCCTCTGGTGGAGGAACTACTAGGTAATAAAATAGTTATAATAACAATAACCAAAATTTAAAAAAAAGAAAAGGAAAGAAAGGAAGACAAGAAAAGGCAATCCACAGCAAGACAATCAATCCCTGTAAAACTGAGAGTCAAATGTAGTGATTAGCAAATATGAGCTACAGCTAGAAAACCACTTACAGATGAAGCAGTGTGATGAATGATTTACCAAAAAGGTCAACACTGCTCTTTTATCTTCACCACCCATCAGTTTCCATTGCCCTCAATTTGTCTGGCACATAACAAAAAGCAGGCCATAAAATATTCACCATAAAAATTAACCATATTTTGCAACATCAAAAATAGAAGCATATAGTTGGATGTAGTCTAAGCATATGGGCCAGCTTCTCAGTTAGAATTCCTCATATACGTTGTAAAAAGCGTTGACATTTAAAACCCTGTTATAAGAGGTAATGTACTCAGCAAGTACCAGAACTCTCTGCCCTATGCTCAGCTTTGCTAATCCACTGTTAGTACTCAAACAAGGGAAGGTACCATTAACCCTCTCCCAAAGACCACAGCAATAACGGCAGGAGAGGGGCTAGTGTCAGCACTTCCCCTACTACTCCCTTGGAAGCCAGACTTCTCTGTAGCTTCTGCTTCTAGCTGGCGTGGATGCCAGGCTTTCCATCTCAACATGCCTACTATACATTCTGACAAATGAGCTGGGGGATGAACTACCTTTACACTCCCATTTGACAATCTTTATACAAAAAGGAACACAATACCAGATGAAAATACATTTTCAAGCAGGAGGGATTCTAAATGTTAACATATCTGCAAACTGCCAGATCCCCTTAACCAGAGCTGCAAAAGTCATTTTAACTGAACTGATTAAATTGATTCCATCAAAAAATAGATCACTTCCCTCCTCCCTATCCTGTCTCTGAATTTACCAGCTGCTTCTTTGATTTCGTAAAATCAATAGGATATTTGGCATCTGGTAGATATAATCTAGCTTATCTGATTTATTGAAGAATTCTTCTCCCCAGACTCTGTTTAAAGAGATTACCTAAAGATCTGGTTATTTATTTATATCACTGTTATTTGAAGATTTGAAAAAAGGTGGGGGCATCAATATCATTGTTACTTGAGGATCTGAAAAAAAAAAAGAGAATCAAAATGAAAGAAAAACGGTCAAAACAGTTCTGAAAAAGAATAGCTATGAGGATGTTCATCACCACATTATTTATTTTATAAAAGTAAAACTTGAAAATCCTATATTTCAAACAAAAGAAGACTGTTCAAATTAACTATGGTATAGTCATCAAGTGGAATATTATGTAGACATTGAAAGTTATGTAGCAGAATATTTAATAAAATGAAAAAATATTCATGGTATTATTAAAGGGGAAAAACACATTGAAAAAACAATAGGATATAGTATTATCAGATTTATTGACAATGGCTTTATTTGGATAAGATTGAAAGTTTGGCAATTGATTGGCTAACTCATTTTCTGTTCACAGCCCCCTTACTCCAGCACCCCCTTACTCCAGCACCCCCTTAAAGCTAGGGGTGATTCTATAAAATGAGATATAAACAGAAGTCTGCTTGCTGGCACTTTTTTTGTCCTGATTAAAAGGGGGGCAGATGGGGCTCCTTCTTCTGTTGTCTATACCAGACTGAATCAGCTGATCGATCCATAACCAGACTGTCCTCTCAGCCAACAAACAGTGGGGGAAAGAAGACAAATCCTTGCAGTCAACTATTAGATACCACCAAAAACAGTTGCAACTTGATCTGTTTATTCATCTTTTAACCATTTGTTTTATTGTCCATGTAGATATAATCAAAGAATAGCCCCTAGGAATCTATGGAGTTTTACTGAAATGAAGTTAAGGCTTTGGGTCGTGTGAAGAATTGTAAGTACCATTCCAAGAGCAGGGAAGCCACATTTCCTCTCAATTTCAAAATACAAGCTAGTCATCTTGAAAGCTGGAAAATTCACTCTCAATATACCTTGATAATAGGAATAAATATAGGCATGTATCTCAGCCATTTATGGCCCAAATAAACAAGGGATAAAATAATATCAGTAAGTGACAGAAAATATCAATACTGCCTAGATTTACACATATCTCTTACTAGAGCAGCTATCATTTTACACTGTGGCAATCTGTTTGCATGTCCATCTTCCCACTAGACTATAACCTCCCTTTAAGCAAGAACCAGTTCCTTTCATCTTTGCTAAGGATGCCCAAGTCTTCTTCCTTCCAAGCTCTCAGAACCAAACTTAGTCTACAACTATAAATGCCTATAAAACATGGCAGCAGTTTTGACTCTTTCTTCATTCTAAGTCATCCTACTTTAAAAAAAGTCAACAACTTTTTAACACTTCCAAAATATACTGAAGGAAGGGGAAAATCACACATTAAATTCTTGTCAAGTAACATTTACCTCCTCAAGCCCTGACTGATCAGAAATGACTGGACTTGGCAGCTTCTTTCACCACTTGGTCTATAAGCTAAATTCAGCTCCTATTGTGCCAACTGGAAAATGACAACATCCCTTGCCACCTCACACAACATCACATCCTGCCAGTCACTCTAGAGTCTGGCAATCTGGTGTGACCATTCCGCATCAGATCAAGCAGAAATTATAAACAAAATTTAAAGGGTCCTAGTAGCCCCATTCCAGAAGAGCAATGGTGAAGTTAGAAGAGATTAGAAGGGTGCCAGATTTATTACTATTGATTCCCTGCTGGCAATTTCATGAAAGGATATCCATCGCAGGAATAAAAAGAGCATCTGGATCGTTTCCAACTCTTTTGTCTTCAAGTTCTTTAAAAAAAAAAATCAACCAAGAAGGATAAGAAACTAGGAATTGGCAGATGGGGCCCAAGTTTCTCTACACAGTAAGAAGCCTTCATCACTACACCCTAATTATGCATATTTGCTCCTGCAGAGTCCAATACATTTATTTATTGAGCCTTACCACTGCCATCCTGGTAACCCAGAGAAGAAGCCAATCTATAATGACTCAAGCCACATTTCACAATAGACTACAAAGGACACATGATGTCATTTGCTAAAATGACTCAATCCAGATAGAAAGCATTCTGACCTATACATAATTGATTGACCTTTGCTATGCTTTCCTGGTTATTTATATACTATCATATGCATGAATGTATATCAGTGGTATTTACACTTGGCAGCTACTTTGGAGAACGCATTATTCAATTGGGATTTGAAGCTTTTTATGACCATTTCCTGACCAAATATTCATAAATGAAGGACAAGAAAAGATGTTACCTTAAAAATAACATTTAATAGGCTCTGGAAAGTCTAAGGAAGCTTTGTTACTCTAAGTGCTTTAAAATACAGTGGATAAGATCTATGTAAAGTTGAATTCAAAACACTAAGACCAAGGATATTAAAGGGTGCTTTATCTATTTTCCATTTAGGGCTCAATGATGATAGTAAAATATGCTTTACTGAAGGACTGGAGTATTTTGGATACTTGTGAGAAAAGCATCCTGTGGAGAAGGTAATTAGAGACCATAATAAACGACCAGAGAAAAGAGCACAACTATATGATGCTCTTTGACTTTTTAATTATGAATTTTGTTTTCTAAAAGGGGTAAGCTACAAATTAAATATTAATCAGATGATCAAGATGGTTTCAAGATAATCATAGAAACAGAGGCAGATGGACACACTAGATTAGGGAAGGAAAATGTGTAGCAGGTATGTCCTTATTCCCACTTTGCATACTCAGGGCAGACATCAATAACTGATCACTGAATTCTTAACCAAGAGCTCTGACATAGACTAAACACTTTTCCAGTACTACTCCAGGGAAACACTACTAAAAAGATGGACTTGGAACATGAAGTGAAATATATTTGCCATTGCCTAACTAAATCATACAGTTCATTTCAGATCCCAATGCATATTATATCAAAAACAGTGATGCCATTATGAAATACTCATAATTCAGTACTCCTTCGTTTGCTTGTCTAAACTAAATTTCCAGTGATCTGAAGGTGGATTCACTGGCACACATTGTTATTGTGCCTTAATAATATAATTAAATAATTCTCAAATTGATTCTATCTCTTGTTGTCATAGACTCCAAAACCCAATATAAAACTAAACAGATTTTTAAAACCAAAATTTAAAAGCAACATTTTGAATCCTGGGAAAACATGAAATCAAATTCAGCAGGTTTCTCTGAGTCATGGTAGGTTGGTATGATCCCTAGGGTAAATAAAAAGCAAAGAAGGGGTCTAAGCAGAATAAAATGGAAATGCTTATATGTTCACAGAAAAATATTATAGAGTGTTGAAAAGGGATGGCCTACAGTCATAAGTATCTACAGGGATAAATCTTAGAAACAAAGAATCAAGTGGAAAGAGCATATGCCGAAGACTACATACAGCAGTGCTTTCCAACTTATGTACCTCAGTGACTAGGTTACAAAGGTCTTAACATATTGATCCCCTTAGTTCTGGGGGTGAATAGTAGCTGAAGTGGCCAGAGTCTTTCAGTGGGACATGAATAGCAGTTATCCCAAGGCACTGTACAATATTTTCAAGTTCAGTGTATGCCAAGATGTGAAGAAGTTGGGAAGCACTGACATATGGTATAAAGCCATTTTTATAATGCTCAAAAACTAAAATATATCTTGTTTAGAGATACATACACATGTGGCAAAATTATTTTATAGGAGAAAAGCAAAGCAAAGGAAGGATGAGTGGAAAATGCATCCAGTACATCCATTCCTTCAGGATAATGGCTACTATCGAAATGGAAACACAGGAGATGAGGTATAGGGAAGGTACACACGAGTAATTTATAGTTCTTAAATTGGATGGTAGGTTCATGGATGTTTATTGTGCTCCAAATACACTGTTTTATAAATATAAAATATTACATAATGCTCATTTAAAAATATCAAAGTTAAGAAGCCAGGCAACTTTCTAGCTTATTCAGGATCAGTTTTTCACAGTGGAATCTCAATCATCTCAAGCACAGATACAACTTCTCAGGGAAGGCTTTAACCCAGAGGTTTCTAATGGTCAAAACCCTATCAAGGGGCTTCCCTGGTGGCGTAGCAGTTAAGAATCTGCCTGACAATGCAGGGGACATGGGTTCGAGCCCTGGTCTGGAAGGATCCCACATGCAGCAGAGCAGTTGGGCCCACGCACCACAACTACTGAGCCTGCACTCTAGAGCCCGTGAGCCACAACTACTGAAGCCTGCGTGCCTGGAGCCCGTGCTCCGCAACAAGAGAAGCCACCGGAACGAGAAGCCTGTGCACTACAGCGAAGAGTAGCCCCTGCTCGCCACAACTAAAGAAAGCCCACGCGCAGCAACAAAGACCCAACGCAGCGAAAAATAAATAAATTAATTAATTAATACATGTATTTTTTTTTTAAACCCTACTCGATGATGACAAGATTTAGTTCTAATCTAACTAAGAATTTTCATAACAATTAGCTGGACACCTAAAGTTCCATTTCCACACTCAAACAAAAATACCGTAAAAACCATGTGCAAGCCTCTTAATTAGGATTCATTTAGTTACAAAAAACAAAAATCCACTGCGGAGCTCAAGAAAAATGGGGGTCAGAATCAGAAATTAGAGGTATCCCATAGCACATAGGACAGGAAGTACAGCCAGGTCTCATGAGGAACCAGAGCCAGAAAGAGGGGGACCATTCAGATCCAATATTGATACATTCTGGGGCTATAGGATCTTGTTATCTCTATTTCTTTCTGGAACATTTACCCTATTGCTTCTACCTTAAGATGTGCTTTCTCTGCTTTGGCATTGACATGACCAAATATTTGTATATCTTCGCAGCTTAAGTGGCAACCAAGTGCACACCACTTCAAAATGACCAGAGGAAAAGAATCTGATTAACCCAACCAAGGTCAAGATCAGTCCACACCTGGTCTAATCAGCCACAACTATCTGCAAGGAGTTACCAATTCAAATACCTACAGGGGCCAGGCAGGTAATTAAAGATGTGAAGCTGACCAGGTGTGAAACAAGGAGCTGGGAGTAAAGGGCCGACAACAAACAGAGCTCCTGCTGCTTCTCAACTTTGGCTGTGTAAAAGCAGAAATCCAGGTTTTCACTGAAATTTCCTGATTTACAAAACTTATCGGCAGGCCATATTAGGCCACGGGTCTCTGCTGTCAGTGTCCTACAAAGAATGAACTGTGGATATGTCAGATTCAGAGGGTCACACTGGACAGACACGACCGTTAAGTGCCAGCCCTTTGGGTGAAAGGCCAGTTCTCGCAGAAGGGGTCATAGATCAGGCAGTCCCTCCAACAAAGCTGGGATTATGCACTACTCTTACATACACACGCTCACACACAAAACACATAGCTAAACCTCTAAAAATATCTTGTTCAAGATCAGATACTAAACTGGGTGGAGATAGTTTTCATGTGGCTCTGTATGGGTTCACAGAAAAAAGCAGTAAAGTACACAAAGAAATGAGACAAAGCAAACTAGAGCCAGAAAAAGACAGCATCATCACCTTCTCCTTTTCTATCCACAGATAGCCAAAAATGCTGCCATAAAAAGACTACTCACTACAAAGCAATTATAGATTCTTTTTTCAATTAACTAAGGGTGACACAGGTGCTCTTATCTCAATTTCTTCATCATACCAGAATTGTTAGACACATAAGTCTTAACTTAGATGTGACTTTCTCTAGGAAGCCGGTCCTGAATCTCTGATCTTGGGTTAGGCAAGTGCCCCCTTAGGTGCTCCCACAGCATCTTGCCCTCGCTCGCCTACATGCCCACCCCCCTGCCCGCCATGGCACCTAACCGGTAATATCCGGGCATAGCTATTTATCTCTGCATGTAGGTGAGCTTCCTTTTATTTTTTTTAAATTGAAGTGTAATTGACCTTCAACAAAATGTTAGCTCCAGATGTACAACACAGTGATTTGATAGTTCTATACATTACAAAATGATCACCACAATAAATCAAGTTACCATCTGTCACCATACAAAGTTATTACAGTATCACTGACTATATTCCCCATGCTGTACATTTCATCCCCATGACTCATTTATTTCGTAACTGGAACTTTGTACCTCTCAATCTCTCTTACCTATTTCACTCATCCCCTCACTCCCCTCCCCTCTGGAAACCACTTGTTCTCTGTATCTATGAGTCTGTTTCTGTTCTGTTATATTTCTTCATTTGCTTTGCTTTTTAGATTCCACAGATAAGTGAAATCATGTGGTATTTGTCTTTCTCTGACTTATTTCACTTAGCATAATACTATCTAGGTCCACCCATGTTGTTGCAAATGGCAAGATTTCATTCTTTTTTATGGTTAAGAGTTTGTGTGTGTGTGTGTGCGTGTGCGTGTGTGTGTGTGTGTGTGTGTACCACATCTTCTTTATCCATTCATCCATCAGTGGACGCCTAGGCTGCTTCCATATCTTGGCTATTGTAAATAATGCTTAAATGAATATAGGGGTGCACATATCTTTTCAAATTAGCATTTGCTTTTATTTTCAGCAGAAGAATACCCAGAAGTGGAATTGCCGGAAATCAGCAGAATCCACCCAGAAGTGAATTTTGTGGTAGTTCTATTTTTAATTTTTTGAGGAACCTCCATAGTGTTTTCCACAGTAGCTGTACACATTTACATTCCCCTAGGTGAGCTTCTTCAAAGCAAGGATAATGCCTAGTCCTCCTTTATGCCCCAGTGCCTATTCACTGAGTAAATTCATAGAGTCAGGCATATTGAAAATTTTATTCCTATTTTTTAGCAATCAATTCAGGGAAGAAAAGTTGAATTTAGACTTGATTCCTCCCTATTCTTTTGTATGAACTTAAAATTTTTCAATAAAAACACTTTGACTCAAACTAGAAGTACATATATCATGTTGAGTTATTACAAACTCAAAATCACATAGTTGTGGGGCTTTTTGTAATATGTAGTCATATTTAGGCTAAAAATCCTCAAAGGCACCCTCTGTCAGCTTGTAGATATGCATAGATTCTTCCCAATATACCTATATTGATGTACATATAAATATAGAAGAATAAGGCATGGTAAAATTCTCTACCTAAGGACATAAAATCCATATACTTAAACTTAGGAGAAATTTGGAGAAGTATATGCATGTCCTGAAAGACTTATGTTCATTCTAAAGAAACGAGTCTTGGCAAACTTCCCTAGTGCCAAGAACTGTTTAGGAGGAATTAATTTTTAAATGAAATAAGCTAAAAATGAAATAAATGTAGTATTATTTATAGATAAGTCTTATTCGTCGGTAATTATTGAAGGTGACACTGGTATGTTTTATCATTGGTAGTTGGACAAGGTTTGATCAAATGTCTCCCTTTTCTCATGAAATATAGATGCAATGTTCTGATTCTCACTGCTATCCCAGGTCTGGTGGTGCTTCATCATGTTCAGTTTGGTAACCTAAATAATGTGGGGGAAAAAGAGCGTAATTTCAAACCAATAAGTATATCTGCGATGGAAAGAAGTGAGGTTCATGTCTCCAGACGCTTGCGCCTAAGTTAAGACAAACTAAATTTTTAAAAGACTTAATGTTTTATCTTCAACAGGGGGGAGTCTTGTCTTCTCATTCTAGCTAGATGGGAGTATTTGGCAAATGTCTTCTTTGAAAAGCATTATTTAGCAATGGAATTACAGTCAATGTCATACGGAAAGATAAAGCAAACTGAAGGACAAAAGGATAAATGAAGAAATGTATAGCAGCACTTGCCAAGGCAAGTTCCATTCATGAGTATCACCAAATGAAAGGGATACTGGATTATATCAAGTTCAACAACTTTCCTTACTCCAGGAATTGTCAGTCTTTAATATTCATAATGGCCCTCCTGAATTTTCAGGAGGGGATAGAGCATGCAGAATTTGCCATGCTTACTGTCTATATAAAGGCTTTACCACTCTTCGGAATACCAGTGTTATCGGTCAAAATTCTAGCTCTATCACTTAGTAGCTGTGTTCCCATCCATGTGCAAATTTCTTAACCCCTCTGAGCATCAGTTACCTCATTTGAAAATTTAGTCCTTTAATTTACACTTCATCAGAACTTCTGTCGTTCACTTTCCTTTGAAGTTATTTCCTATAATTAGTAATAGATAATAATATCTTCAGGGACATCCCTGGTGGCGCAGTGGTTAAGAATCCGCCTGCCAATGCAGGGGACACGGGTTCGAGCCCTGGTCTGGGAAGATCCCACACGACGCAGAGCAACTAAGCTCGTGCACCACAACCACTGAGCCTGCACTCTAGAGCCCAACGAGCCACAACTATTGAGCTTGCATGCCACAACTACTGAAGCCTGCGTGCCTAGAGCCTGTGCTCCGCAACAAGAGGAGCCACCACAATGAGAAGCCTGCGTGCTGCAACTAGAGAAAGCCCATGTGCTGCAACCAAGACCCACGCAGCCAAAAATAAATAAATAAATATATTTATTAAAAACAAAATATCTTCAGCTGCAGTAATTCATCTCCTATTCAATTTACAAAATTTATATACATTCTTTTATGCACTCAACAAACAATTATTAAGCATTTGGCATATGCCAGGCTAAGCTAGTAACAGGATATGAATATACACAGAGCTGATAGTCTTGCTGGGGAGACACTGACGAAATCTTAACACAGGTTAGCAGCAGGTACCAAAAAGAGAGACTATAACAAGAGGCCTAAACTGTAGGGGAGAAATATTGGAGTTGAAATCTGAGGAGATGAAATTAAGTCAGTGCAGATAAACGAAACAGAATTCTAGAGGCCAAGGGAACAAGAATGCGCAAAGACCATGTGGCAGAAGGGAGGAGAGTGATTTTAAGGAGGAGAAAGGGTAGTGTAGTTGGAGTTCAGAGAGCTAAGGGAGATAATATGAAAAGAATCAAGAGAGCAAGACAGGAGGCTGTGTTAGGCTTTGGAATGGTGGAAATGGTTTCCACCTGGGGAGTGGCATAATCAAACTAGCATTTTGAAAATCTCCCTCAGGCTATATTTGGAAAATGGATTGGATGGGGACAAAAGTGGATGCAAGGGAATCAGTCAAGAGGCTATTGCAGTAATAATGATAACTTAGACTATGATGGGAACAGTAGATACAGTAGAATTACAACAAATCTGAGAGATATTTAACAATTGGTAATGACTGGGTAAAGGAGTTGGGTTCATTTTACACAATAAAGTCTTAAGCTTCAGTATTTGATCTGGTATATAAAATGTACTTCCAAATCAGCTGACGGTTTTTCTTTACTATATTATGGCAGATTTATCTCAATTACTATAATACTTCTCCTCTTTCAAAAACTGTCATGATTCTTAATCATATTCCACAACGGTCATTGTTGGATGTTTTTGCCTTATGGAATAGTGGAACCAAAAACTTTAAAATATATTTATGTTAAATATATCATGTGTCTTTTTGTACATTATCATTACTCTTAACTTAATACATTGTGAACTGCAGTGCTCACCTCCGCACCCATTTTCCATCAGCACTGGTAATGTGGACTACTTGTTCCTGCCTACGATTCACTCAAGATGAGAGCAAATTTATTTGTGGGAATATGTATGAGGTTTGCTCTGGGAACAAAGGAACAGTACTGTACACCATACTGGCGGTTATCATTCCTTCCCCAAATTGCTGCTTAATCTCGTCAACAAACAAACAGAACACGGTAAAATAACAAGGATTACAGATACTTAAGAGTTTAGTGGACTGACTGCCCATATGTTG
Organism: Balaenoptera borealis; assembly: GCF_965194805.1. Lineage (NCBI taxonomy): Eukaryota > Metazoa > Chordata > Mammalia > Artiodactyla > Balaenopteridae > Balaenoptera > Balaenoptera borealis. The sequence goes on along the minus strand of NC_138869.1, from coordinate 32,677,761 downwards.
AAGTTGACAGGAAGGATAAACCTGTTCCCAATGTATACATTTGAATTTTAAAAGATTTAGACAGAAAGTTGATGACTCTTTGAAAACAATATTTTAAAAGTGTATTTAATACATAAATAAAAAGGAGAGAATACAAATATTTACAGTGGTTACTTCTGAGGAAAGGGTTTGGGGTGCAAGTATAGGGGACTTTGCCTATTATTTTATATGTTTGAATTTTAAGAGCAGGCATTATTTGGTAACCAAAATAAAAGAAAAAACAGCAGATATGAAAAACAAGATCAATAAAATAATCGCACTGTTTCGTAATGCCAGGAGAGTGAAGGCAGCATTTATCACAGAAATGAAATGTATTACATTAGACTTTCATTACATACAACTATTTTTCAAGGTCCATGATCTGACTAACTCATGGCATTTATCTATACACTAAGTCTCCACAATCAACTTGATGTACCCTGTATCTCTGGAATATCTGACTAGACAACAAATTATCCCAAAATTGAGGCGGTAGACTTTGGGAGCAACTGTAGATTTGGGGTTTGCTTTCTGCATCTGATTTGTTTCTGGTTTTATGTTTATCTTAGTTTAGTATTTAGGGTTTATTACCATTGGGAGATTTGTTTATTGATTTGCTTGCTCTCTTCCTTTTTTTTTAATATATATGTATATATATATTTGTTCCTTTTACTCTTTTTGTGAGTGTGTCTGTGTATGCTTCTTTGTGCGATTTTGTCTGTATACCTTTGCTTTTACCATTTGTCCTAGGGTTCTGTCTGTCTGATTTTTTTAAAATTACTTTTTAATTTTTTTAACTTTTAATAATTTTTTCTATTTTAATAACTTTATTTCATTTTTTTTCTTTCTTTCTTTCTTTTTCTCTCCCTTTTCTTCTGAGCCGTGTGACTGACAGGGTCTTCATGCTCTGGCCATGGGTCAGGCCTGTGCCTCTGAGGTGGCAGAGCCGAGTTCAGGACATTGGTCCACCAGAGACCTCCTGGCTCCACTTGATATCAAACAGCGAAAGCTCTCCCAGAGATCTCCACCTCAACGCTAACACCCAGCTCCACTCAACAACCAGCAAGGTACAGTGCTGGACACCTTATGCCAAACAACTAGCAAGACAGAAACACAACCCCACCCATTAGCAGAGAGGCTGCCTAAATTCATAATAAGGTCACAGGCAGCCCCAAACACAGCACCAAACATGGTCCTGCCCACCAGAAAGACAATATCCAGCCTCATCCACCTGAACACAGGCACCAGTCCCCTCCAACAAGAAGCACACAACCCACTGAACCAACCTTAGGCACTGGGGGCAGACACCAAAAACAAAGGGAAGTGTGAACGTGCAGCCTGCGAAAAGGAGACCCAAACACAGTAAGTTAAGGAAAATGAGAAGACAGAGAAACACACAGCAGATAAAAGAGCAGGGTAAAAAACGACCAGACCAAACAAATGAAGAGGAAATAGGCAGTCTACCTGAAAAAGAATTGAGAGTAATGATAGTAAAGATGATCCAAAATCTTGGAAATAGAATGGAGAAAATAAAAGACATGTTTAACAAGGACCTAGAAAAACTAAAGAGCAAACAAACAATGATGAACAACACAATAAATGAAATTAAAAATTCTCTAGAAAGAATCAATAGCAGAATAACCGAGGCAGAAGAACGGATAAGTGACCTGGAAGATAAAATAGTGGAAATAACTACCGCAGAGCAGAATAAAGAAAAAAGAATGAAAAGAATTGAAAACAGTCTCAGAGACTTCTAGGAAAACATTAAACGCACCAACATTCGAATTATAGGGGTTCCAGAACAAGAAGAGAAAAAGAAAGTGACTGAGAAAATATTTGAAGAAATTATAGTTGAAAACTTCCCTAATATGGGAAAGGAAATAGTTAATCAAGTCCTGGAAGCACAGAGAGTCCCATACAGGATAAATCCAAGGAGAAACACGCCAAGACACATACTAATCAAACTATCAAAAATTAAATATAAAGAAAACATATTAAAAGAAGCAAGGGAAAAACAACAAATAACACACAAGGGAATCCCCATAAGGTGAACAGCTGATCTTTCAGCAGAAACTCTGCAAGCCAGAAGGGAGTGGCAGGACATATTTAAAGTGATGAAAGGGAAAAATCTACAACCAAGATTACTCTACCTAGCAAAGATCTCATTCAGATTCGACGGAAAAATTAAAACCTTTATAAACAAGCAAAAGCTAAGAGAATTGAGCACCACCAAACCAGCTTTAAAAAAAATGCCAGGACATGGAAGCAACCTAAGTGTCCATCAACAGATGAATGGATAAAGCAGATGTGGCACATACATACAATGGAATATTACTCAGCCATAAAAAAAAAGAAATTGAGTTATTTGTAGTGAGGTGGATGGACCTAGAGTGTGTCATACAGAGTGAAGTAAGTCAGAAAGAGAAAAACAAATACTGTATGCTAACACATATATATGGAATCTAAGAAAAAAAACCAAAAAATGGTTCTGAGGACCCTATGGGCAGGACAGGAATAAAGACACAGACGTAGAGAATATACTTGAGGACACGGGGAGGGGGAAGGGTAAGCTGGGACGAAGTGAGAAAGTGGCACGGACATATATACACTACTAAATGTAAAACAGATAGCTAGTGGGAAGCAGCCTCATAGCACAAGGAGATCAGCTCGGTGCTTTATGACCACCTAGAGGGGTGGGATAGGGAGGGCGTGAGGGAGACGCAAGAGGGAGGAGATATGGGGATATATGTATATGTATAGCTGACTCACTTTGTATAAAGCAGAAACACACCATTCTAAAGCAATTACACTCCAATAAAGATGTTTTTAAAAAAGTACAGGGCTTCCCTGGTGGCACAGTGGTTAGGAATCTGCCTGCCAATGCAGGGGACACGGGTTTGTGCCCCGGTCCGGGAAGATCCCACATGCCGCGGAGCGGCTAGGCCCGTGAGCCACAACTACTGAACCTGCGCGTCTGGAGCCTGTGCTCTGCAACGGGAGAGGCCACGACAGTGAGAGGCCCGCGCACCGCGATGAAGAGTGGCCCCCGCTCGCCGCAACTGGAGAAAGCCCTCGCACAGAAACGAAGACCCAACACAGCCAAAAATAGATAAATAAATAAATAAATAAATTTATTTAAAAAAAAAAAGTGCAGATTCTTTCCTATCCCAAGATTATGAAGACATTCTATTTTTCTTACCTTATTGAACTTGCAAGAATCTCTAATACAACGATGAACAAAAGTGGAAATAAAAGATATATTTATCTTATTCACAATCTCAACAAAAAAGCTGTCAGTATTTCAACATTAAGTAGTAGAGGTTCTCTGTAGCTTTTTTGTAGATATCATTTATCTAATTAAGAAAGTACTGCTCTATTCCCATTTTGCTAATGTTTATCACAAATGAGTGGTAAACTTTATCAAAAGGTTTTTTTCCTCTCACCTACAGAGATGATTGTATGGTTTTTCACTTTTACTCTATTAATGTGGTAAACTGCATTGACTGATTTTCCAATAATTAACTTGCATTCTTAGAATTAACCCAACATTTTAGTAATATATTATCCATTTTATATGTCACTGAATTTGATTTACTAATTTTTGCTAATGTTTTAGTTAGGATTTTTGCATCTATCTTCAGAAGAAAAATCGGACTATGAATTTCTTTTCTTTTAATATCCTTCTTGGCTTTGGCGGCAAGGTTATGCTGTCCTAATGTGAATTTATATTTGACTGTTTCCTCCTTAAATGTTTGGAAGAATTTGCTGGAGAATTGAAGTGGTAATTTCTTTACCAGAAGATCTTTAATTATGAAGCAAATTTCTTTAACAGATATAGGATAATGCAGATTTTCTAAAATGTGTTATATCAATTTTAGTGTGTTTTTAAGGAACTTAAACATTTCATTTAAATTTTCAAATTTATTAGCATAAAATCTTGGTAATACCTAATTATATCATCCTCTTAATATCTATATTCTAGTGTTATTCTTTTTGCATTTGTGATTTTAGCAGTTTGCAACTTATTTTTTTCCTTAATTACTCTTACCACAGTTTTATAAATTTTGTTAGCCTTTTCAAAGAACTGATTTTTGGCTCTATTTATTTTTTTACTGCTTGTTTTCTGTATCAATGACTTCTGTTCTTATCTTTATGTTCTTATAATTTCTTTAAGTTTACTTTGCTTGTTTAGATCCTTGAGACTGACATTTAGATCACTGGCTCTCAGCCTTTCTTTTTTTCTAATATAAGAATTTAAGGGTATAAATTTCCCTATAAGTACTGTTTTAGCTGTAACCCACAAGGTTTGATATGTTGAATTTTCATTATCACTTGAATGTATTTCTAATTTTCATTATGATTAGTTACTTTGACACATGGGGGAAAGAGTATTAGTTAATTTCCAAATATTAGAATTTTCTCATTTTCATTTTGTTGCTGACTTCCACTTTAATACTATTGTGATCAGAAAATAAACTCCGTGCCTCCCATCTTCTGAGATTTGTTGAAAAATGCCTCTGTCTAGGCATACATACTAATGGCCAAATGTTTCTTGTGCACTTAAAAAATGAATATTCTTCAGTTGGTAGGTGTAGGTATATATATTTCTATACATTACAATTAGATCAAGTTTGTTAAATGTGGTATCTGAATCTTCTATATGTTTACTGACTTTTTTTCTGCATGTTCTATTAATTATTAAAGAGGTATGGTGAAATCCCAAATAAGTTTGAGGATCTGTATATGTCTTGTTTTAGTACTATTAGTTGCTTACTTTTTAATATTTTAAGGTATTTCTATTTGTATGCACACATAAAACTGCACTGCATCCTTCGGTTAATGTTTGCATGGTATTTCTTTTTTTACTTTTAACTTTTTATGGCTTTATATTTAGAGTGTGCTGGGTATAGTCAGCAAATAGTTGTCCTTTTGTATGATCCAGTCCAATAATCTTTGTTTTTAAATTGAAGTTTTTAGTCTTTCACATCGGTGTTAAATCTCCACCTTAATACGTTCTTTATTTGTCTCATGGTTCTTTATTCCTTAACTCTCCTTTTATCTGCAACTAAACAAATTTTTTTTTTTATTATTCTACTTTGTTCCTCTTTCAGCTCGCTAGTTATACATTCTTTAAGTGGTTACCCTAGAAACTAAAATATGTTCCCTTGACTTATTACAAGCTACCATAATCAATATTTTACCATTTCCTGAATAAGGACTTTACTTTTTTTAACTTCATTTACCCCGCACCCCACGGTCACCTTAGTTATTATTATTGGTTTTTATTGTAATGCTACATATATTTTATCTTTCAAGTTTTTTGTTATGGAGAATTCCAACATATAAAAAAATGAATTAACAATGCAATGAAACCCCGATATCCAACAGTTTAATGATCATGACCAGTCTTGTTCCATCTCTATTCCCACCCACGTCTCCCTCAACCATATTATTTTAAAGAAAATTCCAAACATCATATCATATCTCTTGTAACTATTTTTTGTCACTTACTATTTAGGATGTATCTCTAAAAGATAAGCAGTTTTTTGAAACATAACCATAATATTATCAAACATTAAAAAATTTAACAATGATGCCAGAATGCCATCAAATATTCTGTAATTATTCAAATATCCAAATGTCATAGCTATTTTTACAATTATTCTAAAATCAAGATCCAAATAAGTTCTGTACACTGTAATTGGTTGATATGTCTTTTAATGTTTATTTTACCTACAAATCTCCCTAAATCTTTTTTTCCCTTGCTACTTATTCATTAGAGAAACTGGATTCTTTGAACTAAGGTTTTCCATTATCTGATTTTTTGGTATGGTATTATATTAAACAAAATGTCCCCTATCTGTAAATTCTATTTGTTGGTAGTTAGATCTAGAGGCCTAGTCAGACTCAGGTTCATTTTTTGTTGTTTTGTTTGTGGCAGGACTACCTCATGGCTGATGGTGTGTATTTCTCTTCAGCAGGCACACCATGTCTGGCTGTATTCTGTAATATTCCTAGTCATTAATATTCAATGCCTGGATCCATTAATTCATTAGAATTTAAAAATAAGAATATTCTAATTATCATTTTTTCATTTATTAGCTGGAATACTATTATCAAGAGAAAATTCTCCCCATCTATGTTAACTTACTCAGTAGTATGAGAAATGCAGAATAAATGTTCAATTCTTTAAATTTTTATACTATATTTTAAAATAATAAATAAACCACCCTTCTATGGTAACCAATTGTTATTATTAAGATTATGAACCTATGGATTTAAAATATTTAATTCCAATCATTGCAGTTCCTATTCCAATGGAGGCTTAAATTGTCCCATCTTTGGTTACAGGGAGTTAAACTCTGCTAGACATTATTTGGATTGTTTCAAACAGTCTATATGCATTTATATTTACTTGTATATTTATCCTTTTTGGTGCTTTATATGCCTTCCTGCACTTCCATGATTTCACCTGAGACCATTTCTCTTCTGGTTGCAGAGTTCCCTTTGACAGTTTCATTGTAGAGAAGCTGGTAATTAATTCTCATTTTAATTTTTCTAAAAATATCTTTTTGAAGGATATGCTCACTGCATATAGAATTCTAGGTTGACAATTACTTTCTTTGGGTCTTTAAATATGTCATACTATTTTTCTTTAGCTTCCATTGTTTCTGTTTAAAAATTAGTTATAAGTCTAACTGGTATTCCTTTGAAACCGTATCTTTTTTTCCTTTAGATATTTTTAAGATTTTCTTTTTGTCTTTGGTTTTTCAGTAGTTGTACTACAATATATGTATATTTTTTATTTGATTTTCTTTGCTTATAGAGTTTCTTAAATTTCTGGCTTGATATTGTTCATCAATTTTGCAAAATTCTTGATCAGTATCTCTTCAAATACTGCTTCTGCTGCTATTTTCTCTCTCATCTCCTTCTGGTGTCCAATGACCAGGCCCAAACCTTTGCACTATCCAATACGTCTCTTATGGAATTTTCTTTATTTTTGCATTCTTTTTTCCACTCTGTGTTTTAATCTGGGTATTTTCTACTGACCTATCTTTTAAGTCACTAATCCTCTCTTCTGATGTATCTAATATGTTTTTAAAACCATCTACTGGGTTCTTAATTTCAGTTACTATAATTTTAAGTTTGAAGTTGTCCATTTGATTCCTTTTATAGATTCCAGATCTCTAGTGAAACTCTGTCTCTTCTTGAACATATTAATCAGTTATTTGGAAGTCTGTGTCTGATAACTCCAATATCTGAATCACTTCTGAATCTATCACTTTTGGCTATTTTTTCTTTCTTGATTTTTGTTCATTTGTTCTTATTTCCTGGCATGCCTACTAATTTTTTAGTAAATGACAGATACATTGTTTATGGAAAATTATACAAGTTTGAACAATGTTACCTTCCTCCAAAGATGATTTGAGCTTCTTCTGGCAGGCAGATCATCTTGATTCAACTGAGGGTGGTATATTTCCAGTTTGCTTTTATCCTAGGATGTAGCTATTCAGGAGACCCAATTAAAAGCCTTGAGTGGGGCTTCCCTGGTGGCGCAGTGGTTGAGAGTCTGCCTGCCAATGCGGGGGACACGGGTTCGAGCCCTGGTCTGGGAGGATCCCACATGCCGCGGAGCAACTGGGCCCGTGAGCCACAACTACTGAGCCTGTGCGTCTGGAGCCTGTGCTCTGCAATAAGGGAGGCCGCGATAGTGAGAGGCCCGCGCACCGCGATGAAGAGTGGCCCCTGCTTGCCACAACTGGAGAGAGCCCTTGCGCGGAAACGAAGACCCAACACAGCCATAAATAAATTAAATAAAATAAATTTAAAAAAAAAAAAAAAAAAAAAAGCCTTGAGTGTTTATCATGGTCCTAACCTCCTCAGAAGCTCTATGAGACTGCTAAAATCTCTGCATATTTACCTTTTAATCTCTTATCAGGTATTTTCAACAATTTTTTTTTTTTTGTCTCACCCTAGAAGTACACAACAAGGCCTCAAGGGAAAATTCCATGCAGCATTTTGACTTCACTTCTCTGTGCTTCCTTTCCTCTGAGATTTTGGTTCCTTAAGCCTTGAACTCCATTGATCAGGAAAAAAATTAAATTATTTCCCTTTAAGAAAAAATTTTAAGTTCTATTCCTTATTGATATCTTTATGTTTTTACTTTCCCTGATTTTTAATATTTTTAAAAGCCTATCACATTCTCATTATTCCAATATAAACACAAAGCAACATGTAGAAATAGAAAGCAATAAAGTATTGACCTTCACTAGGCAATCAAACCTGAGCTAATGTCAGGAAATCTGGAGGTTTCTCAAGTAGGAATATGGAAGAGAAGAGAAGCGAGATGTGCTATTTATCACAGACAATACTCAGCACAATTTTATTGCTCCTTGGGGAATCCAAAGCTTTTAAAGGTGCTATTATTATTTGGAAGCCCTCCAGAGAGCACTAAGTATTAAAAATAGCACCTGTACTCTGCTAAGTCAAATCACCTGTTTATTACCCAGAGTGATGAAAATCATCTAATAAAATATTACAGACACTTTGTCAAAATCATGCACACAATTCACATGCTCAGAGAAGTTGAAGGAAATGTCTATGCCTGGCTCAATACATATTTTTTCAATGGATAAGTTACTTAATGAGGAGATAAAGATAATATCACTGTTTTGTTTTCTTAATTAAAGACGTTTAAGCTTTTTAAACAGTCAGTATAAGACCTCTGTAGTAGCATCTTCTGTTTTTCTTGCCCAGCATCTACATAAAACCTTGCCTTTGTAATAGTGGCCCATTTTTTTTTCCCTTTGGAGAGCCTGCTCCCCCTCCAATCCTTGGAATACAGATATAGGAATGTGACCCAGGCCTGGCCAATCACTGTTCTGTTCCATTGACCACAGTTATTGGTACAGCAATAAGCATGTGATCCAAGTTATTCTGATGAGACACAGTACTTGGATTTATAAAAACTACTGGAAAGAGTAATTCTGCTGGGATAGCTAAACTGGTAGAATGGAAGGTCCAGTGTGGTGATCACCACATAAAGAAGGCCTGCTTACGAGTGCAGCCAAAACTACCTAGGACTTCTCAGTTACATGAGTCAATAAATGCCCCTTATTGCTTAAGCTAGGTTAGTTAAGACTGGGTTTCAGACCAGCAACCAGGAGTCCTTACTAACACAGCTATATCCAAAAAGTACATAGCAGCAACCAAGTCTGTTGACACGAGTGATTAACCCTCAGGTTTAAGACAAAACTCTAGCTGCTAAATGAAATGATGTAGCAGCATTAGGAACACTTCTCAGGTAGGAGGTAAAACGTATTCCAGTCCACTGATAATGTTTTCATTTCCCATCTCCATTTACATTATACCCAAGACATGAGATGTGAACATTTATCAATAATATCAAATAATGTAGCTCAGTTCTTCAGACTCCAAGAATGGATTACTGTTGGCATTTTATCCTGTTCCTCATAAATGCTAGTTATTTGGGGATTGGAACAAGTTATAAAAAGTTCTAATTAGGGGAAACATTCATGTGTTTTATGTTTTTAAAATGATATCTTCAGCTCTGACTTTATACAATGGGTTGGTGGTAGCCATAAATAATATTCCTAGGAGAAAGCCTACAAATAAAATAAGAATTGCTCCAGTAATCTTATTGTCCTTTAAGTGGACACAGATTCAAGCATGTGCACATACTGGAGATCACACATTTGTACTCATGGCATTTAATTACAAATAAAATAAAATCTGCAAAACCAGAATTTTAAATATTAATTTAATAACCTTTATGCACCTAGTTTCTGAATGATTCTCTTCCTCTCTAGGGAGGCATCTAATGTCAAACTGTGATATTAAGGTGACATTAAGGTGAGTCATGGTAACTGAAAAGGCATGAGGAAGGCACATGTCAGAATTATTAATTTAAAAAAAAGATGAAATACTCCCTTCCTTAAAATTATGCATTGCTAATCTATGCTGAACTTCGAAGTGCAGTTTTATTTCCCTCATTTGTAACCAATCGCTGTCTCCAGAAGGAAGAGGCTAAAAAGAGAAAGACTGTAAGAGAAGCATAACCATTTGAAAACCCCAAAATAAATGAGAAGTCAAAAGAAAAACGACAAGTTTGTTCGTTATTTAAAGAAGAATTTTCAGTGGGCCAACCATGGCTGATACCATTATAACCATGCCCAAATTCACCAAGGCAGTTGTTTTTAAACTTTTTTTGAGTTTTTAAATAGATCGATCGATAGGTGGCATGTATACATATATCAATACATAAAAATAAAGAACTCTTATACCCTGACCACATTAAATAAAATCTCAAATATTCTATTCTATTCCATTCTGTTTCACTTCACTAAAAATAAATGCTGATCACAAATCACTAAATTGTTTCCACAACATACCAGTAACTCAAAACTAGATACAAAGCATATGATTTGGCACAAATGGAAGAAATTATACATCTTAGGCTAAAAAAATCAGACATTATTATTATTATATTATTATATTATTACCAACACTAATTTCAGATTAAGACTTTTCCGAAATGAAATCAAATCAGCTCTACACAGTGGAATCTCTTGTACTGTTCATTAACTTCACCAAATATTTTCATAAAGCACTTGAAGTGAGATGTTTCATTCAGAATGATCTCCCTCTGATCATATTTTGAAAAAACTCAACGCAAGCTCACCGTCTCAAAGTGAATCCAAAGACACTAAACTTCTCCTTTAAAAAAAAAAAAAAAAAACCGCATATCTCTACAAAAGTCAGTGAAACAGAATGTCATGGGGTAATATTCTAATGTTAACAAGTAGGTAGTCCCATTATTTGTTCTGTTTTACCTTTCGGTATCAACTACTGTTTGATCACTCTTTCTGCAAAGAAAATGTATTCTTAATGAACCTAAAGGAAGACAATGATTTGCTGAATGAAAAATGTGACATGTAAAACAAAACACTCCTCATTCTACACCAGTGTATATAATATCATTTGGCTACCCAGACTTTCTTAAAGCTCTAACCTCATGATGACCCCCCTCCCCGATATTTCCTTTTACCTTGGAGGCAGGAAGTGGGAAGGAATGTTTCCTTTCCAGACCCATTATTAACTGAAAATTCCAGTGCCCTGAATGTCTCTTTCTTTTCCATTAAAAAAAAAAGTAATCGGGACTCCTATTAAAATGATTTCCTTTATTAACTCCTGCCTAAGAATTTACATGTTGGCATGTTTGAAAGTACACCCTGCAGAAACTAGGCATGGTGCTCATCGTCAACATGACAGACTGACGATGGGTGATGGGTTTCCTGTCGACTCCCACGTCACACTGACTAAATTTCTATTGAGACCACAGGGTAGACCCAGCTTACGAATTTTTTTGTCTTTTTTCTGCTTCACAGATCACTCATAATCACACACAGAAAAAAAATGGGAGAGAAAAAAATCATGGAAGCTGTTTCCCACTGATGCTGAAAGCAGAAGCAAATGCCATAATCCTCAGCACGGAGAGTAAAACCGTGTGGCAAAAAGCAGCCAGTGTTGTAGTATGGCTGGTTCAGCATTATGACCAAAATGGGCCACTCTAAGCTCTGGGGTTCAGTCAATGGTGGTTTTCTCAAATTTGTCCTTAAAGGCTGAAATTTATCATACTTAGGCTCAGCCACCCTTAAGATGCTTGAGTGTATGACTGTGTGCGAAATAGAAATAAAACCTGTAGAGCTGTTTTCTGGATTGAGTAAGACACCAAAAGTTCACAACCTCCAAATAACTGAAGGTGCTGTAATAATTCCAAAAGGGTGTGCTGAACAGTTGGGACGCTGGTATCCTCCATTAAGGGAGACATGGTTAGCCACGTGGCTTAGCACAATTTGGGAAGGAAGCATAAAGCTTGCACAGGAAAACTTGGTCAGAAATTCCTATTCCTTAATCTTATCTCTTTCTTTCATTCTCTCCTTACTTCACTGACATATGGGCAAGTAAAAAAGACTAGAAAGAGAACAGGGGATGTTAAGGAAGAGGAAACAAAAGTGTGACCCCCAAAGTTTGTAATTTGTCCTGGCAGTTGATACCAGGGGCAGTAACCAGCCATGTTCCTTCCCTGAGTCAGGTCCTTCAAGGACCTGAGGTGGAGCAAGTACAGAGAAGCAGCTTTGGGATGGCTAGAGCAGTGCTTCTTGAACTTTAATATGCCTGCAAATCACCTGGGGGTTTCTTTTTTTTTTTTTTTTAACATCTTTATTGGAGTATAATTGCTTTACAATGGTGTGTTAGTTTCTGCTGTATCACAAAGTCAATCAGCCATACCTATACATTTATCCCCATATCTCCTCCCTCTTGCGTCTCCCTCCCACCCTCCCTATCCCACCCCTCTAGGTGGTCACAAAGCACCGAGCTGATCTCCCTGTGTTATGCGGCTGCTTCCCACTAGCTAGCTATTTTACATTTTCACCTGGGGAGTTTTAAAAATGTTGATTCTGATTCTGGGATGGAGCCTTAGATTCTGCACTCCATGAGGATCTTGTTAATATGCTGATTCTGAGAGTGGAGTGGGGCCTCAGATTCTGCAATTTTGCTCTTAGAAGAAACCCAAGCTGGCATCCCATGTCATGCCCCACTGCTGCTCTTCAGGTCTGGTACACTGGCATACTCTTAGCCTTTTTCTTAGAGAAATTTCACCTGACTCCATTTCCTTTTTAAAGACACCTCCAGTAGAGAGGCAAAAAGCATGGCATAGTAGAAAAAGTACTGGCTCTGGAGTCAGACAAATTTGGGTTGAAATTCCATCTCTGCAAAACTGATTTGCACTGTGTGTGTTGTATGTGAGTTTTTTTTTAACCCCCCTGAGGTTCGTTTTCTCCATCTATAAATGGGGTATGCTATCTTTCTAACTCTCAGGGCTGCTACAAAGAACAAATGATACCATGTGCACACTCTGGAAAGTTCATTCATGGAATAAATGAATAAAGAGTTTAAAGCACCGTAATTCTATCCACATGCAATAACAAGGGGCTGGGGGTGTGTTACAATGTTTGAATACACCTTAACTTTTGCTAATATTATGGCTTTGTCTCTTTCTTAGATACACAACTATAGGTTGTACAGAGTTCTAAGCACATTAAGTCAAGCATTTCTCCCCATTTCCAATACTTTTCTGACTCTAAAAAGCTACTCTCTGGTCATGCTTTTAGTAATGACGGAATCCAGGGCAGACTTGGTTCTAAATATTTCTTGCTCTGTCTAATGGTAAAAATACACTTGATAATTTTCTTTCCCTCAATTAATTCAGTTCCTAGACTTGTTCTTCTGGACTTTGGCTCCTATTTCCAATGACAGATCCTCCTTGTTCTCAAGCTGCCCCTTTGCTCCCACAGTAAATAAGGCAAAGGTGCCCCTCCTACCCATGTTGTCCAGTGGTGAATCTGAGTTCCTCTAGGTGAATCTAAAAGATTCCTCTCAGTTAACCAGAGGAATTAAGGGGAAACAGCTAACGTAAACCTTCCCTAACCCTCCCACATCCGCAGATTGATCCCAGCACTCAAAACTCAGGGTTTAATAAAGAGAGGAAAGGAGATGGGGCTATTCTAATGAATATACTAGAAACAAGGAAGGAAATAGAAGAAAACTGTGAAACTGTGATATCAGCTGCCACATCCTGCCTCCCCTGACTACCTCTGGCATCTCCAAGGAGGATGGGGCTGGCAGTCGATGGGTGTTTGTAACTCCTACGTATATCTCCTTGACCATTCTGGGCCCCGTCATGACTTCTGTTTAGGTGACACTAAAGGGTCCTGGGCACCATTAGAACAGGAAGCACATGTCAACTACAGAAGTCCCAATTCATGAGAAAAATCAATGATCGTTCAGGGATGCCCCTGACATCACTTCCTCTGCCCCAGTGGCCTCTCTCCCCCAAGCTGTTACGGCAGAAGTGGGGCCTGCTTCCCATTAGCTCATTTCCATCTCAGACTGAATCAGAGGAATGAATTATTACTGGCTCATCTGTCTTATTAGATTGATCTGTATGATACTGCCATATTTGTAGCTCGAATACTGGCAATTTCATATGACTCCACCTTATACCCTATTTACAGAAACAGAGTTTCACTGCTACAAAAAATTAAACCATTTCTATGGTTGGGCTATGCTGGCCAGAACAAAGTTATCTCAAATTCATTTACTAAAAGGCTGCACATTTTAAACTAAAACATACTTAGTATGGTGCTTACCCTTACTGTCTACTTTTCTGAGACAAGATAAATTCAGCAGACTTCTTTAGGAAACATCCCATCTGGAGCAGCAACTATCAGTCAAACACCATGCAATCACTGTGCATTTACTCTGTGGAAGGCGTGAGAAGGCCAGAACAATAAACAAAACCCCATTTCTGTCTCTAAGGAGTAACTGATCTAGCTGAAGAAAGCAGAAAGAACAACGTAAAAAAGGTAAAGAATGAAGCAACGATATAAGAAATGTCACAAGACAGACCATAATCATTTGCTAAATGAGTAGAATCGAAAATAAGTGCAGTGAGTCGAGAGGCAGGAGCAATCACCTAGAATCTGATTTGAGCCACTTTCCATCTAATTTAGCTCATCAATCACTGTACCCTCCCACCTACTTACTGTGGGAAGTTATTGCAGAAAATGAAAATCGCCTCTCTGCCTACTCATAATTCCCGGATGACAGTCCCAGAGATATCCCCAGTAGGTCTCAGACCACGCCCTCTCATTTGTTGGATCCATCCCAGGAAAAGATGGAAGAACAGGGACATTTATGCTGGACACTTCTCTCTCCTCTAGATGAATTCAGTATGATGGGGTCGGGGCGGGTGATTGAGGGTATGTACCTCAATATAAACTGCAGCATCCTGGCAGCCTAGCATTTAAACTAACTTTATGATGTCTCTTAATTCTGAATTTCAACCTTTCTGAGCAGTTGCCAATAGCCAAAAGTGGCCATAGCTGTTAAGTATATTATAAATACTGATTTAGCTACAAATGAGGCCATGTTAGCATCACACATTCACTGGCCATTTCAGCAATTCCCTGCGAGCTCTCACAGACCCCCCCGTGGTACCCTGCTCTGCCTCTCTACTGAGGTCTCCGCTTCAGGATGGTACCTAGCCAGGAACTCTGTCTCCAGCATCCTCCAGGAAAAGGTTGCTTCCTTACCCCAGGAGCCAAGACCAAGTGCTCTGCAAGTGGCAAACTCTCAAGGCAGCAGCAGCCGTGGCTGCTTCGGTGCTCCCCGCACTAAAGCCACATTGAGATATTCCATGGAGAAATGCAGATAATGCCCTTTGGGAGAAGGACAATGCTGTCACCCTCTATCACCAGGCCTAATAAAGGTTTGCTCACAACCCAAGGAAACATCTCCGATTAGGCCCTTTCTCTTACCCCTCATCTCTAATCCATAGAAAAGACCTTTTCCCTACAAAATATCTCTTGAGCTCCCCGCCCCCCGCTTTTTTCTCCATCTCAGCAGACATTCTGAATATTAACCACATTTCCACAGCCTTCTAATATCCTGCTTCCATCCTTGTTATTTTCATCCATTCTGAACACAGGGGCAAGAGAGACTTTCTAAATCAATTAAATGGACTATATCTTCCTGGGCTTAAAACCCTTCAGTGCTTTCCTGTTACACTCACTATCAAATCTAAGCTCTCCGCCCTGGCCAACAAGGCCTTGTGGGACCCGGTCCTCTCTCTTCCTGAAGCTCAGACCAACTCTCTGGTGCTAGGCTACAGAACAGACACCATCACTGGTCTCTTCATGACCCAGCCTACCCCACTACCCTTAATATACATAGAAATTTCTTCAAGGCCTCCCTTTCCCTAAGGCAGATGCTTAGCAAACCCAATTCTAAATGCTCCTTTTGGCTCAACCCAATTCACCTTCTCTCTCCATCTCTGTATACATAGATGTGTGTGTGTCTGTGTGTATGGCTATTTGTATATACAGTATACACACTGTTGTGTATATTTAGATGTCACGTTATCCCAAATTCCACAGAAAAGCACTGCCTGAGCCAAATGCTATGTGCGCCTAATTTATTAGAGCGTGCCATCCCATGGAAGCAAGAGGGAAATGAGGCAGGGAAAGAGGAAAAGCAGATCCAAGGGTACCTTTCTGAGTCTTGTTCTCAAGCACAACTGATTGTGGGATCTTCTCAGAACAGCTGATCAGGCAGAAGAAGGGAGACAAATGTTTTCCACCCCATGGCCATAGGAGGGGGGTGTGCCAGTCTAGTGCAACTCAGGCCTCGGCAATAGCGGCGTGGGTGGGGGGGTGCAGGTGAAGGGGGGTGAGTGCTGATGGGAGGGGTTGGGAGAAGTCACTGCAATAGCCTTCAGCCACTAGAGGCAGCAGTAGTGACCCGGCTCAATAACCATGAGAGCAGCACATAGCAAGCGTACAGATCTGGAGTACGGCCTAACCTAAGGCTAGCACAGATGGATTAGGTGATGCCATCTAAATGTATTGCCCAAGAATGGCAAGCACGTGACCCATAGGCTCACCACTCCCAAAGCTTGCACTCATGGCAAACATCTCCAAATGTTCAATAGTACTTTTTCTAGTTGAGCCCAGCCAGCCTCAGAATCTTTCTCAACACAGGGCTGTAAACAGTGACTCTATCCAGTAAGACTTGACACATCTCCAGGAGAGAACATTGCAATAAAAAAGTTCTTTCCTATACATTAACTAATTTGATCTCTACAAATTTGCAACATTCAGTAGGGAAGGTAAAATTCACCTCTATTCTGCAGCTGGGCAGCAGAGACTTAAAGAAAGTACCTGGTATGGATGCAGCCACACACCGTCAGAGCAGGGATGAGAACCTAGATTTTCTGACTCCTGGCTATGTATAAAAACCTAATATACATATACTGCAACCCAATGGCTGAGAATCAAAGGATTATTTTATTAATTTAACTGTAAGAGGATAAATACTCTGGTTCTTAAGGACTATTCTCTATTTTATTTTTTTAACATACATTGGCAGACAGAAAGCAGACGCTAAAAAGAACATGACAGTAATGCAAATAAGGATAATACAATATATTTTTTTAAATTCAGACCTGGACAAAAAATACTATCAACCTAATGAAAATGATAAATTTCAGTAAGTGGAAAATGCCACAAAAGGGAAGTTTTTCCACAGCATCTTCCATCTCACCCAGCCTTATAGCTCAGAAGTCAGTGTATGTGGCTCTCCTTGATATTTTGGGAAAAGAGAATACCATTCGAGAAATCAAACTCTGTGTACACCCTTGCATAGTAGCACTCATCATTCTGCATCGGACACCAGTTTTACAGATTTGGCATCACATAGTGATCCATACCTTATTTATGGAGCGGAGTTCATTTCATATAAAGCAGTTCTGATCTTCATTGTGGTGTAATTACAAGTTGATCTGCCAATGCTGTTGTTCTTAAGCTTTGACATTTATTATAGGAAAGATGTGTCATTATTTCTACTGACGCTTCATTCCTCTCCCATCCACCAAATATACCTACCCAAATGTTCAGAGCTTTGTATATACACCTTAATAATCTGTTGTCCAATACTTGGCAAGGAAAATATATTATCATATGGCATCAAGAATGTCTGAAGCTCTAGAGCTAAAACTTCATGGATCTGACATTTAAGCCTTACTGGGGCTCTATTCTATGCAGAGAAGTGTGCTAAGAACTAATAGTTACCCAAATGCATTTCTGGTCCCCTTTTCTCCCTCCCAAACCCATCGTCATCCAGGCCCTTTAAAGCTTTAGTTCCCCACTTTTCTTCAGCAAAGTTCCTCCCTCAACCCCGTGTTATCCTTCCCACACTAAAAGCAACCACACTGTCCTTCTCTTCAGTGGTTGTTTCTGCTTTAAGGAGCCCAGCTGGACCCCTGGCCTGCACAGCTTAGCCCTGACCTCCCCAGCACTGCTCTGAAGACTGGTATTGGCCTGGTATTCAGGCCCTGCTCCCCAACATGGTCCCTGCCTGATCCCCGGTAAAGCTTTAATCACACAAAAGTAAATAAATAAATAAGATATCAAAAAGGATAAGATACTGCCTCTTTCCTTTAAAGTAGTATGCTCCAAACTGCATGATATAATGCAATAGTGGTCAAGAAATCAATTTAGGGAATTGTGACCAGAATTTTTTTAAAAACTAAAATAGAATTGAATAGAAAATAGTATAAAATATCTCACATAGAGTGGGTATACTTTCATGAAGCTGTGTGTACGTGTGTGTGTGTGTGTGTGTGTGTGTGTGTGCGTGTGTGTGTGTGTGTAAATGTATTCCTTACTGTGGGTGATCTAAGAGTTTGAAAGACAAAGTTTCCCACAGTGGGAAAACCATCTCTGAACAAAATCTATGCGTGGAGAATCCCTAGAGTGACACATAATCAGCATTCAACATGCACATATGATGGTAAAAACTAGTACTACTGAGAAGTAGACCTGATGTTCAAGCAATGGTGAGAACCCAAACTTTGCTTTCTAAAGCCCATATTCATCATTTTACCCCCTGCTCAGAAAACACCTATGTGGCCCCCATCACCACAGAATATAATCCAAGCTCACTAGTATGGCAGGTGAGGGCCTCCAAGCTCATCTCCCACCACGTGTCACCCCCACTCCCACCCTCTCGTGCCACACTGGGGCTATAATCCTCTTCTGCCATTTCCTGAATATATTCTGTATTTTGCTACCTCTGGGCCCTGGCACAAATTCCTCCTTCATATAAGAATGCCTTTCCTTCTCTAAGTGACCAGTAAAGTCATAAACTCATAGCAGATAGTTTTATTTTGTCCCTCCAGCAAACGATATCATCTTCCTTCTGGTAATATTATTCTCTTTGCATTGAGGAACTCCCCAAAGTTTCCTGTGTTCCTGGTGGTGTTGTCAATCATAATGCTCCATTGCCTGTGGTCACAAGGTTTCGAAACCATGTGACAAATATAACTGGTAAGACAATTGTAATCCTTAATCACACCTGAAAGCCACTCCAGGAATTAGGATGTGCACATGTTGGGCCATTACTTTGCTACCCCACCAGGTGATACTGATCCTGATAGTCCATGGCTCACATTTTAAGAATCACTAAATGACCATCACGATAAAAGCCAGCCTTGTATTTTAGTTCTTCTTTAGCCTGTCTGCCCCTGCTCTATCCCACTAGATTCAGGGTGTTCTGAAGGCCGGTATGAATTGTGGCCTTTTTAAAAAAAATTAATTTAATTTTATTTACATCCTCCTTTCTGAATACTGGCATATACATCTTTCAGTTAAATTTGAGGAATAGGCAAGCAGACTGAAATATTAACAGAAAAAAATTGTGTACCTAATGCCCTGAAATGGAAAGAGACTGGCTGATAAAATCATCTGGATTCCTTACTATTCAACATAGATCTTTCTACCTAATTATGCTCCTGAATCTCACATTCCTCAATTGCTGACTGCTGGATATTGCCAGTCTGATGTCCCAAATATTTTGAATTTTTCTCTAACCAAAACTGTGTATCCAGACCCATCCTGAGCTCCACCTCATGGGCTCTGGTTCTCAAAGATGGCTTTACCACACACTCAAATATTAAAGCCAGATATCTCATCAGAATCACAGGAATAGCAGCCGACATTTATTCCACAAGTGCTATGAACCTGGAAATGTTCTATATTCCCTATAGACACTTACTCATTAGTTCTTAGAGGTCTTGTTCATTTTTATATCTCTGATAGTGCTTTGCATATAGCATATATTCAATAAGCCTACATTACCTGGTTCACTCAGCAGACCATAAGCTCCTTGAGAGTAGGGACTGGGTCTTCTCATTTTGTTTCCAGCATGAAACTAAGTGACATACCTCACATTGCATTTAGAATACAACGACAGAGAGGGCCAGACCATATGTGAGTAGTAGGGAATAAGTTAGCCAAGTTGGGATAGGGCCTGAGGTCAAATTGCCTTGAGAAGTAGGCAGAGCTTAAACATAATATAGCAGGCAGCTCATAGCTACTACACAATCCTAAACAGGACATAAAGTTAAAATCATTTTATAGAGCCATAGCAATATGTCCACAGTTTAGCTTAGACAAGGACCAAAGGTTTTCCAGGAGGTCTGATTCCTCAATGAGACAAGAGGATTGAAATGGGGTCCTTCAAGTTCTCTTTCAGCCTCCTGATTCTAGGTATTGAGTTATCTGTCCTTTGTTCTCGGTGATTTACTGTATCTGATTGTAACTCAGATTCAAACATTAGGCTCTCCCTTCTTTTCCATCAGGATTTTAAAATCAATATCTTTACCATTTATGAAATTGTGTGATGTGCTTTGAAGACTTAAGGCATCTTAGAGAGACAGGGAATGTCACCTTGTACTATCGTACCAATGTATTAAATAGTGACTTCTTTAAAAATCAAAAGCTGCTGCTTGAAATGCTATTAAATTGTAACCTATAAAAGCAGCACACAATCATCTCAATGGTACAAAAAGCAAACTTTAAATATAGTGGATGAAGCGGGTGAGACTCCACACTCCCAATGCAGGGGGTGGGGGTTCGATCCCTGGTCGGGGAACTAGACCCCCGCATGCTGCAACAAAGAGTCCGCATGCTGAAACTAAGACCCAGCACAGCCTAAATAAATAAATATTAAAATATATATATATATTTTTTTTTTTTAATTTTTCAAACAAATAAAAGAGTAGATATATGTATATGTATAACTGAGTCACTTTGCTGTACACCTGAAACTAACGCAACATTGTAAATCAACTATACTCCAATAAAAAATCAAAAAATAAATAAATAAAATAAAAAATAAATATAGTGGATGAGAACTGTTACAATATAAGAGAAGAATGTAATCTAGTTTGTTAACCATTTATGTGCAACATGAAAGAAAAAATTCTCATAAAGAGTAAGTTTTACTCACCATACTTGTCAGATAGAGCACCTAACATGTGCCAAGGACTGTGTAATACAGTGTTAAACAGAAGAATCCCTATCCAGATGGAGCTAACAATCTAGTGGGGAAGACAGACATTAAAGAAATAATCATGAATAATTAAGTAGGACAAAATAAAATGAAGGCATTCCAGGGCAATTCAAGCATAGACCCAAGCATGGAACAGATGTGGGAGACCAAGAGGCTCTCCAGGAGAAATGATATTCCATTTGAGATCCTAAGGATGAGTGTTAGCTGACTGGCAACAAAGAGGGGAAAGAATCTTCCAGCAAGCGATCAACATACAAGGAGGAGGAATAGTGGGGATGGGCTGGGAGCATCAAGGGCTGTTCAATAATGTTCAGCCTGGACAAGGTGGATGGGGAGAGTTGACACATTTGTTTGAGCCCAATCCCTCAGAATTTTGCATTTTAGGTCTCCTCGTTCAAGACGACTTTCTAGAAAGGAGGGGCTCTTTATGAAACTGAGTATACTGAGAACCTCAAGAATCTTAAATCAATGCATTGCTTAGTATATAATCCTGATTCTAAAAGATACCTGATAAAAGTTTCTTTCAAATGCACATGACTTTTTAAAAAAGGATTTAAGATAATCTGGTGATAAGGTAGAGACATGACATAGGTTTTTCTACTGAAGTGCTTGGTTTATATACCGTCCCCCCAAACCCCCGCCCAGCAGTGTTGGAAGGCAGCATCTGTATTTTAAGGTGTCTCTACTGGGTTTGTTGCATAGTGCACGGATAGCATGCCACATGTAGATGACAACACAGTTCTTACTAAGAGATCTTATTCTGATGACCTTTAATCAAGCTCTTACTACATATGAGACAAGTGTCTCATATGCTGAGGGTTCTACATATATTTCTCATTTAACCTTTGTGACAACTCTAGAAGGTAGGCACAATTATTATTCTCAGTTTATAGATGTGTCACCTGAAGCTTAGAGAAGTTAAATAATTCTTCATAGATCACACAGCATGTCAGCAATGGAGACTCTTAACCCCTCCCCACTGTTATGCAGGGAAGTTCTGCTTTTGTTCAATTGTGGCCATTTTTGCTGAGGGGGAAAAGGGTGTTTTTCCACCCTTTTTAGTTTCCCTTCGAATTACTATCTAATGGTTATTGCTACAGTGTTTAATAAGCAATGCATTATCGCTGGGCATTGGAATTAATATCATCACTCAGAGACAGTAAACAGAAGTTTGCATTTGTGCACTGCCTAGAGGTGGAAGCTTCAATAAAAGCCTAAGGTGGGATGAAGAGATGAACGTGCAGATTTGAATCAGAGGTAAGGGATGCAATTCGATGTGAGGGAATAAGACATTCTGCCTCGGCTAGCAGAGACACCCAATCTTTAACCCCTTCTAGCCCAACCACGTGGATGCAATTCTCCTAACATGGCTTTTCTTTCCTCCACAGGGCATGAAAATCCCAGCCCTGTCCATCACACACACACACACACAACTCTTGTGCATGCCCTAGGGTGCCCGGCATACAATATTTTAGGAGCAATGGGCTGCAAGTCCCTTTGACAAAGTTTGCTTGGGGCCTAGGAATTTTAATCTATAGCCACAAACTGAAGACGTTTAAATTAAAAACTTCCTACCAATTCAGCAGTAGCTAGGAGAATAGCGACTGTAACTTACAGGAACTGGCCTGCAGCCTTCTAAATGGCAAAGCAGCAGCAGAAGATAAGGAGCAGCTTGTTACTAAAGGTCTTCACATTGACCCCATGCATTAAGCAGAACAAAGGATCATTAATGATTCCAAGGTATGTCATATTAGAATGAGGTGGTGGTGATGACAGAGCATCTACTTTTGCTATTCTTGTAACATTTCTTATTTGTAAACTCCAGTATAAAAGTATGATTTGTTTCACATGCTATGCTATGCTCCAGGCTGGACATATGAGATGGTTTCCCCATTCTAGTATTTCACAGAGAGCAATAAAAAAAAGAAAACAAAACAATAAACAATGACAACAAGAAAAGAACCACTTTCCAGGACCGTCTGGTTAGTTTTGACATTTGGAAAATTGCTTTATTGCCAGAAGTCAATTTCTGCGATTGTGATCATGTTTCCACACATAAAATTAATAATGTGCATAGCTCCCCTCCCCTCACCATTTTATCTCAGGCAGATTGGACCCCTCAGCCAATAAAGTCACATTTTTCAATTAAGATTTTCTTCCTTTATAAAATACACAAGGAAATATCTCATAGAGCTCCAGGAATCTTGGAAATGCACACTTACTCATTCCTTCACTCGTTCAGTCAGTCTTTGTGGAAAACAAAGTGTCAAGACACTTTTCTAGGACCTGAGGACCGAGGTTAGATAAAACAGACACGTACATAATCCATTAAAATAAGTTTGGGTGTAGTAAGTGTTAGGAAGGAAATCAAGTAAGGCAATGTGACAGAGAGACAGGTCCTTCGTAATGGGTGGTCAGGAAAAGACTCTCCAGGAAGGTGACATTTGAGCTGAGAGCTGACTGACAAGAAGGAGCCAGAAGAGTGTTATGGGCAGAGAGAATGGCAAAACACGAGAGCCAATGACTGGAACGAGCCTGGCTGTTCCAGAGCAGATGAAGTTCAGTGTGGCCAGAGGGCACTGAGCGAGGGCTGGGGGAGGGGAGATAAGGTCCAGGTGGGAGGTGGAAGTAGACCGGGGTTGTGGGGTGCCCTGGGGGCCATGGTGCAGACTTCGGGTTCTGCATCAACAGCGAGCAGTGCCACTGAAGTCCTAAAGCTGGGGCATGATGGATTCCAACATTTTAAAATCTACAGCTGCTTTTTTTGGTCATGGAGGAAGAAAATGGACAAAATTGTGTTCCACTCAAAGGTGTCAGTTCCTTATAGATCCTAAGGATCCTGTCTTTGTCAGTATGTACAGTGATTAAGAACACAGTGTGGGTCAGGAAACCTAGGTTTGAATCCTTGCTCTGCCATTAATGTGCCGTGTAGTCTTAGGGAATCCATTTAACTTACTAAAGGCTTCATTTCTCCATGTAAAACCTGTGATAATAATTCCTCCCAGGGTCTTGGTGAGAATTAAATGAGACATTACTCATAACAGAGTAGCACTAGTGCCTGGCACATGGTACGTGTTCAGGGAATAACAGCTGTTAGTAGTAGTAGTATTACTATTAGGAAGAAGAGAGGGAAGGATGAGGTGAAGGACTAAGCAATTACCCAGATCCTTTAGGGTAGAATACAAACCTATTGGAGATAGGATGGAGGTTTCCATCAGCATAGAGCATCTCTGTGCTCCAGGGTCCCTGCATGAGTACTGAGCATGGTAGAATCTGAACCAAAATAGAACTTTTTAAAAACTGGAAACAATCCAAATGCTCACAAACAGGAACACGGATCAATAAAACGTGGTCTATTAATGCAATGAAATACTCCATGGAAACAAAAAGAATGAACTGGCACTCCCAATAACATGGGTGAATCTTACAAATATGTTCATTGAAAGAAGCTAGAAAGGAGAGGCTACATGCTGTGTGATTCCATTTATATGAAGTTCAAGAACAGGTGAAACTAATTATTGTTGATATCAAAATAGTATAGTTACCTCTTGAGGGAGTGTATTTGGAAAACATTTGGAAGGAGAACAAAAGAGCCTGCTGGGGAGCTTTAAAAGGTTCTCTACCTTGATCTAGACGGTGGTTACACAGAGATATATATGTATTTAAAAATAACATCAGGCTGTAAACTTAAGATCAGCATACTTTATAAACTTTTACGGTCTGTGTGTTTTACCTTAATAATTTTAAAATATATATATAACTTCAGGGGATCAGAGTTAGCTAAATAAACAAATGCTGACTGCTCTATTTTTTTTTTAATTAATTAATTTATTTATTTTTGGCTGCGTTGGGTCTTCCTTGCTGCACGTGGGCTTTCTCTAGTAGCGGCTAGGGGGACTACTCTTCGTTGCGGTGCGCGGGCTTCTCATTGTGGTGGCTTCTCTTGCTGCGGAGCACGGGCTCTAGGCACACAGGCTTCAGTAGTTGTGGCTCACAGGCTTAGCTGTTCCATGGCATGTGGGTCTTCCCAGACCAGGGATTGAGTCCATGTCCCCTGCACTGGCAGGCGGATTCTTAACCACTGCGCCACCAGGGAAGTCCCTGACTGCTCTATTTGAGAGAACTCTAACCTCAGAACCATTTGGGAGCCTGTTAATTCCCAAAGCTGCTTCCCCGTTTCTGTATTAAACAGCTCTACCCATACTGTCAGCCACAGGGAAGGCGACTAACCACAGGGAACAGATGAAGAAAAGTTCAGCTTAGTCGCAGGACAACCAGAAAGCATGTCAAACTATGGCCATGACCAGCTTCTCAAAACCACTCCAGTGATTGCCAATGCCTTCTTCATGCCTTATCTTTCATTTGTGCTGAATTAGTCTACATAACATGAAAGCTCAAGGGGGCAGGGTCCCTTCTTTTCTATATGAGAAATATACCTCAGGTACCTGGGTGCTCTATAAAGAATAAAAATAATAACAGGAGACTATGGAACAATTGAAGTGCAGACCATATGTTTAAACAGCACTTTCTGGCATTTTAATAAGGGAAACTCAGAGGGCTTCCAGCATAGAAAAAGAATCCAAATGGAATTATTTCATTTTCCTGACAGAGCACCCCAACCTGCAATACAAGAGTCATTAAATCTCATCATGCGGCGTTAAAAAATGCTTTTCAGCTAAGATCAGCCAAAAATGTGCCCAGGGCACATTTTTATGACCATATCATCACAACCTGAAATTCAGATAGGTAGACTAGCTAGAAATATATGCTCACTAGAACAGTTCTGAGTTTTTCTGCATCTACCTCAGTGAAAAATGGGAGCAAAAGAAAGCTTATTTTTCCTGGAAAAACACTATCAAATAATAAAACAATCCAGGACCAGTTTTCACAAAGTAATAACAGGTCATACATAATTGATTGCCTTTAGTCTGCATCTCCGGGTATTACAAATCATAGTTACTAGAGCTTCAACCAAAGTTACTTTCATTCCACATTCAGGCTGTCCATTCTGGCACTGCCTGAAACTACTTTAGCGACTTTATTGCACACTTCACTGCGTTGTTCTTTAGTTTCTTCTTCAGTGAAGTTTTCACATTCCCAACAATGTTACACATC
The DNA here is from genome assembly GCF_965194805.1 of Balaenoptera borealis. NCBI lineage: Eukaryota > Metazoa > Chordata > Mammalia > Artiodactyla > Balaenopteridae > Balaenoptera > Balaenoptera borealis. The sequence continues at coordinate 32,651,631 of NC_138869.1, read as the reverse complement.
CTTCTCTCTGTATGTTCATCCACTCTCTCTGATGGTAGGCAAAAGGTAAATTCCTCTAGAAGTGAACAGATTTGGACTTACGATCTCACCTCAGGCTGGCAAGGGACTATGAACTACCCCAAGAGATAAAACACTTTCCTGTGAAATCATATCCTAACTCCCTCCATTAAAACCCTAGAATTGCACTGAGAGCAGGAGAGAAATAGTAAAATTATCCCAACTCCTTGGTTTCCCAAACACTGAGCAGCTGTAGCCATAAAAAAAGAATAAATAATTCATTCCAAAACTCTCTTTCTTTGCACATCCCAGGGCTCACAGCATTGGTTGCAGGAGGAGGTATGAATCGGGGCTTAGAAAGTTTGAGTTGTGCCTTGGCCACCACAGGAACCATACCCCTCTGCCTGACTTTCCCTCTGTACATAAAGCTAATGACCTAGACCTGGGCTGCCCATTACGGTAGCCATGAGCCACATGTGTCTATTCAGCAACTGAAATGTGACTAGTTTGAACTGAGAAATGCTGGGAGTATATAATATACGCAGGATTTTGAAGACTTACTACCAAAAAAAGAATACAAAATATGTCTCATAATTTAAAAATATTGATTACATGTTGAAATGATAATATTTTGGATATATTAAGTTAAATAAAATATATATTGAAATTAATTCTACCTCCTTCCTTTTACTTTTTTAATGTGGCCATCAGTTTTTTTTTCATTATATATGTGGCTCACATTGTATTTCATTTGTAAAGCACTGATCTAGATCATTCTGAATTGCTATCAGGACTAAGAGTCTCGCCTTGTGGAAATGGTGAATTGCAACCCTAACAGTGTATATAGACATGTTTTGTATGTCTTGAAAGATGGAGAATAAAGAAGAGTCAGTAATATAATCACCAAGTGTATTACATGTTTCATTATACTTACACGTTCCTAAGCACATTGCAAAAAGATTTTAAAAAGACAGAGAAAAAGCACGGCATAGTCCCTTATCCTCCTGAAACAGTAATGACACTGAAAATGAACTTTGAAATCAAACCATCTTAAATCTGAATTCTGCCTCTATACCCTCAGTTTCCCCATTTGTGAAAAGAAAAATACATATACCTACTTTTTAGAAAATTAAATGAGATAATATAGATCAATGCTTAAAATATCATTGAGCACTGAGGGAATGGAAAAAAATTTGGCATTGGACATGTCGAGCCAGGAGGTGGAGGGACACTGAGATAGAAATGCTCATTAAGCAACTGGGAATCTGAGCCTGGAAATCAATAGACAAATGAATAGATAAAATCACTTCAACCAGTCTGCACAACAGGAATTGCAAACTCAGGAGTACTCCGGAGCCAGACAGGTGAGAAAATAAGTGAAACCAGTTGTGTGGGTAAGTGTATGTGTATGGTCATGTGGGGAGCACATACCCCATCTAAACCACACAGCTCCAGCTCAGATCCAGCCAGTTTAGACCATGAGGGTATTATAATGGTACAGTGTGGTCAGATTTTCCAATTTTTAAAGAGATTCTAGAAATTCAGATTTTTTAATGTTTAGAAAAAATTTTAAAGGCACTCATTCCAGACAGACTTCATGGGAACATAGTTTAATACATCCGCTGCCTAGAAGGTCAAAGAGATAACTTGTTAGACTCCTACCATATGAAAGTTAGTGGAGATCTCAAATGGAATTCCGCCTAGCCCCAATACATTTAAGCTGCCAAAGCTGGAGAGGGAGATTTACCTCTCTCTCCTCTTAGCTCCTCATGCAGCAAGAACCCAGTTGCCGTGGCTACAGCTGTCCCAGGGGTCTCTCTCTCTCTCTCCCAGACCCTGACCTGGATGTTATGTAGAGTGTTTCAAAGAGAGCTGCAAAATCACTTGGACTCTGCAGGAGACACCTGACATAATCCAAGGCGCTACTCTGGCTATTATTCACTGCCTACTTTAGATCTCTCTGGAATATTGTCTGTTTCAGTTTCAGACTCTCTCTGCTACCCATTTGGGTAAATAAATTACCACACTGTATAAATGTGTACAATCTGTAAACCTGGAAGAACTGCCTTGCAGAACAATTTTTTAAATATCATACTTTAAAAAAATACTAGTGGCCTCTCTATATCTATTGTTAGAAAGTAAAAGGACTTATACCCGAAAAATTAAAATTACAGTAGCTACTCTCTCAAGTAAATGAGTCTTAGGAAATGCATTTGAAAGAGGATGACTTCCCAGTGAACACTTTAATTTTAATTTAACCTTCCCAGAAAATGAAGTGCTTTGTGTAGATTCTTTTGGTTTTATTTAAGGCATAAAAATTAGTTCTGAGCTGTGATAACTGTGAGCTTAGGAATGTAATCATTCTAAGCACCACTTCTGACTTGCTTATAAACCCTACAGATCCTGAGTTGCTGTTTATTGCTAATTTGAAGTTGGCAAGTTATTTAACTGTGAAGCTGAACTTCAAGTCGGACTGTGGTGGGATGGTTGGAGGTCGATTGTTTGGTTTTGCTTTCAACAGGTTACCCAAAGGCTGGATGCATGGCGTGGTGCAAGCAGGTTTCTGGGTATGTGCTTCTCTAACTATTAATCTTCTTAATTAAAATGGGAACAATGACATGTTCTGAGGGTGGAGTAAAATATTACATTAAACTATATCTCTACCTTTTGAAACCAATCACAGATAGGACAAACAATCACAGTTCCTATCATTCAGGTTTCTGATTTTCGACTTAATTGTGGCTTTTGGTTGTTGCTATGAGGACCCAACCTAAATATCATTGCTTATATTTTATCATTTAAAGAAAAATAAGGGAGCCAAGGTTTTGCCCATGAAAAATCTTGATGTCCATAATATAGTAGGTAAAGTATTTCTGAACTTTTTAGAATTATGTGTTTGAATCCATGACAACACACCTACATATATATATAATCAACATCAACCAAAGTGACATATGGCAATTTTTTCTTCCTTTATAATAAACAGAGGTCCCTGGAAATGTTTTAAGAAAAATTAATTCATATCTATACTTAAGTATGGGCACATTTGAATTGAGATTCCCTTGAAGAAAGTTATAATTTTCAAACACCACCATGCCTAAAAGATATAAGTATTCAGATACTGAAATCATTGAAAATTAAGTTATTAAAACGTTTGGCATATACCTGTACTTCGTGTAATTAATATCTTTCAGTAATTCAAGAAACAGATAAAAAAAATTCACCCTAACTTTGACTTTCTATAATTTCCATTTGAGAAACAATCTAGAAATTATCACCTGCCTGAATATTTTTGGAGTAGAAAGGATGACACAGTGCTGACCTGTGGGCTGACTCAGGTCCCAAGACGCATGTTGTAGGAACCCTTTGGCTGTTGTTGTGGTTCTTTATTCCAGGGTCCCCAACCCCTGGGCCAAGGACCATTACATGTCTGCAGCCTCTTAGGAACTAGCCCACATAGCAGGAGGTGAGTGGCGGGCTAGCGAGGGACGCTTCATCTGCCACTCCCCATCGCTCCCCATCGCTCACATTACCTCCTGAACCATCCCTCCCCCACCTCACGTCCGTGGAAAAATTGTCTTCCAGAAAACCGGTCCCTGGTGCCAAAAAGGTTGGGGACCGCTTCTTTACTCATCCATTCAAGAGCCTGTACTAGCACGTTGTGTAATAGCAGGCACCTTGCTAGATTTTGGGACACAACAATAATCCCTGCCCTCAGGCACCTTACAATCTTCTTCACTCAGCATCTAATGGATCCAAAGCCAGGGAAGAGAAGCACCTCACAGCCACAGACTGCAACAAGGAAAAATAAAATGCTACTACCACCTGGTGTTTGAGTGTCTGTCTCTTTGCTTCTTTTAGGAGGTGGTGATATTTTTACATAAAAATCTGAATTTCTGGCTTCTCTCTTTAAAAAAAAAAAATCAGATCTTAGCATACTAGACCAGAAATCCCCCTTGGCAACAGCTAGCTAGAGCCAGGTGGCAGCGTTGTACTTCCCAGATCATTGCAGGTGCTTTCTCTAGTTCACCAATGTTCCCATCACTCCCATTAGGTTCACACATCACTCAGTTCTGTTATCCACTTGGTCCTCATATTACAGTATTGAGTGTTGCCCCTCCTAGAAATGACTAGCAGTCAGAAAGCCTGGCTATAGCCCTGGGTCTGATGTTTATTAAATATGTGACCTAGGATGAATGACTTAACCCACTGACCCTCAGCTTTCAGTTTCCTCTTCTGAAAAAAAAAAAGACAAAAATTAAAGATAGTAAGGCAAAACAAACCAACTTTGCTTTCTGGGCATGGCAATCGTGAATCTCCAAAGAGAAATCTATAGAAGGGTTTCAAAATCTGGGAAGCAGTGACCAAAGAGTTAGCCTTGTCGTAATTACATTTTCAGAAAAAAAAATCTAGAAAGTCAGAAATAACAGCCTGTGTCTGATTATTACTGTAAAGACTACTCTCAACTGAATCGAATCTCATATGACCTCTATGTGACAAATATTACTTTACCCATTTTGTAGATGAAGAAAACCCAGGCTGAAAAGGATCAAGGGACATGTTCCATCATAAAATGTTTACATTTTTATCTAGTCCACTTTCAAGATCGTTACCATAATTTTAATACCCATGAAGAGACCATGAACAACTGATACCACAGAATGGAAGACTAACCAGTAAGCTGAGCCATCTTTTTCCAAGGACAAACTCCAGAGAAGGAGTACAGACAGTTTTTGAAGAGGAACACTTTTTAGAGGGTATTATATGTTGTAATATCAGGGAAATATCTTGAATAAATATTTGTAATAGACACTCATATGGACTTTTAATAAACTGGAAGGGTTAACGATTTTGAGGATGTACTCTCTCATTAAATGTTTCTCAACATTATATCATTTTCTTGGAGACTGTTATTAGTAAGTAGGTATTCAGTAACCTCTATGAGAAACAAATGCCCTTAATTTTATTAAAATCTACTTTTATTAACCCCTTCCTTACCTTCTATTTTAGCCCATTTGAACCATACTGCAGTTCAGAAAGAAATATGAGAATGGACCTGGCTTACTTTCACCTTCCCAAGAAGACCTTGATATAGTAAAAAGTCTGATTTAAACATGAAGTAAAGATTTATCACTTACCTTTCAGAAAAGACTCACCATAGGAACAGTAGGCTTTTCTAATGCATTTACATTTTTATTAGGCTTACAAAAATTCAATTTAATGGTGTCTTTAGGTACACATTTACTGAATAAAATCAAATATATATTATCTTCATAATAACTTTTTTAAAAAATGCAATGGACTTATTTAAGTTTCTTCCATGGTTCACCGTAATTTAGGTAGAGAAAATTCTAAATGAACAAGCACAGGAGTGACTTTAAAGTACGTAGGAAATCACCACGTAGTTAATTTAGAAGCACTGTGGGAAATAAATCAGGAGATATGTGAAAGAGTAACCAGTTCTTGGTGGGAGGTAAACATGGGTGAGTAATGTGCAACCTACTGTTTACACACTGCAATCAGCTGGTGGCTAAGAAAAAAGCTTAAAGATAATGGCACTGCCACTACCATGGTTTTGTTCTAAACTTCTGAATTAAGCAGAGAAACTCAGACTAGAATGCCACATGGAGAACACAGTGCCAGGGATCATACACTTAGCATGCTAGAACTAAATGTTAACAGCAACTGCAGAAGATGTGACTGCAGACTCAAATAAACTTTCTGAAACACTCATCTACAAAACTGGCTGTGTTTGGTGATGGCACTTCATGAAAAGAGATAGTCCCAAGGAATCTATAAGAATTTTAAGCCACAGTTTACAAATTTCAAAAATGGGGGAGAAAAAAAAAAGCATCCCAGCTTTTTATTCTTCCAAGTGAAGATTTTGAAAACAAATAGCATTTCCATCTAGTGTGGCCATCGCTTCATTATAAGAATAAATAAATAAAAACATCCTAGTTCTAGGAGAACTAGATTTCTTTCCATGGACAATTTCATTTAGGAAAAGATAGCAGAAAACCTACAGAAAAGAAGACTTTTAAGGCAGGTTGGATTCCCCAAGCAACAGACTCTTCACACATTTACCTTGAAGGAGGTTTTTAAGGGAGTGCTTTGGGGATCAACATCTATAGAAAAAAAGGGAGGGAGAGAAAGGAAGCAGAATTGGCAGAAGTTCCAATGGTACCTTGTGGGGAATAATGAACACGGGTTGTCTTGTTTTGGGTGAGAGGGCAGGGTCCTTTATACCCTCCAGTGTTGAGTTACTGGAGATAGACCACCTCATGAAAGAGATGTGCCTTTGGAAGAAGGTTGTCTGTGGGCAGCATCCCCAGCAGGGGGGGTAATGAGTCCTTAGCTCCTGAAGGAGGAACCAGGCAATGCCTCAGAGTCCATCCAACACTTCTGTCCCAAACTAGTGAAAATATTTTCAAGCACTGGCATTAAAGACAGTCACCTTTAAGCCTTTAATCTTAAGAGGTCACCATAATGCAAAGGCCACTTAAGATACAATGGTAAAAACTAAAAGCTTACAATGCTCTCACATTGTCAGATAACATCTGCAGGAAAATCACTCCTGTTGCTGTTTGATACAAAATGACTTCTTAAGTATCATATCTACAAGGTGGTTCTAGAAAAAGATGGTGTGAATTCATTTTTCTCTGCTCTACTCATTTTTCCCTCTAAATACAACTAAATACCCTGGAAATTATTCATCAGAAAATGATAAAAGAACTCTGAAACCTGGAAAAAAGGTCACTGGCTAGGGACCTCAGAACTTGGAGGACAACAATGTGGTGAGTCCCCTGGTTTTCTGTTTATTTCCCATATACCCTGGACTGGGCACCAGAGCAGGAAGAGCCTGCTCCCTCTAACCAAAGGACCAGAAAAGGGGAAGGCTAATAGAGACCCAGTGAGGAGCCCCAGTCTCTGAGGCACCAATGGGCAGTCTGATCTGGAGGCAGCAGCAGTGAAGTCCTAGGCTGACCTCATTACATATCTGACAAAAGACTAGCATCTAGAATATATAAAGAATTCTCAAAACTCAATAGCAAAAATCCTAAACAGCAACAACAAAAATCCAATTAGAAAATGGGGAAAAGACAAGAAGAGATATTTCACCAAAGAGCATAGGCAGGTGGCAAGCACATGAAAAGATGTACAACATCATTAGCCATTAGAGAAATGCAATTTAAAACCATGATAAGATACCACTATATACCTTACAGAATGGCAAAAATTAAAAGAGTGATAACATCAAACGCTGGTAAGGATGCAGAGAAACTGAATGACTCATACCTAGCTGGTGGGAATGTAAAATGGTACAGTGATTCCGGAAAAAAAGTTTGGTGGTTCCTTTTAAAATTAAAAATGGACTTACCATATGACCCAGCAATTGTACTCTCAGGCGTTTATCCCAGAGCAATGAAAACTTATTTTCATGCAGAAGTTTGTACACGAATGTTCACAGCAGCTTATTTGTAATAGCCAAAAAGTAGAAAGTATCCAAACATACTTCAATAGGTGAATGTTTAAACAAACTGCAGTATATCCGTAACATGGAACAATATTTAGCAATTTTTAAAAAGCCAATCTCAAAAGGATACATACTGCACAGTTAGTTTTATATAACATTCATGAAATATGAAAATTATCGAGATCAAGAACAGATTAGCGGTTGCTAGTGGTTGGGGATGATGTGAGGGGATGGGTGTGGCTATAAAGGAGTAGAAGGAAGGAGTCTTGTGATGATGGTACAGGTAAGTATCTTGATTGTGTTGGTGATTGCATGAAACTACACATGATAAAATTGCATAGAACTACACTTACACACGTAATATACATACACACACAAAATGCCTGTATAACTGGTAAAATCTGAATAAGCTCTACAGATTATACCAGTGTCAATTTCCTGGTTTTTGTATTGTACTATAGTTAGGCAAGATATTATCATTGGGGGAAGCTGGGTAAAGGGTCCACAGGACCTCCTTTTGTATTTCTTTACTACTTCCTATGAATCTATAATTATTTCCAAATTTAATTTTTTAAAAATCAGACCTACTGATTACTCAGAGTAAAAATTCCAAATCTAGGTATTGTTTCCTCTGCAGTTTACCCAGCATCTGCACCGATCATTGGAAGCAGATCATAAGCACATCTCAGATGCCCATACTTCCACAATAACCTCTCCAATCCCCAGGCTCAATTCCCTCCTCTAGGCCCCTTCTTATAGTTTAAAGAAGGGAACTAGCAGGGTGGGAACCCCCTCAATGGCTTAGCAAAACTCTATGCCAGTTCTCAGGTTGTCCTTCAACTCTGTTACGGCTCTATTCCACTTCTGTTGTCACCATTTTCTCCATGTCTGATGCATCAGGGTTGCTGCTGAAAAAGGTTTGGTTGCAGCCTTTCCTCATTAAAAAGAGGACAATTTTGGGCTTCCCTGGTGGCACAGTGGTTAAGAATCCACCTGCCAATGCAGGGGATACGGGTTTGAGCCCTCGTCCGGGAAGATCTCACATGCCGCGGAGCAGCTAAGCCCATGTGCCACAACTACTGAGCCTGCACTCTAGAGCCCACGAGCCACAACTACTGAGCCCACGTGCCACAACTACTGAAGCCCGAGTGCCTAGGGCCCATGCTCCACAACAAGAGAAGCCACCGCAATGAGAAGCCCACGCACAGCAACAAAGACCCAACGCAGTCAAAAAAAATAATTAATTAATTAATTTTAAAAAATAGACCAATTGTGATTGCTTGTGGCATTTTACAGTGATATGTACAAAACAAACAAACAAACCCTAAAGCATGGCAGAAGGTCCTTAGGCTTTTATATAAATAATTCACTCTATATAAATTCCCCTAAGAGAAATCCGTGTCAGTCTACAGAAAGTGTCTCTTTCAGGGGACTCATACCAGTTGTCTGTATTTCAGCACACTGATAGCCATTTGCAATTTGCAAAGAAAAAAATATATCTTTTATATCTGAAGGGGAACACCACACTGTTATTCCTTTGTAAGATTAAGAAATTTATTCTAATTTAAAAGTTAGCTGAATTCTTACTCTTACAAACTAGACTTTAAAACACAGCCAGTAAATTGACCAAGCACTACCACTTTTATCCTTCTGATGTGTAAGCCTATCAAAACATTAGTGATGAAAACCTTCATTTAAAAAATCCTGTTATTCAATTATAATATGCATTTCACTACCACACTGTATTTATGACCCTTAACAGCCAAAGCTGGAACTGCTCTAATACTGATTTCTTCAGTGCTTATCATTAATTAAAAAGTAAAAAACTATTACCAGGGTATCTGCAATCAGGCTTTCAAAGTAAGAAACATCAATATCCGGTAATTGAGAACATCTGGGAACAAATTTTAATAAGCAAAAACTCAGGAGAGGAAAAAAAAATGTTCTATTATTTCAAATTGTAACCAGATCAGTATATGCTACTGAAATGTTAAAACTGCCCATGCCTTCAAGGCATCTATCCAATTTTTCTCCTCTAGCAGATGCCAAAAAAAAAATATAGTCAGACTCGTCCATTTATATAATGTTTACATATATAACACATCAACAATATATTGTTTGAGGTTTTATGGAAGCCAACGTCAAGAAGCAAAATGTGTTCTGCCAATGTACTTCAGTTCCTGCTCATCCTTAGAGGTAGGCAGATGGATCATTAAATTATGGCTGTGCTAAGTACCTACTAAAGCATAGTGATGTACTTGTGTCAAGGGCACATAGATGAATAAAATAGTTCCCACCCTAAAGGAGTGCAAAATCTAGTATTGGAGCCACATGGAGAGTCTGCAAATGAAAGAACTCAAGCACAGAGTGTGTCCATGGTGAAAGGGAAGTCCTTAACATCAGTTGAGACTGATAAAAATAGAATAGGGTAGTGGTAATAGCAAGAATGGTTTGAGTGTCTTTGGCTCCCTAATCTACTCTACCAGCATCCACCAAGTCACCTCAAATAAACAAATTTATTTGTTATGTACCTGTTAGGTACCTGCAGTTTCAAAAAATGTCCCCTAGCTTCCCCTAATCTATCACTCAGAGTCCCACCAGGACACAGATGGCCCACTCTAATTAAAATAAATTGAGGAGGGTTTAATAAAAGAGACCATTTACAAAACTTTGGGTAGTATACAGGGAAACCATAAGGAATAGCCAACACTCTGGAGTTATTATCATCCTTAGCTGTAAACGGAGAAGGGAAAGGAGCAGTGCCCAGAACCTGGAAGGAGAAGGTCTGGTTGGGAAGTTAATATTAAGAAGAGATTTAGATAGAGGGACACAGCTAGACCAAGTAAGAGCCATTGGGAGGGATCCAAGGCAACTAATACCCTGACCTCACTCTCCTCCCTTCCTCTGATCTCTTGTTCGGGTTTCCAAGTGGCCAGAAGGCAAAAAATCCACTGATGAAGTCCATATAGATGAGCAGATGGAAGAGAATAGAGTTCCTGATTCCCACTGCTGAGAAAATGAGGAGCTACCAACTGCCTAGGGCAGAGAGTTGCTCTGAAAATTAAATGATATAAGGCATATTATGCATACAACCACAACCTCAAACATAGCACATGAATGAGAAATGGAAGTTATTAAATATATAATAAGGATTTTCTTCATTATACAATTCAATTTAGCAATTATCTATGCCTCCTATCATTTTCTCTCCACACGAAAGGTACGTAGGAAGGGGAGAGAAACCAACATTTCTGGAGTGACTACTACATTTGCAGCACAGTGCTAAGCATTTGGGATATGCCATCTCATCTAATTTTCCCTAGGAACTACAAGATAGGAATTATTTAGCCTATGGGATAGGTGAAGAAACTGAAGCTCAGATACATTACCCACCTTGCTTACAATCATAATTAGGAACTCAGATCTGTCAAACTCCTAAGCCCATGATTTCTCCATTATTATATGTGATGAGTTGTAGATGGGCTACCTGCCCACATGAGAAATATTTTTCATCAAATTGAGGGAAATCAGAGGACAAGCTTGCTAAAGGTAAAACATCCATCTTAGGATTGCCATTAAGAAATAGTCAATAACTGATAGATATGAGGAAGAAGAGGAGAAGAATGGTGATGATGATGATGGTGATGACAGTGATGGTGATGGTGATGACTGATGGTGGTGCTGGTAATGATGATAAACACCTCATCTTAACAAAGGGCTAAAGAGCTTCTATAACTGACACCAAGAATTCCTTAAATAAAGTAAAGGACCTAGAAGTAGAAGTCAACCTCAAGCAACATTTTTAGGGAAATTGTTTTTCTTTTGTCATTTCAACAAACAACTGAACCAGAGTGTTTTAAAGATTATTCTACCATGAAAACAGCACTGTCAATGACCACAATAAATGCTAAACAAAATTCTTCATGAAATTAAACATTTTTCATGAACCCAAGGCTATAAATATTTTAGGGGTAGCTCATGACACTTTGGATTTATGCTATGTGCCATTACCAATTTTTTGTGTCCAAATATCCTTTCTGATGTAAGAAATTGTATGAAAAATCAAAAGAAGGCACCAAAGAAACACCAACTTATTGGAGAAAAAAATTCCTAATTTCCTAATTTTTTTCTACAACTGATTGTATTCAAAGAAACGCATGCATTTTTAAATAAAATATATACCACAAATTTCCCCTTTAGATTGAATCTTTCAGGAGTAACTTAGCAAAGTTGAAGCTTTAGTAAAAAAAATACATGAAATACAGAGTGAATAAAGTCTGTATTTCACCCTCCAGAAAATATCTACTTATAAAATATACACATGGCTAAATTCAGAAACCTACATAGTGGAAAGTTTCATAATTTGATTTGTTATAGTAAGCTATTGATATTTTTGATAGGAAAGAAGAGAGGAAGGGAGACATGAACCTCGGAATATATCCTCCGCAGTTTAAGATATAAAAGTTTTATTATTTCCATTAAGGTACTTAATATTTAACATCAAATGTCGCTTCTTTCATCTTGCTGTCTTATTAAAAAAGCCTATCATCAAAAAATTAAGTCTCTATATGAAATGGTTCATCCATAGTGATAAAAGTTTGAATTATAACTTAGTCAATGAAAGGTTGTTTGTCTATATTTTATTGCTTTTGCTATTTCTTTAGTAATCATCTTTGCAGTCTGTGCACTGACATTTGCAATAATGTGTTTACATCAGAAAGTTAGGCCCTGTCGTTTGGTGTAACAAGAGGCTGTATATTGTAGCACACAGGCACTTAGCATACCCCACTTCCTCTTTTTTCATCTGTCATCTTTAATTACCTTTAGAGGCATTAACAACATATTAGTAAAAATCTGTGGAGGGATATGAGATTAATTAGGTTCAGTGGGGTTAAGAAGTGTCATATTCTTTTTCTGAGGTGAAAGTCTACTTGATAACTACAACTTCATTTCCCATAAAGCTAAAAAGAAAGTACTATGTGATTTTCATCCTTCTATAAGTTCTTGGTCTCTTATTAAAGACTGAATCAGAGAATAAAATTACAATGCACTCTGACTCTGCCACAGAATTTTGTAACTTGAAGGGAATTGTATTCCCGTGTGCATGCAAATACCCTATCCCACTACAGCATGTGTTCTCTACACTTAGCAGAAGTCGCTGATGCTTCACCCAGATCCTGTTTGGGTTTTGGGATCCGTTTTACCAGTTTGGTAGCCCATTCCTTCTTACAGGTGTTGCTGCCAATCTTCTCCAAAGGACTGCCCTTGAGCGAAAGAGCCCCTTCACCCAGAGGTGCCTGGGAGACGTACCACCATAGCCACCCCCTACCCAGGGCCCATAGCTAATGACTGACTAGTGGAAAGGGGAGTGCTCTGTCTCAAGGCAGGACTGCCCGTGTGGTACGATTCATGCTCCAGAGCTCCTCATGCGATCAGGCTAATTTTATTGGAAACCACATCCTTGGCAGCTTCTTCCCCTGCCCTATCCTAATACTCTCACTCCCCTCCTGGTTTCTCCCAAGAGCCCTCCCTTAATAAATCACCTGCACACCAATCCCTGTCTGAAGACCAAGAATCCAACCTAAGACTCCACAGAAGCAAACACTGATGAAAAGACAGGCACATAATTGGTCTTCCAGTTTGGGCAGGTAAGCAACAACATCTCAGCCATTTTTAAAGTCCCTGTCTACAGAGCTTTACAAGCCCAAGTTGGTGGTGGCGGGAGAATGTCACATGCCATTATGTAACTGTGAGAAGGGAAGTTCCTAAGATCTACAAACTCACCTCACTGACAGGAGTCACTAACTGATTCCTACTCTGGGGAACGCGGCAGTTGGCAAGGGCTGCCCTTCTTGGCAGATGTCAGGTGGTGTCCTGCACTGCAATTCCCCACTCATTCGGAGAACAAAAGGAGTCTGGGGCTAGTGGAGGGAAAAAATACGACAAGCTGAGCATCAAACTACAAACAGCTCTTTGAAACCTCCCTGATAGAGATGATGGTGTTTGTGCCATAGCTATTGAGTTGAATCTAATAATAGAAGGACGGATCACCACTTACTCTGTGCTGTCAGTAATGAAAGCTATCAAAACTAAGCCTGAATGCACCTCACTGTTGCCGTGTAAATCTAACATGGACAGCTGAATGAGGGAGGGACATTACCTTTTCTCACACTCCAATTTTACTCATGAAAGAAATGTGGCGATTAACTTGAGAGATTAATTAAATCCAACAGCAAGTTCAGTTCCTTCCACAGTGCATTCTGATATCATAGGAAGGGGCCAACATGCTGTGGGCACTTAGCACATGTTAAATAATAATTACTAAAATAATCTAATTTGGACTATTTTTTGCAGAAAACTGGCAGCTAACCTCACCAGTAAACAAATGCCACAATCTGATACAGCTACTCAATATTTCACATGGTCTTACTCTAAACTCTATTATTCCTGAAACTCCCAACAAATACTGCACAATAAGTGTGTTTCCTCCCTCAGCAATTTCACTCACCAATAGTATTTACTATATCTTATTGGGCCCCCTGAAGAGTGAGGAGGCAGCCAATCAGACAAAACACAAACTCTGACCCAGCTTAAGAAGTAATAGGCAGGATCCCATTGTGTCTTCTTCAAAACAAAGACTGACACTGACATGGGAAGGAAAGAGCAACAGGGGTAGAGGCATGACCTTTATTCCGTGTCAGAAAGCCACATGGTGTGCTCTGGTTCGCCTTCTTATGTGTCCTCAGAGTCAACTGTCGTTCTATTTTTGTGCTTTCTTCTCTGAAATGCTCAAGTGCTTTCCTCGTCTATCATACAGAAAATCTGGTTTTAAGAGGAGTCTTACAAATTTGACCAATTGGCAGAATGGTAATTAAATTCTTGCTTTGGTGAAAGTCAATAAAATTGTTTTAAAATGTTTGCTATAGAATCATGCACCTATAATATAGATCAAATTAAACAATAGAGTTATTATATAGATACCATGTATGAATTACAGTAGTGCCTATTCCCCCCCCAATCCCACACAGCTCTCAAATCCACCTACCCAAAAGGTGATTCCCAACAGTCTCATTATCAAGGACTCCTCTTATTATCATTTGAGAATGGAGTATAAATTTTTAAATATTCTATCTATCCAAGATTAATAATCAACTAATTTCCCTTTTGGTGTTATTAAGAAAGGTATATATTCTGTTGAAACTTCTGATCAACAAATCAACATTAGGACACACAATTAACATAATCCTTGGCAAAAATAGGAAAAGGTAACATTTGGGTACCTTCTTCACAGTCAGTGTGGTTACTGATACACTTTAGGAAATAATGAAATGAGTGTGAAGATCTCCTTTCTAGACAGGGAACTCTATGACAAGGTGATGTCCTAGACCTACCCTAATAGTCATAAGTGAAGAAAATTTATATTAACAATCTTTTAAACTGCAAGAAGCTTTATCTACCTAAGTGGCACCTTGGAACTAGAAAGAGATGGTAATTAACATCAAGTCCCAATGTTCTAATATAATCATATCACCTGAAACACAGTATGTCCAGGCATATCTTCAACTATTACAAAAAATGTCTATGCTATTAATATACTTCTTGACCACCACAGACTGAATGTTTGTGTCCCTCCCTCAATTCATATGTTGAAATCCTAACTCCACTGTGATGGTATTAGAAGGTGGGGCCTCTGGTAGGTGATTAGGTCACATAATGGGATTAGTGCTCTTATAAAAGAAACCCCGAGAGCTCTCTTGCCCCTTCCATCATGCAAGGACACAGTGACAAGATGGGCTATGAACCAGGAAAAAGGCTCTCACCAGACAATGAATCTGCCAGCGTCTTGATCTTGGAGTTCCCAGCCTCCAGAACTAAAAGAAATAAATTTCTGCTGTTCAAGCCACCCACAGTATTTTTGTTATAACAGCACAAACAGACTAAGACAATGACAGAATGTTCCTACAATTGATGACAAAAAAAGTATATGGAAAACAAATGACTGAATTTATCAGATTTGGAGTGGTCTTAAATTTGCATCAAAATGAAAATATTTAATTCAACTGATCCAACATTAGTCCATAGTTTTCATTCAGGCTATTATTTTAGACCTACTAACTAATAATAATGTCTAACATTATTAAGCTCTTACAAAGTGTTTTATGTAATGTACATTCAATCATTTATTTGACTCAACAACCCTATGTAAGAAGTACTATTATCATCCTACTTTACAGATGAAGAAACTAAAGTTTACTTAAGTATCATGCATAGCTATACAGCATCTGTGTTTACCTACTCCTTGGTCAATCCGGACCAAATGACCTGGGTGGAGGAGGGGGTAGGGAGAGGTAGTGGGGGTGTGAAGCTTGATATTTTGTTCTAATCGTCAAGGAAAACATTGTGAAATGTCTGAACAATAACTTGTCCCAAGACCACAAGCTTACCTTCAGTACTGCGAATACTGTAAGAGATATATCTAAAGTTCTTTCTGATATTTCTTACATCACCAGTTTAATTGCATATAATACATATTAATTGGATGTAAGATCTATTTGAATATCTCTCATTGTAGCAGAATTATATAAGGAGAGTTAAATAATATAGGGAGCTGACAGTTCTGTTTAACAGAAAGTAAAAGTTGGGAAAAATATAATCTCAATAATTCCACTGAAGTGGGGGTGGAGTCAAGATGGCGTACTAGGAGGACACAGAATTCGCGTCTCCACACAACTAGGACACCTACCAGGCACCAGTGGGGGTCCATGGACACCTAAGGGGATGGGAGGAACCCCCAGCAACCAGGTAGGACATGGGGCATGGGGGGAGTGAAGGGGGAGGAGAAGTGGAGGCGGGTCAGGACTGGCGCCCCTGAGGGGCAGCTGAGGGAGGGGAAGGGATCCCATGCCCGAAGGGGGAAATTGGGGAACCACTGGGAGGGCAGAGGATCAAAAGGAAGCGTGGCCAGGTTTCCCCTGCCCACTTGGGCCCCTAGGAACCTGCTGAGATCCCGGGCCTGATCCTCTTCCCACTGAGGCCCCCTCCAGCCATGCAGGTCCTGAGGGAGGGGGAGGGAGGGAAGGGGGAGCAAAAGTAACAGCCGGACATCTGGGACAGCACCCCTGAGGGGTGGCTGGCGGAGGGAAGGAGTTCCTACACCCAGCGGGATCCACTCACGGTTAGGGGTCCAGCGGAGACGGGGGAAACCCTGGGGGAGATGGTGGGGAGGGGTGCAAAGGAACAGAACGGAACATGGCCAGGGCTTTCCCTGTCCACTTAGGCACTGGGGAGCCTGCTGGACTCCCAGGCCTAACCCCCTGCCCTCGGAGCCTCCTTCCTGCTGGGCATAACCCAAGCCCCGGCCCTACACCCCCACTCAGGGCCCTACCTCTACACTCGGAGACCCCCTCCAACGTGCTGGGCCTAAAACCCACCCACACACTCTTCCTCAGGGCCCTAATTCCAAACTCCAGAACCCCACACTCCAGAGGCCCTCCTTTCCCAGTGTGGCCTCTCCCCTTCTGCACAGGTCCTAAGCAGAAGCCCCACCCCATGCTTGAAAGTAGCCCTGCCAAGGCCCCACCCACAGGGCCTTTTCTGGCTAGTGGGTCCTGAGCCTAGGTCCCGGCCCATGCTCAAACATAACCCCCCCACCCACCTAGGTCACTCCAACCTAAACCCCGCCCCTGCCTCAGTTCCACCGCCTAAACTCCACCCCCATAGCCAAGGCTTTTATTTTCTTTTTTCCACTTTTAGACTGGAGTTCTGTTTTACCTTGTTGATTCATTGTTGTTGATTCTTTTATATTTTTATTTTTCCTAGTAAATCTTTTATTTTTTGAATTTTACTTTATTCTTTATACTTTGTTATTGTTCTCTCCTTTTGGCTTGTTCCTCTCCCTCCTTTTTTTTCTCTGTTGTAGTTTTATTTTACCTTGTTGCAGTTGTTTCAATTACAGTTTTATTTTTCCTAATGTATTTTTTATCTTTCTAATTTTATTTTGTTTTTCATTCTTTAATATTACACTGCTTCCTTTTTTCTTTCTTTTTTTTACTGCGCAATGAAGCTTGCAGGATCTTGGTTCCCAGGCTGGAGATCGGGCCTGAGCTCCTGTGGTGGGAGCTCCAAGTCCAAACTGCTGGACTAACAGAGAACCTCAGACCTCAGGGAATATTAATTGGAGTGAGGCCTCCTGGAGGTCCTCATCTCAGCACCAAGACCCAGTTCTATCCAACTGCCTGCAAACTCCAGTACTGAACGTCTCAGTTCAAACAACCAGTAAGACAGGAATACAGCACCACACATCAAAAAAAAAAAAAAAAAAGAAAGAAAGAGACAACAATAAAATATGTTACAGATGAGGGAGCAAGGTAAAAACTACAAGACCAAATAAATGAAGATGAAATAGGCAACCTACATGAAAAAGAATTCAAAGTAATGATAGGAAAGATGATCCAAAAATCTCAGAAACAGAATGGAGAAAATTCAAGAAACATTTAACAAGGATCTAGAGGAACTAAACAGCAAACAAACAGTGATGAACAACACAATTACTGAAATTAAAAATACACTAGAAGGAATCAATATCAGAATAACTGAGGCAGAAGAACAGATAAGTGAGCTGGAAGATAAAATGGTGGAAATAACTGCCAGAGAGCAGAATAAAGAAAAAAGAATGAAAAGAATTGAGGACAGTCTCAGAGACCTCTGGGCCAACATTAAACTCACCAACATTCGAATTTTAGGGATCCCAGAAGAAGAAGAGAAAAAGAAAGGGTCTGAGAAAATATTTGAAGAGAATAGTCAAAAACTTCCCTAACATGGAAAAGGAAATAGTCAATCAAGTCCAGGAAGCACAGAGAGTACCGTACAGGGTAAACCCAAAGAGAAACATACCGAGACACATATTAATCAAACTATCAAAAATTAAATACAAAGAAAAAATATTAAAAGCAGCAAGGGAAATGCAACAAATAACATACAAGGGAATCTGCATAATGATAACAGCTGATCTTTCAGGAGAAACTCTGCAAGCCAGAAGGGAGTAGCAGGACATATTTAAAGTGATGAAATGGAAAAACCTACAACCAAGATTACTCTACCCAGCAAGGATCTCATTCAGATTAGACAGACAAATTAAAACCTTTACAGACAAGCAAAAGTTAAGAGAATTCAGCAACACCAAACCAGCTTTACAGCAAATGCTAAAGGAACTTCTCTAGGCAGGAAACACAAGAGAAGAACAAGACCTACAAAATCAAACCCAAAACAATTAAGAAAATGGTAATAGGAACATACATATCAATAATTACCTTAAATGTTAATGGATTAAATGCTCCAACCAAAAGACACAGACTGGCTGAATGGATACAAAAACAAGACCCACATATATGCTGTCTACAAGAGACCCACTTCAGACCTAGGGACACATACAGACTGAGTGAGGGAATGGAAAAAAATATTCCATGCAAACGGAAATCAAAAAAAAGCTAGAGTAGCAATTCTCATATCAGACAAAACAGACTTTAAAATAAAGACTATTACAAGAGACAAAGGACACTACATAATGATCAAGGGATCAAACAAAGAATATATAACAATTGTAAATATTTATGCACCCAACATAGGAGCACCTGAATACATAAGGCAAATGCTAACTGCCATAAAAGGGGAAATCGACAATAACACAATCATAGTAGGGGACTTTAACACTCCACTTTAACCAATGGACAGATCATCCAAAGTGAAAATAAATAAGGAAACACAAGCTTTAAATGACACATTAAACAAGATGGACTTAATTGATATTTATAGGACATTCCAGCCAAAAACAACAGAATACACTTTCTTCTCAAGTGCTCATGGAACATTCTCCAGGATAGACCATATCTTAGGTCACAAATCAAGACCTGGTAAATTTAAGAAAATTGAAATCGTACCAAGTATCTTTTCCAACCACAACACTATGAGACTAGATATCAATTACAGGAAAAAAATGTAAAAAATACAAACACATGGAAGCTAAACAATACACTACTAAATAACCAAGAGATCACTGAAGAAATCAAAGAGGAAATCAAAAAATACCTAGAAATAAATGACAATGAAAATAAGACGACCCAAAACCTATGGGATGCAGCAAAAGCAGTTCTAAGAGGGAAGTTTCTAACAATACAATCCTACCTCAAGAAACGAGAAACATCTCAAATAAACAACCTAACCTTAAATGTAAAGCAATTAGAGAAGAAGAACAAAAAAAGACCCAAAGTTAGCAAAAGGAAAGAAATCATAAAGATCAGATCAGAAATAAATGAAAAAGAAATGAAGGAAACAACAGCAAAGATCAATAAAACTAAAAGCTGGTTTTTTGAGAAGATACACAAAATTGATAAACCATTAGCCAGACTCATCAAGAAAAAAAGGGAGAAGACTCAAATCAACAGAATTAGAAGCGCAAAAGAAGTAACAACGGACACTGCAGAAATACAAAGGATCATAAGAGATTCCTACAAGCAACTATATGCCAATAAAATGGACAACCTGGAAAAAATGGACAAATTCTTAGAAAATCACAACCTTCCAAGACTGAACCAGGAAGAAATAGAAAATATAAAAAGACCAATCACAAGCACTGAAATTGAGACTGTGATTAAAAGTCTTGCAACAAACAAAAGGCAGGACCAGATGGCTCCACAGGCGAATTCTACCAAACACTTAGAGAAGAGCTAACACCTATCCTTCTCAAACTCTTCCAAAAGCAGAGGAAGGAAAACTCCCAAACTCATTCTACGAGGCCACCATCGCCCTGATACCAAAACCCGACAAATGTATCACTAAAAAAGAAAACTACAGGCCCATATCTCTGATGAACATAGATGCAAAACTCCTCAACAAAATACTAGCAAACAGAATCCAACAGCACATTGAAAGGATCATACACAATGATCAAGGGGATCATTACCTCTTGATCATTACCCCAGGAATGCAAGGATTCTTCAATATACGCAAATCAATCAATGTGATACACCATATTAACAAACTGAAGGATAAAAACCATATGATAATCTCAATAGATGCAGAAAAAGCTTTTGACAAAATGCAACACCCATTTATGATAAAAACTTTCCAGAAAGTAGGCATAGAGGGAACCTACCTCAACATAATAAAGGCCATATATGACAAACCCACAGCCAACATCGTTCTCAATGGTGAAAAACTGAAACCCTTTCCTCTAAGATCAGGAACACGACAAAGTTGCTCACTCTCACCACTATTATTCAACATAGTTTTGGAAGTTTTAGCCACAGCAATCAAAGAAGAAAAAGAAATAAAAGGAATCCAAACTGGAAAAGAAGAAGTAAAACTGTCACTGTTTGTAGATGATGTGATACTATACATAGAGAATCCTAATGATGCTACCAGAAAACTACTAGGGCTAATCAATGAATTTGGCAGAGTAGCAGGATCCAAGTTAATGCACAGAAATCTCTTGCATTTCTATACACTAATGATGAAAATTCGGAAAGAGAAAATAAGGAAACACTCCCATTTACCACTGCACCAAAAAGAATAAAATACCTAGGAATAAACCTACCTAAGGAGACTAAAGACCTGTATGCAGAAAACTATAAGACACTGATGAAAGAAATTAAAGATGATACAGGTGGAGAGATATAACATATTCTTGGATTGGAATAATCAACATTGTGAAAATGACTGTACTACCAAAAGCAATCTACAGATTCAATGCAATCCCTATCAAAATACCAATGGCATTTTTCACAGAACTAGAACAAAAAATTTCACAATTTGTATGCAAACACAAAAGACCCCAAATAGCCAAAGCAATCTTGAGAAAGAAAAACGGAGCTGGAGGAATCAGGCTCCCAGACTTCAGACTGTACTACAAAGCTATAGTAATCAAGACAGTATGGTACTGGCACAAAAACAGAAATATAGATCAATGGAACAGGATAGAAAGCCCAGGGATAAACCCATGCACTTATGGTCACCTTATCTTTGATAAAGGAGGCAAGAGTATACAATGGAGAAAAGACAGCTTCTTCAATAAGTGGTGCTGGGTAAACTGGACAGCTACGTGGAAAAGAATGAAATTAGAACACTTCCTAACACCATACACAAAAATAAACTCAAAATAGATGAAATACCTAAATGTAAAGCCAGACACTATCAAACTCTTAGAGGAAAACATAGGCAGAACACTCTATGACATAAATCACAGCAATATACTTTTTGACCTACCTCCTAGAGAAATGGAAATAAAAACAAAAATAAACAAATGGGACCTAATGAAACTTAAAAGCTTTTGCACAGCAAAGGATACCATAAACAAGATGAAAAGATAACACTCAGAATGGGAGAAAATATTTGCAAATGAATCATCAGACAAAGGATTAATCTCCAAAATATACAAGCAGCTCATGCACCTCAATATCAAAAAAGCAAACAACCCAAACCAAAAATGGGCAGAAGACCTAAAGAGACATTTCTCCAAAGAAGATATACAGATTGCCAATAAACACATGAAAAGATGCTCAACATCACTAATCATTAGAGAAATGCAAATCAAAACCACAATGAGGTATCACCTCACACTGGTCAGAATGGCCATCAAAAAATCTACAAACAATAAATGCTGGAGAGGGTGTGGAGAAAAGGGAACCCTCTTGTACTGTTGGTGGGAATGTAAATTGATGCAGCCACCATGGAGAACAGCACGGAGGTTCCTTAAAAAACTAAAAATAGAACTACCATATGACCCAGCAATCCCACTTCTGGGCATATACCCTGAGAAAACCATAATTCAAAAAGAGTCATGTACCACAATGTTCACTGCAGCACTATTTACAATAGCCAGGACATGGAAGCAACCTACATGTCCATCGACAGATGAATGGATAAAGAAGATGTGGCACATAAATACAATGGAATATTACTCAGCCATAAAAAGAAACGAAATTGAGTTATTTGTAGTGAGGTGGATGGACCTAGAGTCTGTCATACAGAGTGAAGTAAGTCAGAAAGAGAAAAACAAATAATGTATGCTAACACATATATATGAAATCTAAAAAAAAAAAAGAAATTGTTCTGATGAACCTAGGGGCAGGACAGAAATAAAGGCACAAAAGCAGAGAATGGACTTGAGGACACAGGGAGGGAGAAGGGTAAGCTGGGACAAAGTGAGAGAGTAACACTGATATATACACACTACCAAATGTAAAGTAGATAGCTAGTGGGAATCAGCTGCATAGCACAGGGAGATGAGCTCGGTGCTTTGCAACCACCTAGAGGGGTGGGATAAGGAGGGTGGGAGGGAGATGCAAGAGGGAGGGGACATAGGGATATGCGCATGCATATAGCTGATTCACTTTGTTATACAGCAGAAACTAACACAACATTGTAAAGCAATTATATTCCAATAAAGATGTTAAAAAAAAATAATTCCACTGAATTCTTAGTACATGTAGGAGTAATGGTATAATAATACATTACTGGAAAAATAAAATAATTTAAATTCACCTTCTCCAATATGAAGAATTTCTGTTTTCTTTAGGTAAGCTTCTGAAACTTCCTTTCTCTCCGCAAGGTAGAAATTTTGAAGTTAAAGGCTATGAGCAATTACATACACTAGATTATAGAAAGTTTCTTGTGTTAGCTAAAGAATCGTCTAAATTCTTCACAAACATGGTTATAGAATCCCAGAAAACTGATCCTGAAGAAATTCCTGTTTGTGACAATTCATAAAATATTTCACCATGAGATCTAGGTGCAAAAGACATGAATTCCAAGGATTTACCACTTTTGATATTAAAGGGTTTCCCATTTACTTTTAGCTTACTCATGTTGCATGGAAATTGATCTGAAATGCCATTTTAGGCAGAAATTTGTCCTCATCATTAAACTTTTCTTGATGAATCCAGATCATCAATATGAATTATTTAATTATTGAAATCCTCAGAACATATGAAGGGAGTTAAAACTAATCATCAATATACCAAATAGCCCTAGGCTGTTTGGTGTCTTCATTCCTCTGATTTTTTACAGACTCTGTGATAGTGGTCTTCTAGCTAAAGTTCACAGAATCAGATATTTTTACGAGACTCAATTACCAGCAGCTCAACTTCTTTCCTAAAATTGATCTGTCTGAGAATGCACTTCTCAGACAAGGAATCATGGGGATGACAATTTCTGTTTAAAAACCCTGTCTTTTCATCTGCAAGCCACTGTCAAAGAAGACATTGTTCCTGAGAAAAAGTCCCATAAGAGGCCAGCAAAAAAGGACTCAATAAGAAATACAACAGAGGGGGGTGCCTTATTTCACCAGAGGCAGAATCATTTCAAGCCTCCTCCTTACTGTGTCTAGAAATTCATTCTGGACTGAGAATTCAGAACTGAAAAGATAAGTCATTCAGAGGTTCATGAGAAAATTTATGTGAATACAAAATTCAACCTTAAAGAAAGAAAACCTGACCTATCTGATTGAGTCAACAAATAAGTTTCTCAAAATAGTTTAGATAGGTAGACATTTTTCATAAGCTTGATAAGCTAAATCAGCAGCTTCAAGGTTTCGATGAAATATATTTAAAGCATGTGACCAGATAAAAGCATTTTGTCCAAAAAAAAATCATTTCTGCTAAGCTGTATTGAATTTTGGAATATTTTTATCTTCCCCAAGTCTGAGTGTATCAAGCTGAACATGGTGCTTCTAAGAGAAAGAGCAACAAGTATAATCAATGGGTATTTGAGAGGCTTTGTTAAGTCTTTGGTGTACTTCCCAGAAACACAGAAAGTGAACGTCTCAAATGACTGATTAACAAATTCTTTTGCAAGTCAGTGTTTCCTTTCAACAAAATTGAAGGACAACTAATTGAGGTGTCAGAGGATGAATCACGAACAACAATTTGATGAGAAATCATTGTGTGATTTTGGGCATAAAACTGGTAAGGAGTTTTTTTAAAAAATTCGACGATAAAAAAAATCTCTCCAATCTCATCTACTTATTTGTGTGAGAAAGATTTCTCAATGCTTACATCTAGAAAAATGAAAAATTGGCATTGTGCTAAATCCTATCTTCTTCTAGAAATAAATATTTGACTTCATACAAAACTAGTTTAAAAAAAAAAAGTGTCCATCTCATTAACAGATGAAGTTCCAATAAATTTAACTTTTATATTTAGTGATTATCAATATTTAATATTATTTGTGGTTTTGGTCAATCTGTGCTAATAACAACAGTAATAAAAACTCAATCCAGATGTCATTTTTGAAATTTAGAGGATTATGGACTCAGGAAGTTATATTTATTTCAAGGTTCTGAGACTATACAATGATCAATAAAAATGTTTAAGCATATTTCATTGATAAATTCTGTAAGGTAAGTAAATAAAAACATGAATTAAAAGAGAAAAAGGATCAGTGTACAGTTTTCAGAAAGAACTTGCTTTTATATTTTTAAATAGATGATGGTGAGAATCAAATTATAATAGTATTATAGTATTATAGAATCTAAATGGGTATATTTTAAAATGATTTAGACTTTTAACTTTAAAATTCCAACATTTACAATACACCAGAAATTATGTTCTTGCTAATTCTTTAAACTTACGATGAAAAATTTGAGGTCTATAATTATTCAAAAAATCTTTCAAGGTGTAGGGAACAAAGAAATTGGAGCTTTCTGCTTTATTTCTTCTGCCTTCTTATTTCTGGAATTAGAAAGTGTGCTTTCCTGGCCCTACTTTAACATTTGCTCTTTGATCCACTGTTCCCTTAGAAATTGAGGTCTCCAAATCACAGAACTGTGGACATGATGAATTGCCCAAACAAATATGATACTAATTATTTGCTTTACCATAAGACTCATTACAAGCTCCTTTTAAATAACAATCTCCTCTAGCACTTCTGAAATACGGCTCCATGATTATAAAAATTCACCACTGAATTCTATTTACAGGCTCTTCACTTTTTAAGTCCAAAATACAAATGTGATGCTTTGATCCTATAGCAGATTTTCAAGAATAATCCCTTTTTAAGTGTCTGCACAAATATGTTATCGAGTTCAGCATGGCAACAAAAAGAAAACAGAAGAGAAGGGAGAAAGAAAAAAGAGGAGATGAAAATGGTATGATGATATCACAGAAGAAGGTGGGCAACTTTAAGCAATGAGGCCTTTTCAAACATGGCATCGCCAAATTTTATCACTAATTCATAATAGGATTAAAACACAAATCATTTTTTATCTGAGAACAAAGATAAGTATTGGTTTCATATAGTTCTTGTCCCTATAACCAGATTTCTTTCCTGGTTTTCTCTCTGAGACAAGAAACTCCTAATGAAACAGGGGATAAGTATTTCTTGAGGTCTGATGATCCTTACAAGCCCCTTGACCTCTCTATGGAACTCCATTTTCTTATCTATAAAATGAGAAGGTAGCTCTCAACCAATAATTTGAGGAGGGGAAGGAAAGGGGGCAAGGAGGGCAGACGAGAAGGTCCATGTTTCAAGGGACGAATTTTTTCGACAGAATACCCACACCTAGCCCGACCAGATTCTGACTCAAGCTGCATCACTACCCTACACCCCTGTCAACATCGAGAACTCCTGCTATGGGGATTTGTGTTCTTTCCTTCAAAATGAACAAAAGGCTGCCATCGCAGTGTATAATTTTAAGGTCCCTGCAGTAATGAGATTCCATATTCTTCAGCTATGAATAGAAAACAATGATATTCATTTGTTTCTCTTCTCCTATGTCCTTTGTTTCTGGCAAGGATCACTATTTACTCCTTGCAGCCTAGAAGAGGATGAAGTGTGTGCCTAGGAGGAGGAGGGGGATAAAAGATGTAGGTGGGGACATGTTTTCAGCCGCCATGAGGCTCAAGAGCTACATTAATCTGTAGTTCTATGCTTTCATGACTTCACAACTCTCCCAGCTTAAAAAAAAAAAAAAAAAATTATTAGGAGTTTTAAAGATCCCCCTTTCTCTCATCTTGAAGCCTGTTAAAAGATATTTGTAAAAAGGAGGT
Source organism: Balaenoptera borealis (assembly GCF_965194805.1). Lineage (NCBI taxonomy): Eukaryota > Metazoa > Chordata > Mammalia > Artiodactyla > Balaenopteridae > Balaenoptera > Balaenoptera borealis. The sequence goes on along the minus strand of NC_138869.1, from coordinate 32,625,120 downwards.
ACAAAAGAAGAGGTTGCCAGAAAAGGTACTTTTTCTAAATCAAAGGAGCTCCCAGACAAAATGGGGTCTGACTTGGTGGTCAGCTGTCAGAGTGAAATTTAATTTAGCAGTAACAACAGACAAAGTATGTCAGACTAAGTGCTTGATCAAGAAACTGAAATTTTTTCAATAAAACAGCGTTGATGTCAGTTAAAGCAGAAACCCCAGGTAAAGAATGACTATGCTGAAAATAAATTAAGAAAACATCCCACAGACTTGAGAAAAAAAATTCTTTTTTATCCTCCCAACTCACCTTACTGTATGTAAAATTCAGAGGTTCTTGATTTCAGGAGGTTTTCCAGCCATAATGATGGGCTGGTGAAGACGTTTGTGTCCCTGGATCTAGTGATTCTTGTCATGGCTCTGAAGCCCAGAGTCACTCCTATTTAGAAAATCTCTTATATCCTTTTAGATTATGCTTGATCTCTCTTTTTGTTTTAATAAATGTATTTATTTATTTGTTTATTTTTGGCTGTGTTGGGTCTTCTCATTGTGGTGGTTTCTCTTGTTGCGAGCACAGGCTCTAGGCACACGGGCTTCAGTAGTTGTGGCACACGGGTTTAGTTGCTCTGCAGCATGTGGGATCTTCCCGGACCAGGGCTCGAACCCATGTCCCCTGCATTGGCAGGCAGACTCTTAACCACTGTGCCACCAGGGAAGGCTTATGCTTGATCTCTTTTCATCTAATTAATTACATCTCAGGAACCAAGAAGTAATTACATTAAGAACTTGGAGGCATGCCTTCAGAAATGTCACTATGGCTTTCTGTTTGTTTGCTTTAAAGCAAACCAGCACTCTGGAACTTAGTTCAGATTAGCAATTTTGTGCTTTCAGTTAGATACAGTGCAATGGTTCTACTCCTGGTTGCTAGAATAAGAAAGCAGGTGAAAGACATACAGTAATGTGGTTCAATCTCCCCTTCTCTCTCTCTGTCTTTCTCTCTGTCTCTCTCTCCTTTGTATTCTACTTCAGTATAGTGATTTGAGGCCTCTGGGTCTGAGTTGGGAGCATAGAAACTATTGGCAAATGTTTACTTGTTTACCTGAGGGTCAAGTGGGATGAAAAGCAGAACAAGAAGACAGAACTTTCCAAGGACTGGCACTGGTCAAAGCACAGAGAAACAATACGGATCTTCAAAGGGACATTTTTTTCTTTTTCTTTCTTTTTAAAAAATGTTGTCAGTCTAATAAGTGTTGAAGACTATTTGCTAAGCTGTCCAAAGACATAACTATGCTGAGACTGCTCCTTCACCTGTCTACTCTCAAAGGCCTCTGTGAACATCTGCATCACGCATGCAGGCCTCTTCCAAACAAAAGGAAGGAGGTCCAAAGAGAATGTGCTCTCAAAAAAGTTGTAAATGCATTTTAAAAAGTCTGTGAAAGCTCATCAGCCACCTGATTTCCTAGGCAGAGCCTCTTATTACCTTAACCATGATTTAAGACAGGAGCATGTGGGTAGAATAAAGACAGAGGGATGAGAAGTGGAGGAAAAGGAAAGGTGATGAATGATTAATGAAAATCTAGTGATTAATGGAACAAAGATTTTAAAAAGTAATAAAGCATTCATCCCTAGGGTGGAAAACAGGACAAACAAAAATGAGTACTAAATTGCCAAAACAGTAAAATAAGAGAGTAGAACAAACAAACAGAGTAGGACAAAGAAATGCCCATTTCAGTATAAGCATTGTTGAAAAACACAGGGGATTTGGGAACTTACCATTTACGAGTTATTTGCTTAAACAAAAATAAATCTATGTTGCCTGATTTCCTGAAAGTTACTTACTGATAATGGGCCATTTATGGATAAGAGCCTGCAGCCATCCAGGTATATAGGGAAGCCAGACTTCGTGTCTGTTCAACTTTTCTTTCTCTGCTAAATCTGATTCACAGCGTTAGAGTGCAGGAGAACCCTCAGTTGCATGGCTCCATCACTAATGAAATGAGCTCCTGGCTTTTCAGAGCAACCATAGAGTATACACTGGGCTCCCAGAGGAGCACTCTGTGTATGAATTACCTATGTGTGCACACAACCTAAGGGAAAACTCATATGAGGCACAGAGGAAATTTATAAACACAAGCTGCACATTGATAGGAATACAGAAACATACCACAAAGGGGTGTAGACACCCAAGTTTTTCCCAAAAGCTGACCTGTACACATGCAAGGGCAAGATACCACAGAACAAGCCCTATGGCAAGACAAGCAATGAGAACAACTGAAAATAATAATGTGTGTGTGATTCACTTATTTTGAATGTTAGTTGAAGGAAAACAAGTTTAATTGGAAGATGAGCTGAGCTCATAAAAACAGGTATGGAGATTATCCAGGGAACTTCTGGGCACATGCAAGAACCACGAAGGATGGCAACACATGTTTTGAAAAAATTAGGCCTTATTTCGCATGACAGTTTTGTTTTCTACTTTTCTCTGAATCAGGTGTATCACTCGTACAACTTGCACTCCCATCTCCCATGATTAGGGACACATCTGGGCTCACATAAGATTCCCTGAAGACAAGCTTCCAAGATTCATTTGTCACTTTGGTATCCAATATGCTCCACAGCTTTCTATGAACTGATCAAATGAATGAGTAAATGAACAAATGAATGATTTGCTGAAATAATATTGTGAAGAATTTTGTAACAGAGGTGCATCATCTTCTACAAAGGCATTGATTTCTTCTATAATATCTCTCAGAATCACAAGGCTAATCATCAGATACTGAAAAGGAACACCTGCCTCAGGCAGAAGTGACTTAAAAAAAAAAAGACCTGCCACAAAACATTGAGAACAATGGTAACAAAGCATATTTCAAAGTTGGGCAGTCTACCAAAAAGGGAAAAAGAAGATACGGGAGGAGGTAAAGACTTAGGCCTGGCGTAACCAAGATAGCGTACTAGGAGGACGTGGAATTCACGTCTCCTCACAATTAGGGCACCAACCATGCACCCGTGAAGGACCACAGACACCTAAGGGGACAGGAGGAAAACCCAGTGACCGGCTTGCGGGATCTTGGTTCCCAGGCTGGAGGTCAGGCCCGAGCTCCAACTCCAAACCGCTGGACAACAGAGAACCTCAGACCCCAGGGAATATCAATCAGAGTGAGGCCTCCTGGAGGTCCTCATCTCAGCACCAAGACCCAGCTCTATCCAACCGCCCGCAAGCCCCAGTGCTGGACGTCTCAGGCTAAACAACCAGTAAGACAGGAATACAGCACCACACATCAAAGAAAAGATAAATGAAATGATAAAAAAAAATGTTACAGACAAAGGAGCAACGTAAAAACCTACAAGACCAAATAAATGAAGACGAAATAGGCAACCTACCTGAAAAAGAATTCAGAGTAATGATAGTAAAGATGATCCAAAATCTCGGAAACAGAATGGAGAAAATGCAAGAAACATTTAACAAGGATCTAATAGAACTAAACAGCAAACAAACAGTGATGAACAACACAATTACTGAAATTTAAAAAACTCTAGAAGGAATCAATACCAGAATAACTGAGGCAGAAGAAAGGATAAGTGAGCTGGAAGATAAAATGGTGGAAATAACTGCCAGGAAGCAGAATAAAGAAAAAAGAATGAAAAGAATTTAGGACAGTCTCAGAGACCTCTGGGACAACATTAAACGCACCAACATTCAAATTACAGGGGTCCCAGAAGAAGAGAAAAAGAAAGGGTCTGAGAAAATATTTGAAGAGATTATAGTTGAAAACTTCCCTAACATGGGAAAGGAAATAGTCAATCTAGTTCAGGAAGCACAGAGAGTACCATACAGGATAAACCCAAAGAGAAGCATGCCGAAACACATATTATTCAAACTATCAAAAATTAAATACAAAGAAAAAATATTAAAAGCAGCAAGGGAAAAGCAACAAATAACATACGAGGGAATCCTCATAAGGTTACCAGCTGATCTTACAGCAGAAACTCTGCAAGCCAGAAGGGAGTGGCAGGACATATTTAAAGTGATGAAAGGGAAAAACCTACAACCAAGATTACTCTACCCAGCAAGGATCTCATTCAGATTCGAAGGAGAAATTAAAATCTTTAAAGATAAGCAAAAGTTAAGAGAATTCAGCACCACCAAACCAGCTTTACAAAAAATACTAAAGGAATATCTCTAGGCAGGAAACACAAGAGAAGGAGAAGACCTACAAAACCAAACACAAAACAATTAAGAAAATGGTAATAGGAACATACATCTTGATAATTACCTTAAATGTAAATGGATTAAATGCTCCAACCAAAAGACACAGACTGGCTGAATGGATACAAAAACAAGACCCATATATATGCGGTCTACAAGAGACCCACTTCAGATCTGGGACACATACAGACTGAAAGTGAGGGGATGGAAAAACATATTCCATGCAAATGGAAATCAAAAGAAAGCTGGAATAGCAATTCTCATATCAGACAAAATAGACTTTAAATTAAAGACTATTACAAGAGACAAAGAAGGACACGACATAATGATCAAGGGATCAAACAAAGAAGATATAACAGTTGTAAATATTTATGCACCCAACATAGGAGCACCTCAATACATAAGGCAAATGCTAACAGCCATAAAAGGGGAAATCAACAGTAACACAATCATAGTAGGGGACTTTAACACCCCATTTTAACCAATGGACAGATCATCCAAAATGAAAATAAATAAGGAAACACAAGCTTTAAATGACACATTAAACAAGATGGACTTAATTTATATTTATAGGACATTCCAGCCAAAAACAACAGAATACACTTTCTTCTCAAGTGCTCATGGAACATTCTCCAGGATAGACCATATCATGGGTCACAAAACAAGCCTTGGTAAATTTAAGAAAACTGAAATAGTATCAAGTATCTTTTCCGACCACAATACTATGAGACTAGATATCAATTACAGGAAAAAAAACTAAAAAATACCAACACATGGAGGCTAAACAGTACACTACTAAATAACCAAGAGATCACTGAAGAAATCAAAGAGGAAATCAAAAAACCTAGAAACAAATGACAATGAACACCCGATGACCCAAAACCTATGGGATACAGCAAAAGCAGTTCTAAGAGGAAAGTTTATAGCAATACAATCCTACCTCAAGAAACAAGAAACATCTCAAATACAGAACCTAACGTTAAACCTAAAGCAATTAGAGAAAGATGAACAATAACAAAAAAACCCAAAGTTAGCAGAAGGAAAGAAATCATAAAGATCAGATCAGAATTAAATGCAAAAGAAAGGAAGGAAACAACAGCAAAGATCAATAAATCTAAAAGCTGGTTGGTTGAGAAGATAAACAAAATTGTTAAACCATTAGCCAAGTCATAAAGAAAACAGGGGAGAAGACTCAAATCAACAGAATTAGAAATGAAAAAGGAGAAGTAACAACTGACACTGCAGAAATACAAAGGATCATGAGAGATTACTACAAGCAACTATATGCCAATAAAATGGACAACCTGGAAGAAATGGACAAATTCTTAAAAAAGCACAACCTTCCGAGACTGAACCAAGAAGAAATAGAAAATATAAACAGACCAATCACAAGCACTGAAATTGAAACTGTGATTAAAAATCTTCAGACAAACAAAAGCCCAGGACCAAATGGCTTCACAGGCAAATTCTATCAAACATTTAGAGAAGAGCTAACACTTATCCTTCTCAAACTCTTCCAAAATAGAGCAGAGGGAGGAACACTCCCAAACTCATTCTCCGAGGCCACCATCACCCTGATACCAAAAGCACACAAAGATGTCACAAAAAAATGAAACTACAGGCCAATATCTCTGATGAACAGAGACGCAAAAATCCTCAACTAAATAGCAAGAAACAGAATCCAGGAGCACATTAAAAGGATCACACACCATGATCAACTGGGGTGTATCCCAGGAATGCACAGACTCTTTAATATACACAAATCAATCATTGTGATACGCCATATTAACAAATTGAAGGATAAAAACCATATGATAAACTCAAAAGATGCAGAAAAAGCTTTGAACAAAATTCAACACCCATTTATGATAAAAACTCCCCAGAAAGTAGGCAGAGAGGGAACCTACCTCAACATAATAAAGGCCATATATGACAAACCCACAGCCAACATTGTTCTCAATGGTGAAAAACTGAAACCATTTCCACTAAGATCAGGAACAAGACAAGGTTGCCCACAGTCACCACTATTATTCAACATAGTATTGGAAGTTTTAGCCAAAGCAGTCAGAGAAGAAAAACAAATAAAAGGAATCCAAATCAGAAAAGAAGAAGTAAAACTGTCCCTGTTTGCAGATGACATGATACTATACATAGAAAATCCTAAAGATGCTACCAGAAAACTACTAGAGCTAACCAATGAACTTGGTAAAGTAGTAGGATGCAAAATTAATGCACAGAATATCTCTTGCATTCCTATACACTAATGATGAAAAATCTGAAAGAGAAGTTAAGGAAACACTCCCATTTACCACTGCACCAAAAAGAATAAAATACCTAGGAATAAACCTACCTAAGGAGACAAAAGACCTGTATGCAGAAAACTATAAGACACTGATGAAGGAAATTAAAGATGAAATAAACAGATGCAGAGATATACCACGTTCTTGGATTGGAAGAATCCACATTGTGAAAATAACTATACTACCCAAAGCAATCTACAGATTCAGTGCAGTCCCTCTCAAACTACCAATGTCATTTTTCACAGAACTAGAACAAAAAATTTCACAATTTGTATGCAAACACAAAAGACCCCGAATAGCCAAAGCAATCTTGAGAAAGAAAAACGGAGCTGGAGGAAGCAGGCTTCTGGACTTCAGACTATACTATACAGCTACAGTAATCCAGACAGTATGGTACTGGCACAAAAACAGAAATATAGATCAATGGAACAGGATAGAAAGCCCAGAGATAAACCCACGCACATATGGTCACCTTATCTTTGATAAAGGAGGCAAGAGTATACAATGGAGAAAGACAGCCTCTTCAATAAGTGGTGCTGGGAAAACTGGACAGCTACGTGTAAAAGAATGAAATTAGAACACTGCCTAACACCATACACAAAAATAAACTCAAAATGGATTAAAGAACTAAATGTAAGGCCAGACACTATGAAACTCTTAGAGGAAAACATAGGCAGAACACTCTGTGACATAAATCACAGCAAGATACTTTTTGACCCACCTGCTAGAGAAATGGAAATAAAAACAGAAATAAACAAATGGGACCTAATGAAACTTACAAGCTTTTGCACAGCAAAGGAAACCATAAACAAGACGAAAAGACAACCCTTAGAATGGGAGAAAATATTTGCAAATGAAGCAACTGACAAAGGATTAATCTCCAAAATATACAAGCAGTTTATACAGCTCAATATCAAAATAACAAACAACCCAATCCAAAAATGGGCAGAAGACCTAAAGAGACATTTCTGCAAAGAAGATATACAGATTTCCAACAAACACATGAAAGGATGCTCAACATCACTAATCATTAGAGAAATGCAAATTAAAACCACAATGAGGTATCACCTCACACTGGTCAGAATGGCCATCATCAAAAAATCTACAAACAGTAAATGCTGGAGAGGGTGTGGAGAAAAGGGAACACTCTTGTACTGTTGGTGGGAATGTAAATTGATACAGCCACTATGGAGAACAGTATGGAGGTTCCTTAAAAAACTAAAAATAGAACTGCCATATGACCCAGCAATCCCACTACTGGGCATATACCCTGAGAAAACCATAATTCAAAAAGAGTCATGTACCACAATGTTCATTGCAGCACTATTTACAATAGCCAGGATATGGTAGCAACCTACGTGTCCATTGACAGATGCATGGATAAAGAAGATGTGGCACATAGATACAATGGAATATTACTCAGCCATAAAAAAGAAACGAAATTGAGTTATTTGTAGGGAGGTGGATGGACCTAGAGTGTGTCATACAGAGTGAAGTAAGTCAGAAAGAGAAAAACAAATACCGTATGCTAACACATATATATGGAATCAAAAAAAAAAAATGGTTCTGATGAACCTAGGGGCCCAACAGGAATAAAGACACAGATGTAGAGAATGGACTTGAGGACACGGGGAGGGGGGAGGGTAAGCTGAGAGGAAGTGAGAGAGTAGCATTGACATATATACACTACCAAATGTAAAACAGATAGCTCTTAAATAATTTAAACGCCATGTACATTTATCACCTACCTTAGTTTAAAGAAGTAAATGTCCAATTTTTAGTTTCTCTAAAGAGTTATTTAATTCTGGGTTTCCTACGTTTAACCACAAAGGGGATTTGACTGTGAAACAAATCTTTCCTAAGGCCCATAAGATTGTTGGTCAGTCAGATATCCATAAGAGACAGTCTATCAACCTGATATATCATTCCAGCAATGGAAGTTCAAAGCAAAGATTTTTAAGGCTACTGAGATAAGGTAAAATGAATCTTTTCAATATTCTTTCCTTTGCTACAGAACCAAGTTAGCAAAAACTAAAAATAAATTATAAATCACAGTGTGTCTAATTTAACCACATATTTATCTTTTTTTTTTTTTTTTTTGGTCCTTCTCTCATGCACAGAACAAATATGTATTCTCATTTAAACCTCTGTTGTAACTATTTCCATTGTCCCCAGGCTCCTCACTCTCTTTCAATGTGTCTATCTTCAGTAAAACACAAATAGTTCAGCTTGATTGCACAGCTGGTAAACCTTAAAGATAATAAACTGGACAGAGTAGCACTGAGATTCTAAATTAGACAGACCAGCAGTCATCCTCACAGTAATGGGATAAATAAAGCATGAACAATTAAATTAAATGACAATTTCTGATTTGAAGTCTGGTTTTCCTGTTTTTACTCAGTAGAAAAATTAGGCTGTACTGGCCTTCCTTAGGAGGAACCTTCCGTAGAAGGGATGTGTGTGCTTATTTTTTACATATAAAATATCTGATGTATCAGCTACAATGCACCCTTACCTACCTCATAATTAACTTTAAGTATGTATTGCCTTTATATTGTATCCAACACAATATATTTTAGATCAATTTGAACAGTTAAGATTGGTTATAAAGAATTTTTCTTCATTAGTTGGATTTAAAACTATTTTGGCAAGTCCCCAACATAAAACAGTTCAGTCGTGTTATTTTCTTTTTTATTCCTTCAAATGTTATAAGGTACTATTCTATGTCTGGTAGGGGCATGCAGGAGGCGGGAGGGAGGAAGGAATGAATAGACCAATAGTATATTTTGAATATAAGACCAATCAATAAGTATATTTTGAGTCTCTTCAACATATTGCCTATGAGGTCTAATAGATTACCATGTATGGGAACAGAAACAGAATCTCATCTAATGACATTCCAAAAATTTAGTGACTTGTAGGTTCTTTCACACTTATACTCTGCATAGTGTGATACTATGTAGTACATTTAACGCTCTTCATGCCTTGGCATTTTAATGTAAAAGGAAATTCTTTGCTCTATAGCTTTAAACATTATCCGGGAGCTGGCTCCCATGGACGCCTTTCACATTCCTACTCAGAACTCTCAGAGAAAAGCTGTCATTTCTTGTTCTATTCAAGTCAGACTACCTCATCTCCAGACACCAGAGTAAAAGGAATGTCTAAGATAACACCTTCATTTATTCATATGATTTTCATCTTGGACAGTATTATAAAAGCCAATCATAAATTGGGAAAATAATGGGATAATATGACATATATTATAAAATGAAATTTATGATCCAAACAGAATAGAAGAGATACTGCTGCACACGAGGGTTATATTCCTGTCATCGACAAGTGTCTTTGCACATGACCTACACAGAGTAAGTCATAAATCTCTTTCTAAGGAAGAAAAAGGAGGGAGAAGGCTAAACTCTAAAGGGCTCACTTTTACAAAAATATATAACACTTAGCATTTTCATATGAAATTCAACCCTGTTCTGCCTAAAAGAAAATCTAATCAAACAACAGAGAAGCAAACTCTAAATACTAATTTTATTCCACTTAGCACTTGAAAATGAATACACTAGGTCTTGAAAGAGGCCCAGCTAAGACTTCTACTAAGCTTTAAATTATCTGGTAAAACTGAGTTTTATTTCTGGAGGGAAGAGTTTCTGTCTGGTTTTTCTTTTTCTTTTTAAGGAAAAGAAATCTGTATAATTATACGTCTATGTTTACATGTGTGGAACAAAGTATGGATAAAGAAAGAAAAATGGACCATCAAGAAGCTAGTTATCACTAAGTACGTAAAGGTGTAATAGTCTAACAATGCCAACGAAATACATACTGTAACAAAACTGTAATTTAAACCAAGCTATCAAAATATTTCAAAAGAGAACAAATTTTATGATTTTTAAAATGAAATACGATCATTGCTATTAACAATATGCTATAAAATAAATATACTAGACACAGCTTCTGTTAATAACTACTACAGTTTCTCAGGAAACAATCTTTACAGAGCAAGTCTGATTAATGTACAAGAGACAGCTTTTCTTCTTTGAGCCCTAACCATATGCCATTGTTTCCAAGACAGTGTTTATAAAAGCTATAAAGATGATAATGTTTTAAACGTTACCTTGCCTATATTTAGCAATTGCCAATACAAAATATCCCTTATTTTACTTTCTCTCCACCCTCTAATGCCCAATTAGACATTATTTTTCCATCTCTATATAGGTTGGTCTTCCTAAACAGGAAAATAACCAACATAATCTTAAACACAAAATTTGACAACATTTCTTTCAGAGTAATATGACCTGTTCGACATCTGAAGATCAAGACAGGGATAATGATTTATTAGGTCTAACCACACAGGACTTATATATAATAAGCTGTAAGACAAAGCTTATTAAATGATTCCACTAGTCACATAACTGAATATAAAAGGGGAAATGTTTCACTGACTTTGGTCAAACATGATTGTTGCCGCAGTAGATTAAAGGCCCCAGAAGTACTCTTAGTTAGGTTGGTGACCAAATGTCACTCCATATGATTTTGCTCTTCATGGGCAATGTCTCCAAAGGGCTAGATTTGTAAAAATCTAGCCTGAACCCAGGTATGAATTCTGGTTTGCTTTTCCCTTTTGAGTGGATAAGCACTTTGTGCATGAAAATATCACCTTTCTTTCTTATCAACAAAAGCACTAACAAACAGAATTCAGAAGAATTCAGATTTACAGATCAAGAAATATGGCAAATGTTCTCAGTGTTAGATCAAATATGAAATTATCCAGGAAGTAAATAATAAATTTCTGGAACATCCAAATTTTGGCTCTCCTACCTGCCATCTACCAAAGCATGGAGAAAAGTAAGAAACAGAAATTACAGAAGCTCAAATTACTCATGTGGTGCTTCTTAATATATCTGTTGACTATCTTCTGTGGGAAAAGATTGCAATAAATAGGAAAAGATGTGGTGATTATACGTAGCTTCTGTTTCTGCAGTTCCAGCCCCTAAGTTTTATTTTCCAAATAGCCAAGGACTGCAGTTATCAAAAAGATAACCCTTTCCAAATTCAGGAAATAATAATGGAAAGAAATAATTGTTAAATAAAAGTAAACATATATTTTGCCATATTATATATTATTTACATTTTATATGTTACGTGCATAAAATTTTATTGATATATACTCCTCAAAGTTAAAATCTTGGTTGCCACTGGGTAATAAAATCAGAAGTCATTTTTATTTTTACCTCTATACGTTTATGCATTTTCTGTTGCTCTACAACAAAGATGGAATGATTTTATACTCAGGGGAAGAAGGGGACATTCTTCTCCTACCACCACACCCACGTCAAGAAGAAGAAGAATGAGTAAGAAGAGGGAACAGAAATATGATAAAAGCGCCTGCTTTATCCTCTGCATCTGCCATTTTTCCTCTTCCTCTCTTCTGTGCTTTCCTTGGCAGAAGCCATGAGTTTTTCTGGGGTATGGGCTGACTCCCTCCTCCAGCAATGACCAGTGTGCCTCTGATTCTCACCAAGCCTTGGTTTTCCCTTCTACAGAATGAAGATAATAATAGTACTTATCTCCTAAGAAGTCCAGGCAAGATAATGCAAGTACAGTTCTTAGCACAGGGCCTGGCTCAAAGGGAGGACTCAACAATGTTAAATGCACATTTCTTCACCAGTCTTGCCTGATCTGGGAAATCTTAAGACTTACAAATACTTTAGGACATACAATATGCTTAAACAAAGAGTAAGTAAATTAATCTATAAACTGAAAGTAAAATTCAGGGCTGAAATTCAAGCCTTATCCTCCCCATACCTGAGTCTGATAACCAAACAGCACTTTTGAGCTGGACTGACCCAGTGGTGTGCTGAAGCCACCTCTAGACTTACAAGAGCCCATTGTTAAATTTCAAGAATTTTGCAAGCCAGTTGTTAAACACAGCCATTATTTTATTTATTTATTTTTTAAATTTCTGACCAGTAGCTTTTTTTTTTTTAAACATCTTTATTGAAGTCTAATTGCTTTACAATGGTGTGTTAGCTTCTCCTTTATAACAAAGTGAATCAGCTATACATATACATATATCCCCATATCTCCTCCCTCTTGCGTCTCCCTGCTATCCTCCCTATCCCACCCCTCTAGGTGGTCACAGAGCACTGAGCTGATCTCCATGTGCTATGCGCTGCTTCCCACTAGCTATCTATTTTACATTTGGTAGTGTACATATGTCCATGCCACTCTCTCACTTCATCCCAGCTTACCCTTCCCTGTCCCCGTGTCCTCAAGTCCATTCTCTATGTCTGCGTCTTTATTCCTGTCCTGCCCCTACGTTCTTCAGAACCATTTTTTTTTAGGTTCCATATATATAACACAGCCATTATTAAAAATTAAGTTATATAATTTTATAAACTATAATATGTAATTTACAATTAAGTAAAAATATTTTAAAAGGGTAATAAATGCACAAAACTCATCACTTTCCAATTCTTTTACTATCATCTTTACTCTTAAGGTTACTTGCATCTATTATAGCTGTATGGTGGAAATGCTGTATAACGGAGTGCTACTCTGCATCTCTGCCCAAGTCCACTTTCAGTCAAGTCACATCGGTAGTTTAAAAATGGCCAAATTGGCAAATGCTACAAATCAAGACTTGATATTGTTTTGTTCATTTGAGAGAGATGGAGAACATGCATATCAGACTTAAAATGTGCCACATCTGTAGCTGTTATACTCTGAGTAGAACAAAAAAAAAATTATTGACATATTCTTGCAGCATTTAAAACTATTATACAATATTTTTCACAGAACTATACTTGTTCATCAATTGCAAACACAGACTGGCTATGGATTCAAGAGTCTGACAAAATCAACAATAGTGTTATATGAGAATCTATTGGCTTCTGGAACTTACAATAAAGAGTAGTGATTATTTCATTATTATTTATAAATTATAGCTACATATCCTTTACATCAGTAAAATTTATAATAAATGCACACGTGCACACACACACATTCTTTTCCTGGAGAGCCAGTGGTTAAACATTTACCAGCACACCACTACACTAACCATTGTTTTAACCTACAAGGAACCTATAAGCTCTCAGCAGAGCCCCAGGCCCATCTTCAAAGCACTAAAGGTGGGGTTTAAAAGGTTTTAGCTTCAGTTGAGTCTACCCAACTGGATTATTATATTGAAATACGGTACACTGAGTATTCCCCTCCTGCATGATGATACAGCAAGCATATAGCTTCAAGTTCTGCCATAATTATGGAAAATTTACTATCTAGAAACCCAAATTTGGTAAAGTCAGGATAGCTTTCTACAACTCATGAAAGCACTAAAAGGTAAGTAAAATATGCCCCTCTCTGCCTCCAAGACAGTTGAGCAGGGAGAAAAACCACATTATCCTATAACACAGGAGAAATGGTATGGGTAGATACAAAATGCTAGGAGAAGACTGGGGAGAGAGCCATGAGTTTGGACCTCAGGTCCCGGTCAATGGCAACTATGTCGTCTGCCTCAAAGCAAACAAGAGAAAGGAGGAACGTCCCAGGGAGAACGAAAAATCTGAGCAGTATAGTCGAACAGTTAGGAAGAAGGATTCTAGAATCAGACAGCCTGGGTTCAAACCCAGGCTCCCCTACTCACTATGTAAATTTGGGCAAGTTACACGGCCTCTCTAAACCTCTGTTTCTATCTGCAAAAGGAGGATGGTAACTTCTTGCTCAGACCACTGTAGTGAGAATCAAATGAGATAACATACGTAAAGTGCTTGGAACAGTGCCTGGTACACACAATTGGCCAATAAATGTAGCTACTACCATGGTTATTGTTGTCAGACTCAAGTGTTGAAAAGGTTATCTTTAGGCGTTGGGGGGAGGCTGCGGGAATTGGGTAGAACATTGCAAGCAGAGGAAAGAGAATAAGCAAAAAACACAGAAGACATGCTGGGGACCAGTTAGTTAGCCCTGAGGTACGAGAACATTCATGCGGGCCAAGGCCATGCACCGCCACTGCAGATAAGGCTGGAAGACTAGACCAGCACTCAGCCAGAAGATGTCAGATACACAGCCAATCCTCACCCTCTTCTGAGAAAAAACAAAGCTGAGTGTTTAAGACGGTCTTATCCTTTTTCTCTTGACAGGTACTGTAAATTGTGCCTCTGATATATTTCTGAAGAGCCTATAGGGGGATGATAAATCAGGTGATGCTACATATATTCATCAGTACATTAATTGTTGTTAAATACTAACAACACCTAAAATTGATCTGCACCAAGATTTACTGCTCTGACGGATATCCACCTGGAAAAGAATACATGATAATTAAGAAGAAGGACCACAGATTTGCAGCAATGTAAGGACTATGAACAAGATTTAAACTCCTCCCTGAGGGAATAACTAGGTGATGTTTATTCTGTAGATGAACAATGTGATTGTAACAATGGAAAAGATTGATGAGATTTTTTTTTTCCCCCTGTGGGAGTTTGATTTAGCCAGCTATCTAGGTAATAGAAGGATGCAGGACTGAGTAGTCCAGCACCACTTGAAAATTCTTTGTAAAGGGTAAATAGCACATATCCTCAGTGACCTGGAAAAACAGATTATAAGTCAAGTGGGCACAAACTGGCATAGAAGCTGCAAACTGGCATAAAAGCAACCAGAATTGAAGAAAAAAATTTTTTTCTAAATTAACCACAACTGAATTAAACCAAATTAGAGAGAAAAGGGACAAGGAGAATCATCTTATCATGGAGAAGGGAATAAATCATTCTCTTTTTGTAGGCTTTTGGCCTGTAGGCTACTATATGGGTCTAACAGGTAATTTTTAGTAATCTCTCCTGTCCAGGAAATGAAGAATCACCTGGCCTCAGTAAACACACAAACTAAAAGCAAGGCAACATTAGTCTTCCAGATTCTAGCTACTTAAAGTATAAGAAGATATCAGCTGGGACCTTGTTAGAAACACAAAATCTTGGGCCCCACCCTAGATCTCCTGAATCAGAATCTGCACTTTTAACAATAATCCCCAGGAATCTAGGTGATGTCTTTGCACACTGAAGTTTAAGAAGCACTGATCTAGGACTTCCCTGGTGGCACAGTGGTTAAGAAGCCACCTGCCAATGCAGGGGACATGGGTTCGATCCCTGGTCCGGGAAGATCCCACATGCCGTGGAGCAACTACGCCTGTGCACCACACCTACTGAGCCTGCGCTCTAGAGCCTGTGAGCCACAACTACTGGGGCCCATGAACCACAACTACTGAAGCCTGCACGCCTAGAGCTCATGCTCCGCAACAAGACACTGCAATGAGAAGCCCGCGCACCGCAACAAAGAGTAGCCCCCACTCGTCACAACTAGAGAAAGCCTGCACGCAGCAACAAAGACCCAATGCAGCCAAAAATAAATTTAAAAATTAAAAGAAAAAAGCACTGATCTAGAGAGCTAAACGTTCATTCATTCATTAAATAAACTTTCAAGATCTGTACTGTCTAATATGATAGGTAGCCACTAGCCACACGTGGCTATTTAAATTTCAATTAATTAAAATTAAATCAAATTAAAATTTAATTTAATTTCAGGGGTTCATTGTAACTAACCACAATTTAAGTGTTCAATTAGCACAGGTAGCTAGTGTCTACCAGATATGTTTTCATCATCACAGAAACTTCTATTGGATAGAGCTGATTTAGACACTTGGGACACACCACTGAAGAAAGGAGAAAGATCCTTATGCTCATGAAGCTTAGATTCTAGTGGCAGGGAAGCAGATAATAAACAGTAAACAACTTAAGTGACTAAATTAAAGGTATGTTGGATGGTTAAATGCTGAAGACAAATATTAAAAATAGAGCAGCCTTGGGAGTTCCCTGGTGGCCTAGTGGTTAGGATTCCAGGCTTTCACTGCCATGGCCCGGGATCAATCCCTGGTCAGGGAACTGAGATCCCACAAGTATGCAGTGCGGCCAAAAAAAAAAAAACAAAACAAAACCCTAGAGCAGCCTTAGAAGGATCAGGAAGATGGAGGGACAGTTAGAATTTTAAATATGGCAGGTCTAGTGGGTTTCAACAAAGAGGTCACATTAAAGGAGAGGCAGGTTGCTAGCCAGCAGGGGGAGTGTTCCAGACAAAGGGAAAATCTGTCCAAAGGCCCTATGGCAGGTGTTTGAGGAACAGCAAGGGAGCCCACGTGGGTTGGAGGAGAGTGAGAAGTAAGGTTGAGTAAAAGGGTAGGAGATCAGAGGGATAAGGATCCCTGGTAGGGAGAAGGGCCTCCTTGTCCATTGTAAAGGACTTGGCTTTTACTTGGAGTGAAATGAGGAGACTTACAAGGTTCTGAGCCAAGGAGTGACATGCTTCAACACCATCTCAAAGTTACTCTAGGTTCAGCAGAAAAGGACTATAAACAAAAGTTACTTGTTTGTTTTAATTCAAGGTCATACTCAGGGGTAAAAAGACACTATCTGCACTGGCAAAATGACTTTGTTTACAAGTTTTGGTAACCACCAGAAGCTTGTTAATGATACACAAACAGAAGTCATTAAAATTTATCACTGTGGAATTCAGACACTTTTTCGGAGGCTCAATTAATATGCAGTCACAAGGTCTTACAGGTTCCCACCCAGAATCTGGAGCCACACTTGTTATAAACAGTTTGAGCAAATCCTAAGGAATGCAAATCAGACTCACCCAACTGCCTAAAAGGTGGAACTCTGCCTAAGTATATCATCCTCAAAATTTCTTGGTTACTTTATTACTAATTTACATATATTTCTTGAAGATAGAGAAATCCATTCAGTGATTCCAATCTTTTTTTTTTTTTCCCCACTCTGACCCCATCCCAGTTAAATGCCAAAGCTCTGGAAATCAAGGTATGGGGTTTTCTTTAAGTTGTCTTTTCCAGAGTTCCCAGAAACAATGGCACATTCTACCCACAGTTGAGAATGCTGTTGTCTTGCAGGTAAATCCAACGACAGTTCTAAGAACTAGAAGTCACTGTAGCCTGTCTACAAAATGCCATCATCAGCCTCAAGGCCTAGGTTCACTACACGGAAGTTATACTGAAGAGGCAGGCCTAATATGACTAAAAGTCATCACTTATGATTTATTCCCTGGGGATCACCAACAACCCTGATCCAGCCTGAGTTCTGGCAGAAAAATAGAGTAAGGTCACCTTCAGTAAATTAAATCAAATGAACAATAAATCAAAGCATGCCAGGTCATTGGGAACTAACTGTTCAGATGCTCATGACAAGTGAGTGGATCAAGGAGCATCATTTTTATGCATCTGGGCATAACATTTTTGAGCAACAGAACATAAGAGGAGATTTTAGCAACTAAATCATTACCAGTTTGAGTTATGGGAGTCCAGAAGTGGAGCTGTTTTATTATTTCATTCATTAAATAACTACCTGTTAGGACCCACTATGGGCAAGGACTATTCCAACCGTTGGAAATGCAGCAGTTTACATGCTACAGTACCTTGTCCACATGAAGTTACAGTTTCAATTCTGACCTCCTTATGGCTCCCTTTTGGAGCCAGGAACCTTTCAACCTGAAGAGGTCTTCTGTGGGTGAGAAGGATTCAGAGATCATTTTGGAGAAAAAAGGAAAGGAGAGACATACTAGCAGAAGGTGGCTCTTCACACGGTAACTTTTATATACTCCACCCTGAAGCCAGAGCACCTGAGCTTCTTTTCCTTCCCTCATCCAACCACAGGAGTCACCCCGAAGATGTGAAGCACCACTCCTCACCTCACCCCCTTTCTGGTACAGAAAAACCAGAAACAGCAGAGAAAAGCTATTTCCAGAGACTGGACACATTAAGACACTAAGGTGAACAAAGGGGCAAATTGGCCCCTCAATACAATTTTTCAAACAATGTATTTTTTGCATTCTATCCATGATAACTGTGATTTTAAAATTTAAAATACACTTTTCCTCACTTAACCATTTCTATTCCTTAACTCCTCACCAAAAAAAAATTACAGTAAAATTGACATTAGATTTTGTAAGCCACCCCAAATCTACCCTATATAAATTATACTTCTGCTCAAGTTAGTCAGAATCAATTTCTGTTGTTTGCAATTAAATACTTTAGTTGAAACAGTACCTTAGTGTGTCAGTCAGAAAAGCTGAGGAAACCTCTAATTTTGGGTCTGCAACTAATTATCTGTTAATCTCAGGAGAAATTATTTAAAGTAGCTGGACTTCAGTTTTCTCATATGCAAATTGAAAAGATTAGACTAAATTATTCCTAAAAGTTTATAAAATAACATGAATAACATAAAATAACAAACATGTTTCTATCTTATTTCTCAACATTAACCAAAGAGAGATCACTGTCAGACAGTGGTGGTTTGATATTTTCCCAGGAAGAATTAAATTTGCAAGGTAGGTTCTGCGTTTGCTCTAGCTATTCCTCCACCTCACTCCTTTGGCTCCTTGATAATGTTTAACATGTATGTTCCAACAGACAAAATCCCTCCAAGGTCTTCAGTGTGACTTTTTTAGTCTCACTGCTTATGAAAAAGCACATCAAAAGAAATGGTCAGAGACAAGGCTCAAAATTTTTGCATTTAAGCTTCACAACTAAATATTTGGATTGTGGTATAGGGACTCCTCAAGGGCACTTAAAAAGTTCCTCTTGTGATTCAAAGGTCTGGGCAATAATTTGCCTGAAGAAAACTTAGCCTCTGCTTTGACTAGACTGGTTTGTGCAACAGCCTTTCCTTTCTAAAAAACAACAATCGTGGTTTCCATTTGTTGTCTTACAGAGATATGTTTTAAATTATTAAGAATAATAATGAAAAGACAAAAAAAATTTTTAAGTATTTCATCCAAAAGCTACAAAAGCATTATGTTGGGGAAGTTTGAGAAGTTTATTAGGTCAATCTAGGCTCTAATACACTCAGATTATTGATTTAAACCTGTAGGTGCAATAAATCACACTGGTCATGGAGGCGGCACCAGATGAAAGTGAGAACACAGATCAATTAATTATCTGAGAGTTTTGGGCTTTCTCACTGGCTTGCTATTATAAAATCATTTTCTTGGTTCCATCTCAAACATCAGGGTGCCTTTTTTATATACAACACTTTGGCCACCAAGAATAGTGCTATGACAGCAGAGTGGTTATAGCTTGGCTCTATGTCAGAGCACAGGGTTCTAGCCCAAGATCCACCCAGGGAATGTTGCTTGGCCTCACAATGCCTTGGTTTCCTCATCTGTAAAGCAGGGGAAATAATAGTGTTTTGCAAAATCTAACACATGTACCACTGGGAGCATAACAGACAATATTAGATGGTATATGAGTGACTTTTTATTTTATTAATTATGTGTTTAATTCTAAGCATATTAAAAGTATATATAACTAGTACATCAAGCTAACTAACGTAATTTCTTAGGACAAAACTAAGTTAAGGAAAAGAAAAACTGGGCTCCAAATAGTCGTAGTTTATGAGGGAAAGTACTTCACTGAAAAAGTCTAGTTAATAAATATAAAGAAATAACAGAATTAGAAAATCATGATTTTTTATAATCATGTAATGAAATAATTGCTTCAGATAACATCCATCAATAGAAGTGATCACTGTATGAAAAATTAATGGGGAACTTTACTATGGAATGGTAAGGCTGTCACCTGCCAAACCCATTTATGAATCTTAGCATCACTAAAAGTGGTTGCAAACTATGGATGCCTCCTGATGAAGCAGTAGGAAGCACAATCACCATTGATGAAGCATTCTTGCCAAGAACACTTACATTAAATCAAGTCTAGAGATAACTTCAGTGTAAGAAATATGAGGGATAGAGGAACAAGTTAGAAAACATCATAAGAAACCAAAATGTGAGACCTTCTGTAGGACAAGGGACCCTGTTTCTGTAACAAGGCTCTGGCAGGAACGGAGGCAGGACTTCTCTACATTAGGGGAGACTTAAGGGACATATGTCATGTAATATACAGACTTTGGATTTGATAAAAAGAAAAAAGTGAATAGAAAAGCAGTAAATGACATTTTCAAGTCAGCTGAGGATGTTTGTGAAGCGGGATTATGTAATACCAATCGCTGTTTATTTTGCTAGATGTGATAATAGCATTGTAGTTAAGTACAAAAATGTCCATATTTTTTAGAGCTGCACTCTGAAGTACATCAGAGTAAAGTGAACTGCTGTTTGGGATTTGCTTTAAAATACTTCAGAAAAAAGAGAGCAAGAGAGATAAAGAAAGGGGTGGGGGAGGAAAAATGACAGGAGAATAGATGAAGAAAATGGAGCAGAAATCTTGATAATTACTGAGTTTAGGTATAGGATGACTGCATAATTAGCAGAGCTCAATGCAAAATAAAAATGCAAGGCTCCTTACTCATAAATTATTGAGAATTCAAAACCGTGACAGTAGAGTTTTAAACCAAACATGGGGCCCTAATAAACTATGGGTGCTGAATGACTCCACAGGTTGGATGCCCATGAAACCTGTCTTGTCCATGTGCTGGGTATATGGAAATTCACTGTACTATTCTCTCTACTTCTGTGTACTTTCAAATTGTTCATAATAACTTTAAAGGGGTTCAGTTAAATAAAAAATTAAACAAGTTATAGTAAAGATACAAGAAAATGACAAAAATCATAAAGGCTGTAGATATGGGGCTGCAATTCTAAAACACTGAGGTAATCATGAAATGCAGTCAGAGCGGTATCTAGCACAAATCAAATGCCCAGCTTTGCTCCTGCTAGCACTACTACTTTACAAAGTCTATACTTGTAGCTAGTAAGAAACACCACAATTTCCAACATTTTAGGGAAAGATTATTTTAGACACTTGAAGTCCTTACTGGGAGACCTACCTAAACATGGAAACCAATCAAGTCTTAAACTTGTCTTACAGTTGTTCTAATTATATTTTGCTCCCCTGTACCCTAGCCTCTCTAAAATTTGTTGTGAGGGATTTTTGACTGTGGGCTACTGTAGCACTTAGAAGAGAATATTGTTACCAAATTGAAGGTTCTTTGGAAAGCCAGGCTCATCTTCACAAGCCAAGTAGCATTACTTATGGTAGAGAGGAAGGAACATCAGGGTAAAATAAGTTCTTGTAGGTTGGAGTCTTTGTGAATAATACTTTAGGTTTTTATGGGTGAGAAAGTCGTTTGCAAACTTCAAAGGAGTATACTGGAACCTCATGTTCCCCTTGAAATGTCCAAATTAAGCCCTTTTTTGATGACAGTATTTCATCCAGGTTTATAGTATAAAGAATCAGTGCAAGAAGGTCTATAAAGTGTGATGTTATGGGAAAGGTAGTTTCCTACTTTAGATTAAAATCACCTCAAAAGAAATAAAATGTAAAAGTTAGATTATTGTGTATGATATTGTGTATGTAAAATGTTTGCTGAATTACAATAAAAGCATTCATCCCCTCACAAAACTGAGAGGCACAGTGATTTTACCAGCGTCTACAGTAATCCATTACCTAACAAGTTTCATGGACCCAGAGAATTCCTTAGTCTTTTTTGTTTTTTAAATGTTGGACAGGAAGTACTCTGGAGGATCAACAGGATCACTGAAAACCTTATTTTGCACAAAGAGAAATTTAGTTAAAATGTTTAAATTTATGGATCACCAATTTACTTGTCCACCCAAAATGATACTAGTTTTATAGAGTCCCATAGGGAAAGCTATATTCTTAACAAGTTAGACTATCTACTTTGTTAAAAAAAAGTACATCAATGAGAAAATTGTCGCTGTTTTTTTTTTTTTTTAACACCATAATGCTAATACCTTGGCATGTTTGAGATGAAGCAACACAGAGGCAATTTTCTAACTGTTAATCTTGAATTAGATTAAGGGGTGTACCTGGAATTGTGGCCCAGTGGCCAAGGGTGGTATTTGTTCCATCTAGTAAATATTTACACATGAAATATGGGTATCTGCTATCTGTTCCATAATAGGCATCCCTATTCAGAAGGAAAAGCTTGGCTTCTCCAGAGAGCCCATAATCAGCTGTGGCATGGCCCAGTCTGGTGACCCAGTGGGAAGGGAGCGAGCACTTAAACCACTGATATAATTCAGAGGTAGGGCTTCCTCTCCTTGTCAGCCTGTCCCTGCTTTCCCTTCTCCCCTTGGGCTTCCTCTCTCTGGCTTGGTGTGCATCCTGGGCATTGGATGTCACAAGTCAGTTTAGAATTTACTAAAATAAGGCTCAATACCTTCATATTAAAATTAGCAGGACTATCCAAAATTTTCACCTCCTAAGAGGTGGACATCAAGTCTGTGCAGTCACCATTGCTCTTGGGTCTCTTGACTTATCTGTCAATTATCAATACTGTTGGCCCTTCTTCTACCAGTGTATAAGCATGGATATTAATCAGCCCTTCTTGTTCTTGATATAAGTCCTTGTTTTCCAGAAATCAGACAAACTCACAATTGCTGGTATCCACTCTTCCCTCCTAACAAAGATGGAAATACCCATCTTTAATTTATAGAAAGGTATGATCTTATTTAAAAAAAGAAAGAAAACAAAAAGCAACTACTCAGTTCAAGAGTTAGTCATCACTGATTTCCTTCATTGCCCTTGTTTGGAAAGCATCAGTTCTTTTAAGCCAGTAAAATGCATGTAATGAACTAGAATGAAACCTTAAAGACATAATACAGGTAACTATGAAGATGATGACAAAAGTGAGAATTTCAGATCTGTGGATTTCTTCAATGTATAGTGTAATATGGGAGAAACTAAAAGCTATTCATCAAAAATTCATATATTCTTCTTTCCAGACATTCATTCTCATTGATGAGACCTGCCTGTGAGGCTACGTGACTGAGTTCTAGCCAGTGGAATATGTGCCAATTCTGGATTCAGACTTTTAAGAAACGGGTGGTTACTTCTTTTTCTTTCTTCCCTTTCCACTGGCTAGATGCAGATAGCATCATGGACCTAGGGGGAGACAGAAACACAAGATAGGAGAAGCCTAGATTCCTGAATTATCCCAAGAGAAAAACTCCTTCACCAGGAGCACCAATACCAGACTATGATGTGAGCGAAAAACTTCCATTTTGTTTAAGCCATATTACATTTTCAAGTTTATCTGCCACAGCAGCTGGTGTCACCCTAATTAATCAATGCGGTAAGTTAAGCCGTTAAAAGCATATTTCTACCTGGGACATCCTGTTGTGGTAGAAAGATGGAAGTTAAAAGCTAACGGATTAAACGGAAATATTTAAGAATGAAGCCATAAGAAATATGGGAGGAGAGAGGTGAGTTGGAGCATACAAGAAATAAAACGGGCCATGAATTGGTTACTTTTGAAACAGGATATGGGTACATGGGGATGAATTCCAGTATTTTGTCTAGTTTTACATACATTTAATATTTCATACAATAAACATTTAAACAATTAAAAAAAAAACAATACAAAGGACACTTGAAATCAACAGAAACGATACTTGAAGGAGTCCCTACAGACCTAAGATGAGTAAATTTGAGCACCGAAAAGATTAATAACTGAGATGAATTGAAACATATGAAATATTTTTTAAAGTTCACAAGATACTTCAAAAACCTAGTTGGTTACTAATTGGAGGTTACTAGGTATTCATTCATTAATCTGAAAATGGAAATATTTTCCTGTCTATATGAACTGTATTTCAGTGTAGTCAAATGACTGATGATAAAAAGTTCTTTACAGAAGAATTTCATGTAATAAATGCAGGAAGAATGACAGAATTAGAAAACTGCCATTTTGCAACCCCAATGAAATAAGGCCTAAATCCAGATTCGGTCAACTATCATCAGCGGACATTAAAGCCATTTTAGTAACAGAAGAACAGGCTGACAACCTGAACCTACTGATTAATCTTGGCTTCACTAAGAGAAGAATAATCCATCACTATGTGCTTCATGCTGTAATGCAACAGGACATAACAGAGCACCACCTAGGAAGTATTCTTGCCTAAAAAAACTTACAGAATCTAATAAAAACTCTAGACTAAATGCCAAGCTATTGAGGGATAAGTTAAACACAATCACAAGGACACAAACAACCAAGTTCATACTACAGAGCAAACAATCCAGTTTTTCCCACAAATCAAGGACATCGAGAGGAGAGGGTGAAAGAACTGTTGTGGAGTAAAGGAAACCTAAAAAAAATAACAACTCAATACAGTGTGTGGGCCTCATTTGGATTCTCTAAGAAATCCAACTACAAAAGGACATATTAAAGAATTACTGTTAATTTCATTAAGTGTGATGATGGCATGGTATTTAAGTAAAGGAAGAATGTCCTTATCAATTAGAGATACACATTGAAGAATTTTCAGGTGAAATGATGTGCTATCCAGAATGTGCTTTAAAATACTCAAGCAATCATACAACTCAATAACAAAAAACAAACACCTCAATCAAACACCAATAGGCACATGAAAAGATGCTCAACATCACTAATTATCAGAGAAATGTAAATCAAAACTACAGTGAGGTAGCACCTCACACCAATCAGAATGGCCATCATTAAAAAGTCTACGAATAATAAATGCTGGAGATGGTTTGGAGAAAAGGGAACCCTTCTAGGGAATGTAAATTGGTGCAGCCGCTATGGAAAACAGTATGGAGGTTCCTTAGAAAACTAAAAATAGAGTTAGCATATGATCCAGCAATCCCACTCCTGGGCATATATCTGGAGAAAACTCTAATTCGAAAAGATACATGAACCCAATGTTCACTGCAGCACTATTTACAATAGCCAAGAGATGGAAGCAACCTAAATGTCCATCAACAGATGAATGGATAAAGAAGATGTGGTGTATATATACAATGGAATATTACTCACCATCAAAAGGAATAAAATAATGCCATTTGCAGCAACATGGATGGCCCTAGAGATTATCATACTAACTGAAGTAAGACAGACAGACAAAGACAAAGATCATATGATAACACTTATATGTGGAATCTAAAATATGATACAAATGGACTTATTTACAAAACAGAAACAGACTCACAGACATAGAAAACAAACTTATGGTTACCAAAGGGGAAAAGGGGGGGGAAGAGATAAATTAGGAGTTTGGGACCAGCAGATACACACTACTATATATAAAACAGATAAAAAACAAGGTTCTACTGTATAGCACAGAACCTATATTCAATATCTTGTAATAACCTATAATGAAAAAGAATACAAAAAAGAATATATACATATATGTATAACTGAATCACTTTGCTATACACCAGAAACAATGCAACATTGTAAAACAACTACACTTCAATAAAAAAATAAAATAGCATACTCAAGCAAAAAAAAGAAAAAGAAAATGGGGATAGATGAAATAATATTGACAAAATGTTAATAATTATTGAAGCTGGTAATACATACATAGGTGTTTATGCTATTAGTTCTACTTTTGTGTATATTTGAAATTTTCCATAATAAAATTTTTTAAAGGCGCAAGCTTGTAGTCTGGCTGTGGTTGACTACCAAACTGGAGAGATCATTACAGCCTGCATATTGCCACCCTCTGTGTCATCAAGTGAACAGGCGTTTCTTCTAAGAGTGTGCCAATATTGTTTCTGGGATTTTCTTCCACACCACCAATATCCATTCTGTGGGTTTTGATGCTGACCCTTTCAAAGTTCACACATGTGCAGGCCAAAAGAACTATGTCCCAAATGCTACCTACCTACAGTGAATATAAGTGACCCTCAATTATGAGATACATCCCAACTTAAGAGTTTAAAATTGTGAAAAAATATACATTTAAGAGTCTATGGGGCTTCCCTGGTGGCGCAGTGGTTGAGAATCTGCCTGCTAATGCAGGGGACACGGGTTCGAGCCCTGGTCTGGGAGGATCCCACATGCTGCGGAGCAACTAGGCCCGTGAGCCACAATTGCTGAGCCTGCGCATCTGGAGCCTGTGCTCTGCAACAAGAAAGGCCACGATAGTGAGAGGCCCGCGCACCGCGATGAAGAGTGGCCCCCACTTGCCGCAGCTAGAGAAGGCCCTCGCACAGAAACGAAGACTCAACACAGCCAAAAATAAATAAATTAATTAATTAAAATATTAAAAAAAAAAAAAGAGTCTATGAAAAAAGGGACAGAGAGAGGCTATGATTAAAATGTAGAAGACAACGAGATCATCTAAATACCTACAAGGCATCTCCTACTTTAGCTCAACAAGTATCTTTATCTCCTATAATTCCTGGGTCATTTTTAGCTTATACATACCATCATTTTTGCCACTGGGTTGGCAAATGACAGGGTATCAAAAGGTTTTTGATGGATATTCGTTGCATGAATAACGAATATGCAAATTTTAAGCCAGAAAAGAAATATACACATGCAAAAAGGTGGGGGAGCCTAGCACCCTTCTGTACAAAGTTCTGGAAGCTAATTTGAGAACACCTATCAAGGAGTCCTGTGTGACCATTTTACCCAAGTAGAGTCAAAATTCATGGGGCAGAATCAAAGTTACACTGCCTATAATGACGACTAACAATACACATCTGCTCTTTGAAGATGCTCTCTATATACAAGTTCTAGTAATTTCCATACACATCAGAACACATAAGATTGAGAAAACCAGTAAGAATATAATCTTTGAGAAGAGTCTAGTAGAGGAGATAAAAATGAAGAAAAAATATCAGAGGTAAAACCCAGGAGTAACATACAAGTGGTCTCAACAAACACTCTGGTGTTCCAATGAGGAGCAGAGGGGATGTAGAAGGGACTAAATATAACGTTTTTCTTCAAGTCCATGTCCTGAGAGAACTTTATATATGTGTAACCTAAATGAGGATATTATTATATTCTGTTTCCTAATATCCCTGAGATAGGTTATATGGCATATATATAAATTCTACTTAATAACAAATCATAATAAACATATATTGAGTTTTATCACGTACCAAGCATCTCACTCAAGTTCTTTCCAGGGCTGCCAAATTTGGCTGAATAGTGCCCTGTAGCTTTACCTACAACATCATAATTAATCCTAGCAAAAACCCTGCAAGGTAAATATAGTATCATCTTTTCCACATTTTCGAGATAAAGAGTATGAGGCTTAGAGAAACTTGGTAACTGGCTCAGGCAAACAGCCAGTAAATAGCATATCTAGGACTCATACCCAAGGGCAATGAAAGATCAATGCTTGGGCTTGTGTTTTTAACCTAAACACGTCAGTGTTTTTCCAGTAAACTGTAATGAATGATGGAGGGGGCAGAAAGGTGTCCCAATTCACCACAGATAAACACTTTTACAAAACACAATAAAAATTAATTACTACCAAAGTGAAAAAAGATAAAGGCTTTCAAATTAAAATTTGTTGTTATTAGATTCAACAAATTTATGCTTAGTTGCACACGAGTTTCTAAATTCTTACTCAAGTTCTGTGATTATTTTGTCACACACTGTCACCAGAGCAAGGACCACCCTTTGAGTACTGCACTACACTACAGGCATACCTTGCTTTACTGTGCTTCACAGATACTGTGGTTTTTTACAAATGGAAGGTTTATGGCAACCCTGCATAGAGCTAGTCTGTCGACACCATTTTTCCAACAGCATTTGCTCACTTCGTGTCTCTGTCACATTTTGGTAATTCTCGCAATATTCAAACTTCTTCACTATTATTATATTTGTTATGGTGATCTGTGATCAGTGATCTTTGATGTTACTATTGCAAAAAGATTACAACTTGATGAAGTCTCAGATAATGGTTAGAATTTTTTAGCAATAAGGAATTTTCTAATTAAGGCATGTACATTTTTAGACATAATGCTATTATTGTACACTTAATAGACAATTATTGCACACTTTAAATAGACTATAGTATAGTGTAAACATAACTTTTGTATGCAGTGGGAGACCAAAAAAATTGTGTGACTTGCTTAATTGTGATATTTTTGTTCACTTTATGTGGTGGTCCAGAACTGAGCCTGCAATATCTCTGAGATATGCCGGTATACTATTCTATGCATGCTTAGAATGAACGCTGCTTATAATAAGGTACCAAAGTTCCTCCATCTACTGATGCTAGTTAATTTTTTTTTAAGTAAGATGATTGTTAGCTTTTTCTTCTATCATAAAAATATTTTTCCACATACTCGATATCAGTTGCAGAGTAAACAAAAACAAAGAACTTTCTGAATTTTGTGCTGCTTTATGATACAACTGCTATGGTATTTTGAAAAATGTTAAGAGGAAAATAGGAAAACATGAAATACATTACCTTGCCAACAGAATACTGAGTAAGAGTGAAGGCAGACAGAGAAAAGAGGATCAGGACAGCAAGGGCCCCCTACCTACCCTCCGCAGGGAAAAATTCTTTCTGAGAAGTGAGTGGCTGTTGGGAAACTAAAAAACAAGTACTTAAGAGATCTCAAATACATGGTGACATATGGAATCCGTCAACCTGCCACGCCCCTTGAGAAGTTCTCGGTTAAATAACTGTAATCACATCCACAATACCTTCCCACACACAAAGATGTTCTGGGAGGGAGAGGGGGGTGGAGGAAGAAGCCAGAACCTCTCGGAATACTTTTCTTTTTTTTTTTATGTGCCCTAAAGTTCCAAGGTAATAAGAAAAATATGTCACCATTGTTCTTGTGGCCCTGATATGAGTTGATGGGTCAAACCTATGACATCTGAGGCTACTCAAAAAATTAGTGAGGGAGGGCATGGAAGGGGACAATATGGAGGAGAAAAATTACTAGATAGGAGTCAGCAACCTGGAACAAACTCAATGTGAAGGAAACAATTAGACACTGGCACAGGTCCCAAATCAATAAGCGGAGGTGGCTGTGGGCAGTGAGCATACTGGCTGGGTAAGGAAAACTCAACTGCAGGTAGCTCAGCGCTGGGAACAGAACAGCTCTTCAATGTCTCTCTGGCTGAGGAGAGGGTCATCTATCCAGAGGCTGGAAAAGACACATCACAACAGGCTTTCACAGCCCAGCTGCTCCCTGATGTCACAGCCCATGTGAACAAACAGTACTGGTGTGATTTTCCCAAATCCTGTAAGAAATAAAGACCTTACAGCTCACCTTGTCAAGCCTGGAGTGCAGTCCCAACAGGAAAAGCACTTCTTTTTTTTTTTTTTTTTTTTAATTTTATTTTTATTTAATTTTATTTTTATTTATGGCTGTGTTGGGTCTTTGTTTCTGTGCGAGGGCTTTCTCTAGTTGCGGCAAGTGGGGGCCACTCTTCATCGCGGTGCGCGGGCCTCTCACTATCGCGGCCTCTCTTATTGCGGAGCACAGGCTCCAGACGCGCAGGCTCAGTAATTGTGGCTCACGGGCCCAGCCGCTCCGCGGCATGTGGGATCCTCCCAGACCGGGGCTCGAACCCGTGTCCCCTGCATTGGCAGGCAGATTCTCAACCACTGAGC
This sequence comes from Balaenoptera borealis, assembly GCF_965194805.1. Taxonomy (NCBI): domain Eukaryota; kingdom Metazoa; phylum Chordata; class Mammalia; order Artiodactyla; family Balaenopteridae; genus Balaenoptera; species Balaenoptera borealis. The sequence goes on along the minus strand of NC_138869.1, from coordinate 32,595,258 downwards.
CACCAGGGAAGCCCGGAAAAGCATTTCTTACAGAATATGCAATAGATTCAAAGAGCTTTGGAACTATATTTCCCATTAGCTCTAGAGGAGGCTGTACTAATAAATTCCCCAGCACTGGGCTGAACAGGTGTAATTCAGTAATGTAGCTGAAATTGAGTGGTCAACTCAATAAAATTTGTAATGTTTTTCTAACAAATTATCTCATTTTTTTTCTGAAAAGAGGTATCTGTGATTCCATGTGATAAGTTGCTTTAGAAGACTGACATACAGGGCGAATGATAAAGATCTTTAATTTATGGAAATATTAATAGTAGCTTCGGCTAAGAATGATCTTAGCTGATTCTTTATATACACTATTAACCTTTTAAGCATAACAAGCTTTAATTTTCAACCATCAAATGTTTTGAATTTGTGACTCATGGTCCACAGATATATCTGTATTTCCTCATCCTGATTATTCTACTGGAGAGGTTCTTCATAAACCCTGCAACAGTTCTCAAGCCAGATCTACAAGGTGCCACAGTTCTCTGCAGTTCTCAAGCCAGTTCTACAAGGTGCCACCTGTGAGCTTATGATAAGGCTGCTCTTCTTGTCTTGACCACCTTCTCCTCCTCTTCCATCTACCTGTTAATGACCTGTGTCTCTTAAGTCCCAGTCAAAACCCTCCTTCTTGATGAAGCTCTCCAGACCTATAGTCAGAATTACTTTCTCTTTCGCCCCATATTCTTATCACCATGTTACAATTCAGATCCCCATGCACATACTATTCCCCTACCGCTGCCTTTGGTTAAGGCCCACTCATCCTTGGGGTTTCAGTTCAATGTACTGCCTGAAGGAAAACCTTCCCTACCTCAGATTAGGGAATATTACACATGCATTTTCATACCACTGCATTCCTTTCCTTTCTTGCACTAACCAAAGTTGGCATTAGTATCATTTTGTCTCTCTCTTCCATTAGGATTAGGTTATAACCCAGGTTTGTTGGGTTTTTCTTACACTTAGTAGCAAGCACACAACACTCCATATCTGATGAAAGAATGAAAAAGTGAGTGGATGAATGAACAAACAAATATTATCTCTCTTTCTTTCTCTCTCCCCCGCTATTGGTCTTCTCCATCAGATTGTGAACTCAAAAGCAACACACTCCTCATCATAGCCACCATAACATCTAACTAGGGCTTTGCACATCACGGGAGATGAACAAAACCCAGGTGAATTAAATTGAAGTTCTTCTATTGTAGTAGTAGCATCAGGTTGGCCATAGAGAATTTAACCCCTACAACTTACCGTGTTTTATACCACCTGCTAACCATTGATTCTCATCAAGCTCCTAGCATTGCCAATCACTCTGTAGGACACTGTAGAATAGAAGTGAATGATATTTAGTACTCTGCAGTTTCAGATTCCCATTTATGACATTTCTGCATTCATGCCAGATACTGGGGGAATTTTAGAGGTTAATCAAACACAGATGCTGTCCTTGAGGAGCTCAGAGTCTAGTAGAAGAGAAAAAAATGAAGAAAAGAGATCAGGAGGTAAACCTCAGGAGTAACATAAAAGGGGTCTCAATAAAGACTCTTGATGTTCCAATGAGGAACAGAGGGGATACAGGCTCAAGTGGGGATGGTTTTTAAAATGAGTCTTACCCAGATGGAGAGTGGGATTGGGGACGCAGCAAAAAGGTACAGAGGTGGAGAGTAAGGCCACTCAATCCTTGGTTCAACAAATCTTTATCACCTCCTATGTGAGGCTTGGAGAATACAGTGGTAAGTAAACCTAACTCTGTTCTCAGTGGGGCTTGCATTCTAATGCGAGAGACAGATAAAAGCAAACAAGCAAAAGTGCCAGGTGGGCACGAGTGCTCTGAAGTAAAACAGGACAGTTAAGGGGCCAAGATGATGTTGAGTGCTACCCTAGACAAAGGGGGCAGGGGCGGGTTTCCCATGGCAATGACACTGAACAATGGCCTAAATGAAGTGAGGGAGTGGGCCATGCAACACTCCATGGGAACAGCATTCCCAGCAAAGAAAATAGCAGTCTTCTCCACAGATGAAAAAGTGCTGATAACTTCTTTTTCAAACTGGGGTCTTGGGGCATGTTCTTGGGGGTCTAGAAATTCTTGATGAGATTTTTCTAACTTTTGTTTTTGTTTAGATAACACTCATTTAAAATGTTCCAGATGTATTCTGGATCAGCTACATGGCACCTAAAATATGGGAACCAGCACAAAATTTCTGTGCCTGGATTTGCATTTACAATTGCAGTGATGTCAGGTAGTGCTATGTTAATTGTCACAAGCCAAAGACAAAAGAGGCAGAATTACTATTTCAATAATGTGTTTGTGCCCCAAGACCTCAGAGTAGGGCTAGGGTACAAATGAATTGTCCCAGTAGATACAGCTCAAAGTGTTGGGGGAAACAGTCACCACACAGTCCAGAATAATACAGGTTTGACAAGCTGTATAGAACCTTTGACATAACAGACATCCCATATTGATATTTCCAGAGATGATTCTGTTTAAACAACATCATCCATCATGTTAAATTAATGTTGCTAACTTGAATTTGGTTTTGTCATTCTGATTGCATTTAATTTGTAAATGTGTTTTGGTTTCATATTTGTTTAAGAACTACACACGTAGAAGCTTATAGCTAGTTTTATATTTTTACATGTTTACTAACCAGATAAAAAAAATTAAGTCAACATTGGGAGTTCGTAAGAATTTTTCCCTTTAAATGGCATCCATATGTTACTCAAGTTTGGCCACAGTGAAAGATAGGGAACAGTTTGTTTTCCAGAACCACCACCAGGTAATAGGGTGGTTTTCAACAAACTGCACAGTAAGTACAGAAAAGAAAGGAGGTGAGTATCTTTGGTAGGAAAAATATCACAAATCAGAAACTGTAATCTTTCTTCTCTGTACACAAAGGCCATAATTTATGTAACATATAGGTTAAACCTCCTTCAGAACAACCAGCCCATTGGAACCTTAAACAGTGGAAAAGCACACAGAGGGAAGAGAGAGGGTGAAGAAGCTATAATTAAAGGTTCACTGCACTCCCGTGGCAGATTAATCACAGAGCCAGGTGAAGAGTCAAGCGTCACTAAAAATGCAAAATAAATTCCACTAAACATATTTCACCTGCAAGGAAAAGTTTTTCTCACAACACAAGGCTTTCTTTGTCAAGAAAAGTGAACAAGAGCCAAGACAATTGTCTGGAAAGCTCAGGCAGTTGGTGGAGAAGGCTCCTTGGGTCATAGGACCTTACAACTGTAGTAGGTGAGAACTGGCATCTGGACTCAAACTGACCGGAGCTTAAGAATCACCTCCAACAGAGATCAGCTCTGAGACCTGAGCAAGTTCTTTAATATCACAGAAAAAATAAAGACAAAATAGTACCTTTGTTATAAGGTTGTTGAAAGGGTTCAGTGAGATAATCCACATAGACCTTTTAGAACACTGCCTGTCATGCAGTAAGGGGTCCATAAATATGCACGATGATTTTTATGATGCTACAGCTTTATCATTATATAAGCACAAATCTCCACAGATGACTCAACAAAATGCTTTAATTCAACTCTACAGCCCCAGAACAACGTCTCCGTATTTTACATACTCCACGATAATTCCAGATGATTAATCATGCATACACAAGTAAAGCACATTTAAGATTATCCTTAAAATAACATCATTCTCATTCACATAACTCAACAACCTTATAGGGTAGCTACCATTATTATTCCTATTTTACAGATAAGCAAGGTCCAGAGAAGAGGATGGACTTGCTCAAGGACATAAACAATGCAGCCATGATTTGAATCCAAGTCTGGGTCCAGAATCTGCCTTCTGAATCACCACACAACACTGTTCCTCTAGGTATATGTCCTTCCTCTGAGTCCAGAAAAGAGAAACACTGGGAACTGTTGGTCAAACACACATAATTGTTTATTCCTATAGATCCTCCAGCTTCTAGGCACAGAAAACTAGGGAGCGTCATTCCCTAACTACACTTTTCACTAAATTACAATTTATTGTTATGCTGTTAGCTAATACAGAGTCAATAACATAAAAAATCTACTTGAACTGTGTTAAAGTGACTTTCATGAATGAAACTTAATTTGAAAACACTGTCCAACATTTTACATAACATCCCAATGACCACAGCTAACTTAATTAATTCACCCTTGAATTTAGTTAAGATAAAAAAAGGCGAGGGGGGTTGCTTTGTTTTTGTCAGATAATGAAAACTATTTAATTCAATGTGGGGTTTGTTTTGTTTTTGTTTTTTGGCCAGAAAGCACCAAAACTGAATACCCACAAACTGAAGAAAATCAGTTAATTTGGGGTGCCTCATTACACCTATTCCTGTGCTGAGTCCTGAGACCCTGTATCATAATGTATCCTTTTCTCATCATTACCCTAGCCAAATAATATTTTCATTTGTAAACACATTCTCTTCAAAGTAAGAGGAAACAGGCTTTAAATGTTTCAAGGAACCGTTGGATCCCACAAACCTGCTTCAAATGAAACAGCTGATGACTGTCCCTTTGAAGCATCGAGACAATGACCATCAGGGCATTGAAGGCAGGGAGCAACTGTGCAGCTCTGTCCCTTACCATAGCTGGACAGACAGGCTGCAGCCCAACCCCTTAATGAGCTCCAGCAGAGACAGTCAATCAGGAGCCAAATCTATGGCTCAGGAGAGAAAGCCAGCAGCAGAGGGGAAGCTCCCTTAAGCTGGAGCTGTTTGCTAGCAGTGCCTCACTGCTGCAATCCAATCCCATCATCTCTGTGTACTCCTCATTACAAGCCACATTATGGAACATCGTATCGTCTCCAGCTGCAAGCAAAGGAATTGCCCCGTGGCCCGGATGTGTGACTAATGACTAGAACTCTGGCTTCTTGCTTGATGCCTGGCCTTCAGAATTATGTGAACCTGTTGTGAAAGACAGACCAGTGTCACAGACGTTTGGAGACAGATTAAGCTCCAGATGGAAGACTGTCAATGTCAGTCGGTCACAGTTCCTACAGCCCGGCTGGCTTTTCAACTAAGGAACAACAGAGAATGATTTTGACACTCACTTTCTAAGCTCAATTAAGTCTGAGGATTGGAAGTAAAGTTTTCCCTGTTTCCTAAGCATTCTCCACCAAATACTTGCTTTTTGCCTGCTGCTGCCCACTCATTTATAGTAGCTTCTTTAGATAGCATTCAACCTTGAGCGTGTTTTTCCGAGTGACTGTTTCACTATTCTGCAGACTATTCTAGCTCTTCAATGAACTATACATTACTGTCATATCAGCTGTCCCATAAAGAGATAAAATGTGGATCAAATACAGGACTTGTTGTCAGAGGAGAAAAGATAAGGTGAAGAATTAGTAAAAGATCGGAAGACGAGAGAGATGATTGAAGTTTATGAAACGTTTAGGAGGCTATTGAACACCTTCCCTTTCCCCCCCCTCCTCTGATTCTCTGGATCTGCCAGTTTCAGCCAGTTTGTTTTATGTTCCCATTGCGACAGATGTTTAGTTCAAAGCTGTTGACTTTGCTCCTCGGTTATAGGGAAGGGCCTCTGCATTTCCAGGCCTAATCCATCCAGTCACTTTTCTCCTCTCTAGCCTCAATTTTTAAAAATACATATATGTGATTTCATATCAAAGGAATTTCTTTGCATTTCATAAATTCATAGGCATTCCTCCAGATGCCTATGGTGACTTTTTAATTCATTTCAGCTATTTCTGCATTTTTGGTATAAACCTGCAATCAGAATAACAATCATAGCTATGTTTTTCTAAATGCTGTACTCACTTAATCTTCACGACAGCCTTATAGGGGAGGTAGCACTACCCTCTTTCACAGATGAACCAAGGCCTAGAGAAATCCATAGACTTGCTTGAGGACATTTAGTTCACCAATGATACAGCCAAGATTCCAGTTCAGGCAGCCTGGGTCCAGAACTCATGTGCTTACCCTCTATGTGACACTGTTCCTCAGAAGGAGCATTACAACTCCCTGGATTTCCACTCCAAACCCTCAAGTGTAAAATACTAATTATAAATAGAGCACATGACTTTGCAAAACATGTATGAAAGTACATAAATTAAGAATTAAACTTGGCCTCCTCTTCTTCCTCTCCTCCCTCTACCTTCACATCCTAATAAATTCATTCCCCGAGGGAGTCAATATTAACAACTTGGCATGTATTTCTGTTTTTGAATACAGACATATACTTTTACACATGTTTATATAATACATACTGTTCTGCCTCATGCTTGGCATCTTTTTATGTCAATTCATAGGGATCTACTCCATGCTTTTTAATGGCTGCAGAGTAATTTCAATGTACAGACACATAATACCTTATTTAGAGAATCCCCCGTGATGAATTTTTATCCACTTTCAATTTCTCACTACTACCATCAACGCTGCAATGAACTTCTTTGTATACTTGATCAAGAATATCTATAGAATATGTTGTTAGAAATTTCAAATAATTTCTAGGTCAAAACATTTCAAACTATAGTTGATAGTTGCAAACTATCCATTCCAAAGTTTACTATATTGATTTTTACTCAGTGATGATTATCCCAACCAAATAATCTTTTAATTTAATTACGAAAATTGGGTTATAATGAGTTTCCTAAGTTTCCCTTCCTAATTTACTAGGACCTACTCAACCAGCCTTAAGAATGAAATAAAGCAACTACCCAATCTCAAAATATCATGCCTGCCTTTCCCAAATAACAACTCTAATCTGACCTCATTTACATGGCGACCTCCAACTTTTTCCAGACTGAGTTACAGTTGGATGAATCTCATGGAACCTAGACCAAAATTTAACAATAAAATAAAGATATTTTGGTAAGGGAAGTGACTCTTAAAGGTCATTAGAGGCATCCAGAATTGTCTCCCATGTCCCCAGGCATAAACTAAAATAGCCACTGCTTTTTGACAGTATAAACGTAGAATGTGTCCCAGTTTGAATAGAAATGAGCAAATCTTGAGTGCAGAACTAAATTTCTGGGAGCTCTGAAGGTTACCTGGAGGCATGAATTAGGTGGATCTGATTCTATCTTGAAAGGAATAGAAAAAATTATTCCAGGTGGTCAGTGCCCCTCAAGCATGGTCACTCAAAGTATCCTCTTCTAGCTCCACAAGATATATAGTTGCCATTCATCAGCTCCACTCACTGAAGATGCTGTGTTTTGCATTCCCAAATGGCACCTCAAAGGACTAACTGATATAATAAAGACAGGCTTATAGAGACATCATCATCTTCATCACCATCTTCATCAAGATTAGCATTATGTGAACCATGCACTGTGCTAATTCTCTAATCAACCCCGTGAGGTTGGTATCATTATTATACAATTTTACAGATGTGAATACGAAGTCACAAGTTAATAAGTGCTATTGCCAGGACTTAAACCACTTCTGTATTATGTCAAAAGCCAATCTCTTGACCATTACACTATACTCCCTTCCACAGTCATAAAATAAAGAAACGTATAGCAGAAGAGCAAAAGAATCCCAAATATAGCAAGACTGAAAGAGAATATAGTGGCAGTTAGTCTCTTAAGCAAAATGGACCAGTGTGACTGTAAGTCTCGTTTCAAAATGTCTACATGTAACTAAAAAAGCATGCAGATTAACGTTCACAGGCACAAATGTCCGTAGGGGCCAGAAAAGTAACATGCATGAGTAAAGAGGGCCAACTGTATGACAAAGGGAATGGTAAAGAGTGTGGTGCACATACCCCATCTGAAGACAGCAATGTTGCCAGATCACCGAATTATTTCAAGAGAAGGGAAAAATCCAATTTTTAATGCAAAGTGTTTCTATTTCTAAATTCTAATTTGAACATTTTAAAAACATTTTAAGGGTGAGTTTGCAGCCTATGACCTCCACACATAAGCAATAACATGGAAGGAGTTGTAGCAGCACCATGAGACACTTTCCTAGCAACCATCTGGCCTTCATCCTTGCTAACATAACAAATTCTGATCTTTCTCAAGAATCTGGAAGGTGGTAATGTGCTCAGTGAAGACAGGCCCTGCCCCCAGCCCAAAAGGCTGAATCATGATTAGCCTAAGCCAGTGAAGGTAACTGAATTCTCCTTTGCCAATGACTAGTCTAGGAGGGGATACACATGTGACTCAGCTCTGGGTAAAGAGAAATGAAAAGATACCTGCTAAGAGCCTTTAAGAAAAAATTTCCTCCTCTGAAAATAAATTAATAAATAAGAGACACCCACCACAAGAAGGTCCTTTTTGCCTCTTCCTCTCCTATCCTGATTTGGATGCTAATCTGGGACACTGTAGTGTTGAAAGCTCTGGCAGCCTTCTTGTGAGCATGAGGCAACAATCCTGAGGATGAAAGCTAGCACACCAATGATGGTGTAATGGAAGCATGGAAGGGGCTCGGGTCCTTGTTGAGCAGCTAAAACAAGGCTTCTTATTCAGAAAACATTAAATGTCCTTGTATTTTTGGACACTGTTAGTTGGGTTTTCTGTTGTTAGTTGCTACTGAATACATTCTAATGAAGGATGTCTCAATCTCAATTCAGAGTTCTACCCTTTTGTTTACAACATCCCTAATGCAGAAAAACTTCAGCAACATCAAGTTTATGCAGTTAGAGTCTGCAACTAGATGTGAGATAAGGCTCTGCTACTTGAGAACACCCACACTCTGCTTCAAAATTTAAATTATGCTGTTAGGTTTTCAAGATGGATGAATACATACAGCATCATACAGCAAGAACTTAACTGCTCTCATGGTTGCCAGGCAACTGCATATATGCTGCCTAGAAACAAAATTCATGACCCTTGACTCCCCAAAGGAGGGTCTTTTTCCACAACTAATATGCATGTGCCCAAGTCTGACACTTTACATCCAGCAAAGGTCATGGTGTACATCTGGGCTATCCAACAATCCCAAGCTCATTATACTGCCAACTTATATCATTCTTGATCACATCATAAATTGTGGTTTCTGCATGCAAAGCCAAACGACAGAGTGAAGGCTGTCCTGTGGCATAATTCTCTGTCCTTTGGCCTGTCTCATTATATAGACTGATTGGGTACCATCCAGGCAAAGGAAAAGAACATGTTAAGGTTCTTATCAGCCTGAAGAATCACTGTCAGGCGAACAGAGTTTTGTAAACATCTTCCAACATTCAAGGAAAAGTTTGAGTTTTCACAGTGAATGATATGATGAACTTTAATAATGCCTCAAGGGCCTTCTAACTTATGAGCCGTTTAAAAAAAACCACATGCACGCTCAGGCTAAGATGTGCTTATCATTCTATTAGTAAGGAAATTTCAAAATGCAAATACAGATGATGCCCCATATTTACATTTCATAATGATCCAAGTGCTTTGTTTTTGCAAGTGAATTTTTGAATACTTTAAATTCATAGGATCATAGTACATAAAAATCAAGAGAAACCCTGAGATCAAGCAGTCCAATCCAAGAGAATGTAAGATGAACATACATCTTCTTAGGAGTCAACACAGAACCCAAGTTGCCTGACTCCTGGTCTCATGCTCTTTCCCAAAAATAATGTGCTTGTCCCTCATGCAATCAACCCTTAATCATGGTGGTGATAATGGTCAGGGACAGTTCAATTTCAACCTGATGACAAACCAAAGTCTCCATTTATCCATTAGTTGCTATGTTGGTCAGAATGAGGTTAAGTTGTATGTAAGCCACCCCTTTACCCACCCTCCTGCCCCTAAATTAACAGTGGCATAAACACAGAAGCTTTTAATCTCTCATCTAATAAGTTTGGAGGTCAGCAGTCCAGGGCTGGTATGGCAGTTCTACAGATAAATTACAGACCCAGATGCCTTCTAACTTACCACTTCTCCATTCCTGGAGAATGGCCTACCTTAACATCGTCAAAAGCAGCAGATGAGCCATTATTTCTACATCCCAGTCAACAGCAAAAAGGAAGCTTTGACACTGTCTCTTTAAGGATGCTCCTAGTTTGGGTTCCCCCTGAAAGCAGAGCCTAACACAAGGACCGATGGCTTATGTTCAGGTAACTTATTTGGAAAGTGATTCTAGGAAACTGAAATGAGAGAGAAGTAAACTGGAAAGGAAGGGGAACAGTAATAAAGCTTGTGTTATCAAGTTGGTTTTGTCTATAGGCAACTGAAGTTACATCTGTGGGCTTCTGGGGACCACATGAGAAACTGTGTAAAACCTATCTCACAACTGTTCATCTAACCGACAGAGGCTGGGGTGGTTATCTACCAACTTCTCCAGGCCCTCCAGAGGTCAAACTGACACAGCATGACCCAAGGCCTCAGGTGAACAAAAACAGGCATTCACCATAAATCACATTAGTTGTATAAACTATTTGGTGTGAACCAAGATCTAAGGTACACAAAGACACTCTAATCCTGCAGGATATTTCAAGGGCTCAGAGGTTATCTCCCAGAATCCATTAAAGCTAGTTTTTAATTTGGAATGTGCAGAGTTTTAACACTGCAAGGTAAATTAGTTAACCCTTTACTGCACAACTTGTTTGGTGAGAACTTAGTTCAATGACCGTACCTACCTGCAATGAAGTAGGATGTGCAGTCTTTATTCTAGGCATCCATGTGTCTACTTAACACTTGGGATTTCTATTACTGTATAACAGTAGTTCTCAAACTTTAGCATGTCAGAATCACATGGAGAACTTGTTAAAACAGACTGCACCTGCACTCCCTACCTCACCCCCAGCTTCTTTCTATTCCAGCAAGTTCAGTAGGTCAGTGGTGAGCATTGAGAATTTGCATTTTAACAAGTTTTCAGATGTATTCGTTTTCTCTTGCTGGCAGAACAAATTAGCACAACCTTAGGGCTTAAAACAACACAAATTCACTATCTTACTGTTCAGATCAGGTCAGAAGTCTGACACAGGTCTCACCAGGCTAAAATCAAGTTGTGGGCAGGCTCTGTTCCTTTCCTCCATTCCTTTCTGGAGCCTCTAGGGGGGACTCTTGTTTTCTTGTTCACTCAGGTTGTTGACAGAATTCAATTCTGATGTTCCTATCTCCTTATTGGCTGTGAGCTGATGGACATCCTCAACATCAGAGGCCACCCACATTTCTTGGCATGTGGACCTTCACCTCCATCATCAAGTCAGCAATGAGGATTTGGGTTCTTTTCATGCTTTGAATCTCTCATGCCTTTTCTTCTATCATCAACCCTCTCTGACTGCAACCCGGAAAGGTCCTCCAGCTTTAAGAGCTCATGTGATTAGAATGGGCCCAGGATGATTCCCTCATCTCATAGTCTATAATCTTAATTATGTATGCAAAGTCTCTTTTGCTGTGTAAGATAACATACTCAAGGGATCTGGAGATGAGGGTGTAGACATCGTTGAGGTGGTGATAACTCTGCCTTCTACACTAGTTCATTCTGATACTGCCAATTCTGGGACCACACTTTGAGAACCACCACTATAAGAAAGGGGAGAACTACCAGTCTCTTCCACAGCACAGCTTATTTTACTTTGTTTGAAAGCATGAATAAAAGCTTTTAACAAATGGACTGACTGCAGTTTTACCTCTTCACTGGGCCTCATGCCTACTCAAAAAGTAATGAGAAAAAGGGCACAAAGGGGACCCAAGAACAGAGAAACAAGGAACCAAAATCATCCACAGACTAGATAATCAGCTCTTACATAATCTAGCCATTTCTCAAAATTCAGTGAAATTCTTAATTAAGAGAAAGAGAGAGGATGTAAGCAAGCTAATCCTGGATCAAAAACAATAGTCAATTCCACTAAAATTTAATAGGCTTCTTTATGACAAGACTTCTCATGGCCCTTAAAGCGCCAGTATATTCTGTAATCATCCAAGGAGGAGGACAGAGTTTCTCAAAACTATCTGGCATGGACCATTCTCTTCACGGCACATATCATGGAATTGGGCTCTCTAGAAAACGCAGTGGTAAAGGTTGCTCTGGGGTGAAAGGTTGGTAACTCAATACACCTTCACTTTCTAGGTTGGTGCTTCTCAACTTTGGCTGCATACTGCAATCATCTCAGGACCTTTAAAAAAAAAAACCTAGGCACCTAGGTCACACACCATAAAGATCCTGATATAATTGGTCTGGAGCATGGCATGGACATCATGACTGTCTTCCAGGTGATTCCAGGGGGCAGCCATAATTAAGAACCAAGATGGTAGGTGATAACCCTGTTCTCCTGAGTCCCTAAGAGTGCTCAGTTTCTAACCACAGTGAGAAAACCTGCTATTGCTCTGTATTTTAATTCCCGCCCAACCAAATTAAAGGAGTGATTTTGAGGATTAAAAGAAAAGGCCAGACATAGAGGGGAGTACAACTCCACACTCAATACTATCATCCTTTTCTACCATCATTACCAACCCAGATGACTTTAATCTCACTGTATCCCCAGAATTTAGCACAATGTCCCACACATGGTAGATGTTCAGTAAGTGATGTGGTAAATGTTGAAGAAGTAGGAACAAAGTCCTCTTCAAAATGCAGATGCTGGAAGAACCAAGCTTCGGTCAAACCTAAGTGCACACACTACTCTAGACAGATAAGCAGTTCAGGTAAGTAAGATGGGGTATCGGCACGGTACCCGCACACAGATCATAATCGATAAATATTTAATGTGTGAATGAATGAAAGCTGGCATAAAATGTTAGGCTTAAGTATGTCAAAGCATTTGGTAATTGGGTGAAGACTAGAGGATGCAGCCCAGAGCAGGAAGTTAAGTTCAGAGAAGAGGTAGATATTCAACACTGTTTCTCCTCCTCCAGATTTGTGTAGGTCACTGAAAACAGCTGGCATGCCAGTGAAAATCACTCAGAAGATCCCTGCTGAAATGAAAAACTTATTTGGAAATCTGCAAATCTCAGCTGTCTCTAATTCAACTCTGTCTTCCTAACCTATTATGATCCAATGCAATCTCTCCAGCTCTATCCAGGATGATGAGAGAAGAAATTGAGCACATGAGCCTCCTCTCTCCTCCTACTCTTTCTCTTTGCTGCCAACATGGTGCTGCACAGCAACTGCTAATTGCCTTTTCCCAGGGCACCTTTGAGAGCATCTCCCTTGGACCACCCAGGGTAGAGAGCACCAATATTTTTGGTCATGATACAATTCTTACGGATACATGCATCCCTAACAAGTGCCCAGTTCTATGATGCAGCAGGTCATCCAATGTTCTGTCATTTAGTTAATTCATGATGCTGTTTATCTTGGCATCAAGAGAATGAATTATTTGTATATTCAGAAAGTCTCATACCAACTTTCCTCCTATCCATTATCATAAAAGTTAAAATTATTTATTTATGAACCAAATAATTTATTTGAACATGTTAACAATGCACTGCACTTATGGAGGTTTTTATTTCAATTTTGTTAGAGAGGCAGTGTCAAATATCACTTCAGTACAAGTTGTTCTGGTTTCTCTCAATATCTAATAATATATGGGCTTCCATTTTGGCTTTGTACAATTAATACAAAAATCATAATGGACCCTCAGCAATCCTTGAGAAAATGACAGATGGGTATCAGCAATAATTTATCTGTGGAATGCAAGGCCTTGATCAGGACTTCCAAAACTACTCCAAAAGAAAAAGGAAAGAGAAGGAAAAAAGAAACAGAGGCAAGAGCCATCACGAAAGAGACAAACAGTCTCACAGATTGTTGTGGGAATATAGAATGTGCAACATTTCTGGATTGCAACCTGGCAATATGCATCAGATGTTCACAGCTCTAAAATGTTCACTTCTTGATCCATTATTTCAAAGACTGTTTCCTAAAGAAATAATAAAAGCTGTGCCCAATGATATACCATGTATGAATGTTCATTTACAGTGTTATTTCCCATGAAGAGAAATTGAGAGAAACATACAGGTCAACAAACACGGGGCTTGTTTAATACATTTTGTTATCTACAAAATGGATTGCTATACCATCATTAAAAATGATGTTCCTGAAGAACTGTACTTTATAGGAAAATGCACAAAAACATACATGCTATAAAGTTATGTGGAACAGTAAAATGTAAAACAGTCTATGCAGTCTATATACAATATGTTAATCATCTATATTTGCACATATATTTATGTTTTTGCACATTATTCTACATAGAAAGCAATCAATAAATATTTTTGAATGTATAAGTAGTATGATGTGTAGAAAGACAAAAATGAAATACTCCAAAATGTTAATAGTGGTACTGGTTAGATAGTGGAATTCTGGGGGATGCTTATTTTCTTCCTTGTACTCTTATATTTTCCTAATTGCCTTAATGCACATATTGTTTCTATATACCAAAAATATTATGTAATTACTTATTTGTGGGCTAAAGAAACTTACTGCCGTTCTCCCTGGAATATTCCAATGATTCAAGCTCTCTGCCATTGTGGTTTTTTACCCCCTTGTTTGGTTTCTTTCAAGATCCATGGCTTTCGAGCCAGAGTCATTTGGATTCAAATCCCAGCGCTCTACTTTACAGCTCTATGATGTTGGGTAAGATGATTCACCTCTTTGTGTGTTCTGTGCCTCTAGTATATAGTCGTTGGGAGAAGTAACTGAGAAGTGCTGAGTACCCATCCAACAGTGATTTATCCCTCCCCTTCCTGTCTAATAGAACCTGACTCTGGTTTTGTTCAGTTATTGGCAGCCCACACCCCCATACCCAGGGACGAAAGGCTGGGCCCTACCCAGCCCTAGGCTTGAAGCTTCAATGGACTAGGACAATCATTCTCCTTGAATGGTGGCTTCATTCTCCTTGAAATTGTTTTAGAGTACAGTTTAAAATTCTGGCCAATCAACTAGGAGGGAGAATTGTTGGGAACCTTCTCAGAAAGTTTTCCTCACTCTTAAGAAAACAAAGAACACATGGAAGGAGTATTCCTCTCCATTTCTGGCCTCCAGACATTGCTCTGTGAAGATGTCTGGAAACACCCTAGTTAACTGGGGCCTTAAAGGGATGTAGGGGAGCAAAATTTGGCACTGGAAAATGTCTCTTTCGCATGCGGATTATTTCGAGCTGAAAACAATCAAGGCCCAAAAGACTCAAGAAGAAACTATGATCTTCTTCCTAACTGCCTAAAAGAAGTTAGATTGAGAGCCAGTTCTGGACTAGCTCTATCACTAGAGCTAGGCAAAGAATATGGGCTGGGTATGGTGGAGGCAGGGCCTAGAGAGCAGAGTCCACTTGGTGTTCCATTGTCTCTGCCTGGCCCAGCAAACATCTGTTTACCAAACATTGCTCTTCCCTCTCTATGTCAGTTGCTTTCTTCCCCTTGTGAAGTCCCAAACCACTACCCCCAACACCCTCTTTTGTCTTTAGCCGAAGATGCTATTTAAGGTGAAGGGTTTGGCCATTTGGGCAAGTTACTCAGTTTTCCTGAGTCTCTTCCATGTATACATGTTATTAAACTTTTGTTTGATCTCCTCCTGTTACTCTGTCTGATGTCCATTTAATTTTTAGACCAGCCAGAAGAACCTAAAAGGGTAAAGGAAAATTTCTTCTTCCCCAACAAAGACAAGCCTGCGAAAAAAAGTAATACCTGAAAGAGGGCAGTAATAAGAGACGGAAATATCTTTGGTTCTCAATAATGTTGTTGCTGAATTCTAGAAAGAGATTTTTCTAGATTTTTCATCTGCATTTTAACATTTTTGTTAAGTCAGTTGAACTGGGATTTTTATTACTTCCATCTGAAAGAATCCTAAGTGATACTGAAAGCAAAACTGCCAAGCCGAAGACAGAGAGCTGAGTTCAACACAGGTCTTCCCTCTTTCTCCCATCCTCCAAATATACATACAATATGCTCAACAGATATCTGTTTATAGTTTGTGCATGCAATTTATAGGGAAGGTGACAAGAAAGAAAGGAGTAAATAGACCTTTCCCTGCCTCTCAAAACATGCACACAGGACCCAATTTCTCTAATTTTAATATAAAGCCCCTAATAAATGATAAAGTGTTCCAAGGAAAGATTTGTGCCGCAACAGATTTTATCCTACTAAAAAGGAATTCTAGGTTCTCTCAAAAAATCTTGAATAACAAAGAACTCCTCTAATCCCTCCCTCCCTGTAGGTCTTGAACAATTGGCCAGAGGCCATGCTTTTGTAGAGGTTCCCTAGATAGATCCAGATGGATGGAGTAGATGCTATTAGATCAAAAGAAAGCACTTCCTACTTGAATATGCAGGGGCTACCCTAACTGTGAGTCTTAATCAAGTACTGAAGTCTGACAGGTTCCTTGGTCTATGGGGCTCTACAATAACAAAATATGCACTTTTCTAAAAATGACATTGCTAAGAGTCAAGCGACTGGACATTACGCTATTTAGTTCTGTATCCCAAACAGAACAACCTCCTTTTCCCATATCCTTTTGCATCTGATCCTCATGAGGAAGAATAAACCAGCCTGAGATATGTTTAGATATTTTCTATTGTAGTGAAAAATAAAATATTAATCTTTTTAAAGTCTGGAACATTATCTGTGATTTGGATCTAATGTCCAAAAAGTATGTACAACTAGGAACTCAAAATCACCCTACCAGCAATGCAAAGAATTCATGAGTGTTCAAGCCTTGAAGGTTGAAGGTTGAAGGTTGAAGGAGGTTGGTGTGTGTGCTTCCTTTTTAGGACTATTGCTACCCAGCCCAGAATATGGCACTCAACAAGAAGGGCTAACAGTGTCTTGCTGGCCCTTTTCTCATGTGTCATCTTGCTGCATTTCCAGTTAATGGCATGACTGTAATGACTAGCAATTTAAATAATGGAGGCTGAAGCAGAGGCACCTCTAAGGACACAATGCAGAAATTACCACAGTTCATCAACATCACTGGCACCCAGCTCTTCATTCCCTCCTCGAATAGGGTGAAAGTAGTTAAAGCGATGCTGTAAATAGCGACTAAAACAAAGCAGCTGTTTATTCTTGATTTGGCATTGGGTATTTATAACAAATAAGTTGCATTTCCCAGGCATGGGTTATTAGACATGAGAATGTAATTGATATTAACCAACTTTCAGGCTCCAGTAACTTTTTCTCACTGCTTGTCAATTTAATTTTTTTTAAGCGTAAGTAGTGCATACCAAATGGAAAACAAGAGGAAGAATACACAAAACCCCTTAAGCCTTCAAAACTAAGTGAAAAACAACTAACCCATTTATCCTATAGAATCCTTCAGACATTTGCTATAAACATAGAAGAGCATACCACAGAGTCTTCTATTTTCGAAAGGGTATTCTAGTGATTTTTGGAAACGAGACAGCTCTAACTGTAATCTTGTTTTTGTTCAGAACTGGAACAGCACGAAAGAGTGTCTGAAATCACTAATTGTGCATCTACCATATTACAGCAGAGGCGAACACTGGTGACGCACAAGCCAAATACAGTCCATTGCTCTGTTTCATTTAAACCATACAGTAATGGCTGACAGTGTATTAACATTTTAAAATTCTTTTCAACATTTGTAAAATCTAGAGACTTTACAAATCTCTAGGGAAAAAAAAGGCTGGAAGCTCTGACCCCCCAGGCGTCACACTCCTAACATGACGATAAACCTCTGGGGCTGTGTTGAGGCTGCTCTACTGGAGTGGGGAATGCACTCTGCAGTTTGTCTCAATGGCATCATCCGCTATAGTCTCCTGTCACTGAGGCCAAATGTCAATTACCTCCCTTCTTCTTATTTGTAGTGTTATTTTTCTTATGGTAAAGATCTAAACAAATATTTCATGCTGGTGTGTCTTGATCACAAGTGGGAGAACAAAAGATGGGTTAAGAGGACTGAGTGTTTCTAGAAAAATGAAGAGACTATATAGTTCATTACCGAAGTACAGAATTCCTTACCTAACCTCTTTTCCTTAATAACAGAATCTCCCCAGCTGGCCTCTAAGGGCATTTGAATGCTTTTCATCCCTTGTGAAAAGCATCAAGCTTCAAGTTCTGTGGAAAGGATGCCAGACACATGGAAAAGCCAGGCTAAGTTCAGTCTCAGACAAAAGTTGTCAAACCAAGAAGGGAAAAGCAAGTGCTCCACTTGTAAGAAAAACTGAGCAAATAGCAAGCGTGGTATTGAGGACGAGGAAGGATAAAGCAGGGCCCAATGTTATACCAAAAATGTCTTAGCCAGTGACCAAGGTCCTTTCAGAGTAAGTTAGGCACGACAAGAAGCTGCCTTCACTCTCTGAAGTCATCTAGACATTCTTGGTGTGAGCTGCTGCATCATTTCCTGTCTGGTCTAGAACTATTAACCCTCACTGCCCATGTGGTTTTATAATCTCTCTCTCCTCCTGCAAGGAGCAGGGTAGGGCTATAAGGGATGTTTGTTTTTAATAAAAAAATAAACAAACATGCACACACATACTCAGAAAATAATATTTGATGGCATTCCACACCCACTGGGGATTTCACAGAGAAATAGTTTTCTGGTATCTAAAAGAACTAAAAGTGTTAGGACCCCACAAATCCCAAATGATGTAAGGTTAGGAAGACCACTGCATAGAAACAAACTAAAAAAGATAAAACTCTTCAGAGTGCCAGAAGAAATGAGTAGAACACACAGTCTTTTTCACCAAATCCCATAGCAAAAAACCCAAGGAAATCTGTTCAATATAACTGGAAAAGTTAAACAAAGAGTAGAGTAAGGAACAACTGTATATGAATTTCCTACTATGTACCAAGCACTGTAGAAACATTTTAACACATTTTGATAATAAATAATACTTTTTGTTATTCATACATTCATTAAATAAGTATTTATTCACTTCCTTCTATGTGTCAGGCATCTCTAGGGATATAGAAAATTAAAGACATGGTTTTCCTGTTGTTAAGTTTGAATTTAACAGGGAGATAGACTCTGATGAAAATAATAATTGTTATAAATATGATAGCAAGACACAAGGAGTTAATAATAGCTGTCTTTCATTATGTGCTCAGTATGTGATAGGAAGTGTACTGAACAATTTACATTACTTTTCATTTAATCCCTCGTAAGTGTCCTATGACTGAGGTACTAATATCATCTTCATTTTACAGAGAAGAAAAGTGAGCCATGGAGAGACTAAGTAACTTGCCTAAGGTTATACAGCTAACAAGTGGAAAATATGAGACTTGAACACTGCCTGCTTTTCACACTAGATCAACAGATTATCTGTCACATCAACCCAATGCCAGCAACAATAGAGATATGCCAAGGATAGGAGAAGCACAGTGGAAGGCCCTTATATGCTTCTTAATTTACAAAGCACTTTCCCATACAGAGAGTAAGCTTCCAGAATTCATCAGCCCCAAGAGGCAAAAAATATAATTGGCTTTCAAAACGGCTTAGTTCAAGGTATGAATGTCAGACATACAAACGGCTGGTAAAGGAACCTGGGATGAACCAATAGGCACCTTGTGTATATTTTTTCTAATCCCCACAGCACCATGTGAAAGAACCCTATGGAAAAGAACACTGAGCTTAGAGAGGTCAAGTGATTTATCCACAGTCACAAAGGTCGTAAATAGTAGAGGCATGATTTGAACTTGGAACAATGCAACTCCAAAATCAAAACTTTCTCCCTTATACCAAAGCGCAAAGTATCAGGCCAAGTCTCTCTGCAAATATTCAACATGATTGTTTTTATTCTTTATTCATTCAAAACCAATTTATTCTGCACATACAAGGAATGTAGTACTTATCCTCATCATCTGACAAGTAAATCAAGGAAACAGATGTGTAAACACCTAAACACACTTCTGGGCAGGACAAAGGAGGCTAAATGTGTTTATTATCTAAATAAACTCCACGAAGGCAGGCACTTTGGTTTGTGTTCACTGTCACACACCTGGAACACAGTCTAAAACTAACAAACATTTGTTTAATGGAAGAATAAATGAAGACAGCCACACTTAACAAAGTACAAAATTAAGGCAGGATTAACTCTGAGTGGGGTAAAGCAAAGAAAGCCTCCCAGAGAGATGACACTGAATTGGGCCTGGAAGAATGATGAGGTATGGACAGGTGAGAAATGAGATGACAGGAGCTAAAGGCTGATGGCTCAGGGTGAATACAGGTACAGAAGCATAGATGTCCATGGAACATTTGGGTAATGGAGTTCAAACATGCCTAGAGCACAGGGAAGATGAGGAACAAGAATGAGGACTAAGGTCAGAAGGGGTCATACGGCACCACTTCGCACAGAGCCTATAAGCCCATGGTAAGAAACACGGGCAGCCACCTTAGGCGGAAAAGTAGTAATATGTCAACTTTGGGCAATAGTAGGAAGATATCTCCCCCACTTAAATCATTCAGTGGCTCCCCACTGCCCTTAGACTAATCCTAACTGTTTAACCCAGTTTGCAAGGCCTTGTGAAACTCTCGAGCCTCATCACTTTGAGCAACTGTCACCGTTACAACTCTAGAGTGGACCTTAATCGTTATCCTCCTGGCCTTTGCATGGGCTGTTCCTTTGACCTGGAAGACTGTCCATCAGTCCTCACCTCCTTCAGGTTGGCTAACTCCCACTACTTAGCTCAGAAGTCTCAACTCAGAAGTACTGGCCTCTGGGAATCCTTCCTCAATGCCCCTAAATCTGGGTACCTTATATCTTACACTTTGTCCATCTCAAAATGTATTGTGAGTTTTCTTATCTCCCTCCTCCATCACTGCCCTCTGTGAGGGCAGGCACTATCTTTGTTAGATTCCCAGTGCCTTGCAGACAGCCCAGCACATGACAGGTACTCAATAAATACCTTGGAAGTAATTGTTAGGTTGGTTAATTGAGTAATGATGGACTGATTGATTACTGCTGAGAATATTGAGTCAAGGAGAGCCATAGGAGGTTGCTGCTGTAGTCCAGGGGGAAACATCTCCTCTTTATAAAGGCCCAGAAGCATTTATTAAAATAGGCACTTTGCTAAGTAGGGAGAGTGGAATCACTAGTTGGTCAAGGGAGACAGCAAATCAGAGAAAAGCAGAGCCACCGGGCAGCTGCTGGGGAGACCACACTTCCACAGGATGATAAGCCATTAGCATGCAAGACCGCGTAATCTGATTTTCATGACAGACAGATTTATTATGACTTCTAAATATATAAACCCCAGGTTATGCTTTACAGCTAACCTAACAACTTGATATATGTGTCTGACATCCCATCTTAAAATCAGATTCCAGCTTCTAATTAATTTTTATACACCCATCACTGTAACTAGAGAGGCAGAAAATCTCAGTGGGATAAACAATAGACAGGGTATTAGTCGTCTGTATTTTGTGGTGCATTTTCCATCAAAACACTGAGTTTCCTTTTTCTTTGCTACAAGAAAGGGGCAGCACCCTCTTCTCCCTATGAGGAATTAGTGGAAAACGTGCTACAGGAACCTGATAGTCACTATTTCTATTAAGTAATCAACCCCCACCTCTACTCCTACTCCTCACCTTCCACTCCCATCCCCCACACACAAATAAGAACGACATCATTCTAGTGAATTTAAAGACTGATCATTGCTTAGGTGATAACATACATCTCACTTCTCCAGTAATATTTTTTTTTTACAGTCAAATGATAATTTATTATATCACTATAAGAGTGTCTGTAGACATTTATTAAATGCTAGATAGATGAGACAGAAATAATAAAACACTCCTAACATTCTAGTAGTTTTAGAATAAGGTGCGAGAGAAGACAAATACACACACACACACATACCCAAAGTACTCAAATATAGAATTGCAAGTGCTTAGATGTGTGAACTAAGTGTTAAAAAACATAGACCAGATAACTTCTCTTGCTGCCTGGCAAAGAATGGTTTGGGGGCTAGGGTGTCAGGACAGGCTTTACATTTGAGATGGCAGCTGAGGTATGGAAACAGTTCAGTGTGTTGGTAACATGCTCAGGTTTTAGTTACCCAGGCTTGGTTCTGAATTCAATTTTGTGATCTTTGGTAAAATGCAATAAATATCTGGTGCACAGTTTACTCTTCTGTAAATTGGGGTTAATAATACCTTTCCTGTAATGCTGTGAGGATTGAATAAGATAATGGATGTATGTAACCTGAAGTAAATGTTTAATAAATGGTAGCTCTTACTAGTAGTGTTATTTAAATGTGACTGTTAGTTCCTTTCATAGAGAAGTAGAAAATGACACAAAATTGTGACATATACAATGTGCTAGAGAAAAGGATGTTTTCTGTGTAGTCAGCAGGCTTGTCAGGAGATTAAGGCTGCAAAGTTTGCCCTCAGATTCTGTGGAACTGTATGCTAACCAAAGAAGAGAGGATGTAATCTTTAAAAACAGATTTTTGGAAAGGAGAAGTATTAGGATAAGATCTGTGTTTTACTAAAATCAATCTGGGGTCAGTGTAGGTGATGTGTTTGCTGGATCTTTTTTTTTTTAAATCAGTCATCAATTTTATACACATCACTTTATACATGTCAATCCCAATCGCCCAATTCAGCACACCACCATCCCCACCCCACCGCAGTTTTCCCCCCTTGGTGTCCATACGTTTGTTCTCTACATCTGTGTCTCAACTTCTACCCTGCAACCCGGTTCATCTGTACCATTTTTCTAGGTTCCACATACATGCGTTAATATATGATATTTGTTTTTCTCTTTCTGACTTACTTCACTCGGTATGACAGTCTCTAGATCCAACCACGTCTCAACAAATGACTCAATTTCGTTCCTTTTTATGGCTGAGTAACATTCCATTGTATATATGTACCACATCTTCTTTATCCATTCATCTGTCAGTGGGCATTTAGGTTGCTTCCATGACCTGGCTATTGTAAATAGTGCTGCAATGAACACTCGGGTGCATGTGTCTTTTTGAATTATGGTTTTCTCTGGGTATATGCCCAGTAGTGGGATTGCTGGGTCATATGGTAATTCTATTTTTAGTTTTTTAAGGAACCTCCATGCTGTTCTCCATAGTGGCTGTATCACTTTACATTCCCACCAACAGTGCAAGAGGGTTCCCTTTTCTCCACACCCTCTCCAGCATTTGTTGTTTGTAGATTTTCTGATGATGCCCATTCTAACTGGTGTGAGGTGATACCTCATTGTAGTTTTGATTTGCATTTCTCTAATAATTAGTGATGTTGAGCATCTTTTCATGTGCTTCGTGGCCGTCTGTATGTCTTCTTTGGAGAAATGTCTATTTAGGTCTTCTGCCCATTTTTGGATTGGGTTGTTTGTTTCTTTAATATTGAGCTGAATGAGCTGTTTATATATTTTGGAGATTAATCCTTTGTCCGTTGATTCATTTGCAAATATTTTCTCCCATTCTGAGGGTTGTCTTTTCGTCTTGTTTATGGTTTCCTTTGCTGTGCAAAAGCTTTGAAGTTTCATTAGGTCCCATTTGTTTATTTTTGTTTTTATTTCCATTACTCTAGGAGGTGGATCAAAAAAGATCTTGCTGTGATTTATGTCAAAGAGTGTTCTTCCTATGTTTTCCTCTAAGAGTTTTATAGTGTCCAGTCTTACATTTAGGTCTCTAATCCATTTTGAGTTTATTTTTGTGTATGGTGTTAGGGAGTATTCTAATTTCATTCTTTTCCATGTAGCTGTCCAGTTTTCCCAGCACCACTTATTGAAGAGGCTGTCTTTTCTCCATTGTATATCCTTGCATCCTTTGTCATACATTAGTTGACCATAGGTGCGTGGGATTATCTCTGGGCTTTCTATCTTGTTCCATTGATCTATGTTTCTGTTTTTGTGCCAGTACCATATTGTCTTGATTACTGTAGCTTTGTAGTATAGTCTGAAGTCAGGGAGTCTGATTCCTCCAGCTCCGTTTTTTTCCCTCAAGACTGCTTTGGCTATTCAGGGTCTTTTGTGTCTCCATACAAATTTTAAGATGATTTGTTCTAGTTCCATAAAAAACGCCATTGGTAATTTGATAGGGATTGCATTGACTCTGTAGATTGCTCTGGGTAGCATAGTCATTTTCACAATATTGATTCTTCCAATCCAAGAACATGGTATATCTCTCCATCTGTTGCTATCATCTTTAATTTCTTTCATCAGGGTCTTATAGTTTTCTGCATACAGGTCTTTTGTCTCCCTCGGTAGGTTTATTCCTAGGTATTTTATTCTTTTTGTGGCAATGGTAAATGGGAGTGTTTCCATAATTTCTCTTTCAGATTTTTCATCATTAGTGTATAAGAATGCAAGAGATTTCTGTGCATTAATTTTGTATCCTGCAACTTTACCAAATTCATTAATTAGCTCTAGCAGTTTTAGGATTCTCTATGTATAGTATCATGTCATCTGCAAACAGTGACAGTTTTACTTCTTCTTTTCCAATTTGTATTCCTTTTATTTCTTTTTCTTCTTGATTGCCATGGCTAGAACTTCCAGAACTATGTTGAATAATAGTGGTGAGAGTGGACATGCTTGTCTCATTCCTGATCTTAGAGGAAATGCTTTCAGTTTTTCACCATTGAGAATGATGTTTGCTGTGGATTTGTCATATATGGCCTTTATTATGTTGAGGTAGGTTCCCTCTATGCCCACTTTCTGGAGAGTTTTTATCATAAATGGGTGTTGAATTTTGTCAAAAGCTTTTTCTGCATCTATTGAGATGATCATATGGTTTTTAATCTTCAATTTGTTAATATGGTGTATCACATTGATTGATTTGCGTATACTGAAGAATCCTTGCATCCCTGGGATAAATCCCACTTGATCGTGGTGTATGATTCCTTTTAATGTGTTGTTGGATTCTGTTTGCTAGTATTTTGTTGGGGATTTTTGCATCTATATTCATCAGAGATATTGGTCTGTAATTTTCTTTTTTTGTAGTGACTTTGTCTGGTTTTGGTATCAGGGTGATGGTGGCCTCATAGAATGAGTTTGGGAGTGTTCCTTCCTCTGCAATTTTTTGGAAGAGTTTGAGAAGGATAGGTGTTAGCTCTTCTCTAAATGTTTGATAGAATTCACCTGTGAAGCCATCTGGTCCTGGACTTTTGTTTGTTGGAAGATTTTTAATCACAGTTTCAATTTCATTACTTGTGATTGGTCTGTTCATATTTTCTGATTCTTCCTGGTTCAGTCTTGGAAGGTTATACCTTTCTAAAAATTTGTCCATTTCTTCCAGGTTGTCCATTTTATTGGCATAGAGTTGCTTGTAGTAGTCTCTTAGGATGCTTTGTATTTCTGTGGTGTCTGTTGTAACTTCTCCTTTTTCATTTCTGATTTTATTGATTTGAGTCCTCCCCCTCTTTTTCTTGATGAGTCTGGCTAATGGCTTATCAATTTTGTTTATCTTCTCAAAGAACCAGTTTTTAGTTTTATTGATCTTTGCTATTGTTTTCTTTGTTTCTATTGCATTTATTTCCACTCTGATCTTTATGATTTCTTTCCTTCTGCTAACTTTGGGTTTTGTTTGTTCTTCTTTCTCTAGTTTCTTTAGGTGTAAGGTTAGATTGTTTACTTGAGATTTTTCTTGTTTCTTTAGGTAGGCTTGTATTGCTATAAACTTCCCTCTTAGAATTGCTTTTGCTGAATCCCATAGGTTTTGGGTCGTCGTGTTTTTATTGTCATTGGTCTCTAGGTATTTTTTGATTTCCTCTTTGAATTTCTTCAGTGATCTCTTGGTTATTTAGTAACGTATTGTTTAGCCTCCATGTGTTTGTGTTTTTTACGTTTTTTTTCCCTGTAATTCATTTCTAATCTCATAGCATTGTGGTCAGAAAAGATGCTTGATATGATTTCAGTTTTCTTAAATTTACTGAGGCTTGATTTGTGACGCAAGATGTGATCTATCCTGGAGAATGTTCCGTGCGCACTTGAGAAGAACATGTAATCTGTTGTTTTTGGATGGAATGTCCTATAAATATCAATTAAATCTATCTGGTCTATTGTGTCATTTAAAGCTTCTGTTTCCTTATTAACTTACTGTTTGGATGATCTGTCCATTGATGTAAGTGAGGTGTTAAAGTCCCCCACTATTATTGTGTTACTGTCAATTTCCTCTTTTATGGCTGTTAGCAGTTGCCTTATGTATTGAGGTGCTCCTATGTTGGGTGCATATATATTTATAATTGTTATATCTTCTTCTTGGATTGATCCCTTGATCATTATGTAGTGTCCTTCCTTGTCTCTTGTAACAGTCTTTATTTTAAAGTCTATTTTATCTGATATGAGTATACCTACTCCAGCTTTCTTTTGATTTCCATTTGCATGGAATATCTTTTTCCATCCCCTCACTTTCAGTCTGTATGTGTCCCTAGGTCTGAAGTGGGTCTCTTGTAGACAGCATATATATGGGTCTTGTTTTTGTATCCATTCAGCAAGCCTGTGTCTTTTGGTTGGAGCATTTAATCCATTCACGTTTAAGGTAATTATCGATATGTATGTTCCTATGACCATTTTCTTAATTGTTTTGGGTTTGTTTTTGTAGGTCCTTTTCTTCTCTTGTGTTTCCCACTTAGAGAAGTTCCTTTAGCATTTGTTGTAGAGCTGGTTTGGTGGTGCTGAATTCTCTTAGCTTTTGCTTTTGTAAAGCAAAATCTGTAAAGCTTTTGATTTCTCCATCAAATCTAAATGAGATCCTTGTCGGGTAGAGTAATCTTGGTTGTAGGTTCTTCCCTTTCATCACTTTAAGTATATCATGCCACTCCCTTCTGGCTTGTAGAGTTTCTGCTGAGAAATCAGCTGTTAACCTTATGGGAGTTCCCTTGTATGTTATCTGTCATTTTTCCCTTGCTACTTTCAATAATTTTTCTTTGTCTTTAATTTTTGCCACTTTGATTACTATGTGTCTCGGCGTGTTTCTCCTTGGGTTTATCCTGTATGGGACTCGCTGCGCTTCCTGGACTTGGGTGGCTATTTCCTTTCCCATGTTAGGGAAGTTTTCGACTATAATCTCTTCAAATATTTTCTCGGGTCCTTTCTCTCTCTCTTCTCCTTCTGGGACCCCTATAATGCGAATGTTGTTGCATTTAATGTTGTCCCAGAGGTCTCTTAGGCTGTCTTCATTTCTTTTCATTCTTTTTTCTTTAGTCTGTTCCGCAGCAGTGAATTCCACCATTCTGTCTTCCAGGTCACTTATCCGTTCTTCTGCCTCAGTTATTCTGCTATTGATTCCTTCTAGTGTAGTTTTCATTTCAGTTATTGTATTGTTCATCTCTGTTTGTTTGTTCTTTAATTCTTCTAGGTCTTTGTTAATCATTTCTTGCATCTTCTCAATCTTTGTCTCCATTCTTATTCCAAGGTCCTGGATCATCTTCACTATCATTATTCTGAATTCTTTTTCTGGAAGGTTGCCTATCTCCACTTCATTTAGTTGTTTTTCTGCGGTTTTGTCTTGTTCCTTCATCTGGTATATAGCCGTCTGCCTTTTCATCTTGTCTATCTTTCTGTAAATGTGGTTTTTGGTTCACAGGCTGCAGGATTGTAGTTTTTCTTGCTTCTGCTGTCTGCCCTCGGGTGGTTGAGGCTATCTAAGAGGCTTGATGGGAGGCTCTGGTGGTGGGTAGAGCTGACTGTTGCTGTGGTGGTTAGAGCTCCGTAAAACTTTAATCCACTTGACTGTTGATGGGTGGGGCTGGGTTCCCTCCCTGTTGGTTGTTTTGCCTGAGGCAACCCAACACTGGAGCTTACCTGGGCTCATTGGTGGGGCTAATGGCAGACTCTGGGAGGGCTCACGCCAAGGAGTACTTCCCAGAACCTCCGCTGCCAGTGTCCTTGTCCCCATGGTGAAACAGAGCCAGCCCCCGCCTCTGCAGGAGACCCTCCAACACTAGCAGGTAGGTCTGGTTCAGTCTCCCTTGGGGTCACTGCTCCTTCCCCTGGGTCCCGATGCACACACTATTCCATGTGCACCCTCCAAGAGTGGGGTCTCTGTTTCCCCCAGTCCTGTCGAAGTCCTGCAATCAATTCCCACTAGGCTTCAAAGTCTGATTCTCTAGGAATTCCTCCTCCCGTTGCTGGACCCCCAGGTTGGGAAGCCTGATGTGGGGCTCAGAACCTTCACCCCAGTGGGTGGACTTCTGTGGTATAAGTGTTCGCCAGTCTGTGAGTCACCCACCCAGCAGTTATGGGATTTGATTTTACTCTGATTGCGCCCCTCCTACCGTCTCACTGTGGCTTCTCCTCTGTCCTTGGACGTGGGGTATCCTCCTTGGTGAAGTCCAGTGTCTTCCTGTCGATGACTGTCCAGCAGCCAGTTGTGATTCTGGTGCTCTCGCAAGAGGGAGTGAGAGCACGTCCTTCTACTCAGCCATCTTGGTTAATCTCCTCCAGTAATATTTTTATTACCTAAGTCTTGAAGCCAAGTTGCAAACTCCATGAAGAGCTGACTTTAAACAAATAATAATGTTCATAAAAGCTGAAAATACTCTCAACAGCTTTTCACATAATCTCAACAACATTCATAGTTCACTCACACCCAGATACTTTGTTAAAAGCCCAAAGTGGTACAGCAGTAGTTGGGAAAAGTTTTGTAATCGGATTTCTTTAAAATGAGCCTCTGTAAGTCTGTATTTTTTAGTGTAATATTACTATATGCATATCATTTTAAAAACATTTTCTTCCATCTCCTTTCCCCCAAATATGAAAGTCAACTCAGGCACTACAAACCAGGTGAGATGTTTTTAAAAAGCTGGTCACATTCAATTTTTTTAATTGTTTAATAATTGAGTTCTCACTATGTGTCAGGCACTGTTCTCAATACTAAATGCATTAAACCCTCCTCCAAATTCTATATGGTATCAAAATTTTCTCCCTGTGATATATGAGGAAACTAAGGCACACAGGTTTAAAAGGTTGCTTGCAGTTACAAAAGCTGGTGAGCTGAGATTTCAATTGAGGCTGATAGCTGAGGTTCTGCCACCTTGATCTTAACCAACATACTGCCTCAGGGACTGAAGAGAGAGCTTACTGAATAAATAATAGTATAAACAGCCAAATGTGTTTGCCAAAGCCATAAATCCAAACTACACCATCAACCTCACATTGAGAACACTACTATGTTTCTGGCTTTTTGTAAGCAACTTTAAATAAATTTATATACCAGCCTGTTTACCTGCCACAGAATGGAATATGGACTAGCAGGAGGAAGACACTCAACAAAGAACTTTGCCTGATGGACATCATGAATCACAAAGGCTGCCAATTTGAGGTTCACAGTAAACAGTGAAAATAGGATAATGCAAAAAAATCTAAAACCTCCTCATTTTGTTACAGTATATGATTTCTAAATCTTCTGTGCCTATCTGATTTATTTGATGGTATGAAAGAGGCATTATTAAAGATACACACATGCACACACTCACAAAACCCACACTATCAGAATTACTTTGTACTCAATTTGTCTTCAGCTGAGCCCTGAAAACATTTAAAAACTGGATTCACATAACTGCAGAAAGAAATTCATTCACTTCCCCTTCAGGATACATAATAATGTATTTACATTAACAAAACTGTACAGTCACCCTGCAAAATCAAATTTAAATGTACAAAGTATTTTTATTTCTTTCCCCCAAAAAAGTTTACTTCTGAAGATGGAACATGTTCTATACACCAGTAAAAATAATAATTACTTGAAATAAATAAAATGTTTAATTAAAATTATCATCAAAATCTTGAAAATATTTTTTTTCCCAAAATGAACTTACACCAGAGTTGAAACCAAACATTTGTAAGAACACATGGGGCATTCATATTACAAATAACTCATATGGCTGATTTGTAAGTTTTAAAGCCTTTTAATAATAGAGCCTTTGACCCTAGCACTATTTAGTTGGGGCTTTATCAAAACATTTAATTATAAAATAAGATCTATGATGTTCAAATGAAACAATAGACAATATAATCAAATCCTTGGCATGAAGCCATTCAATGTGTCATTCCAAGGTCTGTTTTCTGGGCCCACTCCAGTTTAAAATAGCTTCTCCAATAACATCACACTGCCCTTTCTCCCCTTTGCCCTCAGAATTATTAGAGCATAATGTAATTCTTTTACAAGCCTTAGGAAAATATTATTGGAACGCATGGCAAAAATGCAGAAATGAAATGGAGCTGGAGAAAAAAAAACCCAAGTTTTTAAAAAATGGAAAATCAATTACCGTTTTTAATAACAGTAGTAATAGCTTTTGTGGTAAGAAAAGAAAAATTGCCCAGAGAGAAAATAGGTGTTCAACATTACAGTACACTAATGAGTACATTTACATATAATTTTCTGAAATTTATGTCCAAGACTAACTGCAAGTAGAATTTAGTATCAATACAAGTTTACAGAATCCATTCATTTTCTTCTAATCATACTGAATATTTAAGGTGCTTGATTAGACTCAATTATTTCTCTTCTGGAGCCAACAGAAAGCCCTGACAGCTTTGAAAGTGATGGATTAGTGGGGCATTTCCCACCAATGAGCAAACATTCCCAGCTGTCACAGCAGGAGGAAAAACAGTGAGAAAGTTTGTTCGAATTCACATGCAGGCCACTGGATAAAATCTGCAGAAAACAGGGAGAAGGCCAGCCTTGTCAAAGGGCTACTGTAAAAAGAAAGAGCAGAGACCTAAACTTAGTTCCACTTTGCTACCTCTTCATTTCATGGCGGCCTGGAGAGAAGCCTCTGACAGAGAGCCATCTCCCACTGCCCCTGAGAAGATTAAAAGAATCCAGGCCCTAGCAAATCTCCTGTACTCAGAATTGAGAAGCAGAAAGGGAAATGCAGCTAATTTGCAGTAACCCTGCTTCCCCGTTCAGATTTCCAAAGCATGATGAAACAGAGAAGCTGTGTCTCCAGGGTGTCACTTCCAGCTGTGCTCCACAAGTTGGAAAAAACAAGAAAGGACGTATTAACTACTCACACCAACCTGCCCCTCCTGGTGCCATTCTTCCAAATAATTCTACAGGAGGTTGTGAGCCCTTCTCCAAAATGCTTTAAGAAGAAGATATATTCCTGACTGGCAAGATTTAGGTGAACTCTCGGCTGAATGCAGAATGAGGAACAAAATGTTTTCTTGAGGTGCACAATCCTTGATGCATTATGTTCTACTGTCTGCTAAAAGCATCATCATACCCATAATTAAATGTTCAAATTCTGCTTTGATGGTCCATGTAAAGTTTGATTTGGTCAGCTCAGTGCACCATCCTCCCAGATGTTGAAAACAGGTAGTCATCCTTACGCATGTCCTTTCCATCCTCCCTATATCAGTTTCCTAGGGCTGCTATAACAAAATACCACAAACTGGGTGGCTTAAAGGAAAGACATGTAATATCTCACAGTTCTACAGGTGAGAAGTCCTCAACTGAGGTGTCAATAAGGCCACCCTCCCTCTGAGACTCTGTAAATTTATTTATTTTATTATTTTACTTATTTATTGTTTCTGGTTGCCTTGGGTCTTCATTGCTGCGCGTGGGCTTTTCTCTGGTTGCGGCGAGGGGGGTCTACACTTCATTGCGGTGCGCGGGCTTCCCATCGTGGTGGCTTCTCTTGTTGTAGAGCACGGGCTCTCGGCGCATGGGCTTCAGTAGCTGTGGCATGTGGGCTCAGTAGTTGTGGCTCGTGGGCTCTAGAGCGCAGGCTCAGTACTTGTGGCCCACGGGCTTAGGTGCTCCGTGGCATGTGGGATCTTCCCGGACTAGGG
Organism: Balaenoptera borealis; assembly: GCF_965194805.1. NCBI lineage: Eukaryota > Metazoa > Chordata > Mammalia > Artiodactyla > Balaenopteridae > Balaenoptera > Balaenoptera borealis. The sequence continues at coordinate 32,563,686 of NC_138869.1, read as the reverse complement.
ATTGAAGCCATGTCCCCTGCACTGGCAGGAAGATTCTCAACCACTGCGCCACCAGGGAAGCCCTCTCTGAGACTCGGGGTAGAATCCTTCCTGCCTCTTCCTACCTTCTGGTACTGGCCATCAATCCTTGGCATTTCTTGGCTTGTAACTGCATCACTCCAACCTTGGCCTCTGTCATCACATTCTCCTCTAACATGTCTGTGTCGCTGTGTCTCTTCTCTCTTATAAAAACACCAGTTATACTCCAATAAGGGCCCATCCTATTCTAGTAGAATATCTTAACTAATTACATCTGCAATGATCATGTTTCCATTAAGGTCATATTCTGAGGCAATGGGGTTAGGATTTCAAATATCTTTTAGGGGGACACCATTCAACCCATACACTCCTACCACCAAGTCATGTCCAGACTACCTCCGAACTGCCTCTCAAATCTGTCCACTTCTTTCTCTCCCTACGACTACCCTGAATCTCAGACCATTGTTTCATCTGGAACTTCCTAAATCCTGCCCTCATTTTTGCACTGCTCCAATCCATTCTCCAAAAAACTTATTTAATGGAATGTAACATACACACAAAAATGTGCATAAATTATAATAAATTTTCACAGAGTACATATACCTATGTAACCACCACCCAAATCAAGAAATAGAGTATTACAAGCACCCTAGAAACACACTTCATACCCTCACCCAATTTATTGCCCTCTGCTCCATCCCAAAGGTAACCATTATCCTGACCTCTATGGATTAGTTATACATGGTTGGGATTATAGTGAATGGTATCTTACAGTACATACAACTTTTTTTTTCTGGCTCCTTCTAATATTAATGAGACTTAGCCTTGCTGCAAGTTGCAATAATCGATTCATTTTCCATGCTTAATAAATATTTCTTTGTATGAATATACCATTCCATACATATATTCATTCTACTATTGAAGACCATTCAGACTGAGTTCCACTTTGAGAGCTATTCAAAATAATGGAGCCAAAAACATTCCCACAGTTTTGGCATATATCCAGTAGCATTGCAAAGTCATAGGGCATATAATTGTTGATCTTGAGTAAACATTGCCAGTTTTCTAAAGTGATTGTATTCATTTTCAACAGCACAGCACTGTATGAGCATACCAGTTGCTTCATATCCTTACCAACACTTGGTATAGTCAGTCTTTTTCATTTTAGCCATTCTGGTGTGTGTGCAGTGGTATTTCACTGTCCCTTTATTTTGCATTTCCATGATGACTAATTATGGTAAGAAATTTTTCATATGCTGAATAGCCATGTGTATATCCTCTTCTGTGAAGAACTTTTTAAATCCACTGTCCATTTTTCTATTGGGTTATCTCTTTCTCTCATTGATTTGTAGAGGATATTTATATAGTCTGGATACTAATCCTTTGTCAGATAAATATATTGCAGTTATCATTTTGTATTCTGTGGATTTCCTTTTCTCTCCCTTAATGGTGTCTTTGGTACAAAGACTTTTAATTTTAATGTAGTCTAATACATTTATCTTTTAATTTTTGCTACTGTTTTTTAAATTAGTTTTATTGAGATATAATTCACATACCAACCAATTCACTCATTTAAAGTGTACAATTAAAAGTTTTTTAGTATATTCACAGGGTTGTGCAACAATCACCATAATGTAATTTTAGAATATTCTAATCACCCCCAAAAGAAACTCCATACCCTCTAGCTGCCACTCCCCATTCCTCCCAACAACCTCACCAAGCTCTAAGCAAACATTAATTTACTTCTGTCTCAATGGATTTGCCTATTCTGGACATTTCACATGAATGAAATCATACAATCTATGGTCTTTCATGACTTAGCATGTTTTCAAGGTTCATCCATGTTGTAGTGCATATCAGTACTTCATTTCTTTTTCTTGCTGAATAATAGTCCACTGTATGAATATATTGCATTTTATCCATTCATTAGCTGATGGGCATTTGGGTTGTTTTCACTTTGGAGCTATTATAAATAATGCTGCTTGCTTAGTATTTCTTGTGTCCTATCTAAGCAATATTTGGCTATTCCAAAATTATGAAGATATTCTACCATGTTATCTTCTAGATTCTTTATTGTTTTGTTTGTTTTTTATTCAAGTATAGCTGATTTACAATGCTGTGTTAGTTTCAAGTGTATAGCAAAGTTAAATATATATATATTTTTTTCAGATTCTTTTCCCTTATAGGTTTTTACAAAATATTGAGTATAGTTCCCTGTGCTATACAGTAGATCCTTGTTAGTTATCTATTTTATATACAGTAGTGTGTATATGTTATAGATTCTTTATTGTTTTACCTCTCACTTTCAGATCAACAATCCAATTGAAATTTATTTTTCCTTATGATGTGAGGAAGAGGTCTAGGTTCATTTTTTGCCTACATGAATACCTAATTGTCTTAGTGAAAAGATCATCCTTTCGTTACTGCTCTGCAGTGTCACCTTTCTCAAAAATCAAGTATCCCTTTATGAATGGCTCTATTTCTGTATTCTCCTTTCTGTTCCATTGATCTATTTGTTTATCCTTGTGCAATACCACACTATCCTAATTATTGTAGCTTTATAATATATGGGTATCTAATAGTTTTTTAAAAGTCCTCCAACTTTGTTCTGATTCTTCTCCAATTATCTTGCCTTTTCTTGGCCCCTTGCATTCTGGTATTTTAGTTGGGATGGCATTGAATTTAGAGATCAGATTGGAGAGAACTGACCTCTTTACCATGCTGAGCTACCCAATCCATAAATACATTATGCCTTTCCATTTATTTAGGCCATCTTTAATTTCTCTCAATAATATTCTCTACTTTTCTCTGTAAAGGTCTAACACATCTTTTGTTAGATTTATTGTTTTTTTTTTTTTTTTTTGGCCATGCCACACGGCTTAAAGGATCTTAGTTCCCCGACCAAGGACTGAACCTGTGGCCCCTGCAGTAGTAGCACAGAAACCTAACCACTGGTCCACCAGGGTTCCCTTGTTAGATTTTTTTCCTGTTTTTAATATTTTAGCCTATTTTAAATGGTAACTTTTAAACAGTTTTGAGGTAAAATTTACACACCATGAAATTTACCCAATTTCAGTGTACAATTTGATCAGTTTTTAGTAAACTATACAGTTGTCCACCCATAATCACAATCTAGTTTTAGAGCACTTCTGTCAACCCGAAATGTTACCTCACGCTCATTTGCAGTTAATTCCCAACCCCACACCAGCAACAACTGGTTTGCCTTCTACTTGTATAGTTTTGACTTTTCTAGAAACTTCATAAAATTTGAATCACACAGTATAGAATTTTTTGCATCTGTATTCTTTTACTTAGCATATTGTTTTTGAAGTATATCCAGGTTGTTCCATGTATCAGTTTATGTTGTAGAGTAGTACTCTTCTGTATGAATACGTCTTTTTTTTTTTAATCCACTTACCAGTTGATAGATAACTGGATTGTTTCTAGCTTGGAGCCATAATTAATAGCATTGCTATGAATGTTCACTCACAAGTTTTGGCGTAGGTATACATTTCATTTCTCCATGAGTTTTCACTTCAGTACTTGTAACTGGAATTGCTGGGTCATACGGTCAGTACAGCATATGTTGAACTTTTTAAAAAACCGCCAAACTGTTTTCCAAAGTCAATGTACCATTTACATTCCCACCAGCAATGTATAAAGTTTCCAATTTCCCCATATCCTCACCAGCACTTCTTATTATCTGTCTTTTTTATCTTAGCCATTCTAGTGGGTGTGAATTAATAGCTCCTTGTGGTTTTAATTGGCACTTCCCTAGTGATGATGAGCATCTTCCCATGTGGTTATTTGCCATTAATATAGATACTGTGGTTTGTCTTATTATTATTGACTTACAAGAGTTCTCTGCATGTCTGGATAAGTGCTTTATTAGGTATTATTTGCAAATATTTCATCCCATTCTGTTGTTTATCTTTTCATTGTTTTAATAGTATATTTTAAAGCATTCAAGTTTCAAATTTTATGATGCCCAATTTATCTTTTTTTTTTCTTTTAGGGATCTTGGTTTTAGTGTTATATTTAAGAAATCTCTGACTATCCTGATTTCATAAAAACTTTCTTCTACGTTTTCTTCTAGATTTTTTATAGTTTTAGTGCTTATGTTTTTATCTGTAATGCATTTCAAGTTAATTCTGTATATAGCATAGGGTAATTTTTGGATACAGATATATAATTGTTCTACTTCATTAATTGGGAAATACAATTTGGTCATAGTTTATAATCCTTTTTATATGTTGCTGGATTCATTTTAAATGGTACCCTTTTAAAATTTTTTTAAAATATTTATCTATTTATTTTTATTTTTGGCTGCATTGGGTCTTAGTTGAGGCATGTGGGATCTTTTGTTGCGGCGTGCAGGCTTCTCTCTAGTTGTGGCGCATGGGCTCCAGAGCGGGTGGGCTCTGTAGTTGTGGCACACCACCTCTCTAGTTGTGGTATGTGGGCTTAGTTGCCCCACGCATGTGGGATCTTAGTTCCCTGACCAGGGATTGAATACACGTCCCCTGCTTTGGAAGGCGGATGCTTAATCACTGGACCATCAGGGAAGTCCCCTAAATGGTATCTTCTTAATATTTCATTTTGTAATTCTTTTTTGCTGATATATAGAAATACAATAGTTTTCTTTTATATTGACTTTGTATCCAGCAAATTTACTACATTCATTTGTTAAATTTACATAATTATATTTTCTGCAAATAATATAATTTTATTGCTTTGTCTCCCATCCTTACATATTTTATTTCTTTTCCTAGCCTCACTGCATTCACTAGGACCTCCAGTAGAAGGCTGAACAGAAGTGATGATGTCATCCTGAACTCATACATTAATTACAGGGTAAGGCTCTCAATATTTCACTTAAGCCTGATGATATCTGCTGTGGGTTTTCTAAATATTCTTTCTTAAGGATGTTTACTTATATTCCTAGTTTGCTAAAAATTTTTGTCTAGATTAGATGTTGAATTTTATCACATACTTTTCTGTATCTATTAAGATGATCATATGGTTTCTCTTTATTAACATTATTTGATTTTTTAATGTTACCCAACCTCTCATTCCTGTAATAAATACAACTTGGTCATACCATAATACCTTTTTTATATACTGCTCAGTTTTCTACTACGTTGTTTAGGATTTTTGCATCCTTAGGACTGCCAAAATCTCTGCTCAACTTCCCTACTTCTCAACAGGGACTTTTTATTGGGTGTTTTAGCCTCTCAGAGTTTTATCATTTACGAACCACAAACGCTTCAAAAACAAAAAAAGGGACTTCCTTGCTGGCACAGTGGTTAAGAATCCGCCTGCCAATGCAGGGGACACGGGATCGAGCGAGCCCTGGTCTGGGAAGATCCCATATGCTGCGGAGCAACTAAGCCCATGCACCACAACTACTGAGCCAGCGCGCTAGAGGCCGCGAGCCACAACTACTGAGCCTGTGTGCCACAACTACTGAAGCCTGTGCACCTAGAGCCCATGCTCCACAACAAAGACAAGCCACCACAATGAGAAGCCCTTGCACCTCAACAAAGGGTAGCCCCCACTCACCGCAACTAGAGAAAGCTTGCATGCAGCAACGAAGACCCAAAGCAGACAAAAATAAATAAATAAGTTCATTTTTTAAAAAAAGAGAGACAGAAAAAGAGTGACACTGTTGAAGTCACTTCAGTATACTTCCTTTCTCCAGTATTTTGGCTCCTGAAGTCCTGGCTGCCTTGGTAGCTGTTCAATGCCTTTAAATAAATATTTTCTCTCTTTTTTTTTTTTTTTTTTAAATAAATTTATTTATTTATTTTTGGCTGTGTTGGGTCTTCGTTTCTGTGCGAGGGCTTTCTCTAGTTGTGGAGAGCGGGGGCCACTCTTCATCGCGGTGCGTGGTCCTCTCACTATCTCGGCCTCTCTTGTTGCGGAGCACAGGCTCCAGATGCGCAGGCTCAGTAGTTGTGGCTCACAGGCCCAGTTGCTCTGTGGTATGTGGGATCTTCCCAAACCAGGGCTCGAACCCGCGTCCCCTGCATTGGCAGGCGGATTCTCAACCACTGCGCCACCAGGGAAGCCCCTCTTTATTTTGTCTAGCTTTTCTATATGTTCTATAGGAGGGCTGTTGGCTCCTCTACCATTCCCAGAAGGAGAAATCCACGTTTATATTATAAATTAAATCATATTATTCCTCTCCTCTGAATTTCCTACTGACTACCTCATTGTGCTTATAATAAAATCCAGGGCTTCCCTGGTGGCGCAGTGGTTGAGAGTCTGCCTGCTAATGCACGGGACGCGGGTTCGAGCCCTGGTCTGGGAAGATCCCACATGCGGTCTGGGAGGATCCCACATGCCGCGGAGCAGCTGGGCCCGTGAGCCACGACTACTGAGCCTGCGCGTCTGGAGCCTGTGCTCCGCAACAAGAGAGGCCGCAACAGTGAGAGGCCCGCGCACCGCGATGAAGAGTGGCCCCCGCTTGCCACAACTGGAGAGAGCCCTCGCACAGAGGCGGGGACCCAACACAGCCAAAAATAAATTTAAAAAAAATTAAAAAATAAAAATAAAATCCATATTCCTTACTATGGCCCAGAAGACCCTAAATGATCCAGCTCTAGCCTTCCCCGCCATCATCTCTTATCACTGACTCCCTTGTTCACTCCTCTCCAGCCATGTGAATCTATTTTCTGTTCCTCTAACCTCACCAAGTTCATTCCCAAATCAATACTTTTGTACTTGTTCTTCTCTTTTCCTGGAACACCCTGTCTCTGATCTTTGCATAGCTGCCTCATTTTTATCATTCTGTCACAGTTCCAGTGTCACCTCCTCAAAGAGGCTTTCTCAGGACAAGTGATCTAATTTGGTACCCTGACTGCCTAACCCCTACCCTCCTCAAACAATATAACCTACATAAATGAAGGGATAATATAATTAAGCCAACTAAAATAGAATATTAAATTTCCAAAAATATAACATTATCCCCTTCCCATTTCCATATTCAACATAAAGAAAACAATAAAGCAGGGAATACAATATCTCTGGGGCAGAATCACATCTCTGTACTACAAAGCAGAAAGTAAGAGTATCATCTTTCTTCAAAGTGTGACAAATCTAGATTCAAATCATTTCTACATCACTTTCCAGAAGTATGACTCCAAGCAAGGCTCTCTGCCTCAGCTTCCCAAACTATAAAACAGGTAGAATGACAGTATCCATTTGATGGTATTGTTGTAATCAAATAATAAATGTTATTTTGTGCACAAAGTGCTTAATACAGTGGTTGGGTCATAGAAAGTTCTGTATAAACAAGAGCTGTTATGATGACAATGATACTTATGATGATAATGATGATGAAAACAGTAAGACTCTATAGTATCTGGTAAAATACTAATTTTCCATCAAACACACACACAGTTAAATATTATAATAATTTCCACCAAGTAGATGCAGACCTTATCACCTGCATTAACAAATGTGGTAAAGAGTTAGTTTCTCTAATTTCTGTATTGCCATTAACTTCGGTGGCAAGAAAAATAGACCAGCCCTAAAGTCTACTCAAACACAAGAAGAACTTCTTGGAAAAATACTGCAGTAGCTCAAAAAATTGAAGGAAGAATCAAATAACCAAGAGTTGAAAAGAACAGGAATCAAGGTAGCTCAAGAGAAATAGGAGGCAGGAACTTAAAGACCTCCCTCTAAGATCCCATCCCACTCCCATTTAAGTGACTGAAATAGCTTTAAAACCTATCTTTTGCTCTCAGTTCAAAATTCCAAATTCTTAGAAGAAAGAATCTGATTGGCATAACCAGGTCAGATGCCTACTCCAAGACCAATCATCTCTTTCCCAAGTATCAAAGTTAAACATCATGCTAAGAGAAAACTACTAGAGCTAATCAATGAATTTGGTAAAGTAGCAGGATACAAAATTAATGCACAGAAATCTCTTGCATTCCTATACACTGATGATGAAAAATCTGAAAGAGAAATTAAGGAAACACTCCCATTTACCGTTGCAACAAAAAGAATAAAATACCTAGGAATAAACCTACCTGGGAAGACAAAAGACCTGTATGCAGAAAACTATAAGACCCTGATGAAAGAAATTAAAGATGATACAAACAGAGGAGAGATATACCATGTTCTTGGATTGGAAGAATCAACACTGTGAAAATGACTATACTACCCAAAGCAATCTACAGATTCAATGCAATCCCTATCAAACTACCAATGCCATTTTTCACAGAACTAGAACAAAAAATTTCACAATTTGTATGGAAACACAAAGGACCCTGAACAGCCAAAGCAATCTTGAGAAAGAAAAATGGAGCTGGAGAAATCAGGCTCCTGGACTTCAGACTATACTACAAAGCTACAGTAATCGAGACAGTATGGTACTGGCACAAAAACAGAAATATAGATCAATGGAACAGGATAGAAAGCCCAGAGATAAACCCACGCACATATGGTCACCTTATTTTTGATAAAGGAGGCAAGACTATACAATGGAGAAAAGACAGCCTCTTCAATAAGTGGTGCTGGGAAAACTGGACAGCTACATGGAAAAGAATGAAATTAGAACACTCCCTAACACCATACACAAAAATAAACTCAAAGTGGATTAGAGACCTAAATGTAAGACCGGACACTATAAAACTCTTAGAGGAAAACATAGGCAGAACACTCTATGACATAAATAACAGCAAGATCCTTTTTGACCCAGCTCCTAGAGAAATGGAAATAAAAACAAAAATAAACAAGTGGGACCTAATGAAACGTCAAAGCTTTTGCACAGCAAAGGAAACCATAAACAAGACGAAAAGACAACCCTCAGGATGGGAGAAAATATTTGCAAACGAATCAACGTACAAAGGATTAATCTCCAAAATATACAAGCAGCTCATGCACCTCAATATCAAGAAAACAAACAACCCAATCCAAAAATGGGCAGAAGACCTAAATAGACATTTCTCCAAAGAAGATATACAGATTGCCAACAAACACATGCAAGGATGCTCAACATCACTAATCATTAGAGAAATGCAAATCAAAACTACAATGAGGTATCACCTCACACTGGTCATAATGGCCATCATCAAAAAATCTACAAACAATAAATGCTGGAGAGGGTGTGGAGAAAAGGGAACCCTCTTACCCTGTTGGTAGGAATGTAAATTGATACAGCCGCTATGGAAAATAGCATGGATGTTACTTAAAAAACTAAAAATAGAACTATCATATGACCCATCAATCCCACTACTGGGCATATACCCTGAGAAAACCATAATTCAAGAAGATATATATAAAACAATGTTCAATGCAGCACTATTTACAATAGCCAGGACATGGAAGCAACCTAAATGTCCATCAACAGATGGCACATACATACAATGGAATATTACTCAGCCATATAAAGGAACGAAATTGAGTTATCTGTAATGAGGTGGATGGACCTAGAGTCTGTCATACAGAGTGAAGTAAGTCAGAAAGAGAAAAACAAATACCATATGCTAACGCACATATATGGAATCTAAAAAAAACAGTACTGATGAACCTAGTGGTAGGGCAGGAATAAAGACACAGATGTAGAGAACAGAGCCAACAACCGTAAAAGGCTTCTCATGGTTTCTGCCACATAGTAAGCACTTTATGAATATTTATTGCTCTTCCCCTTCTTTCATTCTTTAATAGATATTTGCCAGGCTCATTATTTTTAGAGTTTTGTCTTTAACACTCCAGAAAAACTACATTAAAAACACATACAGCAGTCTGAGTCACCAGATTTTTATTCGACCAATCATGGTATAAAAAAAAAAACTATCATTATCTGCATCATTTTAAAGGAAGAAAAGGCCACTTGAATGCCCTCCCCCCACAAAATGAGAAGAAGCACATAATCTCAGAAGAAAAGACAATTCATTGTGCTACAGACAGAGAAGATAACAGAGGTCCCATGAACTGGCAACGGGTCACTGCCATGTAAACACCCTATGTGACAGCCTAATGTCAATAAATAAGGCAACAGTGAGGAACACTTTCATACCCTGCTCTTTGGCTCATGCTACTTCCTCCATCAGGAATACCTTCCCTACTTTTTTTTTTTTTTGGCCGTGCCTTGTGGCTTGCGGGATCTCAGTTACCCAACCAGGGATTGAATCCAGGCCCTAACCACTTCAGTGAAAGCACAGAATTCTAACCACTAGGCCACCAGGGAACTCCCTACTTTCTACATGTTTTAATGCTTCTCTTTTTCTGAGCCCCAGAGCCAGAACTTCCCTGAAAGCTACCTGATCCTCTCAACTGGAAGCATTCAGCATTTCCTCTCAATTCTGGCATCAAGTCCATCTCTAGTTCTCTGATGGCACTGTCCACTGTCTACTTTGTAATTTAGAAATGTGGATATCTTATCTATCCACTACACTTAAGGATTAAGCCAAGGACTAGATCCAGAGCTGACTCATTTCAGTAGGGCTCATAGTACCTAATGGGGTTATTCACATAATATGCAATAGACACAGGCCTGTAGAATGATTCAGATATTAAGATTTGCTACCTTGAGTCAGCAACCACTTTTGAAACAGTGTGGATAGCTCTAAGCCCAGCAGTGTGAAATGGATTTTGATAAGTAGGAATGTGCATATTGAAAAGCCCATAATCAGGCAACCCAACATCCATTCATTAATTGATCAACAGATGAATAGGTAAATAAAATGTGGTATATACATACTGTAGAATATTATTCAACCTTAAAAAGGAAGGAGGGGCTTCCCTGGTGGCACAGTGGTTAAGAATCCACCTGCCAATGTAGGGGACATAGGTTCGAGCCCTGGTCCGGGAAGATCCCACATGCCGCGGAGCAGCTAAGCCCATGTGCCACAACTACTGAACCTGCGCTCTACAGCCCGCGAGCCACAGCTACTGAGCCCACGTGCCACAACTACTGAAGCCCGCGCACCTAGAGCCCGTGCTCCGCAACAAGAGAAGCCACCGCAATGAGAAGCCCACGCACCGCAATGAAGAGTAGCCCCTGTTCGCCACAACTAGAGAAAGCCCGCACACAGCAACGAAGACCCAACGCAGCCAAAAGTAAATAAATTAATTATTTATTTAAAAAAAAAAAAAAAAGGAAGGAAATTCCGACACATGCAACAACATGGATGAACCATGGAGACACTGTGCTAAGCGAAATAACCCAGTCACAAAAGGACAAATATTGTATGTTTCCACTTACATGAGGTTCCTAGAGTAGTAAAATTTACAGAGGCAGAAAGCAGAATGGTGGTTGAAAGGGCTGCAGGGAGGGGGTAATGGGAAGTTATTGCTTAATGGATACAGAGTTTCAGATGAGGAAGATAAAGTTCTAGAGATGGGTGGTGGTGAGAGCTGCACAACAATGTGAATGTACTTAATGCCACAGAACTATACACTTAAAAATGGTTAAAATGGTTAAGTTTATATTATATATATTTTACCACAATAAAACTTTTTAATAATTTTTTAAACTTTAAAGCAAATAATCAGAAGAACAGAAAGAACAGTTCCACTTAGACCATTTTAGCTCTGGGGCAAGGAAAGATGAGAAGATGACTATGACAGCAATTGTCAACTCAAAGAGACATTGTGCATTGAGAGGCCCAGTCTTGTTCTATTCAGCCCCAAATCATGCCCATGTAACCAATGAGCAAAAGAAGCTACAAGTAGAGTGATTTCAATTTGACATAGAAAAGAACTTTCAACAGTGCTGTCCAAAGATAGAATGGATTGTTTTTATAAATAATGAGTTCCACCTCACTGGAAGTATTTAGGTATAAACGGAATAGTCCTTTGCCAAAAATCTTCGGAGGAGCAAACATCAGGTGAGGGTAGGACTAAAAGAGTTGCTCCTAAAAGCTGGTTAAAACTTTGATGACAATCCACAACAAAGTAGTCATGCATTGGTGGCAAAATGACAAAAACAAAGACAAAATTGTGACTTTTTATACAGCTCAATATATTTGATCATTTTAATTCTCACATTATGCCTTTGACTCTTTTAGTATTAAAATAACTAGTCTCTTCTAAAAGAATAGTGAATGATAATTTTTTCGTTCATGTTCTTTTATTAGGCAAAATTAGCAGCTGACAAAGTGATCACGACAGAGAATGCTATTGGCCTCTCAATGGATAAGTGCATTTTACTGTGCAGGTATGCTCAGGAGAGAACGTATATGTATGTTTGGCTATGAGTGTGTGTTACACAGAGATAAAGCGGGAGGGAATACGAATGAATGGATACAGGCACCAACAATCATATGAGGGAAGAGGATAACATATATTTATAATTACATGTAAGAACCATTTAATGATAAACAATAAGATATGGAGTCCATTACTATTGGTATCTGCCACCAGCAACCACTGGTGGTATTTCTTTTTTTCCCATTTATTTGGTCACTCATTTTTAAATCAGCAGGCAAAAAACAATGTAAAGGTCCCAAGTTATTTTATTGTCAGGAACCAAAAGAGTAAAAATATATTGATGACATCACTCCATACCAAACCCCCAGAGCTTTTTGTTTCTGCTATTTATGCTTTCTCCTGCAACATCTCCATTTGGATCCTGCTGAAAACACTTCTCTTTCTGTCACTCACAATCTGTCAAGAGAGCATTATCTTCTGTGGTTTAAAACAGAAACTCCATTTAACTTGCTGCCTGATAAACACATTTCATTCACATCCCTTAAACAACAATAATTATTCTAATTTGCCACATGAAGGCAAGAAAAAAGCATTCATATTTTGCAGCTTGCTTTGCATCACGGAACACACAGACGAGAAGTAGTCCCCTCTTGAGATTAAAAAAATAACTTATTAAGTCAAAAATGGACCTAAAATGAATGTATGCTTTCAGTATACTCTCTCTAGATTTCAATTAGTATAGTGGTTAGGAGTTCGAATTCTCAAATCACACTTGGGTTCAAATCCCGGCTTTACATAAGGCCACTTATGTAACCTTTGGCAAGACAATGTAACCTTTCTAAATCTCATTTTCCTCATCTGTAAAATGGAGGCATGTGTCAATATCTACCTCATAAGATTAAATAAGATAGCCAATAAACGTTAGCTGCTGTTATACTACTACTCCCCTCCTCCTCCGGTGACTCAGAGTCCTCACCATCACAATCATTATCAAATCAATGTACTAGTTAAGATTCTTTGTTGACAAGCAACACAAATTACCCTGCCTAACTTCAGCAAAATGGAAAAGAAATTTACTCCATGTGTACCAAATTGCTCCTAAAATTCTAAGTAAAACTAAATTAAAGTTAGAAGCAACAGGAACCAGGACCCCAGGAACTAATGGGCAGTTAGTTCTTCAGGCTACTGCCATCAGGTAGCATCAGCTGCAACCACTTTACATCCTGGGATCAATGCTCTCAAGATTCAGAATCCCTGGAGAGTGAGCCAGAGACCTGCCTTGGTCACATGACCACCCCTTGGCCAGAGGAGAGCAAGGTGTTTGACTGACAAAATAATACTGCATACCATGGGGGAAGGCTATTTCCCAAGGGAAAATCCACATGCTGTAGTTCAAAGAAGGAGGGTACGGATACTCAGCAGCTAACATATACCAAATGCCTACCTCATCCCAAGAGCCTACTACATTAAGCTCAATTAAGGCTGCACCCTCTTCTCTCTTTACCAGCCTCTTTTAATATGTTATTAATTTTTAAAGTTGTTGTTGAAACTCATTTTGAGAAAAATAAAAATGCCCCAGAGCACTAAAGTACATATACCCCTTTAAAATATATATATACATACATATATATGCATATATATACACATACATATACATATATATGTATGTGTGTGTGTATATATATGTATATATGTGTATATATATATATATATATATATATATATACACACACACACACACATATATATATATATACTGTTTGTCAGAAAAAGATTATTTTGTTGAAAACTTTCCTATTCAAACTTCCAGAAAATTCATTGCCTTTATTATGGTCAAGTTATTTAGCAATGATTTGCCCTGCTAAGAGGCACATAAAGCACCCACTGAAAAACATTTTCTGAAGATGACTTAGAGAAGTAGTTGTTCGCCTACAAAGAAATTATTTTATTTTTTATGTTCAGTAAGATGAGATTTATGATAAGAAATTAGGCTCAGAAGCAAGATTTTGTTTTGATAATTTTTTGTTGATGATGATATTTTAGTGAGAAAGGATTAACAATAAAAAGCAGTGATGTAAAAATAATAATAAATAATAAAGAAATATATGATCTACAATTCCATTAAAATTTTCTTCCAGCTTGCTAGCTGAACAAATCCCAAACAAGAAAAATATTCAGTCTGATTAATTTGGAGCTCCAAACAACTAAGTAGTTTAGTGAAAACATTTCTCATAAAGCCCAGGGCTCTGGAGACACACAGAGCTGAGACTAATCCCAGCTCCACCCTTAGCAGCTGTGCGACTCTGGGCAATTTACTAATCTACCCAAGCATCTAGGCCTCACTCACCTATAAAACAAAATTTAAAAGATGATGGGATGTTTTGAGGACTTACTGAGATACTGCATGGAAGGTACTTGACACTTTACCTGGCACACTGTAAGCTCTCGAGGATAAATGTTAATATTTGTATGTACAGGGTACAGGGAGAAGAGAGAGAGAAACAGTTCTCAATAGACAGTGATTTTGTTCCCCAGAGGACAGTTGGCAATGTCTGGATACATCTATGGCTGTCACAACCTGGGGGTGAGGGGTTGGGGGGTTCTTCTGGCACCCAATGTGTAGAGTCCAGGGATACAGTTAAGAATTCTACAATGCACAAGACAGGCCCCCACAACAGAATTATCCAAAACAAGATGTCAATAATGCTGAGGCTGAGAAACAAGAGAGAGAAAGAAAGTGAGAAGCAATGTGATATAATGCAGAACACGGAAAGGATTTGCAAAGGGAGGTACATTCAGTGCCAGGACAGGAGAGTGGATCAGTGCAGCAGATTTAAAATTAGATTAACTGAGTTTCTGCCACACATAAACTCTGAAGTGCTCAGAACCTCGGGATTCTCATTTGTA
This sequence comes from Balaenoptera borealis, assembly GCF_965194805.1. Lineage (NCBI taxonomy): Eukaryota > Metazoa > Chordata > Mammalia > Artiodactyla > Balaenopteridae > Balaenoptera > Balaenoptera borealis. The sequence continues at coordinate 32,548,596 of NC_138869.1, read as the reverse complement.
AAACAGGCATAATACCACCTACCTCAAAAGGTTGTGAGCAGTTATGATATTCACCCTTGACCAAATCGTAATGGATGTCCACTGTATAACCAGTAGGACTGCACCAGTGTATGTTTCCACTGACTAGCAACCCTCATTGTTAGGTACTTAACAAGAAATGGTTACTATTCTTGTTACATGGTAGAAGAACAGCCAGATTGGAAGTCTGACTCAGCTATGTTGGAAATATCTGGAAGGCTTTGTTAACCTCTGCAAGACTTAGTTTCCTCTTACATGGAAGATATCAACAACCAGACTCGACTGGGATCCTCAAAACTTCTGAAATTTTTTAAAAGCATTATATATGTGTGTGTATTTTTCTCTGAAGAGGATCTAAAACTGTTTAAAGACCACTGGGTTAGAGGATATACATTTTTCGATAGAGTAATAACTAGGACACAGTAGAATTTCTGAAGAGTTTATAATGTGAAAGAGTACCTTGGAGTGTTTAAGAACTCAGATGTGGGAGTTTGAATTCTGCCTCTGTCACTTACTGGCTGTACAGTCTTGGAGGCTGACTGAACTATAACAATTCTCACCTGTTAAGTTAGAATGCTCTTAGTATCTGCCTAAGAGGGGTCTTGTGAAGAATGAAATGAGACAATCCCAGTAAATTTGGCACGTAGTACATGCTTACTAAGAATCAGCTTCATGATGATGGGTTTTGCATAAACTGTTATATGCCCAGATGGTAATAGGTGGCTTGAGCCTTCTTTGACTCCATATAACATACACTATCAGAAAAACTGCAGGAATTCTCTAATTATACCATCCATCTACTGGAGCTCAGCCAGAGGATTCACTGATTCGGATGCATCCTCTCTACAACAATATCTATACTACATCAGAAAGTGAACAGGAGAAGTAGCTATCCGACCACAAAACATCTTTTCACAACTGAAAGCCTCATTCAAACATCCCCCCTCTGTTAAGTGTCCATGGAAGTCCCCTGGGATTTCCATAAACACAATGATCTGCTTGGTTTTTCCTTACTCTGGGACAATTCTAAACCTGTCTCACATACATATAGGATACATACTCCACAAGGACTTTTGTCTATATCCTTCATTCCTCCTGGTACCTATGTATACAAGACTTTATGCCCAGCTAACCTGAATCCACCCAGGCTGCCTTGAAGCCTGCCTCTGCCCAACAATATATCCGTGAAGAATGATTCTAGGGATTTGCCAGTGCATTACACAGAAAAACAGCCTAAAATGCCTTCCTTATCCATCTATTTCCCCTTCCTTCAAGCAGCTGCTTAAAAAAAAAACAAAAAAACCTCATCTCTCTCATTCCTTCATTCTACCCCACCTCACCCCAGCTCCCTTCAGTGCCATGCTGCTTCCTCCCTGCCACTACATTTATTGTGTTTATGACACCCATGTCCTCTCTTCAGGGTATAACTCCTGCAAGGCAGAGACTGGTCTGAATGTCTTTCTCTCTTTTGAAGCAGCCCCCTGGAATTCTGGTTAATAAGCTTTCCATCTCATTCCACAAGGAAGCCCACCGCAAGAAAGTCCTCCATCCTTGGCTCAGTACCACTTAACCTTCTTCCAGGAGCTGCAAGTAGATGACCCTCTAACCTCTTCTTACCCCAGAACAGTACTGAAGAAACAAAGGCCTCATCTGCTCTCTACCTGGCTTACAGGGCAAAGTCAGTATTAATCAGAGGTGCCCTTTTTGCTACTGACAGACAAAGTAGATGCACTCATAACCAAGAGCTTCTTGCCAAATCCTTAGGGCTTTAAATCTTTTCCGAATAAACTGCAATTTGTAAAGAAACCCTCTAAGTGATGTTGTGCAAGGAAGTTAAAGCAGGCACAGAAGGATGGCGTAACATTTCACCATCTGCCTGTGATAATAATAATGCCTCTGTCTTGCAAAATCTCTAATTGATTGTGAGAGAGAAGCACAAAGATCCTGCCATAATCTAACCAAGATTACTCCTAAATTGTATCTTTGCAGAGGACGAGCACTAAGGTCGGTGCTCCTAAGAACCAATTTTGAGCATATGAACTTTCTGGTGGCAGAATGACAGGAGCCCCAGGACACAGTTGGGCAAGATCGAACCAATTCACTTTATTATAGTTGCTTGAAGCAGTGTCAAGCTGGAGCCCCATAGAGAGCTGAGGGGTAGGGAATGTGTTTGGGACAGTGTTTCCCACTGATGGGACAGAAATGCCTTAAAGCAGTGTGGATACACATCTGTCTGGGTTTCCTGTGGAGGAAGCCCGGGCTGCTCTACTCTCCACAGTGTTGAGCTAGGAGGCTTTATTCCAGGGGAGTCATAATTTTCTACAATGGCAGAGCTCAGGCCTGAACTGGAGGGCTTGGGAAGAGCAAGCTGGAAAAAGCAACTTTGATTTCACAAGTTTCTTAAACTACCTTTCCACAGGAAGGACCCAGCCAAACACTCTTGGCCTGAGACAAATGGAAATTAATGACTTAGCTTACTGCCTCTTACCCAGGTCCCCATAATCAAAGGACCACTGATTATTATAAAGTTAAATTACAACCTGGTTTTCATAAACTACTACATATATTTTTTCTTTATGTACAATATATCTTAAATATACACAATATATTTATATACATATATCATCCATATGTATTTTTATATGCCATATATGTTAGGATTCTTGGTACAGATTAACATTAAAGCTGGGGGAAAAAAACATTTTTTCTTTTTTTTTTTTAACATCTTTATTGGAGTATAATTGCTTTACAATGTTGTGTTAGTTTCTGCTGTACAACAAAGTGAATCAGCCGTATGTATACGTATATCCCCATATCTCCTCCCTCTTGCGTCTCCCTCCCACTCTCCCTATCCCACCCCTCTAGGTCATCACAAAGCACCGAGCTGATCTCCCTGTGCTACGCAGCTGCTTCCCACTAGCTATGTGTTTCACATTTGGTAGTGTGCATATGTCAATGCTACTCTCTCACTTCGTCCTGGCTTCCCCTTCCCCCTCCCCGTGTTCTCAAGTCCGTTCTCTACATCTGCGACTTTATTCCTGTCCTGCCCCTAGGTTCATCAGTACCGTTTTTTTAGATTCCATATACGCGCATTAGCATCCGAAAACCATCTTTTCAGCTTTTTCTTTAAAATAAGGGAAAAGGAGCTAAATATCCCTGTATTGGTAACTAATCATAAACAGTTTCACTCTGCTCACAGGGAAAACTATTTTCTGGTATGTTCATTAGATTTATATTTCATTATTTTTATTCTTTAATTTTAAAACATGAAATAACATTGCCTTATTTTCATTATATATTACTTTCTATTTTATTATCATTACTATATATATATATCTTCTTACCATATGCAGTATTGATATATTGTTACTCTACGGCAAACGATGCTGGTTTTCCATCCATGCTGGGGGTTCAGAGATTCTGTTTTAACTACATTAAGTAAACAGAATTGAGTCAATTTAAAGGAAAATATTACAATAACAACCATCACAGTGGTCTACAGCCTGGATGCAAAGCAACAAAGTGTGGGATCTGCTTCCCTTAAAGCCAGCTCTTCCCACTCCACCAACCACCCATTTTTCCTCAAAAGCATGAGTTTATGTGTAAAGGTTATGAGACTCTCCTTTCCTCTCTAACTTGACACTCACTTGGGATCCTCACAACCAGCTTGTCAACACATTTGGGAAAAGTTGTCTGAACTGAGAAGGTCAGATTCTTTCTTACCAGAAATTAGCAGAAAAAAACAAAACAATGAACCAATCCAAAGGCCCTTCCAGACTCCCACAACTTTGGGGTTTTAATGGTAAAAAGCAGCCATTTATTATCAAATAGAAACCACAATTTATCAGCTAGAAAGCAAGATTTCCTATACAGAGAAATCTTTGTGTCTTCTTTTTAGCTTTGGAACCTCCCGTTTATTAGCATTATATCCTTGGGCAAGATACCCTAAGTCTGAATTTCTTCACCTAACAAATGAGGACCTACTTTCCAAGGGAAATAATGAGCATCAGGCACTTAACCTAGGATCAGGCACACAGACAGGCTCAAGAAGAGCTATTATTACTGCTATGATTATCAACAATGTTCATTAAACGACATAGCTATAGTGATGTTTATTCTAATAGGAGCTTTCCACTTTCAAAAAAGTGTGGCTACCTTAGTAATCATTTACCTTAATTCTGGGCTACAATACAACTTCAGGCTTCTTCAGGCATTTCATTCAACATTCATTCAACACATACTTCCTAGAGCCACTGTTCTGTGCACTGGGGAAACAGTACTGAACAATCCACAGTAAAGTCCTTGCCCTGTGGCTCACATTCTGGAGGGGAGAGAAACAGTACACATAATAAGGGAATGTAATTACAGTAGATCTATCAGTGAGGAATGCTAGAGAAAAAAAAAAGTGGATTTTGACCTGGCAAAGGCCCTATCTCTTCTGGAGCACTTGGGTTTTATATCATGTAACTCAAGACCTTTAGATATTAAAATCTGATCTTTGGGCCAGTGGTCTTCTTGGTGTGATTTCAGAGGCAAGTGCTCAAACAGTGAAAAGGAAAAATATTTCCTCTGCCTACTTGCTGATATCTAAATGCAAGGGGAGAGATGGGACAAAAAAGGTACTTTCTGTGGCAGCGAAAGCTTGGCTATCAAACACTAGGCATGTATGGGATGCCACTCCTAGTCCCTGTAGTGGAAGATATTATCAAGTTTTCCTCTTCCCTGCTGAGCCTGGTACCAGCTTCACAAATTTTCTCAGCACAGTTCTCTAGGCAACCACTGTCAGTGATTCAAGTTAGCATAAGAGATGAAATCTGTGTGTCATCACAGAGTTTGAAGTAAGGTTTAAATGTAAATACATCTAGGAAAGGTATCATACTGACTTAAAAATCACACGAGGCACCAAATGACTGGTTCTCTCCCAAGAGTACATCTTATCAGTGGTGGGAAGTTGCTAAGAAGAAATGCTGTAAGTGTATCGGGGTTGCGGGGGACATGTACCAGGGAGGAGAGGACACATTTTATAATCCCACCTACATTCATGTCTGAACGCATGTCATAAGGCATTTCCACACACCCTGTGATCTGAAGGAACCACCTCCATTAGTGTACCTATGTCTTTCAAACAGACACCTAGCTGAGCCCACAAATTATAGTGCTCCCAAATGGCAGCTCTATTCTTCCAGGTGTAAGGCCAAACACCCTGGAGCTCATCAGCACACCCTTTCAGGCCGACTTTCAAAAGATTAACAAAACCCAACCATTTCTCTCCAAGTCCACCTCTACCTCCCAAATCAAGCCACCGCCATGTTTTGGCTGGACGGCTGCAATAATTCCCTGACGGTCTCAGCTTCTGCCTGTGCTTCTGCACTGTCTCTTTCCACTCAGAAGCCTCCTAAAACCTAAGTCAGGTCACATCCCAACTCTGGTCAAAAACCACCTGTACCTTCTCATCTCACCCAGAGTAAAATCCTACGAGCCCCTTCCTGCTATGGTCCCCAGCTATCTCTTGGGGCTCTTCTCCATCGCTCCCCCTTGCATTCTTCCCTCCAGCCTGGCCTGCCTCCTTGCTTTCCTCCAACAGGCCTGGTGCGTTTCTGCCTCAAGAGCTTTGCACTTGCTGCTCCGTCTGCCAAGGACACTTTTCCTCCAGGGAGTCATATGGCTGCTCCTTTGTGACAGGTGCATCTTTGCTATGGCCCTGAGAGGCCCTCCTGGATCTCCCCACCTAACACAGCACACAGACCAGCCCCCACCTCCACCCTGTCACTCCACCCTGTTGAATAATTCTTCATGGCACCATCACTACCTGACATCATCTCATCACTTTCCTTTCTTCCTTCCCTCTCTCCCTCCTTCCTTCCCTCAATCACTATCTGTCCCCCAGTAGAATATAAGCTACATCAGAATAAGGGCATGGTCTATTCTGGTCATTTCTGTGCCTAGAATAGGGTCAGGCCCAGAGCGGGCACTCCAACTGCTTTGATTAAAACTCAGTCACCGCAGAGAAGCGGCCACACACTGCAGAAGGAAGAAGCCACTGCATCTACAAAATACAACTGCTTTGCTTGAGCGGCTTGAGCTCGATCTTCCGTAACAGTGGGTGATCGAGGTCTAAACACATAATGATAGTGCTGGGGTGACAGGAAGTGAAAGTCTTTTACTCTTGAAGGAAAGCCAGATTTGATCATATGGTAGATTTGCTCAGTGGCATTTAGGTTTTATGGCTATAAAGCAATATTCTTATTTCTTACACTCTTTTCTAAGAAAAAAAACCAAAACCCAAAACTTTTGATCTGCTGGTCTGAAGTTGCACTCCCGAAACAAACATGTTACACTCAATTTTTGATAACACAAAGTTTATTAAAAGGTAGCTATTATATTACTGCAGAATAAGCTGTATACATGCAAAGATTTAGCATGCTGTCAAAAGGTTTCCTCACTGGAATGATAACTACTCCTAAAGCAGGGATGGTTTTGAGCATCTCATTTACCCAATTTAAACATCAGCACCTTTAATCTGTAAAATGAATGGCTACACCAGGCTAGCTCTGGCATTTGTTCCAACTTATATATTCTATAAGACAGGCAGTAGGATCCAATGGAAAGGACTTGGGATTTGGAGGTTGAGATCTGACTCTGTCACTCACCAGCCTGACTGAATCTTAATTTTTTTTCATCTATAAAACATTAATCACTGGAAATACCTACCTTGCACATTTCACCTTTCAATAACTTAAAATGTACACTTGGAGGATCACCTAAGATAGGACTGTGGGGACAGGGACCCCATGCATTTTGTTTACCAGGATAAGCAGAGCACCTGACACCTTACAGGCACCTACATGCACTGGTGGGATGAAGGAAAGAATATATGAACAAACAGACCAAAAAACACTTCCCTACCTCCTGATTGTCAGGACTATTGTATGGCCTAAATACAGTCATATACGTTGTAAGGACTTACTAAAGCAATGTATGTTGAAAGAGCTTTTTTAAATTGTAAAGTTAATACAAATGTTAATAATTACCATCATAGATCTACCACATTTGCCCAGTTCAGCCTTGGATATCTTATTAATTTAATGCTAACACAACCTGAAAGAAACTAGTATTTACTGAGGCCTTCTGATCTCCTAGGGATATATACACATAATTTGAGTCTTGTACCTTTTGAACCAACCCTACTATCTCAGTCTAGTCACAAATTCTAGCCAGTAGAAGTCAGAAACTGCATCAAAACTGAACTCACAAATCAGTCAACAATCATTTAGTACTTAGTACATGCCAGCTTCTATACATGGTGTTTTGCAGGCATAAGTTCTAATATATATATATATATATATATATATATATATTTTTTTTTTTTTTTTTTTTTAGTGTTTGGCCACAACCCCATGGCATGTGGGATCTTAGTTCCCCAACCAGGGATCGAACCCATGCCTCCTGCATTGGAAGGCAGAGTCTTAACCACCGGACCGCCAGAGAAGTCCCTCATTTAATTTTTTAAGGTAGATTTTTCTGAGGTAGCTACAGCTATATTCCTCATTTTACAGATGTGGAAACGGAGAGTCAGTAGTTAGGTAACTTGCTCCAAATTCACAGTTAGCAAGAGGCAGAGTCAGGATCTGACTGTCTGACTCCAAGTCCATGCTCTTCACCAGTATGTATTATGCAGTACATTCACGTAAATTTATCACTGAATGTGTGCTGAGTCATTTTGGTGCTTCTCTTTTTGTTCAAGAAGAGCTGCTTTAGCACTCCATCAGCCTTAATTTCCACCCCCTCCCCCAAAGTGAAAATCTATGTCTGGGAATAAGGGGAAATTCTAACAATGAGACAAGAGGGCATCCCAGCTAAGTAGGCAGGCCTCGTTTCAAGTTCTAATTTCTCATACTGGCCCTTCCTGCAGTGAGTGTCCCAACAGTGCTGTTATAACCTGGAAGGCAGTTCTGCCATCAGGAAGGCCAGTGAGAATACCCTGACAACTCACTGGTCCCTTTCTCAGTAACCCAAGGACTACTGAAATTTCTTTTCAACTCTCTGCCTTTTCAGGGCAAACATGTCCACTTCAGTAGTTATGACCATCAGTTGGCCTGATTCACAAGCAGTTCCTAATTAAGTAGGACTGCTGAACACTGTGAGATATGAAATCTCTTGCTGCTAAATTGCATACAGGCTGAAAGCAATGAGAATCTGTTTAGATATTCACACTGCTTTATATTCGGGGACCAGCGGTTATCAGACACTGAAACCACTCATCATTAGGATATCCCTGTCTTGGCTGCCAGAGAATAAAGGTCCCCACACAGCTACCTGCCCAGACTAATGGTCAGAAGGCTGATGAGGCATTCATGAGACTATGAATCAAAATTTACCAAACAAACAATGCCCCCAAAGGCCTTGGCTTCTAGATATTTCTGTTTGACTTTATCTTGGAACTAACTATGGAACAAGATGACTGTGTTTAGATGTCTTCATTAGTGGCCTATCCTTGGACAATTCTTCCAAGCAACCATCCCAACCTCATTTCCTTCTCAGAAAAATAAAGAGGTTCAAAGGATTATATTATAAAATATAAAATCCAGATACTGACAAAAGTCAACCATATTAGTTGCTTTGCACTAAATATATTTGTTTCTATGCTTTTTTCCCTGGAAAAATTAAGTGTACATTATCAAGAGCTACCAACTATTCGGCCCTCATTATGTACTAGGCACCATGCTGAGAGCTTTGCATACATCCACTGACAGAGTTACATAGCCTGAGGTAGCCTGAGAAAGCCTTCTGTGCCTGGTCATTTCCCTGTTGTGTGTTCTCACAGCACCAAGTACCTCTCTGTCACTAAGCTTAACATAAACTCATTTGTGTGATTATTTGACATCTCTCTCTTGAACTGCACTATAAGCTCACCAGCGCTGTGTCTATTTTTGTTCCCCACTGTAACCCCAGTTTCAAATACAGGACTCGGCATACAGCTAGTGCTCAATAAACATTTGACAAACAAGTGATGGCAGCACGTGGAGGTTACGACACCTCCCAGGTTGATATATAGCCAGTAGGTATGAGTCGGGATTTGAACTCAGTCTCCAGAGACCAGCACGTGGTCCCTCTCTGGGCTGGGAGGCTTTTGCATCAAAATACGTCAAGCAAGGAACAAATAAGAGCAACTATTACTATTACCACAGTCTTGGACAGATATGAGAAGGCAAAAGGGGGTTTCTCTATGGCTATTGAGATATATTAAAGACTCACTACAGGGCTTCCCTGGTGACACAGTGGTTAAGAATCCGCCTGCCAGTGCAGGGGACACCGGTTCCAGACCTGGTCGGGGAAGATCCCACATGCCGTGGAGCAACTAAGATCAGGCCCCACAACTACAGAGCTCACGAAAACCACAACTACTGAAGCCTGTGCGCCTAGAGCCCGTGCTCTGCAACAAGAGAAGCCACCGCAATGAGAAGCCCGCGCACTGCATCAAAGAGTAGGCCCCCTCACCACAACTAGAGAAAGCCCACACACAGCAATGAAGACCCAACGCACCCAAAAAATAAATTAGTTAAAAAAGAAAAAAAAGACTCACTACAGAATAAACACTAGTGGGCACAAAAGTATATTAGAGAGGGGGCTGGGCAAGATGGCAGAAGAGTAAGACACGGAGATCACCTTCCTTCCCACAGATACAGCAGAAATACATCTACACGTGGAACTGCTCCTACAGAACACCCACTGAACGCTGGCAGAAGATGTCAGACCTCCCAAAAGGCAAGAAAATCCCCACGTACTTGGGTAGGGCAAAAGAAAAAAGAAATAACAGAGACAAAAGAATAGGGACGGGGCCTGCACCAGTGGGAGGGAGCCGTGAAGGAGGAAAGGTTTCCACACACTAGGAGGCCCCTTCGTGGGCGGAGACTACGGGTGGCGGAGGGGGGAAGCTTCGGAGCCACAGAGGAGAGCGCAGCCACAGGGGTGCGGAGGGCAAAGCGGAGAGATTCCCGCACGGAGGATTGGTGCCGAGTAGCACTCACCAAAAAGAGAGGCTTGTCTGCTCACCCGCCGGGGCGGGCGGGGGCTGGGAGCTGAGGCTCGGGCTTCCGTTGGATTGCAGGGAGAGGACTGGGGTTGGCGACATGAACACAGCCTGAAGGGGCTAGCGCGCCACAGCTAGCCGGGAGGGAGTCCGGGAAAAAGTCTGCAGCTGCCGAAGAGGCAAGAGACTTTTTCTTGCCTCTTTGTTTCGCGGCGCGCAAGGAGAGGGGATTCAGAGCGCCGCCTAAACGAACTCCAGAGACGGGCGCGAGCCGCGGCTATCAGCGCAGGCCCCAGAGACGGGCACGAGCCACGGTTATCAGCGCGGACCCCAGAGACGAGCATGAGATGCTAAGGCTGCTGCTGCCGCCACCAAGAAGCCTGTGTGCGAGCACAGGTCACCCTCCACACCGCCCCTCCCGGGAGCCAGTGCAGCCCGCCACGGCCAGGCTCCCATGATCCGGGGACAACTTCCCCAGGAGAACGCACGGCGCGCCTCAGGCTGCTGCAACGTCATGCTGGCCTCTGCCGCCGCAGGCTCGCCCCGCATCCGTACCCCTCCCTACCCCCGGCCTGAGTGAGCCAGAGCCCCCTAGTCAGCTGCTCCTTTAACCCCGTTCTGTCTGGGCGGGAAACAGACGCCCTCAGGCGACCTACATGCAGAGGCGGGTCCAAATCCAAAGCTGAACCCCGGGAGCTGTGCGAACAAAGAAGAGAAAGGGAAATATCTCCCAGCAGCCTCAGAAGCAGCGGATTAAAGCTCCACAAACAACTTGATGTGCCTGCATCTGTTGAATACCTGAATAGACAACGAATCAGCCCAAATTCAGGAGGTGGATTTTGGGAGCAGGATATATTAATTTTTCCCCTTTTCCTTTTTTTATGACTGTATATGTGTATGCTTCTGGGCGAGATTTTGTCTGTATAGCTTTGCTTTCACCATTAGTCTTAGGGTTAGGTCCGTCCGTTTATTGTTTTTTTTTTTTTAAACTTAAAAAAATTTTTTTTCCTAATAAATGTTTTCTTAATAATTTTTTCCTTATTTTCCATTTTTAAAAATTAAAAAAAAATTTTTAATAAGGTTTTTCATATTTTTCATTTTAAAAAATTTAAAATTTTTTTAATAAATTTTTTTCTTAATTTTTTTTTATTTTTTATTATAAAAAATTAATAAATCTATTTTTAAAAATTAAAAAAAATTTTCTTAATAAATTTATTCTTAATAATTTTTTTTCTTATTTTTCATTATAATAGCTTTATTTTATTTTATTTTATCCTCTTTCTTTCTTTCTTTCTATTTTTTCTCCCTTTTATTCTGAGCCGTGTGGATGAAAGGTTCTTGGTGCTCCAGCCAGGCATCAGGGCTGTGCCTCTGAGGTGGGAGAGCCAACTCCAGGACACTGGTCCACAAGAGACCTCCCAGCTCCATGTAATACCAAACGGTGAAAATCTCTCAGAGATCTCCATCTCAACATCAAGACCAGCTTCACTCAACGACCAGCAAGCTACAGTGCTGGACACCCTATGCCAAACAACTAGCAAGGCAAGAACACAGCCCCATCCATTAGCAGACAGGCTGCCTAAAATCATAATAAGGCCACAGACACCCCAAAATACACAACCAGACGTGGACATGCCCACCAGAAAGACAAGATCCAACCTCATCCACTAGAACACAGGCACTAGTCCCCTCCTCCAGGAAGCCTACACAACCCACTGAACCAACCTTAGCCACTGGGGACAGATACCAAAAACAACGGGAACTACAAACCTGCAGCCTGTGAAAAGGAGACCCCAAACACAGTAAGATAAGCAAAATGAAAAGACAAAAAAACACACAGCAGGTGAAGGAGCAGGGTCAAAACACACCAGACCTAACAAATGAAGAGGAAATAGGCAGTCTACCTGAAAAAGAATTCAGAATAATGATAGTAAAGATGATCCAAAATCTTGGAAACAGAATAGACAAAATGCAAGAAACATTTAACAAGGATGTAGAAGAACTAAAGAGGAACCAAGCAACGATGAAAAACACAATAAATGAAATTAAAAATACTCTAGACGAGATCAATAGCAGAATAACTGAGGCAGAAGAACGGATAAGTGACCTGGAAGACAAAATAGTGGAAATAACTACTGCAGAGCAGGATAAAGAAAAAAGAATGAAAAGAACTGAAGACAGTCTCAGAGACCTCTGGGACAACATTAAATGCGCCAACATTCGAATTATAGGGGTCCCAGAAGAAGAAGAGAAAAAGAAAGGGACTGAGAAAATATTTGAAGAGATTATAGTTGAAAACTCCCCTAATATGGGAAAGGAAATAGTTAATCAAGTCCTGGAAGCACAGAGAGTCCCATACAGGATAAATCCAAGGAGAAACACGCCAAGACACATATGAATCAAACTATCAAAAATTAAATATAAAGAAAACATATTAAAAGCAGCAAGGGAAAAACAACAACAAATAACACACAAGGGAATCCCCAAAAGGTTAACAGCTGATCTTTCAGCAGAAACTCTGCAAACCAGAAGGGAGTGGCAGGATATACTTAAAGTGATGAAGGAGAAAAACCTACAACCAAGATTACTCCACCCAGCAAGGATCTCATTCAGATTTGATGGAGAAATTAAAACCTTTACAGACAAGCAAAAGCTGAGAGAGTTCAGCACCACCAAACCAGCTTTACAACAAATGTTAAAGGAACTTCTCTAGGCAAGAAACACAAGAGAAGGAAAACACCTACAATAACAAACCCAAAACATTTAAGAAAATGGGAATAGGAACATACATATCGATAATTACCTTAAATGTAAATGGATTAAATGCTCCCACCAAAAGACACAGACTGGCTGAATGGATACAAAAACAAGACCCATATATATGCTGTCTACAAGAGACCCACTTCAGACCTAGAGACACATACAGACTGAAAGTGAGGGGATGGAAAAAGATATTCCATGCAAATGGAAATCAAAGGAAAGCTGGAGTAGCAATTCTCATATCAGACAAAATAGATTTTAAAATAAAGACTATTACAAGAGACAAAGAAGGACACTATATAATGATCAAGGGATCGATCCAAGAAGAAGATATAACAATTGTAAATATTTATGCACCCAACATAGGAGGACCTCAATACATAAGGCAAATACTAACAGCCATAAAAGGGGAAATCAACAGTAACACAATCATAGTAGGGGACTTTAACACCCCACTTTCACCAATGGACAGATCATCCAAAATGAAAATAAATAAGGAAACACAAGCTTTAAATGATACATTAAACAAGATGGACTTAATTGATATTTATAGGACATTCCACCCAAAAACAACAGAATACACATTCTTCTCAAGTGCTCATGGAACATTCTCCAAGATAGATCATATCTTGGGTCACAAATCAAGCCTTGGTAAATTTAAGAATATTGAAATCGTATCAACTATCTTTTCCGACCACAACGCTATGAAACTAGGTATCAATTAAAGGAAAAGATCTGTAAAAAATACAAACACATGGAGGCTACACAATACACTACTTATTAACGAAGTGATCACTGAAGAAATCAAAGGGGAAATCAAAAAATACCTAGAAACAAATGACAATGGAGACACGATGACCCAAAACCTATGGGATGCAGCAAAAGCAGTTCTAAGAGGGAAGTTTATAGCAATACAAGCCTACACCAAGAAACAGGAAACATCTCGAATAAACAACCTAACCTTGCACCTAAAGCAATAAGAGAAAGAAGAACAAAAAAACCCCAAAGCTAGTAGAAGGAAAGAAATCATAAAGATCAGATCAGAAATAAATGAAAAAGAAATGAAGGAAACAATAGCAAAAATCAATGAAACTAAAAGCTGGTTCTTTGAGAAGATAAACAAACTTGATAAACCATTAGCCAGACTCATCAAGAGAAAAAGGGAGAAGAATCAAATCAATAGAATTAGAAATGAAAAAGGAGAAGTAACCACTGACACTGCAGAAACAGAAACGATCATGAGAGATTACTACAAGCAACTCTATGCCAATAAAATGGACAACCTGGAAGAAATGGACAGATTCTTAGAAATGCACAACCTGCCGAGACTGAACCAGGAAGAAATAGAAAATATGAACAGACCAATCACAAGCACTGAAATTCAAACTGTGATTAAAAATCTTCCAACAAACAAAAGCCCAGGACCAGATGGCTTCACAGGCGAATTCTATCAAACATTTAGAGAAAAGCTAACACCTATTCTTCTCAAACTCTTCCAAAATATTGCAGAGGGAGGAACACTCCCCAACTCATTCTACGAGGCCACCATCACCCTGATACCAAAACCAGACAAAGATGTCACAAAGAAAGAAAACTACAGGCCAATATCACTGATGAACACAGATGCAAAAATCCTCAACAAAATACTAGCAAACAGAATCCAACAGCACATTAAAAGGATTATACACCATGATCAAGTGGGGTTTATCCCAGGAATGCAAGGATTCTTCAATATATGCAAATCAATCAACGTGATACATCTTATTAACAAATTGAAGGAGAAAAACTATATGATCATCTCAATAGATGCAGAGAAAGCTTTCAACAAAATTCAACACCCATTTATGATAAAAACTCTCCAGAAAGTGGGCATAGAGGGAACCTACCTCAACATAATAAAGGCCATATATGACAAACCCACAGCAAACACTGTCCTCAATGGTGAAAAACTGAAACCATTTCCACTAAGATCAGGAACAAGACAAGGTTGCCCACTCTCACCACTATTATTCAACATAGTTTTGGAAGTGTTAGCCACAGCAATCAGAGAAGAAAAAGAAATAAAAGGAATCCAAATCAGAAAAGAAGTAAAACTGTCACTGTTTGCAGATGACATGATACTATACATAGAGAATCCTAAAGATGCTACCAGAAAACTCCTAGAGCTAATCAATGAATTTGGTAAAGTAGCAGGATACAAAATTAATGCACAGAAATCTCTTGCATTCCTATATACTAATGATGAAAAATCTGAAAGTGAAATTAAGAAAACACTCCCGTTTACCATTGCAACAAAAAGAATAAAATATCTAGGAATAAACTTACCTAAGGAGACAAAAGACCTGAATGCAGAAAATTATAGGACACTGATGAAAGAAATTAAAGATGATACAAACAGATGGAGAGATATACCATGTTATCGGATTGGAAGAATCAACACTGTGAAAATGACTCTACTACCCAAAGCAATCTACAGATTCAATGCAATCCCTATCAAACTACCACTGGCATTTTTCACAGAACTAGAACAAAAAATTTCACAATTTGTATGGAAACACAAAAGACCCCGAATAGCCAAAGCAATCTTGAGAACGAAAAGTGGAGCTGGAGGAATCAGGCTCCCTGACTTCAGGCTATATTACAAAGCTACAGTAATCAAGACAGTTTGGTACTGGCACAAAAACAGAAATATAGATCAATGGAACAGGATAGAAAGCCCAGAGATAAACCCACACACATATGGTCACCTTATCTTTGATAAAGGAGGCAAGCATATACAGTGGAGAAAAGACAGCCTCTTCAATAAGTGGTGCTGGGAAAATTGGACAGCTACATGTAAAAGTATGAAATTAGAACACACCCTAACACCATACACAAAAATAAACTCAAAATGGATTAAAGACCTAAGTGTAAGGCCAGACACTATCAAACTCTTAGAGGAAAACACAGGCAGAACACTCTATGACTTATATCACAGCAAGATCCTTTTTGACCCAGCTCCTAGAGAAATGGAAATAAAAACAAAAATAAACACATGGGACCTAATGAAACTTAAAAGCTTTTGCACAGCAAAGGAAACCATAAACAAGACCAAAAGACAACCCTCAGAATGGGAGAAAATATTTGCAAATGAAGCAACTGACAAAGGATTAATCTCCAAGATTTACAAGCAGCTCATGCAGCTCAATAACAAAAAAACAAACAACCCAATCCAAAAATGGGCAGAAGACCTAAATAGACATTTCTCCAAAGAAGACATACAGATTGCCAACAGACAAATGAAAGAATGCTCAACATCATTAATCATTAGAGAAATGCAAATCAAAACTACAATGAGATATCATCTCATACCGGTCAGAATGGCCATCTCAAAAAATCTACAAACAATAAATGCTGGAGAGGGTGTGGAGAAAAGGGAACACTCTTGCACTGTTGGTGGGAATGTAAATTGATACAGCCACTATGGAGAACAGTATGGAGGTTCCTTAAAAAACTAAAAATAGAACTACCATACGACCCAGCAATCCCACTACTGGGCATATACCCTGAGAAAACTGTAATTCAAAGAGAGTCATGTACCAAAATGTTCATTGCAGCTCTATTTACAATAACCAGGACATGGAAGCAACCTAAGTGTCCATCATCGGATGAATGGATAAAGAAGATGTGGCACATATATACAATGGAATATTACTCAGCCATAAAAAGAAATGAAATGGAGGTATTTGTAATGAGGTGGATGGAGTTAGAGTCTGTCATACAGAGTGAAGTAAGTCAGAAAGAGAAAAACAAATACCATATGCTAACACATATATATGGAATCTAAGAAAAAAAAAAAGGTCATGAAGAACCTAGTGGCAAGATGGGAATAAAGACACAGACCTACTAGAGAATGGACTTGAGGATATGGGGAGGGGGAGGGGTGAGATGTGACAGGGTGAGAGAGTGTCATGGACATATATACACTACCAAATGTAAAATAGATAGCTAGTGGGAAGCAGCCACATAGCACAGGGAGATCAGCTCGGTGCTTTGTGACCACCTAGAGGGGTGGGATAGGGAGGGTGGGAGGGAGGGAGATGCAAGAGGGAAGAGATATGGGAACATATGTATATGTATAACTGATTCACTTTGTTATAAAGCAGAAACTAACACACCATTGTAAAGCAATTATACTTCAATAAAGATGTTTTAAAAAAAAAAAAGTATATTAGAGAAGTTTCAAGAGTACAGTGAAATCATGTCCAATCTTTCCTCAGGGTCTCTATCTCTACTTCCTATTTATATTGTTTCAAGTTTATTATTATTATTATTATAACTGAACATTTAGGACCCAAGGGATGATGGCCAGTGGAATATGCCAAATTCTTAGTTCTCCAACAAGTAAACCTAGCAACTAGTGTTTTCTTACCTGGCTCACAGGAGAAAATAAATGTGCATTCCTGAGTTGGTGCCTGGCAGATAATAATGATGCCATTATTGTTAATAACATTTATTCTTATTAATATTTGTCCTCCTGTGATTATTGGTGGCTAGCAGCCAGAGCTTTGGGGTCAGTCAGACCTGGATCCTGATTCTAACTCAGCAACTTATGTTTCTGTGAGGCATTAGCCAAGTTATGTAACCTCAACATGTTTCCTCACCCATAAAATATGGATAATAATGCTATTTCACATAAGTGCTTGGCATAGAATCTGGCAAAGAGGAAAAAAGAATCCATCAATGGTACCTATTTTCATCACCTTCCTCATGATCACTGTTTAGTCAGGTGTGAATAGAAAGTGTCTTGCCTTGGAACCTGGAAATCTGATCTTTGACGCTTGTCTTATGAATGCAAAGCTGTAGATAATGGGTTTTATTTCAGGTGTTTCTCCACCCCTACCCCCGACCTGTGGTCCCATCCTTCTATCAAGGACTCAGGGGTCCTCCCAGTCTTGGCAAAGCATGAAACATACATTCACGGCAACCCTGTCAGAGATACCCAGGTTGGAGACCATTAGACCAGGGACTCCCCACCTACAGTAGCTCTCCAATGCATCTAAATTTATTTATTTATTTATTTATTTTTGGCTGCATTGGGTCTTCATTTCTGCGCGCAGGCTTTCTCTAGTTGCAACAAGTGGGGGTTGCTCTTCGTTGTGGTGCACGGGCTTCTCATTGTGGTGACTTCTCCTGTTGTGGAGCACAGGCTCTAGGTGTGCGGGCTTCAGTAATTGTGGCACACAGGCTTAGCTGCTCTGCGGCATGTGGGATCTTCCTGGACCAGGGATTGAACCCGCATCCCCTGCACTGACAGGCGGATTCTTAACCACTGAGCCACCAAGGAAGTTCTCCAATGCATCTAATACACAGTTTTTTAAACTCCTTAACCTGCCATTCAAGGCCCAACATTATTTAGTCCAAGCAACTTTGCACTTGACACCAGGGCTAAAAGACGCTTTTTTCCCCTTAAGAACAGCAGTTCAATCCAGTAGGCTCACGGGGCATATGCCAATATAGCCTCTCCCTTTCCATCCACATATGAACTTCTCTTGGTTGTACTGTGGCAAATCATCTATTCGTTCATTCACAATTAATTACTGAGAGCTTGCTCTAGGTGCTGGGGATACATGAGAAAGAATGGTGATTTCATGTAGCCCACATCCTAAAAGGGACACAATTTTATTATACATTAAATGTATAATAAATATACAATCACAATTGGAAAAAAGTGGAAAACAAGGTAACCAACCTTAGATTGGAAGACAAAAAGCTGAAGCCTGGTGGATAGCTAGGAGTTTACCAGGTAAAGAGGAAGTACTATGTCTAGAGAGAACCTGGCAAAACAGTGGCTTTGATAGCCTAACAAGGAGTCTGGAATGCAGACAGTAAGGGAGAGCAGTGCATAAAGAGGTGGAGAAACAGGCAGAGACCAGCTATTTGGTGGAAAGAAGATGAGGAAGATGACAGTAGCTAGACAAGGAAGGGTGACAGTAATGAAAAGAAATGAACCTATTCCAGAGACATTCAGAAGATAAAACAGAGATAACCTGCTGACAGAATGGATTTGAGGAGGGGGCAGGGTGAGGATGAGCCAGGTAGCCAGAGTGACTCTTAGGTTTGTGGCATGTGTAAATAGATGAACGAAGGTGCCATTTATTAATCTAGGAATTCATTCTTCAAAATGCCTTGAGACTGCTAAAAGGAGATGATGAGGAGACAACCACACTTAAGTTCATACAACTCAGAGGAAAAGTCGGGGCTGGACATTGTGGCTTCTGGGAAAGAATAGAGTCTGGGAAGAAGAGGGCTTAGGAGCACTGAATACAGAGAAAGACTGCATTTTAAAATGAGAAATGCATGAATAAAACAATAGCAGAATTCCACAAGCTAAGAGCCAGGAATTTTTCTCTAGGACCAAAATCACCTCCCAAACAGCCAAAAGACCCTATATATCAAATGAACATATAGTCACTTTAGAATTTTATCAGCTGCACAAAATCAGTTGTATAATATTAACTCCCTCCCACCCACCAAAAAATGCTGGCAAAGATAAAAGGAATGATTGAGGGAAATTTTGGAATTTCTTTACAGAAACAACATTTACAACAGGTAAATCAATTTTTCTAGGGTTTCTCAAACATTTCTATGTGAAATCCCCAGAATAACAAAAGAGAATGATCCTAGGGTCCTGGCAGGGTACAATCTTAAGCTTTCCTCTCCAAATGAAAACAACTTTTAAAGCTTAGTCTAGTACTCTAAAAATTCATTCAAGTTGTGCATATTACTACATAATATATATATGTATTTATATACATATAATACATATATCCATGTGATACTTTTAATACATATATATATAGGTTTAATTCCCCCAAATATTGAAGTGACAATAATGTGCTATGAATGTGCCTCAATTACCCTGTGACTTTGGGGATGCCCTTGTCCAGAGTTTTGCATGCAGTGTAGAACTCATTATCTAAGTTGAGAACCATGAAATTAATCTGAGATAGACTAAGGAGGTTTTTCCTTGGAGCAGGGACTAGAGTCATGACCTCTGGAAGTTACTCTTCATTCTCCCTAATCTTATAATATATATTAACAATAACATTAATATTAAATCACAGTGGTTTTTTTTATAAATTTATTTATTTTTATTTATTCATTTTTGTCTGTGTTGGGTCTTCGTTGCTGTGAACTGCCTTTCTCTAGTTGCAGTGAGCGGGGGCTACTCTTCGTTGCAGTGTGGGCTTCTCATTGCGGTGCTTCTCTTGTTGTGGAGCATGGGCTGTATGCGTGCGGGCTTCAGTAGTTGTGGCTCTAGAGTGCAGGCTCAGTAGTTGTGGTGTATGGGGTTAGTTGCTCCGTGGCATGTGGAATCTTCCCGGACCAGGACTCGAACCTGTGTCCCCTGCATTGGCAGGCGGATTCTTAACCACTGCGCCACAAGGGAAGCCTCAGTGGTTTTTAAATTCAGTCACATGAGAGGTAGTCACTATGGCACATGGTAGCTACATGTACTATGAGGAAGGTACCATTTTAAAGACAAGGAAACTGACATGTATACACTGATGTGTATAAAATTGATGACTACTAAGAACCTGCTGTAAAAATAAATAAATAAAATTAAATTAAAAAATTTTAAAAAAGAAAACATGCAGATGTTCAGAAACTTGGACATAGGACGAAGAACATCTGTACAGTCCTCACTGATATCCAACCACACTGTTTTTGTCTTTCTATCTCTCTTTTTGCTGAACAATTTTAAAGTTATATACATTATGATATTTCATTCTTTTTTATTTCTACATGCATCACCTAAAGAAATGGACATTTTGCTATATAACCACAATACTGTTATCACCCCTAAGAAATTTAACAATAATTCCATAATGCCATCTAATATATGAAGTAAAGTTCTCCCATTTTTTACAAAAATGTCTCATATGATTTTTCTCCAATTTAAAATTCAACCAAGGTTCATGCACTGCATTTAGTTATATCTCTTTAGATTCTTTTTTTTTTTTTACTGGAGTATGGTTGCTTTACAAAGTTGTGTTAGCCTCCACAGCACAACAAAATGAATCAGCCATACACATACAGATATCCCCTCCCTTTTGGACTTCCCTCCTACTTAGGTTACCACAGTGCATTAGGTAGAGTTCCCTGAGCCATACAGTATGTTCCCATCAGTTGTCTCTTTTATACATAGTATCAATAATGTATATATGTCAATGCCAGTCTCCCAATTCCTCCCACCCCACCCCTTTCCCGCTTGGTATCCATACATTTGTTCTCTATGTATGTGTCTCTATTTCTGCTCTGCATATGAGATCATCTATATCATTTTTCTGGATTCCACATATATGCATTATTATACGGTATTTGTTTTTCTCTTTCTGACTTACTTCACTCTGTATGACACTCTCTAGGTACATTCACCTCTCTACAAATGACCAAATTTCATTCCTTTTTATGGCTGAGTAATATTCCATTGTATATATGTACCACATCTTCTTTATCCATTCCTCTGCTGATGGACATTTAGGTTGCTTCCATGAGCAAATAGTGCTGCTATGAACATTGGGGTGCATGTGTCTTTTTTGAATTATGGTTTCCTCTGGGTATATGCCCAGTAGTGGGATTGCTGGGTCATATGGTACTTCTATTTTTAGCTTTTTAAGTAACATCCATACTATTTTCCATAGTGGCTGTATCAATTTACATTCCTACCAACAGGGTAAGAGGGTTCCCTTTTCTCCACACCCTCTCCAGCATTTATTGTTTGTAGATTTTTTGATGATGGCCATTATGACCCGTGTGAGGTGATACCTCATTGTAGTTTTGATTTGCATTTCTCTAATGATTAGTGATGTTGAGCATCCTTGCATGTGTTTGTTGGCCATCTGTATGTCTTCTTTGGAGAAATGTCTATTTAGGTCTTCTACCCATTTTTTGATTGGGTTGTTTGTTTTCTTGATATTGAGGTGCATGAGCTGCTTGTATATTTTGGAGATTAATCCTTTGCCAGTTGCTTTGTTTGCAAATATTTTCTCCCATTCTGAGATTTGTCTTTTTGCCTTGTTTATGGTTTCCTTTGTTGCGCAAAAGCTTTTAAGTCTAATTAGGTCCCATTTGTTTATTTTTGTTTTAATTTTCATTACTCTAGGTGGTGGGTGAAAAAAGATCTTGCTGTAATTTATATCATAGAGTGTCCTGCCTATGTTTTTCTCTAAGAGTTTTATAGTGTCTGGCCTTACACTTAGGTCTTTAATCCATTCTGAGTTTATTTTTGTGTATGGTATTAGGGAGTGTATTAACTTCATTCTTTTAAATGTAGCTGTCCAGTTTCCCCAGCACCACTTACTGAAGAGGCTATCTTTCCTCCATTGTATATTTTTGCCTCCTTTGTCATAGATTAGGTGACCAGAGGTGAGTGGGTTTATCTCTGGGCTTTCTATCCTGTTCCATTGATCTATATTTCTGTTTTTGTGCCAATACCATACTGTCTTGATTACTATAGCTTTGTAGTATAGTCCAAAGTCAGAGAGCCTCATTCCTCCAGCTCCGTTTTTCTTTGTCAAGATTGCTTTGGCTAACCGGGGTCTTTTGTGTTTCCATACAAATTGTAAAATTTTTGTTCTAGTTCTGTGAAAAATGCCATTGGTAATTTGATAGGGATTGCATTGAATCTGTAGATTGCTTTGGGTAGTATCCAATAATTTCACTCTTAAAGCCTATATAAAAATGGACTCTCCGGTACTATTTTATAAGATGAATACAAACAGGAAATGTGAGAGTTAACTCTGTGATGCTTACCGTTTCTCTCAACATTCCTCTAGAGTGGCAACATCTTTTAAGCAACCTGAAACAGGATTTAATTCAAGAGACCCAAGAGAGGTCACCTTGCTTAAGGGGCAGGTGCCTTCTGTCTAAATTCAGTTTACTCAGCCAAACATACCACGGAATGGAAAATGGGGCATATTCCTGTCCTGAAATTCTTCCTGTGTTAATTAAAATCACCTTACTTTTGTAGCAAATGAGCCATGAGATACAATGCCAGAAATTGATTTGGAAGAGTACATATTCAGAAAAAAAGTGTCTGTATATTTTGTAATAAAAAGTCCCTGGACAGCCCTGGATACAACAGAGGATGTAAGAGGGCACAGCAATGCAAACAGGGACAAAACTATACAAAAAGACTGAATGCATCGTCACTGAAAGACACATTTATTCTTCTACAAACATATATATTGACTGACTGTTAATTCTATCTTATAAGTGGTTCTGAAGTGGCCTCAGTGAAATGCCATTGCCCTTGAGCTTGTGTTCTCGGCGTAGCCAGGTAAGTCATTACTCCCCCAGTACAGTTTCCTGTTATTTCCTTCCTAAAACTTTTCAAAAGCTCTAAGTGTTTCCTCTTTAGCTTCCCACTTGCTAATTATCTATGACCCCTTTGTCTGCCAGGTTCTTTGTAGTATCACCAGTGCCTAGCTCAGTGCCTGGCATCAGTCAGGAAATTCTAAAAAATATTTGCTGAATTAATGAACTAAGCTATGAATAGCAAACAGGATGCAATGTTCCTTTGAGTTCATTCTTACAAATCAGATTCTATTTCACTTCATTAAATACTTTTATTTACTGGCTGTCTTCTGAAATTACTCTGGGTTCTCATTAATAGGGAGAAACTGATTCTATCTTCAGGGACGAGGGGGAAAAAACTTTCAGTCACTTGTTCCAAAGGTCTTTCAAAATGACGTTGTAGTATAATTTGGTTTGAAAGCAAGGTCCGACATTTTATTACCTTCAAATTTATTCAGAAAAGCTGAAGGCCTGTGATAAGGCTCATTAAGTCGCTGAAAGGCCTATCTTCCCATGTCTTTCACACAAAAGGTCTCAACTTAATGCCAGGTAATTACTATTCATTTTCCCCTGGTTATTTCTATTTCCTAAAGATTCCCAGGGAAGTTGGTCTTAGTGGACACTCCTGCAGTCTGACACATGAGCACAGAAAGAAGGGTCATGTTTACCGGAGGATATTTCTGAAGCTGCAACTAAGGAAGGAAAGACGATTCTGACTCTAGGGCCTAGAATTTAAACACAGATCATCTATAAGTCACTCTCTTTCCAGAATCAAGGCCAAGAGAGATAAGTTCCTGGCATACAAACTGGCTGCCGTCTATAATGTAAATATATCACTTTTCACAGCACATATATCCTGTTCCAAACATATAGGGTCATGGATGTGGGCTCTGGCTCCAGTTTACCTGGGCACAACCCTCAACTCTATTGCTTTCCAGTTTGTGACCTTAGATTCTGTGTCAGTTTCCTCATTCATAAAATAAGATCCATTGTTCCTACTGTAGTGTCATCATGAGAATTAAATGTAAAGTACACAGAACCATATCTTGTACATGCTAAGTCCTCAATAATGTTATTTCTTTATTAACATTTTAATTACTGTTATCATCATCATTGTCTCTGGTAGCCCATTTACAAACAGGATCTATTCCTATTATTTATGATAATTATGATCCGAGTCCCAATGGACCCATCAATGGTACTAAGGCATTCAAATTTCACTATTTGTGAACCAGCCCAATAGAGAGTGAATATTGACCAGAAAATATCCTATATTGGGCATCTTCATTTCAGTTTGGCAGGGGAAAGTGGGAAAGCTCTTAGAGGTCACTGAAGTCACCAGCCCCAAACTATACCTATTTTTATATTTAGTCAGCTGATGGCTGCAATTCACCTGTCTCCACTATAGTGATCCTACTAGCAGTCTTCTCTCCCAGTGCACTTTCCTCACTTCAGCAGTGTCCATGGATGACCAGCCAGGTCATTCACGACAGCTTAGCTTCTTACAGATACTATCCACAGTCCAGTGGACTTCTGGGATGGGCAATGACTAGGTATAGAGTGAGATTTCAATAAATATTGGCCATTATAATTGCTGTTGTTCTTACCAAGAAGGGCGCCCCATTTCCCAAAATACTTTCTTTACTCCTGCTTACAGTGCCACAGAGATTTTCTGATTAGGTTTGATGCTTTGCTCATCTTTTTTACTTGAAGCACAATGGTTACAAATATAGACTTTGGATTCGAAGATCCTTGGACGTGAATTTCCACTCAACTTCATTTTTGACTGGTTGTTCTACTTGTGTATATAGCTGAAGAAAGGCGCTCATGGGTTCTGTGTGTTAGACAAATGAAAATCAGTGGAAACAATAAAATAATCTTCTACTTAACAAGTCTCTCCATTTGTTTTTCAAAATCTCCAGGCTATGGAATTTGCCTCAGCCTCCATTCTTTCCCTCTTCAAACTTCTGCACCTCCTTCCCCTGCTTCTCACTGCACTGGGCTGTGAGAACACAAACAGCTCTCCGGCATAAACATCCTTAAGAGTTCCGCCACAAACACAGATTCCTGTGAAAATTAGATGAAAACTTCCCAGTGAGAAGCAGCAAAGCAAAGTCAATTTCTTATATGGCCCCTTACTTACAAGAGGTAGTTAAGTATAGTAGCTAAGAGCATACTCAAATGACCTGGGTTTGATTCTTGGCTCTGTCACCAGTGTGACAGAGGTGGCTTTGTCACACAGGGCATGTCATTTTTAAAAATTTTTATTTTTATTTTTTTCATTTTTATTTAAGTATAGTTGATTTACAATGTTGTGTTAGTTTCAGGTGTACAGCAAAGTGATTCAGTTATACATATACATATATCTACTCTTTTTTAGATTCTTTTTCCGTATATATAGGCCATTACAGAGAATTGAGTAGAGTTCCCTGTGCTATACAGTAGGTTCTTATTAGTTACCTATTTTATATATAGTAGTGCGTATATGTAAATCCCACTCTCCCAATTTATCCCGCCTCCCCCTTACCCCCTGGTAACCATAAGCCTGTTTTCTACATCTGTGACTCTACTTCTTTTTTGTAAATAAGTTCATTTGTAAAGGGCATGTCATTTAATACTCTAAGTCTCAGTTCACCACGTAGAAATAGAGTTGATAATAATATCAAGTTCAATAGGCTGTTGTAAGGATTAAATGAGATTATTGTGGGTTATTCTATAAAACCCTTAGTAATGTTATAACTTATATAGGATACAGTAAACATTATTATTTTTAGACAGGTCATATTATTTTAGACAGGTCTTGGGTATGTAGCTTCCAGAAGTCTGTTTATATTAGATGGTCACTGTATATAGACCAAGTCCTCCAGTGGAGCAAACATTACCATATTTGAACTCAGGGCCTTGACCTTAAAAGGCTACAGAGAAATGTTCATTCACAGCAAATCAGGAATCACAGGTTGGAGGGTCCATCCTCCCTCAGCTTTCCAGCAAGCCGTCTCTACCTAAAATGTCAGGAGACCTTTCTCGTTTCCAGAGATGTTTCTAGAAATACCAACTGCTAATTGGTTTTTAGGATTCATTCTTCGGAAGTGGCACTTTTTCAACATTTTTTTAAAGTAGTAAGATGTTAACATGAAATTTGTTAAGAGGATGACCAAAATACATTAGAAAAAGCAGGAAGCACGTACTTCTGTTTCTTGCCCCATCCCTCACATTATGCTTGCTCCCTTAATGGTAGAACATGGATACTCTTTAGCCCAGGAAAAGAAAAAAATATGTGATAATGTAGTATCAATAGGATCTAGTTTCTTGAGCCACCAACCCATTCTTCACAAGTTCACAATTCAGAGCATAGAGAACTATGTGAACAGAAAAGAAAAGTTAGGAAGATAGGGGGTAAAAAACAGTATCATACCACTGAAGAGGGATAAATTATATTCTCTCCTACACAACAAACAACATAGTACACAGACATATCAAGTTTGGGTTGGGGTGACTGCTGGAACAAAATGTGTTTTAAGAACAGAACTGTATATTTGAAACTGTATAGGCATAACACTGGCCTATATGCCTGAATGAGTTCAGCAGTAAAAGGTCAAAATTCCCTATGGTCCAGGATTTCCCATAACGCCAGCCAGGGCAGAGAGGATTTCTTTGAATGCTCCAGATCTCTTCAACCCCCATCATCCTTCATTTAACAGAGGGCAGTTAAAGTACATACATGGTACTGCTCTGGTAAATATTTATCAACTGTCTGGGGGTCAGGAAGATGCTCTTATTGTAGTGTTTGCCAATTTCCGTGGTGTAAATACTTTCACCATGTCTGATATCACTGAGCAGGAAGGTGAGAAGAGATGCATATAATCAGCTCTGACAAATAGGTACAAGCGGATTCCAGCAATGCCTAAACTGTGTTTTAAGGGTTGAAAACCTCACTGACAAATATCATTTTCAGGTATATGTGGTTGATGTCAAAGCAGCTTTTATACGGCTAATTATGAGAGTTTAAGCATTATTTCTTTTAAGTACTAGAAATGTAAAGATAATTTCTAATCCACTTTCTATCTGAATGAAATGTTAACTTCTATCATCTATCTGTGTAGTTCCTCTTCTAGTAAATGTGATTTTTTAAACTTTCTTTTCTCTTTTCAGCTCTACATCTGCTAGTGTTTTCCATTTGCCAGCTCCCAACATGTCCCCAATTACTTCTTTTTTATTTTATAGCCTACATGTTGATGTTTCATCAGTTACAACTGCTGGGTTCCACTGAGCATTAACAGTTTGCAGTGCCTCTAGGAGGGTACATAATTCACTAAGTATACCAAACCTTTTTTTCTCCAAAGAATGTTGTTTAATATAAATACAGTGTGAGGTTAATGTAGTACAAAAGAAAGGTTTTTCCCTTGGAATCATCAAAAAACGGGGGAAAAAAACATGATTCATGGAAGACTGGTTTATACACTGGAACAAGAAATCACATGCATTTAAGAAGTATTATTTCAACTGGCATATTTTTTTACTGAACAAAAAGCAAAAAATCAATATATTTGAGTACATGAATAAGTTGGTATTTTAACCTATTCAATCAAAATATTTTTGCTACAAGAAAAGGAAGCTGAAACTACCTCATGTTAGGCATGTGAATGCTTGAAAACTCGGGATACAGTAGACCTCCAAAATTATTTTAGTCAAAAATAAAGTAAAAGGAAGGATCAAGAAAAAAGTTTTTCATTTGTTTTTAATTCATTTTTCTTATGAATACATGATCATCCTCCATAAAGAGTTCCTGAATAAACTAATGGATTATCTGCAAATTCCCAAGCATGTAAGAGAAACCCAGAAGTAAATGCCTCAAAAACACTAAAAACTAAACCACTCACTCTAACAGTGACTTCAAATGGGTACTGTTTTCCACAGTTTTATAAAAATCCTTCTGGCAAACACCTACCTTCTATTCAAGAGGGGAACAATGAAAAAATCAGGTTTAAACTGTTTAAAACTATCTAGTCAAATGTTCCCTGTTTTAGACCAGAGTTGCATGTTAACGGTGAGCATGGTAAAGCAGCCTGCATTTCCTTGGGTGGTGGGGTGGGAAAAGGGGGGGATGAATGGGAAGAGGTGTCATCTTTGAAGGGCATTTTAAAAAAAATAACAGCAATATTTAATATTTATGAAGTATCAAGCAATACAGTAAACCTCGACATAACATAATCTTCTCCAGTAGCCACACCACTGTGAAGTAGGTATTACTAATCCCATTTTACAGATAAAGTAACTAGAGAGAGTTACCACTCAGAATTTTAAGTAAATGACCAAGATTCAGAGCTTAGCCAAGTCTTATCTTCAGTGGGTAGAGGCAGGGGTGGAGCCCGTGTGGTTGAAAGCATAAGTCACTTGCTTTCATGCTGCAGCTTCTAATTTCCAAACACAGTCTTAGCAACCTTTAAATTTCACCACCTTTAAAGCTTGTTAAAAAGATGCTATTTCTGCAGGATAGGCTCAAAGGCACTCCCAGTTCACCCCAGCTCTTTATTTGCTGCAGTTCCATGATGAGTAAGTGGCAGAGCTAACATTCAAACTCAATTATGTCTGACTCCAGAGAAGCAAAAATTTTAACATTCCAGGCCAAATGTATTTTGTCTCTCACAAGGAAAACAATAGTAGTGATTAGATCAAGCTTTCAAATCTGTGAATGTGCCCAGAAAAAAAATTAATAAGTCATTATCTCCAGTTCCTTCTATGCCTACCCTATGGTTTTTGGCAACTGTAACTAACTGCAAAGTTCCTTGCAGACGGCCCTTTCTCCGAGATCAGAAGTCTTCCCAGCCCTTGCGTCAGAATAAGCTTCCCCATTTTGGATAGAGACAGGCCAGACCCATCCCATAATCCAGCTGTTCTCAAAGCGTGACCCCCAGAACAGCAGAATCGGCATCACTAGAGAACTTGTCAGAAATGCAAATGTTCAGACCCTACCCCAGACCTACTGAATCAGAAATTCTAAAGAGGAGGCCCAGATCTGTGTTTTAACAAGCCTACCAGATGATTCTGATGCTAATCAAGTTTGAAAACCACAGTGGCTTAAGAAATCTGCACAGAAGTTTCCCTGGGCCTGTGAAAGTAGCAGCCTGGCAGCCCTACTTTCATCCCCGGCTCATAGCTAAGGTCACAAAGCAGGGCTAGACAGATATTCCTCAGGAAGCCTTCCAAGCTCTCAACACCAGAATGTTCTCTGAGCTCCCCTGTCATAGTGTAGCACCACATATTTAGACATTTACTGATGTTTAATGTCAGTCTCTCCAACTACACAGTAAGCTCCAGGAGGGCCACTGTATCTTCAAGACATAGCCTGTGGTTTGGCATATAGTAAGTGCTCAATAAGCATTTTATGAATGAATAAATCATTAAAGTTCTTAATGCTCAAAGAGTTGAATGTGGCATCTTTGACACATAAGAGTCTCACAGTTACATTTTCATTCATTCTTCAGTCAAATATTTATCAAGCACCTACTTCAGCCAGGCACCATCCTAGGTACTAGGGCCAACAATGAACAACACAAAAAACAAAAACCAAAGCAAAGAACTTGTCTTTATGCCTTCTGGGTCTTATTTCTAGCTGGGGGAGATAGACAATAAAACAAAATAAACTATGAAAAAATACTGCATGTAAGATGGTGATAAGTAATGTAGAAGAAGACAGAGTTGAGAAGGGGGATGGGGGTGGTCCTGAGGTAGGCAGTGAGGGAGGCTGAAACTTGAATGGAGTGGTCAGGGTAAACCTTGGAGGAATCTGTAAGTAAAGATAACCTATGTGTTCATCAACAGATGAATAGATAAAGAAGATGTGGCGTCTCTGTGTGTTGTGTGTATGTGTATACACACACACAATGGAATACTACTCGGCCATAAAAAAGAAAGAAATCTGGCCATTTGCAGCAACATGGATGGACTTGGAGGGCATTACGCTGAGTGGAACAAGTCAGACAGAGAAACACAAATACTATATGACATCACTTATATGTGGAATCTAAAAAATACAACAAACTAGTGAGTATAACAAAATAAGGAGCAGACACATATATAGAGAATAAACTAGTGGTTATCAATGGGGAGAGGGAGGGGGAGGGGCAATATAGGAGGAGGGAATAAGAAGTACAAACTATTAGGTATAAAATAAGCCACAAGGATATATTGTACAACACAGGGAATATAGCCAATATTTTGTAATAACTATAAATGGAGTATAACCTTTAAAAATTGTGAATCATTATATTGTATACCTGTAACTTATATAATACTGCACAGCAACTTCAATAAAAATATATTTTTAAAAATCTCAAGAAGGTAAAGAAGCAAGCTCTACCCTACAAGTACCTGGGAATACGGCGTAATGGGCTAAAGGAACACAGGCAAAGCACCCCTGAAAGGCTGGAAGAACAGCAGAGAGCCTGGATGGAGTGACCAATGGGAAAGTAGGAAGAGATGAGGCCAGAGAACCACCAGGGTGGGGGCAGATGACAGGAGACCTTGTAGGCCACTGTTATGACTGAAGTCTCTTCTCTGGAGTGACTTTATCTAATTTATGTTGGAACAGAATCACCTGACTTCTGTGTTGAGACTCAACAGAAAGAGGCAAAGCAAGAAGCAAGACGACCAGGTAGGAGCCTACCTAAATAATCCAAGTGAGAGGTGCTGGTGGCTTGGCCCCAAGTGGCAGCGGTGGAGTGGTAAGGAGTGGTTGGATGCTGGGCAGAAGACTAGACACTGCCATGGCCACGCATATTTTGTTCTGCCACTGAACCGTTTGGCAGGACACAGTTAAACTCCCAGACGGAATATGTTATATAAAAGACCTGTATAAATGAGATAAGCATCTCGAACTCTTAAATACAAGGCAAAGAAAATATAAAGTTAACAGGCAAATGACATGCCAGGAAGGTATACTTGCAATAATCACAATAGGCAAAGTATTGGTTACCTAAAAATATGGGTAGAAAATGGAGCCCCCAGACAGTTTTGTCTCCCACAATGAAATATTAAGCTTTCTCAAGAATACCTCTTTAGGACTTCCCTGGTGGCACAGTGGTTAAGAATCCGCCTGCCAATGCAGGGGACAGGGGTTCGATCCCTGGTCCGGGAAGATCCCACATGCCGCGGAGCAACTAAGCCCGAGCACCACAACTACTGAGCCTGCGCTATAGAGCCCGCAAGCCACAACTACTGAGCCCATATGCCACAACTACTGAAGCCCGCATACCTAGAGCCCGTGCTCCGCAACGAGAAGCCACCACAATGAGAAGCCCGCGCACCGCAATGAAGAGTAGCCCCCGCTCACCACAACTAGAGAAAGCCCGCATGCAGGAACAAATACCCAACGCAGCCAAAAATAAATTAATTAATTAAAAAAAAAAGATTTCTAGGTTCAAAGGAGGAAAAAAAAAAAAGAATACCTCTTTATATTTCCCACTTTGCTCTACACTTAGAAGGTATTCTAAATGCCTATGGCTGGTTGGTTTTAAAAGAGACTTTGGGGCTTCCCTGGTGGCGCAGTGGTTGAGAGTCTGCCTGCCGATGCAGGGGACATGGGTTCGAGCCCTGGTCTGGGAAGATCCCACATGCCGCGGAGCGGCTGGGCCCATGAGCCACAATTGCTGAGCCTGCGCGTCTGGAGCCTGTGCTCCGCAACAAGAGAGGCCACGATAGTGAGAGGCCCGCGCACCGCGATGAAGAGTGGCCCCCGCTTGCCGCAACTAGAGAAAGCCCTCGCACAGAAACGGAGACCCAACACAAGCCATAAATAAATAAACAAATAAATAAAAATTAAAAAAAAAAAATTTGTTTAAAAGAGACTTTGGTAATAAGAAATATAAAAAATGTGTAAGAAATGAAACATCAAGGCTGTATGACCATATACTGTATTTTTCTTTTTTTTTTAAAGGAAAGCTTTATTCTTTTTTTTTTTTTATTTTTGGCTGTGTTGGGTCCTCGCCTCTGTGCAAGGGCCTTCTCCAGTTGTGGCAAGCGGGGGCCACTCTTCATCACGGTGCGCGGGCCTCTCACTATCGTGGCCTCTCTTGTTGCGGAGCACAGGCTCCAGACGCGCAGGCTCAGTAGTTGTGGCTCACGGGCCCAGCCGCTCCGCTGCATGCAGGATCCTCCCAGACCAGGGCTCGAACCTGTGTGCCCCGCACCGGCAGGCAGACTCTCAACGACTGTGCCACCAGGGAAGCCCCATATACTGTATTTTTTTAATTATTTATTTATTTATTTATTTTGGCCACGCCACGCAGCATGAGGGATCCTAGTTCCCTGACCAGGGATCGAACCCATGCCCCCTGCAGTGGAAGCGTGGAGTCCCAACCACTAGACCACCAGGGAAGTCCCCTGTATTTTTAATTCAGTTATTCAAGTATTTACTGAATACTTCCTATAGACAAGGTGCTATACCAGAAATTAGGGATTCACAAAATTCATGTCATTAATTTTTAAAATCTGAAGAGAAAAATCAGTAAACAAAAAATTTTAAGGCAAGGACATAATGGACATAAAAGACGATAATCAGAAAAGAAAAGGGAATATAAACTCCACTGAAAAATAAAAACTGTATAAGACCTATTTGTTAAATTTAAGATTCACAGAGGACAGCGTGAGGCCAGAGAATAAATGGAAAATCTACAATTTTGAAGTGAAACAGTCATGGTTCTAATTCTGGTTCTGCCAATTACTTGCTGGGCACACCACTTAACATCTTCAATCCTCCATTTCCTCAATTATAATGAAAGATAAAAGTAAATACCTCTTAAATTTGTCAGGAGGGTTAAATTATGTAATTTAACACAATTCAAAGCAGAGAGTAAGGATTCAATAACAGTTGGCATACTTCCCTAATTTTTTCTTACTCTGACCTGCAATTACTTATAGGCCATAGCTTCTCCAGAGCTGAAATATGCTTCCCAGTATTCCACGAGCTACACGTGCCTCAAGAGGTTGTCCCATTCACATGGCTCACAAGTGGGCCTGTCCTAGGTGGGTGTTCTCTTTATGAGACAAAGAACTGTTGATCCCCAAACAGCAGCAGCCATCATTGGACACACTTATTTAGTTTGTCGATTTCAAACCCTGCACTACTGGGATTTTAACAGACTTTCAAGATTGAAAAGAATAATAAACTCTGCAGGCTCTCAAAAGGGAGACACTTACCTTGTGAAAAAACAAGTTACATATTTTTTTAAATTGTCTGTTTATTCTGGGAGATTCAAGGTTATCTACTACCTGTTTTTCTTCCTCTCCAATGCTTAACTTGAAAGTCATTCAAAAGGTTTACTGGCATACATAAGTATGGGCTCTGTACATGCTTCCTACCTGAAATCTGTTCTCACGTAGGAAAAATGCCGAGCTCCGATAACAGTGACCTACATAAACTCAATGGTGCAAATGTAAGGAGGTCAAGTGAGGTCCTGCTGAATTATATATGTTGCGCCACACAAGCTGATCTGCAATTCCCTTAAAGCCTCACAGCCCTCAATAACTGTGAATCAACAACATCCTTGAACCTAAGAAGACTATGACATCCTGCAATCAAAGTATCAATCTTGGAAAGCATCTGCCTCCTTTGTATTTTCCAGAAGTGTTCTGTGTTTTCATCTATAACACAGCAGTCCCAATCTAAGATGCAGACATAGAGGCAAACATTCGAAACGTGTGATCCTTGAATAAGAGGCTGCCAATAATGAAATCATTTTGTTTGCTGACAATGAGAAAATTAGGTGACTTGAAGCATCTAAACACAGGCATGGTCTTTTCCAGCCTGGTTTGTGTTCTGGCTCCGCACAACCTGAAATAACAAGTGTGCAACTGCTTGGTGATGGATCGACTGCATAGAGATGAAGGACCTCAAATGGATGAGAACCTCAGAGCATGCTTGAGCTCGGGAATCAATGAGCCAGATTCCCCCAATGAACTGGCTCCACTCTAGAGACAGAGCCTAAGAAAAATGCTAAATTCACTTTTTCACACCACAGGGGTCAATTTGGTTAATAATCTCTCTGCAGCCTTAAAATCATTAGTGAACACCTGGACCAAAAAAAAAAAAAAAAAACCCAAAAGCAAGATCTTTGAAGCTTAGAGAGCCTGCACAGAATCAGGAGGGGAAAGACTTGAACCTTGGATATCTTAGCTACTATATGCCTATGCCCTTCCATTTCATCAAAACACTGCAAAAGTAATTAGGGTAATAAGTATGAAAAACGTTATACTTCTTGGAAAACCAGTGCTTTAGATGTTCAGTAAATGATAACTTGCTTCCAAATTTCCTTAGCAGCTTTGAATTCTTAATCATTCACTTATCCATTTAATCATTCAGAAAAAGTTTATATCTTTACTTTTATTTTTCCTGATTGCATGGTAATACATTCTTATTGTAAAATATTCAAATGAAACAGTATTGCATAATGGAGAAAGTACAAGTCTCTGGAAATCCCAGAAACATGTATATTTGTTAATCACTACTTTGTAGCTCTATGCAGAGGTGTCATGGGGTTGTCAAAGCACATCAGACAACACTCCTGTCCTCAAAAAAACCACAGTCTAGTAATAGAGATGGTAACTATAAAAATAACTAAAATACAGTATAAAAAGCAATGTAAGCCACAAGAGGCACAAAGAAATGCTACAGGAAGTCAGACAAGGAAGAAATTCCTCCTAGCAAAGTATGTCCAAGGAAAGATTCTTCCTTTGCAAAAAAAATCCTGTTTCTGGGGCTTCCCTGGTGGTGCAGTGGTTGAGAATCTGCCTGCCGATGCAGGGGACACGGGTTCGAGCCCTGGTCTGGGAGGATCCCACATGCCGCGGAGCAACTAGGCCCGTGAGCCACAACTACTGAGCCTGCACGTCTGGAGTCTGTACTCCACAACAAGAGAGGCCACGATAGTGAGAGGCCCGCGCACCGCGATGAAGAGTGGCCCTCGCTTGCCGCAAATGGAGAAAGCCCTTGCACAGAAACAAAGACCCACAACACAGCCAAACATAAATAAACAAATAAAAATTAAAAATGAATATCTGCTTATAAAAAATATATATATATATTAAAAAAAAAAAATCCTGTTTCTGCCACTTCCTATAACTCCAAGTGTCATGTTCGTTTTGAGTCCTGCTGCTCTGTGCTAGACTTCCTAAACTAAGATCTAAGAGCTTTCGAGTAACATTCTCAATCCTACTTTCCTACCATTTCCCTAAAGATTCAGCAATTCTGAATTCACTGCTTACCTCCAAGCAAGGCAAACATGAAAGAAACTCATTTGATCATTAGTCACTTCCCATTATCATTGTACACAGGAATTGGGGAAAATATAAAAACAGTAACACTGGAAAAGGACAAATGTTAAGCTCCCCTTGGCCCTTTTGAAAAAAAAATTGGATGAATAAAGAAGACCTAAGTTAGAGAGACAAATAAGAGCCACACCAACATGGAAGTACTCCACACACACTTAACACTTAGTACGTGAGAGCTAGACAGAAGGATGCGTAGGAAAAGAGTTTGAAATACGTAAAAGCTGTGGTTGTAAAAAAGATTCAAATTTTTATCACTGCCTCTAAATAGGCAGCGATAGTTGAATAAAGAAGAAAAGAATCAGGAGGCCAAAGGTCACAGAAAGCTCAGTCTCTGATGAGCTGAGAGATCTTGAATGAGACAATTAACCCACTGGTTATCATAATTCTCATCATTACAATAAAAATAGGGGCTTCCCTGGTGGTGCAGTGGTTGAGAATCCGCCTGCCAATGCAGGGGACACGGGTTCGAGCCCTGGTCTGGGAAGATCCCACATGCCGCGGAGCAACTGGGCCCATGAGCCACAACTACCTAGCCTGCGCGTCTGGATCCTGTGCTCCGCAACAAGAGAGGCCACGATAGTGAGAGGCCCGCGCACCGCGATGAAGAGTGGCCCCCGCTTGCCGCAACTAGAGAAAGCCCTCGCAAAGAAACGAAGACCCAACACAGCCAAAAATAAATAAATAAATAAATAAATTTTAATAAATAAATAAATAAAATAAATAAAAATGATGCTAGCCTTCTACGATGCTCAAATGGATCATATATTTGAAATCGTTTTATAAAAACACTGTACAAAGTATTTCATAAAACACACAAGGTTAAGGTAGCTAGCCTAAGTTCCAATGAAAGATTTGTAGACTCAGGACATAAACCTGGATTTTCCAAATGACCAGTCCCTAAATGTCACTTCCACTGACCCTTAGAAGTGGGAAGGGCTTAACTAACTCGATAAATAAAGGATATGTCATATCCCTTCCTTCCCCCAGCATCTACACAGTGCCTGAAGCAGAGTAATTACTCAGGACTCTTGTCCCTTAGCAACTACTGCTGCGTTTTTAGTGGACATCAGAATCGGTAAGCTGCCATTTCAGGGACAAAGTCACATGGGCGGAAAGGCGTGCTGGTTTCTTCATCACTTACACACTTCTCTTCCTGGACACACTCAAGTGAAGGCCATAAGCAGCCTGTCGGCACTGAAAGACTCCGTAACAGTGACATCACTAAACACTCCCAGCCTTGCTCAGGAGAGGATGGTGTGGGTGGGTGTTGGACTTCTGAGGAGGCCCAGGCACCAAGCAGTCTCGGAAAACTTGGAGAGGAGCAGCCCACTCTTGGCCCTTTTGCCTGCCATTTGTTAAAACATGGAACAGAACACAAGCCCCCTCTGCCATGAACTTCACAGCAACGCCCTGACAACTTTGAAATAAAAAACAGATTTCTTTGTTAAACGGATATAAGACAGGCCTGAAAAAGGATTCTTTATAGATTATTGGCGTAATATTGATAAAGAGCTTTGTACAACCCAGTCTTCCTTCCTTGGTATCAGAGCAGCATTAACAGGAGGACTGGCCAGCAGCTGCCCAGGGTACAATCTAGAAGAGGTACTAAAGTGTTCCCCAGAAAAGTAACACAGTGGGAAAAACAAAAACAAAAACCCACCATTTATCAGAAATGTATTTAAGAAGGGAATTGGGTTTAATTGTAAAAAATACCTTGATGAGACAATTGAGGTGGGAGTAGGGGTGGCAATCTCTGCAACAAAACAAAGTCAATAAAATGCCTTTATGTAGAGTGGGGTCGACACCTGGAGGGCTTTCGTTCTGCTGAGTTGGGTATGGAGGCCAGGCACTGCAATCTGTCATCATCCTTCTCCACATGCAGCACTGCTCAAATCTGTTATGTCACTTGGTTGCTGAAGGAATACCAAATAATTAGTCTGCCTGGGCCACCGACACGTCTTGGTCAAGCCCTGCTTGGGGTCACCAGTTCATTTAATTAGGAAAGGTCTGGCTTTTTCTTTCAGCTCTCCTCCCATCCCTCAGTGTCTCTGCCTCCCTTACCCTATTCACACACGGACAAATCAACTGCACATATTTACTAAACACCTGCTACATTTCAAGCCCTGGGAAGGGGGAGAGGAGCACCGCACAATTTTGCTCCCAGAGGAATACATGCTCTAGACAACTAAGTTAATATAAGGCAAAGGATGGGAACTCCAAGGAGAGAAATGTGCAAATACAAATAAGGGGATGCAGATCAGGGGCCAGGGAAAGTTTCATGGAGGATGTGGCATTTATGTAGGGTCTAACAGGATCAGCAGGAGCTCACCAGGTACAAAAGAAAGACAGAAGAACTCAAAGCTGATAAATGAATGAATAAAGGCATGAAAGCCTATGAGGACACGGTATCTTCAACAAATGACAAAGTGTCTAGTGGCCACAGAACAGGCAATGTACTGTGGAGTGACAGGAGATGAGGCTAGAAACAAAGGTCAGAGACAAAAATTGGAAAGCCTTTGGCTGCTGTACCAGAGGGATGGGATTTTACCCTGGAAGTACTAGTGAGCTACCAATGGTTTTAAGCTGGAAGTAGAAGACACATGGTCAGATCTGTGTTTGGTAAAAGCACTCTGCCAGAAATGTGAAAATTAACGGATGGGGAGTGGGAGGTGAAGGTGGGAATTGCAATGGTCCAGGATGAGAACAGAAAACAGAAAAATGGGGACATTTCCTAGGTAGCATTAATGGGACCTAATGACTACAGTGCCTAGTGATAAAGAGGGAAGAGTTTCTCTCTCTTAATTAATTCCTACTCATTCTTTAGATCTCAGATCAAATGCCACTCTTCCTAAAGGAAGCTGTGCAAACCCCAGGAATAAATTAAGTCCTTTTGTGACATGCTCTCAAAGTACATTGGACTTTTCTTCCACAGCCCTTACTTCAGGTTTGTAATGCTGTACTTGTGTGACAAGTCAGATTAATGTCTATATCTGTTACCAGGCTGTGAGCCTCTTGATGGTCTGTCTTGTTGTCCATGTAACCCCATCACCTAGCACGGTGTCTGGATCACAGTGGGAACTCAAAAATTATTTTTTGAAAGCAATGTTGAGGGAAGGCAGTTAAGGATCACACATCTATACTGCAAACCCACGCAGATGGTGAGCCCATTAATTAAGGCAGGGTATGGAAAAGACGGAAGAGGTGAAAATGGGGAAAAGAAAATGAATTCCAGCTTGAACATGGTAAGCTGGAAATATGTGCAAGAATTCCAGATGGAGATTTCCAATAGCTTTGAACTCAGGAGAGTCAATCTAGAGACGACAGATTTAGAAATCATCCGCATGGCTGAAGAGACAGGAGTCACTGCTTTACCCAGGTTGAGTATGTAACTTTAGAAAAGAGGAGAATCAAAGATGGAGACCTGGAGGAAGCCAAATTTAGAATCAGCTAAACAAGCCAGCAAAAACACTAGGAAAGAAAAGTCTAAGAACCAGGAGAGAGTTGAAGAGATCAAGCGAGGCAGAGTTCAAGAAAGAGAAAGTGTTCGGGAAGATCCAGCATTGCCAAGGGGTTGGGAGTTGGCTAGCAGGTCTAATAACGAGGAGGGCTCTCTGATTCAAGCAATGATGTTTATTTTTTTAAAATTTATTTCTTTACTTATTTATTTTTGGCTGCATTGGGTCCTCGTTGCTGCGTGCGGGCTTCCTCTAGTTGC
Organism: Balaenoptera borealis; assembly: GCF_965194805.1. Classification (NCBI taxonomy): domain Eukaryota; kingdom Metazoa; phylum Chordata; class Mammalia; order Artiodactyla; family Balaenopteridae; genus Balaenoptera; species Balaenoptera borealis. The sequence goes on along the minus strand of NC_138869.1, from coordinate 32,509,405 downwards.
GGTGAGCGAGGGCCACTCTTCGTCATGGTGTGTGTGGCCTCTCATTGCGGTGGCCTCTCCCGTTGCGGAGCATGGACTCCAGGCGCGCTGGCTTCAGTAGTTGTGGCACACAGGTTCAGCAGTTGTAGCTCGCAGGCTCCAGAGCGCAAGCCCAGCAGTGTGGCACATGGGCCTAGTTGCTCCGCAGCATGTGGGATCTTCCCGGAACAGGGCTTGAACCCGTGTCCCCCGCATTGGCAGGCAGACTCCCAACCACTGCGCCACCAGGGAAGTCCCAGTAATAATGTTTATTTCCAAAGCAAAAGACCGCTAGGCTTCCAAAGAAAGGCTAAAAGATCAACCAATGGAGAGAAGGAAAATAAAAAACAGGCAAGAGAAAGAGAACAATTATTCCTCTCACTCATTCAACAAGTAGTTGTTGAGCTCCTACTATGAGCTAAGCACTCTACACTGGAGGTGCAGCAGTAAACAAGACATGATGGTCTATGGGTCCAGAGGATTTAAGAGGAGACAGAATCAAGATCAAAGAAGAGACTAGCCTTGAAAACTCATGAGACATCTCTCTCCTCTGAACTAAAAAGGACAGAGCAATGATCTAGGGCTAAAGACTACATGGGCAGGGCCTAGAAACATCAATGAGGTAGGAGATTTCAGAGCTGTCATGTTAGGCTCCCCTGAAGGCAGAGACTGAGACAAGGGTTTACGTGCAGGAGTTTATTTGGGAGGTGATTCCAGAAAGCAGGGATGAGGGAATACAGAGTAAGATAGAGAAGGAGTAAAAGCCAATATAAGGGTACATTATGAAGTTTGCCACTGACAGCAAAGGGCCTGATTTGGCCAGGACCTCCTAAGAAGTATGCAGTATGCATCCAGAATTATGCACCTGAAAAATGGAAGACTGAAGCATTTATTCACATGTTCAAATGCCCAATGGTTGAGGGCAGCCCCTGAAGGCATTTACTCCCCCGTACTTACAGGCTTTTCTTTGGCCCAGGCCCAATAGGTTTCCAGCATGAGAGATGGCAGAAAAGGAGCACAGTGGGTGCTAGAGGTAGGAAGGTGACATACAAAACTGGTCACCACAGTGGCTGTTGAAATCAGACAATGGCCACCAGGAGAATCTGCCACAAAGAGAATACCAGTGAGAACCAGGTAGAAAAGACTACACATTCAGCCTAGGTTGAGTGAGAAGGGAAAGGATGCTAGGAGAACATGGCTTGAGAAATTTTTCTAAAATCTAAGCTTTCTTCCAATGCTTTTGGCCTCTTTATAAAGAGGTGAGCTTAGGGATTTATTTAGTTGCTCAAAATTAAGATCATGAAAAAGGCTTTGTACTCTTTGTACTCTTCCACAAGGGCCATGATATTAATCACTGATATTTATTGGCACTTATTGTATGCCCACACTTTGCAGCATCATCAAATGAATTACCCCTGCGACCACATATAGTAAGAACTATTACTGTTCCATTTTACAGAGGAGGAAACTGAGGCTAAGAGAGCTTTTCCAAGCTTTTACGGTCTATAAGGTAACAACCTATTTCATTTTAAGTATGTGTGTCAATAACTCACACTTGAATACTTGTGTCTGAACATACACACACACAGTAAAACCAGATGTGAGGATTCCCAGAGAATACAGTTTACTTAGCCTCCCTGTCCATTTCATCATTATACAGATAATGAAGCACTTCTAGACTCTTTAATTGAATGAGCATCTTCAACTTTTTTTTATTTACACCAACTGATCATTGTCTTTTCTACAATATATATAAGACTAGGTATGAGGAAAATGAAGACTTTTGGATACGGAGACTAGAGGAAAAACCAACAACAAGATATGACCCAAACCAGAGAGCTAAATTAAGTCAACAAAATACACCATAAAAGGGAAAACTAAAGCATGTGAAAAAGACTTTAAACTCATTACAGACCTAAATGTAAATCTGATTGCAAAATTATCTGCATCTTTAATTTGGAGGCTCACGATTATGCTGGAAGTAGGAGGCAAAATTTAATTTAAGGAGCAATATTGGCCAATCACCCCTGCTTTCTTTAACACAGGAGCAGGGAGGGAAAGAGAAGGCCAGAGGAAGGAAAAGCAGATGTGATCACATCATCAACACACTCGGGTCTGGCTTGGGGAGGCTGGCTAGGCAATGCCACCTTCCCTGGAATAGAGCTGGTTTGTAATTAGTTTAGGCTGTGGACACTTGCATCCACAGATGACAACTGGACACTTGCCACAATCAAGATAATGTTTCACAATCAAATTAACTCGGCTCAAGAACTTGATTTGGAGCCTGTTTATGGTTAACCATCAAATGGCTTTCAGAGGACTTAGAGCATAAGATATGAAAAAGATACTAGGTAAGTAGCATGTGAACAGTAAAAGCACGTGAAGCTGCGGCTACTTGTTAGCCACAGAGCATTTATGATGGGGGCGGGAGCAGTGGGACAATAAGTACAGATGAAAGGTTAGAAATCAGTTCTCAAAGAAATGAATACATTTTTCATAAAATAATAACAGTAAACCCACATGTTTTTAAATGTGTATGGATAAATACTTCAGCAGAAGTATTATACCAGTTCCTGTATTGCATAAAAGCAGGAATCCTCAGCTCATACATCTTTGCCACCAGAACCTAATGCATTGCCTGGAGCAGTGCAGATATTTGGAAAAACTTATCATGCTGCTATAATAATTAGGAGAGGACATAGAAACATAGAAAAACTTTCTGATCTACTGGGAAGTGAAAATGATACGTAGATGGATTGCAACCATGTACAAAAATAGGCATGTTTGAGGACAACTAGATGATGTTCAAAAATGAAAACCGCAGTGTTAGGTGTTGGGATTCTGCGTGTGTTTCTCTGTGGGTTTTATTTTTTTTTCCCCTAAAACTGTCTTTAATGTTGTCAGAATGTCATCTTTTCCATTTCAAAATTTACACTTTTTCATGTCGGAGGGTGGGAAGGAACCCAGTAGTGAATGAACTGCTAGCTTATAGGATAAGGTTCAAACTCCAATAGCTTAGCACTAGAGACCCTGCATGATCTAGTACAGCCAAGAACTCCAGTTGCATATCCCTCTTCCTTCCTTCTTCTCCATCACATTTAATTGCTTGTCCTTTCCAAAATGTGTCATAGGTTTCACTTTTTTTTTTTTTTTTTTTTGGCTTATACCATTTACACTACCTGGAACACCCGTCCTCCCAACCATTCTTCATATAACTAAATCCCACTCACTTCAAAAACAGCTCAAATATCCCCTCTCTGAGAAGCCAGCCCTGATTCCCCACACCCTACCCTCTGCCACACTGCTGCATTTCTAAAGCAGTTTAGGCTTACCTCTGTCAGAGAGCTTGTCACCCTATACTCCAATAACTGGTTTACTTGCCTTTCTCCTCCACTAGCCTGGACCCTACCTAGAGATAATATAAAGACGCCTGGGGCTACAAAAGCCAATTTTAACAACTTGTGACAGTGTGGTCCCTTAGTCACCGCTCTTCTGGTTGCAAGTAACAGACATCCACTGAAACTACTTTGTGCACAAAAAGGGAAATTTACTTATAAGGACACAAAGATACTTCTCTAATCCCAGTGGTAGAAATCACTGTTAGTAAGGTCTGGATCCTAGAGCCAGAAAGCCTACAGAATCAAGTCAATCAGTCTTATTCTCCCCCTCCCACCTTACGTCGCTGAGCCCTCAGAGTCATTTAACCTGTATCGCTCAGCAGGCCTGCTGTATTCCTCCCTCTCTCTCAGAAAGACAGTTGCTGTTGTTGTTGTTTTTAACATCTTTATTGGAGTATAATTGCTTTACAATGTTGTGTTAGTTTCTGCTGTATAACAAAGTGAATCAGCTATATGCATAAGTATATCCCCATATCTCCTCCCTCTTGCGTCTCCCTCCCACCCTCCTTATCCCACCCTAGGTGGTCGCAAAGCACCGAGTTGATCTCCCTGTGCTATGCAGCTGCTTCCCACTAGCTATCTGTTTTACATTTGGTAGTGTATATGTGTCAGTGTTACTCTCTCACTTCGTCCCAGCTTACCCTTCTCCCTCCCTGTGTCCTCAAGTCCATTCTCTACATCTGCGTCTTTATTCCTGTCCTGCCCCTAGGTTCATTAGAACCTTTTTTTTTTTTTTAGATTCCATATGTATGTGTTAGCATATGGTATTTGTTTTTCTCTTTCTGACTTACTTCACTCTGTATGACAGACTCTAGGTCCATCCACCTCACTACAAATAACTCAATTTCGTTTCTTTTTATGGTTGAGTAATATTCCATTGTATATATGTGCCACAGAAAGACAGTTTTATTTATTTATTTTGTCAATAGCTTTTTGTTTTATTGAAGTATAGTTAATTTACAATGTCATGTTAGCTTCAGGTGTTCAGCGAAGTGATTCAGTTATATATATATATATTTATATATATATATACACACATACACACACACACACACACACACACATATATATATACACTTTTTCAGACGCATTTCCATTATAGGTATTACAAGACACTGAATATAGTTCCCTGTGCTATACAGTAGGTCTTTGTTGTTTATCTGTTTTATACATAGTAGTGTGTATATGTTAATCCCAAACTCCTAATTTCTCTCCCCCCACCCCCTGCTATCCCCCCAGTAACCATAAGTTTGTTTGTTGTCTGTGAGTCTATTTCTGTTTTGTAAATAAGTTCATTTATATCATTTTTTAGATTCCACATATAAGTGGTATCATATGATATTTGCCTTTCTCTGTCTGACTTACTTCACTTAATATGATCATCTCTGGGTCCATCCATATTGCTGCAAATAGCATTATTTCATTCTTTTTTATGGCTGAGTAATATTCCATTGTGTATATATACCACATCTTCTTCATCCATTCATCTTCAGAAAGACAGTTTCACAGTGGCTAAAGGCATGAGCTCATGCTACCTGGGTTCCTGCCTGGCTCCACCACTACCCAACTACATGATCTTGGGTAAATTAATTAACCTCTCTATGACTCAGCTTCCGCGTCTATAAAATGGGAATGAGAAGAGGACCTACCTCAAAGGACTGTTATGAGAATTAACCAAAGACATGGCTTCCCACAGTTCCCAAGTGTACCTACCTACCCCATCTACCTACAGATATGTCTTAGTCCCAAGTCCAGCTTCTGGGAAATTCAATCTGACTGGCCCAACTTGAGTCAGCTGTGTACCCTCGATCCACTCAGGCATGACCATGGGAGCCAAGATACACAGTACAAACATGACAGCCAGGGCCACCCTTGAAGGGGAGAGTTCTCAAAGAAAAGGGCCATGGGTTAAACTGACACCATGAACAAATGCCTACTACAGCCACCAACAATCCTCTTAGCAGCCCACGCAGCCACACCTGTGGGCCTGCCTTGGCTTACAGCTGGGCCCCTTCACCTCACAGTCCTTTGCAAGGCTCTTATTTAAAACACACAGCTGCCCATATGCCTGCAATGGCACTTAAGGGAGCTCTACATGCCAGCACTTAATAAGCCAGGCTTAATGGTGATGATGGTGACACTGTCAAGAATGAGGGTAGCACAACAGGCCACACCATGGGCTGCTACTGCTTCCCTGCAGTTTGCTGCTGGATCCCATGGCTTGAAGTTGAAGTCGACACATCCTTCTAACTTGGCTAATGTGGTTGGGCTCTGGGGCCGACCTTCATCAGCTCCAATCCAGCTGCTAGTTAGGTAGATTTATACCCCACTAAATCCATTGTCACACAAGGGCCTCCTCCTCACTGCCAGGGTTTAAAGAACATAAGCACAGCATCCAACAACCAGAAGAGGAAAGACCTCCAGAGAAAATTAACCATTTGGCTTCAAAGTATTATGTTGCTCCTCTAGAATTTCCAAGTAAATGAGGTCAGCTGGGGAGATGCATCTTTAAAATAAAAAGAAAGTCTTGGGCACAAACGTAGCCCATAAATAAAGTCCCATTTGCAACTCTATATCAAATTCATTCTTATCCTAGTATAATCTCCTCAACAAAAACCAAGACTTGTAGACCAGTACATCTTCAAAGTCCATCAACAATACATTATCTCACGCAGTTCCGAAAACAGCCCTGGTGAGTGGGTATTGCTATCATCACTCCACAGGAGAGGAAAGTGAGGCTCATAAAGGGTAAGACAGTTGTCTAACATCTTGTGAGCTGAAAGCAGCAAAGCCCTAATTAAACCCAAATCGGGTAGCACCTTGCCCATGGTGTTTTCTCTACCCTTCCGCTGCCTGCTATTACTTCTTTTCCCTAATTTCAAACCAAGAATCATCATTCCTAAACTATTTGTGTGTACACATTTGCACACCAGTGTTCTATGGTGGTGCTGAGTAAGGTTAGGTCTGTACCCACCCAACCAGAATAGATAATCAAATTCATACATTCATATATTTGGCAAGATTTCATTTGAAGAAGTGAAGCAGTGTACCTTACTTCTTTCACCACCACCACCTCTACCATCATCACATTTATTAACACCTCCTGCATACCAGACACTGTGCTAAGTGCTTTACAAGCATTCGCTCAGGTAACCCTCACAGTGATGAGGTACTTTTGTTACCCACCCTCATTTTACAAATCAAGAAATTGAGGCCTAGTATATACAAAACAGACACAGACTCACAGACATAGAACACAAACTTGTGGTTACCAAAGGTGAGAGGGAGTGAAGGCAGGGACAAATTAGAGGAATGGGATTAACAGATACAAACTTTCTTTCTTTCTTTCCTTTCTTTCTTTTCCTTCCTTCCTTCCTTCCCTCCTTCCCTCCTTCCTTCCTTCCTTCCTTCCTTCCTTTCCTCCCTCCCTCCCTCTCTCTCTCTCTTTCTTTACTTTTGGCTGTATTGGGTCTGCATTGGTGCGCTCGGGCTTTCTCTAGTTGTGGTGGGGGGGGGTCTACTCTTCGGTGTGGTGCGTGGGCTTCTCATTGTGGTGGCTTCTCTTGTTGCAGAGTACAGGCTCTAGGCGCGCAGCCTTCAGTAGTTGTGGCTCGCGGGCTCTAGAGCGCAGGCTCAGTAGTTGTGGCGCATGGGCTCAGCTGCTCCACAGCATGTGGGATCTTCCCGGACCAGGGCTGGAACCCATGTCCCCTGCATTGGCAGGTGGATTCTTAACCACTGCACCACCAGGGAAGCCCTGATACAAACTTTTATACATAAAATAGATAAGCAACAAGGATTTACTGTACAGCACAGGGAATTACACCCATTATCTTGTAATAACCTATAGTGGAATATAATCTGCAAAAATACTGAATCACTATGCTGTATACCTGAAATTAACACAATACTGTAAATCAACTATACTTCAATTTAAAAATAAATTAAAGTAAAGTAAAATAAAATAAAATAATAAATTGAGGTCCAAAGCCATTAGCCTTGCCCAATGTCACATAGCGAATAGCCTGGTAAGATATTCAAAGCAAGAACTATCTGATTCCAGACTCTAAATCACCATTACTAGTGTTGAAAGAAATCAATTCCAGAACCAGTAACAAGATCTCATCACAGCTCTCCTTCATAAAAATATTCTGCCTGTGAATTTTTAGGTCTCAGTGAATATACTAGTAACTACCTCAAATCCCTTCTAGAAGCAGGCAGGAAAGTAAATAAATAGCCAGGATTTCTTTTAGGAATTTGAATAGCAGGGAGGGTAGCCATATAATAAACACTTCAATAAATTTTGCTGTAGCATGAAGAGCAATCTCATTTTCAAATGGTGAATCCTGGCTCCTGTGTATGTGGCATTATAATCATCCAAGTAGGGTTTATGGTACACACCACTTTAGGAATGCTGGTACTTTAAGTGGATTTGAATAACAAGAGCAGCCTTAAATCAGTCACCATCACTGAGCACAGTCATTGGAAGGCTTGGAATTTGCTTTTAGAAAATTCATCTGAGAAAAGACTCAGAAAATGGCAATGTTCATTCAGAGATCGAAGACAACCTGAATGTTTAACTCATCACCATCTTTGAGGTTAAAGACCTCTACGAGTTGTTTGTACAAGAAAGGGAATAAAAAAGAATAAAAGACAATGAGAGGTGGTAGAGGGTAGTGGTGAAGAACACTCTGGAGACAGCCAGACCTGCCCCCCCCTCCCCGGGGTTGGGGGAGTCCTGACTATGTCATTTACTAGCTCTGGGGTTTTGGGCAAATTGCCTGAAGACTCTAAATGGTTTGGTCATAGGCAGGGGGCGTCACCACTAGGGCTAAAAGCCATCAGAAATAAATAATCTTTATGAAAAGTGACTCTCCTCCCTATATATTATTATAGCCCATGACAGCTGGTTTGGTTTGCAAATTTTTCACAACCAGGGCCCAAAATATAAGTCCCATTCACATTTGAGAGTATTACCTATTCACAATGTAAACACTAGAAGCAGCCGGTTCAGTGCTATCATTACTTAAGGGGATAGGAGGGAGAGGGAGGAAGACAATGAGCATCGACAGTATACCAGGCAGAAAACTGGAACAGCAGACACTGTTCTGCGTCACTGAATTTATGTAATACAAATTTAGCTGACAAACCAGACACAAATGTGAGAAGAAGTATAGAATAAGTAAGGAGACACTTTTTTCCACTATCCTTATCAACTGAGAATATCTAAAAGTTTGCAACAGCAGGTGAGGAGACTATATATATATAAAAATATATATATATATATATATATATATATATATATAAATATATATATATATATATATAAAAAAAATATATATATATATATATATATATATATATAAAACCAGCAATGAATACATCATCCTCTCTGCTGCTACTAAGGATGCAAAAGAGGAAACACAAAGAACAGCTTTGATCATAATCAAAGGGAGGGGGGGCAAGCTCCTTGAGGGCAGGAACCATCTGTGTCCTAGTAACCGATATATGCCCAGCACCTAGCAAAGAGGTTGGCAGGTAGAAAGAATGCAATCAAAATGCTGAACGAATGCAAGAATGCATGGATGCACCCAGGATGTGACTGTGAACAAAGCCCAAAGCCCTTGGTACGTTTCACCGGTCTCCCTCCTTATTCATCTAGAAGAATGTCCTACCTTGCTGGTCATCCCCACCATTGACAATAATGAAAACACAAGATCATAACAAAATAATATTTTAAACATACATAACATACCAGGTCATTAAAAATAGACAAGGGAGTATTTTACATTGAGACACTAGGGAGCATCATTACTTTGAAATGTCACTTTCTGCTTTAATTAGTAAGCTCTAATGATAAGTATATGTCATTCTTATCTAATGAAAGTCTTGAATGCATATGAAATCTGGGTCACAGCCCTCTCTGGGAGGTACACGGATGTACAAAGAACAAACAGAATGCATGTGTTGATGTCAACTAGCTTACTTATCTTTATTAATATAAATGCTGAAGTTTTAACTTTTGAAATCTGAGAATAAATTTGTTCAACACACTAAGCACTCTCGGCATAGCAATTTGATCTCCTTTTACTTTTCTCAAGACAGCCTAAGCTATTGTAGGGACACGCTGAAGTCCCCAGTTATCATTTTCAAGCCAGCTCTGAGGTATCACTCAGAACAGGACCACCAGCTCAGAGGCATATTTTTAATAAAGACAACAATAGGTCTGCTTGCTCACAGGGAAATTTATAAGGCTGTCTTTGCTTCCTTCCACCTATTGTGGGGCTTTATCCAAGTAGAATGTACTCACTCTTCCCAGCTTCAAAGACCCTGATAATGGACTTCTCCTTTTCAAAAAGAAGTCTTCGTTGTCTGGCTCCTTTCATTCAACAGTCAGAATATAAAAGAACCAGCGTGATACAGACAAATACCTCTGAGCTGCTTGTTGTGGCAATATCAGATAAAGAAATTCAGCAGCCTAGAGAGATACTTGACAAGTTCATCTGAATGTCAATACCAAGCACTCTCTCCCAGCCACCCCACCAACGTAGTGAGAATGTATCACAAAAACAGAACACAGAAGCCATCACTTGGATGTGGCTTCCAGTTCCTTTTTACAGTTCCTGGCAAAAAAAAAAAAAAAAAAAAAGGAAGGAAGGAAGGGAGTGAGGGAGGGAGGAAGAAGGGAGGGAAGGGAGGGGAGGGAGGGACGGAGGGAGGGAGGGAGGGGGGAAGGACTGCTGTTCTCTGCTTTGTGTTCCCCAGATTCAGTCAAAAATATAAGTCATTTATAGCTTCATCCGTTGACTGACCCAGAGCAGAAGCCAGATGATTGTAATGGCAATGTCAGTTCTCAAAAGCAGTCAAGCAAGTTACCAAGCTCTTAACCAGCTCCCAGCCATATAGCTTGTTTGGCTACCCAGGGCTTCATTCTTGGCCAATCTGCATCACCATGAGGACTCTAGTTCAACCGGTCCCCAGAGTGGGCTCTCATTTACTACTCAGGTTTCACGCAGATCAGCTCATTCACACACCCAATGACCAATCCGCCTCTAGAGCCATGCTCTCTCAGCAGCTTCACAATTGCAAAGCAATTTCTCAGAGGAAGTCAAAGCTTCACTCACTTACCACAGAAATGGCTCATAGAGATATTATCTTAAAGTGCTTTCTCTTAAAAAAAAAAATAACTTTTTTTTTGAACTGAGAATTACATGCTGTGCTGAAATAGAATGGTGGTAGGTTCTGATTATATCTTTTTTCCCATTTTTGGTTTCACTCTTAAGTATAGAAATACCAGATTGCCTCTCCATTTACTCCCTTTTCTCCCTGATACTTAAAGTTTAGTCTGGTCAATCAAAAGCAGCTTTAATATTAAACCTCCATCTTTTATCCCCACCCCCCCAGATATCTAAGAACAATGTGAGTATGCATCATTTCATGCTATGGATGTGCGCCTGAGAACTCCATGCAAAATGAGTCAAGGCAATGGTGTGTCTGAACGTGACTCTAATCACTGACATGGGAAAAAGATACCCAGGTTCCAACCCTGCTGTGATCACCTTTCCTCCTCTTTGAAACGAGTGGGCTGGAGACTCTCCAGCTTATCTCTGAAATTCTGGGGTTGTGTGTTAATACCTCATGATGTAGCAGTATGAAAAGTCACACAAACACTGAAAATAATTGTTAGAAAAATGACATTTAAAAAAGAAAAATAATATCTATGATATAACATTTACATTTCTTTAAAACGAAAAATTATTTGACAAATTTTCTGTGAACTTTTTTTTCATTAGGACTTTCTCAAAATAAAACATGCTATATCAAAAGGGGTGATCCAAATACGTCGGAGTAACAGTTACCATTTAAAATTAGGCTGTTAAAAGAATAATACACATTTTAAATAATAAAATTAGGCAGTTAGCCTTAAAAGGCCATATTTTAGGGTGAAAAAGTATATCTCTGAGGTAGAACAACAACAACAAAAGGTAAATATTAACTCCCTAAAACTATTAAAAAATTTTTTTTCACTATCTTACCGAAGATTGATAATATATACTTTATAGTGTATTTTAGAATTTCATTTCTTGACCAAACCCAGGGAATTTTTTAACTTTAGTAAATTTCATATTTGTTTCTCAATTGCACTGACTGTGCCCTTCACTTCCTACAAAATGAGAAAAGTAATGATAGCCTAACCAATCATGAAGATACAGGTTTGAGGGAAAAGATCTCAACTGGTTTTTCAACTATGATAAATCACGTTTTCAACAATTCATTTTATATAAAAGAAATATTTTACAGATAGAAATCATTCAACCAATTAACAAGGAAAAATAAGATAAAAATATGCTAAGTGACATAATCCTTGTGAAGAATTATTAAGCAGGACAAATAAATCATGAGTCCAATTAGGTACAGGTTTCTAATGTTTATGAATAATGTGTGCATGTTTATATGTATAATGTATTGGTATAGTACACGTGGCATATAATATATACACAGGGCATGCTTATTATGTATGTGCCATGAGTATTGATTGTCTTTGAGAGATAGACTCGTACACAATCAGGAGACCACTGGTTATTTGGCATATCTAAACAGTTATGGTACTGTACAAGAAACATTTTGACCAGTCTTGGTCCTGTCGTTATTTAGCCTGCAGACGTGGCAAGAAAACTATTACTAAAAAGAATTTTCTGCAGATCCAGTTTTGGAGTTTTTTTGAATGAGAAACTACATTCTTTTCTCTTTAAGTAATCATTAGTCTAGGCAATTACTGTCAGGTTAATATAATAAATGAATTATCTTTTCTATTCTATTGCCAATGTGCTTTTAAAAACAGCTTTATTGATATATATTTCACATCCCATAATATTCATCCATTTAAATTATACAATTCATTAGTTTCCAGTATTACGGAAAAACCCGAACGAACTTTTTGGCCAACCCAATATATTCAGAGTTGTACAACCATCACCACAATCAATTTTACAACATTTCAACGTCCCAAAAAGAAACCCTGGACCATTTAGCAGCCACTCACCATTTCCTCCTAATCCATCCAGCCCCTAGAAACCACTAACCTACTTTCTGTCAAAGGATTTGCCTATTCTGGACTTTTCACATAAATGAAACCATACAGTACATGGCCCTCTGTGACTGGCTTCTTTCACTTAGCATAATGTTTTCAAGGTTCATTCATGATGTACCATGTATCAGTACTTCATTCCTTTCTAAAATTGAAAAATATTCTATTGATACAACATTTGTCTATCCATTCATTGTAGATGGATATTTGGGTTGCTTCTACTTTGGGGCTATTATGAGTAATGCTGCTATGAACATTCAAGTACAAGGTTTTGTGTAGTTATATGTTTTCAATTCTCTTGGTATATACCTAGGATTAGAATTGCTGGGTTGTGTGATAACTCGATGTTTAACATTTTGCGGAACTGGCAAGCAGTCTTCAAAATGGCTGAATCATTTTACAGTCCTACCAGCAATATATGAAGGTTCCAATTTCTCCATATCTTCACCAACACTTGTCATTGTCATTTTCATTTTAGTCATTCTAGTGCACATAGAGTGGTCTCTCATTGTGGTTTTGACTTGGTTTGATTTGATTTCCCTAACAATGAATGATGTTGAGGATTTTTTCTAGTGCTTATTAACCATTTGTACATCTTTAGAAAAATGCCTACAAATCCTTTGCCCATTATTCACTTGAATTATAGGGTTGGCTAAAAAGTTCGTTCCATAAGATGTTACGGAAAAACCCAAATGAACTTTTGGGCCAACCCAATATATGTCTCTTTATTGTTAAATTGTAAGAGTTCTTTATATACTCACAGAAAGCCCCATCAGATATATAATTTTCTCACATTTGTGGGTCATCTTTTCACTTTCTTGATGGTGTCATTTGACACACAAAAGTTTTTAATTTTGATGAAGTCAAATTATCTGTTTTGTATTTTATCATCTGTGCTTTTGCTGTTGTAACTAAGGAACCTAACCCAAGATCACAAAGATTAATTCCTCTTTTATCCTAGGAGTTTTATAGTGTTAGCTCTTGCATTTAGGTCTGTGGTCCATTTTGATCTAACTGTTGTGTATGGTGTGAGGTAGAGGCCTAAATTTATTCTTATGCATGTGGATGTCCAGCTGTCCTAGTAACATTTGTTGAAAAGGCTTATGTTTCCCCCATTGAATTGTCTTTGCACTCTTGTCAAAAAACAACTGACCATAAATATGAGGGCTTATTTCTGGACTCTCAAATCTTGTTAGTATCATACAGTCTTGATTACTATAGCTTTGTAGTAAGTTTTGAAATCAGGTAGTGTGAGTCCTCCAACTTTGTTCTTCTTTTTCAAGATTGTTCTAGCTATTCTGGGTCCCTTGTAGTTCCATAAGAATTTTAGGATCAGCTTGTCCATTTCTGGGGGAAAAAAAACAGCTGGAATTTTGCATTTAATACATAGACCCATTTGAGGTAGTACTGGAATCCTAACAGTGTAAAGTTTTCAGATCTATAAACATAGGATTCTTTTTATTTATTTATTCTTTAATATTTTTCAACAATATTTTATAGTTTTCAGTGTACATATCTTATGCTTCTTTCATTAAGTTTATTCCTATGCATTTTATTTCTTCTTTTTTTGCTGCTATTATAAATGGGATTGTTTTCTTAATCTCATTTTCAGATTGTTCATTGCTAGTGTACAGAAATAAAAATTGATTTTTGTATACTGATCTTGTATCTTGTCACATTGCTAAACTCGTTTTTTAGTTCTAATAGTTTTTAGTGGATTTGCCAATGCACTTTTAACTTAAAACTTTTAAATTATTTTGACCCAAACCATACTTCTAAACATCAGTGTATGCTACTATTATACAACAATAATCCTCAATATTTAGCAATTAAATCTTCCCTGCTTCCAGCTCTCATGCAGCCCTTTCAATTAACCCCTCAGGCTGATGCCCACTCTCCACAGGAAAGTGCAAAGAATGACATAAATAAGGAAAATCACTTCTTCCTAAATTCTTTCTGTTTCTGGTGGTTAGTAAAATCATTCAGAGTAGTAAAATTAAACATATGCTAAGCTACTGAACTCTTCTTCCTAGCATTACCTTGCTAAAATGAAGTCAAGCAAAACGTAACCAAAAGTGGATTTTGACATTTCATATTTTGTTGAATACTGTTAGGGTGCTGGCAATCACTCTCTCTTACATACAAATTAACAGCCTACCATCTGTCAAGTGTTGGGATAATCACAGGGTTTAGTGCACAATACGGTTATTAGAATATGACCTGACAAAAAGGAAAAGAACACAACCTAATTTGGACTATAAAATCTATGATCTCACTTGCAAATGACAGTTTGACAAGCTATTATTCTGCATTTTGGCTTCTACAGTAAAAGCACTTTTATGCATACGTAATTCTATTAGTTATACAGGCAACAGCCTGTGGAAGATTGCTTTAAACTATAAAATCTGCTTGGTCATACAATATTTTTTAACTAATTCTTAGACAAATATCTGCACCACGAATAAGCGGGAATGTAAAGATTTGAGCCTTCACATTTCCAAGTGAAGCACCAATCATTAGGCAAAAATGTCTTTGAGATATTGCTGCCAGCAATTCCACAGGATTCTTCAGGGTATATGCAAAGAAAGGGTTGTAGGAACTTATTAAAACTATTCACGTGGACATACATCAAAGTCAAAAAGTTGACAGTTTTGAAAAGTGTAATATATGAAACACTTTGGCACAGAATTTACTTCATCCCCAACAGTGACATCTGCTAATGAGCATCATTAATATTGCCTACTTTTATTTATCCTAATACCTCGTGGGTGCTATCTTTATGTACATTCCTCTGTAGCACCTTTTGTTTTCACCCAGGGGAAGAAAAACCCATACTGACAGCTGCCTCTAATAAAGATGATTCCAACAAAATCCTTCTCTTCTGGTTACAGACATAACATAGAGTACCAAGTTCTTTTTATTGTTGTTTTCTGCCTCTTGAAACAGGGCTGAAATGTGTGGTGTTCCTGAAGGTTATTTAAGGGTACAACCATTGTGTCTAAACACATGCTTAAGAGAGAAATGCATTAATTAAGTCTCAAGGCAAAACTTCCTGTGGAGGTGACAAAACAAAACAGATTTTTTTAATATTAGCAATTACACTACCT
Source organism: Balaenoptera borealis (assembly GCF_965194805.1). Lineage (NCBI taxonomy): Eukaryota > Metazoa > Chordata > Mammalia > Artiodactyla > Balaenopteridae > Balaenoptera > Balaenoptera borealis. Next base: position 32,493,794 of record NC_138869.1, on the reverse strand, counting down.
GGAGAGCTTAAGTGAGATAATAACTATGTAATACATTGAGCAACTCACACTGCAAATTATGTTGCTTTGTTTTAGACTACACATCTTTCCCATTATTTTAACACTTGTTTCCTTTCGTGGTAGGAAAACATGATGTATTTTTCTGTCATGCTGGCTCAATATAAGGTGAGTCAGAGTACCAAAGCTCTTCCGCAAATGATCTTGGGATCCAATTTTAATACACTGCAATATGAATTTTAAAAACACTGTGTGATGAATTGTCAGGCTGCAAAATACCCCAAAATTTTCCAGTACTAAAACTTTCATGGCTATCCCGTGAAGATAAGAAAAAAACCTGATCAAGATTTGTAGAAGACCTTTAAATGTATTTAAAAACATACAAAATACTATTTACATCCATAGGTTTAGAATGATTTGTCTGCAGCAGCAACCCTGCTTTACAACGTGAGAGCACAGAACAGAAAAAAATAAGGGAAAATATAGGGAGAATCATGGAACTTATCATTCATTTACAGATAAGTCAGTGCTTTTTTTTCCCTTTGGGAAAAAAAGTATAAACAAATCCCAAGTTCTTCTAGCTACACTTACCTTTATAACTTGGCTATTATTTTCATGATTTTTTTAAAATGTGAAGGCTATCTGTCATGGATGAAACTTCACAAATGAACAAAAAAATTTCCTCCAAAATCCTTTTCCCTCAGAAAGAATTATTCCCAGATTCAAAAGTCCAGTTAAATACAAACATTAAATATGTCAAAAGGAGACAGAGAAAGGGAGGTAAAGAGGGACAGAGGGGAGAAAAGAAAAAAAAAATCCATGCCCAAACAAAAGACTGGAAGGAAATTAACCAAATCATTTTTGTGGTGAGGTTACAGATGATGTAGTTTCTTTCAATTATTATTTGTTTTCTAAACAATCACATATCACTTTTCAATGAAAAATTAACTCTGTATATATCTTTTCTCCTCTATGCTTTATTTAGGTGAATAATTTACAAACAGTAGAATACATAAATCTTAAGTGTAGAGCTCCATGACATCTTCATGATCCTCCACCCAAAACAAGACATAAATTTATTTCCAGAGAATTCTCTTGTGACCCCTTCCAGGTAATAGCCTCCCCAACCGTCCATTTTTCTGACTTCTATTACCATTGATTCATATTACTGGTTCTTGAATTTATATAAATGGAATAATACAGTGTGTATTCTTTTGTTTGTGGTTTCTTTTGTCAACATATGTTTTTGAGAAGCATCCATATTGTACATATCAGTGTTCCTTTTTTACGTCTGGGTAGTATGCCACCGTACAACTATAGCACAATTTGTTAACACATTTATCCATTGTTGGTCATTTGGATTTTCTCATGTTTTTGACTATTATGAATAAAGCTGCTATGAACATTCTTGTTCATTTTTTGTGGGCAAATGCACTAATTTCTCTTGGATTAAATCTTACGAGGGGAATATATGACATATAATTTTTAAAAGTAAGGTGTAGTATTTTCTTTTATGGCCATTGTATTTAAAGCTAAAAGAAAATATCTAAAAATCTGATCTTAATGGTTTCAACCCAAGCAAAACGTGATACACAAAATTCAAAGCATAAATTTGTAAAATTTTAGGCTTCCAGATGCAGAGTTCAAACCTAGCTAAAGGAATTATAAACCTCGTTGGGACCCCAGAAAACTGCTTCTGCTCCTTCTCCTAGATCTTCACCGTCTCCAACAGTAAAATTTCCAAAGGCATGAAGTTTGCCATAGGAACATGATTCAATCCATTAGTTTCAATGACTAAAACTTCCCTTTAGCTGAAAGCATTGTAGGAAAAGAAAAATAATTCATAAAGTTAAAAGTAAACCAATCAAGTAATTAAGAGGTAATATTTCGAGGCTGAAAGGTCATCATCAGTCAGAGAAAAAATTCCGGGAAGTGAGAAACCACTGAAATAGGACCGTGGCTGGCAGAATCATAGATGGCATTTCCATGGCATCTACCCCATACCAGGGAAAAGAAGAAAGGTTTTCTTTGGGGACAATGACAAGTACAATCTTGTGATCATGTTGCTAAGGATCATGGGTAGAGTGGCTATAAATAATTTATCATCCAACCGAAACATTTTTGAGACTGAAAGGGGGTGCTAAAAATAAATACAATTATTTAATTTTTAAAATATTCACTTGTTGACTTTCAAATTGGTTTTATTATACTGGCAGACATTTAAATAATAGCCCTATTTGAAAATGGTTTCCAAAAAAATTTTTTATTTAAATATTAAAATAATATTATTAAAGTGTGTGTGTGTGTCTACATATCTGTGTATTACGGAGGAGGAAAAATTATTCTCTACACTCTTTGGGTATCTGGCTGGGCCTAAGAATTAAACTGACATAAGATTAACAGAATAAAATACAAATTTCAATAAAATGTAAACTTTAGTGAATTTTTACAGGTACACGGGAGTCTTCACAAAAGAACAAAGACCCGAAGATGTGGCCAGAGCAGGAAGCTTTTATACCTTTGACAAAGAAACAATAAATCTGTGAAGAACTGATAAGACAAAGGGGTTTAGGCTATGGGTAGTAAACGGTGAAGAGGTAACTAGGGAGATATAGGTTAGTTTAACAAGGTTTGTTATTATAGCCTTCATGGCCTTAAATACCCTGCATCTAATGATAAGGATGTCTTCTATCCTAGTGCAGGGAGGATACCTTTCACATGGGAGACTGATCTCCTGCTTTCAGGAGGACAAAGGAGGGTCAGAGTATCCTTCTTGCACTGGCTGTTTCCTAAATACCTTTAATTCAAAACACTCAATATGCCAAAGTATTAATAGCATGTTTTGGGGTGACATATCCTGAACCCCTTCTATCTATATATCAAGGACAAATGCTAATGTGGACAAGATGTAGACAACGGATATAAACTGGGACTATCCTAAGCAAACTCAGACCCTAGTCCTAGCAAACTGGGTACTCTAGTCAAGTGTCACCTCCCTCTCCAATGGACTTAACAAGGTGCTGCCTCTGTCCTTTTGATCATTCAGTAAATAATTTCTTAAAGTCTTCGATATGTTGGGCATTGCCCAGACATGGGGGATACAATGGTAAATGAGTTCAACCATTCCCAAACCCATGGAACCTTCAATCTGTCAGAGGAGCAAGCCAAGGAACAAGATGCTACAAGTGTGCTAAGTGTGAAGGAAAATGAAGAGCCCTCGGAAAGTCTTTTACATACTAGTTCTCAGGGGGTTGACGTTGTCCCCTGAGGTGACTTTTTGGAATTGTGAGGGGCTGTCTCACTGATGCAGAACGTAACTAGTATTTTCTGAAGGGCTCCAGCGACGCTAGATGTTCTGCAATGTGCAGGACAGGCCCACACCGAGTGAGGTGGTCCCGTGTCCCTCATGACTTTCAAATGTCCCACCAGACATTCACACAGATTGAAAAAAAAAAAACCATTATGATTATCTCTTTTATATATCAACCCAATGTATATTTTGCAAATTTAATTTTCACTGAATTTTTCAAGAATGAATCTAGCACATACACCGAAGAAAGACTGTACTTCATTTTGTTCAACCAATTGTTCACTATTTCAGAAAATCACATCACTGACTTCAATGGGACTTATGATACTCAGTCTACCAATATAAAACACAACTACATTAGTCTGCATTCCTATCTGTCACATGTAAATATATAAGAGAGAAATAAGTTGGGCAGGAAATATTATTAAATTGGCCGTGACACATGACACTCAGGGATATCACTGAATTGCATTCATGGAGAGTGTCTTTAAATATTTCATTTTATTGCTGTTATTTGCCTTTTAAAAGTTCTGCAGCATGATATTATTTACTTATTTTAGATTTTCCCCTTGTTTCTCAATCTTACACTGAAACTGTCCCCAGAGGTCTCCCACACCACTTCTTTATGACTTTTTATATTACTCTTTCTTTTTCCAATCCATTCCCTATTCCCTGTTGCCTACTGAAGGGCTTTTTAAGAACTAGAAACTAAATATATGCCTAAACCTGAGGGAGGATTTCAAGATTAGAGGTATTTTCCTTGTGATTCTTCAATACCATTCAGTCCCTTATCATATATAACATAGGGAATTATTTTGCAACTATCCCTATAAATAAGTCCAACTCATTTCCAGGAATGGCATACTTGCTTATGTTTTCTACCTCCAAACTGTGTAATTCATCTTAACATGTTAGCCCTATTTCAACTAAGATTATTTCCCTCTTTTTCTCATCATGTATGTTATTATTTATCCTAAGACTAGTTTTTATTCTAGTGTCCCCCATACCTCTTCTCTTTCAATTCTGTACTCCTTCCACAGGATGGTTTCTGATCTTCTCTTAAATCCAATTTATTAAGACCAAGAAGATATCAGCACTGGACTAATTCATTGCATCTGCAAGTATAGTCGTTTCTGGCAATAACACTGAAATACTTAGTTTATTGTAAGTCACTTCCCTTTTCTTTTTCCTTTCCATTACTAGTTAAACCATTAAACCATTTTCTAAATTACGTGGAAGGTAGGTAATGTTACCTATGAACTTCATTTTATGATAATAAAGAGGACATAAAATATTTCTTATAAAAAGAAAGAAGTCTATCTGATGGGTTTAAAAAGTTGAATCAAATTTGGAGCACTGGTTGTTTCAGCTGAAATTTAGAGGAAGGGTAAGAGTTAGCTAAGTGAAGAAGGAGAGATTAGGGAATATGGGAAGAGAAGCCAAACCCTCTAAACAGAATCTCCTTTTGGGGAAAAAAACACTGAGAAAACAGAGAGCAGAGAACTTGAGCTGGAGAAATGGTTGCTAAAAGGTGGTGAGTAAACCACTGAAGGCACAGAGATAGTTTTTGTTGATAAAAAAGCTAACTTAAATTTTAATAGGTTCAAGTGTAAAAAGGCTGTTTAATTTTAATAGGTTCAAGTGTTTTGAAATACATTTTAGAAGAATACAAGTTTCCAGTTAGGGTGATAAAACAAAGTTTCCTTTCAAAATAAAATTTAAGTTTAAGCAAAAGTAAGAAAAGTTGATCTTTTAGTAAGTATTAGTACAGGTAGGGCAAAAACAAGGTAAATATATAGCTTCTGAATGACTGAATTTAGGGATGCTCTGAGCATAGAGGTCAAGGGAAGGGAGAGGATTTGAGACAAGAAAGACAAAGGAAGCAAAGTCCTGCAGGCCAAAGTAATGTTTCAGGTCTTTATCTGAGAAGCAATGGAAGGCCATTAAAGGACTTTAAACAGAGGAATGACAAGATCATATTTGTGTTTTTACAAGATCAGTATGGCATCAATGTGGGAAACAGATTGAAAGCAGATCAGACGGCTGTTGATAGCCCCCTTAGGCATCTGTTGCAATTGTCTAAATAAGAGACAGTGGTGGCCCAAACCAGGTGAAAGCAGCAGAGATGAAGAGGAATTTGAGAGATAACATAAATCCTGGAATCTAAAACGCCATAAATTGAAAGATCACTGGCTTAATGAGAGCTTTTCAGACAACATGAAGACATATGACACTAAATGAGCATACCAATTGGAAGATATCATTATTTCAGAAACAATAAAATATGGAAAATCTATGCTTCTTAGAATGGATGAAATACAATTTTTAGAGGTTAGAAAACTGGGTGTGGAGACTAATCAGATGACTGATGATAGTGAACCAACCCGTTGGAAAAAGTTGAAATTGTCAGGTTTCTCTGTCCTCAGAATTGCAAACATCTAGTGACTTTGCTTTACTTGCTTTCTATCTTTAATTGACATGACAGATAATATTGGTGATATAGATGGAGTCTAAAACTGAGAAGGTCACTGAAGAAAATAAGAACGAAAATCCCTTCTCAACTAAAGATACACTTGAGTAAGGAATACTGGCCTGCTGGCTTTCTAACATCAAAGGCCTAAAACTTGTTAGTTGAAGTTTGCTTCCAGGAAACAATGTTCACAGCACTCTGAAAGTCAAGGCCTGGTTGTTGCCATTATTAATACGATGATTTATAGCCAAAGCCCATGAGCTAGGCCTTAAGGTTTGTTTACAATTTACAGTAAGAGGAGCACAGCCTTAAATTGTTAGCAACCCTTGAAGTTAAAAAGAAAAAAAAGAAGAAGAATTAAGTAAATACATACATATCATCTTTTAAGTTTAGTGCTTAGGGTCCAAGGGGGTGGGGGGAACACATTTTGAGACTATATACATCTCCTCTGTTCAAAGTTTAGTTTCTCAAAATGAATGTATTCTTTGACTCTGCTCCCATCATTAGGAAATTTCAATTACTCTGCCCATCATCTTAAAAACTCCAAATTGGCTGGATTTAAAAAATGAAATACAGTGCATTTTCATGAGGGCGGGTGGGGGGAATGGGGATAGCCAGACTCACATGTGGCAGATCCATCTAGCCAGGCACGCCTGATTATTCATGAAAGCCATTTTTCACTGGGCCCAAGGAAACCTCCCAGAATGATAGGACCGTTTACACTAAATGAACCGAACATATTACTGGAGTAACAATTGACATTAAAAAGTATATTAGAGCTGCCAGGGACAGTATCAGGGAGAATCCCTGGATGACAGATGACATGATGATGTAGAAAGAAGAAACTTCAGAATCAGAAGGTGGGGGGGAAACCCCTCATTCAACAATTTTAAAAATATATAAAGAGGAAATCAGATGTAAAGTAAAGCTTTGAAAAGCAGAGAAATTTTGTTATTTTTTTCCTCTGCCTGCAGTAGCCTTCTGGTGTTAGTGCTGCAATGTATTTGCTTCCCCATAATATTCTCAACACTAACAAGATCAGAGGAAATGATTTATTCCACCCCCTCTCCTGCTACTTCTGAACGGCAGCGGGTGTCCTTGGGGACACGGGATTTCTGAATTGCTTACGGCCATCTGATATTGGAGCTCTGCAGCCTTCCCTAGAATGAGCCAGAAAAATCAAAACAATTACATTAATGCTGGGAATCAAAGTTTATTGACTTTCCCTTGAAGTGGAAAACCAAAAAGCTGGTTACAAAAGTTGCCAGCTTATTTAATGATACCACTGCCTCCTCCCCCGTCTGGTCAAAACAGCTTTTGAGAGCATTTTCAAATAAAGCCACCTCTGATGTGCTCCAATTCAATAGCTTATCTATTCCCTTTCAAATAAAAGCTAGCACCCATCATCTCTCCTTCTACATCCAGATCTCCTCAAAGGGAATACCCAACAGGCCCTCTTCCCCAGCCAAGCCACTGCCAAAGGCAATTGTCCAGGGCAATCTCCCTGTCATCATTTCTGCTCCCTTCAGGAAGGTTCTGCCTCATTGAATATTCTTCTAAGCCAATGAGAGAATCTCACGCCTCCCCAAAGTAGCAATCTTCATCTATTACAGCATTCCCTGCTGCTAGTGAAACTTGCAGCAGCTGCTTTCCCTCACTTGCCAACAATTCTTTGCAACACCCAAGTGACGGGGGACTCTTAAGCACACCCATTTCATAGATGAGCCCACAGACCCAAAGATTAGGTGTCCTGTTGATATTTATACACTTCACAGGATGTAGCTAAGGCGCCGACAAATAATAGGCTTGAAATAAAATTCAATTCTTGAACTGACTGGATTAAACTGAAATAGGTACTCAATTGTTTTGAATTAAACTGAACCAAACTGAACTGAACTAAGCAAAATCTAGCCCCTTTATGCTGAGCCAACAATTACCTTTCTTTTTTTTATCTCCATGGTTGGGTTTTGGGTTTTGGTTTTTTTACTTTTTATTATGGAAATTCTCAAACAGAGGGAGAGATAAGTATAATGAACCTCCAAGCACCCATCGACCCACAGCCAACAAGGATCAAGATTTTCCCATATTTGTTTAATTTATCCCCTCCTTTTATTTCTTTGTTGAAATGTTTTAAAGCAAGGCAAAGACATCATGTCATTTCACCCCTAATTTCTTCCGTCATTATGCTGCTCAGAAAGAAGTTATTAACACAGCAGGCCTGAGGCCGCTATCCTTAGAAAGGAAGTTGACTCTTGACTGTCATCTGGGAACTTGGATTTCAGGAAGGTTACCAGCATTCCCAGAACTGATCAGAGTGGCTCATTTTGCCTAAACTGTTTTTACAAACAATATGCTTTTACAATATACCTCCTTTCCTTTTGGAAGTCTGGGGTTTTGGCACATACTAGGCAGAGGGTGCCTACGTGACCAGCCCCCAGTAACAACCTAGGACGCTGAAGCTTCCTGTCAGACAACGTCTCACATATGGTGTCACAATTAGCACCATCTCTGAGCAACTCCACTGGTAGACAACACTCCAAACCTTGCGCCTGTTTCCTCTAGACTCCCCCCCATATGCCTTTTCCCTTTGCTGATTTTGCTTTTCTTCCTTTTGCTGTAATAAATCATAACCATGAGTATGACTACATGCTGAGTCCTGGGAGTATTCCTAGCAAATCACTGAACCTGGGGGTGGTCTTGGGACCCCTGACCCATTTGTCTACCATTCAACTTAAGTTCACCTCTTCACAGAAACATTGCTGACCATGGAGAGATACCAAACTAAGGAGACCCCTGTTGCCCACTCTCATTGCACCCTGAACTTCTCCTTCACAGCATTTATCAAAACTGTTCCTAAATACTGTAAAAATTATTTATTCACAGTCTATCTCCCAACCCAAGTATCCAAGCTTCTTAAAAGCAAGAACCGTATCTGTTTGGTTCACCATGTATCCCTAGTGATGAGTATTGATGGTATGAATTTTTAAAAGATCCAAGAAAATACCAAACCTTCCCTCCAAGTACAGTTTAAGAGCCACAGTTTCTGTTTAAGAGGTACATTTTCTACAATGTCCCCTGCATTTTACTCATTCATTCACCAAATACTACATACTTACTGGGTAATCCTTACTACGTCCAATTCAGATTAATATCTACTTCATTACCATCATTTTCTAATTAGCAAGATCATCCCACTGCTTCACCTTCTAGGAGAGGAGACAAATCTGCATGGGGGCTCACCTCTTGGAACTGGTGACTAATACGGCTATTTGCAACACAGTGTAGGACCCTCTTTTTCACCTTAGAATCCTTTGGAGTTTCTAATTCAACTGTTGACTCTTGGGATGATTCTTATATGTCCAGTAAAGTTTGAGAACCACTGACCTGGGTTACTCTCAAAAGTAGAAGGACAACTATAAGTAAGAAAACACACAGACATGACTCTACTGCTGAATTTTTTAAAAGATGAATGTACCACAGGCTAAAATGTGAAAGAAACTATGCTAAGCACATTTCACTATTGAAACACCATATGACAACAGATAGAATAAATATATATTCCTTTAAAGAAAAGAAGTGAACTGCTCATATGCTGTAAGGGAGATATTTATATATACACAGACTGTTTTGTGCATTTAATTTATGTGCAGAAATGGGTCAAGCAGACTTTTTTCTTCATGGTAGATGAAAATAAAATGTGATGGGACACACTTGGATGGAAACTGGCAAGATTTTTTTTAAATTGTAAGTCTGAGTGTTCACATACTCTATCTCATCTAGCAAATTCACTCCTAGGTATATATTAATACCCATGAGAAACTTTAGCACATATGTCAAAGTCCAGCAGTGAAAGGCCACCAGGAACACAATGGTAGTCAAAGTTAAGTGTTTCAACTTACTATAGCAAAGGAGAAGGCACCACAGAGGAACCTTGGGAACATCTCCATAATGGGGAGTTACAAGGACCTTCTAGGAGCTGGGGGAATCAAGGCAGCCTGCAGCTGGCCTAGAAGCAGCCATCACTCAGAGAAAGGCAGTGATAGAAGAGAGGGACATTTAGCCATTTTGTTTAATCATTTATAGGGTCACAGAATTGCTTTGTTATGTCTTATTGTGAGAACTATTTATGTTCCAGTTGCCAGCAGGGCCATGTACCAGGAAACGTGTGTAAGAACTTTCATAGAGGTACCATTCATACCAGAAAAGAAGAGAAAGGAGAAGAAGCCAATCAAATAGCCACTGATGGTAGTATATATAAAACTTAAAATTTAAAAAAAAACACAGGGAATGAGGGACACAAGGTTAGTAGTTACCTCTTAGGAGGAGGAAGAGATGGGATAAAAAGGGCACACATTTGGATGTCAATTATTGGTAATATTTTGTTCTTAGGTTTATGACTATGCATTACAGTATGAAATCAATCAATCAATCCATCAGAATAAGGTTAATGCATGAACCAACGATGACAGTGCAAAATGAACCAAGGACTATAATTAATCTGTCTCTGTGACCAGAGATCCAAATTGTTTTAAAACCACAGAAATCACAATAACCATCCTTACCCACCTTTCCTTCTCAGGCACACATTCTCCATTAGCATTTGCAGACATGACACACTAGGTGCCAGTTGTGTTTATACAGCAGCTACAATAAACATGACTTTTTATTAAATGCAAATGTCACCACAAAGCAGAATCAACTATTGACTTTGTGCAACCTCTCATCAACAGAACCATCAATATGTCGAGCAAGGCACAGGATTTATTATCTATGCACATCTTTCAGAAAGCTTCCTGAAACACAACTCACTTCCATAATTGGTAACCAAATAAAACCACAGGCAGCCAGAAGAACACGACTCTTTTCAGGAAACTGTAAATTAAAGAGCGATGTCTAATTAACTGCATAGTGCTACACTCACACAGGCATTTCATCTCTTGCTCTTTGATGAAGGCAATCCTTGCTACCTTCTTCTTATTACAAATATGGTATCACCTCTGACATAAAGGTCAGGACACTTCACACGGTCCTCATACACTCACTCCTTTTACCTTTTCCGTTATCATTAACTGCTTTAGAAATGTCTTTATCTTCAATGACATTTGATTTTGAGGACATTGTTACAAAATAGCAACACCAGGTCCAAGTTCACTATAGCAATAGCGTATATAAGAACCAAAAGGATGAATCTTTTTTTTTTTTTTTAATGCTATTCTTCTCTGCTTACATTCTTTTTATTTATGTATGTATGTATGTATGGCTTTGTTGGGTCTTCGTTTCTGTGCAAGGGCTTTCTCTAGTTGTGGCAAGCGGGGGCCACTCTTCATCGCGGTGCGCGGGCCTCTCACTATCGCGGCCTCTCGTTGCCGAGCACAGGCTCCAGATGCGCAGGCTCAGTAATTGTGGCTCACGGGCCGAGTTGCTCCGCGGCATGTGGGATCTTCCCAGACCAAGGCTCGAACCTGTGTGCCCTGCATTGGCAGGCAGATTCTCAACCACTGCGCTACCAGGGAAGCCCAGGATGAATCTTTTTAACAAATAAGAACACACAGTCAAATGATCCCTATTTTTAAAAAGCTCTATAACCTATGTCAGGGGTGGGGCTGGAGAGTGAGGAATCACATTGCCAGACACCATAAAACAACATAAAATTAAATTCTAACAGTCCATTAGACGACCTACCAACTGTGATGGCTGGATGGCTAAAAGAAGTAGACTAGGAAAAGTCTCATGATATTGGACATCAATCCAACATTGCTGCTAACTTTTTTATACCCAAGTGTGATTGCCCAGCACTTACTATTACCCCTCAAGGGGAAAAACAAAACTACAGGTTCTTTTGACAAATATCTGGTTTCTCTCTGGTTTTGGTCCAGCCCCCAGCTGCAATTTATTTTTAAAATACTCAAAAAATAATTGTGTCTCTTGTGATCTGAGGTGATGCTATTTGAGATAAACAAGGTTAACATTTTCTCTTTGGTCTTCACAAAGTTTTTGATCCACTGAGAAGGACACTAAGGAAGTGAGCATGCCTCATTGATGAAAACAGGTAGAATATGTTAGGCTTGTGTTTGATGAGATTTATACATACAGGGCAAATTATAAAAAGGCTCCCCTCCCTCCAGAGAAAAAGTCCCACCCCAAGGTATACAACTTGGCCAGTGGTGCACAAGCTGCATTTCAACCCCATCCACACCCCCAATGGGGTGCACAGAATATTCAACCATGAGGGTGGTCTAGATACATATGCCATGTTTCTTCATTATTCACTTGGTGTTTTCACTTCTCTTTTCTGCTTAATATAATCCCATCAGGTGAAGGGTTCCTGAGATAGAAGGAACATCCAAAAAGATCCACGAATGGATTTTAAGGGATTCATCAACACCCTGAAATTGGGTGCAAAATGACATACCTGTATGCACTTGCCAGCTTCTGTGAGGAGAGGTTCCCCAGAACTTTGATGCCACATTAAAATGATTCTGTCTTGAGTTTGTGACATCAGGGAGTGAAGGAAGGAATAAGATCAAGAATCCACAACATCTACCATAACTGCTGCATATTTTCTTCCTAAACCACATTCAACAGTTTATTCCAATCACCAGGCTCTTCATTCCCATAAAGCAATGTTCAGACTTTAAATGTGCTAACGATTCACCTGGAGATCTTGAGAAAACTACACATTCCCGGTCCCCATCCCACCCCAGCCCTGAAATTCAGATTTCATCAGTCCTGGCTAGAGCCCCCAAATCTACATTTTTTCAAGTGCCTCATGTGATTCTGAGGCCCATGGCTGAAGAACCAAGCTTTGAGAAATGTGTTGTGATCCACCATCAGGCGGAAATCGCACACATGGATTCATCTACTCAAGGGAAAAAAGAATGGTATCTGTTTCTTTGTAAAGATATGACTGGTGAGCCACAAGGAAATTAGGAAGCCCATTTTTTTTCAGTGATCACTGTTGCTTGACAGTTCCTGTAGCATGTTAAGATGGCTATTACTGATGACTCTTATTACCTTTTCCTATGCAGTAAAACATATGAATGTACAGTGGAAGAAATAAGTATATTCTAAAACAAAACAGGAAAGAAAAATAACGATAGTCATGTCCACTCATTATCTGTGTAGACTGACTACCATGGGGAACAATGACTCGCCTTTTTCAAAGTTACATTGTGGCTTTAAATTGGGTTAACTCAATGTGTATAGCCATGAAACAAGTGGCTATAGAGATGTAAAGGATGGGACACTTTTCTACATTTCTCTTTTGCCTTTTATTTTCCCTATGGTCTTTAATGCTTTTTCTCTTTGGAATGGATGAAGTTATAAAGTTTGCCTTACATAAAAGCTCTGACTGAAAGATTGGTAATCGCACACTTCACTACTGAACTGTCCACTGTATTCAATCTAAAAAAGGCTCTTCTCTTTTGTTCAGCCAGGATTATCTCTTTTGCAGAGTATAACAGAAATATCTGGATATAAAACTGAGAAATTGTTCACAAATATTATGGAAGGCTTTTTGAGCTATTTACTATTAGAGGCCTGATTTAGCAAACAGTAAGACGCCTTTTTCTGGGTTGGGGATTTTTTTACTTTTTTCTTCCAACTAAATCACCCACAGTTCAAAAAAAAAAAAAAAAAAGATACACATTTCACAGCACTTTCACCCATGATTACAGGCAGAAGGAAATAAATTGCTATTTTTAAGAGACAGTTTTAATATCTTTTACTACATTTGAAGGAAAAAAAATATATATATATATATATCAGCAGCACTATCTCCTGTAAGTAACTTACTTATCTTGCCATTTCTTTATTTAAAGTCTTTGTGCTGAACCAGTCAATGAAATGCATTATTCCACTGGTAGGAGTTTTCTAGCAGAAATAAAACTAGAAACAGCATGTATTACTGAGAAGTCAGACACATTAACACTAATTCAAAAAAAAAAAAAAAAAAAGACTCTAGCTAGAGGTTAAGAACACAACTCAATCAAAACCAGTGGCATTTTTTATCAAACATTTGTGAAATTGCAGTTTTGAACTCTGACCTGCTACAAATTAAATTAAAAGGTGCTGTTCTAATTCTGTCTCCTGGTACAATGCTGCACTGATATAGAAAACAGGGAGCTTACACTGAACACACCCAGTTTACAATGGAAAAAGGAGGATGATGCTTTCTTTCTCAATAAGGAAGTTTTTAACACATGGCTCCTGAGTGGGGTTGCCAATTAAAGAACTGTAGTAGCTGTCAATGCTGGTTTAACATTTCAACAAAGCAAATCAGCAATTTAAACTCACCAGCACCAGCCATCCTGTTAATTGACTAAATGATTATCCCTCTCCTAGTTAAGAGTCCACCTGACACACTTGAAATTCTTCTTCTTTGCTGGGAACCATCTGGAGGCTGTGCCAGACCTCAACTTGGCAAAACTACTTTGCTTTTCAGGTTCACTGGAAAGGTGTCTCCCTTTTTTCTCAGAGGGGCTCCTGAATGAAAGCCAAGTTCTACTCTCACATTCTGACTGCCTTCTCTCAAAGAGTTTTTTTCTTGCTTTCTCCTACGAGAAGGAAGAAACTGGTCATAGCACATTCGTTAGACCTGTGTTTAAATGGATTTAGCAAGGTGTGACAAGCTGGATATGCATCATATTCTGTCATAGTCAAGGTGGAGTATAAATGGTCTAGCAGTAAATTCTACCCCATACTTTTGGAGTGTCCAACATACGAGCCACAGGCCTCTTGAGATCAAATCCAACTAGCCCTAAACAACAAAAATATATTCATGACCCAAACACTTGCAAAAAAAACAAAAAACTGTGCTTCAATGGAAAACTATGCATTGTCTACATTATAAAGGAGACCTCCTCCCAACTATCAGGTTATCAGATTGTGATCCTCTGAGAGCCATTTTACAACTCTGTAAATTATAGATAATTGACAGTAATGCAACGTAATTCTTGTCTATAATTGTCTTGCAAATTCTGTCACGTCCATTGGAGGTTCAGGTTACCCCACCCCCACCCCTAGAAACCACTTACGCCTCCATTTGTAACATTCACTTCAGTATTCCTGATCTATAAATGTGTTCTTCGGCTTCTTTTGGGACTGGTTATAATATCTGACTAGTTTTCTTACTCTGAATCAAATATAATCTTTAATAAATATTCATTTTATATCAATATGAGAGTCATGATCTCCTTTTTTTTTTTTTTTTAGAATTATCCTTTAATTTCTGTATTGATCTTGGACTAGAGATATCCAATTTAGAATCTTAAGCTGTATGACTATGCCATGCTCCTTCCTCTCTCAGCCTATGCACATGCCATTCCTCTGCCTGGAATGTTCCTCCCTCATCCCCACTCTAGCCTCTGTACCTAGTTAATTCCTCATCTTCCTTCAGATTTTGGCTCACTCATTATTCCCACAAACAAGCTTTCCCTGACCATCCCTCCTCTCCAGACAGGTTCAAACCTCCCTGTTACATGCTCTCATTGCATCATGTACCTCTTCTTGATAGCACTTAACACCATCGACCTTTATCTATATGATTTTTCTAATATCTGTTTTCCTCACTAGAATAAATGTTCCCTGATGGCAGGGACCATATCTGGTTTTGCACACCACTGTACCCCCAGCTCCAGCCAGATGTCTGGCACACACAGGGCTTAAATATATGTAGATAATGTAAACAGAAAATTTTCGCATGCATCAACGAAGCAACAGATCCAGGGATCAGTGAATGGAGTGGGCTATGAAGACTCCTGTTACAAATCAGAATAGATCTAGACCAAAGTCAACCAAGGAGAAGGAAAAGGAGAGACTTTACTGAGATGTAAGTACCAATGATTTGGAAAACCATGGAGATAACCTATTAAGATAGTCCAATGGTACTCCTTCAGACTTTAGAAGGGACCTAGATCAAATTAGAACCTTTCTGATGTTCCTCTCCCCTCCTCCAGAGAGTTCTAAAGTCCAAGAAAACCTGGGAATTCCTAGGTATTTTGAACCAGAACAAAGGTAAAGAATAAAAAAGGAGTAGCTCGAGTCCTTTATGGAACAGGAGCAGCAGGGTATACAGGAATGGTTCTCGAAGTGTGGTCCCTACACTTCCAATATCTTTTGGAAATTCTCAGGCCTCACCTCAAACCTATTAAATCAGGAATCCTGGAGAAGGAGCCGAGCCCTACAAGTGAATATGATGCATGTCAAAGTTAGAAAACCACGGCATAGAATAAAGATAAGTCCCAGAGTCACCCAGTCTCTTCTCTATATAGCTATGAGACCCTGGGCAAGTGACTTAAAGTCTCTAAGCCTGGGCTTCCCTGGTGGCGCAGTGGTTAAGAGTCCGCCTGCCAACGCAGGGGACACGGGTTCGAGCCCTGGCCCGGGTGGATCCCACATGCCGTGGAGCAGCTAAGCCCATGCGCCACAACTACTGAGCCTGCGCTCTAGAGCCCGTGAGCCACGGCTGCTGGGCCCGCGTACCACAGCTGCTGAAGCCCGCGCGCCTGGGGCCCGTGCTCTGCAACAAGAGAAGCCAGGACAATGAGAAGTCCGCGCACTGCAGCGAAGAGTAGCCCCCGCTCGCCGCAACTAGAGAAAGCCCGTGCGCAGCAACGAAGACCCAACACAGGCAAAAATAAAAACAAATAAATAAATAAGTTTATTTAAAAGAAAAAAAAAGTCTCTAAGCCTAAGTGTACTCAGCAGGATAATAATAACGAAACACGGGACTTCCCTGGTGGTACAGTGGTAAAGAATCTGCCTTACAATGCAGGGGATGCGGCTTCCATCCCTGGTCAGGGAGCTAAGATCCCACATGCCGCGGGGCAACTAAACCTGTGCACCACTACTATTGAGCTCACGCACCTCAACTAGAGCCCATGTGCCACAAACTACAGAGCCCACACGTCTTGGAGCCTGTGTGCCACAACTAGAGAGAGAAAATCCACACACGGCAACAAAAGATCCCGCATGCTTCAACGTAGATCCTGCGTACAGCAACTAAGACCCAATGCAGCCAAAAATAAATAAAATAAATAATAAATAATTCTCTAAAAATATATGTAATAATAATAATGAAACCGATCTCCCAGGATTGTCATGAGAATTTTTTAAAGTAATATTTATAAACCGCCTAGCAAAGTGACTGACAAAATATGGATACTAATTAAATAATAGCTGCTAGTGTATATTCTCATTAATTTCATCATCATGTACAGATTCTTAAGGCCTAGAAACCCAGAGTAGGAAAAAAGCTGTGTAGTCCTTTGGCCTGGTACAATCAACAGAACTTACACTGGGATCTTAGAGAGGGGGCAGGAAGGATTCAAAACTGGGCACCACCATTTTTTTGGTCAGTGGTATATGATAAAATACACAACTCAGATGGGTACAGTGCTTAAGAGGTCACACAGCCACAACAACACAGCACTATCTGTTCTTCAGAAGAAACCTGAGAGCTGTTATTTCATTCAGACAAGTTAGTGGACTTGCCCAAGGTCACACTGGTGGTCCTTCCAAGTTATCTGCAGATTTAGAACTTGAAACCAGGTATTTTGATTCCAAATTCAGTGCTTTTCTCCTCTACTCCTCACTGCCTATGCTTCTGTCTTTGCTTGTATCACTTTCCCAAGGAAACAGACACTCACGAGACACATTGTAGAATAAAATAAGCCTGACATTCTTTAGAGAGTTTCTTGAACCCTGGAATATGGTTCTTCCGATTGTCTTTACTTATAAACCCCACATTTAAAGGAGCAGTCCAATATATACACTACCAAATGTAAAATCGATAGCTAGTGGGAAGCAGCCGCATAGCACAGGGAGATCAGCTCGGTGCTTTGTGACCACCTAGAGGGGTGGCATAGGGAGGGTGGGAGGGAGACGCAAGAGGGAGGGGATATGGGGATATATGTATATGTATAGCTGATTCACTGTGTTATAAAGTAGAAACTAACACAACATTGTAAAGCAATTATACTCCAATAAAGATGTTAAAAAAAATTTTTTTAATTTTAAAAAACTAAAAAATTTTAAAAAAACTGAATTCAAAGGAAAAAAATAAAAAATAATAAAAAAATAAAGGAGCAGTCCATATCTTTAAACTCCTTAGCAGCAATAATTGGTCCCCTCTGCTGTATGTTTTATTTTTAATACAGACATTTATTTCATGCTGAACTCAAATCTGACAGCAGTTTTTTAAAAGCTGAATTTTTCAAATATACACTTGTATTACAGAAAGCTATGGAGCATCTTCTCTGCTCCTAAAATATGGTCACTTTCACAAATGTTATCTATTCATTCTGGCAGTGATTATTCATAAGGCACCTCCCCTTGCCTGGCACTGTGTGGGGAGGCACTGGGCACACAGAGATGAATTTTCAAGGCAGATGTGCTGCTTACCATCCCGAGAGAGTGGAGGAATCAGACAATAATCCAACAAGTAAAGGATAAGAGCCCCAGATTGTGGTAAGTACCCAATGCGAAGGAGCAACAGCCAAATGATAAAGAAGTGGTCACCTATATCCCTGTGAGGACTGGAGAAGCCCAGGAAAGCAACTCCAGACAGGGTGGTCAGAAAAAGCCTCTCATCAGAAAAAAACACACTAAAGCATGTCCTGACACAGAAAGCCTAATATGGAAATCCAATACATGGAAATATGAGCTGAGAGAATGGATGAGGTAGGAGTGGCTTATCTGCTTTAACATGAGGATTCAATCCAGGGGTTTTCTTGAGCAGTCTCCTAATATGAATATAATTTATATTCCTACCCTTATTAAATATACTTTACATTTATTTAATATAAACTTAAAAGGTGGATGTTTACAAAAATTCAATTCATAATAAAATTAAACAGCTACTGCCCAAAACCTGTATGTATAGAAACTGAAAGAACAAGGTACCATGAGGTAGAAAAGAACAGAGGGGAGAAATAAAAGTTATTCAATGCTTTTTAAGTGTGGAGCATCACGTTTCAACATATTTAATTTAGTCCATAAAATAATTCTGAGTTTAGGTACCATCACATTTTACAAAGGAAGAAACCTGACTTCAGTGAGCTAAGCTTATTTGCCCAAGATCTCTCAACAAATAAATGACAGAACAGAAACTCTGATAAAACATAACATGAACATAAAAATCTGACATATATCCAACAACTGTATTGTGTCCATTCGGCAAAGCCAGGGTCAGCAAACTAGGGCTCAAGGGTCAAATTTGGGCAGCGGCTTCTTGGTACAGCCACAAACTAAGAATGATGCTCACATTTTTAAATGATTGAAAATATTCAAAAGAAGAATAATATATCATGACATGTGAAAGTTGTGTAAAATTCAAATTAAGTGCCCATAAATTAAATTTCATTGGAACACAGTCACACTAGCTATTGTCTTGACTACTTTCACTCTATAAGGTGGGGTTGAGCAGTTGACAGAATCTATAGGGTCCCAAATCCTAAAATATTAACTATCTGGCCCTTTATTGAAAAAGTTTGCAAACCCCTGAAGTAGAAAAGAATCCACAGAAATAAAAGTAACAAACACACTTGGAAATGTTACTTTAAGTATGAGTATAAAAACATATGCAAAGAATGACTGTAAAATGCCTCTAAAAGAATTTAACCTAATGGTGGTTGTCTGAGGCACAATATGCATTCCCAGTTTCACCTGGAGGTTTCATTTTTCCAGCCCTCTCTCCTAGTGAGGCAGTGGTAAGTCAATCTCATCACAGGGATTTGTCACGTCTCAACTTGAGCAGCTGCCTTCCAACTCACATTCTCAGAAAGGAAGCAATACAATGTGTCCACTCCATATTCATTGGCTCAACTTGGTTCTTTAACAGTATGGGTTTAGTTCCAGGCATGGTTTCAAACAGTTTTTGTTGATTTCCAACTATATTGTCTTCTCTAAATATTTTCTGGTTCAAGTGCATACGCTCAATTATGAAAATGAATTCTTATAAATAGCCCAATCTGGGTAGGTAGTCAATTTACACCATGAAGTTCAATTTTTACAGTACAGGGGAAAATATTACTTTTCCTTTTCATTCTTCAGGCTACAAGGTTGAAGGCTAGAGGCCACATGCTATAAAATGTCTCCAGTTTTTCCAATATTTTGTGCCAATACCTAATGTTGATCTCTATACCTTCTTTGTCATTTACTTGTGTATGGTCATCCGCAAATATTGGGTCGTAAGTACCAAGTCAATACTTAGGGCCTTAGGGCATACAGCTTAAGTCAAAGATGGCTTTCACCTTGTAGGAAAAAAAAACGTTGCACTTCAATAGAAAACTATGCATCATCTATAGGGTATGCATCATACCCTTCCCAGCTGTTGGATTCTAGCCTGTTCACAATCCTTGAGCTATTCTGCACCACTTTGTAAGTTGTAGGTAACTGATAGATATGTAAATTTTGTTCTGACAGTTAACGTTTTAATTTACTTCCACCCTACTGTGGAAAAACTAGTTTTGTATTGATTTGCACTTCATCTCAACATTGGTTTACTCTATATACATTTGTGCTATTATGACTTTTCTTTCAAGCCAGTTATAACAACTGCCCAGTTCCCTCATATCACCTAAGTAAAATAAAATCTTTTAGCACATTTTCATACCTATATGAGAATCATGAGTTTACCTTTCTCTGAAAATTATTTTTTAACAACCTAAAAGATTGGTATTAATTCAGATTTATTTCAAATTCTATTTTTAAAAACTTTAAATCCTGAGTGATATTCACCTTGAATGTGAATTTAGTTGTAATATTAAATTAGTTAAAACCATACAGAAAAGTGAAATGTGATGAGAAATAAGTCTTTTTTGTCCCTTTCTAATGTTTTTGAATTGATGCAAAATGAAAATTACGTAGAGGGGCAATAAACAGGCAATAAATAAAAATTTTTTTAAAGAAAAATTATTCTGACACTTCTTAAAACATTAAGGGAGACTTTATTCAGGACTATTGCAATACAGGAGAGAAATCAGGCTCAACTCCAAATACAGCAAAGACAGCTGGGGATTTATAGCCAAGGAGCAGAATTAGGGGGTCAGTGTGTGGAACGAAAATCAGTAATAGGAAACATTAACAATAGGGAGATTCTTAAAAAAAAAAAAAAGAGTAGGGAGATTCTTGCTGAAGTGGCTTAAGAGGATTCATACTTAAGACAGGCCAAGGACCTAGATATCAAGGGTGGGAGATGAGAAGCATCATCAGATATCACTTAGCAGGATTCTTGCTAAAACTGGGCTAGGCAGGCCAAAGACAGGATGAGAGCCACGATCGAGAAGGCATCTCAGAGGAGCCTAGCTAAAGTCTGGTCAAGGAGAGAGTCTTTGTCACAGGCAAATTTATAAAAGGACAAACAATTAAACAATCCTTGCCCTCAGGGAATTTACAGTCTAATGAAAGAGATAAATAAGTCACCCAACTTGCCCAAACTACCTTGGTTTTAATTTGAAATTACATTTTATTCCCAGAAAAATCCACATGTAAATAATCTCTTCAAAGAAAAATATTAAATAAGTTAAAAACTGGTTCAATCTCTATAATCTTAGTTTAGAGACTAAATTAATAATTTGACAGTATGTCAACTAAAATGCATCATATACCTAAACCAAGGATTTGATAAAATATACTGACACAGAAACAAAGCATACACTATTTACCCTACTTTTCATATAGGCAAAAGATATCACTACTGGCCTGCCAAATTCACCACCCCAGCCTAAAGAACAGGGCGACTGTAGCCATTTGTGAAATGCAAACAACACTGTATCTATGAAATCAAACAACACTACTCACTTTATTTATACAAAATGGCAACAGAGTTCTACAAGTCTTGTTTCTCAAAGTGTGGTCTGGCCCCCTGCAACCTGGGAGCCTGTTAGGAATGCAGAATCTCAGGCCTCAACTGCTGATCAGAATCTGCACTGTAACAAGATCCCCAGATAATTTTTACATACATTAAAGTTTGAGAAACACCGATCCAGAACTGTGGGATAACATAACTACCCCTAAAATTGCCATTGTTAGCACACTCCCTCAATTATCTCTTTTTATACAAGCGGTTTCTTCTGAGACAAAGGGAGAGTGAGAAAAAGATTTTATTGTGACCCAGGTAGCCAGCATTTTTAGGCTGGGAGTGGAAAAGTTTCATGTTGATTATTTGGTCTTGTGAGTAACATCCAAGTCATGAGGAAAAGGGAGAGGATGCCAAAACAGGAAGATTATGGACCCACTGAATTTTACCAATGAAAGATTGAAAACAATCTAAATTACACATATGTATGTAGTCAATACAGTAATGGTTAAGTAAATTATGGCACAAGAGAACACAATAAAGGCATTAAAAAGAACAAGATTGTTCTTCATGTACCAATACACAATAATCTAAGATAGGCAATATGCTAAGGTAATCTTGACTTCAAAAATCCAAGGGAAAATAATGCAAGGGCAGCACAGCATATACAGTGAGTTATCATTCATGTAAGGAAAAATACGTTAAGTGTGCACATACATAGAACATTTCTGGAAAAGCATAAGAAGAGCACAACGTTTGCCTCCTGGAGAGCTGAAGCATGAGGGACAGAAGTGGAGGGAGACCGACTTTCCATTGTGTACCTCCTAACACCTTTTGAATTATGTGACTATATTATCCAATTAAAAAAACTTTTTAATCTGAGCAACGAAGAATTCCTTAAAGAAGATATAGTCCAGTTCCAAGGGGAACAGAGAAATCCCTTCTTAATTTTCCTGGACAGATGGTCATCTGACTGTGTCCAAACACTTTCGGGGACAGTTTCTGGGCTGAGAAGCCAAGCGTCCAGAATTCATTCTGACACTGAGCTGAAGTCCTAGAATGCTGCCCCACTGCCCCACCTCCCAACCCCTAACCCCGCCCCCCCCACCCTGTGCTGATGCTAGTTCTTTCTCTGCAACACAGAGTAAGCTTCTTCCTCTGCCAGCCCTTACAACATTTGCAGAAGTTATTGTAGTTTTCCTTAGTCAGAGGTCACAAACAAAAGCTGGCAGGGCAGGCAGGCAATGTAAATGAGTAAGGCAGGCCTAGGCAAGACAAAATAGCCAGTGCACCCCTTCACGTGGAGACAAGGACACAATGGGAGTGAGCACCATGGCCAGGAGACAGAGAGGCAGCAACTATTCTTCTCCAGGGAAAATAATGCCATGGAGGAAAGAGGGCCCGATGTTGCCATATCTTCTTAGGATTTTAGAAACCAATAAATTTATTTTAAATACCTCAACTTTTAAATATTGACAACTAAACTAATTTTTTAGAACACTGCAGACCAAACAAAATATACGTGCAGCTCGTGGCCTGTAGGCCACCAGTTTACAATGCATCCTGTCATCTCTCCTCCAGCTACCATGAGAACTTCTCTTTTTGTTATATTCTGGTTGGATTTGCTGGAAAGAAAAACAAACAAAAAAACAGTCTCTTTTCAAAAAACTCAATCAAGTTGTATTTTGATTTGGTTTGACAATTTACTAATCCAGCTAGATAATTTGCTAGTAATTGTACTTGCCTAAGGACTAAAAACAACCACAGTTTGTGTATGTGTGTGTGTGTGTGTGTCTGTGTGTGTGTTGTTGTTGTTCTAAAGACCTTTGATATTTATCATTGTCTTTGGTGGCAGGAACTGAGAGGTATCTCCCATGGACATTATTTCACAGTTTGAATATATGTGTACATAGCTCATTATACTGCTGGGGTTTATTTGCAAAACATGATTTTCATTTTCCAACAGGCTTTCAGTGGAAGAAAGTTTCATAGAGAAAAATGCAAATTTCCTACCACTCTACCCTGTGAAAACCTAAAGAGACTATTAGGCTATAAAGAAGGAAATTGAGGGATAAATTTAACACTTAAAAGTGACTCTTTTAGCAGGAGGTTTGGGCACCCAGCCAGGTTAGGAAGAAGTAGCTTTATACACATATCATAACAGTAGCCTAATCTCCGATCTTCACTACTCCTTGCTTAAGACCAGTAACCAAGTCATCACAGCCAGTGTGTCCCTCCTAGCTTGTCATCTGCTTATTGTCACCGTGCTCTCGACTCTAACTATAAAACTGTTTTATTTAAACAAACAGCAATGGAAAAAGGACCCCTGCAGTTGAGTCCTGACCTGCACCGCTTGAGAACCTATGTGGGGAACCCCACGACACTTGCGTAAAGTTGATGGAGGTGGGGGTCGGTCCCACTGCTAAAGGCTGGATGTAGATGAGTGGCTAAAAGAAACTGCAACTGCTAGAGAAGGTACCAACGTACATCTTCCCCCAACGATTCATGGACTCAGTATTGCATCTATTTATGCCTTCTACTCTGCTTTAAGTGACATAAAAATAGATTAGGAAACTCCAGATCTCGTCGTACATACGAAATATGCTTACATTGATTATGGCCTAACTCTAAAGGAAATACAACAACTAACAATTCTTACAGAGTCTCAAAAGCAAGAACCACCATGATAAAACAATTAAATTGCAATTCTGAGGAAGAAGACATTTAATTATAGATATAATTTATGTAAGTAAATATAATCATCTTAAATTTCTAAACAAATAGGCATGTCATTAAATATAAAGCATCAGGAAAGATTTCAAAACCTGTACAATCCGTGTACATTGGCGAACGTGATCTATACAGAGTTTGCTCTAGGGGGAAAAAAACCTCAAGATTCTATCTTTATAGCCCAATGTTGGGCTATACTTCCAAATGAAAACACTTTATTTGGCATGCGTTTTCTGTAGAAAGTGGATTTTTCACATGGTATAGCCATGCCACACTTTGTTTTCAGTTGTTAAGACACTGGTATATCTTTCAATCTTTTCCACTTATTAATTTCAGGAAGTTATTTGCACATATTTCTCAGGATATGCTGGTATTTTGAACATCTTATAAATGTTGTAGCTATATAAATTAAGTGGGCAATTAGAATGTCACCATGCAATTCTATGCACCTACTTACAAAGGGATGCTTGAGAGGGTCCCATTATCCAAAGTGGCCTATGTATCAGTCTTTCTAAAGCATTAGAGGTGGAGGTCAGGCAGCTGGGTTCCAGTCCTGGTGAAAAGCACTGTATAATCTTTTAAAAACCGCAAAAGCACATCTTCCTATGTTTGCATTTCCTCTTTTGTTAAATGAAGACTAGCAGACCTGGATCTTAATGGGCTGCTGTGAAACCCACAAGAAAGAAGGAGAAAACAATAAAGCACATGACAAAGGTAAGATTACCTACTGTTATTGTGGGAGGAAGACAAAAGAAAATCAAAGCACTAATGTATATAAAAAACCTTGTAGTCTATTACACAAAGCACATTTTAAAAAAGCAAACAAAATAATTAAAAGTAGTACAAGCAACTTAAACATATATTCTCTCTTGGAAAAAAGTATTACATGGGTAAAGTACATTCCTAAGCCAGCACAAACTCTCCTAAAACTTCTCTCTGTCCATCTCTGCCACTCATCATCCTCCATCCAGATAGCGGCTTGACCCTTCCATCAAAGTCATCAAACAGCTCTAGGTAATCTTTCATTAAATAATGAACACATAATAGGTACTATCAACTCGGCTTGATCTTACAACATAGGTAACTGATTAATCTACATTCCCAAACTAATGTGTTTTTGACATCCCTTGGAATTGCAAAGACAAAGCAGTAGGGTCTCTTTTCACCTCTGTATAAGTCAATTAGAGTTGACAAATACCAGTATCTCAGCGTGTTCAACAAAGTGACTGGCAGGCGATAAATGTTTAGATAAGTGACAGATGTACAGAATGAAAAGGATGACCTAAGTTTTAGATTTCCTTAAATCTTGGGGCATCCATGGCCAAGGACTCAAACTCCTGCCTGAACAGCTATCTCCAGAGTTTGAGCCACCGAGGTCCATGGAAATAAAAACAAGAAGTGTGGTTGCACTCGTCAAATAACAAATCAGCAACTCATGCCCCACTGGAGAACACCTATACCACAGAAGTCCACCCACTGGAGCGAAGGTTCTGAGCCACATGTCAGGCTTCCCAACCTGGAGGTCTGGCAACAGGAGAAGGAATTCCTAGAGAATCAGACTTTGAAGGCTAGCGGGATTTGACTGCAGGACTTCAGCAGGACTGGGGGAAACAGAGACTCCGCTCTTGGAGGGCACACACAAAGCAGTGTGCGCATCGGGACCAAGGGGAAGGAGCAGTGACCCCATAGGAGACTGAACCAGACCTACCTGCTAGTGTTGGAGGGTCTCCTGCAGAGGTGGAGGGCAGCTGTGGCTCACCAAGGGACAAGGACACTGGCAGCAGAAGTTCTGGGAAGTACTCCTTGGTGTGAGCCCTCCCAGAGTCCGCCATTAGCCCCACCAAAGAGCCCGGGGAAGGCTCCAGTGCTGGGTCGCCTCAGGCCAAACAACCAACAGGGAGGGAACCCAGCCCCACCCATCAGCAGACAAGCAGATTAAAGTTTTGTTGAGCTCTGCCAACCAGAGCAACAGCCAGCTCTAGCCACCACCAGTCCCTCCCATCAGGAAGCTTGCACAAGCCTCTTAGATACCCTTAGATATGCTACAGGCACAAAAACAGAAATATAGATCAATGGAACAGGATAGAAAGCCCAGAGATAAACCCACGCACCTATGGTCAACTAATCTATGACAAAGGAGGCAAGGATATATAATGGAGAAAAGACAGTCTCTTCAATAAGTGGTGCTGGGAAAACTGTACAGCTACATGTAGAAGAATGAAATTAGAACACTCTCTAACACCATACACAAAAATAAACTCAAAATGAATTAGAGACCTAAATGTAAGGCCAGACACTATAAAACTCTTAGAGGAAAACATAGGAAGAGCACTCTTTGACATAAATCACAGCAAGATCTTTTTTGATCCACCTCCTAGAGTAATGGAAACAAAAACAAAAATAAACACATGGGACCTAATGGAACTTCAAAGCTTTTGCACAGCACAGGAAAACATAAAAAAGACGAAAAGACAACCCTCAGAATGGAAGAAAATATTTGCAAATGACTCATCAAAGGATTAATCTCCAAAATATATAAACAGCTCATGCAGCTCAATATTAAAAAAAAAACAACCCAATCCAAAAATGGGCAGAAGACCTAAATAGACATTTCTCCAAAGAAGACATACAGATGGCCAAGAAGCACATGAAAAGCTGCTCAACATCACTAATTATTAGAGAAATGCAAATCAAAACTACAGTGAGGTATCACCTCACACCAGTTAGACTGGGCATCATCAGGAAATCTACAAACAACAAATGCTGGAGAGGGTGTGGAGAAAAGGGAACCCTTTTGCACTGTTGGTGGGAATGTAAATTGATACAGCCACTATGGAGAACAGTATGGAGGTTCCTTAAAGAACTGAAAATAGAATTACCATATGACCCAGCAATCCCACTACTGGGCATATACCCAGAGAAAACCATAATTCAAAAAGACACATGCACCCCAATGTTCACTGCAGCACTATTTACAACAGCCAGGTCATGAAAGCAACCTAAATGCCCATCAACAGATGAATGGATAAAGAAGATGTGGTACATATATACAATGGAATATTACTCAGCCATGACAAGGAACAAAATTGGGTCATTTGTAGTGATGTGGATGGATCTAGGGACTGTCATACAGAGTGAAGTAAGTCAGAAAGAGAAAAACAAATACCGTATGCTAACACATATATGTGGATCCTAGAAAAATGGTACCGATGAACCGGTTTGCTGGGCAGAAATTGAGACACAGATGTAGAGAACAAACATATGGACACCGAGGGGGGAAAGCGGCAGGGGGTGGTGGTGGTGGTGTGATGAATTGGGAGATTGGGATTGACATGTATACACTGATGCGTATAAAATGGATTAATAAGAAAATAAATAAACATTTAAATAAATAAATGTACATCTTTAAGACTGCTGATTTCATTATGTATTTTCCAATACCAAAATATAAAATAAAATGAAAACTGCAGAACTTTTGGCCCTTTGACATTTCTCCCCACCACCAAAAACTTTCAGATGGATGGAACATCCGGGTTCTGAGAAGGACTATGTATTATTACTGCTCCCCACAATATCAGGCCTAAGTGTATTTTTTATGTTTAGACTAGTGAACATAAAATGCAAACATTTTTCACATGACTGATACGTTTGCCTTTAACAAAAACAGCCCTGGCCCAATATTATTAGGAATAGATCAGCAGCCCCACTGGACTCTGAAGCAATGTAATTAGGTAGTCCAACACTACATTTTGTCAAAAAACTCTGACAACCTAATAACCAGATTGTCATCAGATAGACATTGAAAAATGATACTGTGTTTGTTCTAGCATTAAAATACTACAGCTTTCTGGGGCTTTTTGTCCAGCAAAAAAAATTTTTTAATCTATGAGGGATGCATCCTACTGGTCTGGATGGTGTTTAAATGGGCCTGTTCTGCTTGAGGTATGGAGTAAGGAGTTTTGTTTTCATTTAAAGTTTAAGAAAGAATTGTACGAAGGATCACCTACTTGATTTGAATCATTAAAATCCTATGTGTTACAAGGAAAAGTATAAAAGGGAATGTTTATAACAGTACTAACTGGTATTTATTAAGCATTTAGGTGTTGCCAGACACCATGTTCAGCTCTCTGTGTTACTGGACTCCTTCCAACAACCATCAGCGCAAGGTGCTGTTGTTATTCTCATTTGTAGAAGCTTATAGAGGCTAAGGAACCCACATCCCCCATGTTCTTAGCCACTTCAATGTACTGCTGAGAAGAGAGGGTTTAACTTGGTTTTGATGAGAGCAGGGAGAGGTGGTGGGGGTGAGAGATGTTCTTTTCAAGAAAATTATTATCTATTTGACCTCCCAAAAGAAGGTTATCCAGCGTGCAGTCTGACATGTAAGCCAATCCTATGTGTAATATGACAGTGGAAGAGAAAATGTTATAGATTCTTCACACAGATAAGCAATTAAATACAAAAAGATAGAAATATTAAGATACAGCCTTAGGGTTCAAAATACTATCGCTTCCATTTAATTAGTCAATTATGAGAACTTATCCACTAACCTGTACAAGAATAAACCTTAGGGAGTACATTTCTAAGATGACCTTTGGAACCTTAATATCCAAAAATCTTACAGTTTTATCTGTTAGGATATAAATGAGTTATTCCATGTAAATCACTGGCAAATTTGCACATGAAAACTGTGTGGCTGAGCTAGTCAGTAATAATTAAATGACACCAATATTTTTCCAATATGCATGAAAATACCCCGGACAACTTAAATGCCCAGTCCACCAAACTAGCATTACAATTCTATGGCACTTTAAATTTTCCAAAGTATTTTCCATCCTATGGTTTCATTTGACACCCATGAGCCTATATCTTAAGCATGAAAAAAAAATTATTCCAAATTTACAAACATAATGTTAAGCAAAAGATGCCATACACAAAGAAATCCATACTATATGATTGCATTTCTATAAAATTCAAAGCCATGGCAAAACCAATTTGTGACGTCAGAGTCAAGATAGTGGTGGCTGGGTTGGGAGCAGGGTAGTAACTGGAAGATGGCATGTGAAGGTCATGTTTTATGTCCTATTCTGAATGCTAGTTCCTTGAGTGTGATCATTTTGTGAAAATTCACGACGATATACACTTTGGATTTGCAGGTACACAAATCCTGTATGTTACACTTCTGTAAAAAGTTGACATGAAACAATCATTCTCTTCCTTCAGCAGTTTGCCAACTAGACCAGAAGAACATACACACCAGGCAAAAAGGTGGGCAGTCTCAAAACACCTAGAAGTTTGACTTTGCAAACTATTGAGCTGCTGCCAGTATCACTAGAACCTCTTAACATTCCTTTCCCTTGAAGCGTCAAACAATTCATACAGCAATCCACTGTACTAATTCCTGTAATGAAAGTGCAAGGAGTCCCGTAGTCAATTACAACTATGCCCTACAAATTCCAGAAAACGTTTGCTAGGATTTAGGCCTCTGACAGCTCAGTGTACAATTTAGAGCAATATAGTGAACTTTGATGGTAACAGCTCATTAACGATTGCGTTTAAATGTAAACACTTGATACATTTTTAGAAACACCAGGCTGATTAGGTTCATTTTACTTTACTAGAAGTCAGAAGATAATATGTTAAACATATTTTTCATTTTTTCTCTCTTAACCATCAATTCATTAAGTAGTAAGTTAAACCTAGCTTTGTTTTCTTTTTCCATGAATATGGAAGATGAAGACCGTGGGAGTCCTGCTTCTGTTTCTCTTATCCAAATCAGATACCAGTTTTTAGGGAACACAGTTTTAAACTCTGTTTTGCATGTCTTACAAGACTAAATACCAAGGTTATGCTTTTATAGCTGTCCAGTTAAAACTGATGCTATTTCAAGAAGCGACAGTTGATTTCGTCACAAAAAGTACGAAGCAATCTATTAACTGATTAAATTGTCCTGTTTTTCCTTAAAGCTAGACCACAAGAACTATGGAACAGAGACCTTACCAATGATGGTAACAGCTGTATGTCCAGCAGAGTTACAGAAAGAGCATTGGAACTGATTACTGAACGATTCACTTCACCCAGCTTGATGCCAGGTGAGGGATAGTTAACGACAGTTACCATTTTAGGCCTGAGTTTCTTTAAATTATCAATGTAATATTTTACAAGTTATATGCATTTCAAGTAAGTTTATTCCCACAATTTTTTCAGTAGTTTGGATTATTTTCCCTTGCTCATACCAAATATAAGAAAAGTGAACAATATTAAGTTAAAGTGATATTCTCAGCTCTACAAAACATCTTTTGGTGACACAGCAGCCTAAATTATCTGAAAGTAGTTCATTGTTCTTTGTCAACAAAAGGGAGAATGTGGCCCCGAAACTAGACAAAACTCCAACCAAGTAATGACCAAGAATGGCAATAATAATAACTCTATTTCCCTTTCCTTTTTTTTTTTTTTTTTTCTTTCTGTCTCTTGCTCATCAACTATCAGGAATCTTTAACAAATAAATAAACAAATACATGCTGTGGAAATGCCAATGTTTGTCTCTACAAAAAACTGAAAAATTACTTTGTGTAGTAATAACCTCTCCCCTACATTAAGATGTTAAAACAGACCTTCAGGAACGAGAAATCTTTCTAATACTTTCAGGAAGCACCCAACCAAATAAATATATTGTGGGACTGGAAAAAATCATCCAGAATCACAGGGCAGAAAGGAGCCCAAGATGTCACCTGACCCATCATGTGCACATTACCAGTAAGTTCCATTTAATTCCACAATCTTTTTCATTTTTTTCTAATTGAACTATTGCTGATTTACAATGTTCTATTAGTTTCAGGTGTACAACAAAGTGATTCAGGTATATATATATATATATATATATATATATATATATATAGCTTTTTCAGATTCTTTTCTGTTATAGGTTATTACAAGATATTGACTACTGTTCTCTGTGCTATACAGTAGGTCCCTGTCATTTATCCATTTTATTTATATATATATATATATATATATATATATATATATATATATATATATAGTAGTGTGTATCTGCTAATCCCAAACTCATAATTTATCCTTCTCCCTCCCTCTCCCCTTTGGTAACCATAAATTTGTTTTCTATGTTTGTGAGTCTATGTCTGTTTTGTAAATAAGTTCATTTGTATCATTTTTTTAGATTCCACATACAAGTGATATCATATGATATTTGTCTTTCTCTGAGTTGCTTCACTTAGTATGATAATCTCTAGGTCCATCCATGTTGCTGCAGATGGCATATTTCATTCTTTTTGATGGCTGAGTAATATTCCATTGTACTGGGCTGGTCAAAAAGTTCGCTCCATACAATGTAATGGAAAAAAACCGAATGAACTTTTTGGCCAACTGTGGGTGTGGGTGTGGGGGTGTGTGTGTGTGTGTGTATGTATACACAGACACACACACACATATATATATATATATACACCATATCTTCTTTATCCATTTATTCGTCAGTGGACATTTAGGTTGTTTCCATGTCTTGGCTATTGTAAGTAGTGCTGCTTATGAACATTAGAGTGCATATATCTTTTTGAATTAGAGTTTTGGTCTTTTCTGGATATATACCCAGGAGTGGAATTGCTGGATCATATGATAACCCTATTTTTAGTTTTCTAAGGAACCTCCACACTGTTCTCCATAGTGGCTGCACCAATTTATTTTCCCACCAACAGTGTAGGAGGGTTTGCTTTTCTCCATACCCTCTCCTGCATTTATTGTTTGTAGACTTTTTGATAATTCCACCATCTCAGGCTGCTCTTATTCCCGAGTTACCTCTCTCAGCTCTGCCTAAAGACAGACCCACTCAAACACCAAAAAACCCTACCAAGTAGTCCAATGCTAGCAAGCCCCTGAATCCTGCCACATCAGGTCCACTACAAATTACAGTCACTTGTTCTCTGTCCTGGCCTAATTGTTATTTCAGAGAAAATCTCTTTTTGGACCATTATTCCTGTCCTTTGGAAAATCAGCTCAGGAATAGACTCAGGTGCTACTTTGGGTACATAAAATAAATATTCTATTTATTCTATTATATTTCTGTTCTATAATTTTATGTTAGATGGTTGCTACTATGCATTCTGCTGCTGTAGATACCATATCTATTTTACATACTCAAACCAGCATTAGTCCATGCTCACATGAGTATTTAATGAAGAATCTTGTGGCTACAAGCCTCACCAAATTGAATGCTGCTGAGGAGGAATCACTTTCTCCGAAATGTAGCCATTAACAAAAAGAGAAAAGCCTGGAGTGACATGGGTCATCTCTAACGCAGCTGAATTACAATCCTGTAGAGTGAAGTAGGTAGCCGCCTATGAAGTAAGACTTCAGGAGTCTTACTTTTTTTTCCTATGAGACGAAACTCAGTATTCCACAGTTGAAGTCTGAAATGCAAATACACCTAAGTAAGTTGTTCTAAAACTCCAGTCATTCACATACTCCTTTCATGATTCTTATACTATCTGTGAACCAATATTCTATCATTAATACAATATTTTTATTTTAATCAAATCAATCTTGCCAAGCTCAATTAATTTTTTGAAAGACCGTTTTATATCACCACTGCAAATATCCAGTATCACTTGTATACAGCCAATATCACTTGCCACAAATAGAAGGAAACCAAAAAAAATTAATGTGGCTAACCAAAAATGTGTTCAGTCACGTACTGTGTAAAATCATGTACCACATGAAATACTGTAATAAATTGGTTTAAATTCACACTAAAGAGTGATATCAATGTTCTCAACACCCCTCTATCTTGTCCTCTGTTTAAAGGAGGAGGGACCACCAAAAAGAGGTAGGAAGGGTACCGAGAATCTGAAGGAGCATGTGTGAAGCCTGGGTGCTTGGGGAAGGTTGGGGTGGATGTCACAAGCTATGAGAAGTAAAGGAACAAACGAGCAGGCTGTTGCCCACTCCATAATTATTTATTTCTGGGGCTGTCCCTGCATGTGTCATAAAGGAAGTCCGTTGTACTATTTGATATGAAGGTCCTTCTATGCACCATCTCTTTTAGACATACACGTCTGAGCTTACAAATTACCCATCACAAAGAAATCACATGCTGTTAATAGGTCTCTTCATTGTGGCTGACAGTGCAGAACAAATGCCAGTCCCTGTGCTGAAACCAAATTTCTGGAATACTAACAGGAGTTCCCAATAGGAGGAGACACATTACCTAGAGGTCACCCCCAATAACTGCTGGAGCAAACTCCTGAATTCTGCTGCTTCTTGCCACATTCACGACAAAGGGCCATATATTCTAGCTCTCCCTGGATATCTTCCTCTCTGATCAAATTCTCAATTTTCTGATCATTTTTCCATTGTTTTTTTTTTTAATTTATTTATTTTATTTATTTATTTTTGGCTGTGTTGGGTCTTCATTGCTGGGTGCAGGCTTTCCCTAGTTGCGGCAAGCGGGGGCTACTCTCCGTTGCGGTGCGCGGGCTTCTCCTTGCGGTGGCTTCTCTTGTTGCGGAGCATGGGCTCTAGGCACGCAGGCTTCAGTAGTTGTGGCTCGCGGGCTCTAGAGCGCAGGCTCAGTAGTTGTGGCGTACGGGCTTAGTTGCTCCGCGGCATGTGGGATCTTCCCGGACCAGGGCTCGAACCTGTGTCCCCTGCATTGGCAGGCGGATTCTTAACCACTGCGCTACCAAGGAAGCCCTTTCATTGCTTTTAACACCTCGCTCTCATTAAAACAGGTGCCCAATTTATAGAAAAATGAAGGGCATGAATCTGAATGAATCAACCATAAATGAATGAACAAATGTATGACAACAGGTCAGCTTTGCAGAAAGGAACACCTGCATGCCTAAGGCATGTCACCAAATTACCTCAACCCTGTCCAAAGTTACCAAGGAAAAGAGCACAAATCCCATCAGGATGCCTTTTCAGAGAAGTGACAAGTCCTCCTTCCCTTGCCCTAACTGGACAAAGATCTGCTGCACTCTCTCTTTTAAAGTGCCTCCTTTTTACAAGCTGTATAATCTTGGTCAAGTTACTGAACTTCTCTGAACTTCTGTTCCCTTATCTATTAAATTCTGAAGAATAATATCTGCCCCATGAGTTGCAGTAAAGATTAAATGAGAGAATTCAAGAAAAGTGTCTACCACATTGCCTGGATTATATCATAAGCTTAAAGATTTTGGGTACATTTTCAGACCAGACCACAATACCACGATAAATATCAATAGCATAATGGTTCCATGTTGTTACAATGTAATACCCACATGCTTTCATTCACTGTCCTGGTATC
This sequence comes from Balaenoptera borealis, assembly GCF_965194805.1. NCBI lineage: Eukaryota > Metazoa > Chordata > Mammalia > Artiodactyla > Balaenopteridae > Balaenoptera > Balaenoptera borealis. The sequence goes on along the minus strand of NC_138869.1, from coordinate 32,459,188 downwards.
TACCCTGTTTGCCAGTATCAGAGTTTTTAATGTTTACAGGGAGAATGCAGCAGGGTAGCAGCCCTATAGGCATGAAGGGGCACAGAATCATGTACCAGGAGTCCTCCATGAATGCATCTTAACAAATGTATCCTGGGTTGATGATGACCACAATTCATTCCCATTTTGAAGCTCCCTGCATTTTTCACCTCTTTCTCGCTCTGAATCTCCTACTCTTCTAATACTCATAGAGTTTCCCTCATTTCAAATCAGAGGCATGAGCACCTGCAGCCACAGGAGGGGAAGTTTAGGATCCAACGCCTGTAGTATTTTTCAGACAGAAAACACTCTGCCAATGCCTCTACCCAGGAGATGGTAAACTACTCTGACATTTCAGCTGTTGCCCCTCCAAGCAGATTCACACACCTCTCGGCTAACACCCCCATTAGGTAGGCATCTAATCATGTTTACAGTTATTCATTATGACTGGCTATACACAGATAGTGCCTTTGGTGTCAAACCGAATGGCCTGTAGACCCCTGGTCCAAGACTTCTGGAAGATACAGACACACATTAAATAAGACACAGGCAGGAAAATCACATTCACTTCCTGGAGATGGAGCGAGACTAAAGCCAACCTGCTAGAGCCCTCCAGACCTCCAGGGTGGGGAGGCCCACAGCTAGCAGAGTGGGATCAAAAATCTGAGGTGCTTGGGGTTCAGAAAGCTTGCCAGCTCAGCTTCTGTGGGTGTCTGCAAGCAAGTACGCCAGCAAGAAAAACATGAACTGTTTTGCAGGGCAATCGTCTTGAACCAGAAGGAGCAGTAGGCCTTCTAAGTGTCAGGGCACATTCCTGAACCTCTGAGCTCATGCACACCTATAGTGACTCCATGCACCTCTCTGTGGAAGAATCTCTCCAAGAACACAAAGGAGAGAAGTGCCCTTCACCACCTGCGATCATCTGAATCTAGAATCATGGGTGGAGGATGTATTGGGAGGGGGGTGGCAAATAATGACCTGAAGAGATGACCTGCAGTCCTCAGAATCCACTATAATGAACACTCTGTGTTTAAACAAGGGGAACCTGCATTTCCTCAAAAGGCATTTAGACACAGTCACATAACTGAATCTAAGAACCCTAGAAAGAGCAGCATATTTCCCCACTGACACAGCTGTACTGAAAAATCAACCTATGGCTCTAAGGGAAATGAGAAAACACAACTAGTGATTTCTAGCATGGCATCCAATCTTCATTTTTGTGATCTCTCAATTCTCAGTTCAAGTATAAACAGACTTTTTTTTTCCCTGAAGTAAGAAAAGGATTAAGTAGGCAGGATGCTTTCTGAGTTCTGTGTAGCATATGTTCATAAGCTATCCTTTTGTAGCATTTATGGATTCATTCTGGAGTAGGGTTAAGCCGGAGCAAAATAATTTGGCATGCTTGCATTTGCTTTATCGGGAGAAGCAAGTTCAGTCTGCAGGGGCCATCCTGACCTGAGTGGCAAAGAAGCTTCCTGGAACCCTGAGGGGGATGCTGATTATTTTCCTTACAGGGATGCTCAAGCTGAGCCATCTTCCTTGCAAAATAGTAAATGAGCTTCATGCAAATTATCCTCAGGAAAGTGGTGGCTCAGGGGACAGGAGTGATCATTATTACACAAACTTAATTTCTGACCAACTTCAACAATCATCCTGCAATATCTGCCCTGCTACACAACCTCAGGGTCAGCATTCCAATCCATCCCACCCTAAAGACCACATTCAGCAGCAGATGTGCTTTCCAAATTTGTACATCCACTTTTATATGCTGTATCTACGTGATGGAATACAGTGCAGTCCTTAATGATGATGTGGTAGAAGAATTTTTAATGTTCACAATACAACATTAAGTGGAAAAAGCAGTATGTACAATTTTCTAAAGACATATCTACATGGAAAGAAATACCCCAAATGCCATAGGTGGTCATTTCCAGGCAGAAAGGTTATGAGTAATTTCTATTTTCTTCTCTTTTGCTGATCCGTTTCCCAAATATTCTTTTTTTTTTTTTTTAATAAATTTATTTATTTATTTATATTGTATTTTTGGCTGCATTGGGTCTCTGTTGCTGTGCATGGGCTTTCTCTAGTTGCAGCGAGCAGGGGCTACTCTTCATTGCAGTGTGCAGGCTTCTCATTGTAGTGGCTTCTCTTGTTGTGGAGCAGGGGCTCTAGGTGCGTGGGCTCAGTAGTTGTGGCTCACGGGCTCTAGAGCACAGGCTCAGTAGTTGTGGCACACGGGCTTAGTTGCTCTGCGGCATGTGGCATCTTCCCGGACCAGAGCTCAAACCCATGTCCCCTGCACTGGCAGGCAGATTCTTAACCACTGCGCCACCAGGGAAGTCCCACCAAATATTCTAAAATGTAAATGTATTACCTTTGTAATACAAATAAAGTAATTATAAAGTGATTCAAAGATATATTGATAGATTGGTGAGAGTGACATCATCAAGATGGCAACATAAGTTGTTCCTGACTTTGCTCCCCTTTACAAGAAGAGCAACTAACAACTATTCAAGAGCAAGACACCACTGAGAGAAACCTAGAACATGGGGGTGAGGCTAAAGCACCCCCGTGTACTACAGAGACCAGAAAAGACCACATTAGAAGGTAAGGGAAGTGGCTGCACATTGACCACATTGCCCCTTCCCAGGCTAGCATAGCACCACATGGAGAGGTCTCCCCTGAGTCTCTAGTTCCTCCAGTGGGAAGGAGAACACAGTGGATAAAACCAGCACCCCTAGTATTGTGGGTCACTTTACAGGAGCCCCTACTCTAATCTCACACCACAGAGACTGCAGGGGAATCTTCGGGGCTCAACCACTGGGAACCTGACTGTGATGGAGATGAGGAAGGAGCTTCTAACAACCAGCACAGGGATTTTGGCAGACTAAGTTCATACCTGCAGTGCCCAAGTAGTAATCCCAGAGGCTCTGCCCATGTGCAGAACCAAGCAGAGGGCACACTCTGACCAGGGAACCCAGCAGAGTACAGATCTGCCCGATCCTCAAAGGAGGAATTTTGCCAGCCCTAAAGCCCAGTTTGCCCACATCCAGGCAAGGAGCTGAATCACAGCCCCACCTGCTGTGGAGAGCATCTTCTGGTCCCATTTGACCAGAAGGGCTAGAGAAAACTCCTGGAAGCTGAGCAGCCCAGCTGTGCTCAAGCCAAGAGGCAGGCAAGGAGAGCTGATTGCCCCCAGGGCAAAGCTACTACCAGGTATGGAGCACCACCATGCTATGCACAAGCAGGAGGATTAACTCACAGCCAAGGCTGAGGGTAGCTCACTGCCCCTCCCACACCAAAGAGCTGGTTTGGGAAACTGAGAGGAGCCTGAAGTGACCCCCTCCCCCTCCAAACCAGGCAAGGGATCTTGCCCATTATGGAGCACGTTATTCTGCTACATCTGACCAGAAGGGCTGGAGATAACTCTTGGAAGCTACGTGGCTCAGCAGCACTTGAGCCAAGAGGTAGGTAAAGCAAATAGTTTGCAAAGCAAAGCCAGTGGCCCTTGTTCACTCAGGGAACTTGGGGTGCAGGTTGGCTTGAGTTAAGATAACAAAGATCTCTAGCAGCTTTAGAGCTGCTTCTCCCACTACACCCAGGCAGGAAATCTAATTCATAGCCCCACTCATTGCTGAATATAGCCATCAGCCTGTTCAACCAGGTAATATACCCAGAACACACGGGAAGATGCATAGCCCATTCAATAGTCCCATGCATACTGGTGCTTACACAGAGAGCACAGCCCGTGGCACTCCCCATCTGTGGAGCAAAAGCTGTGGCTTCACCTGACCAGGGACACATTTCACACTCTGGACTGATTCAGGTCCCCAAACAATGAGCTGTACAGGCCCTGCGTCCTGCTACCCTGCCAGTGCAAGGAAGCTAATTCGTAGCCCCATCTACTACTAAATATCAGTCCCAACCATCTAGTAAGCCTGACCAGTGAATCCAGGCAACAGTGGAGACAATCCGATAGCCTCACTTGGGTAAGGAACCAAGCCAGCAGTCCTATCCAGCTGTTCTCAGCCAGTTATTCTCAGCCCATCCCCATCCCCATCCTCAGAGCTCAAACAGTTGCCTTGTCCAAAAATAGACCATAACAGCAGGTCCCACCTGCCCAAGGACATCACTAGCAGATACACTCAGAAACCCAAACTGAGCTGACTGGTGAAAAACTGTCTGTACCAAAGCAAGCCTGTAAAGTCCAGAAGAGGAGCCCTATTACTCAAATGAGCAGATACCAATGTAAAGAATTAAGGATCATGAAAAAGCAAGTAAATATGGTACCACCAAAGGAAAGTAATAAAGCTCCAATAACTGATCCTAGAGAAATGGAGATGTATAAACTGTCAAAGAATTCAGAATAATCCTCTTAAGGATATTTAGTGAACTACAAGAAAACACAGACAACTAAACGAAATTACACGAGCAATGCATGAACAAAATAAGAAGTTTAACTATTAAAAAAACAACAAAAAAACCAACATCAACCAGAAATCCTAAAGTTGGAAAATACAAATACTGAACCAAAGAAATCGATAGAGTTTCAAAAGCAGACTCAACCATGCAGAAGAAAGAATCAGTGACCTGGAAGACAGGACACTGGAAATTACCCAGTCAGAGGAGCAAAAAGTAAAAAGAATAAAAAAAAGTAAAGGAAGCCTACAGGAATTACGGGACACAATGAAAAGAAATAATATTCACAGTATCCCAGAAACAGAAGAGAAAGAGAAAGGGACAGAAAGTATATTTAAAGCAATAATGGCTGAAAACTTCCAGAACCTGAGGAGAGAAATAGACATCCAGATCCCAAGGCCCAAAGGATTCCAAAAAAGTTGAACCCAAATAGGGCTATACTAAGACACATTACAATCAAATTATAAAAAGTCAAAAACAAAGAAAAAAATTTAAGAACAGCAAGAGAAAAGAGAGAAGTTACATACAAAGGAATTCCCAAAAGACTATGGGCAGATTTATCAACAGAAATTTTTAGGCCAGGAAAAAATGGGATCACAAAATCAAAATATTGAAAGAAAATAACTGTCAACCAAGAATTCTATACCCAGTGACACTGTCCTTCAGAAACAAGAGATAAAGACATTTCCTAACAAACAAAAGCTAAGGGAATTCATTACCACCAGACCTGCCTTACAAGAAATGCTAAAGGGAGGTCTCTGAGTGGAAGTAAAAGAATGCTAATTAACATCATAAAAACAAAAAAGGGAGTACAAATCTCACTGGTAACATAAATGTACAGTCACAGTTAGATTCTGCAATATGGTAATAGTGGTGCATCACTCACTTAAAACTCTAATTTAAAAGTTTTTTTTTTAAAATAAATTTATTTATTTATTTATTTATTTTTGGCTGTGTTGTGTCTTTGTTGCTGCACGTGGGCTTCCTCTAGTTGTGGCAAGCAGGGGCTACTCTTCACTGCGGTGTGCAGGCTTCTCATTGAGGTGGCTTCTCTTGTTGCAGAGCACAAGCTCTAGGCACGCGCTCTTCAGCAGTTATGGCACGCAGGCTCAATAGTTGTGGCTCGTGGGCTCTAGAGCGCAGGCTCAATAGTTGTGGCGCATGGGCTTAGTTGCTACGCAGCATGTGGGATCTTCCTGGACCAGGGATTGAACCCAGGCCCCCTGCATTGGCAGGTGGATTCTTAACCACTGCACCACCAGGGAAGTCCCTAAAAGTTGTTTTTTTTTTTTTCAGCAGTAAAAATAACCACAAGCACAATAATCTGTTATTATACAATATATAAAATGTGGACAGGAAGAGAAGTAAAAGTGTAAAGTTTATGAATTCTACTGAAGTTAAGTTGTTATAAGTTTAAAATAGGATGTTATAAGTTTAAGATATTTTATGTAAGCCTCATGGTAGCCACAAGGGAAAATCCTGTAGTAATTACACAAAGGAACACAATAAAGAAGTTAAAGCATACTGATACCAAAAGACATCAAATGATAAAAAGGCATGAGGATAAGAAACAAGGAACAACAAATCTACAAAACAACCAGAAAACAATGAACAAAATGTCAATAGTAAGTCCTTACCTATTAATAATAACTTTAAACATAAATAAATTAAATTCTCCAGTTAAAAGGCACAGAATGGCTGAATGGATAAAAAACAAGATCTAACAATATACTGCCTTCAAAAGATTCACTTCAGCCTTAACAATATACATAGACTAAGGGTGAAAAAACATTTCAAGCAAATGGTAACCCTAAAACAAGCAGAGATAGTTATACAGCTGTCCCTCAGTATACACAGGGAATTGGTTCCAGGAACCCCCAAGGATACCAAAATCCATGGACACTCAAGTCCCTTATATAAAATGGCATAGTATTTGCATATTACCTACACACATCCTCGTATATATTTTAAATCATCTCTAGATTACTTAAAACACCTAATACAATGTAAATGCTATGTTAAATAGTTGTAAACACAATGTACGCAGTTGCTGCCACACAGCAAATTTCTTCCTGATTTCAAGCTATACTATACAGCTATAGTCATCAAAACAGTTTGATATTGGCATAAAAACAGACAAATAGACCAATGGAGCAGAACTGAGAGCCCAAACTCAAGCATATATGGAAAACTAATATTTGACAAGGGAGCCAAAGATACTCAATGGAAAAAAGACAGTCTCTTCAATAAATGGTGCCAGGACAATTGGATATTCACATGTAAAAGAATGAAACTGGACCCATATCTCACACCATCCACAAAAATTAACTCAAAATGGATTGAAGATTTAAATGTAAAACCTGAAACCATGAAACTGCTAGAAGAAAACACAGGAACAAAGCTCCTTGACACGAGTTATATTCATGATTTTTTTAGATATGAAACCTAAAGCATAAGCAACAAAATAAAAAATAAACAAGTGGGAATATATCAAACAACAAACTTTCTGCACAGCAAAAGAAACCATCAGTAAAGTGAAAAGATAAACCTATCAAATGGGAAAAATATTTGCAAACCATGTATCTGATAAGGTTTAATATCCAAAATATGTAAAGAACTCATATAATTCAATAGCAAAAAATCAAATAACCCAATTAAAAAATGGGCAAAAGGGCTTCCCTGGTGGCGCAGTGGTTAAGAATCCACCTGCCACAAAAACAGAAATATAGATCAATGGAACAGGATAGAAAGCCCAGAGATAAACCCACACACATATGGTCACCTTATCTTTGATAAAGGAGGCAAGCATATACAGTGGAGAAAAGACAGCCTCTTCAATAAGTGGTGCTGGGAAAATTGGACAGCTACATGTAAAAGTATGAAATTAGAACACTCCCTGACACCATGCACAAAAATAAACTCAAAATGGATTAAAGACCTAAGTGTAAGGGCAGACACTATCAAACTCTTAGAGGAAAACATAGGCAGAACACTCTATGACATACATCACAGCAAGATTCTTTTTGACCCAGCTCCCAGAGAAATGGAAATAAGAACACAAATAAACAAATGGGACCTAATGAAACTTAAAAGCTTTTGCACAGCAAAGGAAACCATAAACAAGACCAAAAGACAACCATCAGAATGGGAGAAAATATTTGCAAATGAAGCAACTGACAAAGGATTAATCTCCAAGATTTACAAGCAGCTCATGCAGCTCAATAACAAAAAAACGAACAACCCAATCCAAAAATGGGCAGAAGACCTAAACAGACATTTCTCCAAAGAAGATATACAGATGGCCTACAGACACATGAAAGAATGCTCAACATCATTAATCATTAGAGAAATGCAAATCAAAACTACAATGAGATATCATCTCACACCGGTCAGAATGGCCATCATCAAAAAATCTAGAAACAATAAATGCTGGAGAGGGTGTGGAGGAAAGGGAACTCTCTTGCACTGTTGGTGGGAATGTAAATTGATACAGCCACTATGGAGAACAGTATGGAGGTTCCTTAAAAAACTACAAATAGAACTACCATACGACCCAGCAATCCCACTACTGGGCATATACCCTGAGAAAACCATAGGTCAAAAAGAGTCATGTACCAAAATGTTCACTGCAGCTCTATTTACGATAGCCAGGACATGGAAGCAACCTAAATGTCCATCGACAGATGAATGGATAAAGAAGATGTGGCACATATATACAATGGAATATTACTCAGCCATAAAAAGAAATGAAATGGAGGTATTTGTAATGAGGTGGATGGAGTTAGAGTCTGTCATACAGAGTGAAGTAAGTCAGAAAGAGAAAAACAAATACAGTATGCTAACACATATATACGGAATCTAAGGAAAAAAAAAAAAAAAAAAAAAGGCCATGAAGAACCTAGTGGCAAGACGGGAATAAAGACACAGACCTACCAGAGAATGGACTTGAGGATATTGGGAGGGGGTGGGGTGAGATGTGACAGGGTGAGAGAGTGTCATGGACATATATACACTACCAAATGTAAAATAGATAGCTAGTGGGAAGCAGCCACATAGCACAGGGAGATCAGCTTGGTGCTTTGTGACCACCTAGAGGGGTGGGATGGGGAGGGTGGGAGGGAGGGAGATGCAAGAGGGAAGAGAAATGGGAACATATTGTATATGTATAACTGATTCACTTTGTTATAAAGCAGAAGCTAACACACCAAAAAAAAATAAAAATAAAATAAAGAAAAATCTCCTGCCAAAAAAAAAAAAAAAAAAAAAAAAAAAGAATCCACCTGCCAGTGCAGGGGACACAGGTTTGAGCCCTGGTCCGGGAAGATCCCACATGCCGCGGAGCAACTAAGCCTGTGCACCACAGCTGCTGAGCCTGGGCTCTAGAGCCAGCCCTCCGTGCCTAGAGCCCATGCTCTGCAACAAGGGAAGCCACCGCAACAAAGAGTAGCCCCGGCTCGCCGCAACTAGAGAAAGCCCGTGTGCAGCAACGAAGACCCAACGCAGCCAAAAATTAATTAATTAATTAATTTTAAAAAAAATTTTCAATTGACATCTCCCCATCTCTCTTTAAAAAAAAAAAAAAAAAAAAGGACAAAGGACCTGAACAGACATTTCTCCGAAGAAGATATACAAAAGGTCAACAGGTACATGAAAAGATGCTCAACATTACCATCATTAGGGAAATGCAAATTAAAACCATGAGACATCACCTCATGCCTGTTAGATTGGCCATTACCGAAGAGATGAGCGACAACAAATGCTGACATGGATGTAGGAAAAAAGGGTATCCTTCTGTACTATTGGTAGGATTATAAATTGGTATAGTCATTATAGAAAACAGTATGGAAGAGCCTCAAAAAAAAAAAACCAACAATGAGCTACCATATGATGCAGCAATTCCACTTCTGGGAATACATCCAAAGGAAACAAAAACACTAACTTGAAAAGCTATCTGCACCCCCATTTTCACAGCAGCATTATTTACAATACCCAAGAAATGGTAACAACCTAAGCGTCCATCCATGTATATACAGTATATATATATATATATATATATATATATATATACAATGAAATACTATTCAGCCACAAAAAAGAAGGAATCCTACCATTTGCGACACCATGGATGGACCTTGAAGGCATTATGCTAATGAAATAAGTCAGAGAGAGAAAGACAAATGTTCTATGATTTCACTTATATGTGGGATCTTAAAAAATAAAATAATACTCAGAAAAAGAGATCAGACTTCTGATTATCGGAGATGGAGGGTGGAGGGGGAGGAGTTGGAGGAAGGCAGTCAAAAGGTACAAACTTCCAGTTATAAATTAGTACTAGAGATGAAACATGATAACTACAGCTAACACTGCTGCATGATATATAGTAAAATTAAGAGAGTAAACCTTAAAAGTTCTCATCACAAGGAGATTTTTTTTCCTTTTTTCCTTTTTTTCCTTTTTATTGTGTCTATATGAGAAGATGAGGGTTAGCTGAACCTATTGTGGTAACCATTTCAAAGTATATGTAAATCAAACCATCATGCTGTATGCTTTAAAGTTATCAGTGATGTCAATTATTTCTCAGTAAAACTGGAGGAAAAAAAGATATAGACTGGCATTTTAAAAAGTGTTTTTCATCCTCAAAACAAAGAAGCATTCCCATTAAAGCATTCCCAATATAACTGACCTGCACCATTGAGAAAGAACTACCATATATCTCAGGTTCAACTTTGTTATCATCACCACTGCTAATTACTTAAGTATGCGCTGTATGCAGTACCCTGCAGTAGGCATCAGTAGTCAACTAAATAACTCAGGTAGTAACTAAGTTATTTACATCACCAGGACTCTACCAGTGTTACTAATGTTGGAGAATCTAAAGACCAGCATTTCGGGGACTTCCCTGGTGGTCCAGTGGCTAAGACTCCACGCTCCCAATGCAGGGGGCCTGGGTTCAATCCCTGGTCAGGGAACTAGATCCCACATGCCACAAATAAGAATTCACATCCTGCAATAAAGATCCCGCATGCTGCGACTAAAAAGATCCCTCATGCTGCAACTAAAAGATCCCTCATGCCGCAACTAAAAGATCCCTCATGCCGCAACTGAAGGTCTCCTATGCCGCAACTGAAACTACGTGCCGCAACTAAGAACCGGTGCAGCCAAATAAATAAATAAATAACTTAAAATAATAATAATAAAAAAATAAAAAGCAGCATTTAACAGGGGTGTTAATCCATTCGCCTGCCCTATATTCCACCTTCTCAGAAAGTCTCTCCCAATCCTGCTGAATAGAATTAAGTAGAATTAAGTAGGCAGCCAGCCAAGTGGACCTTGTGCCTGGGACACAGAGGACTCCAACAAAGGTGGGCACCTGACCTACAGCAAGCCACTTAGATACTTTCCCCCAGGAAAGAGGAATTGGAATGTAGTAATTCCTGTTAGTCTCTATCAGCCTCTTGAATGGGGCAGAGGAAGCTGCAGAGGCAGTCAGGGTGGATGCGGCAATGCAGACCAGAGCAGCCAGTATGCGGGGGAAGCAGAGGAGAGGCTATGCAGCTCCCAAGACAGGCACTGTGCTTTTAGGATAGACATACTGAGAGACAGTGTGGAGCAGACATGTTTATCCATTTACCTGTCCTGCTCCTGTTAGCTCTTGAGGGTCAACCACTTCCTGGTCCAGTGCCTCAGGAAGCTCTCGGTCCTGCCTGCCCTCAAATCAGTAAGCTGTCCTGTGGTCTTATAGGAAGTGCCACATCTTTTGTTGTTTTTGTTGTTGTTTGTTTTGCTTCTTGAAAACAAATGAATCCTAAGACACAGTTACAAGGATCAGAACTATAATCCCTCTTTCCCCACTCTGCATGGCTGATTGTCCCCCTCCCCCTTGTCATTCCTTCAGATCTCAGCTAAAATGCCATTAACTCAAAGAAGCCCTCCCGGACCACTCTACAGGAGGAGGTTTGCTCTGCTTTGCCTCCTGTTGTTTCCTGTATAGGACTTAACATAACTTTTAATAATGCATGCATTGTTTAATAGTTATGCTCTGTCTCCCTCCCTAGACTGTAAAATCATCAGCAGGGCTCATGTTTCTTGCACCTCATACAGCACATTCCTGGCACACCACAGGAAGTCAGTGGCATCGAATGCATAGGTTAGTCTCGTATGTGAGTACATATTCATTCATTTGATATACAAATAATCACCAAGGCTTAAAATTTGCAAGACTTGTTCCTTTCTCAACAAGGCACTAAAGAAGGACATTAGGTACACATGCAAAGACACAGCTGAGGGCCTATTGAACAGCCACTCCCTCTGCTGCCTTACAGGTAAAACCCCAATTTTATTGGAGTGTCTTACCTCCACAAACCCAAGAGCCTAGGGAAGGTGAGATTATCCCAGCTCAGGGGTAAACCCTGATTAGTTTAAACCAGAGAATGGGTTATAGTTGCTCAGATATCCACCCCTTTAGCCCCTAGGGCAGCCAGGTCAGCCAGATCCCCCACCCACACCCTCAACACACACACACACAAACACACACACACCAACCACCTCCAGCTGTGAGCAGCCTCTTCTGTTTACTTAATGTTCTGACCAGATGTTATCATTTTCTATGTGTACCATGACAAGAACAAACTTAAATTGGAAAGCACCAATTTAAGCCAATCAAGGTAATTCCATCCCGTATGCCACTGTCTGACTTAGGAAGGAGTATGTAGCTGTAATCAGCCAAATGCAACCCAAGGAGAAGCCTGCCGGAGAGGTTACAGGAAAGGCCCCTTGCATTTAAAAAGGGACACGCAAGAATAGACAGTCTCTTATACCAATGGATGCTACTTATGTGCAGATGACTCTCCAAAATGAAGCAGGTATCTTAGGACCAAGAGGGCAGCCAGTCGGAGGACCAAGTCAGCACACTGAAGGTGGCAGAGAAAAAGGAGCAAGAAATGAAGACTCTAATGACACTGCTGAGTCACTGAATTAACAAAACCTGGAACTACCTCTCTCAGGATGTTTAGTTCCTTGAGATAGCTCATTTTCTTTATTCTGATGGGTTTTATTTTGTGTTCAAATGTAAGTTAGAAGAGAAATTCACAAAATAATTGCCAATGCTTAGCAATCTGTCGACAGCCTAGTGCTCAAAATCCTCTCCCTGCTGCAGAGTGACAACCACCAAAGGCACCCTGGTGGGTCCCCAGTTGCTTGGCACCAGGAAAAAGTGGATTGAGGTTGGATTCCACACATTCAGAGCCAGGGTTCCGTAATGCCTTTCCATCAATCATGACATCCAAGGGGCTCAGCAGGTAGACATGGAGAGGGTAGGAAGCTTCTTTTTTTAATTCCCTTATTATCTACTCCCATTTTGAGTAGACTTTTGACTATCTGCAGCAAAAACTATCTTCAATGATAAATCTATCTTCACATAATTAGCAGCAAATTAATGTGACCTCCTTTGAGCAAAAGACTCAGAAAAAATGGTATAGAGATTCATAATTCTGCCCATATTCCTCCAAACCTTCAGATGATGGGTCTTAAGTGAATTTTTCCCAAAAAGGAAGACAACTGAGATGCCAGGAAAAGTATTAACCATGTGATCATTTGACACACTCTCTCCATCATGAGAGTCATAAAGCACCCCACGAATGCTGATGCATCTCCTTGTCTCAGCAGTGAATTTGGGGCAGCATAATTTAAAGGTATCAATTGGTATGTTTTGTTATTCCTCCTGTGTATATTTTTCCCTTTCTTATCTCAAGAACGTCAAAATTCCCTTTATCTTAGGGGCATGTCCAAAAGCAGAAAGCACTAGAAGAAATCTCTAACCCTCAAAATCCAACCCCCACTAAAGATTTTTCTTTCAAAAGCCTGAACTCATGGTGCTAGACACCAGCATTTCTGGACAGGGATACAGACAAATTTCGATTGCTCTGTTCCATTTAAACTGTTCTGTTTCCTTAGATCTTGTTTACCTAAAATTGTGCTTTCCCACTATTGGGGAGAGGCTAGAGGTTTTCCAGTACCTTAAAATAGTGGAGGTTGGCACCCTATTCCCTAGCAGCAACTCTAGGGAAGTGATAGGACTTTTGAAGGGAACTGTGAGAGGATGCTGGGAAAATAAATATTGGGGCCCTGAAGCCCCAGTGAAAGATCCTGTGTCTATGTCCTTTGCATAGACACAGCAGGGTCACCTAATACTGCATGGACAAGGAGCTTCCCAGGGTGACCAGCATGGACTAAGAATCAGAAGACCTTTTCCTGAATGTTCTGTGCTAGGCAAGACCTGCAGCACTTTTGCATCAATGACACTAAGTGAGCAGAAACCCTAAACTTCACTGAGACAGCACTTCCAAAATTCAGAGGTAAAAAAAATGTAACCAAGTATGCATGCATGTGTGATTAAAATTCATTCATGCAACATTCAAAACAATTTTTCAAAATTAAACCTTTAATTCAGAATGCAAACTAGGTTTGTATTTTTAATTGGCTTGACATGTCATGAGCTCCCGAAGGACACCACACTATCAGTCCAAGTTCCCACTAGTTATTCAATATATTACAAGTCCTGCTACCTTAAAAAAGGAAAATTAACTGTAAGATAGACAGTTCCATAGCTGGTGAATACTACTGAACATTTTCAAAACATTCAAATAAAAGGCAATAACAGAATGCCTTTATTTTTTCTCTAAATAACGCCACACCCATTCATGAGACATGACTATATTTCCCTCAATGTGCTGGGAATTAATGAAAATTGAATATAAAGAAAAGAAGTGCCGTATATACAAGGCACTTTATAAAGCTGAGATTCCCAAATAATACAAAAGCATTTTCAAGTCACACATGGGATATGAAGTGAAAATGTTCTTGGAGGAAATCTTCTCTAATAATACTTATCTACTTCAGAGGGTGCTGGCAAGCTCTATTAACACTTTTAGATCTTCAAATAAAAGTCCTATAGAAATGCAAAGTATTATTATTTTAGTTCTGAAATAATTTCACACCTAGGGATGAGAAAACCCCAGGCCAAATTTTACTGCTTCTCTCCTGCCTGATAAACAAGAAATGCCACAAGCATTGGGGGAAGAGGGAGGATGGGAATCAAACAGAACAAAGACATCAAAATTTCTCCTTTACGTGAGCTCTGTATTTCCGCTAGATGTCACTTTTGGGCATTCTCAGAAAAAAAGTGAGTCCCTTTAAGGTCAGGGTTAAGTACAGGGACAATCTCCTCATTGCCTTTATACCAGATAAAGTAACAACCAGCTGAGCTGAAAAAAATTACCTTGTCCACTTCTGTGGGGCACAGTTCCTCCCAAAGCACTTGCCAAACTTAAAAATGACTGGATAAATCATTACCTGAATCACCCACCAGTGCGAGCTCACCTAAGAGGTCAAAAAGCAACTGCTTTAATGGATACCACAATTTCTGCTCAGCTACTGAGAGCACTGTACAAGACTGTCATTTGTTGCTGCTGATGGAAGTGGTGGTGGTGATGATGGTGGATGTGATGATGTAGATGATCATGATGGTGATGATGGTGACTGAAGTTCTCAAAACCTACTGATCAATGGAATCACTTAAGGAGCTTTTAAAAATACAGATTTTTGGTCCCCTCCCAAGAACTACTGATTCTGAATCTCTGAAGAAAGAACTCAAGTTTGGTTTTTACTGGTTTTTGTTTTGTTTTTTTAATGTAGCCTTTAGGATAACAACTTAAGTGATAGTGTTTGTAAATAATCTCATGATCAGGAATGCAGGCTTTGTAGGCAGACTAGCTGAAGTCTAACCCCAAACCTAACACTTATTAGCTGTATGACTCTAGGCAAAATCCTTAGCCTTAAGCCTCAATTTCGACATCTATAAAATGGAAATTCTATTACTACCTACTTCATAAGGTAGAGCCTAAGCAATTTTTTTTAAAGCATACATTAATTCCAAGGAAGACAAAAGGTTATATGTTAAAGAAAATATTACCAATCGTAATAACATAATAATGTAAATATTATATATTGATTTAAACAAAAAATTGTAATATAATTATTTTAGGAGCCTGTGGGGACCAAAAGTGGTAGGAGTGGGAGTGTCAAAGAGCTACTGCTAAACTTGATGTACCTGGAAAAAAAGTATAAGCACGTTACTTAGAAACATAGAGATAAACACCAGAAGTATCAGAGTTGAAAGTTGCAATTTGGGGGAGGGGGTCAGAAGAGAGGGAGGAAGGTCGAAGAAGGGGTTGGTGTGCAGTTTTTCACTATTTCCTTTTTAGTGCTGTTTTATTCAAACAATGTAGGTATGTTGCATTGATAAAAATAAAAATGAACTTCAAAAGATAATTCACGGTGTGCATAAGCATAAATATTGGACGTCTTTATAAACTAGGATTAACATAAAGTTTTTCAGTTTACCAAAACTTGCTTTTTTAAAAACTGATTTATATACTCCCAACTGTACCACCAAAATGTCCAGTTCATAGTAAGTAAACACTTACTATGCCCCTGGTACACTGTTAAGTCTTAGAAAGACATTTGTTGAATTGAATTGAGAATGGCAGAAATATAAAGATAGAAGTTGAAGCACAGTGTGTGCACAGAGCTTGGGAACATGGCCCCTTGGAACTGAAGTGTCCTGTGCAGCCACTTCGCACGGGGAACTCTGGTCTGAAGTGCCGGCTGCAAGGCCTCAGCACTTGGCACCCTAAGAACAAGTGAAACTAGATGAAGCACAAAGGAAAAGGAAAAAAAAAAGGTGGAGACCTTCAAGATGGCAGAGGAGTAAGACGTGGAGATTACCTTCCTCCCCACAAATACATCAGAAATATATCTACATGTGGAACAACTCCTACAGAACACCTACTGAACACTGGCAGAAGACCTCAGACTTCCCAAAAGATATATATATTTTTTTCCTTTATATCTTATTGTGAGTATGTGTATGCTTCTTTGTATGATTTTGTCTGTATAGCTTTGCTTTTACCATTTCTCCTACGGTTCTGTCTGTCCAGTTTTTTTTTGGTATACTTTTTAGAGCTTCCTATCAACATGATGCTCTGGCCAGGTGTTAGGTCTGTGCCTCTGAGGTGAGAGAGTCGAGTTCAGGACATTGGTCCACCAGAGACCTCCCAACTCCACGCAATATCAAACAGCAAAAGCTCTCCCAGAGATCTCCATCTCAACGCTAAGACCAAGCTCCACTCAATGACCAGCAAGTTACAGTGCCGGACAAGCTATGCCAAGCAAGACAGGAACACAACCCCACCTATTAGCAGAGAGGCTGCCTAAAATCATAATAAGGCCCCAGACACCCCAAAACACACCACCAGACGTGGACCTGCCCACCAGAAAGACAAGATCCACCCTCATCCACCAGAACACAGGCACTAGTCCCCTCTACCAGGAAGCCTACACAAAGCACTGAAACAACCTTAGCCACTGGGGACAGACACCAAAAACAACGGGAACTAAGAACCTGCAGCCTGCGAAAAGGAGACCCCAAACACAGTAAGTTAAGCAAAATGAGAAGACAGAGAAACACACAGCAGATGAAGGAGCAAGGTAAAAACCCAACAGACCAAACAAATGAAGAGGAAATAAGCAGTCTATCTGAAAAACAATTCAGAGTACTGATAGTAAACATGATCCAAAATCTCGGAAATAGAATAGAGAAAATACAATACACAGTTAACAAGGACCTATAAGACCTAAAGAGCAAACAAAAAATGATGAACACCACAATAAATGAAATTAAAAATTCTCTAGAAGGAATCAATAGCAGAAAAACTGAGGCAGAAGAACGGATAAGTGACCTGGAAGATAAAATAATGGAAATAACTCCCACAGAGCAGAATAAAGAAAAAAGAATGAAAAGAATTGAGGAGTCTCAGAGACCTCTGGGAAAACATTAAACACACCAACATTTGAAATATAGGGGTCCCAGAAGAAAAAGAGTAAAAGAAGGGGACTGAGAAAATATCTGAAGAGATTATAGTTGAAAACTTCCCTAATATGGGAAAGGAAATAGTCAATCAAGTCCAGGAAGCACAGAGAGTCCCATACTGGATAAATCCAAGGAGGCACACGTCAAGACACATATTAATCCCAGTATCAAAAATTAAATACAATGAAAAAAATTAAAAGCAGCAAGGGAAAAACAACACATAACATACAAGGGAATCCCCAAAAGATTAACAGCTGATCTTTCAGCAGAAACTCTGCAAGCCAGAAGGGAGTGGCAGGACATATTTAAAGTGATGAAAGGGAAAAACCTCCAACAAAGATTACTCTATCCAGCAAGGATCTCATTCAGATTTGACGGAGAAATTAAAACCTTTACAGACAGGCAAAAGCTAAGAGAATTGAGCACCACCAAACCAGCTTTAAAACAAATGCTAAAGAAACTTCTCTAGGCAGGAAACACAAGAGAAGGAAAAGACCTACAATAACAAACTCAAAACAATTAAGAAAATGGGAACAGGAACATACATATCAATAATTACCTTAAATGTAAATGGATTAAAGGCTCCAACCAAAAGACACAGACTGGCTGAATGGATATAAAAACAAGACCCATATATGTGCTGTCTACAAGAGACCCACTTCAGACCTAGGGACACAAACAGACAGAAAGTGAGGGGATGGAAAAAGATATTCCATGCAAATGGAAATCAAAAGAAAGCTGGAATAGCAATTCTCATATCAGGCAAAATAAACTTTAAAACAAAGAGTATTACAAGAGACAAAGAAGGACACTATATAATGATCAAGGGATCAATCCAAGAAGAAAATATAACAATTGTAAATATTTATGCACCCAACATAGGAGCACCTCAATACATAAGGCAAATACTAACAGCCATAAAAGGGGAAATCGATAGTAACACAATCATAGTAGGGGACTTTAACACCCCACTTTCACCAATGGACAGATCATCCAAAACGAAAATTAATAAGGAAACAGAAGCTTTAAATGATACATTAAACAAGGTGGACTTAAATGATATTTATAGGACATTCCATCCAAAAACAACAGAATACACATTCTTCTCTAGTGATCATGGAAAATTCTCCAGGATAGATCGTATCTTGGGTCACAAGTCAAGCCTTGGTAAATTTAAGAAAATTGAAATCGTATCAAGTATCTTTTCTGACCACAAGGCTATGAGACTAGATATCAATTACAGGAAAAAATCTGTAAAAAATACAAACACATGTAGGCCAAACAATACACTACTTAATAACCAAGAGATCACTGAAGAAATCAAAGAGGAAATCAAAAAATACCTAGAAACACATGACAATGAAAACAAGACGACGCAAAACCTATGGGATGCAGCAAAACCAGTTCTAAGAGGGAAGTTTATAGCAATACAATCCTACCTTAAGAAACAAGAAACATCTCAAATAAACAACCTAACCTTACACTTAAAGCAATCGGAGAAAGAAGAACAAAAAAACCCCAAAGTTAGCAGAAGGAAAGAATCATACAGATCAGATCAGAAATAAATGAAAAACAAATGAAGGAAACGATAACAAAGATCAACAAAATTAAAAGCTGGTTCTTTGAGAAGATAAACAAAATTGATAAACCATTAGCCAGACTCATCAAGAAAAAAGGGAGAAGACTCAAATCAATAGAATTAGAAATGAAAAAGGGGAAGTACCAACTGACACTGCAGAAATACAAACAATCATGAGAGACTACTACAAGCGACTCTATGCCAATAAAATGGACAACCTGGAAGAAATGGACAAATTCTTAGAAATGCACAACCTTCCGAGACTGAACCAGAAAGAAATAGAAAATATGAACAGACCCATCACAAGCACTGAAATTCAAACTGTGATTAAAAATCTTCCAACAAACAAAAGCCCAGGACCAGATGGCTTCACAGGCAAATTCTATCAAACATTTAGAGGAGAGCTAACACCTATCCTTCTCAGAGTCTTGCAAAATATAGCAGAGGGAGGAACACTCCCAAACTCCTTCTACGAGGCCACCATCACCCTGATACCAAAACCAGACAAAGATGTCACAAAAAAAGAAAACTACAGACCAATATCACTGATGAACACAGATGCAAAAATCCTCAACAAAATACTAGCAAACAGAATCCAACAGCACATTAAAAGGATCATACACCATGATCAAGTGGGCTTTATCCCAGGAACGCAAGCATTCTTCAAAATAAGCAAATCAATCAATGTGACACACCATATTAACAAGCTGAAGGATAAAAACCATATGATCACCTCAATAGATGCAGAAAGGGCTTTTGACAAAATTCAACACCCATTTATGATAAAAACCCTACAGAAAGTAGGCATAGAGAGAACTTACCTCAACATAATAAAGGCCATATATGACAAACCCACAGCCAACGTCATTCTCAATGGCGAAAAACTGAAACCATTTCCTCTAAGATCAGGAACAAGACAAGGTTGTCCACTCTCACCACTATTATTCAACATAGTTTTGGAAGCTTTAGCCATGGCAGTCAGAAAAAAAAAAGAAATAAAAGGAATCCAAATCAGAAAAGAAGAAGTAAAGCTGTCACTGTTTGCAGATGACATGATAGTAAACACAGAGAATCCTAAAGATGCTACCAGAAAACTTCTAGAGCTAATCAATGAATTTGGTATAGTAGCAGGATACAAAATCAATGCACAGAAATCTCTTGCATTCCTATACACTAATGATGAAAAATCTGAAAAAGAAATTAAGGAAACACTCCCATTTACCATTGCAACAAAAAGAATTAAATACCTAGGAATAAACCTACCTAAGGAGACAAAAGACCTCTATGCAGAAAACTATAACACACTGATGAAAGAAATTAAAGACGATACCAACAGATGGAGCGATATAGCATGTTCTTAGATTGGAAGAATCAACATTGTGAAAATGACTATAGTATGCAAAGCAATCTACAAATTCAATGCAATCCCTATCAAACTACCAATGGCATTTTTCACAGAACTAGAACAAAAAATTTCACAATTTGTATGGAAACACAAACGATCCCAAAGAGCCAAAGCAATCTTGAAAAAGAAAAACGGAGCTGGAGGAATCAGGTTCCCGGACTTCAGACTATACTACAAAGCTACAGTAATCCAGACAGTATGGTACTGGCACAAAAACAGAAATATAGATCAATGGAACAGGATAGAAAGCCCAGAGATAAAACCACACACATATGGTCACCTTATCTTTATAAAGGAGGCAAGAATATACAGTGGAGAAAAGACAGCCTCTTCAATAAGTGGTGCTGGGAAAACTGGACAGCTACATGTAGAAGAATGAAATTAGAACACTCCCTAACACCATACACAAAAAGAAACTCAAAATGGATGAAATACCTAAATGTAAGACCGGGCACTATAAAACTTTTAGAGGAAAACATAAGAAGAACACTCTTTGACATAAATCACAGCAATATCCTTTTTGACCCACCTCCTAGAGAAATGGAAATAAAACCAAAAATAAACAAATGGGACCTAATGAAACTTAAAAGCTTTTGCACAGAAAAGGAAAACATAAAAAAGACGAAAAGACAACCCTCAGAATGGGAGAAAATATTTGCAAATGAAGCAACTGGCAAAGGATTAATCCCCAAAATATACAAGTAGCTCATGCAGCTCAATATCAAAAAAAACAAACAACCCAATCCAAATACGGGCAGAAGATCTAAACAGACATTTCTCCAAAGAAGACATACAGATTGCCAACAAACACATGAAAGGTGGCTCAACATCACTAATCATTAGAGAAATGCAAATCAAAACTACAATGAGGTATCACCTCACACGAGTCAGAATGGCCAGCATCAAAAAATCTACAAACAATAAATGCTGGAGAGGGTGTGGAGAAAAGGGAACCCTCTTGCACTGTTGGTGGGGATGTAAATTGATACAGCCACTATGGAGAACAGTATGGAGGTTCCTTAAAAAACTAAAAATAGAAGTACCATATGACCCAGCAATCCCACTACTGGGCATATACCCTGAGAAAACCATAATTCAAAAACAGTCATGTACCACAATGTTCATTGCAGCTCTATTCACAATAGCCAGGACATGGAAGCAACCTACGTGTCCATCGACAGATGAATGGATAAAGAAGATGTGGCACCTATATACAATGGAATATTACTCAGCCATAAAAAGAAACGAAATTGAGTTATTTGTAGTGAGGTGGATGGACCTAGAGTCTGTCATACACAGTGAAGTTAAGTCAGAAAGAGAAAAACAAATACTGTATGCTAACACATATATATGGAATCTGAAAAAAAAAAAAGGTTCTGAACAACCCAGGGGCAGGACAGGAATAAAGACACAGATGTAGAGAATGGACTTGAGGACACGGGGAGGGGGAAGGGTAAGCTGGGACGAAGGGAGAGAGTGGCATGGACATATATACACTACCAAATGTAAAATAGATAGCTAGTGGGAAGCAGCCGCACAGCACAGGGAGATGAGCTCAGTGCTGGGTGACCACCTAGAGGGGTGGGATAGGGAGGGCGGGAGGGAGATGCCAAGAGGGAGGAGATATGGGGATATATGTATGCGTATAGCTGATTTACTTTGTTATACAGCAGCAACTAACACACCATTGTAAAGCAATTATACTCCAATAAAGATGTTTTAAAAATTTGCATAAAAAAAGACAGCACTATCACCTGGGGTAATTGAGGGGAATTTAATGAAGGGTGTGGGCAGGGTTAAGGGAAACCAAGAGACAACAGTACCCTGGAGTTAGCAGAAATAGACTGCTAACTTAAAGGGGCAAAAGGAAGGAGCAGTTACCAAATAGTAGAAAAAAGCTGCAGCTGCAGAAGAGAGGCCCCCAACAACAACCCTGGTGGCCTTCCTTAGAGGAATACAGCCACTGTCAACCCGCAGTGCTGCAAGGAAGGTAGGGGATAATATTCCAACCTTGCATTCTCCGATTTTCACCCAGTGCCTTCCTTTGGCTACTCCAGTGGAAAGCCAGAGAGCAAGGGAGCCCAGGGAATGCTGACAATAAGTCAGCCTCCTGGGACACACAGCATTTCAGAGGAATGAGAGCTGGAGGCACAAACAGAGAATTCCAGCACAAGCACTATGCAGAGTTTTGTTTCTATTTTTGTTTTTTTAATTTACCTCCCTTTCCTATTCAGCGTCATAAAATAATCCTTCGATTTTTCAATCTGTTTAATAAATATAAATAGCATGATATTAACAATAATAATAATACATTGATATTACACAGCACTTTAATTTCCTAAGCACTTTCACATATATTATCTTTACGTCATCCTCAAAACAGCCCTACGCAGTAGATAAGGCAAGGGTTACCCTATTTTACAGGTGAGGAAAACTGAGACCTTAAGAAAAGTTGGGTTTCTTGCCCAGAGTCATAAAGCTAGCAAGCAACAGAGCCCAAACTAGAAGGCATGTTTCCTAATGCTTCAGCTAAGGTTCTTTCCACCATACAATGTTGTCGAGCTATTTATTCACAGTAGGAGTGAAAAATTGATGTCCCTGTGAAAAAACCAGCTTTGTTCTAGGCACTGCACAGAACAGAGAAGCAGTCAACAAACAAGACACAAGGGGAAATAGGGCAAATTTGCCCATTCCATTCTCGGGAAACCACAAGCAGTGCCACAGACCTAAGTAACTGAGTTTTCAATCACATTTTACACACCATTGAAAAGAAGGTGTTCAGTAGGGCAAGAAAAGTGTTCAAAAGAGCAATAAAAATTCAGGCAAAAGTATAAAAATATTTAAATAGTTTTGTTTTGGGATGCTGGGATAAGTAGAAGGAAATCACAGCCCCTTCACAATACCCATGCCACAAAGAGACCAGGGCTCCAGAAATTGGAAGGATGACCTCTTTGCTTCTCTTCTCAATTCCAACTCTACCCCCACATATACACATATCCTTTGAGAGCTTCGAGAAGCAGCCAGAAGTGACTTCTTTTTACCAAACACAAGAGTAGTGGAGAGTCCAACAAAATAGCTCACTTTTGAAATAATAATTGAGAACTCTTCACCTTATGTCATCTGCTGCAAAACGTTCAGCTACTTATAATATGATGGAAGAAAGTAGTGAATGGTATTTTTACTGTAAACCTCCAAACACACCCCACTTATTCCAAATTTAGCTCCCTAACGTGTAAACTACTCTATTAGGGTTCTGTGATTGCAAGTAACAGAAACCAATTGACTAATTTAAGAAGGATTATGGGAAGGAAATTGGAGGCTCGGCAAATCCATGGAAGACTGGAAAATAAGGGCTGAACACCATCAGTGACCAAGACAGATGTGGAAGCTGGGAAATGGGAAC
Organism: Balaenoptera borealis; assembly: GCF_965194805.1. Lineage (NCBI taxonomy): Eukaryota > Metazoa > Chordata > Mammalia > Artiodactyla > Balaenopteridae > Balaenoptera > Balaenoptera borealis. The sequence continues at coordinate 32,435,436 of NC_138869.1, read as the reverse complement.
TGCTACAGTGGTCTCATGGCAGGTACTGTCAGGGCAGAATGCTGACTGGGAGAAAGGAGAATCCTTTAGCTCAAGATTCAAATTCCAAAGAAGAAGCACCCATTAACCAAGCTTGTGGTTCATGCACCTATCCTTACGCTGACTGTAGGGCCCTGAGTAGGGTCCCCGGGTACAGTTCCACTACTGTAATTACTTCAAAAGAAAATAAAGTGCAGTTAAAAAGGGAAAACATACATGACAGGAAAAAAAGGTGAGAGGGAAGAAGTTCCTCTAAACTTAATAAGGTTTTCTTCAAAAATTCCTCAATCTAACTAGTAGCAATAGATCACTCACTTAAGACTATATTAATTAGTAGTTGCCCACACACAGCCAAAGATAGTGTTTACCCTGACACCAACAAAACTTCAACCTGACAACTTTTTACTTACAAAGGCCTCACTTCTCATATTACCTGAAAGTTATCTTTTCATTTGATTCTTAAAGCCAAAGCAGAATTTGCCCTTCTTTAGTAACAATATGCTCATTTTTGAAACATTATCCTTACACTTCCAAAAAGAACAGACTCCTCAAAATATCTAATGAATAAATCCATAAGGATGCTAACGCTGATGATGATGATGATGATGATGATGATGATGACAGTAATATTAACAAGGGCAGCAACAGCTAATATCTACTGAGTAGTTATCATGGACCAGGACCTGTTCTAAGCCCTCAACACATAATAATTCATTTAAGCTCCACAACCTTAGGAGCAAAATAGTTTTATTTCCATTTCACAAAGTAGGAAACTGAAACACAGAGGGGGTGAATAACTTGTCCATGGTCCAATAGCTCATAAAAGTCAAACCAGAACTAAATCTATGTCTGACTCCAGATTACCAGAATAACAAAGGGTTTTCAATAAGAGTAGAGGAAATAGACTGTACCAGTGTGAAAATACTTTCCAAGAAGAATGAGAGCACCATAACTGTACCTAAAGATCTCAAGGTTCTGAAGACTGCTACATCATCACTAACTCCAACAGTTTATGAGAATTTATTTCTAAAAGCTATCAAGTACTGCTTTATCCCAAGATGTGGCTCAATGGTCCAGAGATGTGTAAGTTATATGGCTGAATATAAGAATTATCTACTTCTTAAGATATTTTTTTCTTCACTAGTGGCCAACCATTACAGAAAAATTCCAAGCCAACGAGCTTTCATGCACCAGAGTTTAATCATCCCAAAGCAAATCCCCAAAACAATATTTTTATAGCTCATGTTTTGATTATTCAAAAGGGGTTTTCTCCAATTTCCCTGTAAAATTCCTTTTCACCCTCAAAATAAATATTAAAAATTCAGCTCCAGAAGTAGATTTGTCATAAAGTTAGGAATAACTTAAAATATAAAGTAAATCAAAATGGCTTTTCCAACTTTAACTAAAGTGGTTACGGTCATGATTCCTGTAATAAAAATGACAGAAAAAAAAAAACCTAAAATTGTCAAAAACATAATTGATGATGAAAACAAATGTAAAATTATGGCATATTTCACCCTGGCCACCAAAGACTCTTGATGAAACTGCAGCCCTATAATTCCCCAGAATGAATTCTTTAAATTAAAATACTTCATGCAGAACAGAAATTAAACAATGAATCAAAGAACAATGCTGTACAGAGGTATGCTTATAAATATACCTAGGAAAGAGGAAACAATTACATTTTTCCATGTAAAAAGCAGCTCGATTGTAATGTTTCACAGGAGGCTGAGTAGGTACTTTCCCCATTGCTTCAAACTTGGAAGTTCATTTCCTTAACTCACTTAGCGTCCAAAGTGACTGGGTGGAATGAAATTAGCTACACCAAACTGGCTAACTTTCTCCTTTCTACAAAACTAGCTCTTCCACACAATGGCACAACTGACTTTAATGATAAATTTCATCCAACGCAATTGAAATGCCACTTTGAATTTTATCTTAAATGCTTTATTTGGCCAGCTGGTTTTATTTAACTATTGACCAGAAGTGGTACGAGTGCATTCTTTTTCCATCTAGCATTAATCTTAGTAAATTTAGCTCCATTGGAATGTCTGAACTGCTGAGAAGAAAGCAAAAGTCAGCAAGCATACAATTGCATTTGGCTACCCTCAGCACATCATTTTATTTCCTCCTGCTCTCTGCTAACTATTGCTCAGCACTTTTGCCTACGAGGGAGGACAAGCAGGTGGTTAAGGAAGTTGTCCTGTCAGCTGTATCTTTAATCCGAGTGTTTAAATCTCTGAATAAAAGAAAAATCAATGTTGTAAAGGCAATGTTTGTCAAGGCCATGTAATAAATACACTTACCTTTACAGACTGTTCTCAATGGATTTCCCTTCTTTGCTGAGCTTCAAAGCTACAAAGAGATAAAAACGAAAGCACTGAGTTATCTGCGAGTAAAACAGCAAACGTTTTCTCTCCACGTCTCTAAGTAGAATTTCCATATGCCATGGTATGTGATGCTAGCCAAATAAACCACTGATAAAACTTTGTGCCTCATACCTCCTGTACAAGAGGTCAATGAAAGACAAAGTCATAAACTGAAAACGGCACACACATCTACCCAGAATCGACTCACACAAACCTGGCCAGATCTATAGTCAAATCTTTTGGGGTGTGAACTCCTCAACAGAACGGAGGAGTGCAGAGATGAAATAGCTTATAAAGTGCAGAGATGAAAATCAAATTAAACATTATGCAGCACACCAGATTTGACCGAGCATTTTATTTTCTTACATCTTTTAGCGCCATCTTTCTTGCACACTCTATTTTCATTTCCCTGGGAGTTTTACTTGGGGGAGCCTATTCCATTCATATGGAGTGCATGGCCCTCCCAATCCAGACCTCACCACTTGCCCCTATGAGTAAATGTGTGCAAGCTTACACATACAATCCTCCTTCCTCTAGGTAGAGTGTAGCCTTCTCTCGGTAGTGAGAAACTCATAAAACAGAGGAAGTCAAACTTGGCATTTCAAATCAAATCTAGGCATGTTAAATTAAGCTCCCTGCAACCAAAACATACAATGTGCTGACCACACACAAGTCAATATGATAGGAGATGTGGTAAACTATAGTTGCCAAGCAACAGTAATAACTTAAGGTTTCAAGGGGCTGATTCTATAGTAGTCCAACATTACTCATATGTTGACTCCATAGTCAAAAATAAATGGAATATGCCTATTTCTCTCATTCATGGCTAGGTCCTAACATCTCTTAAGGTATAGTAGTTGGGAATGGTCAACTACTTCATGGTTTTCCCATGTTTCTTTTTTTTTTTTTTCCCTTTAATGTCCTAAGTAACTGCTTTAGCCCCTACTGGGTTATTTCCCTTCACATCCCCCTATCCCACTATAGAACCCATTACCGCTGATGCACGACCACCAAAGAACAAGGCCAGACTTGTGGGCTATGATGTAAATCTTGGAATATTAATGCAGGAGATAAGGCCCCTCCATAGGACACCATCAAAATTTCTCCTTCCCCCTGTGTTATGTGGATTGCAATAGAGTTGGGGGAAATATAATTTGGGGAAGACTAGATAAAATAGTGTAATACTACATTTTATAAAGTCTGAGAGATTTATGGTCTGACAACATAGAGATTGAGCTGTATCCGTTTCTATTTCAAACACAAAGAAATGCTAAACAAAACATAGCTCAAAAGAAAGGGAGGGAAAAAAAAAAAAAAAAGAAAGGGAGGGGACCAATATGAAAAAATAATGAATGCAAATTTTCTAGAATGAAAGACATGAATCCTCTTGAAAAAGCATACCAAGACCTCAACACGATAAATAAAAGCAAATCTACAGGTAGATACAACAGAAGGAAACCGCAGAACACGAGAGATAGAAAGAAAGCCTTAAATTCAACCAGAGAGAAAAAATAGACTCCTTGCAAAACAACTTGTCATAAGCAAAAATAAAAGCAAGACAGCAGTGGAATGACATGTCCTAAGTTCCAAGTGAAAAAAAGTTCAAGGAAAAATCTATAGCCATGCTAAACCAATTATCATTCAAGAATGAGAGAAATAAGGACATTTTTCAGAAAAAAAAATATTATTTCCTGCTCACAGTAGTTTACTTTTGCTGAAAGGAATACTAAAAGATATACTTGAATAATAAGGAATTGATCCCAGAAGGAAAGAGGAACAAAAAGCAATAGTGAACAAATAAATTAACAAGTATGACAGTAAATCTAGTAAATTCAAAAATAAATAATGGGTATTGGATAATAATTACTAAACCCTGCTTGTTGAAAACCTACAATAGCAATAACGACCAATTTTTAGGGTTTGCAAATAAGATGAAATGAGTGGTTGGCCACAATCACATGGAATAAAGGAGGGGGGAATGAATTGTTTAGGAGAAAAAGAGACTGACTAAGTTGTTAAAAATATGCATTACAGCTACTGATGAACTTGTTAAAGGTAACTAGCATTTCTTTCTCTATGTACATAACCAAAGACATCCTTTCATGTATGCTAAAAGGGACATGTACAAGAATGTTTCTAGCATCAATGCTAGAATGGCAAGAAATACTGAAAACAGAAACAGGTATTAACAGTACAATGAATAAACACATTTTTATAGATTCTTACAATGGAATATTACACAGCTTTGAGAAATCAATGAATCAGTTACACACATCAACATGTATGCCTTTCAAAAATATGATGTAAAGCAAAAGAAGCAAGTCACAAAAGACTATATATATTATTCCGCATATAAGATGTTCAAAAAGGCAAAAATAAATACTATCTCGTTTTGAAATATTACATATAAGTGGCAAAAACTATGAAGAAAAGCAAAGGAATGAATGATTTATACAGAATTCAGGCTATATTTACCTTAAGAGTGAGGAAGGAGACTGTAATGGGGAAACGGTCTAAGAGGATTCTGGAATATGGTAATGCACTATTTCTTGGCTTGGGGGCAGGTATCTGGATGTTCAGTTTATTATTTTCTTTAAACTATAGATATACACATTCAAAATTATTTTGTATGTATATTCTATTTCACAATTTAAAAACACGTAAGAGTAATCACCAGAAGAACTGAAGTATCCAAACCAGTGAAGGGAACAATCTAGAGAACAGAAAACTCAACCAATTCTCTTTCCATACAAGACTGGAATGGGATGGAGAAAAAAACAAAGGAAAACACAGTGAATAGAAAACACAAATGAAAATATTTAAAATAAGTTCAAATATGTCAGTAATCAGAGTAAGTGGGTTAAATGCATGTCAAAATAAAATTTTTTCAAAATGGATTTTTTTAAACCTTGCTATGTGATGTTTATAAGAAACACATCTAAAACAGAAAGAGATTTTGAAAGGACAAGTACAGAAAACTATATACCAAGCAAATAGGAACCAAAAGAAAGTTGGTGGAAGTAAGTTAATATTAGGCAAAATACAAGTTAGTAATAATAAAATAGGCATTTGCATTCGCTACGTATTGCTACAAAGCCAACTACCTAAGAATTAATGACTTCATAATAATAATTTATTATCTCTTATGGTTTCTATGGAACAAGAATCCTGACAGGGTGCAGTAAGCCGACTTTTTTCTATGCTACAGTGCCTGAGGCCTCAGCTGGGAGCCTTGCAAGTTGGGGCCTGGAATCACCTGAAGGTTCATCCCCTCAAATGCCCGCCAGTTGCTGAGGGTTAGCTGAGACTTCAGCTGGGGCTATCAGCTGAAACACCTCCTTGTGGCCTCTATCTACATGGGGTGTGCCTCTCGTCACAACATGGTGGCTGGGGTGAAGCTGTTACCTTCAGGGCAGTGTCCGTATACTCCAGCTGATGAGGCCTCCATGGTCTGGGACCCATGAAGACTGCAACCACTGCCATTAGGTCACAGAGGTGGGGACGGGGGAGAGGTCCGCTGCTACTTCAAGGCCTGGGCCCTGCCAGTGGGCGGCCGAGGCAAGGGCTCTGGAGCTCTGCAGACACAGCCCTAGGCCTGTCCCTGGGCCCCCCAGGTCACCTGCCGGCCCCGAGGCCGGGTTCCGGAGGGGCCTGGGGAGAAGGCCGCGACCCGCCTCTCACCGCACTCTCTGCCCAGAGGACAACCGCTAGGCTGACTGGGCAGGACCTCTAACTGCCGCGCTAACGGCTCTCGCGCTAACGGCTCTCGCGCTAACGGCTCTCGCGCTAACGGCTCTCGCGCTAACGGCTCTCGCGCTAACGGCTCTCGCGCTAACGGCTCTCGCGCTAACGGCTCTCGCGCTAACGGCTCTGCCCCTTTTACAATGTAAACGTCATTGAGGAACTGAACGAAGAACTGTTCTGTGGACTGAGACAGAATTCAGTTTGGAGTCGGTTAAGAAATAAGTGGAAATCATTAAAATGAAGACAGTAAGGACAATATTAGACACGTTTGGGTGTGAAGAAGAGGAAAGAGAGTAGCAACTGGAGGACAAAATGCTGAAAGAGGGTTTCTTTGTACAGTTCGTAAACAGAAAAAACCTGAGCATGTGTCAAGGTGATGAGCAGATCCAGTTGAAACTAAGAGGCTGAAAGCAGAAGAGTAAGAAAGGGTAGCCAGTACTGAAGGTTCGTTCCCAGAAAGGTAAAGGGACAGGTGGTGGGACTGGTCTTAAAACAGAGCTTTGTTGTCTCCTTAATCATAGAATGCCTTGTGACAGGCATGCATGCTATTGTCTTAAATTATTACCTTCTCCTGTGTTTATATTTTATGACCTTAATGAATGTCTAAGCTCTTTAAAACCTATGGCTTTTATTGCTTAAACCAAACTCACCCTGCCCAGGCATTGTGAGCCCCAGACTCTATGCTAGCACTAAATAGTCATTCAGTCAATACTTGTTGAATAAACAAGCACAGCTGACCCTTAAACAGGATGTTTGAACTACACTGGTCCACTTATACATGGATTTATTTTTCAATAACTATGTACTACACTCTTCGTGGTTATTGAATCCACAGAATCTCGGATATGGACATACATATGGAAGGCTGATGATAAGTTATACACAAATATTCAACTGCTCGGCGCCCCTAACCCCCTCCGTGTTCAAGAGTCAGCTGCACAAGTGGATTCCACAGTCTTTGTGTATACCTCTGGCACCCAAACATTTGTCCGTATATGTCTGCTAGATATCTGAAGTAGGAGCAGGTCAGGATCAGAAAACTCTCGCTCTAGTGCCCAAAGTACTAATCTCTGGACAAAAGTCAAGAATAGCCACTCAAACTAGTCCTCTCTTTCCCATGTTTACCTTGACCCCAAAATCCAAAGACCTAAACTTCTACTGGCCATGAAAACATTTTCACCTGCAGCTACAATGCACTATACCTTTTCCCAGTTCCCCTCATGCCTAACTCATCCCCATTTTGTTGTAGAGCAGGTGGACTCTCTAACCTTCATATGACCTTCTGCAAGACACAGATTAGATTTAAATGAATCCAAAGAGGTTTAGGCTTCAGCTGCTCCCAAAAGACATAATCACGGAGGCAGAGCAATACAGGCCAATAACACACTGATTTATCTTGGTGGTTTTCCAGAGCATAGCTGCCCAGAAAACCTTTATCAACACCAAGCCCTTCACTCCATTATCCAGCCTCCAGGTAAATACTGGTCTGAATTTAAACAAACATCTTTCTCAAATATAAAAACCTCCTTTGACTGTGATTTATCTTCCCCCAGTTAAAACCTATCTTTGGGAACCATCCAACTGCACCTTCCTTAAGGCAACATTGCCTGGAACTGAGAGATTTGCATCCACTGCTGCATTCTGCAGCCCTCACCTGACTTGACTGCCACATTAAGCGACTGGTTATTGACCTTTAAGTCTTTAACAATTATGTATATACCTAGGAAAGAAGTCTGTTCACTCAGGAATGAAGACAAGACACAAGAATGAAGACAGTGAATAAATTCAGCCCTCATTTCTGTTCTTATGCTATGCTCAGTGAGCTGTTGCTGCAGACGAATTATTGCAGCATTCTTTCAAATGATAGCCAATTTTCAACTAAGAGAAGATTCTTAAACCTTTTTCTACATATCCGTGAAAACCAGGCAGCTGGAAAACATAGCCTTGGTTAAACTACCTGATGATAAATGAATATTTTAAACACATGAAATTATTTGAGAATCTGCAGACTGATTTAAACCCTCACAACAAACAACAGAAAAGATCCCCCAAACCTGAGACTTCTCAGATGTATTCCCAGAAATTTTATTTCAGTTTATATGCATGTATTTCTTAAAGAGTAATTTTCAGAATTTGTGAAACTGATGTATTTAGAGTTGAGATCCGAATATTCCTTAGTTTTGTTATTCATATGGATAACTGATCAATATTGTCAAAATGTAAGTGAAAGTCTTTCCAATAGACCCTAAGTTCAACAAAGATACAGACCACATCTTTTTTTTTTTTTTTGGCCAGCACCTCATTTTTATTTCAAACGAAAGCATCGAACGTCTGTAAAAGAACCTCTTATAGGTGTGGTGATTCAGACCACACCTTTCTTGCTCCTTGTTGAATCTACATCCTCTAGGCCAGTGTCAACATACACCCAAGGAAATTTGCTTAAAGGAATATTATGTTTGTGCTATTATTGAAAACATTGAAAATTCTTTACTTGAGATTAGCTTTTTATTTTTGTTCTTTCTTTCTCATTTTCTTAATTTGTACTCTAGGTTTTTTTAAGATGAAAAGATATCTCTCTACAGAAGTCTACACTTCTGTGGCCTGAGACACACACAAACACACACATACACACACAATATAACACAACTCATCCTCACCACACCTGTTCAATGCTGTAATATTTGCCAGGCATTGGAAAAATAAATTTGCCAAGTAGCATGAGCCCTGGAAAATCATTAGGTGACATCTGAGGAGCAGAATACCAGTCAACCAATAATTAGCATCTTAATATGCAGAGAGTTAGAGACAAATCAAATTCCATGAAATCTCGGGGAGCGTGACCCTGGCCAGGTTGGCGCCCTGGCTGTGGGGGAACTCAGTGGCTTTGTCTGACCGTAAGACAGGGCTGGAAGTACCGTGGCTAGTCTAATCCTAGGAGGAGACACTCTGACAACGTGACATTTGCACAGAGATGCCCTAACGTGGCCCTAGTATGTTTTCTTAGAATGAGATGACATTTCAAGTCAAACATCTCTGCTCCCAATAGCACAAACCCTCCCCAAACTCTAATAACCTGAATTTGAGACAAAGAGGTTCATCTCAGAGAGAAACTGAGGTTGTATGGATGTAACATTAAAATAATCAATTTTTAAGTAAGGTTAAGCCAGATATTCAGTGTTTAGCCTCATTCGTTATCATTCCAGAATTTCATAGACCTCAGATCGCCTTAGTCTAAAAAACAGTTCTCGTTTGAGCAAAACCCTGTTCCTGGAGTATCCATAAGGATACTTTTCAATGAACATGGAATCTAGTTACAAAATTGTGCTACCACGAGGTATGGCAAGTGAGTGTCAGTGCATTGTATCCTCACCAAACCCCTGCTGCCTGGAACTGCTGTCCACATGTGCATCCATCCAAGGATGCAGGGCTACTGCTGTTACTGCTGCCTCCAGCCTATCTAAGGTCACCTTTCTTACACAGCTGGTTCATTCTAAAGGAAGAAACAGAGAGGTTGGAGAACACCAATTCCCCATTTGGTTTCTGCAGTTGTCTACGTAATTTGGGGAACTCACCCTTAAGAGGAGTCCAGAATGAAGGGCCCCACCTCCAAACAGACTGCCAGTCCTCAGGGTAAATGCTCTGCCTCTACCATGTGGCCTGCATGTGCCTGGTTTCAATCTGCTTCCACCCTAAGCCAAGGGTGACTGTTCTGCCAGCCCCCACTCCACTCCACTACAGGGTCTGGCAGCAGGCTCCTGGCCCAGTGCTTGAATGGCCCAGTGACGTCACTGCCGAGAGGGAGTCTGGTTGTGCCCTCCTCTGAACTCTCCATCTGGAAGATTCTCTGGCCTCCTTCCCTCTCATTTTTAATCTGATAGACACTGCTGGACAGGGAAACTCAGAGCAAACCAAAGTTCATCTTCCCTTCCCTGCTTCTCAGCTGGCATAATCACAGGGGCAGAACGAGGTTGGCAGGGACCAGGATGCCAGGAATTAAATGAGGGTCCCTGACCATTGGACCACATTAGTCCTGCCTTCCAAAGTCTTAATTAGTCCTCCTCCGCCTGGCACACCCACTTGCCTTTGGAACCCAGAGAGGTGGCCGGGTCAGATGCCATGCTCACAGCAAGTACTCAACAAAATATTGGTTGAGAATGGCAGCCACAAACGCCTGCTGGCTCACGGCTTTGCAACAACAGTCAGTTTTGAGGTCTGGGCCCCAGCAGCAAAATTTCTGCTCCTCTTTGTAATGCAGACAGTTCTAGCAGCGATATTCAGCTACCAGCTCAATTTGGAACCAAAATGATCTTAACAAACAGTGGCAGACTTGACAGACAGGCTGTTGAGCCTGGGGACCAAAACAAAGGACCAAAAGAAAGAGAAAGGAAGGGTTGATGGTAAGTGGAAGAGAGGAAAATGAACACTGCAAAGAGAATTGAGCAGGATTACGGGGCTAGACACCTCAGTTCTACAGGTCTGAAATGAGCGGGGAACAAAACAACAGACTCAAGAGATAGAAACAATGGGTGGGGGGGAGTCACAGAAAGGGGACAGAGAGGCATCTTTTGGGAATTCTGATGCTGGGACAGACTCAGGGCTAGCAGTGGAATAGATGCAACAGTAAGTAACATTTGAGAGGTTTCAAAAGACAATGAGTCTTAATTCTGTCTTGTTTTGCCCTTCTTAAACTGTAGTGACACACCAAAATTTGCTATTTTTCTAAGAGGACGTTGACATACAATGGAAACTCTGAATACATTTTTTCCCTCTGCATTCATTAACTCTGGCCCTTATCCACAGGCCTATTGCAGACTAAATTGGATTTTGGATCACTGGTACTGAGGCACTGCAATTAATTAACAATAGAAACATAATATTTATATCCAGGCCTAACAACATCTGACATTTAAACTATTCTGCCAGTCAGGCAAATTCCATTCGACAAATTTTCATTTTAATGAACATGACAGGCCACAGTTTACATGATAGGCCAAGAAGCAGAACAGAGTTGATCTCTTGGCATGTGCTTTCAAGGCCTGGCCATGCTGCAAGAGAAACAAACTGGGGAAACTGTCAGAATAATAGAAAGACCAGGTCCCCAGTTCCGCTCAGACAGACCAAGGATACGTGCCCCCCAACAAAGATCCTAGTATGAAACTATCCTTGTTTCCTGTGCAAGCTCAAAGTGAAACACCTACTGCCCCTTATGATCCACTGGATAATTTTTCTGTCTTTGGGCTGCTGACATTTTCTTTGGGGTACTAAAATCCCTTAGTCCTTCCTAATTAAAAAGTGATAAACGTTTTGCAAGACATCCAATAATGTGCAAAGTACACAAGAGTTGGAACTGATGCAGCTTTTTCAGTTGGCACAAGACTGGCCTTCCGTATTCTGCCAGATGGTGTATCTCAGTAAGTCCCCAATCCCTGACTCAAGTGAGGGGCACTGTCAATATGATGCTGAAGAAGAGACTTTTTAAATGCTATCTTATTTTGCATTGTACTAACACCAAAGGCCTAACATTTTTTTCTTGCTGAAACTTTCATAGTTAAAGAAGTTTTCATTTTTCTATGACTCATTATTCAAGCAGACAGAAGATGGTACACATGAGGAGAAAAATTCCATCCCCATAAGAACTGTGTAAATTTGTTGAAAACCAATATCAAAGACCAGATCTCCTAGCCTGAACTCCTATCACTCCTGTATGGATTACTGGTCTAAAGGATGCTGGGTGACACAGTGTGGATTTCTCCAAACCCATCTACACTACCCCAAAAATGTGGATATAAAGGACAGAGATGAAGATGGAAAATGTAGAGAGGACAAGGCAGTTAGAGAGAAGCTTAAAAGATGTGAGAAACAGATAAAGTCAGCGAAAAACCAACAGCAAATTGTCAACAGGAGCCCTTCTTATTGGAAAGGCCATGTATTTCTATTTCACATATTTAAAACACTCTTTATCTCAGCTTTTACATCAATTTAAAAGAACTGAAATAAAGTTCCTCTTTTCAAGTAAAGACTTCTTTGGAATATGAATTTGGTTCCAATCTCTGCAATTGAAATAGCCACCTTCCCAGTGACTTGTTTTCAAGCAATGGCTCTGAATAGATCCAAAATGATAACTATGCTCCATGTCACTTCTAGATATGGTCACGATACTAGAACATTAAGTCCTGAAAGGATAACAGCATTTCCATTATTATAACCAGATTTAAAATCAGTAAATTTTCAGTCAAGTTGATAACATGTATGTAGAGTATGGACACACACACAGACACACAAACACAAGTTATAATAACAATCAGGTTTTTGAGTTCTTTACATGCATCCCCTCACGTATAACAAACACTATAAGTACTATTATGAACCCAAATACACACTGAGGAGAGGGCGATTAGAGTTAACTGATTTCCCTAAGAGGTGAAGTCCAAGGTCACAGGCAAGTAAGTGATAGAGGTGAGGTGCAAATCCAAGCCTGCCTCCCTCCAGAGCCTGTGCTCTACACAACCCAGTGGCACATGACGGCATCTGCAAGGGAGACAGCATGAAGAAATTGATTTCTTTTGGCAATAGTCAAAATATCTTTTAAATATCAGGTATAAAGCATTTTCAGCCCACCAGATGCTTATTTAATTTTGAAAAATCAATTTTTATGAAGCTGCTCTGAGAAGTAGTTTCATGTTTGTTAATGCCTGGTTATATTCTTGAAAAAGTAGAAGCCTTACAGCAAAAACATACATTTCTTAAAGTCAGGAAGAAAAACAAGACCCTAACTAGATTGAATTGATAATGTTTGACACAACACAAATGAATAGAATCTGTAACTTTAACATGCCTTTGCAGGAGGCATGTACTAAAATGCTCATATCAAATTCAGAACACAAAAGATTTAACATGCTTATTGTTGTAAACAAAGGCATTTGGTTAAATGAAAGTTCCATCAAAGCTTAATAACCAAATTCAAGTGAACACAAAGTAAAGGGTTATATAGTTTCTGCAGTTTCAGTAATAGCTAATCTAATAATGGTAAATGGAGGGTTATTGTTGATTTCCTTTGCCTCTGTTTCATAAATTAGATAAAGCAACCTGGCAGTTACAGTACTTTAGAGTTTTGTTCGACTAAGTGATTTTAAAGCTATCTCAAAATATAACAAAGTCATGACTTGAATGACTGCTGAACTGTACCTTGCTTTGCGTCACCGCATTAGTGCTTTCGACCAGTGTTACATAAAAGGCTTCCTGTGAACTAAAACTATTCTATAGAGCTCAGTTTATACGTACAGGATCAACGATTTAGAAGGCAAAGTGTCACTGATACAGTATTATCTGATATTCCGTTGCACCAGGGCCAAGCTTGTAAAATATAAACTAGAAAAGCAGTCAAGTGTTATTATTTCTTCTGATCCAAAACTCAGGAACAGTAGAATTTCTCTGGTTAATGACTTTTCATAGCACATTTCCAATTTTCTACTACACTTTATTGATCTGGAATACTAAAACGGTTTTCTTCCTTGGCTAAAGAACACACCAAGCTCGTGCCCTGCATCTGGTGGGATACACCTCCAAAGGCACCATGGTGGTGGCATCTCATCAGGCAGCTGAGGGGTGGTAACATGAACCAAGGCATTTTCCTTACTGAAAGAATGTTGAATCTCAGGCCTTTGGATAAAAGGAAACACTTTGCCCTGGGAGGCTAGATACCTGCAGTTCTGAGAGCCGATGAGTTGCCTTTCACAAAAGCAGTCTGTTTTCCTGCATTTTCCCCCTGTACCCTGATACGGTTACTTTCAATTACCCTGATAGCCCAGGAAGAAAAATATCTCTCTCTCCATATTTCATTCACATAATAAGATTCTGCAAGCTGTTCTGTATGACAGATGAGGACCGTGAGCTGAAGCAACTTGTTCTGCCTGTCAGCCTCCAAGAACCCACAGCAATGAGATACAATCGTGATGACATTACTAGAGTAGAAGTGGGTCAAATACATAGTCACTTTAAAACAGAATGTCAACTGTTTTCTCTACTTCAGTAATTTGATGCAGTGGTACCCACCCCCCCACCCCACAAAAAAAAAAAGAAAGAAAAGAGGAGGTCATTGCTATTAGCTTAGTACACACACACACACACACACACACACACACACACACACACACACAGAAATGCAAATATTGTTAAAATTAGCCCTTAAATGACTTTTGCAGCCTCTGACCAATCAGTCAACAAAAACTTACTAAGCATCTACTATGGGCCAAACACTGATCTAGGGAGAGTGTTGAAAACAGACACAGCCCTGCCTCATAGAGTTTACAGACTGGAGTAAAAGACAAATATTAGCAAGGTGATTGAAACTGATGTAATGAAGACTGCAAATGAAGTACAAGGGGGCTTATAAGATAAGAACTACTAGTCTTATTGGTCAGAATAACTTTCCTTGCAGAAGAGACATTTAAGCTATAGCCTCAGGTAGAAATAGTAGCCAGGTAAGGAGTGAGGGGGAGGAGTTCCAAGCAGAGGGCTTTCTCTGCAAAATGTTTCCTTTCAAAGAAACCAGGCTTCAAGATGCAGAAGGTATAATGGAGTAAATGAAGACATGGAGTCCACCCCTGGGAGTTATTATCTTTTCCTTGTTTTAACCCCTAGTTTAAAAAATTAATTGATTGAAAGAAAAAATTTTAAAGCGTTAGTATGCCTCTAGTATGCCTCGGTCCTATCTTACCACATAAAGCCAAAAGTTAGTCATAACAACATCTTGCTGATCTAAATATTAAGGTGGATTTTACTTCTTAAAAAACCTAATTTGTCTTGACTGTACTAGTTAAAACCCGTGGGTTATTTTTAAAAACATGTTTTGACAGCAGTGAAACTTGCAGCACATACAGCACCAAGAGCATAAATTTGTTCAGGGTACAAGTACGTGAAAATTAACACAAGCAGTTGGTAAATGTGATAAAAGAAAAAAAAAAAAAAAACTCTACCAACTTCAGGCCACAGCAGGTAGAAATTAAGAAGAAAAACGTTCTCTTCTCTAATATTTTGTCATGAAAATCCTGATTCGTTCTTGCAGAAAATTGTATTGGATCACCACTCAGGTCTCTTAAAACATACAACTTTTTTTCCATGGATTCAACAAAATGGAATGGAGAGAGAAAACTGGATTTATTAATGAGTATGCTTGCCTTTTCTACTAAACCCCAGAATGTGACGTTTGGACCATTTTCTTTCCAAATTCAAAATCCATCCTCAGAATCCAAAATCGATAAAACTTGCATTAGCATAACTGAGGCTGTATTTGGCCCTAAAAACTCAATGACTAAGTAGGACTACTAGTATGGCAGAGTTTTCTTTTCTTTTCTTTCTTTTTTTTTTTTTTTTTTGTCTTTAGCTATTAATTACCAGAAATGACCTTAGCAGCTACTCTAAAATGAATACAACCTAGAGCTACTTTAAGAATTATAGTGTACAAACCATGAGCATTAATAGTCTCATTCTACCCTGTTACTTAAATCTTATCAAGAGTTCAATCTGGAAGGCATATTAAGAGGAGGACTGGCCAAATTAGCAAGTATGTACTGGACGGCAACCAGAAAGATGGGGGCTCTGAACTTCACATAAGGAACAGCTGAAGTACCTGGGGAATATTCAGCTTGGAGAAAAGCAATAAGAGACGTGAAAACTGCCTTCATAAATTCTATGGAAATTCAGTGATTAAAGCCATTTCATTTTATTGAGCACCTTCTCTGTGCAAAAGGCACTGTGCAAGGCGATGAAGATACAACATTGAGCGAATAAGCCTTAGCCTTTTACTACCATGTGGAAGAGAAAACAGACTTTCTCTGTGGCACTTCACAGGATATGGTCTAACAGGGCAGAGCACAGATTCTGGAATCAGGGTGCTAGACTCAAAGCCTGTAGTGGGCTGGATGGTGGCCTCCAAAAGATATATCTGCATCAAATCCCTGGAGCCTGCAAGTGTTACCTTATTCAGAAAAAGGGTCTTTGCAGAAGGAATTAAGTTAAGAATCTTGATTTGAGGTCATCCTGGATTATCTGGTTGGTCCCTAAGAACAATGACGTGTCCTTATAGGAGAAAGGCAGATAGAGATTTGAGAAAGAAGAGGAGAAGATACAGAGAAAGCCAAGTGAAGTAAATTATTATGGAGCCACAAGCCAAAGGATGCTTGGAGCCATCAGAAGCCGGAAGAGGCAAGGAAGGATTCTTCCCCAGAGCCTCTTGAGGGAGCATACCATACACCTGGCACTCTGTGACAATGAATTCCTTAAAAAATAAGACATAATTTCCTATGGGAGCCACCATCCCTTGGATGAGAATGGAGGGGGTTACTCTTTACCCAAACTAAAACATGAAAATATCTCACGATCACAGCTAGGGAAAAAAGACAAGCCAGTGAGTCTTCAAAGGGGATAAACCTACCTGTGCAATTCTCTCCCTTCTTGGATTCAGTATATTTCAGACACTGCCAACTACACCCTGGGAGGCTAAGTCAAAATATGCAGCAAGCCAGGCAGTAGGTCTAGGAAATTAAGATATAGCTTCCTACTCCTATTTGTGGTGTAGCTGCAGGGCAGAATAACATAGTTCACTTGGGCCTGGTTTTGCTGAAAAGACACAGGTCTCAAATAAAGCTAGACAGGAGACTAGATAAATAAAACTACAGAATATTCACATAATGGAACATTATACAGCAGCCTAACCAAATAAGGCAAGAATACAGAACAGTGTATATTGTGTGTTACTTTTTGTGTAAGAAAGGAAGGGAAATAATTTATATACACATTTGCCTGTGTGCATTAAAAATACTGAAAAGATGCAAACGAACCTAGTAGAAGTGGCTACCCTAAGGGAAATGGGGGCAGAGATGAGAATATGGGGACAGGAACAGGAGTAAAACTCCACTTTATGCCTTTTGATTGTCTTGATTTTTGAATCAGACAAATACATTACCAACTCAAAAAAATGTCTATTAAAAATAAAAAACTAAAACAAGGTTATAACAACTCACATTGCTGGTGGTAAGTAAAATGGTACACTTGAAGAGGGCAATTTGATGACATAAATCAAGGACTGTAAAATTGGCATTTCGTTGGGCCCAGTGATTCCAATTATGAAAGGAATTTAAGGAAATAAGATTTGTGTACACACACACACACACAAAGATGTTCAATGCAGTATTATTTGTCATAGTTAAATTTTT
Source organism: Balaenoptera borealis (assembly GCF_965194805.1). Classification (NCBI taxonomy): domain Eukaryota; kingdom Metazoa; phylum Chordata; class Mammalia; order Artiodactyla; family Balaenopteridae; genus Balaenoptera; species Balaenoptera borealis. The sequence goes on along the minus strand of NC_138869.1, from coordinate 32,418,092 downwards.
TTTAAATCTACATGTAAAATAACAGAGATTGAGTCAAATAAATCATGAAACATTCAAACAATTGAGGGATATGCAGCTATTAAAATTTATACTATAAAATATATACTGTAAAGACTACTCAGAGATATAGAAAAATAATATTCATAGTGTATTTTTTAAATTATTCATTAAATTTCCAGTAAAATCTTTAAACCATCTACCGGGTGCTAGGCAGTGAGATGGATGCTGATTTAAAAAGCCAGTTATGGGGCAGTACATAAATCAAAAATCCCACTTTTTTGTGGATTTATAACTAAACTAAAAGGATAAACACCAAAATGAGAGCAGTGATTACCTCTGGGTGGTAAGATTACCACTGAAATATATTTTCTATAATGAACATGTATTACTTCTGCAATAAGAGAAAAAAGCACCCCTTTTTAAAATCAGGTTAACAACTCCCAGGGTCAAAAATGTATCTTATTCATCTGTGTTCTCACACCCCAACCTGACTCCCTGAACAGAAGTATGATGCCTGCTTCACCCGCAGCCATCCTGTGACCATTAAGAAAAGGCCAAGAACGCTGTAGACACACTCTCCTTGACATCTCTGAGCTGCTGAACTAAAGCCACAGCCACCACACATTTCTAAATTTCTTATTATGTGGGAGAAATAATCCCTTATTTTTTAAAGCCACCATAAGTCAAGTTTTCTATTACGTGCAGCTGAAAGCATTCTGAGCTGACAGAGTTAAATATCAAATAATAGGGGATATGTTAAGGCTGGTACTGGCAACCCAACATGTTTATTTTGGTCCACGAGTAGAACCTGAAGACGGATGTTGTTAACTGCCCCACCACCTTCCTGCTCCATAGTCTCTTCTCTGAAGCTCCTGGGAAACAGAGCCCAGGAGAAGCTGTTAGTGGAGATTCTAGGTGCACAGGGGAGCACTGCCTGCAGTGAAGAAAAACTAGATAGTTACTCCTACAGCTTACCATATAACTCAGCATTTCCACTTCAGAGAATGTATCCTAAGAAAAGAATAGTGGATGTAATTATATGCAAATATTGCATATATGTAATTATATGCATATATGCAAATATTCTTCGCTAACATATACCAGAAGTAGAGGTGGGGGAAACCTAATGTTAAACAATTAGGATAGGGGCTTCCATGGTGGCACAGTGGTTAAGAATCCGCCTGACAATGCAGGGAACACGGGTTCGAGCCCTGGTCCGGGAAGATCCCACATGCTGCGGAACAACTAAGCCCATGCAGCACAACTACTGAGCCTGCGCTCTAAAGCCCGCAAGCCAAAACTACTGAAGCCCATGTGCCTAGAGCCCGTGCTCCTCAACAAGAGAAGCCACCGCAATGAGAAGCCCGCGCACCACAACAAAGAATAGCCCCCGCTCACTGCAGCTAGAGAAAGCCCGTGTGCAACAACGAAGACCCACCGCAGCCAAAAATTTAAATTTAAATTTAAAAATTAAAAAAAAACAATTAGGATAGGTTGCAGGTTCTAATAGTAAGAGTACTTTGCAATCATTAATGACATGGGAAAATGCACCACAATACCCTGATGAGTAAAAAAAAAGGTAACAAAACTACATATAAAGTGTGATCCCAATTTAGAAAGCTAACAGAACTTAGAACTTACATATGCAATAAAAAAGGATGGAAAGGGTACACATTGAAATATTTTTTTATTATTTATTTATTTTGTCTGCACCAGGTCTTAGCTGTGGCACACAGACTCTTAGTTGTGGCATACAGACTTCTTAGTTGCAGCCTGCACACTTCTAGGTTGGCATGCAGGATCTAGTTCCCCAACCAGGGATCGAACCTGGGCCCCCCGCATTGGGAGCACAGTCTTACTCACTGGACCACCAGGGAAATCCCTACACTGAAATATTGATAGTGCTATACTGAGGAGATGAAATGCTAATGTTACTTTATTTTTTGAGCATTTTTGTCTTTTTTTATTTTCTAAAATGAATTTTCTTATGCAGTTGGTAAGAAAAGGATTTTTTTTTCCAAATAGCACCTTCTCATAGAATAATCCAGGACCTCTAACCAAGATGCTGGCCTCATGGACAGCAACTCTGTCTACTATCTGCCTGCAGATCCAATGGAGTTAACAAGAAACAATTTATTTTTGTGTTTTAAAAATAGACTGATGCCAACAGCTGCAAGCTAAGTTACAGAAAAAGATAAAGAAATCTTGTTTCCAAGTGAATTTGCATTATATAAATGCAATATGTTTTAAGTCCATAAATATAGTTTTGATGCTGCCAATTTGAGAAAAATATTGATGTTTCCTTAAATAAGTCTATTCCATATTGAAATTCATTCCCTTACATGAAATGGAATGATCTTGGAAACAATAGGAATAATGTTAATTTGTTATGTCATTGGTAAAAAGCAAGTCCATTTATATCCTTGTCTTGATCCATCAGACTTCATTAATACAGAAAGAGTAGCCACCAAGCAGGTTTGACTTCTTGACCACCTGAGGACATCAGCTAGTAGAGCTTAAGCTCTCTCCCATGTCATATGACATGCATCCGTATCCCAGCACCACCACTTGCCAGCTGGGTGTCCTTAAGCACATACTTAACCTCTCTGTGTTTCAGTTTTCTCATCTGTAAACAGGGATAATAAGAGTATCCACCCCCTGGAGTTGCTGTGAGGATGAAATGAGAGAATCCCCACAAAGGTCTTAGTTTAGTGCCTGGCCTATAGTAACCTGATAAAAAATAAGGTCTCTTCTAACTAGGTCTCTTCTAACTAATATATCTCTTCCGTATGTGGAGATACAGCATGGACCTGGAACATTAGATTCTTCTCTTTTTTTACTTTTAGCAAAATAAATTTTATTTATTATAAGGTAAAATATATAATAGCTTAAATCAAATGGCAACACATAGACTTTAGGAAAAAAAAATCTCTTGCCTCATTTCTTCCTACTTTCCACTTGTCATCCCCAGAAGTATCTATGTTCCACTGTTTTAGTTGTCCTCTATTTTTCCATTTCTCCACTGTAGCTACATTGCATTTTTTCCCAGTTTTATTGAGAAATAATTGACATACATCACTGTATGAATTTAAGGTGTACAGCATGATGGTTTGATTTACATATATTGTGAAATGATTACCATAAATAGGTTTAGTTAATATCCATCATCTCATAAAGATACAATAAAAAGAAAAGAAAAAACAAATTTCTCCTTGTGATGAGAACTCTTAGTATCTACTCTCTTAACAACTTTCCCATATATCACACTGTGCTAACTATAATCATCATGTTGTACATTACAACCCTAATACTTATTTATCGTATAATTGAAGTTTGTACATTTTGATAACCAGAAATCTGATCTTTTCCTATGAGTTTGGTGTAGGTTTGCAGCAGGGGGAGGGGAATGCTTTTTTTTTTTTTTTTTACACATTCCACATATAAGTGACATCATATAGTACTTATCTTTCTCTGTCTGACTTATTTCACTTAGCATGCCTTCAAGGTCCATCCATGTTGTCACAAATGGTAGAATTTCCTCATTTTTTATGGCTGAATAATATTCCATTGTATGTATAAATACCAAAATTTCTTTAACCACTCATCCATCAATGGACACTTAGGTCTTGGCTATTATAAATAATGCTGCTATGAAAACAGGGATGCAGATATCTTTTCCAATTAGTGTTTTTGTTTCCTATATATATACATGGAACATTTGATGTTAAAGAGACTCCAGCATCCAGGTTTAAGAACTCATGTTGGATACAGATATTTGACTTTCAATTATAGATTTGACATTATTTATTTACTGTTCCCTATGATAAATGAGATGCTTAGGGAAAATGTTGGGTCTTTTAGACAACTGAGAAATCTGCTTCAGCATATGTATTAGAGATGGTAACTGCCCCCAGTCACCTTGTCTTATCTAGTTCTTTACTTTATTTAAGGTATTGTGACTAATTAAAAAAAAAAAAAAAGATAGCTAAAATCATTGCTAGTGTGTATTTGGTGCTTATTATATACCAGGAAGCACCCCATGCACTTTCATGTATTATCTCATTTAATCCTCACAATTAACCAGTGAGGTAGATTCTCTTATTATCTCCATTTTTTAGAAAAGGAAACTGAATCACAAAGAGACAGAAAAGTACTGAGTCAAGATATAAACATAATATATAACAGTAACAAAATAATAATAATAATAACAAAATGGCAGCATCATTAAATCCCTGTGATGTGTCAAACAGCACTGGATGCTTTCCAAACATCATCTCTTGTGCTTACAACAACCTTCTACTATTCCCATCTAGTGGATGAGAAAACTGAGTACTTAAGTAAATTAGCTAAGGCAAGATATAGGTCTGTTTGGCCCTGAAGCCTGCCTCGCCAGGCAAATGCCCTTGTGCAGAGGGTAAGGGGAAAGGCTTTTCAGATCCCTGAAGCTCTCCACTTGGTCATAGCATGTTGGAGAGCACATGACTTCAGAATTATCAGATCCAAGTCCCTCACTTGACAGATGTGGAAAGGGAGGCCCAGAGAGAAGACAGGACATTCATAAGGCAGTGAAAGAGCCAGAACTAAAACCCAGGTCTCTCGACTCCCAGGACTGCGTTCTTGTGGTGACATGGTGAGGCCCTCTCACACTGAGTCAGCCATCTCAGATGCTGAAAGAAGGAAGGGAGAGCCTGACAGCTGCAGGGTGATGGTGCCAGCCTGTCATCTCTCCCTCTGCTCCCTCCTGACCCTGGGGGATGCCGTACATGCTTCCGGGCACTTTCAGAACTGGGAAGAATAGAGAAGCTTGGGGGAAAGAATCCACAGCAAAGGCAGAAAGCACCCAGTGCCCTTTCATAATCTACCCAGAGCCAATTTCCAATATGATTCTCCGAAAATAGATGGAGATCAATGGAGAAGGAGGTTGGCTCAGGCACATGTGGGTCTCTTTTATAGACACAAAACACAACAGAGCCCAGGTCTTTGAATCAGCAAATCCCTTGAATCTTTTCTGACTAAATGCACATCTTTCCTAGTTTGTGTACTGGATAAAAATAAACTGTCATATAGAGAAATCTTTAAAATAGTTTAGGAGATATTGAATTAAAATTCATTTAGTATTATGCAATCCTTGAAATATAACAGTTGTTTACTCTGCTTTGATTTCTAAGCTTTCCTTTAATGACAAATATTAATATTTATCATTTTTCTGATGTTGGACTAATGAGAATCTTAAGTGTTTATGAGAGGCATTTAAATATTCCAGTATGATAGATGTGTTTGTTTTCTGAGTTATATTCCTTTGTATTTAACATCAACGAGCATTTACTTTTTTGTGCTGAATCCTGGGTTGTTGTTCACCAGTGTTTTCAGAAAACTTCATATGGCCAGAACTGCTAGCCTCTACATTTATTTCATGGCCAAATATGAGATTTCCCCAAATAACACAATACTATGAGAAAGATCTAGCTGTGATCTTCAAACTGAAAACTGGCACACGTATAACTACTTGCCAGCAAGTAGACAGAGCAACATAACAGGTTTAATGACACTGACCGCAGGGAATATTTATTGAGCACTAACCACTCATCAGGCACTGTGCAAGGCAGGCTTTACATCAACAGTCTCACTGAATCCTCACAATAACTCTAAGAGTTAAGTAGTAGTATCATCTTTGTTTTACAGAAAAACAAGATGCAGAGAGGTTGAGTACTTTGCTCATGATTACACGGCTAATGAGAAGCAAAGCCAGCAGTCAGTGCTCAGCGCCAGACAGCAGCCCCCTCTCTCTACTCCCTCCCTATGAGCCCCTTCTTGACTCCCCAGCATCTGAAAGTTCCTATTAGCTATATGACATTAATGACCCATCTGCACGGAGCAGCAGCCTCAGGATGACCCAGACTTCAGGTCTTGATGGCAATGAGGAGACAAAACTCATTCTGTCTATCACAGGCCTGGAGATAGGACAAATAAGGTCCCTGCCTTTGGGGAGCAAACTTTCTCGAGAGGGAAAATAGACAATATTAATGCAATAAACAAGGCATTATCTCCAATAAACAGAGGAAATGGGTTACTGTACATGTTCAGAGAAATGGTAAGAGGGCTGAGGTCTGCGATCTTCTGTAGATTTCAGTTACCTATACTCCCCATGCAACCAGGACTCGGCTAACCAAAGAAGTAATAGAGGATGGCCTAGAAGTAGTGTGGTAAAGTGCAAGGTGTTGTGCAAAGTGCAACACCGAATTCTAAGTAAGGGATATGACATGGACCACTTACCCCACACAGGGACCACATGCTCGGGAGACAGCATGAGCAAAATTGCCACTATTCCTGCCTTCATAGAGCTTACAGTTGAGAGGGAAGAGAGGCATTGATCAAAAATTAGAGATGAAATAAAAGCTATAAAAAAGTATGAGGATATTTCTCCAAAGAAGACAATACAGATGGCCAACAGGCACATGAAAAGATGCTCCACACTGCTAATTATCAATGTTAGAGAAATGCAAATCAAAACTATAATGAGGTATCACCTCACATCAGTCAGAATGGCCATCATCAAAAAGTCTACAAACAAACGCTAGAGAGGGTGTAGAGAAAAGGGAACCCTCCTGCACTGTTGGTGGGAATGTAAGTTGGTGCAGCCACTATGGAGAACAGTATGGAGGTTCCTTAAAAAACTAAAAATAGTCACCATATGATCCAGCAATGCCACTCCTGGGCATATATCTGAACAAACATATAATTCAAAAAGATACAAGCACCTCTATATTCATAGCAGCACTATTCACAATAGCCAGGACACGGAAACAACCTAAATGTCCATTGACAGATAAATGGTTAAAGAAGGTATGACACATATATACAATAGAATATTACTCAGCCATAAGAAAGAATGAAATAATGCCACTTGCAGCAATATGGATGGAACCAGAGATTATCATACTAAGTGAAGGAAATCAGAAAGAGAAAGACAAATACCATATGATACCACTTATATGTGGAGTCTAAAGTATGACACAAATGAAATTCTATGAAATAGAAACAGACTCACAGACACAGAGAACAGACTTGTGGTTGCCAAGGGGGAAGTGGGATGGGAGAGGGATGGAGTGGGAGTTTGGGGTTAGCAGATGCAAACTATTATATATAGAATGGATAAACAACAAGGTCCTACTGTATAGCGCAGGGAAAACTATATTCAGTATTCTGTGATAAACCATAATGGAAAAGAAAGTTAAAAAAAGAATGTATATATATGTATAACTGAATCACTTTGCTGTATAGCAGAAGTTAACACAACATTGTAAATCAACTATATTTCAATTAAAAAAAAAACAAAAACAGAATGGCAACATAGTAGAAGCCACAAAGAACTAGAACCTTGCTATTCCAAGTGTGACCCATCTTCTACATCTGCATCATCCGGGAGCTAGCCAGAAATGCAGAAGCTTCTGGTCAAACCACCCTTGCATATAATCCCAGCCAGACCCTGACCCGTAAGAGTTGGACCCAGCTGTTTCATCTGCACTAGGAAGCCAAATGCAGCTAATTCTTCTGGGCCAGGGAGATGTTGGTCTGTTGCCTTGTGGAAGTTCAAGAGACTACAGGAAGCTTTCTGTCCTGCATAGAGGGGCCAAGAGAGGTCCTCAGCTGTAGATTTATCTGTGGCCACTGGCTACTGAAGCTTCCTGTCCTTGCTTTTACCCCCTCAGCTGGCAGAACCCAGCAACTGGGATTTCAAACTGCAGTGGCCACCTGTTGCTTTTGTATCCCCAGTATCACTTCCCCACTTATGAAGGTATCGGCACCTCCCATTAATCAGGCCTCTCTGTGTACAGAGCCATGTAAGCTGTGTCCAGCACAACTCCAGAGGGCACCATTCACATACATATCTGTGAAACAAAAAACAAAAACCTTCCCTTTCCCTCCACCCAACCATCTTCTTGTTGTTATACCTCTTCCATACCCTCCACATTTGTCATGCACGCATTTTTCCCTGCTCTCCTGCAGATCACAACATCTTCCCTCACTAGGTTCATTCCTGGGAGAGGTTGGACAGAGACTGCCAGTGCTTCGGGGTTGAGAAAAACAACCTTATTCCAGCAGGTTCCTCTGCCTGTCCTCAGGCCTCCAAGCACATACACAGACTCCAGCTTCTAGGTATCACTCAAGCATCTCCTGGCACAACCAAGCAAGTACTGTCCTGCAGTAAATGTGGAGACAGCAGTGAGGATTTTTTTTATTTTTTCAAAACTGAATACATGCAAAGGAGCCTTCAAGTCCTGCAAAAAATAAAAATTTTGTCCGTATCACATACTACAAACTTCAGTGATTAAATGACTGTAGACCATACTCTCCTCCAACCTATGCTCAACTAAAATACGCATGCATTAAACCTCATGAGGAAGCACTGATACTTCCACATTATCTGTGATGGGTTTTAGCTCCAATAGCTGTGAGTCTGAGAAACTGAAAAATACATTGAATTTTCATGGAAACCTGATTGTTAATAAAAAGAGGTAAATCCATAATGAGCAACACTAATAAACACATAAAAAGATTCAGAAAGAGTCTTTAAGTTCCAGAATACTGTCAACGAGCGCCTTTTGTGAACCTCTTAACCAGTTTCTCAATTTTTTTTTCTATGCCTACTTATTTATCATTACAAGAAAACCTTGGCATACATGCAAATTCCCCCAAAATATGTAATTTTTAAACTGTATTAAACCCGCCAGCAAAAACACTTTTCCCAGCTTTCTCTTTTTCTCTCTATTAAGTCAACACAGTAGAAAAATAAAACTACTACATTGTGAAATGACCTTCTAGTGAGCAGAGAAGCTTAGGAAATGCTGAAAAAGGAAACTGAGGTAGAGGGTAATATAAATTCAGGCCAAGAATCCTCCTGAAAACTGGATATAAAGTTCTAAATATAAATATTCAAGGGTGTGGCCAAGACGGCAGAGTAGGAAGACCTGAACTCATCTCCTCCTACAGACACATCAAAATTATAACTATTTACGGAGCAACTACTTATGAGAACAACCTGAAGATTAGCAAGAAAGATTTTCCACAACTAAAGATATAAGAAGGAGTGACAACGAGAGGGTAGGAGGGGTGGAGGTGGAGATGCAGTCCAGTCTAGACCCACACTCCTGGGTGGGCAACCCACATATGGGAGGATAATCACAATTGTAGAGGTTCTCTTCAAGGAGCGACCTAGAGATTATCATACTAAGTGAAGTTCAAGTCAGTAAGTGAAGTAAGTCATATGATATCACTTATATGTGGAATCTAAAAAATGATACAAATAAACTTATTTATAGAACAGACACAGACTCACAGACAAAGAGAACAAACTTATGCTTACCAAAAGGAAGAGGTGGGGGGAAGGGATGAATTACGAGTTTGGGATTAATAGATACACACTACTATATATAAAATAGATAAACGACAAGGTCCTACTGTATAGCACAGGGAACTATATTCAATATCTTGTAATAACATATAATGGAAAAGAATCTAAATATACATATGTGTATGTGTGTGTGTGTGTGTGTGTGTGTGTGTGTGTGTGTATATATATATATGTATATATCTAACTCAGCTGTACTCACTTTGCTGTACAGCTGAAGGTGACACAAAATTGTAAATCAACTATAGTTCAATTTTTTTTTTTTTTTTTTTGGCTGTGTCGGGTTTTAGTTGTAGCACTCAGGATCTTCATGAGAGGCATGCGAGATCTTTCATTGCGGTGTGCGCACGAACTTCTCCCTAGTCGTGGCGCACGGGTTCCAGAGCACGTGGGCTCTGTAGTTTGTGGCACACAGGCTCTCTAGTTGAGGGATGCAAGCTCAGCAGTTGTGGCGCCTGGGCTTAGTTGTCCTGCAGCATGTGGGATCTTAGTTCCCTAACCAGGGATTGAACCCGCATCTCATGCATTGTAAGGCAGATTCTTTACCACTGGACCACCAGGGAAGTACCCCTGACCAGGGATTGAACACAGGCCACCGCAGTGAAAGCACTGAGTTCTAACCACTGGGTTGCCAGGGAATTCCCAACTATACTTCAATTTAAAAAAAGATACTAGGGAGCTAATTTGCCTGCTACAGCAATAATTATCCCCAAGCTTAGCACCATTATTTCAAGCACCCAACACAATGTCTGCCACATAATATGTACTCAATAAACACTTATCAGTGATTGAATTAATTAAAAAAAAAATTTTTTTACAGATAAGCAAAAGCCAAAAGAGTTTACCACCACTAAACAAGCTTCTCTAAGTGGAAAAGAAAAGACTACAACTAGAAATATGAAAATAATGAATAGGAAAATCTCATTGGTGAAGTTACAGTAAAGGTAGTAATTAGATCAACCACTTACAAAGCCAGTATGAAGGTTAAAAGACAAAAGTAGTTAAATCATCTATTTCCACAATAAGTAGTTAAGCAATATACAAAACAAAAAGATGTAAAATATGATGTCAAAACATTAAATGAAAAATCTCATATAAACAATCTAACTTAAAGGAACTAGAAAAAGAACAAACAAAACCCAAAGTTAGTAGAAGAAAAGAAATAATAAAGATCAGAGCAAAAGATAAATGAAATAGAGCCTAAATACAACAATAGAAAAGATCAATGAAACTGAGAGCTGATTCTTTGAAAAGATAAACAAACTTGATAAACTTTTAGCCAGATTCATCAAGAAAAAAAGAGAGAAGCTCAAATAAATAAAATCAGTTACAGCCAACACCACAGAAATACAAAGGATAAGAGATTGCTATGGGGACTTCCCTGGTGGTCCAGTGGTTAAGAATCCACCTTCCAATGCAGGGGATGCAGGTCTGATCCCTAAGGGAACTAAGGATCCAATATGCCGCAGGACAAGTAAGCCCATGTGCTCTAGACCCCACGTGCTGCAACTACTGACCCTGCGTGCCCTGGAGCCCATGTGCCACAGCTGGGGAGAAGCCCACTGCAGCAAAGAGCCCATGCACCGCAACAAAAGATCTCACATGCTGCAACATAGATCCCACGTGCCACAACTAAGACCTGATGCAGCCAAATAAATAAATAAATATTTTTTTAAAAAAAGAGATTACTCTGAACAATTATACACTAATAAAATGGGCAACTATAAGAAGTGGATAAATTCCTAGAAAAATATAATCTCACAAGACTAAATCAGGGAAAAGTAGAAAATATGAACACACCAATTAATTGAATCTAACTTAAAAAAAACTACCAACAAACAAAAGTCCAAGACCAGACAGCTTCAAAGTTCAATTCTACCAAACATTTAAAGAAGAGTTATCACCTAACCTTCTCAAACTATTCCAAAATTGAAGAGGATAGAACACTTCTGAACCCATTCTATAAGACTGGCATCACCTTGATACCAAAATCAAAGACACCACACACAAAAAAGAAAATTACAGGCCAATACCACTGATGAACATAGATGCAAAAATTCTCAACAAAATATTAGCAAATCGAATTCAATAATATATTAAAAGGATCACACACCATGATCAAGAGGGATTTATCCCAGGGATGCAAGGATAGCTTAACATCCACAATTCAATGTGATACACCATATTAACAAATTGAAGAATAAAAGTAATATGACTATCACAAGTTTGTGAAAAAGCTTTTGACAAAATTCAACATCCATTTATGGCCAAAATTCTCAACAAAATGAGAATAGAGGGAACATACCTCAACATAATAAAAGCCATATATGACAAACCTACAGCCAACATCATACTCAGTGGTGAAAAGCTGAAAGCATTTCCTCTAAAATCAGGAACATGACAAGGATATCCACTCTCACCAGTTTTATTCAACAAATTATTGGAAGTCTTAGCCAGAACAATAAGACAATATAAATAAATAAATAAATGGAATCTAATTGGAAAGCAATAAATAAAACTGTCACTGTTTGCAGATTTCATTATATTTATGTATATAAAATATATATAATACTTAATTATATATGTGTGTGTGTGTGTGTATATATATATATATATTTTTTTTTTTTTGGTAACCATGTATATTCCTAAAGAGCCCACCAAAAACTATTAGAACTGAAAAATGAATTTGGTAAAGCTGCAGGATACAAAATTAATACATGGAAATCTGCTGCGTTTCTATATACTAACAGTGAAGTATCAGAGAAGTTAAGAAAACAATCCCATTTATAATTTCATCAAAAAGAATAAAACACCTAGGAATAAATCTAACCAAAGAAGTAAAAGACTTAGAAAACTATAAGACACTGATGAAAGAAATTGAAGATGACACAAACAAATGGAAAGACATACCACGCTTATGGATTGGAAGAATTAATATCATTAAAATCACCATACTACCCAAGGCAAATCTACAGATTCAATGCAATCTCTATCAACTGGAACAAATAATTCTAAAGCATGTAAGGAAATACAAAAGACCCTGAATAGCCAAAATGATCTTTAGAAAGAAGAACAAATCACACTCCCTGATTTCAAACTATACTAGAAAGCTACAGTATTCAAAACAGTATGGTAGTAGCACAAAAACAGACATATAGATCAATGGAACAGAATAGAGAGCTCAGAAATAAACCAACACACTTATGGTCAGTTAATCTACAACAAAGGAGGCAAGAATATACAATGGAGAAAAGATAGTCTCTTCAACAAGTGGTGCTGGGAAAACTGGACAGCTACATGCAATCGAATCAGACTGAACTACTTTCTCATACCATATAGAAAAGTAAACTCAAAATGGATTACAGACTTTAATGTAAGATTTGAAACCATAAAAATCCTGGAAGAAAACAGAGGCAGTACACTCTTCGACATTGGTCTTAGAAATATTTTTTTAGATGTCTCCTCAGGCAAGGGAAACATTAAAAAAAATAATAAACAAATGGGACTACATCAATCTAAAAAGCTTTTGCACAGTGAAGGAAACTATCAACAACATGAAAAGGCAGCCTACTGAATGGGAGAAGATATTTATAAACAATATATCTGATAAGGGGTTAATGTCCCAAATATACAAAGAATTTATGCAACTCAACATCAAAAAAAAAAACAACAACAAAAAACCAACCCATTAACAAATGGGCAGAAGACCTGAATTGACATTTTTCCAAAGAAGGCATACAGAGAGCCAAGAGACACATGAAAAGACACTCAACATCACTAATCATCAGGGAAATGCATATAAAAACAACATGAGATACCACCTCACACCTGTCAGAATGGCTATCATCAAAAAGACATCAAATAACAAGTGTTGGAGAGGATGAGGAGAAAAGGGAACCCTCATGCATTGTCAGTGGTATTGTAAATTGGTGCAGCCACTATGGAAACAGTATGGAGGTTCCTCAAAACATTAAAAAATAGAACTGCCTTACGATCCAGCAATTTCATTTCTGGGAATTTACCCAAAGAAAACAAAAACACAAATTTGAAAAGATATATGTACTCCAGTGTTCACTGCAACATTATTTACAGTAGCCAAGATATGGAAGCAACCTACATGTCCACTGATAGATGAATGGATAAAGAAGATGTGATAAACACACACACACACACACACACACACACACACACACACTGGAATATTACTCAGCCATAAAAAATGAAATCTTGCCATTTTCAACAATATGGGTGCATCTAGAAGATACGCTAAGTGAAATAAGGCAGAGATAGATAAATCCTGCATTATCTCACTTATATGTGGAATAGAAAAAACAAAACAAGCAAGCAAACAAAACAAAACAGAAAAACAGACTCATAGATACAGAAAACAAATATGTGGTTGCCAGAAGGCAGATGGGTGAGGGGGTCAGCAAAATAGGTGAAGGGGATTAAAAGGTACAAACCTCCAGCCATATAAGAAATGTCACAAGGATGTAATAAACAGCATAAGGAATATGGTCAATAATATTGCAATAACTTTGTATGTGGACAAATGGTTAGTCGACTTATCTTGGTGATCATTTCATAATGGATGAAAATATCAAGTAATTATGTAGTACACCTGAAACTATCATAATAGTGTATGTCAACTATATTTCAATAAAAAATAGAAATTACTTTCATGAAGAAAATATATATATATTCAGATACAAACATAAGAATACACATTTTCTATGGAGGAAAAAAATTTTAAAGGAAAGGGGTCCTATATATTATGGATAATCCAGAAAATTAAAGGCATTTAATCAAATTAGCTTAATTGTTCCACCCTAAAATGGTAGATGGAAGTAATTTTAAAGAAAAAAAAGACAGAAAGAAACCCATCTTTATCATTGGCAGCCTCTCTGGAAGTGGTTCCTTTTAAACTACTGAATTAGAATGTAAGAATGTTACTAGTAAAAATGGGTTGCATTTTATCTGAACAATAGTTTAAGCCTTTTCAATAACATGGCCACAGCTCATGAAAACATGTAAGTCAGTTTCTTTTGAACATGGTTTTCATGGGTTAATAACTTTTTTTTTTAGCTCTGAGGAATGGAACAAACTAAATACCAGAAAGAGAAAAGCAGTCTGAAACTCAACATTAAGGAGAATCCTGACTAGGGTAAGCACAGCTAGAGATAAAAAGGGTTAGAACGGGGATATCCTAGTAAGTAATCTCAAAGGTAACCCAGGGCACAACCTACAGTTAGTTCATCAGATTCCAAGAGAGATTTGTGACTAGGCTTATTATCTTTTTCACTCCCAAAGACTTCAGCTACTTTCCAGATATTTCATTCCCCACCCAGGCCCTTAGACTGTACTTGATTTATTTTGTGATGTTACGTTTTTTAAAATCAATGGTTCTCAATCCTAGATGCACTTCATTATAACCTGGGAAACTTAAAAGAGAAATTATCAACGTCTGCCTCCCCTCCCGCACTCTGATTTAATTTATCTGGGTGGGACCAGCCCCAGGTGATTCTAACTTGCAACAAGGGTTGAGAATCACTGGTTGGAGAACAATCCAAACAGGTTAAAATTATGTAAAGAAGGAGGCACTATATTTGGGCTAAATAAATTTACAAGGCAAGGCAAGGTGCCTCAAGTTCCTGCAATCACATATAAGATGGTACTTTCAGGATCCCAGATTTTTTTCCATCAAATTAAGAGACTCAATTGCTGAGAGAAATCTATTTGCCCATAATGTTCAAATTTTTACAAAGTGCAGCACTTCACCTCTGAGACAGAAGCAAAAACAGTAGAATTAAAGGTAATCTATTCCACCTAGTATTCAAAATGTGATAAACAAGGAAATGTGGAGCAGGGTGCATAATATTATGATTTTTACTAATAACCATAAGAGTAAAATCAAAGCTACCATTTACTGAGTGCCAATTACTGTATTAAGCACAGTAACCCTTTCCAAGGGTGACCCCATTGAAAATTTAAAACATGATTAAAGCAATAGAAATTATTACCCCCCTTTCACAGATAATAAGGAAATTGAGGCTCAAAGAGATTACCTCACTTTCCCCAGAGTCACACAGCAAATAAGAGGAAAAACCAAGATTAGAATCCAGGTCTTCTGCTCTCTAGAGTCCATTCTCTTAATCACCATTATCTCTGACCTAGAACACTGAAGAGTCTCCTAAGTACTTGCTACGCAAAGTATAGTCCATAGACCAGCAGCATCAGCCTGTTAGAAACAGTGAATCTCTGGCCCATTCCAGATCTGCTCCACATTTTAAGATCAGCGGGAGATTCATATGCACATTAAAGTTAAAGAAACGCAGGACTATCTGGTTTTCCCACATTATTACTTCTCACAAATTCATCATCCATACTGCATCCAAAGTCTTTAAAAAACAAATCCAATAATTTTATTTCTCCACTTAAGACTTTTAAATGGTTCCACAAATACCCTTGGAATAAAGTCCAAAATTCTTTTACCATACAGATAACTGGACTCTGCATAATATCACCCAGGCCTGCCTCTGCAGCCTCATCTCTCCCACCTGCCCCATTCAGTGATTTGTATAACCCAAGCACAAAGACTTTTCTGCTCATCAAATCCCAACACACTCTACCTTCCTTGCTTCTTTCCTTCAAGTTCTTCCCTGCTTAGAATATACCACAACCCACCACCATGACCACCTCCATGTCAGCCACATTCAAGGCTGTATCTCCAATGCATAACAGTGCAGTGCCTAGCACAGAGCTAGGAGCAGGATAAATGTGCTCAATAAATACATGCTTAAGACAACTCAACTGAGGGCCTCAACTGTTTCCTTCGTTCATCTGCTCTTTGCTCTTGCTATGATCCTCATTTCATTTCTCCTTCCCTGTCCCCGGCATCACCCCTCTTCTGTAACTCACCTCTCTATCAGTAACCTCACGGCTACTGAAGTTGTCACCTTTAGAAAGAAGCACTGCCGTGTCCACATAGCCACTGCCCCAGGATTACTCACCAGCTGGATGACAACTGCTTCACTTTAACCCTGAGGCTCCTGGGACAGGCCCAGTCCTTTCTAGAAGTGGAGAGAAGGCCCTACCGACTGCTTTTCAACCCAAGATTTAATATATAGATGAAACCAGAGATCAGGGACCTCTCAGCAGTCAATGCAGAGCCAAAAGCTTCACTATCTCTCTGCCTACACAAGACAGTTTCACTGAGCTGACAAGATGGATTATCAAGAGTTGCAGTTAACTTCATAGTTTATATGCGATGGCCAAGCTTGCTACTCTAAGAAAACAAATGACAGATCCTTTTATAAAACAGACATCTGCCTCCAGTTTAAATCCTGAGTAAATATATTTTCATATACACGTTTACATTAATAATGACAAAAATGAGATCTATTCATCTATTAAATGCAAGCTATTGAGCACCTGACATGCTCAAAGCTTTAAACACACTATCTTATTTAACCTTTATCGTCACTTTATGCGGTAGAATGCTTAGTATCCTTGTTTTACAGAAGAGGAAACCAAGGGCTTAGTAACATGCCTAAGAGGCAGGGCTGGGATTTGAGTCATAGGCCTTCAGACTACCACTCTCTATTGCTTCTCTATGTTTTGCTATTTGGATCACTTTCTCATCTTAGAAGTCACAGACCTGGACATTCCCAAAGCAACAGTCCCTCAGAGGATGACCTCAAAAGTTGAGATTTTTCTCTGCAATGTAGACAGTGAAAGTAACCTGCTACAGCTTGTATTTCAAAGCTGCCTTTCTGCATTAAAAGAGAAAACTGAGATTCAGGGGGGAAATGTGGGAATAGAGCTCAAAGGTGCTTATGAATGCAATTCCACAAATACTTTTTCCGTGTCTACTAGTGGTCAGGCACTTTGCTGGAAGCAGACTGATCAGACTGTCATTTAGGAGAGTGCTGGTGGGACAGAGGGTGACCAGGAGAACATCTCCCATAGTGACTATCTCAGGAACATTTAGCCAGTAATTTATAAAACTGCTACTTTATTATCTAATTATGTAGAAATCATCTTTCACACACAAGTGGTGAGAGTAATCTGCTTTATTATCTGTGAATACATAATCGAAAGAGCCAATGTGTCTTCTAAAACAAAAGTTTTTTATAATTCAAACAACTCATGTGTTCATTTATGTTACCCTATATTAGAGGGTTAGATTTTAACATATGTGAATGCAAACACAATGTCAGATTTTGTTCTCGTGTCTTACAGGACAAAAGATAAAAGAGTATTGGGAGCCAAGACAAGACTAATTCCCAAAATACAAATGGAACATACTGAAGCTGCATGTACATTAAAAGAAAGATAGCTGCATGTACACAGAAACATTTCCTAAAGCATTCCACCAAACACGTACAGGAATAAGGCAAGGACAAGGATACTAAAAGAAAGCATGAGCCTGAAAGGTCACATACAAGACTATGAGGCCTCCAGAACCCTGCCTCCTTGCAGAAACAGAATGCTTCTGACACAAGGGCATGAGATGAAGGCTGTGAATCATGTTGTACCTCAATTCCCTAATTTTTAAAATGAAAAAGTTAGATTAGATGATTTATAAGGTCCTTCTAGCCCTAACCCATTAGCTACTTTTCATCCATGAGGCCCTGTACCTGAAGAGAGATGAGCTATATGTTCAGAAAACATTTGTTGAATTCATGAAATATTACAACCTTACCAATAATAAGAAAAGAGACTTTACAACAATTGGTCCTGGTCTGTGGCCTAGAAAGAACAAATTAGGAGAGAAACCATTATCTAAACAGCTTCACATATGGCGTCCCTGCTAGCTGTCTGCTGGTAGAATGAAAATAACCCTGGACTTGGAAACAAGACGTTTGGGTCTAGTCTCATCCCTGACACAGACCAGCTGTGTGACCTTGGGCAAACTGCTTCACCACCTGCACCAGTTTCATCTCTAAAATAAAGGTATTATAAAACTCTATATAGCTAACATTTGTGGAACCTCTACTATATGCCAGGAACTGTTCCAAGATCTTTGCCTTAGATTTAAATGATCTCAAAGGTTTTTGCAGCACTATCGTTCAGTGTTTAACTACAGAGGCAACATGGTATAGTGGAAAGATTCCAAATTCCGTACTCAGAAAGCTCGGGCTCCCTCCACCTCCATAAGATAGAGTCTTTTTCTAAGCAGAGTCTGTCAAGCAGACTGGGTTACAATCTCGGTAGTTCTATTCACTAGCTTAGTTAACTTCGACACGTTGCTTAACTTTCCTATTTCCTAGCCTTAGTTTTCTAATATGGAAAATGCATATGAAAATGGCTATTTCTCTCATATAGCTCTTGAGAGGTTTAAACTATAATTAAATGTAATATCTATTTATTTATAAAACATATATTACATTTTATTACTAGGTGTGTGACCGTGTACAAATCGTCTTCTCAAGTTTTTTTCTTACCTACAAATGGGAGATACAGTATTAAGAGACAGTGTGAACATGCTCTGTAAACTGTTGAGTGTTAGCACTGTTTGAAAGCATGCATAATTCCTTTCTAAGATACTTAGAAAAGCGTATACAATAACCCCCCCACGTAGTACTTGGAAGAGCGTATAC
This sequence comes from Balaenoptera borealis, assembly GCF_965194805.1. Lineage (NCBI taxonomy): Eukaryota > Metazoa > Chordata > Mammalia > Artiodactyla > Balaenopteridae > Balaenoptera > Balaenoptera borealis. The sequence continues at coordinate 32,399,081 of NC_138869.1, read as the reverse complement.
AATCAAACACAACAAAAACACATTTTTCTAAACATATTTCACTACACCCGGCTCGCAGCTAGTGGACGCAGGGCAGGCAGCCAAGAACGCAGGGCCATATGGAATTTGTAGTTCCGAATCAAGGGGCTGCTCCAAAGGACTGCTGGAAGTGAGACTTCAACTCCCAGGAGACACCTCGCCAAGCCAAATGACACGCTGGGAGGTGGAGTACCAGTCCTCCGGGAAACTAGAGGCGGGACTACAACTCCCAGAAGCCTCCGCTGCCCGGGCCGCCGGCGGTAAGAAGGAGCCAGAAAATGGAGAGTTCAGGTACAGGACCTTAACAGGTGCGAGTCGGGGCCGTTTTCGGTAGTCCCGGACCCAGCAAGGGTCAGAGCCTTTCTAACATGACCACTGGCTGTATTCTGTGCTGATCCCAAGCACAGTTCTGAGAGACGCACAATAATAAAGGAGTAAGTTTGCATGTGGCAAACTTTCACAAGCAAGACTTCATCTAGATTTCAGCTCCTGGCAGCTCCTTGGGCCACTTGGGCAGGGAGCGTTAAGTTCTTTTTTCCCCGGTAAGCACTGTGAGTGGCTGGTCATACAGCAGAGGCAGAATTTGATCCTAGAGAGGAAGCTGCAAATCCAGCTCCAGTTCCACTAACCGGCCTTTTTCTCCCACATGAACACAACTTAAAAATCCCCGCATGTTTTCATATAAAAACTACATTAAACCATAAAATAGATGTAAGGAAATCCAACAGAGTACTTATTTCTCCCACCATAATTAATTATTTTTTGTGTCTTTTCAATACCAAATGTAAAATTCTCTCCCAAAATATTGCCTTCCCCGTGTCCTGCTTAGCTCCTCTCCTGGACACTTGTTCAAACCCTCCTCCCTCCTCCTGGGGAACCCCGAGCTGTATGTTTAACATACATCTGTTGGGGCAGAGAGGCCTGCTACTTGACAATAAAACTGAAAAAAATCCAGAAGCGGCCAGTGCCAACCACACTACCAGAGCCAGAAGCTGGGGCGTCCCTGGAACCGCCGGCATGCCCCCAAGCCTCAGTTTACCCACTTACAAAATGCGGCGGAGGAGGGGCGGGTTAGGGTTAGGGCCGGTGCTCAGGAACTGGCCGTGAGAAGGTTCGGTGAGGTGGGAGGGTCCTCCCGACAGACCCCCCACTACCTCCCAACGAGCTGCGTGGACCCAGTCAGTCCCCGCTCCACTGGACCGCCGGAGTAATGACCAGACGCGCGCGGAAACCCGGATCTGCGCCGCAGAAACACTGGTCGACTTGGGCTTGCCCCCGCCCCTACCTTCCAAGATCTTGGCAGCTGGGAAGTGAAAGGCAGAGGGAGAGAGCACGGGGCAGAAGCAGCTCCTGGGCGTGTGCCCACGGGAGTGGCTGCTTGAGGGGCCCGGGAGCAGAGGGCAAAAAGTCCCTCCACTGGACGGAGCGGAGGAAGGACTACAACTCCCAAACGGCCCCGCGGCGGGGAAAGGGGCCCAACATGGCTACTCGTCTGGGAACAGACGCGCGGGCCAATAGGAGCAGAGCACGTGCCTACACCGGACCAATCAAAAGCCATAATGACAAAAATCCCTGTTTAGGGGGCGGGAAACACTGTCGCTCTCTGGAAAGAAGCTGAGGTGAGAATCCCCTCAGAAAGGGATTTCGTCATAATCCACACAATCTTTTTTACCAAATGTAAAAAGTAAAATGATTGTTTAGGCTGTGCTGCATTTTTGCTTCCTTCTTTCCTCCCAGACGCGCTCAACTTACCCACCCCTCACTGTTTCTCACTGTCTGAATTTCCTTTCGCTTCGTTTCCTCACTCTGGATCTTTTTTGATTCCTAAAGCCTTCCTTTCTTTTGTTTCTCTCAGCACGCGGGCTCACAGGCCTTACTTGAACCGGTGTATGACTGCACTCCGCCTTCCCTGGCATCCTAACTAAAATTGAACCACAGACTCCCCTGTCCATTCCTTTCTTCTTTTTTTGTGTTATTTTTCTCCTTAGCTCTTGTCCTTAACCAAGCATTGTATATAATTTATCTTTTTTATTATCTTGCCCCTTAGAATGAAAGATCTGTTGTAGATATGGGGTTTTTTTCTGGTCACTGCAGTGTTTCTAGCACCTAAAAATATAAATAGTATCTATAATATATATAGTATATTTTATATTATAAATTTTAATTTAAATTTATTATATATAATCCATATATTTATATACTATAAAATTTCTATTATAATATTTTATATAGTATATACATACACCCATACTATATGTATTACATATAGTATGTGTATATATATATATATATAATAGGCACTCAGTAAATGTATTTCGAATAATTAAATGAATTATTCTCTAGTCTCCCTTTCTTTGGTGCAGATCAATTCAGTTCATCTCTGACCACCGTGGGGCCCTCGTGCTTGCTCCCTTTTTAAATTCAAAATCATTCAGTATATTCTGTGCCTATTGCCATGTAGGTGCTGGAGAAATTGAATCATTCTCAGTTCCTAACCTCAAGATGCTCCTGGTCTAGTGGAGGATGAGAAGCAAACATGATTTTGCAAAAAATGCAACTGAAAATTATAGAACAGCTAAATAATTTCACAAAGGCATACAGCTCATAAACAGGGACTAGAATCCTGGCCTTCAGACTCTTGTTACTACACCGTGCTGCTTCTTATAGCTACCTCTCTTCTTCAAGATTGCCTCCTTCCCTTTTCTTTCCTCCCAATCCTGGTGCCAAGGAAAAAGAGACATTTGCCAGTCATCTTTTACATTTAAAAGAGAGAAACAAAGAGCAATTACACTTGGACAAACACTTAGATATGTCCCTACTTTCCCTGACACCATTTCCTTTTGTTTTTTTTTCTCTCACTTTTTTCTTTGGCCTGCTTCATTACATGCAGGCGATTACACCAAGTCTTAGATCTCACATCCTTTCTGATGTTTGAACCCCACAGATAGTAGCGAGGTGTCCTACAAAATGTCCTGGTGTGAAATACTGATGTCTTAGGAAGCTTGACTCAGAGAATGTCACAGTGGATTATGGTCAGTTTCCAGATCATCACACAGACACTGTGGCCACATAAAATAATAGAGAATTGTGAATAACTAGGTGAAATTGAAAACAATTGCAGTTAAAACAGCAGAAATGTGATCAATATGTGTACAGACTAATTTCATGCACAGGGATTAAAACCCCTGTCCAGGCTTCCTACCCTAATCTTCCGTTAATTTGGGGTTGTTTCCTATAATACAGCAGTTCTTTCTAGCTTTTATGAGAAAAAAGCAGTCCCAGCTTTTCTCAGGCTGATTAGCATGAGAGATTTCAACACAAATGTCAGTAGCCAGACTAAATGTGGAAGAAATTACTGAACCATATGAAACTGGAAAGCTCAACAACTAGACTCTTCTCCTGAGAAAGTATCAGCCTATAATCATTACATCTCCTACTTAGCAATCAAAAGGTAAATATCATGAACATACTTAGGATCTAAACAGTGGTATCTAATGATTATTAAACCATTGTCTGGCAACCTACTATGAACATATGCATATTCAGCTGTGAATGACGCTGTCTGATTGGCATGACCTTCAGCAATACATACTTTCACAGAGAGCTTTAAGATATGGCACTTGAACCGGTTTGCAGGGTAGAAATTGAGACACAGATGTAGAGAACAAACGTATGGACACCAAGGGGGGAAAGCGGTGGCGGGTGGTGGTGGTGGTGTGATGAATTGGGAGATTGGGATTGACATGTATACACTGATGTGTATAAAATGGATGACTAATAAGAACCTGCTGTGTAAAAAAAAAAATTCAAAAATTAAAAAAAAAAAAAAAAGATATGGCACTTGCCTTGGACCCAGGACATCCAAGTGCCGAGATAATCAGTGGGGAGATAACTGTCTGATCTGCAGCTTCATTAGTAATCACCTGGAGATGACATCTTAGTTTGTGTTCTCCCACAAATATATCCTGAGACAAGTATTCAAGTGCAAGTAGTTTATTTAGGAGGTAATTGCAGGAAACTGCAGTGGGAGAATAGGAAAGTGAAATGGGGAAGGGAAGACAGACAAAGAAGGTGCGCTATCAAGCATGTTACTGCTCGGGGTGATCAGAGCTTAATCTTCCTGGGGAGCTCTAGGAAACAATGTGGAACCCATGCCTTAGATTGAGCTATCCCACCAAAGGGACAAAAAAACCCTATTGTTTAAACACCATCTCCCATCAGTCAATGATTGGGGGCTGTTTTCAGGGGCTGTTAAGTCCCTGGCTCTTCATCATACTGTATGAAAGGCAGAGTTGCTCAGTGGCCTGAGGAAGCCAGAGATACAGGTGCTGCCATGTACTGGTGGGGCACCAGTACTATCTGCTACAGGTGGCTTTGGTTCACCACAAGCTTTTATCACTGAGACTAGCAGAATAAGAATAATTCAAAATTAAATAAATACATACAAAAAGAACCAACCAAATGAACAAAAAAACCAAGCAGCCTACCACCTTGTATACCTCATCACGTGAACAGTTAAAATAGACAGCACTTTCTAAATCCTCACTAAAACAAACAAACTGAACAAAAACAGCAACAACAAAAACCTCTTTTACACTGGGAACTCTTTGGGGACTTAAGGAGAAGCTTCAGACGAACTGGGGTTTAGTAGAGAGGGGAGGAATGAGATCAAGAAAAGGGGAAAAGGGAAATTAAAGAAATATTGCTGGAGACAATGTGTTGTTCATTTCATGATATTGAAGAAACATAAGTAAAGATTTTTGAGAAATTAGCATTAAATGCATAAACTGTGTCTTTAGACCTAAAAGACAGTTTTTTTCCCAGTTTTATTGAGATACAATTAACGTACATCACTGTATAAATTTAAGGTTTACAGCATAATGGTTTGACTTACATATATTGTGAAATGATTACCACAATACATTCAGCTAACATTCATCTTCTCATATAGATAAAATGAAAAGAAAGAAAAAATTGGAAAAAAATTATCCTTGTGATGAGAACTCTTTAAGATGTACTGTCTTAACTTTGCTATATATCGTACAGCAGTGTTAGTACAGCAGCTGTAGTCATGTTCTACATTACACATCTAGTACTAATTTATCTTGTAACTGGAAGTTTGTACCTTTTGACCACCTTCCTCAGTTCCCTCTCCCCCAAGCCCCTGCCTCTGGTAACCACAAATCTGATCTTTTTCTATGAATTTGGTGTGGGTTTTTTTTTTTGTTCTTTGTTTTAGATTCCACATATAAGTGAGATCATACAGTTTGTCTTTCTCTCCCTGACTTATTTTACTTAGCCTACTGCCCTCAAGGTCCATCCATGTTGTCACAAGCAGCAGGATTTCCTTGTTTTTTATGACTGCATAATATTCCATTATTATGACATTCCATATAATATTGTATATATTTGACAACTTCTTTATCCATTCCTCCATTGATGGACGCTTAGGTTGTTTCCATGTCTTGCCTATTGTAAATAATGCTCCTATGAACATGGGAGTGCATATATCTTTTTGAGTTAGTGTTTTCATTTCCTTTGGATATATTCCCAGAAGTGAAATCGCTGGATCATCTGGTAGTTCAATTTTTAATTTTTTGAGGATCCTCCTTACTGTTTTCCATATGGCTGTACCAGTTTACAGTCCCACCAACAGTGCACAGGGTTCTCTCATCACATCCTTGCCAGCATTTTTTATCTCTTGTCTTTTTGTTGATGATCATTCTAACAGGTGTGAGGTGATACCTCATTGTGGTTGTGATTTCCATTTCCCTAATGACTAATGATGTTGAGCATCTATTCATGTACCTGTTGGCCTTTCATATATCTCCTTTGGAGAAATGTAGAAGTCAGTTTTGTGAAAGACTTCTGTGGGTTGTGCCATAATAACACTTCTTCATAGCAAGTAGCTTTACTTGAAATTATAGTCCCTATTTATGTCTTTCTGTTTATCATCTTTCACCTCTAAATAGAATGTAAGCCTCTGAAGGCAAGAAGTTTGTTTTTGTCTTATTCAATAGTAAGTACTCAATAAATATGTGGTAAAAGAATGACTATGTTATGGCCACAAAAGCAAACAGGGTAGGTACTACAAGGGCCTGATATTTGTACCACTCACTGCATTCAGCTAAGCCATAAAGTAAAGAGACAAAAGTAACCCCACAATAACCTCTCATTATCACAAAGCTTAGGACCACCCTGATGTGTAAAAACCTGGTCGTCACATACTCTTCTGCTTTAGTCGAACACTCCCAACAGCTCACAGGACCTACAAAGAAATCTTTACCATGGAAACAGAATTTCAAAACTGGAAAGGCCTAGAGGTCAAAGAGTTGAACCCTTTACATAATTCATCTCAGCCATATATTACAGGTTATAATCCAGACTTTTGGACAAGAGTCTTGGCAGTATTTATTTAATTGGAAAAAATCATATCCAATATAAAAATACTGTACTAGAATAAAGAAAAAATGATGCGTCATAATACAAAGTATAAAAAGGTTGGGAAACTCAGCTGTACCCAAATGTTCCCACCTCCTTCACAATTTCTCACCCCATAATCACTCAGCTTTTTGGCTGCTATTGGAGAATTCTGATTGTTAGTAAGAGCTACCTCATGATACGCTGAAAATTCTCTAAATTTTTCCCCTATCTTTTTAAAAATTCTCTCATCTTATTTATCCTTTTGTTGTTCTGTGTTAAATATATTCCTTGGGTGGATTTGTTCATCAGATATTTAGAGACCAGTCTATTCCCTATAGTTAGTGAACATATGCATGCTGTCTCCTTTTAACTATGCCTCATAAATAATCACACTTAATCCTTCTTACTGCCATCTTTTGCAATCATCTTCCAGTTACCTAGAACATAAGGTACATAAAACTAAGCTCAGTGTCCAAGCTGTGATCTCACTAGGGTGGCTCAGAGTTAAGCTATGATTTTTTATCACTCTCCTTCAAGAAATTATGCCTCTAAACACATTGCCCTGGTTTCACTGCAGCTTTAAAGGCATTTCTTCATTCTAGAGGATAAAACCGACTAAAAGCATTTCCTAAAAATTAAAAAGTATATTTCCTTAGTAGAGAATTTACTTCAGAATGGGGTGCAACTTCAATTCAACTTAGTTTTTCATGGATTGAGGGTTACTCTGGGCCAGTCACTGTGCTAGGGGACAGGAATCACCAATGAATCAGACACAGTCCCTGGTATTGTACTGTAATGGAGGCCATAAACACGTAAACAGGTGAGCAAATCAACGTAATGCATAGAAATCAATACCAGAATGAGTCAATTTTTCTACCTACAGTTGAGGAGAAAGGGGGTTCTAGGCAGAGGCAGAGGAAGCACATGGCAAGTGCCAGAGCTCAGGCAGAGTAGATTCACCAGTCCCTGAGCTAGAGTGGAGGTAGGGCAGTGGTGAAAGATGCTGGAAGTGTCCCAAGGGTCAGCCCATGAGAGTTTGGTAGACATCCTTCTTAATTTTCCATAAGAGCAACCGAGAGCCTTATTAACTATCGAATGAATTGCTTAACTTGAAGGCAAAAGAAAAAATGCATTCCACAAATACTTATTGAGCACCCACTAAATGTCAGGCATTGTTCAAGGTGCTAGGGGTACAACAGTAAATAAGTCAAAAAAATTCCTACCCTTGTGGAACTTATAGTAGAAAAAATAGACCATACACTAATACACAAATTCATGATATATCACAGGTATTGATTTTTTAAAATGCTATGAAAATAAGCAGAGTGAGGGACTAAAAAAGTGATGGATGGTCTTCTCTTGGATAGGGTGGTCAGGAAGGCCTCTTGGAAGAGGAGTCACTTGAACAGAGATCTCAATGAAGTGAGGAGGCCAACCGTGAGGAAATCTACAGAAGAATATTCCAGACAGGCAAAAGTAAGTGCAAAGGCCTTAAATAAGAATAAGCTTGGCATGGTGGAAGAAGAACAGGGAGGCCCATTTGGCTGGAGAAAAATGAATGAGAGGAAAAGTCATGAGAGATGAGGTTAAAGGTCACAAGAAACCAGACCATGTAGGCCATGGTAAGGTCTTAAGGGAAAATGTTAAACTATTCCATAAAAGTATTTGCCAGGCAGTATATATGGTATGATCTATTTGTGTAAACGAAAGGATTGTGTGTTACACACATAATTATCAAGGTCTGTAATCACTCATCCAGAATTTTAGGGACAGGTCAGTTTTGGAAATTAACAATTTTTTGGTTTTTAGAAAGGTAATATGTGCTTATACCATTTAGTGTCTAACATTCCTGGAACAGTCTTGGGATAGCACCCTGTCATCAAACGTTAATATTTCTGCAACGAAACACATACTGGCTAAACAAACTATAAATACCCCCATATCAGGTCAGCCTTTTGGTTTTCAGACCGTTTTGGATTTCAGAATTGCAGATAAGAGATTGTGGATTTGTACTTGCACTTGTGTAGAAAACTTCTGGGAGCATCCCAAATGATTGTGAACAATGAGATTGTTGGAGCAATGAGATGGGATTGGTGGCATAAGTATCTTCTATTCTAAATACTTTATACTGTTCTTGACTTCTGAACTTTTTTTTTTTTACCATATATTAGTTATGTCGTTGAAGTAACACTAATTTAAATTAAAAAATAAAATGTGGATGCTAATGTTTTTATTCATGTAGTCTTTGGGTAGTCAACAATATGGATGACATTAAGGGAAAATATTTTAAACACAAATGTAATAGAAAAGATTTTGAATATGCATTACAAAATTGCTTCTAAATTTGAGTGTTTTAGTCATGACATTCGACTTTTACTGTGTCCGCTATGTGCTTTTCAGATTTTCACCTTTTTAATATATTTGTGGACTGGAGAGAGCCATAGTATCAAGATGATTTTGTAAGGAGTAGGAAAATTCTAAAATTCAGTATTAAATGTATTTTTTAAATGTATGGTAAATCGTATTTCCTCATGTTTCAAGAAGTTTCTTCTGTTTTCATACAGAACATGGTCCATTCTCAGGACTTGTGGTTGTTTCTGTTTTGTTTTTAAAGCAAATCTGCGGGGGTTTTGTCTGTTTTGATAACAGGATGTCATGCTTGTGATAAATACTTGCCTGAAAGAGATTTATAATATACAAGCCCCTAAAATATTTAGACATTTTTAAATTGCAGTTTGCAACCTCCCTATTTCCTAGCACTCTCCCCCAACAAAAATTCAGAGAGATGTATTTAACAGACGCCGTGTTTCATGGTGAATGTTATTGGCTGTGTGGCTGAAAACTGTAATTAGCCATGCCTCACTGATTCATACATGAATCGTTTTGAGGTTTATTATTCCACTGGAATGTTAATGAACATGAATACAAAATACTTTGAGAGATTTTCTTTTTATCTTTGCAAAGTACATATGGTAAGGGGAAAAAAATCATTTAAAATAATTAATGAAAAAATACTTGGTGTATATAACTAGATCCTTGATTTTTTTGAATAGTAAATAAGACTGTATAATTTATTGGAGCCTCTTCTTTATGAAGCACACAGTGACTTTGCATACACTAATTAATAAAGCTTCAGGACCCCTACCATGTAAATGTCAATAAAACCCAGGAGTCCTAACTTTTCTGACCTTTGCTCTAGTTTCCAGATGAGACACTAGCTGACTAAAATGCTTCTACATCTTTGAAAACAGAATGTCCATGAAACCGACATTCAGAGTTCAGGTGTCATTTATGAGTAGCATTCTCTTATGAACCTAGTTGAAAATAAAAGTAATTTAGAAAAAAATGATATTTCAGCACTGCCTTAATCTAGGAGGGATTTTCTTCTTGAGAAAATTAAACCAAACACAAACTGGAAGTATGACTTAACTGGGCCTGCTTCTGCATTTAGGGTCACCAAAGCACACTGTAAATGGAAATCAGATTGCTTTAGAATCCAAGAACAAACTCTACTTTTGACCTTTAGAAAAAGCTCATGATGTATATGCCCACAAAATAAACAAAATAATTTCAAAGCAAATTCGTTGAGTGCACCTGACCTTTGAAACAGAGCAGATGATGTTAATCAGATTTGTACAACTTTAATCTAGCTCAGGCTCCATCTCTCCATGTAGTTTTTAAATATCATAAAGAAGAGTCTCACAAAAGGGAATCTTTCAAATCAGAATAGATTTAGAAATGGAACAGGATGTATGACCTTGCTTCAAACAATGAAGTATAACTCAGACATATAAGCAAGTGAGCACTATGACCATAAACCAATATACTGTGCTCTTGAGGAAAAATGACTTTTTAAAAATATTAACCTAAGCACATTGTAGGCAGCTTCTCAATATTACAATAAAATATGGTTTGAGTCCTGATAATGTATGAAGTACCTTTGGGAAACTTTGAGTAGAAAATGGCTTGCATATTATAAAAAGGTGTTCCATCTGATCACTGCATCTGTTTTTGCCCAGCCATATCATTTCTGCATTTTGGACTTCAAATGTTTGAGCCATGGCCTTTCTAGAATAGCCTGTTAAGTAACTTGGTAGACGTATGCTTGTCTTCTCAGGATTGCCTCCTTTGGGTAACCAACCCTGACCTTGTAACAGAGTAATCTTTCTCAATTCAGGTGGCTCTGATGGGGCTAACCACATGTGTTCCTGCCCAAAGAGGCAGGTGAAGAAGGTGTTCAGAGAAAACAGGCTTGACCAAAGTACTCCAAGCTATTTGGCCACGTGATTTGTTCAGAGATGTGCTCATGGCCCAAGCTGAGCCAATTCCTTCAGACAGTTTGTCAGAGAGACCATGAAAGACAGTCCCCCTTTTTCCATGATCACAAGCTATAATGGTAGCTGTGTGGGGCTGCTGGTTATCTTGGCCACTTAGGAATTAAGTCAAACAGGGGTAAACAGAGCTTAGAGGTGAAGAGAGATGAAAAGAGCCCGGGTGGTATTGCATGCCAGATTCCAGTTTTACCTGAAGCCACCCCTTAGACTTGCCAGTTGAATGAGACTTGTCTTATTTAAGTTGGTTTGAATTAGTTTTTTGTTACTTGCAGCCAAAGGAGTCATAGCTAATTCGTAAAGTTTAGCTTATAGATAAACTCTTAAAATACCCAGAAAAGGAAAGTGAAATGAAAGAGATAATGAGGTTGCTTTAGAAGGCAAGAAATCCAAACACACCAGCCCCTGCTCTACCCGCACCAAAACTGTGCAAGAACTGGAGATGTTTAGCCTAAAAAAGAGAAGACTCAAAAATAAATAAATTAAATTTAAAATGTTTAAATAAAAAAAAAATAAATAAAAATAAAGAGAACGCTCAAGATGTTCTTGCTGGGCTCAACCATGTGAAGGTCTATTTTGTGAAAAGGGAGTTGGATTCATTCTGTAGAGTTAAAACTCAGACCCACAAGTGCTTGTCACTCAGAGAAGTTTTCTATTCAACATGAGGGATAACTTTTCTAACAATGAAAGCTATCGTAGCAAACATAATGTGACCATCAACCAGCAACAGCACTTCTTCTTTTGCTAAATGAGAGGTTGGACAAAGTGACATCTAAAATCCTGTCCAACTTTGTGATTCCTTGATTCAATCAAAGTTTGGTCATGATGATTATATTTGTAATTTATCATAAAACACCTCAACCTTTCAGCAAATCACAAATCAATACAAGTCAATCATATAAAAGGAGGCACAGAGGAAGGAAAGTGTCAGGCAAGATTTCCTAGAGGAGATGATACTTGCACAGTTTTAAATACAAATGGGACTTGGTTTATATCACACATACCATGTTGAAAAACTCTGATTCTTTAAGAAACTATTTGTCCCTGTAATAGTTTATTTTAAAATATGTAAACACATATATAATGACGATATATTAAAAGTACTATAAATAAATAATTTCCCATGTCTTGAGTATATTTGTAGGCATATAGCTAATAAGCATTAACACAGCAATGTATTCTAGACCCTCTCAGCCAATGAATATGAGTCCCCATTATTGCACTCTACCATTCAACTTTGAGTTGAGAGTGTTCTATAATACATATTCTTGCTTCTCTTTTTACTAGTATTTTGAGTACTGGAAATTTATTTTGTATCTTCAAAAGCATCTTTGACATGCAGTGCTTAACAATACATAACTAAGTGACAACACCATGCTAAAATGCAAGTATTATAGAAGTTCAGGGTGCCTTCAAGAAGTGTTTGAGAAGACAGAATCAGGCAAATGGGGACTGAAAGATATCCTTTGGCAATATGAAGGGTAGTGTAAACACCAGTGCAGCCAGGGAGATTCAACAAAAATGTTATGAAAGCTACTTAGAAGAAATTATTGGGAGAAGGCACATCATGATGTAAGGGGTTTTACAGAGAGCAGAAGTGTAGTTGCCATGTGAAAGGCTGGAACAAATCTCCATGGGAACAAGGATAGGAAGGTCCAGGATAGTGCTGATCACAGTAGCACTCCCATTTTCAGGAATGGAACACCCCATCCATCTCCTCCCTTCTCTCTGAAAAGGGTTTGTGAGTGCTGCAAACCAAGAGGGGAAAGGCATTCAAGACAGAGAGAATAACACGTGGAAAGGAAAAGAAATGCGAAACAGGCATTTTAGAGAACTGTAAATGGTTTAATTTTACTCAAGAGGAAGATATGGTAGAGAGGGTAAAAATGAGACTGGAAATATAAGCAAAAGTCATGTTATGAAAGGGCTGATAAAATTCCCTAGACCAAGGGCTTGACCTGCTAAGGAATGGGGAACCAATGATTGGCTTTAGTATGCAAGTGGTATGATCAAGTTTGAATTTTAAAGAAAAATCTTTCTAGCAGCACTGTGGAGGCTTATCTGGAATGGGATATGGCTCCAGGAAGATCAGTGAGGAGGTCACTGTTAACAATTAGACAATTTTTTTGACCTGTCAAATTACTAAATAATAATGATAAAAATTAATAATAATACTCACCCCAGTAGCATAATAAGTGGGTAAATTTCCCAAAAGCTATGCAAATCAAGTAAGAACTTTTTTTTTTTGGATTAACAAAAAGGTCATACCCTCTGACCCAATCATGCTATTTCTAGGAATCAACAGTAACAGAATAGAGGTGTGCAGACAGAAGTATATGATCAGTGATATTTCTTCCCACAGCCTTATTTCTGAAAAATTAGAAATTATTTTAATGTTCAACAAAAAAGTAATGGTTAAATAAATGAAATATGTCACTGTCATTTAAAATGTTTCTAAAAATGTTGAATGATACGGATAATTGCCCAAGAAATAATATTAAATGAAAGTTCAGAGAACAGAATTAAATATATGGTATAAGTTCACTCTTCAGAAAATTATATACATTTAAAAACTGGGAAACACATAAAAATGTAATTGTACTTATCCCCAGGTGGTGGAATTATTGATGATTTTTATATTCATCTTTCTGTCATTTTGTATCTTTGATTTACTGTCATGAACATGTATTACTCTTGCAAACAAATGTTAGGTTGAATCATGTGAAATTGCCTTCTATGGACTGAATTGTGCCACAGCCCCATTCATATGTTGAGGTCCTAATCCCCAATGTGATGATATTGGAAATCAGGTCTTTGAGAGAATATTAGGTTTAGGTGAGCTCATGAAGGTGGGGCCCACATGATGGGATTGGTGCCCTTATAAGAAGAGGAAGAGACACCACAATACTATCTCGCTCCTTTTATCTCTCTCTCTCTGTGTGCACCCAAAGAAGAGTCATGTGAGCACAGTGAGATTGTGGCCATCTACAAGCCAAGGAGAGATCCTTGCCAGAACCCAACCATTCTAGCACCTTAATCATGGACTTCTAGCCTTCAGAACTGTGAGAAAATGAATTGCTGTTGTTTAAGCCACTTAGTCTATGGTATTTTCGTTATGGCAGCTCAAGTTGACAAATACACTGCTGAAACTGACTCCAAAAAAATGGCAATTCCATATGACTCAACCTATTTAAAAGAGAAATCAAGCAAGAGATAGTCATTGGAAATGCCCTCGAAATGGATGCTAAGGGTCAGAACTAAAGCAATAATAGTAAGGATGAAAGATGAAAAGGATATTAAGATAGTAGAATCTGTAACTTGGTGATTGATAGGATTGATAGAGTGAATAAGAGAGAACATCTAGAAAATGAATCTAAATCTTTTACACTAAGAAACTGGGTGATGACAATGGTATTATTCAAGATAAGGAATATTCAGAAAAACCTGTTTGGGAGCTAGCCTGTAAAATGGCCCCCAATAATCCCTACCTGCTGGTATTCACAACTGTGAATACTTCCCTTCCTCATGTACAGATTGGTCATTATTCTACCTCATGTATAATACTGCAGAAATGAGCACACCACTTCAGAGATGAGCACTCACTCCCAGAGAAGCCAGCTGCCATGTTGTGAAGGCACTAAAACAGCCTATGCAGAGGTCCACATGTTGAAGAACTGAGGCATTCAGCCAACAGCCAACAAGGAACCGAGGTCTGGCAGTGACAACAGGAGAGAGATTGGAAGCAGATCCTCTAGCCCCAGTCAAGCCGTCAGTCGCCTGCAGCCCTAGCTGACAACTTGACTGTGACCTCATGGGAAACTCTGAGCCAAACCACCCCACTAAGCTCTGCCTAGATTCCTGACCCACAAAAACAGTGAGATAATAAATGTTTGTTGTTTTAAGCTGCTAAGTTTTGAGGTAACTTGTAACATAGCAACAGATAACTAATATGACGGGGTTTGATTAATTTGCTGATCTAAAGAGCTGAATATTCCTTGAGGGCAGGAGTCATGTCTTAATATTTAAGGCCTCTTGTTGCATGCAGCACATGGTCTGTGTTCAACAAATATGTTGCAACCTGAAAAGGTAGAAAGAAAACTGGAGAAGCTGGCAAAGTAGTCTGGACACATCCTGGTAGGGACCCAATAAAGGGTCATGAGATATAACCATTCAGGATAAAGATTTGTTTGAAACAAAATGTGGTAATGACTTTATTTCTTGATATTGCTTTAAGGACTTGTATTGCTTGTAAGTATATGTACTTTAATAATCTTACGTGCTTCAGAAGTCCATAAATCCAAAATGACTCCAAATTGTAGAGCTCTAAACGTGTAACAACTGATTGATCCCATTAATGCTTGGACACTTGTCAGAAACAAGGAGAAATAGAATGCAATGGACTGAATATTTGTGCTCCTCCAAAATTCATATATTGAAATCCTAGCTCTCAATGTGATGTTATCAGGAAGTGGGGCCTTTGGGAGGTAATTAGGACATGATGGTAGAACTGTCATGAATGGGATTAGTGCCCTTATAAAGGGACTCCAGAGACCTCTCTAGCCCTCTCTTTCCATCATGTGAGGATACAAGGAGAAGTTGGTAGTCTGCAACCTGCAAAAAATCCTTACAGAACCCGATCATACTGGCACCCTGATCTCGGACTTATAGCCTCCAGCATCGTGTGAAATAAATTTCTGTTATTTATAAACCACCCAGTTTATGATACTTTGTTACAGCAGCCTGAACTAAGACACAGAAGATGTAATAAAGAGAATCAGTCCATTAAAACGGGGTATACAGACCATGATGTCTGGTCTCTAGTTTGATACTAAAATAATCCCATAATAATCCCACAAACAGCCCCCCCCCCACCAGATTTTACAAAACCAACTCATATTCTTTTCATCCCAAAGCTCAGTGAAAAATAGAAGGAATTTGTGAATTTCTGGAATACACCGTATGCCTGATGAGAAGGAAATCAGCAAAGTCTGGGGTGCTCTTCAGCGATCACTTTATTAAAAATTAAAAAATGAAAATCTCGCATCCTAGCCAAAACTACACAAAAGGTTCACAAGAAACATTTCTATCTCTGGATAAAACCGCAAAAGCTGAGAAAGAAGAGGCAGGAAGGCCAATGAGTTAATCCACTGCCCATATGAGGAGGGATTGGATCTTGCAACTCCGTCATTTACTAGAGTCTAGTTCCATTTGACATCTCCTCAACGACCCAACTCTCATAGCTCTTGCCTCAAAGACTACCTAATTAGGTACAGCAAATAAGAATTTCCCTTCCAGAACATGACTGGTTTTTCTTTATTTTATATCATTTCATAATTCACTTTGATAGTCCTTGTACTACTTCCATATAATTTGCAGCTTTCAAACATTGGAAGATAGCATTACCATGTACATTTCATTTAACTAAATTGTAGTCTGGCAGCTTTTACCTCTTTTAAAAAGAAATAGCAAGAATATCTTTGACCTTATATCTTAACTGTAATTAAGATATCATCTCCAGTGTTTTCCTCTAGTAAATCAATAAGTAAAATATGAATTGATACAACAAATTCATTCATACTGAAAAGCAAATAACGGAGTATTTTTCATGCTTCTCTTGCAGTCAAACAGAAGGACTCCTGGCTGTGTGACCTTTAGAAAAACATTTAACCTTTCTATGCCTTTGCTTCCTAATCTGTAATAGGATAATGGTTCCTATCCTTAGGATTGTTGTGAGGATTAATTGAGATTATGTAACTCTCTCCCTACAACACAGGTAGTATTATTTGTAATATCTCTCAAGTATGAATAGAATTATTTGGACTTCCTTTTTCAAAAGGAGTTCATATTATTTCATTAGTGCCTCATCACCTAAAATAAGCATTATAAAAGCGTTTCATCTGTTAAATTCTTTTTAGATTTTGAGTTATTAGCAGCTGCTGAGTTGCAGCATCCCAAGATGCAGTGGGCAACACCATGATAGGAGGCATGCAGGAATATACATGTATGCACACGTGCGTGACTATGTACATGTGTATATATATACACATACACATTTGCATATATGCAAAACAGCAACAACGGAATATGGTAAAGACAGAGATATTTATATTGAGGTAGATTATTTGTATATTTATATATTTTGTTGTTCTGGTTTGAAGAAGACATGGTTATTCCTGTATACAGTCATAGCTGAGAAAAAAAATGGTTCATCTTAGCACCTATGAGCTGCCTTTCTGCTGCCAAAGCAGCTATTGCAGACAGTTTATTCTTTTGCCTCTTCTCTTTACAGGCTTATTTCCCACTTCCCTGAAAGAAAGCTTGAGCTAAACTCATGTGAGGCAGAAGAGTGAACTAAAACAGCTCAGGCTCTAAAGCCCCTTTGATTTACCTTCAAATCCAAACCCTGCTACTTCCAACTATGAAACTGGCTAAGTTACTTAATCTGAGCTCAGTTTACCGTTTCGCAAAATGGGAATAAAGAGACAACCCACCTCATACAGTTGTATTGAGGATTAAATGAAACAACATATGTACAGCACAGTGCCGAGCACACAGTAAGCCCTTAACAAAATGGTGGTGGCGGTGGTTATTGCATGAGACAGGATATAGGCTCCAGCTGTTGCAAAGAATAACAAAGACCCAAATATAACAAAGGCTTAAATAAACAAGGCAGAATTATATTTCTTGTCACTCAGCACTGATACAGAAACTCTGTGGCACCAGAGACCCAGGCTCGTTTTATCTTGTCGTTTTGCGTAATGAAGTGGTAGCTTCCATCTCTGAGTCCAAGACGGCTGCTCCAGCTTCTGCCATCCTACCCACACCTCACAAAGGGAAGGTGAAAAGAGGTTGGGTAGTTATTTGTTCATTTATTTTTCTAGCTATATATATATATTTTTAAATAAAATTATTTTATTTTATTTATTTATTTTTGGCTGCGTTGGGTCTTAGTTGCTGCATGCGGGCTTTCTCTAGTTGCGGCGAGCGGGGGCTACTCTTCATTGTGGTGTGCATGATTCTTATTGTGGTGGCTTCTCTTGTTGTGGAGCACAGGCTCTAGGTGCACGGGTTTCAATTTTTGTGGCATGTGGGCTCAGTAGTTGTGGCTCGTGGGCTCTAGAGCACAGGCTTAGTTGCTCCGCGGCATGTGGGATCTTCCCGGACCAGCGATCGAAACCGTGTCCCCTGCATTGGCAGGCGGATTCTTAACCACTGCGCCACCAGGGAAGTCCCTGTAGCTATATATTTTTGTGTAATAAACCAAAACAAAAAGTGACATAGAACAGCAATCATCTCTCATGGTTTCTGTGTCACAGGAATTCATGAAGGGCACAGCCAGGATGGCTTGTCTCTGTTCCACAATGTCAGGAGCCTCCTCTGGGGAGAATCAAATATTGGGGGTGACTCAGTGGCTGAGGGCTACAGCCATCTCTAGGGCTTCCTTACTCACATGTCTGACAGTTGATGCTGGCTACCAGCTAGGACCTCAGCTGAGTTTATTAGCCAGAATACTTCCATGTGGCTTCTCCATGTGTCTGACTGGGCTTCCTAACTGTATCGTGGCTGGGTTTCAAGAGAGACCGATTCAAAGAGAACCAGGTGGAAGCTTCACCTTTTTATGACCTAGTCTCAGATGTCAAATAGCATCACTTCCACCACAGTCACAAACCTGCCCAAATTCAAGAGGGGGAACATAAACCCCACCTCTCAAAGGGAGGAGTGTCAAAGTCACAGTGCAAAAAGGATCATATGGGATGGAAGAATGTAGTGGTCATTTTTAGAAAATGCAATCTGAGACAATCAGCCTGTGAATGACTTAGCGACTTTATGGTAGCTATTATTTGTTCATTCATACTTTCAACTGATATTTTTTAGTGCCTCCAATATGTGAGGCACTGTTCTAGGTTCTAGGGATATGGTGGTGAACAAAACCAAGTCCCTGCCCTCATGGTAATTATATTCTAGTGGGAGAGACAGATAATAAACAAATATATAATACACCATTGGGTAGTGATGAGTGCTATGAAGAAATTAAAACAGAGTAAAGGTATAGAAAACGACAGCAGGTAAATGTTATGTAGATAGTATGGTAAAAAAAGGACTTTCTGAGGAGGTGACATGGGAACAGAGACCTGAGTGGTCAGATGGACCAGCCAAGCAGGAGCTAGGAAAAGAGCATTCTAGGCAGAGGGAACTGCCCAAGTAAAGATGTGAGGTGGAATACACTTGGCTCTTCCCAGTATAGCAGTAAACACATGTGACTAGAGTATAAAGATTCTGTAGATGGGAGTCAGAGCCTACCAACAAGAGCTTTTTTTTTTTTAAAGCTCATTCTGGCCACTATGTGAGAGAGTAAGAGTGAAAGTAGAGGTTATTCTAGTAGTCCAAGCAAAAGGTGGGAGAGTAACCCTGGAGATGAGAAGAAGTAGCAGATTTGGAATCTATGAAAGGTAGGGGCAATAGGACTCACTGATGGACTGGATGTGGGGTGTGAAAGAGAGACACAGAGGATGACTATTAGGTTTGAGGCTCTGGTTTGCAATGGAAGTCTCCCCAGCATATCAGAGCTAGAGGCAGTATCATACAGTGGTTCATATGCCTTGATAGAGGCTCAAGGTCAAAGCATAAAGACTGAGACGCCCCAGCAGTGACCTTGAGTTCCTCCCATTCCCACCAACCAAGGTCAGGACCAGCCCCACACACCGAAGTTTAGCTAGCAGGGAGGGAATTAAGCCTTTCAGATGAGGAGAGAAGGAAGCAGAGGGGTGGGCCAGGAGTGTAGAAGACTATTTTTGCAGTAACAATGGCACAAAAGAATCAGGCATCCCCAGAGCAAAGCACAGTGGAGCCCCACGGAAATCAGGCCTGGTAATTCCCTCAGAATCATGGCCTTTGCTTCCTTTATGCCAGACACCCAGTGGGCGCTCCATAAACACCATTGACCACAAAAATGTTGTTGTTGACTGGGCAGCACTGCCACTCATTTGACCAGTTATTTATGATCGTTCAGCTGATTTCCCACTCTGGTAATCGTCTTCAATTTTACTGCAAACACAATTAGGGCATGCCAACACAAGTGTTTACCACCACAAAAATAGATCTTACCTCCTACTGGATGCCTTTATGCACTAAATTTGTGGCTAACAGACCCACTATCAAAGTCCCGGGCAGTGTTCTCCTGCCTGCAGATGAAGACAGTTGTAGGAAAAGTCAATAGACTGAGGTTAGCCCTACCAGTGTAGGATGGAGTCTACATTTTTTTTCTTAACAGTCTTAGTCCACCTACTTCTTTCCCACCATTTTATTATAACCTCCATATATATATATATATATATATATATATATATATATATATATATATATATATATATATATATATATATATATATAGGTTTTCTTTTTCATTTCAAATACCAAATCTCAGTTGATCTAGATTGGCAGTCTTCTTACTATTTTTGTGCTCTCTCTCTCTCTTTCTTCTTCTCTTACGTTTCACACTCAAGTCAAACTGAGAAAAAAGGTTTGAAATTACATCCTTCTTCAATGTCATACAATTAAACCTTTTTTTCTTCAGAATATCTATTTTTCCCTTTCCAGATTTCCCCCTAGTTTTTATTTCTTCAGTATACTTATGGAATATTGTTTCTTGATGTCAAAAAATTATGCAACTTAGATCCTACACATATCACTACCTTTCTCTACCAATTGTAACTGATGGAAAACAGAATAAGACAAGTGCAAATCCAAAAGGCTGGCTTCCCTTTGTGCTACAGTGCACCCACCCATCTCCACTCCAGCCCCCTTAATTCACATAACCAGGGAAAGCAATCTCCTAATAATAATTCCAGAACACATTTCAAACAAGAAAAGAATTGTGAATTCTCTAAATCATAATATCTAGGGCCAAATGGAAAAAAATTGGGGATAGTCCAAATACTCTCAATTAGCACAGCTAATCAATATTTGATTTATATTTCTTTGAGACATTTAAACTATAGATTTCCTTCCCTGCTTAAGAGATCTCTCAACATAACTTTGCAAAACTACCCTACGTGTGACTGATAATCTCAAGTATTTCTCCTGGATGGATGGTCTAAGTCTTTTTTTCCTAGGGCTTCACTAGTCCTCCTTTAACTGTTTTTGGTTTTATTTTTAGGTCGATAATGAAGGAATACCTGTCTCATCAAAATTGGTTTATTAAATATTTGTGAGTGAATAAATAACTTACTGATTCTCTAATCTTAGAGACTGAAGGCTTAGTGGTTTTAACAAATTGAGATTCTAATCCTTACCCTCTTCTTACTTTCCTGCTACCTAAGGAGTAACTCTTATCAGCTCTACTAAACTCTCATTGCCATTTAACCCTGAGTTTCAATTTACGTATTAGTCGCGTGTCAAAATAACAGCAAACTAAGAAAGAAAACACAGGATCAAAGTACACTTTCCACAGACTGTTGTAGTTTTTAAACATGTCCATGATGTTTCGATGCACTGGCCTTGTGACTCACTTCCAACGAAGAAAATATGCAGAAGTGTCTGTGTGTGACTTTCAAGATCAGGTCATAAAAGTCATTGCAGCTTCCACGTTGCTCTCTCTTGGATTACTTCCTTGGGAAGAACCCAGCTGCCACGTCATAATGACACTCAAGCAGCCCTTAAGGGAATTCCAAATGACAAGGAACTGAGGCTTCTTGCCAACAACCATGTAAATGAACCATCTTGGAAGTGCATCTTCCAGCCCCAGTCAAGCTTTCGAAAAGCTGCGGCCCTGGCCAATGTCTTCATTGCACCATCATGAGAGACCATGAGCCAGAGCCACCCAGTAAAGCTGCTCCCTAATCTCTAACCCACAGAAACTGCAAGGTGATAAATATTTATTGTTTTAAGCTGATAAGCTTTTGGATAATTTGTTTTGCAGCAATAGATAACTAATATACTGATTATTTCACTGATGCATTACCCTCTTCCCCATTTTATCTTACATTGGTAACTGTTATCTTACACTTACATTTCTGTGAGCCCCTCTAGTCATGACAGATGATTATGGCACAGAATATCAGTGCAACATTTAACTGACTCAAAAATATATGCAAATCTGTGTATTTTTAAAATTAGAAAATATTTTTTAAGTGTTGTCTCTCTGATAGAAAATACTTATAATAATAGTAACTATCATTTATTGGCTATGAATATGTGTGAGGCAATTATATTCATATATAATATATAATTATACATTATAAACTAAATTATATTTTTATGTTATATATTATATTTATTATATTATAAAATTATTTCATTTCGCACTTTTCACAGCCTTTGCAACTGACATCTTCACCCCCATTTTATAGAGGAGAAAATTAAGACTCAGAGAAGTTGAGTAACTCATTAATAAATGGCAAAGTTGGAACTCAAAGCCATATCTTGGAACACTAAATTTTATGCTCTTTTTGTATGACCACAAAAGATTCATATTTTAAAATTTTCACCTGATGGAAGAATAACCCAATACGTATATGTGGACTTTGAATTTAAACATGTACCTTATCAGACAAGGTAACTCACAGTCTTCCGATAACACAGTAATCAAGAGCCTAAATTATTATATTATCGTCTTCATCCAGTTATATTATTTTTGCATCCTTGTTAATGCGTTAGAACATATCAAATGGATGTGGAGACTGTTCCTCTTAGCTGCCCCCCGAATTTTCCTCTTGCAGGAGGGAAAATTCTTTTACATTTTAATGAGCTTACTGATACCATTGTTTATCAATTTCATTCTCTATTACTCTCACGTAGGCTATAAAAATCTTAGCAAGTTGTTGGGAAAAATTAATTCAAACATCTATATCATTGAAGATAAAATAATGTTTCTTTAGAAATCTATCTCAATTTCTGAAAGAAGCTGTGTGGAAATACACTCAATCTTAGCCTCAATAGATGGTTTTTTCACCATCAAAATGATCCTTCAGTTAATTTAGGTCGAAATAACAATAAAAGTTGAGATGATTGCTAGAATATTTTTTTTCTCAAACTGCTGTATTTCTTTTCATATCAAGACTGACAATTAGCAATGGTTTCCTACATTCACAGGTGAATGATTTTCTATAATTTCTAAAAGAAGTGACCCAAAATGAATTATTTCTAGAGAGCTATATTACTCTGTTTGTTTCTCTAACTTCACATTTTCTTAATTCAGTCAAAGACTAAAGGGATTTTTAAATTTCTCAGCAATGGATCTCATTGTCTTACATTTATATTGATATGATTCTTCATAGTAGCAGATTTTTTTCCTTTCATATTTTCAATTTGACATTCCAGACTGTTCAATTTGTTGAAGGACAGAAGGCTTAAGAAACACATTGATCTGTTTTTCTAAAACTGTGGAGCTCCTATAGTCTCCTTCTAAAACATGCATAATAAAAAGTACATCAGTATTTCTGGGAAATAAAAAATTTTCCCAATTTAGCTATTAGGCAATTTCTTCTACATTTTTCAGTACAAAAAAAAACTTAACTGGAAGATGAAACCAGGAAAACCCAAATATTGCTTTGTAAATCCCTCTACCATTTTACTTGCAACAGGTCTTTGAAGGACCCTTACCATCTTACATCTTGCTATGGAATTATTTATATAGACACCTGTTTTCTTCCCCAGTACCTTATAATCAGTATATAGGCAGGGCTGTTCTTTAACAAGTTTGGACCTTCTTTAGTTCCTAACTGGTATTATCTATCAAATTTAAAAAATCTTTTGTGAGACTTTTACCCCTGTAGGATTTCAGACACAGTGTTAACAAAAAAAAGCAATGGAATTGGTCTCTATGTGAAACTTATGAAATTTATCACTTACTCATCCATTCTTCAAAAGTCTCTATAGTAGATTAAATTATTGGTTCCAATTCTTCGCTCTTCTCTGATAGAATTAACCACATAATAGTACATTTCTCTTTTGTACATTTCTCTTCCATTATGAGTGAAGCATACTTCTCTGCCTTGCTGATAGCACATTTGGGTCATTAGCATACTTGCTTTGGCCAGTGAAATATTAATGGGGACCATAAATGTGCTTACACAGGTTGGCTTACCCCTTATATTCTTGTTATCCATCATGAGAAGAACATTCTACAGGTAGCTTCTGTTTCAAATGAGGATGAGAGAAATGTAGAATAAATCTGGACCCAATATGGGGATTGGAACCAAGGTCAGCTAATGCTGACCAAGCACAGTAGAACCTTAGCCAAATGTCAATCCCTGAGCAAAACAAAATTAAATGCTTGCTATTGTGAGGCACTGAGATTTGGGATAGTTTGTTACACAGTGTTATTGCAGCAGTAATTACTATCTATTACTATCTCCTCCCATTAGTTCTCATGTCTTTGTTGAAAAGATTAATGAGTTAATACATTTCAAGCCCTCAGTAAGTACTGTTTGCTGTCATTCTGTCTAGCTCTACATGTGAATGTAAGCTATAAATTGAGAGATACCAGACCCCAAATGTGCAGAGGTGTGTTGTCTGCTGCTCTGCCCAAGTAGTACCATCCACTCATACTCGTAATATGGTGTAGTACATGGCACAGTTGATTTCAGAGACAAATGAATTTTATTACAGGAAAATTGAGATGTAGTACAGGAGAAAAAATCTAAGTCCAACCTCAACTACTGAGAAGTAACTTTCTTAAAATCACAGGCAAACACATTTTGTAAGGGAAATAGGAGAGTTAAAAGATGGGCATTGATATGACTCCATCTAATTATTAATTCAGCTTCAATAATCTATCTACAAAAAAAGAAAGGGTTCATTTCTATCCCAGCTGTGCCCAAAGATTTATCTCTATAGTTATCTCCACATTATTTTAGAAGCAAAAATGTTGGAAACAACATAAATGTACAACAATAGGGAATTAATTAAATTTTGATACAGATGTATAATGGGATAGTATAAAGCCTGTTGTAGAAAAACGTTGCATAATATGTAAGTATACCCATTATATATTGCTTAAATGGAAAAAAAAAGAGCTATAAAATGTTATTTGCAGTTTGATTCCATATTTTTTTAAAAACATACATTTAAAATGTGAAAAAATACTCAAGTTCATGCATTTATGAGAAATGTAAATTAAAACTACATCAAGAACAATTTTCATTTATTAGATTTCCAAAGACCCAGAGTTCAATAACACATCATTTAAGAGGTTAAGGGAGAAGATATACTCATCCATTGCTCATGAGAGCTATAAATTGCTGCAATTTTTATAGAGGATAACTTGGCAATATCTACAAAAATTACAAATGTATATAACCTTTGATTCAGCTATCCAAATTCTAGAAATTTGTCCCAAGATACCCTTTATTATTTTATTATGTGCAAAAATAAACACATTTTATTATGTGCAAAGTGACATATACAACAGGTATTATGGGTTGAATTGTGTCCCCCTCAAAATTCATATATTAAAGTCCTAAACCCCAGGTATCTCAGAACGTGACCTTATTTGGAGATAGGGTCCTTACAAGGTAATCAAGTCAAAATGAGATCATTAAGGTGGGTCCTAATCCATTATGACTGGTGTGAAAAGGGGAAATTTGAACACAGAGGCACACATAGAAGGAAGATTATGTGCAGAGACATAGGGAAAGATGGTCATCTACAAGCCAAGGAGAGAGGCCTGGAACTAGATCCTTCCCTACCGGCCCTCAGAAGGAACAAATGCTGCTAGCACTTCAATTTTAGATTTCTAGCCTCAGAACTGTGAAACGATAAATTTCGATCATTTAACCCACCCAGTCTGTGGTGCTTTGGCCCAGCAGCCTTGGTAAACTAATACACAAGATTACTCATTGTAGAATTACAAAATCAGAAGATTGGAAACAACCTAAATAACCATTAATTGGGAACTGATTAAATAAATTATTTTTATATTTATATATCTGTATTATATTTATATATACTTATATATTGAATGCTATACATCATTTTTAACAGAGGATATTTTGTACTAATATGGAAATATCTCTAAGATAGATTGTAAAATGAAAAAACAAGTCACAGGACAATTTGAATGTTAAGCTACTATTTGGCTCAGGGGGAAAAAGGAAAAAATATACGTAAAGTTATTTAAATCTACTTAAAATATCTCTGCAAGAAGAGAGAACAGAGAACATTGGGGGACTCCATGGAAAGGAACTAGACAACTGAGGTTCTGAAAGGGGAAGATTTTTAATTTTCTAACGTTTTTATCTTTTGAATTTTGAACCATGAAACTGATTCAAATACAGTCCACATGTATGTGTACATGTATATACATATATTTCTAATATATTACATATATTAGAAATTAATTGAAATATATAAGCCTGTAATCTTAAGGCAGGGAGATAAGAAGGTTTTTTAAATTCTTGTCTTGTTTTTACTTAAAGTATTACCCTTGCAATTAGAAAAATCACTACATTTAAAAAATATTATGTCATTTTAAAATAGGAACATACAGACAATAAGAAGAGGACTGTTTTGTTTTGCTTTGCTTTTTAATCAGAATGGTAGCAGGAAGTACATTAAAAGAAGTACTTTAGGAAAAACCTGCCAGCCATATTTTGGCCTGAGAAACAGAAAACAAAAGCAATATTTAATAATTTTCATGGTTATCTTGAATTCCACTTGTACTCAGTCAGGGAGAATCATTTTCTTTCAACAGATAAAAATGCAACAACATAGCTTAATTCATTTGCTCAAAATATATAAACCATCATTCAGTAGGATGCCATTAAAATAAAGCCTACATGTGCCTACTCTGAAATTTAGTCTACTTAGAGCTAATAATAGTCCACTACTATAATTAAGAAGAAAGAGATGCCTTACCATCGTATGTAAAATGGCATAAACAAACTGTATCATATCTGAAAGATTGTCTCTCAGAGGAGAGAAATAAAACTGAGGGCAGGTAGTTGAGCCCTTATCAATTCATTAATGAACTAGCGAACTCTTCTGTATAACAGATAGCACCACAGGGCCAACCGAGCTAAAGCCAGCAGTGATACTATTGTACGTGAAGCAAAACAGCTCCCACAGGCATACTCTAAGATAAACCGTGAAAAAGAAAGCTCTGAATTATGTGAATTTTAATGTTGACTTTGAAAAGATTTCATTTTTCTATAGGATTATCTAGGTCAGCAATAGACCTTTACAGGTTTGCTAGTATTAAAGGTCTATAGAAGGAAATTGCTTATTAAAAAAAGAAGAGAGAGAGAGAGAGAGAAGCCTGTGCAATTTGTATTCTCTTGATTTTACAAAGCAGACAACATATCATTCATGGCCTCATATTTATCTTTAATATGCAGCTATTCAAGAATGAGGTAGTCCAAATGGGTTTTTCATTTGCTGGGTTAAAAAAAAAATCTTGTCAAACTCAGTAGAGAATTTACAGACCACGAGGTAAGATTGGTTTTACATTACAGGTAGATTTAACATCCCAATTTCTTGAGTCAGATCCAAATGCTTCTCAGTTCTTCTTCTTTTCCCCCTACATCAATTGGGATAAAATTCTTGGCTCTGCTTCAAAAGAGAAATAATACATTGGTATTTGATTCTGGGCCTCCATGAGGAAAACAGAGCCAAAAATCATGTTTCCATAACTCCAAGTATTATAAAGAATGTTGAAGTATCTGGACAGTGGATACTCCCAGAAATCACCTTGGGCAACAAGATGTTTCCAAGTGCCCACCAAAGACCCTTTGTCATGGTTTTAAAACATGTGTACAACTTTTTTGACACTCTTCCCTTAAGGGATGAGGGTCTATGTCCCCTCCCTGTGAACCTGCGCTGGTCTTAGTGATATTGTACCCACAAGAATGCTGTGGAAGTGATGCTGCATAATTCTGAGGCTAGGTCAGAAAAGACCAGGCGGCTTCTTCTTTGTTCTCTTAGGATGCTCACTCTGGGGAAAGCCAAGTGCCATGTAAGAAATCTGACTACTTCTGAAACCACCAGGCAGATGCCATGTGTACGCAGTCAGGTAGACAGCCTTACTGAGCTCCTAGGCAATAGTCAACATCAACTGCAGCTGGGTGAGTGAGCCATCTTGGATGTCCTGCCCAGATATCTTTGTCCCAGCTAACACCTGACTGTAAGACCCCACATGAGAGACCCCAAATAATAGCTGCCCAACTAAGCCCTTCCCTATTTCCTGACCCACTCAGTAATGAGCAAAATAAAATGATTATTTTAAGCTACTCACTTTGGGGAAAATTTATTATAAAGCAATAATAATCAGAGCACTAGTTTACACGAACTACTACATAATAGATAGATAATGGTTCAGCCGTTTAATGTCTGTAAAATCTAGGATCAGCAATCAACCTTCATTCTCTAAAAAGCACTTGTATCTTTCCAACCTGCTCTGATACTCCTGAGTTCTCAATATTCCATTGGTACTCAAATCTAGAGTTTAGACTGGGCTAGAAAAGATTGGGCTGAGATGCCAATAACTTCAAGATCAATTGTTGGTCTCATTTACCAGCCAATAAAATTGATTATTCATGAAAGCTGAACGAATGCTACTTTAGCGAGAAATCAGCACAGAGGAAGCCATCATTCAGGATATGCTCAAGGGTCTGAGAATATTGACTAGCTAGAAATACCTCACTTGAGCACAGACATTATTCTCACGTCTTTTCTTATCCCTAAACATTTTCCATTCTCTATCTATATTATTCAAGGTCAGAATGAAGTTTGGGGATTTTTTTTTTATTGGCCCCAAAGCACAACCATTTCTAAGACTAATAACACAGGGCACATATAGAAATGGCAGAGTTTATGATAAAACTTAGGTAATGGTCCATGGTTCATCCATATAACTGATTGTTGCAGGACATTTAAAGCCCCAAACCTAAACTTATCCTGCATATAAGTGGGATGGTTAGATAGATTCAGTGAGCTTCACTTCTCACTTGATTTGCCAGTGAAGCTAAGAACTTCCAGAGATGAGTGAGCATTTTTAAATGATAAATGACAAAGCACCTTGACCGCATCCATTTAGATAACCTCCACATGGCGTTAGTATGAACTCAGGAAAAACAGACTGACTGAATTTCACAGTTCTGGGTCCAGTTCACTCATGACACTTGTCTCATCATCATGATACATTTTCAAGCAGATAAGCAGAGGAGCCATATCTGTGTCTTGGCTACAGAGTGATTTTAAGAATCTTCCCTGAGTTGTAATATTCTATATGAATAAAATGCACTGCTTCAAAGATGTTCTGTTGCAAAGAAAATTCAAATTTCTTCCTTCCAGACATTTTAATGATTTCCAGTCATCTAACCGCTTCTTAGATCACTTTCTCTATAATGTGAAATTCAAGTTACTGGTTAAAGAGATAATTCAAAATTATTCAAAAGAAGAGGTTAATCGAAATTATAAATCAGTTTTGGTAGTCGGAAACTTTCAAATAAAGAGCCCTATATGATATCTATTACATGCTCATTACCCTTAATAAAATAAGTCATTTATTGGGTGCCTATTGTATGCCCTTGATAGTTGATGAAAGGTGGACGTATACTGTGTTTTCCTGACCCGTGTTTACTTCCCCTTGTTCTGGCAACAGAACCCTTATTTTCACTGGAGAAAATTACCCTTTCTTCATTCATAGGCCATGCATTTTGCATGAGGTAGACCCCACCCCACCCCTACCATCTCCAAGTGTAGACATATGTATGATCCGGGTCTTGCCAATCAGAATACTGGAAGGGAGTAAGGGTATCACAAGTGGTGACTGATAAATAAACAGTTCCTTCAAAGGGCTAGACACAGGTGAGCACAGGATGAATTCCATGGAGTGTGGAATTCAGGGGAAGATGTGGGGAAAGGTGAGGCATAGCGGCCTTGGATGCCTGCTGAGGAGTTTGGAATGTTTTCTGGGAGCCATCTGAGGGCTTTAGACAGGGAAGATAGGAGATCATGTTTGTGTTTTTATAAAGTAACTCAGTCTGCCTTATGGAGAATGAGTTGTAGGGGCCCAAGATAGAATAAAGGAGACAGGTGGGGAGATGGCTGTAGAAATCTCAGCATGTGATCATTATGTACTGAACGAAGGTTGCAATAATGGGGAAGGAAAGAAAAACTGTTAAGGAGGTAAGAGCTGGTTGCTGATTGAGGAGAGGAGTGAGGGAAGGAAGAAGGAGACACAGGCTGCTTGTTTGCAAACCCTGAATTATGTTGTCAACATCTTGGGGTAGGACCCATGTGGGGTTCTTTTCAGTATCTCTCACTTAGCGAGGCCTTTTTTGAATCCAATATAATGAGTTGATTAAGAGCCCAGATTCCAAAGCCAAACAGCCTGTGTTTGAGTCCCAGCTCTGCAAATTACTAGCTGTGTGACTTACGTACTTTACAAGGCCTGCAGTGCCTCGATTTCCTCATCTGCAAAATGGAGGAGATACCTGTACCCACCTCATAGAGTTGTTGTGGGTATTGAATGAGATATTCCATGTATAATACTTAGGATAGTTCTGGAACACAGCAAGCACTATACAAGTGTTAGCTACTATTATAAATATAGTATACTTTCAATAAATATTATAATAATCCCAAACACATATATTCCAGGGGAAAAGAAAAAGATGTCTTTTGACATAATATTTATCTTGGTTATCTGCTCCTTGGTGCCGAAATTAAGAAAAATTACAAGCTACTTTCTGCATATATATATATATATATATATATATATATATATAATATTTTAACAAGAAAAAAAATGACAGAATGAAAAAATAACTGCTAACAGGCCAGAGTCAGACTGGGAAAAGCAGGAAACCAGAAGGCAAAAGTTGAAGCATGTGCTCTTTAATACCTTGATTAGTGGTCTGAAGCACAAAGTAAATTGTACATTATTCTTATTTGCAGAAAATCATAAACAGTGAAAAATAGATCAACAGTACAGAATAATCCAGAGACCCTGGAGAGGCACACAAGTTTAAGTGTGATGAGTTCAATTTACAAGAACATAAAACAACACACTTTGGGGAAAATACTATGAAGCACAGACATAAACTGAGAATTCTTCTAAAGAGCAAAAAGGCTTAAGAGGATTTGGGGGTGATAGTTTATAACAAATACACAAGAGCTTACAATGTGCTGCTAGTAGCAAGAAAAAAAGGCAGGGGAGGTAAATGTTCTAGAAGAGTAGCAATATGAAATTACTGGAACTGAGAGAACAGAATAATACCATGCAGTAATCTAAGTTATCCCAAGTCATCCCATGATTTTCCAATTTCTGGTTTAGAAAAGTACCTACCTATAGATGAACCAGTTTGCAAGGCAGAAATAGAGACACAGTGTAGAGAACAAATGTATGGACACCAAGGGGGCAAAGCTGGTGAGTGGGGAGGGGAATTGGGAGATTGGGATTGACATATATACACTACTATGTATAAAATAGATAACTAGTAAGAACCTGCTGTATAAAAAAAAAAGAAAATTCAAAAAAAAAAAAAAAAGTACCTAGCAATATATCCCTCACTATGAAAATGTATATCTTCATCTCTATATCCCTGAAATAGCAAGGAAACTTAAAAAAATAAGCCTGAGCAAATGGAAATAAACAGGACTCTTTTCATAGTGGAAATAGGGCTCCCCCAAAAAATTGTCCTTTAGTTTAAGGAATTTGGGTGAACAATAATACAGCACTATTAAAAGCTAGTTAGCATCTACAAAGATGATAGTTACTTCAGACATCAGGTTTGCCATCATTATCTGTAAGGGAAAAATACATTGCATTCATTCATTTATGTGGTCAGCAAAACTTACTGAGAAATAATATAATAATAATGAAGGCAGGTGTTGTGCAATGCCTAGAGATCAAAAATGAATGAGATATAAATCTGCAAGAAACAGACCCTTAAGCTGCTCATTGTAATGCCATGTGGTAAACCCACTGATGGACATACAGACAGGAATAGAGCTTTAAAGTCCTCATGCTAGGAAAACAGCAGCACAAAGCTAAGGTAAGAGATGCTCTAAGCAGTTTGTGAGGCTGGAGCAGCAGGTCTAGGCTGAGAGATGTGAAAAGTGACACTGAAAAATCACCAGGTCCTTAAGGAGTCACTGAAGGACCTAGAGACTGTCATACAGAGTGAAGTAAGTCAAAAAAAGAAAAACAAATATCGTATATTAATGCATATATGTGGAATCTAGAAAAATGGTACAGATGAACCTGTTTACAAGGCAGAAATAGAGACACAGACATAGAGAACAAACATATGGACACAAAGGGGGGAAGGCGGAGGGGTGGAATGAATTGGGAGATTGGGAATGACATATTACAGTAATATGTATAAAATAGATAACTAATAAGAACCTGATGTATAGCACAGGGAACTCTACTTAATGCTCTGTGGTGAGCTAAATGGGAAGGAAATCCAAAAAAGATGGGATATATGTATACGTATAGCTAATTCACTTCACTGTACAGCAGAAACTAACACAACATTGTAAAACAACTATACCCCAATAAAATTAATTAATTAATTAAAAAAAAAAGGAGTCATTGAAGAGTGTTAAGCCAGGAAGGATAAGAGTCAGTTTGGGGGGCCTTCCCTGGTGGTGCAGTGGTTAAGAATCCACCTGCCAATTCAGGGGACGCGGGTTCGAGCCCTGGTCCGGGACGATCCCACATGCTGCGGAGCAACTAAGCCCATGCACCACAACTACTGAGCCTGTGCTCTAGAGCCTGCAAGTCAGAACTATGGAGGCTGCGTGCCACAACTACTGAAGTCCGCACACCTAGAGCCCGTGCCCCGCAAGAAAGAGAAGCCAACGCAAAGAGAAGCTCGTGCACCGCAACAAAGAGTAGCCCTCACTCACCACAACTAGAGAAAGCCCGTGCGCAGCAGCAAAGACCCAACACAGCCAAAACTAATTTTTTTAAAAAAAGAGTCAGTTTGGGGTTTTATGGGGATCACTCTGCAGCCAGTATGGAGGCTGAATTTGAGAAACAAATTTGGAGATAAGTGACATCTAAGAGCCCAGGTATCAGGTGCTACAAATAAAATCTGGTGTTTTTACCTGGGCTTTGTCCATGATTGGACACCTTCCTTTGGCAAGAGCAGCTGAATTTTTCTTGGGGAAGACCCTTCCCCACTGACTTCAGGCTTGGTCAGAAGATGTGAGTAGAAGACTCAAGCTAGGCTAATCATACTCATCCTTTCTTTCTCCCTGGAATTTGAATCATGAGCCGAAGGACAAATGAACTGAAAACAAATAGAGCCTCTTTACCCCTTACAGCGATGTCCTCACGGAACTGTTTTCTGCCCCCTACTTCCCCTGCACTCCCTTACTGCCCTTCTATACCCTTGCTGGCCCCTCCTTAGGCCTCAGCTTTTCCCCTGGATTCTGAGACGCCCTTCTTTCATTTTTTGGTTTCATTTAGCCAAATTCCCATTCTGTTACTTGCAACTAAAAGAGTCAACTAAAAAAGGTCTGAGAAATAGTTAAAATAATCAGGGCAGAGTTTCTATGTTTCAAACTATTTTTTATTAAGAAGTATGGCTACAAATATAATTATATACACACACACATATATAGTGTTTCTAAAAGAGTATCACCATATTGCAAATATTAAAAAGTCCTAAAACTGGCAAAAAATAGCAGGCATTTATAACTATTTCAAACACATCATTCCAAAAAAAATTATTTGTGAAATTCCTGTTTTTAAGGCACAAAGTAATTTAACTTTCACAGATATGGGTTTTCCCAACTAGCATTCGAAGATGTTTAAAGCTCTACTCCAAATCCCTTAAAAACATATTGAAGAGACATATAAAATCAAGTCATGACATTAGGAGAACTATTGAACAGTGGGCTCCCCGAGCATTTTCCCTTAGGGAAAATAGGTAGAGTACTTAAAATGATTTTTTTCATTAGGTATAGCAATGAATCAATTTGAAATTATTGAGTACCCAACATTGTAGCACGGAGAAATAATGTTCTGGAAGTCTTACTTAAATTACTGACATCAGATATTTGAAAATGAATGACTATGAAATCTGCCTACAGGTAAGACACCATGTATGCAATTATTCTTTCAATTTCAACTTGAGAGACATGCTTTTAAAAGCTTAAAATGAAAGGTTTTTTAAATTACATTACCCATTGTATGTATAATTGTACAATCATGGACACAGGGCCCTTCTCTTCCTCTAATAATTAGATATTGTGAAGTGAGGGTCACCCCCACCCAGGAGTTAAGTACCAGCAAGATACATAACATCCGGATACACTCCTGTTCAAAAATCTTTAAGGATTCTCCCTTTCTCTAAGAACTAGTCCATACTTTTTATATGTAATAGCTTTCAGGGATGTCTGTCAATTCACAAGGTCTTTCAAATTGTGAGCTGAGGCATTAACCAAAATGTTCTCAATCCTACTCTACTCTATTGCCCCTGGATCCCTTTCTTGTGTACTTTTCCCCCACTGCCACTATTTCCATCTATCTGTCTGTACAAAGCCAGCCAGTGCTTAAAGATAACCTCAGGGATTATCTCCCCTACAAAGATCATTGCAACCATCCAAACAACCCTGATTTATTTCTCTTTCAAGCTCCTCCTCCCAGTCACTGGCATTGATCAAACATCATTTTGTGTCACTACTTTTCTTGTTATATGTTCACCTGTCATTTCCATGGCTAGGGCATTTATTCATTCAGTAAATATTGCCTGAATTCCCACTATGTGCAGATGTGGTCCTTCATACAGAGAATCCAACAGTGAGCAAATCAGGTATAGATACATATAGTCTAGTTGGGGAGGAGGGGTGGGACCTTTTTTTTTTTTATTCATCAAATAAACAGTTGAGAAATTATTGGGTCCTTTAAGATAGCTCCAGCTTCAAGTAACAAAATCTTCACCTGAAATTGGCAAAAACAGTATGGACATTTGCCACCTCTCATAGGTGACTCCACTTGCTTGCAGGGGTCCCAGTGCTGCCCACCTCTTTCTGTGGTCTCCATCCCTAAGCTGGCAGCAGGATGACGGAAGCTGTTGGAGGCAGCTCATTCTGGTCAGCAGAGGCAGAAAACGGACTGTTTGCTTCTGAGTCCTCTTCTTAACAGCAAGAAACGCTATCCCCACAGCCACCTGGTACACATACCTTTCTGTTTCATTGTCCAAAACTTGGTCATGCACCCATCTCTTAGCCAATCATTGGCAAGGAGATTTACTGTGAGATGGAAATAAGGTCATCCTCCCCTGAGTCACATAGGGAAGGGCAGATATAAAAACTAGAACAAAATTCAGGTTTTGTTACTAAGGAAAAATGTGGAAATGAATGATGATTAGGCAACTAGATGTGCCTGATGCAACTATCTACTAACTATGACTAGGTGTCATGACGGGAGAAAACGTGATGTCATGAGAGTAGCAAAGGAACAGAACATAGACTGCAGAATGGTGGAGTGAATTGGTCGGATTTGCAAGATATACGGAGGTAAAATTGACAGGCCTTGATGAATCGGACAGTGTAGTAAGAAGGATAGCAGCTTCAGCGATGACCTCCAGTTTTCTGGCTTGCATCTGCCTTGGGTAAGTCCGATAGATGTTGGGATCATTTCCCAAACTAGAAAACACTGGAAGGAGACTAAGTTTGGAAAATAATTAAATTATAATCATATGCTTTTTTATCCTTTGAGACATCCAAGAAACATCGTTTATGAAGCAGTTGGGTGTATGGGTTTGGAGTTAGGGGAGTGATCTGGGCTGAAAATGTAAAATTGTGAAACATCTGTTTATTAGAGGTCGTTGAAGCCATGGGCATGAATAAGATTTTCCAGACAGAGAAAGTAAAGAGAGAAAAGGAGATGACTCAGGACTGAGTCTTGAGGACTTTCACCATTTAATGGCCAGAAATAAAAAGAGCGGAAAGGGGGATAGAGAAAGAACTGCCAGAAGGTAAATAGCACATCCCCTACACATTGCAAGCATATCATATCATACTTCATATTTCTTGATTAACTACAGTTACTCTTTCCATTTAAACTCAATTAATGATTATCACAATTAGCACCTTTAAAAAATAGTTATTCTCAAATTATTTCCAGTATACAATTTAGCACTTCATTTTACCCATATATATTGCAGCTATATAGAATTGCACATCTACTACATGCTTCTGTTTGTTTCCCTAGCCAGACAGTAAACTCTCCATTGGCATAGACCAGCTCTTATATTTTATTTCCTTTGTTCTCAAAATCATAGCACAATATTCTTCCCACAGAAGTCATTTAGCAGATAATTAAATTAATTCTGACACCTCCCATACATTTATAATGTCCTTAATTCTAAGCTATGGAAAAGGCTTACTGTTCTTACTTTGAGTTTAGTGCCAGGCCTACCTGATGGTACAGTGTAAAGAACTAAGATGAGGAACCAACCAGTCTATT
This sequence comes from Balaenoptera borealis, assembly GCF_965194805.1. NCBI lineage: Eukaryota > Metazoa > Chordata > Mammalia > Artiodactyla > Balaenopteridae > Balaenoptera > Balaenoptera borealis. The sequence continues at coordinate 32,362,883 of NC_138869.1, read as the reverse complement.
TCTAATCCATACCCATCACATTCCCAAGGTCAAAATTATCAAAAGGCATTTTTTACTAACTATGCCTTTGCCATTTAATCTGCAGCTTCTCATTATTTTCCTAATAGAATGGTTAATAATTTACAAAGTACAAAAATGAAGATTGTGACTTCGAAGAAACATGACCCCTCCCTTTTTTAACTAGATAAGAATTGCTAATAACATTAGACTGCTGTCAATCAAACTACACCATTCTAATTTTATGCTCTTAAAATGCATTAGAACTCATTTCTTCTCTGTCCCTTTATGGCCAACGTTTCAAATTAACTTTAGAAACTCCATGTATAATTACCGTAGGCCATCCCACGTCTAAGAAGCTGGGTCTTAAATACAACCTCTGGTCATTCAGTGGACATTTGTCCACTTTGGCATCTCCGGTAGAAACATAACAAAAGCAGCTATCTCAGGAACCTTAGAATCATTTTAAGCAAAGGAGCAGATAAATGCCTATTCAAATGGGCAACATAAAAATATCACTGTCTGAATATTAAGAGGGAAATGTTTTCACACCAATCATCAGGAAAACAAAGACATGGTAAGGTCAGCAATGAAAAAGAGACTTGGTGACCACCACTAGTTAAGTCTTGCCGTGAAAATAGCCAAACCAGAAACTCCAGAAGAGTTCTTGTCAAGTCTGTTGGAATTTCATAACAACATATCTGACAGTTTTCAGTAGGAAAAAAACCTGCCCCACACTTTTATCATTTGTAAAGACCCAAACACAAAAGAGCTGGGTGTGTTATAGGTGCTTTGTACCAACCTGTACTGTTTACCTGCTTTGTATCCTAAAGCTCTGTGCCCAACAGGCCATCAGTCTGTCAATCAATCCATAAACCCATATTGAGAGCCTCTGCAAGTCCGTGTGAAGAGGAGGCAAGGCTGCTCAAGCAAGCTTTCCAATCTGGTGCCTTTCATTAAATTCCAAAGGCACTTGTCTTTGTCTCTGTATTAAAAGAAATGATTTCATGTCCAGTCCCTCCTTGAAAAAGTGACAGAACTCAACCATGCAATATTCATTAGCTCTTTTTGGCAAGCCCATTTAGCTAATGGAAAATCAGGTGCATTTATGTGCAATTATTAGATATTGAAAAATTAGAAAATGTCCAACTTTTCTTTTTATAGCACACACATATTCCCAGGTTTTACTCTGTGGTTCTGAAATAAACACATGCAGCTGAGACGGGTCAATAAACCTTTGTAGAACTGGCAGGTTTTCAGTTTGCTTCATCTATGTGTCGTGTGACAAGCAGTCAGCTAGAACTGCTTTGTCAGTTTAACTCTGCTGTACTTTTTCCAGCAAAGCTATGCACCTACTAACCTCAAATTTACCCAAAGTAGGAGAAAGTTTAGGGGGGTGGCCTGAAGTGGGGAGAGGTCTGCATTGCTGGTTGATAGTGCTCACCCTGGAGTCACCTGGGGTCACCCAAGTGACTTAGAGCAATCTGCTTCATGTGTCTGAGCCTCAGCCTCTTCATCTGTAAAACGGAAATAATGTTAGTGCCAAAGCCAGGAGTACTAGCCTCAGGAGCAAAAGTTAAGAGGGCATCAAAAACTCAGTGGTCAAGATAAATCACATTTTAATGCAGTATTTTAAGAAGTCAAACTGGAAATCTATAGCCACCTCTTTTTGTAAATAAAATTTTATTGGAACTAGGGCCAGCATTAGGGTGAAGCAAGAGAGTCAGGGTCAAGTCCAGGGTCAGTTCTGTCTTTATTTAAAATGTTTATATTTTGTTTAGCATGATTTTCAGACCTTAATTTTGAGTTTTTAAAGTGGTGCCTTAAAATACAATTTATCTGTTACTGAGTTTTTCGGCACTCATTCATCTGACCCTACACCCAGCTGTCACTAATACCCACCTCATGGTGTTATTGGGAAGATTACATGAGATAATGCCTCTAGAGAGTGGCCACGGCTGCTCTGTGACACCTCACTCTATCCCCCCTCATTCCCGATCCTCTTGGTCCACCCCAACTACAGTGCACAGGGTCCACACATGCTGACCACTTCCCACCTCAGAGGCCCAGCCTCTCTCCTTCTCTGCCTGGGACTTTTCTCCCACACCAGGGGAGCTTATGTAGCCCTTGAGTAAGGCATTCAGAAATGCCAGGAGTCCATTCTCTACATCTGCATCTTTATTGGGGAGGGGGAAGGGTAAGCTGGGACGAAGGGAGAGAGTGGCATGGACATATATACACTACCAAATGTAAAATAGATAGCTAGTGGGAAGCAGCTGCACAGCACAGGGAGAACAGCTCAGTGCTTTGTGTCCACCTAGAGGGGTGGGATAGGGAGGGTGGGAGGGAGACACAAGAGGGAGGAGATATGGGGATATATGTATATGTATAGCTGATTCGCTTTGTTATACAGCAGAAATTAACACAACATTGTAAAGCAATTATACTCCAATAAAGATGTTAAAAAAATGCTTTTTAAAACCAATTCACACATTTTCTAATAAGAATACTTATGTAATCAGGAACAGGGCAAATATTTCTAAGAATTTTTAAATCTTTAAAGTGCATGGATCACAGTTCTTATTAAAATCATTATATACACGATGTGGTAGGCATATTTAGCAATTTAACATATGTTGTATCAATTAAACCTTGTAATAAAATACTTTGTAATTACTATTATCCCCATTTTACTGAGAAAGATACTGAGATTTGGAGAGATGATACATTTTGCCTGAATCATGGAGAAAATTATGACAGAACCAGAATTCAAATCAAGATCAATTTATATTCAAAGATTTTATCATTATATTGTATTATATAGAATAGTATTGGGTTTACTTTGCAAATAAAATAATTTTGAAAATGAAAAAGAAAAAGAAACGCCAGGAATTTAATGCCTTCAAGGGGAACCCGCAACCAATGAGGATAGTTAGTTGGTGAATAAATAGGCCATTCACTATATGGAGCTTTCTTCCCAAAGGCTGCTGACAAGCAGAGACACAGCAGGACTTGCGTGAGGCAAGTGAGGCACTGTCTCAGGAACAAAATTTAAGGGGGTGCCAAAAAACTCAGTGTCAAGATAGAGTTTTTCTTTGTTTTTTTATTGAGGTATAATTGACATATATTCGTTTCAGATGTACAACATAATGATTCAATATTTGTATACATCATAAAATGATCAGCACTATAAGTCTAGTTAATATCCCTCACCATACATAGTTATAAAATTTTTTTTCTTGTGATGAGAACTTTTAAGACCTACTCTCCTAACAACTTTCAAATATGCAATATAGTATTTTTAGCTATAGTCACCATGCAGTACATTACATCCCATGTCTTATTTATTTTATAACTGGAAATTTGTACCTTTTGACCCACCTTCACTCATTTCTCCCACCCATCACTGCCTGCCTCTGGCAACCAACAATCTGTTCTCTGTGTCTATGAGCTTGATTTTTTGTTTGTTTTGTTGTTGTTGTTTAGATTCTACATAAAAGTGAGATCATATGGTATTTGTCTTTCTCTGTCTGACTTATTTCATTTAGCATAATACCTTTCAGGTTCATTCATTGACGCAAATGGCAAGATTTCATCTTTTAATGGCTGAATAATATTCCATTGTGTGTATATACCACAATTTCTTTATCCTTTCACCCACTGATGGACACTTAGGTTGTTTCCATGTCTTTGGTATTTGCAAATAATGCTGCAATGAACATGGAGGTGTATATATCTTTACAAGTTAGTGTTTTTGTTTTCTTTGGACCAACACCCAGAAGTGGAATTGCTGTATCATATGGTAGTTCTATTTTTAATTTTTTGAGGAACCTCCATATTGTTTTCCATAGTGGCTATGCCAATTTACAATCCTACCAATAGTACACAAGGGTTTTCCCTCTTCTCCACATCCTTGCCAACAGTTGTTATTTCTTTTCTTTTTGAGAATAGCCATTCTAACAGGTGTGAAGTGATATCTCATTGTGGTTTTGATTTGCATTTCCCTGATGGTTAGTAATGTTGAGCATCTTTTCACATACTTGTTTGTCATCTGTATGTCTTCTTTGAATAGAGTTTTAATGCAATATTTTAAAAAAATAATGAACAATAATTTTTAAGGACAGAAACTAAAATTGATTTGAGGAAGGTGCAAGTCTTACACTCCACATCCTGTCATCTCAATCCTGAAAGTAGAGCTAGAAACTTAGTTTCAGAATTAACAGAAGAAAGCAGTGAGGAGAAATAAGGAGGAAAAAACTCCTGTCTAATATGATATGAACACTAAGTTCCAGCTTGCCAAGGATTTTCTTAATTTTCCATTCCCAATGTTGTAACACGTTTCCCTAACAACAGACTACTCATTACATATGAAAATTATGACTGCAGTGTTTTTGCAAAGTAGACAATGAGGTATAACCAAACACATTTAGCCCCCAAAGCATTTTTTTCCTTTAGCCAAAAATCATTTTTTATTTCCTTGACAAGATAGGAAAACAAATTCAAATGTGTGAAGCAAAGTAAAAGGTCTCCCTGTGTGTTTTAATTAATTAGTTTCTCCAGCTCAACCTAGTTTTTAAAGAGAAGGCAAGTAGAGTCTGTCAAGAGCACGTATGGTATGCCTAGTTCAGTGTATGTTGGAAGAGCTAACTCTTTTCTTGTTTATACTCGATGCCTTACGACTTAGAAAACCTGAACATAAGCTTTTTCTCTCCATAACCCTTCACAGCGGCACAGGATTTTAGTATCTCTCTTGTCCTCGCCAGTTTTACCTCCCTCCGACATGGAGCCAGGTGCTTGGGAAAATCAGTGCTTTTGCCGCCAAGGGGGACTGGAGGGGCTGTCCGGAACAGAGATGCATGGGAAATGTAGTTTGTTCTATATTTAGCTCTAAGGCTTCCATAAAAAGCATGTTATCTTAAAATAAGTAATCCTAGAGGGCTCAGAATGTAAAACATGTATCTTTGCTCTGTCAGAAGTGCAGCCTCTTCCGTTGCTTCTTGATCTTAGTGCAGTTTCCTAGGAGAAGCTATATTCGTTTGAGGAGCACCTCACTGAGCTCTTTCTAGTCAACCTGGGACATAATCTTCCTCGCTCCTCCACTTGTTTTTCACCACTGCTGCCTCCGTGATTATAACACACACCTGTCAGCGTTTCTCTCAACTCTACACACAGCCACCAGTCAAGCAGATATTAGCGTCATCCTATTTGCATCTAAAATCTGAAGACACATTCCCGGGAGAACCCATGCAGAAAATACTGATGTAAGTCAATAATAAGTAAGGGTAGTTGCGATGGCCCACTAAATTCAACAATATTCTGGTAACCTTCCTGAAAATAAATGCAGGCTGTAAGGGAGTGTTTTTTTTTTCTCCAAGTAAATTTCAAAGTATTTTATTCAAACGCCATGCACAGCTCAACAAGATATTAAAAGATGAGCAAGATTTGGTTTTTTTTCTTCAGCAAATATCATATCCTATTAAGCTACATTAGCAGTGTAAAATGAATCCCATTTTGATATGTTAGACATCAAAAATAAATACTTTTTTAAAGAAACTAGGAAATATGTTAGCCATAGTGCTAACCACACTGTGTGAAACTCAAGTAAGTGGGTGTAGGATTGTTAAAATGCATAAAAGTTCAACACGCTTACCTAAGCACAAATGTTGCCTCTGAAGAAAATATTAAACAATTACACACCTTGAAATGCAAGCCATTCCAGTGTAGTTTGAGTCATTTGTGGAGAAAACCAGTTGGAAAATTAGTCTTAAAAGCAAGTGATAAATTAGTGCTATTAGAGTAAAATCTGAAATGGAAGAAATAGGCCAGATTTTTTGGAAGATTAAATAAACACGGTCATATTGGAAAAACCTGTGTTTCTTGCTTAGCTTTTGTGCTTTCAAAATCAGAATTTCCTTTAAACATTCTCAAAGTCTCTTGTGAATATTTTTCAAAATATGTTAACGGTGGATTAATCAGATTGCTTCAGGAATGCCATATTCTGGTTAACTTAATTAACCAGAAAATCTTTCTACTCCAACCCTTATTGTTGAAATTCCTACTAAAATGCCTTTTTAAGGAAAGCGTACTAAGCTTCATCTTCCTTTGAGAATCTGTCATCTTGGATGACTGAGCATCACACACAGCTCTGAAAGTGAAGCAAAGATTCAGTTGCATGGGTGCAGCTATCAGGCCCTATTTGAGGGGGTGGTGATGCAAACCAAACTTGTGTCCCATCTTCTCCCTCGCCTTATTGAGATATAAAAAGTCTGCCTGACCTGTCTGCAATCAGATTTTCTAAAGATGGGGGTGGACATGATAATGTATTAGTCAGGGTTCTCTAGAGAAAAAGAACCAATAGACCAACAGATTTATTCTAAGAAATTGGCTCCCATAATTTTGGAGGCTAGCAAGTCCAAAATCTACAAGGTAGGCTGGAGACGCAGGGAAGAAATGTTGTTGCGGCTTTTCTTTTCTTTTCTTTTCTTTTTTAAAGAGTTGTTTTTTGTTTTTTTGTTTTTTTTGGCCATGCCACACAGCTTGTGGGATCTTAGTTTCCCAGCCAGAGAGTGAACCCAGGCCCTTGGCAGTGAGAGCGAGTCCTAACCACTGGAGTGCCAGGGAATTCCCCTGATGTTGCAGCTTGAGTCTGAAGGCAGTCTGGAGGCAGAATTCCCTCAGGGGGAGTCAGTCTTTTTTCTCTTAAGACCTTCAACTGACTGGGTAAGGCCCTCCCACATTACAGAGGGTAATCTTCTTTGCTCAACGTCTACTGATTTAAATGTTAATCTCATCTAAAAATACCTCCACAGTAACGTCTAGATTAGGGTTTGACCAAATACAGTTGATCCTTGAACAACACAGGTTTGGACTGCATGGGTCCACTTTTATGCAGAATTTTTTCATTAAATATACACAGTACTACACAATCCAAGATTGGCTGAATCTGTGAATGTGGGACCACAGATACCGAGGACCAACTATGGGACTTGAGCATCCATAGATTTTGGCATATCCAGGGGTTCCTGGAACCAATCCCCCAAGAACACTGAGGGACAATTGTGTCTGGGTACTGTGGCCTAGCCAAGTTGACACATAAAGTTAATCATCACAGGTGAATTGAATCATTCTTGAAGAAGTCACGAAATATTCAACATAATAATGAAAAATACGTGGAAGAGAGCTAGAGGGCAAGCTCATCTACTTTACGTTAATATGTCAAGGCAAGAGAAAGGAGGGGCAGAAAGGTTGATGTTATGCATATTAGCCAAGGTTTTTTGTTTTTGTTTTTGTTTTTTTCTTTTAATCAGCTGATTTCATAATTACCTCCTTACAAGCCCCAAAGCATCAGGTCCATGGTGAGTGTTGTGATGTTCCATAGCTTTGCTCTGGGAACTTTGTGAACTGTCTGGGAGGTGGTAGAAAGATATCCTAACGGATAATAATAACTAGACACTTTCTGTGCATTACCTTTCCCCATCTTCCTAACAACCCTCTGAAGTAGATAGTAATATGTTGTCATTTCACATATGAGGAAATTAAGAACCAGAGAGGTAAAGTGACCAGCCTATGCTCACTCATCAAGGAAGGGGCAGAATAGTGACACATAGGTCCATAGAATCCCAAAGCCCACGTTCTTATACACTGTATTAAACTGCATCTCTATTTTCCTTTATTAATTCTCAAGTAGGTATCAGTTGTGCACTACAAATAGACTCTGTGCTATTTGGGCTACAAATAAATAGGAAATGACAAGCTGAAGATTGTTGCTGGTCGATTCCCTACCTCTCTCTCTTCTACTTTCCCACTTAAGAAACCCAGCCAAGCCATCTACTGCATGCCGATTGTGTTGTCACTTCCTCATATATTTACTTGAACGGTTGCTGAAAAGTAAAATGAAATCATCATTCAGGCCCAGAAAGGCAATTTAGGTATAAACAGCCCAAAGGGGCAATATTGATCAAGGGAGCTAAATGTAATGTGTATAACATGGAATACTGCACATGGGAGGGTAAAAAAAACGCAATCACCCAAAGTCTAACTTGCACACAAATGCAAATCTTTCTACTCCTTAAGTATTCATGGAAGAGTAAATCAAGGAAATAATGCATTTATGCTCTCAAGAAGCTCAGACTCTTGAAGAAACAAAACTCTCCCGGATGAAACAGTAAGGGCAAAAAAAAAAAAAAAAAAAAATCATTCAAACATAGTTGAGTATCAGTAATAAGTGTTCAGGGGCCTCTGGGTGAGAAAGAAAACCTTGGCTAATAATTGGCCTCAGTCTTCTAGTTTCTCCAAGAAAACTCCAAGTAAAGCTGGACTCCTGCAAAGAGGTGATGAAAATCAGTCAGTGCCACCTTTCAAAAGTAGCATACCTCAGCCAGAACCTTCAGCTCAAAAAGCCCTGGGAACAACCTGTTGTGACTTTCCAAATTATCTTCACAAGCTTTGCCTTCACAAGTGGCACCCAAGGAAATAAAAGCAACCATGACTGTCATCAATGTTAAATAATAATATGGCCAAGTTGGCAGTGGCAGTTGGCTCTGGTCTCCAGCACCTGTGGGATTTGGATACAGACCAGGGTATCCTGCCACTGTGCTTCTAGATGGTCTATGAAGGCAGGATCTGTCTGGCTCACTCCTGTGCCCCAGTGCCCGATGCATTGCCTGGCATACAGTGGGCTCTCAATAAATCAAGCAAATGAATGAAGCTACCCAATCCAATGAAAAATTGCAGGATAATTTTGGGATGGTATTCATTTCTGCAGGTTCTTCCTATATTTTTTTTTATTATTTTTGGCTGTGTTGGGTCTTAGTTTCTGTGCGAGGGCTTTCTCCAGTTGCGGCAAGCGGGGGCCACTCTTCATCGCAGTGCGCGGGCCTCTCACTATCGCGGCCTCTCTTGCTGCGGAGCACAGGCTCCAGACGCGCAGGCTCAGCAGTTGTGGCTCACGGGCCTAGTTGCTCCGCGGCATGTGGGATCTTCCCAGACCAGGGCTCGAACCCGTGTCCCCTACATTGGCAGGCAGACTCTCAACCACTGCGCCACCAGGGAAGCCCTCTTCCTATATTTTTATGATTCTCTTTTCAAACAGAGAGCCAGACTTTGGGCTTCCTTATCTCAGGGGAGGTCTGAAGGCAGCAGCAATTCCTGTCTTGTGTGGAAACCCAAAGTCACTGAAATGATTATTATGGGTTTTCTGGAGCTGGTGGAGGAGTACCTTTAAAGGTCATAAGAGGCAAGAGGGAAGCATTTCTCAGAGAAGATGGGGAAGAGGACAAATGTTGGGGAAACTTTGATTAGCTGGGACATAAAGCCCAACCATGGCAGCACTCTGGGGGCATCAAAATCTCAGAGAGTACTACTCCGGGGTGCTTAAGCAGGCTGGAAGCCAGGCACCCAGGCTCCACCTCTGCCCTGACTCCAGTGCCCAAGCCCGAGAAGGTCCTGCAGCGTGATAGAATGGTACCCCATGCTTTCTTTGGGATCATGTGAGACCTTTGCACAGCGTCCTTGGTAGAGGCTGGGAGGGAACACGGGGAAGAAAAGTGTTCCAGTAATGACCGAGGTTGAAATTGGACCCACCCTGGCAAGATGAGAAAACTTAAGCAGAGATTTAAGAAAATAATGAAATGCAATCATTCTTCCACTTGTGGGATTGTAGGTGGCCAGTCATGCCTACTATAGCAACTTGGTTTACAAATTTCAAACAAGTGTAAAGTCCTCAACTGGTGATGCATTTATCATTCGGTGAAGCCAGGCGTGTTGGTAAATATCACTTAGCAGGAAATGCACCCATGCAAAGTTGTGCTAGGGTATGGGGAAGCCAACATCAACCCTGCTGTGGAACAGGACTGACAGAGTGTCCTGACTTCAGTCACACAGGGTTCCAGTTTGACGCCTCAGGGCAGGATACTCCACAAGGGGCCACATCCAGCAATTTCTTCAGCCCCTTCTTGCCTGACTACTCAAATTATACATCAGCTCCCCAGGATTTAGACATTCATTTCGGTGCTGGGATTTATGGTTCAGTATTACAGCCATCCCACTGCCTAATGATTGGCACCTAACTAGTGCTAATAATAGCAACACAACCAGCAATAACAATGATGAAAATAACAAAAACAATAATAGTGATAACATTGCTGAGTTCTTACTCTCTTGCAGGCAATGTACTCACCTCTTTACATGGATCAGTCAGGTGAAAAACGAAAAACAAAAAATCTCTTATTTTACCATTTTACAGATGAGAGGATTAGTTTTATCTCACTTTAAAGATAAGGAAATGGTGATTTAGAATGGCTCAGAATGACTTTAAACTCACCCAAGGTCCCAAACAAGACGGTAAAGGCAGGATTGTGATCCAGATATCTGACTCCAGAGCTCCTGGTTTTAGCTATCACAGAAGATTGTCTTAATATGCAATTATTAACAAATAAATAAATTCTAAGTGTTCAGAGATGATCCCAGGTTCAGTGTAACATACTTCGCACACTACAAAGATCCAGACAGGCCAAGCTTTGCCATGTCCCCTGATGCCCCAGGTTCCCATGAAATGCTGGAGAGAAGGCAACCACTACCCACCTTATCTCCCTGCCTCCAGGTAAACGCCCTTTGAGCTAAAGGAACTAAACACTATTCCCTATCCAGGCACACACCACAGCAACCAAGGGGGCACTCTTCCTCCTATGACCCAGGACACTCTGCTTTAGGGATTCCCAAGAGGGGTTGGGCTCTGGGTATGGGTCAGCTCCCCTGGGAAGAGACATCACATCTGCAGGAAAGAGGTAGTTTGAAGTACAAAATATAATATTTTATATTAAAATATAAAAATTGTAATATGTATTTATAAAAATATAATTTTTTTGGAAAAGTGTAAATTACATATTGTTTTATAATATACCCTATGTGGAAGATCATGAAATCATCTTGGGTGGTGGGAAGGTATGCAAGATGAGTGATTTTCAAAGATGAGGAGACTAAGCTTTGATAACAAGAACTAAAACCTCTGTGAGGGGAGTCCTTATCTTAGTTTGGGTTGTGGAAGTGTTAAAGTGTTCTATGACTAGTAGGCATGGCGAGAGAAATGAGAAAGTGGAGTAGGGAAGGGAAGGGAAGGGAAAGGAAGGAGAGGGACTCAGGGGAACTCTGGAGATCCGGTAGGTCAGTGATTCTCAAAGTGTCGTCCCCAGACCAGCAGCATCAGCATCGCCTGGGAATTTGTTAGAAGTGCAAATTCTCAGGTCCCCACCCCAGACCTGCTGAATGAGAAACTCTGGAGTGGGCCCAGCATGTTGGATTTTAACAAGCCCTCCTGGGATTATGATACACACTAAAGTGTAGGTGTAGGACACTCAGAGTTGTCCTGATCAGGCAAGGGAGCCAAGAGTGTTTACACCCCACAGCTGTCAATCATTGGTTCTGGGCTGAGTGGTTGGGGTGGAGGGAATGTGTGGTGGGAGAGAAACCCCACCGGCAGCATCGTTTATGACGATGGCAAGAGATCCAAGGGGACTTGGGGGGGGTCCCTTCTTTTCCAGAGGTCAGTGAGGCCAGTGTGACTTGCTCAAAGCCACACAGCTGATCGGTACCAGAGCCAAGATTCAAATTGAGTACCATCTGAATCAGTCTTTTAACCAAAATGTCACACCACTTTGAGGGGGCATGAATAAAAAGATTGATGTGCACACACTGCTACACCAGCTCAGGGGCCCCTTCTCTTTTCTCCCCTGCCCCTCCCCGCCCCAGCTCTTTCCCTCAAGTAAACATTCTCTCCGAATGAACCAGTCACTTAGGTTAAAATATCAATGAAGTAAGTTAGTGTACCAACCTGCTTATTAACGATAAAGCTACATCCCTCATTTAGAGCAACAGTCCCCAGCCTTTTAGGCACCAGGGACCAGTTTCGTGGAAGACAATTTTTCCACGGACGATGGGAGGGATGGTTCAGGCGGTAACGCACGTGGTGGGGAGCGGCAGATGAAGCTTCGCTCGCTCGCCCACCGCTCACCTCCTGCTGTGCGGCCCGGTTCCTAACAGGCTGCAGACCGGTACCAGTGCACGGCCAGGGGGTTGGGGACCCCTGATTTAGAGCATGCCATGGTCTCTAACCTAACAAATCAGTGAAGGCATAAGAACTTTTCTCTTAGAATTTTCCGTGAATAACACATTCTAAATAGAATATCAAATATGGAAAGGCTTGCCTTCTAGTTCTGTCTGTAGTGTTACCTATTTATATACTGATGAAAGGAAGCATGTAAAATGAAGATTATACAAATTTGTTTTGCAAATAATCCAATATAACTGCTTGGAAAGGATCATGATCTATGGAAGGTTTTCTAAATAATAGCCTTTCTCTTACTAATGTAGCAGCAACCGGGAGAAACTGGGAGAATACTTACTTCATAAATGTGGATTATTCAACGCAACTGATTGACAAACTGCCGTGTAACATGTAGTGTGCCATTTCTCAATTTGGGTTTCATAGATAACCCAAGAGTTCATAGATTTTATATTGCAGTTCATGTGTTGCGCAAGTATTTCATATTTTCACCTAAATTATAATCTAAATTGCTGTGATGTATCCTAGTTTAAAGACAGTTTAATAGAATTAGACTCTAGTTTATCAATTGGTGTTTCTGTAGTTAGGATCCCTAGATGTACTGCGCATGGTCCACCACTATTTCCTGAACGGAATCTATACAATACTAAAGCATGACAGCCACTGTGTAGTGGCTTAGACAATTTCTACTCAAAGTGTCGTCCCTAGATCATCAGCATCGGCATCTCTAGGGGGATGGTTAGATATGTAGAACTCAGGCTCCATCCCACATCTACTGAATCAGAATCTGCCCTGGATTCCAACACAGACAGTGCAGGGATTGGATCCCAACTCCAACACTTAGCAAATGTGCTATTTAACCTTTTTCAGCCTCAGATTCCCCATCTGTAAATGAAGATAATAATATAAAATCCTACTTCAGAGGTTTGCTGTGAGATTAAATGAAAGAATGCACAGAAAAGGTGTCACTCATACAGTGTAACCCAATGCTCTCAATAAATGTTAGCTATTATATTTTCCTCAAAACAATAAGAATAGAAAAATCTTGTTGTAAAGATGATTTTCTGTTTTAGCCAATGAAATGATGCATCTTCAAAAATGCTCATGGCTGACATTGCCCTCAATGTTCGGAGAAGACACACTCAGATTTCCTACTAATTTGTTAATGGATGATAGACCCAATATTGATTTGCTTAATGGCAATGTGCAACCTAATAGTTTATCAAATTCTTTTTGTAGTGAAAGTAGATTTCCAGAAACAGCATTTAAGCTGTGCTTCATAGAAAAATGCTTTTGTTTGATGCAGAAATGAGGAGAGTAAATTGGAAACTCTCCTATTGGCAGACTTGCATTCAGAATAAAACTCAGTCCAACAATTCATAATTACATCTTTTCTTCAAAACCCCTTAAATATTGACTCATATTTTAAAACATGACGTCAAGCCCAATTCAATGTGACTGAAATTAAGCCACACAGACAGCCTCATCATGTTGTTATGGCAACCTCTCACACAACTGTCCTTGTAGTTGTTGAACAATTGCTAATTTTCTTGCTTTGCAAGGAAGCCTGAGTTGCTTTCCCAGAAGGCTCATCCTGGTAACCAAGAAAACTGTGTATGATAGTAATAGAAATGGTCACAACAGTAACTTTTGGAAGAATAATATTTCATTATTAGTCACACTTTGCATTTCAATTTGTTTTCTTCTTCATCATGCCACTTGTGGTGGCCTTGGCTTACAACAGCTCAGCTGCCTTCAGCAATAAAGGGTCTGGTTGGAATTTTACTTCCTTTTCTAAAACCCAGGCTGGTACAAAACACGAAAATTGTCTGCAACCGGAAAAGGATTTTAGGCCCATCTGTGGTTAGAAACTGAGCATCTCGAAGGCTGAGATGGTAGCTCTCTCTTCTCTGTGTCCTTCAGTCTAGCCACCATGTTTACTGGATGAACGACAGAGAATCAGTGAAATTCTAAGGTGTATTTTAACATTATTTCCATCTTTTCCAGAGTACATAAGAATTATTTTAATATTTTACTTTTGCAGGGTTCCAGGAGAATAATTCATGAAACAAATCAGGAATGCTGAAGGTAAGATGTTTAAAATGGAAGACCTTTATTCATCAAACAGTAAAGCCTAAGGATTTGTTCTAGATTAAAGGAAACCAAAGAGACATGATAACTAAATACAATGTGGAATCCTCAGTTAAAACCTGGATTGGAAAAAAAAAAAGGTGCTGGTGGGGGTAAGTTATAAAGGACATGATTGGGACAACTGGAGAAATCTGAATATGTGCAGAATATTAGATGATCTTAAATTAAGGTTAAATGCCCCAAATATATAGTCGTGGCATATTGTTGGTTGTGTAGGAGAATTTCCTTGTTCTTAGGAGATGACTGTTGAAGGATCTGTTACAATGTCTGCAACCAATTCTCAAATGGTTCAGAAAAATTATGTATATATACATATATACATTACACACACATATGCACACACATTTACATAAAGATATAGGGAGAGAAAAATAAAGAAAGCAAATGTGGCAAGGTGTTAACAACGGATGAATCTAGGTGAAGAGTAGAAAGTTGATTGTTGTACTACTCTTGCGAATTTTCTCTTAGAAACAAAAAGTGAGGGTGGGGAGTCCTTTACGGTGAAAAGCTTCGAATCTGTAGGGAGAGAAATGGCAAAAAATAAAGATGTGATAACTGGGTAACAGGAGAATATGATGATCTGATAGTGTATGAAATCATACAAAAAATTTGGGGAGACCAAAAGCATCCACATAAGATGAGTCTCCACAGAGACTATATTTGACCCAAAATATATAAATAGATTTTATTACGCACAAGAAAATACCTTTAAAATAAGAGGACTAAAGTGAAATAATCCAAGACATCTACGGAAGTGCCAGAAATAGTCATTAAAGCAAGTCAAGAGAGAGGAATAGATATCTTGGACCTGTCTCCTTAGATGACGAGTCCGTAGACAGAGGACTGGCAGAGCTGGGAACCTCGGCTTTCAACCACTCGTGTGAGCACTGACATCAATTACATAACCTCTTGCAAAAATGCCTGCTCCCATGCAATCACTGAACTCATGAGCTCATAAGCTTTCTGAACAGCAGAAAAAATCCAATAAACCAATATTGTTTCTCAAATTCATCTTAATAATGGATGTAAATCTGACAAATGCTCCTTTTACTCATGTCTGTTCTTGTAAATTGTTTTTGGATTTAAAAAAATTGATCAGTCTATTTCTTCTTTCAGTTACATTCTTCAAAAATCATTAATAGGCAGTATAATAGACTGGTAAAGGGTGCGAGCTCTGAAAAGTCAGACTACCAGAGGTTGAAATTTACTAGCGATCAGATCTTTTAACCTGAATCTTCTCGTCCTCATCTGTAAAATGGGAAAAAGAAGTATTTGGAATCTCGCAGACTTCCTGTGCTAATTTAAAGTGATGCTTTGGGACAAAGTCAGGCATGTTCTAGCCACCAATGAACTTCAGCTAAGATCTTTTATAACTCATTTCAATATATCTACATTCACTTATTTTCTAAAACGACAAGCTGCACAGAGCAGAATTCCTTGCCTATAAGCTAATAAGAATACTAACTCATAATCATCTACCTGGATGCCATAGAGAGTGGGAGGAACTAAATAGGCTTTGGAGTTTTAGAAACCTGAGTTTAAATCTCTGATTTCTTCTCTTTAGCTATGTGTTCTTTGGCAACTACTGAAGATCTTTCTGGTTCCATATCCTCATCTGGAAAATGGGATAATATCACCTTCCCTATATTGAGATGACAAATTGTAGGTACAATGCCTGTCACACTGCAGGCACTCAGGCAATAGTAGCTAGGATCATTCTCATTCTACCCGCCAAGTGAGCAGAAAAGTTTGTCCAATAACAAATATACCAAATTTTAACAATAATAATATTTCAGGTAGCTTCAGATATAGTCCATAGCAACTCCAAGTATTTATTACAGCTTTTAGTAACTGGCTTTGTAAACACATTAATTGCTTTGCTTTCCTTGTACCAGTTTTTTAAGTGCACTATTCACAAAGATACAGCTTGATCAACTTTTACACAGTACATACATACACATCCATGTACCCAAACCCAGATCAAGATATAGAACATTTCCAGGATCTTCAGGACCTTTCCAATCATTACTCATCCCCAGGGGTAACCACTACTCTGACTTTATCTCCACAATTCAGTTTTCCTATTCTTTTTTTTTTTTTAACTTTGGGTTTATTTATTTATTTATGGCTGTGTTGGGTCTTCGTTTCTGTGCGAGGGCTTCCTCTAGCTGCGGCAAGCGGGGGCCACTCTTCATCGTGGTGCGCGGGCCTCTCATTATCGCGGCCTCTCTTGTTGTGGAGCACAGGCTCCAGAGGCGCAGGCTCAGTAATTGTGGCTCACGGGCCCAGCTGCTCCGTGGCATGTGGGATCCTCCCAGACCAGGGCTCGAACCCGTGTCCCCTGCATTGGCAGGCAGACTCTCAACCACTGCGCCACCAGGGAAGCCCAGTTTTCCTATTCTTGAAACACATAAATGTAATGGTACAGTGTGTATACTTTTTTGTTTTTTTGTGGTAAACAATATGTACTCTTTTGAAAACACATTAAAATTTCCAGTGTGTTTTTGATGAGGTATATTCCTGGGCTCTTCCCCTTTGTGTTATTATTTTTTACTTGTAATTGGAAACCCCTTGTCTTGGTTTCATATTCACTTGCTGTTGGTTTCAGAACAATTTTCTGGACATGCTATGAAATTAATGGACTGCATCCAACCATCTTTAAGGAAATAAATGATTACTACTTGTGTTGTTGTATTGAAAGGAAAAACATGGGTATGGGCATTCAAGTACCTCCTCTAGAAAAAGAACACACAAGTGGCTGCTGGGTGCTATTATATAACCAGCAAGCATATTCTGATATACAAGGTTTAAAGGATAAATATTTCCTTTTGGGGGGAAAAAAAGCAAAAATCCAGTTGTGTAGAGTTTGGGGAAAAGAATACACAGATTGAAGAAAATATAACTCCAGGAGATGGCTGAAAGGACAGAATTAAAGAAGCAAAAGAAGCAAGAAATTATGGCAAAGCCTTCTAAAACTACAATAGGATGTTATGCCCAAGGAAATAAGGCCACTTTTGCTAAACCAGGGTTGAGAACATGTTATGAAAGATGCAAAGAACAGTGAATAAGGAACTACTATTTTGTCTCTGCCTTTAACAGAAAGAATGAAGGAAGTAGGAGCTCAGTAAGACAAATATTAATGAGTCTCTGGGAATATCAAGAAACAGAATTAATAATAGGCAGGTAAAAGAATACTTATACTATTTAAATATTTATAAGTCAGCAGAGCTGGATTGGATTCATTTGAACATATTCAACAAACCGGGTAAGGCAGGACGTACCTCCATTACTAGTGTTTGTCGTGGAGACTTATGTACCAGGGGAATTTAAGCAGGCTGATTTAGTGTTGGAGATAAAGCAGCCAAAAGCAGATCCGGGAAAAGGTGGGCTAGTTAGCGTATCCAAACTACCACTCAAAAACCTTAAATGAAATCATAAATCAGCCGTGAGCACCTTGAGGAAAATAACAGAGTAAGTAATAGCCAAAGAGGTTCATAAAAAATAGAGCCTGTCAAAGCAACTTAATCCATTTTTGGATAGGCTAAGAAATTTGGGGAAGGTAATGGATGTTACAGACATCATTTAGGGAGGCCCTGCAGTTACCACCAGACGATTCATTTTGGACCCATCTTGTTGATGCAGTGGCTGTTGTTCTCACATTTTCCAGCAGTGGAAGGCAATTTTACTTGCACACTTAATATGTGGGGATAGGACTGTGTATTTATTCCCCATGACATCCCAGCATGGAATTTAGTTATCGGGTAAATGCAGTCTGCACCCAGAAATACAAAGTAAATATTACCTAAATGAGAATGAGACGTACAGATAATACTGGAACAAACTGGACTGACATCTTTTAGAAGAAAAGTGTGTGTGTGTGTGTGTGTGTGTGTGTGTCTGCAATTATCAGCATAACTCAGGCAAAACCAAATGTTTTTGTTTGAATTCTCATATAATTATGAAAAATATAAAAGGATATGGAAAAAAGGCCCTGTTAAAAATGTGCAGATCTGATCATGTCAGCAGGTCCTGCTGAAACCAAACAATGACTTCCCATTGCTCTTAGACCAGAATGCTTAACCTGCCTAGCAGGCCTGCCTAGTATGGCCTGTGCTTACCTCTCAGT
Source organism: Balaenoptera borealis (assembly GCF_965194805.1). Taxonomy (NCBI): domain Eukaryota; kingdom Metazoa; phylum Chordata; class Mammalia; order Artiodactyla; family Balaenopteridae; genus Balaenoptera; species Balaenoptera borealis. The sequence continues at coordinate 32,344,551 of NC_138869.1, read as the reverse complement.
CTCACTCACACCCCACTCCTCCTCCTCTGAGTAAGCCCGTTCCCCTGGCCTTCTTTCAGTTCTTTCAAGGCATCCTGTTATTCTTGACACTGGGCCTTTGCACATGCTGTCCTCCCTTTCACTTACTTATTCATTCTTCAGCTTTCTATTCAAATCCCACTTTGTGGAGGGGAAACCTTTTTAACCTCTCAGGCCATATGATTCCCAGTGTATTTTGCACTAATTGTGCCCTTCCCAGAAGTGTTTATTTTGGAATGTTAATTTAATACTCATTTTAAATAATTAATATAGTTCTTCCCTACTAGACTGTAAGCCCCACAAGAGGAGGGACTGAGTAGGAGTTTTTTCAAGATTGTATCCCCAAGACCTAGCACAGTATTGAGCACAATATTTGTGATCTGATAAAAAATAATTAGGAATATATACACAGATGAGTTCCCTTCATAAAGCGTTAACTGGAAAGAACATCTCTCCATCTTGAATATTATAATATTCTCCAGTCTTCTTTTCAAGTAGAATAATGGGAAAAAGTCTTTAATGAGGGTCTTGTTGACAGAGGTGTAAAAACACAAGGCAGCTAAAACTCGAATTGTTGAATTCTACATTTGCACATTATATTTACCTCTGATGTGTTCCAAAATTTCATTTCATGGTGATAATGAATCTGTGGGAAATTAGCACTCTATCGCTCTTCACATAAGAGTGTTAGTGAAGGTTTTCCAAGCTTCAGGCAGGAAACGAATATTTTTCGGGTAACTAACTTTGTAACATACCCTTACTTCTTCAGCAGTGTTCATCTTTACACCTTGGAGGGATGGAAACCTAGAATTAGAGAGAGCCATCAAGTTGGAGACAATATTTTATTCTAAGATCAGTCACGGATGGGAAATTTTCTCCTTTTAAAATAACATTTTGATGTTGAGATTTTTTTAAAATATGAATTAGTAAGTTCACAGGTAACCAAACTGCTGTATGTGAGGTTTTGATATAGTCAAGGTCACACAGAAATTAGTGACCCAGCGGGGACTAGAATTCAGGTTTCTGGTTTCAGTCTATTGTTCTTTCACTAGTTCCTTCCTTCATTCAACAAATGAAACCTGAAGGGCTCCTGTGAGTCTGGCACTGTGCTAGGCACTGTGGAAACAAAGATGAAGGAACTGTCCTTGTCCTTGTGGAATTCATTACTCCATGGGAGAAACCAGGCAAGAAGGAATGATTACAGTACAGCTGTGATGCATGCTGTTTGTAGCAGCCGTGGTTGGTGCCCCAAGCTGAATGCTGTCAGCCCTCCTCTGACTTCAGCCGCAGCTGTGGTGGACAGCTCCATGCCTGCTGATGGCTTCCTGTGCAGGAGCTCGCTTAGAAGAGAGAGCTGTGACCGCCCTGAAGATCAACCCTCAACCAGAGGGGGATGCAAGTTTGTGGATAAATGTCCCATCCTCCCATCCTTCAGAAGGACAATTCTGAGGTGTGTTCTTCGCAGTGCCTCAGAGAGTCCCCTGGAGATTGAGCCTCAGGTGTCCACAGCAATACTCAACTCAATAATGTACCTTTACTGGCTTTTTCTCCTTCCCAGGCTCACTTTCCCCACTCCCTCACTTCTGCTTCCTAAGATCATCTCCCAAATAAACTCCCTGCACCCAAGCTTTTGTTTCAGGCTCTGCTTTTAGGGGAGCTGATACAACCACAGTAACAGTGAATGAACAGATGAATGAGTTAGTGAATGCAGAGGAGACACTAGGGCCAAGGTTGCAAACTGGAGCATCTTTTGTTGCCTATCCCCAAGGTCACTGTCTATAGTGCAGTGGTTTGTGTGTGTGTGTGTGTGTGTGTGTGTGTTTAAACCTACTTGAAGATTATGTGGTTAAGTGTTGGGTGTGGGAATGCAAGACGGGAGCATCCAGGTCAGAGCTGAATTGCTTTCCTAAAGAAATAGATACGTATGTGTGGGAGGAAGGGAAAGATCCAGGAGCAGAGAAGGCTGGGCTGGCACACCTATGGCCTAGATAGAAGAATGGAAAGGGGGAAACAGTGAGCAGAGGAGAGGGTGGAAAAGATCTGGGTATTGAGGATTGCTTTTGATAGAAGGAGTGTTGTGGTGTGATATAAAATCCCCTGAGTTTTTCCCAGGCATGGTCTGGGCCCTGTGTGCCTCCCAAGCTGCTGGGACCATGCACACAGGACCGTGGTTTCAGAGTCACTTCTGTGACTCCAGTCTGAGCCTGTGGGAACTGCTGTTGCTCACAACGATCCCTACCAAACAAAGGACATTGAATGAGAAATCAAACAACAAAGGTGAAATAAAATGTCTGGCTAGGGCTAGCATTTCTTAGGCTTTTCTATGAAAACTAGTGCTTATTTACAAGTCATGGCTTACAGGGCTGGAATAAAGATTTAGCATGAGGGAAATATTCCCAATCAACATAAATTGGATCCAGTCACTCCCCTATGATGCTTCCCATCGTATTGAGATGATGTCTGCATTGGCGTGCCAACATCCAGCATAGTTCCTAGCACACAGTGGTACTCAATATACGTTTATGAAAGACAGTTGGGAACAAAAGGAGGAAGGGAGAGAATTAGTAGTTAGAGAAACAATCAATGCATCATCAATCAAAAGATTTTAACAATGGTGTAAACTCAATGCACAGAACCCAGGAAATTAAATCTTTATGAGGATGAAGACAATAGCATAATTCAGGATCTCCTTGGATCCTTTGGTTGGAGATGGATAGGGAGACTGAGGAGTAGGTGGCAGAAACTCTGTGTTCCCATGCAGAAAGCAGAAAAAGTTATTTTTTTCCTTCAGAAAACATCAGTGGGTAAGAGGATGCTCTCTTATTGGTAACGAGATTTGGGCTTCTTTCCAGAGAGTGACAGAGATCCTTCCAGCAAATCTTGAGGTCTTTGATGTGAGCACTGCCCAGAAAATACCTTCCACTGAGCAGGTATGGGAGAGAAACTTGAAGAAGGTATTTCATGTTCTCCTTTGTTGCGTCTTTGATGTACACAACGGATTTAATCCTGGAAGATGAAGACTTTATCCATTTTCTTCTTCCTGAGGAGAGCTTTGTTCTGTGTTTCCCTGTTGGGCATGATCCTGGTGAGTAGGTGACAGATAATTATAGGGTTTTCTCATTATCCAAGTAACCATTACCCAAGTCTCCATAGGCAACAAGTTGCATAGAAAAGTAAAAGTCATTATAACACAAAAATATTGACTAAGAAACTTACCATTTATGATAATACCCCTGACTAAAATATGCCCTGCCAATTACAAATACCCATGTTACGCTTTAAATTCAAAGCAAATCAACTGTGAAGACAAACTCAAAATCTTTTAAAGCATACAGTTTCATAAAGTCAATCAAAGTGATCTGGGAGAAGTGCTCCCAAGTACTGGCATAACCTTTGGCAAATGACAAACTGGCCTAGTTAAACTGGTGACCAGCTGGGGTGGGGGATAGGGGACCATAACGGGGATGACATAATAGCACTTCAAAAAAAAAATAATCTGAACAGCAAAAGAAGATACCCTTGGGGAAATTGACAAGCCCAAATATTTCCCCCAAATGATCTCTATTATGAACTTATTGCGACACCTAAACATGATGTGAAAGATGTCATTATCATACTGTGATAAAATTTGTGTTGAAAATTATGCCTTCCAAATTTCTGATTCATTCTTCACCATAAACATTAGTTCATAATTGTGATTATAAACTTTAAAATTATTTATAATATTAAAATAAGGATTTAAAAATGAATTTTAGTTTAATTTTTCAAGTTAGAATTTCAATCAAGTCTTTTGCCCTCGCTATTTACTTGAAAAATTGGTCCCTGTATTAACTCGCTTTACTTTTTGTGGCCTTTTCCAGGTATCAGTTATCCTGGCAGAAAGAAGACATCCTCTACTCTTGAATTTCTCTCCTTCTTCCTCCTCCACTGTCACTTCCTTAATCGAGTCCAACACTGTTTCTCACTTGGATTATTACAACCACCTCCTATCACTCCTGCCTCCTGGCTTGCCCTTCTCCAGTTCTTTCTCTCAGTTGCAGCCAGATTGAGGTTTCTAAAATACAAACATGGTGATGTCACTCCCCTACTTGCAGTCCTTTTAGGGGGCCCATCTACCCACTGTGTGCACATGTCTTAGTGTATCTTGCAAAGCCTTCAACCATCTCTCTCCAACATCCTCAGCCCTCCCTCCTGTACTGCTGTGCTCTTCATTCCAGCTTCTCATCATCCCTAATGCACTATCGTCCCACAGATCTGGCCATTGCACAGGCCTAATGCCTATTCAGCTTTCAGTTCTCAACTTAGAGATCTCTTTCTCCGGGAAGCCTCCCCAGATCACCTGGGTTTGATGTCCCTCCCTTATGGTCGGTCCCACAGCATCCTGCACTAACTGACTGTAATGAAGCTCTTATGAAACAATATTATTATCTGTTAGGGACGAGGGCACTACCACTGACACTTCAAGAATCTCTAGCACTTTGCTCGGCACCTGGCCCAGAGCAGGTACCTTAGTATATGCTTAATTAAAGGAATGAATGAATGATTAAGTGTAGCACCAACCAAACCAAAACAAAATTAATACTGTCATGAAAGGGAGTAAAGCCTTGCAGTTAAATTGAGACATTTCCAAGTCTGGTAGGTAAAGAACATGAAAGTTAAGACATCAAAACTCTTCCAGAGGTTATTTCTGGGGAGTGTGATTGGGGGAGTGTAAAAAGGGAATTTCATTTTTTACTTTATATACCTAACAATTGTTTGATATTGCTATAAGAATGCATTACCGTTATAACAAAAATTTTTAAAAATAATAAATGCCCATAACCAAATGTTTACTGTTAGTTTTTAAATAACCTCTAACCCTCTTCTTAATTTTTTTTTTAATTTTAATTTTATTGGAGTATAGTTGACTTACAATGTTGTGTTAGTTTCAGGTGTACAGCAAAGTGAATCAGTTATACATATACATATATCCACTCTTTTTTAGTTTCTTTTCCCATATAGGTCATTACAGAGTATTGAGTAGAGTTCCCTGTGCTGTACAGTAGGTCCTTGTTGGTTCTCTATGGTATATATAGCAGTGTGTGATGTTCATCCGAGCTCCTGATTTATCCCTCACCCCCCACCCCCTGCCACGTTTCCCTTTGGTTACCATAAGTTTGTTTTTGATATCTCTAAGTCTGTTTCTGTTTTGTAAATAAGTTCACTTGTATCATTTTTTTAAATTAGATTCCACATATGAGTGATATCATATGAGATCTGTCTTTCTCTGTCTGACTTACTACACTTAGTATAATAATTTCTTGGTCCATCCATGTTGCTGCAAATGGCATTATTTCATTCTTTTGTATGGCTGAGTAATATTCCACTGTATATATGTACCACATCTTCTTTATCCATTCCTCTGTCAATGGACATTTAGGTTGTTTCCATATCTTGGCTATTGTAAATAGTGCTGCAGTGAACACTGGGGTGCATGTATCTTTTTGGATTATGGTTTTCTCCAGATATATGCCCGGAGTGGGATTGCTGGATCATATGGTAGTTCTATTTTTAGTTTTTTAAGAGACTTCCATAATGTTCTCCATAGTGGTTGTACCAATTTTTTTTTTTTTTTTGGCTGCGTTGGATCTTTGTTGCTGTGCATAGGCTTTTCTCTAGTTGTGGCGAGGGGTGGCTACTCTTCATTGTGGTGCACGGCCTTCTCATTGCGGTGGCTTCTGTTGTTGCAGAGCACAGGCTCTAGGCGCGTGGGCTTCAGTAGTTGCAGCACGTGGGCTCAATAGTTGTGGAGTGACGGCCCTAGAGCGCGCAGGCTTCAGTAGTTGTGGTGTGCAGGCTCAGCAGTTGTGGCTCACAGGCTCTAGAGCACAGGCTCAGTAGTTGTGGCACACAGGCTTAGTTGCTCTGCGGCATGTGGGATCCTCCTGGACCAGGGATCAAACCTCTGTCTCCTGCATTGGCAGGCGGACTCTCAACCACTGCACCACCAGGGAAGTCCTGGTTGTACCAATTTACATTCCCACCAACAGTGTAGGAGGGTTCCCATTTCTCCATACCCTCTCCAGCATTTGTTTGTAGACTTTTTGAAGATGGCCTCCTCTTCTTAATTTGAATATTTCCATTTGTTAATTTTTTTTCTAAAAAAATAGAAAAACTGTAAAATGAAAGCTATCTTAAAGAAATGAAATATTCTGGACATTTTTAGCTTACCTGTTATGTGATGTTTATAAAGGATTTCCAGGATTTTTGCTGTCATGGAATGTTGTTAATAATCATGTGTAATGAGAATTTACTGTTGCTTCTTCAGGAGAGTGCAATTGATTTAGAGGGAAGAACATACACTTGGAGGGAAGAAACTTTTAGTTTTCACTGTATTCTGTACTATTATTCATTATTATTATTATTCTCTACTATTCAAAAACTTTACAAGAAGTTCCTATTACCTTTATAATAAAATAAAAACTAATTAAAAATTTAAAAGTGAATATTGGCAAGCATTTTATGAGGCTTTTAAAAAATACATTAATACTCCCGGCAACTCTGCAAGGTAGATATCATCATCATTTTAAAGATGAAGAAACTGAGACTACAAGAAGTTCTGTGACTTGTTCAGGATCAAAGTGTAATAAGGGGCAGACTGAGGACTCAAACCCAAATCTAATTTTAAAGTCAAGGTATAATTCTTTAAAAATGTAACACATCGTGTTTTTTGTTTTATTAAACAAGTAAATAGTAGTTTGCTTGGAGGATAAGTGTGTTACTTTAGGGATGGAGAGAGATTTATTTTCTTAGTTTAGGGCAGTAGCAAAGCTTAGGGATTCAAGATAAATGCTTTCCTGGACTAAGGTACCCAAAGAGGAATCATTAGCTGCCAAATTGAAAACAAATTTCCTTCTAACATCGTTATTAGCATCTTAAACATTATCATATTTCCTAAATAGTCTTTCTCAGCTTTAGCAACAATAAAGCTTTAGACATATAAGCCTTGAATATAGGAAGCAATCAATATTGATTTTAAATTTGTTAAAGTATAAATGTGTGTGTATTTATATACATATATGTGTGCATGTTTTCATATGAATATGTATTTGTATAGTGTAGAAAACTATATACCAGATGTTAACTGTTGTTGTACCTGACTGATGAAATTATAAATAAGTTTTAATTTCTCTGGAATTTCCTATACTTGTTCAGTTGTCTAAAATGGATATTTATTAATTTTGAAATAAAAAGACAAAGAGTGGGAATTGTTCCACAAGATAATGAGATTTATTATAAAGTCATAGTAACCATGTGTACTGGCTCAGGAATAGACAAATTGACCAATGAAACAGAATACAAAGTGTAGAAATACATATAGAAATTTGATATATGAGAGGTAATATGGCAGCAGGGTAGGATGGGGGTAGGAGGGGAGTTAATTCAATAAATTGAGCTGCAAAAAAAGTTACCCATAATAGAAAAATATGATTTTGGATCCCTAACTCAAATCATACTCAAAAGTCAATTACAGATAGAGTACGGACTTAAATGCCAGAAGGAAACAGAAAAGATTGAGAAATATTCTTAAACAAGATACAAAGAATGCTAATCATTAAAGAAAAGACTGATAAGCCCAACTCCATTAAAACTAAGAACTTATGCTAAGAATACCCTAAAGAAAGTGAAAAGGCGAGTCATAAGCAGGGAGAAAATATCTGCAAGGATACAAACACTGTATTAGAGTTCTCCAATAGAAAGGAAATATGTATCTATATGAGGAGATTTATTATAGGAATTGGCTCACACAATTATGGCAGCTCAGACGTCCCACAATCTGCCCTCTGCAAGCAGGAGACTTAGGAAAGCTGGTGATGTAATTCAGTCTATTCCTAAGACCTGAGTACCAGGAACCTAAATGTCTGAGAGCAGGAAATGATGGATGTCCCAACTCAAACAGAGAGCAAATTTGCCCTTCCTTTACCTTTTGTTCTATTTAGTCCCTCAAAGGACTATGTGATGTCCACCCACCCAATGAGGGTGATCTTCTTTACTCAGTCTATAAATTCAAATGCTAATCTCTTCCAAAAACGCAGTCACAGACACACCCAGAAATATTTTATCAGCTGTCTGTGAATCCTTTGGCCCAATCAAGTTGACACATAAAATTAACTATCATAACCACCAACAGATTAGAATAAAAAAAATATCAATTGCTTGAAAGCAAACAATTCAATAGAAAAACAAGCAAAAGTCACGAACAGACATTTCACAGAAAAGGAGACATTTATGGCCAATTAATACAAAAAGAGGCTATCAACCTTATTAGTAATCAGAAAATACAGATCAAGGTCAAAATACCATTTTATACCTAATAGCTTAAGAAAAATAAGAATACCAAGTGTAGGGAGGATGTGGCTCAATAGGAAAGCTTACACATTCTGGTGGGAGTATAAATTATTACAGTCACTTTGGAAAATAATTTCATAGTGTTTGACAAAGCTGAACATTCATATACCTCCAACCCAGCAGTTCTACTCCTGGGTGTGTACTCCTAAGAGAAAATCCTGTTCATGTGCCCATGAAGATGTGTTGAAGAAGGTCCACGGGAGAACTCTTCATAACAACAAAAAAATGGAAATGACTGAATTGCCCACTGAGAAGAGAACGTATAAAAGTAAGTATCTAACATAGTGTCTGGCACATAGTAAATACTCAATAAATGATAGCCATTATCATTAGCCCTGGGTATCAGTTTCATCATGCAAAATAGAGCGATAATAATACCTATTTTACAGTAATGTGTAAAGAATTAAATGAGAAACAGATGTAGGCCCTTGGCACACAGACAGCATTTGACAAATGTTACTGCCTCCTTATGGATGTGAGTGAAGTCTGGGGGGGAGCTATCAGGTTGGTAATGAAAGGGTGTGTATATGCGATGCTGCCAGCCAAGGCCTACCCTTAGCAGGCTTCTAAGGCTGGCTGTTTTTGTTCTGAAGCAACATTTTTATGCCTACTCTATGCCAGGAAAGCACCTTCTGAGGTGGCACTACTCTTGTCCCCATTTTACACATTTGGAAACTGAGCCTTGAGAGCTGAGATGACTTGCCCCAGGTCACCCAGCTCAGAGGAGTAGATCTGGATTTGAACTCAAGACTATCTGATCCTTAAAACCAGCACCCTCTACTGCTTTCCAAATGCTACCAGAGCTCAACATCACTTCTAACAGAAAGTCAAAAAATCTCAACTGGCGGGGATTCCAGACTGTCCTTCCAGTCCCTATCCCCACCTGAGGGTGTGTGTGTGTGTGTGTGTGTGTGTTGGGGAAGGGAGGAGACCCAGTCCTGACAACCAATGGGAGACCTTGGGGCAAATGTCAGCTTGGAAGAGCAAAGGCCACAAGTGGTTAACGGCATTATTCCCCGAAGGGCACCAGAAAGTCAAGTGAGCCATTCTTGACCTTTCAGAAGCTATTATGAGGAAAACATAAAGAAACAATTCTGCGGGCTTAATGAAGGAACGCTGTGAAAAGTGTAATGGGCTATTTGTGCACATCTCAAAAGCATCATATAATTTGCCACAATTGGCAGTCTATTCTCCAGCAAGGCCAGGCAGGGTGTTGCTACTTAGGCCCAAAGTGCCTTGGCAAAGCCAGGACCCCACCTCCGTCCCTTCTCTAAAACCCAGGGTGTCTATGATTTAATTTCCAAGGCTTAAACAGCAGCTGCTGAAATGAAATGTGGCACAGGCTCATTCATTTTCCCTGAGTGCTAAAATATGTTTTATGCTTCAAAATATGAGCCCTATTTTGGTTTTGGTTTTTTCCCACTACACATACAGAGTTCTTTTTTTTAAAATTACATTTCCAGGCAATTAGTTCATTACATTGACTCAGCTCTTCATGACTTTGGTGGGGGCTGGTGGAAGAGTGAGGTGGCAGAGTACTTCATTATTTTTAAAAATGGTTATTGGCCATGTTCGGTTCCCACAATTCATTCCCAATTTCATAAGGGCATTTACTATGCAGAGTCTCTGCATAAAATCATCAGCTGCTACATTAGCACAATGGCTCTTTGGAGTCATAACAGTCTACCACAGAAATGATCCGTGGATTATATAAGTTTATAAGGTCCAATACACTTACAAACAAAGATTTTTTTTTTTACCCTTTTCCATTATTTATTCCTCATTAGGCTTCCCCCTCCCTTTTTTCTGCTCTTTAATACAAATGCAAAAATATCACCCAAAGCCAGGAAGAAATAAGCCCAAGTAAGTTTAACTAAAGCTAAGAGAGGACTGAGGAAATGATTTTATAAAAGCAATGATTTTCAGTTAACCCTGACCATCAGCCTACATTGCGTTCCTACAGAGTTTCTGTTCTCTGTTCACATTGTCTGCCAAATAGAGGTAAAGTGACTTTGGGGGCCAAGGTTTCTAGCTTTTTGTAGTCTGTGTCACAGTCTGGGGAACTGTTGTGTGACTTCCATACAGTGTTCCTGTGTTGGCTATTAATGATTTGACTCTATTTCAGGTTCTCAACTGTTCTAAAACTGAGTGGTAAAAGTAGGAAGCAAAACTGGTAACTGTGTATTCAGATAATGTGGGCATTTTTAATCAACTTACTTGAAAGATAGAAAAATTGGTCTTAAGCTGGCAGAGCTCAGTAGGCAGAGAGCAAACTGAAATATCTTCAGTGGCCCGGGCTAGGCCAGGATTAGAGCCCAGGTTTGCTGAAGCTATAAACAAAGGTGGCAGCAAAGTGAATTTAATGATAACAGAAACATGCCCTGGACAACTGTCACTGCTCATATGTGATGTAGATAATTCTTTACCAGCAGTACAGCCTTGCCCTTCACTTCTGACACCAGAGAATAGATTGTTTTCTTAGAAATGGAATATTCAAGTGAAAGGTATTTTTAGACATCTCTAGAAATGCATCCACTAGGAACAAAGGGTTGACCATAGTGTTTATCATCTCTCCCTGCCAAGACCCAATAAATGATAATAAAAGAATGAACCCATAACTAAGACAAGCACAGAGAGGCCATCAATGAATAAGGCACCTCGACAAATTTCTGATGGATGGGTAGAGGGTAGGAGGTTATTGGTGGATGAAGGAGAGGGAGTAAGGAAGTTGCTGCAGAGTATGTAGGAGGAGACTCCATAGGAGAAAGGAGACAAATGACTTAGGGGAGCCCTAAAGAAACTATAGTCAAGATGGGCAGTGTCAGCAGAGGCTGGGAATGAGAAAGAGCTTAACTGAAATTATTTTTGGAAGGACTATTTCTATCAGCTCCCTCTCTCACCTTCCCCTTCCCAGTCCTGCTGCAAACAGAGCAGCACTTGGTTGATGGGGCACCTGTGGCTCCCACACATCCCTGCGAGTCCTCCCAACCCCAAGCAAGTAAAGCTAGGCCTTGCCCTCCTGCCACCACCTTCCAACTCCAGTATTTCACCCCCAGGCTGAAAAACCAGAGAATCTTATCTAAAGAAGCTGAGTAACTACCTGGAGAGGAAGGAATGCTAGGGTAGATGCAGGCTCTCCCACAGTACAAGTATCTTTTGGTATTTGGGAACCTTGCTTAGAATCCGCTTCTAATGAATGCCGAATTCATTCCCTCCCTGAAGTGAAATCAGCTAGGCAGTAATCCTTGCCCTCATCCCCAGAGCTCCCAGGCAGCCTGCCCATTTGAAGGCTAACAGTACAGAGACCTACCCAGGCCACAGTCAGTAGTCATTGTTGAGGTCGTCATCAATGTTGTTGCCTTCATCAGTATCATCACCATCATCAAACATTTATTGAGCGCTGACATGACTTCTCAGATCTGTCAAAGGCATCTCAAACTCTTGCTCCAAACTAGACTGATCTTATTCTTCCCCAACTTCCACCCAAAACTCCTCCTCTTCCAATATTTCCTCTCTTGGAGAATGGACCTACCAACCATTGTAATTAACATTTATAGAGCACTTACTCTATGCCAGGCACTGTTCTAAGCACATGACATATAACAACACATTTTAAACCTTACAACAACCCTAGGTGGGAGGGGGAGCCAGGCTTAAATCAGCAAGGACCCCTTGTAAGCATTTCAGATCAACTGGCTAAAGAAGTCTCTGAAGAAAGACTTGAATCTCTTAGACTCCGGTTATTAGTTGTGATATTTTTCTCTGATTCTAAATAAATTTCATAGCAAATTTTGCATGAGTTTGTGTGTGTGTCTAGTTTTATGATATTTTTATTATTTTAGGCCTCCAAATCTTGGGTTCTCATGGGTAACACTGATACAGGACAAGTGTTAATAGAGCCAACACTTACAGACTCTACTTACAATGGGCAGACACTGCCTACAGTGTTTTGTGTATACTAGCTCATTCAACCTATCTCCCCCATCTTACAGATGAGGAAATGGAGGCACAGGATATTTCAGTGACATGCCCAAGGTCCCAGGTAGCCAGGCTTGGTGGCTCAGCTGTTAGCCATTCCAGTATGGTCTCTTCGGTAGTTGTAAAGCCTATGCCATTAAGGAAATATTGTTAAAGTTTTAGGTGTGAAATAGAACTGTGGTAGTGTTTTTTAAAATGTGTGCTCCCCTAAATAAATTAAACATAGAATTATCATATGATCCAGCAATTCCACTTCTGGGTATATACCCAAAAGAATTGAAAGCAGGGGCTTGAACAGATAGTGGCACACCCATGTTCATAGCAGCATTATTCACAATGGCTAAAAGGTGGAAACAATCCAAGTATTCATCGTTGGATGAAGGAAAAATAAAATGTGGTATATACACACAGTGGAATATCATTCAGCCTTAAAAAGGAAGGAAATTCTGACATACGCTACAACCAGAATGAACCTTGAAAACATTACACTAATAAGAAAGTCATGAAAGGACAAATATTATATGATTCCACTTACATGAGGCACTAGAGTAGTCAAATCCATATAAACAAAAAGTAGAATGGTGTTTGCAGGGGCTGAGGGGTTGGAGGGGTAGGGAGTCACTGTTTAACGGGTACAGAGTTTGATTTTGGGAAGATGAAGTTCTGAGATGGATGGTGGTAATGGTTGCACAACACTGTGAATGTGCTTAATGCTACTGAATCATATTCATAAGTATGGTAAAAATGGTAAATTTTATGTTATATGTATTTTACCAGTAAAAACCCTAATAAACAGCAAACCGACAAACCCACCAAAAATAAATAAACATAATAATTTTGAAATGTGTGCTCATCTGTTGAAAATAAGATGATGCATTAATAGATGAAATAATATATATTGCTTTAGGACAATGTGGTGAGCGGAGGGATTGAGAAATGTAAGGGAAATGTGGGGTGGGGGATGGGGAGCTGAAATAAGATTGTCCAAATACGGATCGCTGTTAATGCTAGGTGATGGTATACATGGATATGTGTATTCTACTTTGTGTATGCTTGAAGTTTCCCATGAAAGAAAAAAAGTTTATTTTATTTTATTCTATTCTATTCTATTTTGCCCTGCCTTGCAGCTTGTGGGATCTTAGTTTCCCGACCAGGGATTGAACCCGTGCCCTTGGCAGTGAAAGCATGGAGTCCTAACCACTAGACCATCAGGGAATTCCCTTGAAAAAGAAGTTTTAAAAATCTCATCCCAGTAGATAATGGGACAGTAGCTGCCATTGTATTTATTAACCCTTCAAATAGAGACAGGGGCATGGAGCCCCTTTCAGCCCATTCCATGATGCTCCTGAGAACATACACCACTACCCACCAATAAGGATTTCACCCTCAGTGTCCCGTAGAGAACTCTCAGGGCATTTACTGTCAGCAGCTGCCCACCCTGGGTGATCTCAAGGGTTGGGAGAAATAAAAAGTAGCTCTTTCTGGTGGACTACCATCTACAGAAAACTGTGCTTCATCTTGTAATACAAAAAAAAAAGAAAATGGCAGAGAAGGTCCACATCAAGAATCTTACCTATAAGGTACATCTGCTTCATGTCATGGGACTTACCAACTCCTCAACAAAGGAAACATTTTAAATTATAAAATTAAGGAATCTAGGTCATTGTGAATATATTTTTTTCTGAGCTTTCACACATACACACACAAACACCCCTACCTTGGTCAAGCAACCACATGAGTTGGAACTGGTCACCATAAGCAAATAGTGAGCACTCTACTCACTGCTTCATTTATTCATGTTTTAACAAGTATTTACTGAGTACCTACTGTAATTAAGTCATAGTACGATGTGCTAGGTGATGTGCAGACCAACTCAGACCCTCAGAGTTGATATGAAGATTATTTTGAACTAAAAACATTTGAAATTCAATAGATCCAGAAAGAAGCCTTTTTGGAGCTTCCCTTATCTGATGAAAGGCAGAAACTCCGGGAAATGCCCCTCTTTGAGGCAGCTTCACTCTGAGGAAGGAAACTGAGAGTAAAATTGCCACAAATCTTCTCTTGGGGCAGTTTTTACTAACTAGAAAGAAGTGGGTGGTGAGTACTTGCACCTGCAGAAACAAATATTATCACAAATTTTCTGTCTCCCATTTTGTTTTCCTAAAAGCCCACTTGTCTTTCCTAAAGAAACTCATTTGTTCTTCCCATAAAAGCCTTTTGTCTCCCCTCCCTTTCCCATTATTAAGTGGATATATAAGCCCCTATCTTTGGCTCTTTGTTGAGTCACATTTTTTCTGTTATTTCCCACATCTATAAGTGAATAAAAATCTGTCTTTTCTAATGCTAATCTTTGTCAGTTTAATTCACAGGCCCTCAAACACTGAATTTAAGAGGGTAGAGGGAAAGTTTTTTCTCCATGACAGTGACTAAGACAGAAAAATTCTTGCTCTCATGGAAACTGCATTCTACCAGGTAATATACACAGAAGGAGCAAATGCACAAATAATTATTTACAGCTTGTCATTACTGCTTATTCAAATAATGGGTCAGCGAGAGTTGGTATTCACCTGGAAAGCCTCAGTATGAGGATACGATTTGTTAATACTGGAGTCTGTTCTAATTAGTTGGTACCTGTACCTAAGGATGGTTAAAATATGTAGAACATCACACTAGGTTGTCTAGAAAAGCCTCTCCAAGGAGATGACACTTAGGCTGAGTCCAAAAGCATGAAGAAAAACCAGCATTAGGAGAAGAGGGGAAGAACATTCTGGGCAGAGGGTGGAGCACACACAAACGGCTCCTAAGAGCTTAAAATACTCCAGTGTGAGTAGAGCAGATGGAGGAAGGGTAGAAGGGCCACATCACACAAGACATGGCAGTGCTTCTGTTTGTACAGGAATTCAGAATTTGTGAGTGTTACCACTGGAATCATCATTCTCCACGACGGGGACTGGGAGGAAAAACTAGTGCTTACAGACAAGTAAAGAGAGATTTCAAGTTAAACTGAGAGTAAAATTGACAGGGGACATCCAAAATCAGGAGATCAAATTAAGCATTAAACAGTCAATTCAACAGCAAAGACCTGATGGTAGCTACAGACGGCAATTAGAAAGTATAAACAATCTGATCCTACAGAAACCAGGGAGGGTTGGGGGGTTGGAGGGTAGAAAAGAGTCCTAATAATTTTTTGGCCACTTCATCCCAGGGCCTTACAATTTCATCCTATAGTGGGCTTGAATCCTGAGGAAGGGCCGGGTAAAGTTGAATCCAGAGGCAGGAATACAAAGATCGAGTGCATTTCTCAAGCCATGTAATATGGTTCACAAACATCTCACCCACCATTGTATTTTGGTTTTCTTTTATAGGAAGAATATACAAAGGCAGATTCACACATTAATTTCTGGACTCAAGAGAAACAACATTTAAAAAGTCTTTTTAGTAAGTAAAGTTTCATCAAGTAAATGATGTTCTTATTTCCCCTGGAGGCAGGCCCTAGAACCCAGGGCCTCCTAGAAGGTAGGCAGGGCTGCTTTATGTTATTTATATGCAGCATCAGAGAAAATAGCATCCAAAATAACACAACTCTGCTCTTCCTAGAGTTCTGTTTGTAGTTATTCAAAATAAGACTTGGGCTTATTTTTTCTAAAGGTGAATGAATTTTATGTCAACCTCGAGGAAATGCAGTATTTAAAGTTAACCTTATTACAGGAGGAATTCCTGGAAAGATATAATAAAATCCAACAGTTGGTAGATTCAAGCTGGAGGTCACTCTAATTAAGAAAGTAAAGAGTAAATGGAATGCAAACAATCCTATTTCACACTAAACAATTCAACTGGGGAATCATTTTAACACAGTGACTCAAGGGTGGATTACATTCTCCCATGCACAGGCACAGCCCCCATTGAGTATCAGCAGAGACACTGATGCATATCTAGAAACAGTTTGGGGCCTAGAGGCTGGTGAAATAAATTGTGTGAATCAATTTAAAATGCAGCCAGATGTTTTTTACTCCAAAAATGAAAGGACATGGAATGGGGGGCGGGGGGGAGCAGGGGAGAATCCACAGATAGCCCACATGGCAGAAGACTGAGGCACAGGCAGTTTTAAAGTCAGCCATAAATTGGCTAACTTGACCTCTTTTCCTCTCTTGCTATCTTTTTATTCCGTTAAAGGAACAATGCATACCAATAAATTATTTCATTTGATAAGCATTTTGGAAGGCCTCCTCATTTTAAAGCACTCTGAGGAAAACAGAGATGGATTGACCTGAACGCTGATCTCAAGAAGTTCAAGACTTGGCTAATAGGAGAAATGACTTGTGTGTGTACAAGATTAAACAAGGGAGCCATTCAGAAAATAATCACCGATGTGTGAATAAAGTTGCCTACAAGGATTTCATGGAAGCATTACTGTAGTGAAAAACTGTATTCAGTAGGGAGTAGTTAAGAATGATACTTTTTCAAAAGTACCTAGTAATAATGATGGAATAGTTTGCAACCATTAAAAATGATGCTGGAAAAAATATTTAAGGACTTGTAAAACTGTTGATGAAATATTGTTTAAAAAAAAAAGCTAACCAAATACTATGTACACTGTACTCCATTTTTGAAAGAAGAAAAGAAAAAATATTTTTACATTGTTTTCTTTGTACAAGGGAGAAACAAGTATTTAGCAAAATATTAACAATGTTTATCTTCTGGTGGTAGCATTAGGAGTGGCTGTTTACTTTCTTTTTACTTTTTAAAAAATCACCTATATTTTCCACAATAAACATACATTTTTGATAACTAACAAAAGAAAAAACTTAAAATGAGAATTTAGCAAAATATTAACAATGTTTATCTTCTAGTGGTATCATTAGGAGTGGTTGTTTACTTTCTTTTTACTTGTTTTTAATCATCTGTATTTTCCACAATAAATATACATTATTTTTGATAACTAAAAAAGAAAAAAAAATTCAAATGAGAGTTTAAAAGGAAGACAGAAATACAACACAGAGAAATTTACAAGAGGGAGAAAACGCCAGTTTGTTCCAGTCCCAACAAGGGTCCTCCCAGAGGGTGTCACTTGAGCCGATAGAATGAGACCCAAGTCCAGTTAAGAAGCAAAGGGAAGTTTTATTCTTTCATCAAAGAATGAAGAGGTGCGAGCTCGGGCTCCAGAGCACACGCTCTGCTCTCCTGACGGCCTTCGGTAGGGCTGCTTTACAGGGTTCCTGTTCGCAGGGAGGGAGCTCACTTCCTGCGGGGGCGGGGCGCAGACACAGGCACAGACGCAGGCGCAGCTGTGCTGCTTGGGGCCCCAGATCACAGTGCCGAGCGCAGCACCTCTGCGCACGATCTGCTGCCGCCATCTTGAATTGAGTGTCCTGCGCGGCTTCTGCGCACGGCCCTCAGCTGAGGTGTCAGCGCCGCCGTTCTGCACCAGGAGCTCTGGTCTGAAGTGCTGGGTGCGAGGCCTCTGCATGCGGCCCCCTATGAGCAAGCGAAACTAGACAAAGCACAATGGACAAGGGAGAGAGAAAAAGGTCAGATTTTATTTTATTACCCAGATTCTATTTTTATTCTCCGGGTATTGTTAATGGGCTTTGCCGGTGACAAATCCCTCCTGTGTCTTTTGTCCTGCTCCTCATTCTTGAAGGGCTCTGAGGGGCGACGGTCCATCTTCTGTAACTGTTTCCTGCTGATCTGGGGCGTCGTCATGACCCTGGGTAGAAGAGCGGAACTTCTCCCAGCCGCCTTTAGATGTGTTTGAGGGTCACCAGGTCTCGGCCCTGACTGTTCGTGTCCCTGAGTGACCACCATTTGTGTACCATTTTGGAGACAAGGACACCAGACGATTTCAGATACATGGCCCAGATATTAGCAAGAGAATAATGGTCATATGTCAAATTTTTCCTAAACATGCAGGTATTTAGGTCTTTAGCCTATAGGCAGAGTGCCCTGACGATATGCTCACTGCCAGGGCCTCAGTCTCCCTGGTCACATTTTGGTTGCTTTACGGAAGAGAAGCTTCAGATGAGAAAGAGGTTCGCAGGAGCAGTTAGTCAAGGGGGTCCATTGCCCCAGGTTGTCTCTCTGGAGTTTGGGGCTCGGGGGGCCCCTTCACTCAAGTTCGACGTCCCACGGAGTGATCCCCTGCGGCTTCAGGGCAGAATGGGTAGTGATATCACCAGGTGGGGCCCATTCCATCCAGGAGTGCGGTGGTCTTGCGGGCTGCTGGTGTGCCAGGTTTTTAGGTTCACCCTGTGTCCCGGCCGGAAGGGGTGCAGGGCCAGATCGGTGGGTGTGGGGAGCACCTGTTACCATATCCCGTGAGAGCTTTCATGGTTTCTCCTACCCGAAGAGCACACGAGTTGTTCCATTTCAAGGGGGTTGTTCCTTCTCCTGGGCTTGGGGAATGGGCCTACCTTATATGAGCTTAGAATGTCATCCACATACTGATCTTTTAGGTTTTTTGTTAAAGTTTCCCCAAAGATGATGGGGGGATTTTTGAACCCTTGAGACAGGACTGTCCAGCAGTATTGTTGTTTTGTGTGTTTGGGTCCTGCCACTCAAAAGCAAAAATTTCTTGTCACTCTGGGGCTAATGGAATACAGAAGGAGGCATCTTTTAAATCTAACATGGAATACCAGGTCCTTGTGGACAGCAGAGTGCCCAGCAGGGTGTAGGGATTAGGGACTATTGGATGTATATCCTGGGTGACTTCACTGACTGCCCCAAGGTCCTGCACCATCCAGTATTCCCCATTGGGTTTATTTACAGGAAGAATGGGGGTATTACAGGCTGACTGGCAGGGTCTAATAAGGCCCTAGTCAATTAGGCCCTAACAGAGGCAGTGCCCAACGAAGTCTCCCGACGGAGAGGATACTGTTTTCTATTGGGCCATGTATATACTTTTCCAGTTATATAGGAGTGGTAAATGTATACCTGGATGAGCCCTCCTTCTCCACTGGGGACCTGCCTCAAAAGGAGTACTTCATACTTTTCCTGGCAGGTTGTTGGACCCTGGCTGGTAACTAGTCCCACTTTGTGTAGTTGCTGAACTGGGTTATAGGGGAGGGAGCTTGTATGGAGGGAGTCTCTGGGGCTTGGGGTCCAAGTTGGGACATAAGAAAGAAGGGGGTAGGGAGGCAGCAGTAGGAGGAGGATTAGGGAAGAGATCAAGAAGTTCTTCAGGAGGAGGGTCAAGCTGGTATTACCCCAGTGGAGGAGAGCCCACATCCCTTTTGAAGGCCTTTGTTCTGATATAAGGCCATAAAAAAATGGACATAGGGAATTTCATCCCATTTCTTTTGTCTTTGGCATTGCAGGTCCAATTGAAAAACAGTGTTATAGTTTAGAGAACCACTGATGAGCCAGCTTTCCCCATCTCCCAGCCAATATTGGGGTCAGGCTGTAATACACAGGAAGATAAAACGTTGTAGGGTCGGGGTAATACCTGAAAAACTCGAGTTCTTAAGGATACACCCCAAGGGGCTATCCTTTGGTACTGTAGACATTTGGCTCCCCATACCTCAGATGTTCTATTGTGGATGTTTGCAACCACTGGTGGTGGTGGGGGAGGGTGTGTGGAGTGATCTGCTGGCAGGCAAACGCCACAAGATTTGACCCAAAAAAGATTTCTGGTTCAGGAAATTTGGAACCAGCACCAAACTGTTAATGGAGGCGTCCAGCTGGCGTGAACTCTGATAGAACTGGGGGTCTCCCTTGAATTATAACAGCCTGTGCTTGAGATAGTTAGTCCCTCCCCAGTCACAGTGTCCCACAGGAGGTGAGACAGGACTGCCTCTGGGCCCGAGCAGCTTAGCCATGTTAGTTCCTGACCACGCTGGTCCGTTAGCGGGTGGCACAGGTGTCAGAGGTGGGGGTCTTCTCTTTCCTCCTTTCTGCCGATAAGGAGGAGTTCCTGGACTTCCCTCCGGTGAGAGCTAAAAGCACGAGGAACTCCCATGCGGTACTCAACCAGATCACTGGGGCAGCTGGTATTCTGTGCTGAAACCGGGAGGAGAGCCTGTGGAACCTCAGTCAATAAAGAATCACCCAACATTCGCCTTACGACCCGGAGCGGGAGGAGAGGTCAGGCAGTGGGTGTTTCCTGTTCTTGCCATCTGCTCACAGTGCTTCCTGATAATGGGGTTCCTGGTCCTGCAAGCAGGTTGCAGGGCTCCCCAGCTACTTCAGAGAAACTAGCCTGATCGGAAGAGGTCAAGTTATGGGTCACGGACCTACCTTGGGAACCTTTCGCATTCAGGCGTCCTCGGTGCCTTTTCTTGAACTCAAAGCCAGCGTCCTTCTTCTGTTTTGTCAGGTGGTGCTTATTACCTGGGATTTTCCAAGTCTTGTCTCCGGGCTCACAGGTCTGGCTGCTTTCCTTTACCAAACCAAAAGTGGCTATGGAGGATGCTACTGTTGACCCCTGGAGGTCTGCGAGGAGGGCAAAAGCCCTGTTGTGGCCGCTAGTGCCTTGTACAGGGGTCAGGAGGACAGCACTACTGGCAAGACAGGGGCAAGACTGCCATGGCTCCCTCACGTCCACAGGTCCCCAAAGTCCCCAGGCATCTGGGAAGGCCAGCCAGAGGCAGCGGGGAGACATGCATGAGTTTCAATCTCTGATCCCCCACGATGCCACAGTATGATCCTCTCAAGGGGGTGCAGTCAGATGACTCTGAGGACTATGCTGTGTGAGCACCACACCCGGATATCGGGTTGCCGGGCAGAGTTGTTCTGAATTCGGCCAAAGGCTGCCGCCGTTCTACTCTGTCAGAGTGTACTCAGAGACCAGAGGCAGTCATTCCCAGGTGAACCTCCCAAAGCCTCCACCATTCTCCCACTGGAGCCAGGGTGAACCCCGAGCTTAGTGGACAGGTGCAGGTGAAAAAGCCATCTGGGTTGCCAACATGTGTTGCTGATCCTTTCGAGTCACGTCCCAACAAGGGTCCTCCTGTCTGGTGTCATTCCAGCCAATAGAATGAGTCCGAGTTCAGTTCAGAAGCAAAGTAAAGTTTTATTCTTTGATCAAAGAATGGAGAAGTGCAAGCTTGAGCTCTAGAGTACATGCTTTTCCTAAAAGGCCATTGGCGGGGCTGCTTTATAGGGTTCTTGTCAGTGGGGAGAGGGGGTGGAGTTCTTGCGGGTCGGGCACAGCTATGCTGCTGCTCGGGGCTCCAGATCCAAGTGCCAGGTGCGGCATCTCTGCACGTGGTCTGCCATCGCCATCTTGAATTGCAGTGTTGTGACACACAGCACACCAAGTTGAAGTGTCGGGCACAGCCTTT
Source organism: Balaenoptera borealis (assembly GCF_965194805.1). NCBI lineage: Eukaryota > Metazoa > Chordata > Mammalia > Artiodactyla > Balaenopteridae > Balaenoptera > Balaenoptera borealis. The sequence goes on along the minus strand of NC_138869.1, from coordinate 32,322,889 downwards.
CACTCTAGGAGCTCTGGCCTGAAGTGCTGGGTACAAGGCCTCTGCACTTGGCACCCTATGAGCAAGTAAAACAACTAAGCACAAAGGAAAAGAAAGAAAAAAGGTTAGACTTTATTTTATTACCCAGATTCTATTTTTATTTCCTGGGAATTGTTAAGGGGCTTTGCCAGTGACAAGTTGAGAAGGTATTAGGAATCAGGGGGTGGAAGTGAAGGACATGGCGTTAGAGTTAGTCAATGGAGGAGAAAGAGAACTGAAGGTAAAATATCCAATGCTGATTTCTCTCACCAAATTTCCAACCATTCCCTCTTTGTGGCCTTACTATAGCAGTAAGTATGCAGGGCCACTGTGCTGCACAACTTTTAGGGGGCACCATCTATGCTGCAGTGCATGTAAATACCCCTGGAGTTGTACAACCTATAGCCCTGTGGGCAAATAAGTTCATTTTAGAACTTATGGTCCTTGCTCTTACAAACAAACAAACGAAAAGCAAAAGAAAGCCAGCCAGCCAGCCAGCCAGGGAAATTCCAATCACTTTATTGGTCTAGATCAGTAGAGGCTGGGATTACACCAAGATGCCTCATGGGCATCTGATAGAGATAGGCTTACTAGGTAGAATTCTGCACTAGCCTCCTCCAGCCCTACTTCCATGGCCAGCTACATAGTTTGCAGGGTTCAGTGCAAATTGAAACGTGAGACTCCCACCCTTGTCCAAAAAGCAGGGGGAAAGTGCAAGTTATTTGAAGAGACCCAGAATATACCACTGTAGCATAAATATAATTTTGAGCTGAAGACATTTGAGAATCAACAGATTCAGGAAGAGGTTCTGTTTCTGCTCCCCTTTTCTGCCAAAAACAGAGGCTTGCAAAAGAACTCAGCTGCCATAAATCTGCCTCCAAGAGAGGCTTTCTGTACCAGGGGCAAAGAGTGACTCCTGTCGACTTAAAGAAAAATGCACAATATAAGAGTTGTGAGTTTAAGTTTTATTTAGGGGCCTTACTGACAACTATCACCTGGGAAACAGCCTCCCAGTAGCTCTGAGGGGACTGCTTCAAAGAGGCAGGGGAGAAACCAGCTTACATATGATTCTTGGCTAGTGAAAACATGCAGTCAAGCATACATCTCCGTAAAAGATTACTGCTAGTCACAGAGAACAGACATCTCAAGTTAATAATTTTAGTGCTTTTCTGTGTATGGGAAGATGCACTAATGTGGGCTCGTTAAAATTCTTCCTGAGATATACATCGAACTATCTAAGGGGCCGGTTTTCCAAAGCACAGAGTGCCTCATCCTATTCTTCATCCTAAATTCCTCTCAGGGTATACTGTTGGTTAGGGACAGCACTACCTGATGACTTAATCCTTGTAGAACTGGGTGGTGAGCAATGCTCTTTGTTCTTCTTTGTTTACAATCCTGCCACCAGCTGGGAGAAGTTGGCATAGGGGTAAGAAACTGCATAGACAGACTTTACGAAAACAACCTTACCTTAGTTTCCCCCCATATATTTCTCTGTCTTTGCCTACCATTTACTGTCCCTTGAAATCCTAACCTCTTTCCCTTGTAAAGATGGTATATACACCCCAAATTCTAGCCATTTCCTTGTCACAGTTTTCTGTGCACTCTTGCATATGTATGTGAATAAAATCTGTCTTTTCTTTTGCTAGGTTAACCTGTCTTTTATCAGTTTAATTTGCAGGCCTCCAAGTACTGAAGCTAATAGGGTAGAGGAAAAGTTTTACTCCCAACAGTATTAAAATATAAAACTCTTTCCTTTCTTCTTTGGTTTCTCTTTTGATTTGTCATAGTGTTTTTTGCTTTTTAGTGTTACTTTATGTAAAGAAAAATATAAAATTTAAATTGTTAGCATGAATTGTACCATTTACCTTTATATTGTACAATGTAGTTTTAAGTGCAAATATAAGAACATTTGTGCAAAAATCACTGAAATTATACAATTTATGTTTTGTAGTTCATCCATGCATACGTATTTTCTTATAAGAACAATGGAATAGCTGCATAAAACCAACTCAAATGTTTTATGTTTTACTTCTTGATGTGCACATATTCTACCAATACTCTCTACCATGACTTACAGATGACTAAGGAAGGACTGCTAAGAAAAGCAACTATGCACTGCTTCATCTTTCCCTTTCTTTTTTTTCTATCATTTTCAGTGCAAGTGCTTGGCTGATGCAGGGAAGTAACAAGAGTAAGAAAGGATATGTTAGGGTTCCTTGGTCAGCTGGGCCACTGCCTTCTTTCTGTGTCAGAAGCAAGTTCTAGTTTGAATGAAAAATGTGGCCTCAGCCTCTACTTAGTCATCTATGTAAATCTATTTACCTTGTAATGGCTTTGAGCCTCACTGAACTGCCACACATCCTGGGTCCATCAGAATTCTGTGTTCATGGGGCATCGTCTGACACTATATGCAAATGAATGGAAAGAAACTGAGGACTGTATATTCTACCTATCTCCTCTGCTCATGTGTGCACTCCAGTGTCCCAGAGACTTCACTTACAAAATGTAAGTTCAAAGGTAAAATTATTAAGAATTTCAGGATGATGACACCAGACACTTAAACCATGGGGCCCTTTTGAACATGGCACCCTGTACAATTGCACAACTACATGTGGCTAGTAGTTACCATGTTGGATAGTACAGGTGTAAAATACATAAGGAATTCCTTCAACTCAATAATAGTAACCCCTAATGTCAATCCCCATAGGTAAATGGGTAAAGGATATGAATAGGCAATTTACAGTAGAGGAAATACTACTAAGATACAAAAAGATGCTCAAAATTATTACTAAATTCAAAAAATCAAATTAAATCTATAAGCCCAGAAAAATCACAAAGTTGGATAGTGGTAAGGGTTGGTGGGGATACAGGTATAAGTCGTCTTCATTTGCTGGGGGTGGGGGAGGGTAGACAGATGTATATATTATGAAGAGTGATTTAGTCAAGTTAAATAGATGACAGCAATTAATTCTGCTCCTAGCCATTTATCCTAAAGAAATACTTACACAGCATAGACATTTATTTTTGTGTTGATTGTCTTCCCCACTGGACTATAAGCTTCACTGAGAGCAGGGACTTTATTTTGGTCATCTCTGTAAGTCCAATGTTGGGATCAGGGCTGGCACATAGTAGATGCTCAATAAATACTTGTAAAATGAATGAATGAATGCTCTAGTCATTACAGAAACCCAATGAAGCATGTGTTTTACAGATGAAGAAAATAAAACTCAGAGTGGCCATCATCCCTCCAACATCATATTGATATGTCCAGTTGGAGGCAGAGATGGCATTAGCACAAAGTCCAACAGCCCAAGCTGATACCCAGGCTGACTCCCAGGCATCATCCATTCATTATTTCAACATTTCTTATTGAGTATCTCATAGGGAAAGTCAGCCTACAAGTAAGTGGAAAGAGCGACTGCACAACCACATTTTCAGGGTTTAAATTAGAGCCTGTCTCAGTACAGAAAGAGTCTACTAGGTAAGGCTTCCCTCTATTGCCTTCCTGGGTTCTTGGGTCGTGCCTTTTCCAAGAGGTGCTACTTTTTAAAAAAGAAGAAAAAGGGAAAAAGGGAAAGGGAAGGAAAGGAGGCTATCTAACAGACTTAAGGTTTTTGTTTTATTGCATACATTTAGCCATTCAGGAAAAAAAAGAGGCAGTCTCAGAGAGAACCAATTCACAGCTTTATTTTACAGCTTTAATATTAAAAAGGGTTAACATTTACCCGCCAGCTTGCTTACTTTTTGTTTTTTACCTTTCCTTTCTCTCTGTACCTTTGATGCGTTATCTCATGAAAATAATTTGAGTACTTGCTTCAGTTTTCTCAGTTCTTTCTGGCCATTCATCCCTTGGCAGGTCTCACCTTATTTGGGTCTAAGTACTCACTCTACACCTCCTCTCCCCACCACCCCCGCTATTTCATGAATCAAGTGTTAACTAACTTTATAGCAAAACAAAGCCATCTGGAAATTGGCATTTCTATGATGTGTTCCTAAAACTGCTGTTCATCATTCCTGGTGTGTGCGCATGTGTAAAAAAACCCGGCATACATTTAAAGCAGGAAGCACTGGAAAGGCTGTGTGTACTTTTAGAAACCAGAATGCATGCCATAAGGGGAGGGCATACTCTGAGAGCTCTAAAGGTTGAATGACTATTGGTATCAGGTATGCTAAATATTTGACCATTTTGACTAAATGCTATTATTCTGAACATGTTCTACCTTCTGTATTTGCCAAAAGAGTATTTTCCAATTGCAAAAAGGATTACAGTTATACTTGGTCAAAACACATAGCCTTTTTTCTTCATTAGTTAATTTATTTATATCCAGCCCTGCTTATGGCAAGAGGATGTGAGGTAGCTCAAACACAGTTTGATGGACTGGATTATCTGGGGAAGCATTCCTTTCCTATGCTGATTCCTACTTTCAAATGGATAACAGTAGTAAAACTAATAACAAAGTAATGATTCAGAATCACTAATATCCTTTGAGTGACTACCATGTGCCAGACTCTTTGCCAAGTACTTTGCATATATTTTCTCATTTAATTCTCACAACAAACCAAGAATAGATACTACTTTTGACCCCATTTCATTGACAAGTAAAATGAGGTTTAGAGAAATGGAGTGCACAACAGCATTTAATTAACAAGAGGTGAAGATGGGATGAATGTAAGCCTGTTCCAGAAGCTTCCTCCCTACCAGCCCTATTCACATTTCTGGTGGAAGATGTCCTGGCTGGAAGAAAAGTTCCTAATCATTTACTTGAGTCCGAGAGACACCTAATGACAGGTTGGAAGAGATGGACGACTAAGGCTGGAGGTACAGAGACAAAATGTGTGATTATCTCAAGTTGCTCATATCCAGTGGGGGAATATAATGAGTTCCCATATACTGCTGTGCCCAAGGCATCTCCCTGGGCTTTAGGGTAGTGATCACATCTATTATACTGACCAGTCTATCCCCAGTCCCTAGAACATTAGTGTTTGATGAGTACTTGTTGAATGAAAATAACATTGGGTTCATTAACTCAGAAAAGAAACGTTTTTAGGAGGTGAGAGTGTCTAGAGACACTACCTTCAGGAATTAAAGAATGGAGCAGGAAGATGAGTGAATTTCCCTGCAGTAGGCAACCTCTAAGAATAAGTGTTTATTATTTCACAGTTTCTGTGGGTCAGAAGGATCCAGCTAATGCCTGTATTCCTGACCCACAGAAACTGTGAAATAATAAACATTTATTGTTTTAAGCTGATAGGATTTAGGGTAATTTGTTATGCAGCAATACATAACTAATACATTTCCTTATAACTTCCAATGAAACAAGGACTCTAAAGAGGAGTTGCAGCTATGAAAATGGATAGGACCACCTACAACTGCCCTGTTTGTTACTTCCTGGCTAATTTCCCCATAGTAATTATCTGTAAACATCCTTACAATAGAAAGGGACAATGTGCTTATTTTCAGGGGCAACAAAAGGGTGAGGAGGCCTGAGGATGGTTGGTTCCATTTCCACAGCCAGTCCTAGGAAGAAAGGACCCTCAAGAAGATGAACATGTCATCATAGCTTCGAAAAGGAAAGACAGCAAGGCATGGGGAGTGTGTCTAGGAATAACAATTAACTCTATGGAAAATTCATCCTGGTTTCCCAGTACTCTTTAACACTGAAGTTGGGTGATGTATTGAGTAGGATTAGGTTCAGCTATGTAAAACAGGAACCTCTTAAGTAACACTTAAAGGAAAACGAGTTTGCTTCTCTGTTACGTAGGAGAATTCTCACGTAGGAGGAGGTCATTTGAAGACTGGTCTAGCAGCTCAGTGATGTCATGCAGGTCCAGTCTCCTCCCATTCATCTTCGAGGACATGCCTAGAGGGCAGCCCCACCCTCCCAGTCCAACATGGCTATTTGATTTCTGCGTGTATATCATCATTTCAGCAACAGGAGGGAGGAAAGGGGAAGGAAGAGTACACTCATCCTTTCAAACAGACCTCCTAGAATCCCAGATGACTCTCCTCTTTATTTCTTAGTGACCAGAACTAATTCATGTGGGCATGCCTATCTGCAGAGGTGGTAGTGAAATGTGCCCAGCTAAACAAAAATGTTCTGTTAGTAAAAGGAAGGGGAGGCAGGCAGTAACCTTTGCTACAGGTAACCAGCAAGCACCAGATGTTTTGTTATTCTAAGATTTCCAGGATCTGACTCATCTGGCATTTTCAGTTTTATCTCCTTCCTTTAATTCCATCGAACAGGAATAGACACCACTCTTTTTGCCTTTCCGTCTTCATACCTTTGCCTCTGCTGGTACTGCTGCTAGAGTCCCAGCCCCCACCATTCATATTCATCCAGCTCCAAAACCACTTCTGTGATTCTTTTTTTTTTTTCATGTCATTCTTTAAAAATAATTGAAAATTACAAAACATTGCAAAAATAAAAATAATACAACAACACACATATATCTCCTGTGATTCTTTTCTCAATACTCTCCTTCCTCTGAAAACTCACAGCACTGAGTTGTACCTTTACCCACTTAACTAGAGGAAATAATATTACCATTATTTTTCAACTACCAGACATTGCGTTAGGAATGCAGATATGAATTAGAAAAGGACCCAGCCGTTGAAAACTGTATAATGGTCAATTGATAAATGTCAAATAATGAATGACTAATCTGCTTTGAAGCCTCATATTAAGCTTTGATTACATAAGGTCTTCATAATCATACACATTACAAAGGATGTACACAGGCCACAACAGGATTTCTTTACTACCTCCTATGTGTTTGGTACTGTGTTTCACACATGAGCCTTCCATCCTACATTCACACGTTTATTTAATATCTATGTGCCTAACATTGTGCAAGGCACTGGGCATAAAAAAAAAAAAAAAAAACGCCTGATCCCCTTCCTTAGAGACAAAGAAACAGATTATTACAACATGGTACAGTAAAGAACTAGGTTGGAGACACCTACAGAGTGATAACAAAGCCTAGCCTAAAAGGGTTAGAAATCTCCCACGAGAAAGTGACACTTAAATCTGAAAGATAAGCGGAAGTTGGCCAAACCCAGAAGAAAAGGGGTAGCATTGCAGGGTTGAGGGAACATCATCTACAGAGGCCCAGTGGTGAATGACAGAACACAGTGCATTTTATGGTACAGGAGCATGGCCCGAACTTAGGATTCGAAGTTGGGAACAGTAGGAGATGGTGTTGCAGGTGTATTAGGTAGACAGCTGTATCAAAATCAGTAAGGAACTGTATCTGACTGTGAATAACATCTGCCCAAACAGTGTCTTAAACAAATAAAAGATTCTATTTTTCTGTTTATTTAATTTTTCATTTTTTCTAGTTTTATTGAGATACAATTGACAAATAGAAATAATTTATATTTAAGGTGTACCAATGTGATGTTTTGCTATACATATATATTGTAAAGTGTTCACTACAATCAAGCTAAATAACATATTCATCACCTCACACAGTCACCTTGGTTTTTTGTTTTTTCTTTTCGGTGAGAACAATTAAGATCTACACTCTTAGCAAATTTCAAATATACAATACAGTATTGTTAACTAGAGTCACCCTGTTGTACATAAGATCCCCAGAACTTTAAGCATGGAACAGTTCTCCCTCAGAGCTTCCAGAGGAACCAACCTTGCTGACACCTTGATTTTGGACTTCTGAATTCCTGAAATGTGAGACAATAAAGTTCTGTTGGCTGAGCCACCCAGTTTGTTGTAATTCATTATGGCAGCTCTAGAAAACTAATACAAGGTTTAAAGGCACATTAAGGAGAACAAATCAACAACACTGAGTGGGCATGAGGAAAGATTCCCTGCTTTCTGGTTTGGCCAAGTAGGCAAATGGTGGTGCTTTCACGGAGGTGAGGAACACAAGAGGAAGGACAGAATCGGGAGCAAAAAAAAAAGGTTCAGCTGTAGACAGGTTGTTTTGCAGGTTCCTAAGGGACACGGAGGTGACAGGTCTGGGATGGAGATCAGATGTAGCAGCTCTTGAAGCCATTAGGGTGGATCTTGCTTGCAAGTTGCTTCATATTTGGCCAGAGGGATGAGGCTTTCACATGTGAGGTGATTCAGGAACACCTGAGACACTATGTAATAAATTGCCAAAATGTGGAGCATAACTATTTCAGGAGGCTTCAATTAGGGAAAATTAATGTAAGGTGGAAAAAATGGCCCATGATTCTATACTAATGAGCAAGGCTGTTTCATTTATATTATTAATTATCACAAACCTGCATTAGCCTCTGACTAAACAGGCTGTATCAACTCAAAGACTGGTTTTCATCACACATGTGGATGCTCACAGAATGTTAGAACTGGAGAGGACACACCCTGTTCAACCTCCTCCCCTTACAGATGGAAAAGCAGAGACTGTGAAGGAGAAGGACTTGTCCAAAGTCAGTAAGAGGACCAAATGAGATCCCAGCACTGGCTCGGCCTGCACCCTGAAACTTATATAAGAAAGTGAATTGTGAAAAACCTTATCTGAAGGAAAATGATGTGTGGTTTGATCTATAAAAGTCAAATGATGAGGAAAATGACCAGATGAAAATATTGTCAGTCTCCAGAGGCAGAAAGACCTGGTTTCAAACCAAAATGTAATCGGGGCATATCTGTAAGGATGCTTTTGGTTTTAAAAAAAAAAAATCACAACAGTAAGAAAATTATTGGTTCAAGATGGTGGAGTAGAAGGACGTGCTCTCACTCCCTCTTGTGAGAACACCAGAATCACAGCTAACTGCTGAACAATCATCGACAGGAAGACCCTGGAACTCACCAAAAAAGACACCCCACATCCAAAGACAAAGGAGAAGCCACAATGAGACGGTAGGAGGGGCACCATCACAATAAAACCAAATCCGTGACTGCTGGGTGGGTGACTCACAAACTGGAGAACACTTACACCACAGAAGTCCACCCACTGGAGTGAAGGTTCTGAACCCCATGTCAGGCTTCCCAACCTGGGGTTCCAGCATCGGGAGGAGGAATTCCTAGAGAATCAGACTTTGAAGGTTAGCAGGATTTGATTGCAGGACTTTGACAGGACTGGGGGAAACAGAGACTCCACTCTTAGAGGGCACACACAAAGTAGTGTGCACATTGGGACCCAGGGGAAGGAGCAGTGACCCCAAGGGAGACTGAACCAGACCTACCTGCTAGTGTTGGAGGGTCTCCTGCAGAGGTGGGGGGGTGGTTGTGGCTCACCTTGGGGACAAGGACACTGGCAGTGGAAGTTCTGGGAGGCACTCCTTGGCGTGAGCCCTCCCAGAGTCCGCCACTAGCCCCACCAAAGAGCCTGTAGCTTCCAGTGTTGGGTCGCCTCAGGCCAAACAACCAACAGGGAGGGAACCCAGCCCCACCCATCAGCAGACAAGCGGATTAAAGTTTTACTGAGCTCTGCCCACCAGAGCAATGGCCAGCTGTACCGACCACCAGTCCCTCCCATCAGGAAACTTGCACAAGCCTCTTAGACAGCCTCATCCACCAGAGGGCAGACAGCAGAAGCAAAAACTACAATCCTGCAGCCTGTGGAACAAAAACCACGTTCACTGAAAGATAGACAAGATGAAAAGGCAGAGGGCTATGTACCACATGAAGGAACAAGATAAAACCCCAGAAAAACAACTAAATGAAGTGGAGATAGGCAACCTTCCAGAAAAAGAATTCAGAATAATGATAGTGAAGATGATCCAGGACCTCGGAAAAAGAATGGAGACAGAGATTGAGAAGATGCAAGAAATGTTTAACAAAGACCTAGAAGAATTAAAGAACAAACAAACAGAGATGAACAATACAATAACTGAAATGAAAGCTACACTAGAAGGAATCAATAGCAGAATAACTGAGGCAGAAGAACGGATAAGTGACCTGGAAGAAAAAATGGTGGAAATCACTGCTGCGGAACAGAATAAAGAAAAAAGAATGAAGAGAAATGAAGACAAGCTAAGAGACCATTGGGACAACATTAAATGCAAAAACATTCGCATTATAGGGGTCCCAGAAGGAGAAGAGAGAGAGAAAGGACCTGAGACAATATTTGAAGAGATTATAGTTGAAAACTTCCCTAACATGGGAAAGGAAATAGCCACCCAAGTCCAGGAAGCGCAGAGAGTCCCATACAGGATAAACCCAAGGAGAAACACGCTGAGACACATAGTAATCAAAGTGGCAAAAATTAAAGACAAAGAAAAATTATTGAAAGCAGCAAGGGAAAAACGACAGATAACACACAAGGGAACTCGCATAAGGTTAACAGCTGATTTCTCAGCAGAAACTCTACAAGCCAGAAGGGAGTGGCATGATATACTTAAAGTGATGAAAGGGAAGAACCTACAACCAAGATTACTCTACCCGACAAGGATCTCATTCAGATTTGATGGAGAAATCAAAAGCTTTACAGACAAGCAAAAGCTAAGAGAATTCAGCACCACCGAACCAGCTCTACAACAAATGCTAAAGGAACTTCTCTACGTGGGAAACACAAAAGAAGAAGAGGACCTACAAAAACAAACCCAAAACAATTAAGAAAATGGTCATAGGAACATACATATCGATAATTACCTTAAACGTGAATGGATTAAATGCTCCAACCAAGAGACACAGGCTTGCTGAATGGATACAAAAACAAGACCCATATATATGCTGTCTACAAGAGACCCACTTCAGACTAGGGACACATACAGACTGAAAGTGAGGGGATGGAAAAAGATATGCCATGCAAATGGAAATCAAGAGAAAGCTGGAGTAGCAATACTCACATCAGATAAAATAGACTTTAAAATAAAGAATGTTACAAGAGACAAGGAAGGACACTACATAATGATCAAGGGATCAATCCAAGAAGAAGATATAACAATTATAAATATATATGCACCCAACATAGGAGCACCTCAATACCTAAGGCAACTGCTAACAGCTATAAAAGAGGAAATCAACAGTAACACAATAATAGTGGGGGACTTTAACACCTCACTTACATCAATGGACAGATCATCCAAACAGAAAATTAATAAGGAAACACAAGCTTTAAATGACACAATAGACCAGGTAGATTTAATTGTTATTTATAGGACATTCCATCCAAAAACAGCTTTCTTCTCAAGTGCGCACGGAACATTCTTCAGGATAGATCACATCTTGGGTCATAAATCAAGCCTCAGTAAATTTAAGAAAATTGAAATCATATCAAGCATCTTTTCTGACCACAACGCTATGAGATTAGAAATCAATTACAGGGGAAAAAAATGTAAAAAACACAAACACATGGACGCTAAACAATACGTTACTAAATAACCAAGAGATCACTGAAGAAATCAAAGAGGAAATCAAAAAATACCTAGAGAAAAATGACAATGAAAACACGATGATCCAAAACCTATGGGATGCAGCAAAAGCAGTTCTAAGAGGGAAGTTTATAGCTCTACAAGCCTACCTCAAGAAACAAGAAAAATCTCAAATAAACAATCTAACCTTACACCTAAAGGAACTAGAGAAAGAAGAACAAACAAAACCCAAAGTTAGCAGAAGGAAAGAAATCATAAAGACCAGAGCAGAAATAAATGAATTAGAAACAGAGAAAACAGTAACAAAGATCAATAAAACTAATAGCTGGTTCTTTGAGAAGATAAACAAAATTGATAAACCTTTAGCTAGACTGATCAAGAAAAAAGAGGGAGAGGACTCAAATCAATAAAATTAGAAATGAAAAAGGAGAAGTTACAACAGACACCGCAGAAATACAAAGCATCCTAAGAGACTACTAAAAGCAACACTATGCCAATAAAATGGACAACCTGGAAGAAATGGACAAATTCTTAGAAAGGTATAACCTTCTAAGACTGAACCAGGAAGAAATAGAAAATATGAACAGACCAATCACAAGTAATGAAATTGAAGCTGTGATTAAAAATCATCCAACAAACAAAAGTCCAGGACCAGTTGGCTTCACAGGTGAATTCTATCAAACATTTAGAGAAGAGCTAACACCCATCCTTCTCAAACTCTTCCAAAAAATTGCAGAGGAAGGAACACTCCCACACTCCTTCTGTGAGGCCACCATCACCCTGATACCAAAACCAGACAAAGATACAAAAAGATACAAAAAGAAAATTACAGACCAATATCACTAATGAATATAGATGCAAAAATCCTCAACAAAATACTAGCAAACAGAATCTAACAACACATTAAAAGGATCATACACCATGATCAAGTGGGATTTATCCCAGGGATGCAAGGATTCTTCAATATAGGCAAATCAATCAATGTGATACACCATATTAACAAATTGAAGAAGAAAAACCATATGATCATCTCAGTAGATGCAGAAAAAGCTTTTGACAAAATTCAACACCCATTTATGATAAAAATGCTCCAAAAAGTGGGCATAGAGGAAACCTACCTCAACATAATAAAGGCCATATATGACAAACCCCCAGCCAACATCATTCTCAATGGTGAAAAACTGAAAGCATTTCCTCTAAGATCAGGAACAAGACAAGGATGTCCACTCTCACCACTATTACTCAGCATAGTTTTGGAAGTCTTAGCCACGGCAATCAGAGAAGAAGAAATAAAAGGAATACAAATTGGAAAAGAAAAAGTAAAACTGTCACTGTTTGCCGATGACATGATACTATACATAGAGAATCCTAAATATGCCACCAGAAAACTTACTAGAGCTAATCAATGAATTGGGTAAAGTTTCAGGATACAAAATTAATGCACAGAAATCTCTTGCATTCCTATATACTAATGATGAAAAATCTGAAAGAGAAATTAAGGAAACGCTCCCATTTACCACTGCAACAAGAAGAATAAAATACCTAGGAATAAACCTGCCTAGGGAGACAAATGACCTGTATGCAGAAAACTATAAGACACTGATGAAAGAAATGAAAGATGATACCAACAGATGGAGAGATATACCATGTTCTTGGATTGGAAGAATCAATATTGTGAAAATGACTATACTACCCAAAGCAATCTACAGATTCAATGCAATCCCTATCAAATTACCAATGGCATTCTTTACAGAACTAGAACAAAAAATCTTAAAATTTGTATGGAGACACAAAAGACCCTGAATAGCCAAAGCAGTATTGAGGGAAAAAAGCAGAGCTGGAGGAATCAGACTCCCTGACTTCAGAGTATACTACAAAGCTACAGTAATCAAGACAATATGGTACTGGCACAAAAACAGAAATATAGATCAATGGAACAAGATAGAAAGCCCAGAGATAAACCCATGCACCTATGGTCAACTAATCTATGACAAAGGATGCAAGGATATACAATGGAGAAAAGACAGTCTCTTCAATAAGTGGTGCTGGGAAAACTGGACAGCTACATGTAAAAGAATGAAATTAGAACACTCCCTAACACCATACACAAAAATAAACTCAAAATGGATTAGAGGCCTAAATGTAAGACCGGACACTATAAAACTCTTAGAGGAAAACATAGGAAGAGCACTCTTTGACATAAATCACAGCAAGATCTTTTTTGATCTACCTCCTAGAGTAATGGAAATAAAAATAAAAATAAATGGGACCTAATGAAACTTCAAAGCTTTTGCACAGCAGAGGAAACCATAAACAAGACGAAAAGACACTCCTCAGAATGGGAGAAAATATTTGCAAACGAATCAACAGACTAAGGATTAGTCTCCAAAATATATAAACAGCTCATGCAGCTCAATATGAAAAAAACAAACAACCCAATCCAAAAATGGGCAGAAGACCTAAATAGACATTTCTCCAAAGAAGGCATACAGATGGCCAAGAAGCACATGAAAAGCTGCTCAACATCACTAATTATTAGAGAAATGCAAATCAAAACTACCGTGAGGTATCACCTCACACCAGTTAGAATGGGCATCATCAGAATATCCACAAACAACAAATGCTGGAGAGGGTGTGGAGAAAAGGGAACCCTCTTGCACTGTTGGTGGGAATGTAAATTGATACAGCCACTATGGAGAACAGTATAGAGGTTCCTTAGAAAACTAAAAATAGAATTACCGTATGACCCAGCAATCCCACTACTGGGCATATACCCAGAGAAAACCATAATTCAAAAAGACACATGCACCCGAATGTTCATTGCAGCACTATTTACAATAGCCAGGTCATGGAAGCAACCTAAATGCCCATCGACAGACGAATGGATAAAGAAGAAGTGGTACATATATACAATGGAGTATTACTCAGCCAGAAAAAGGAACGAAATTGGGTCATTTGTAGAGACATGGATGGATCTAGAGACTGTCATACAGAGTGAAGTAAGTCAGAAAGAGAAAAACAAATATCGTATATTAACACATGTATGTGGAACCTAGAAAAATGGTACAGGTGAACCAGTTTGCAGGGCAGAAATAGAGACACAGATGTGGAGAACAAACGTATGGACACCAAGGGGGGAAAGCGGCAGGGTGTGGGGTGCTGGGGAAAAAAAAAAGAAAATTATTGGTTAACACAATTGAAAAAGTCCAGTGGCAAGGAAAACTTTTTGAGTGTGGTTTCAGCAGGGCTCCAATTTTGTTTCTGCTGCTTTCTAGTTTCTCCTCTGCTCTTTTTAGCTTCACTCTTAGACTAGTTTCCCACAGCAGCCTTATGTGAGTGCATATCACCACCCAGAGCACACAGCATCTGTACAGTGGTGCACAAAGGGCAGAGAGTGGGGCAGGGGTCCACCAGGTGCAGACATTAGGAGACACATTAGCAGTAGACAATTTTAAAACAGCAGTAAAACCAACAAAAGTGGATCTATTATTATCATTACAGTATAGTGGCGTTTTGAAACAAGATCAGTGATGAAATGTTCATCCCACCTAGGCCAACTGCAACCACACCCAATGCTTGGCACCCCAGTGCGTCTGTGCTCCAGAATTTCCAACAAAAGTCAAGAGAGCCACACTCACTGGACTAGATTAAGTCACCTACCTACACCTACACCAGTTGTGGCCAGTGAAAGTATGATATGTGCTGACTGGCTTAGCTTAAGTTATAGGGTGATTGCAGAGATGGAATCAGCTTTCTCAGACTCCTAAAAGTTCCCAATTGAAACCTGGAATGGGTGAGATGGGGAAAGGTGAACAGATGCTGGTGAAGCAACCACCAGATGTTCACCACACCTTGAGACATTAGGTCACAAGTCTCAGATATGTGCTAGATACTATCTTAGGAGCTCCACATATATGTAAATTCCAACCACGGGAGGTAGCTATTCTGATTATTTCCATGTATCAATCAGAATCCTAACAGAAAGCAAATAGCACACTAAAAGCACTTTGAGGAGGGCTTATTTGCACAGAGACTATTTACAAAGGTGTAGATAAGGTGTAAGAAACTACGAGGGAGAGCGTGCAGGGACCTAAGACTAGGAGCAGCAGAGCTGTCACCACCCCTAGGCCTACAGGGACAAGGGGAGGGAAGAGTTACCGGAAGCTGAAAAAGAGTGAGTTGTAAAGAGATGGTCTCAGAAACTTGATAGAAGCCATGGCATTTGGCTAAGAACATAGTTAACCCAGGGCAACTTCACAGCAAGAGAACCTAGGAAATAAATACCCTACCCTCATTCTTCTTCCTCCCAGCTATGGCAGGGGCTCTGTGTCGGCCAACATGAACAGAAAGCATAGGGTGCCACAGCCTGCTGATGACATCCTTACAGATAGTCTCTTGGAGCAGAAATCAGGGTAGAAAGGGTGGAGGGTAGATTTGGAGGGACAGAGAGAAAACATCTAACCCATTCCATTTTACAGATGAGGAAACTGAGACCGGAAAGGTTAAGTTATTGTCTGGTCCAGAGCATATATTCTTTTTTTACTTTTTTCTTTTTTCCAGCTTTACTGAGGTATACCTGCCAAAGCAGAGCATATACTTTTAATCAGTATACCATGTAATCTCTCAGAGTAAGTGAAAATCCAGGCAGAGTGCTGTATACATAATACATGCTTCACATGTGTTATTTTTCCTCTTCATTTTAGCCTCCACTGGCAAAGAGAAACCACTGATAAAATCAGAGTGTCCAGATCTTCCCCACACAGGGTGCCTCCCCCAGCAAATGAACTAAGGCTCCCTCCCAGGGAGTCAGCCTGCATCTCACATTCCACACAGTTCCAAAGCACCAGAGAGACCACAATATAAATGTAAAAGACATGCTGCTTTTCCTCTCTGCATTTCTAAACTAACTAGAATCGCTGGCTGTACCACAAAAATAAATCAAAATGTGAGAGTCTGTGAACAGTTCCCATTCAAGGTGCAATTGATTTGTGACACAATGCACATGGTAACCAGAGGCACACAGACTAAGTAAACAGGGTGTCTGACAATATGCACAGACTCCAGCAAGCAGTGCCTGCACATCCCCTCTCTAAGAAAATCAAAGCGTTTGACTGGTTTCTCCTTAATCCAATTCTTGCTCTCGCCTCACTCTTGTCAGAAAGGTGGGTGGCAGATATTATTTATCATTCTGGTGTCACTCGTGGGCTCAGAGAGTGACATGATTTACCTGTTGTCAAACGAGTTTTCAAAACAGCCTAACTCCGTTTGACACATTCTTTTCAGCAAGCCAAATATGCTGTCGGTCCATACCTTGAATGTGTCAAAATAATTTGCAAGCGACACCCACATCCCCATCCCATTTGATAGACCTGGGTTAGTCACTTTGAAGAGTTGCTAGGGAGGTTATTCAGAAAGGAGGAATGCCAGAAAATTAGAACTTCGGGGGCTGTGCATCGCATGTACGAGGCTGATAATTATAATACTGATGCGTACAGGAGATGACTGTGGGCAGGGCACCTCGGCTAAGTGCGCATGTGATCTCAACTTAATGCTCACAAGCACCCTAAAAAGGGGTACTACTGGAACTTCCCTGGTGGTGCAGTGGTTAAGAATCCACCTGCCGATGCAGGGGACACGGGTTTGAGCCCTGGTCCGGGAAGATCCCACATGCCGTGGAGCAACTAAGCCCGTGTGCCACAACTACTGAGCCTGCACTCTAGAGCCCATAAGCCACAACTACTGAGCCTGCGTGCCACAACTACTGAAGCCTGCACACTACGACTACTGAAGCCCATGCACCTAGAGCCCGTGCTCTGCAACAAGAGAAGCCACTGTAAAGAGAAGCCCGTGCACTGCAAAGAAGAGTAGACCCCGCTCACCACAACTAGAGAAAGCCTGCACGCAGCAACGAAGACCCAATGCAGCCAAAAATAAATAAAATTTTAAAATAAAATTACATTAAAAAAAAGAAAAAGAAGGGGGCCCTACTGTCTCTACCATTTACATAAGAGGAACTTGAGTCCAGAGAGATTAAGTAACTTGCCTGGAGGCAGGGTCAGCTTCTTGGACGTGCAGCTTTAGAAGGGACCAGCACTTGGTTCAAGGCTCTGCTGTCGCCATCTTGAAATTCCTAATAACCTCTGAACGAGGAGACCTGCATTTTTATTTTGCACCAGGCCCTGCAAATAGTGTAGCAGGCCCTGCCTGTAGGCATCTATCCTACAAATACCTACATAGTACGTCCCAGGCACTGTATTAGGCAGAGGGGGTGACGATGTTCAAGTCCCTGCTGTCATGCAACTGCCATTCCACAGAGGGAGAAAGATGACAATTAAGGCAGATGATGATGACTGCTATGAAGAAAGTAGATAGGGTGGTGAGATAAAGTAAATGTGGATGGGCAGGGCGCTACTTTATATAGGGTGGCCACCTCTGAACAGGTTACACTTAAAGAGACCTGAGGCTGAGGAGGAGGCCAACTGGCAGGACCCAGAGAGAGGATCAGGCCAAGGGAGTGCAAACAAAGGCAAAGGGTCAAAGGAGGCAGGAGTGGGACATGAGAAGGTCCAGGAAGAGCCCTCAGGTACTTCACCTGTGTGATGGGAGCTGAAGCACAGACAGTGAGAGGAGAGGTGCAAGGTGAAGTTAAGGATAAGGCAGAAACCAGATCACATTGTGGCCTTTTAGGACAAGGTTAGGAGCTTGGATTTGATGCTCCTGCACTGAGAGGCCAAGGAAGCATATTAATCGAGGGCCTGAGAGGAGCTCATGCATATTTTAAGATCACTCAGGCTATTGTGTAGAGAACAGATTAGAGGAGGGCAAGAAACTCAGGAGTAAATCACAACTATAACCCACCACCACACATCACTGCTTCCAATAGAACCAGTTAGATAGAATGGGAGGATTTCATGAAGGGCTCCAGAGAATCTACACATAACTGATTCACATTTTATGTGCATGCATGTGTGTGAGTACACACGTGTACACTAATGAGGCATCTGGAGAATCCACGTATAACTGATTCACATTTTATAAGTGAGTACAGATGTAAATTTTTAAATAAAATGTAAAAAAAACCAATGTGCACACACAAATATATTCCAAATTTATATCCAAATTATTAATTTGTGAAGCTGGATTAATTAATGTTTGTATATAAATCTGAGATTTAAAATTCCTTTGCCATCTCTGCTTGTTTGAAGAGTCTCCTAAGATTACATAATGAGATGATTAACAACACCATTACTGTTTAACACATTATTAGGTTCTTCCTAATACTGTGCAACCAGAACAAAATAAATAGGATGCTGGGGCCGATAGAAAACTGTAGCTATTATCCAAAGTCCACAATTTCACATTTGGTGATCCCCAGCTTGTCACTGACTACTTTTAAATAAAGTAAAATGCTATATATTTAAAGGCATACTTGTGTTTTGTACTCTTAAAGAGTGATTTATCTATTTAATATTGATTCAGCAAACAATACCAACACACAAGGCAGGTCCTTGTCCTAAAGCTGCACACATATTCACTCATATAACCTGAAAACAGCAGAAAGATTCTATTATTACACTCCTTCTCACAGGTGAAGAAACAACTACAGAGAACTTAACTCCTCCTGTTAATAACTGAATAACAAGGTTACACAGCTTATAAGTGGTAGTTTCAGGATAAACACCCAAGTAGTCCAGCTGTAGAGTCCATGCCCTAAACTAGAGGTTGGAAGATAACGGTTGGTAAACTACAGCCCATGGGCCAAATCTGGTCCTTTACCTGTTTTTTGTAAATAAAGTTTTATTGGAACAGCCATGCTCATTGGTTTACATGTTGTCCAAGCCTGCTTTTGCTACAAGAGCAGAGTTGGGTAGTCAAGGCAGAGATCATATGACCCAAAAACCCTAAAATATTTACTACCTGGTCCTTTATAGGAAGAGTTTGCTGAACCCTGCTTTAAACTATACTGCACCTACTACTTGCCAGCCACTATTCCAGGCACTAGGGATGGAGTGCAAATGAAACTAACGATACCCCTGCTCTCATGGTGCTTATAATTATATAATGGATTTTGCAAGATTTTGTGTGTGTGTGTGCAGGCACGCACAAACAGGGGAGCAATGTTCTGCTGCTAAAAATTTTGACTATCCAAATACAGATGATCCCTTATATCTTATTCCTTTGTTTAAAAAAAAAAATCTACTAGTAGCAGAGCCTTGGGTGTCTTAAAATTGTTTCGGAAGGGAAAACAATTGATATAATTCTAGGGCCCTCTGTCATAGTTACAAAGAGTATGGCTCTGACCCAGCAGGGTAATTCTCATGTATAAAATACACCTGCCTATTAGAATTGTACAGCTGCCTTGTTCTTAACAAGTATGCCAATAAAAGGATAATTAATAGAAACAAAGATTGCTAAAACTGATAAATGTTTATAATAACCAAATCTGAGCTTGCAACTGAAAAGGAAACCTGGCTAGTACTGCAGGAATTAAAATATTTCTGCAATCAAAACTCTACCTGCAATATTTCTTTTTTCCTCACACCCTTAGTAGTCTCTATTAAGAATTTGTGACTGTCAACATTACCATGGCAACCTGTTTGAGAGGGGATGCAAAAAGATGCACCTCAGGCTTCTATACAGCTGATACTCACCAATAGTGCTCATCTTTGCCTAAATGGGTGAACTACAGACTCTTAATGTAACTAGCATCCTATGCCAAAGGACTTGCTTTTTGGGGGGAAGATTATCAGATAATTAAGAAATTCATTGAATTCCTAATATGAGCTGAATCCTGGTAAGATTTCACATTTGTAATCAAAATGTGGTGAAAATCCATCAATAGAGAACAGTTTGCTGATCATATTATCATAATTGTTGATTGACTGATAGATGACATTAACAGTCTAAACATAGATTTTCTTCTCTTTTTAAAAATTCCTTCTTAATTCTAACATGTGGCCTTACCTCATGAATTTTGAAGCCACTAATTTAGAATTTTTGATTCAAATTCAATCAGAATATATTGAGTTCCTACCAGGTGCCGTCACATGCATCTTTCATTTAATTCTCTCAGCTATACAACCATTCTCGGAAGTAGACATTATCACACCTATTTTGTAGATGAGTAAACAGAAGCTCAGAAAGGTTAAGTAACTTGCCCAAGGTCACCCAGCGAGAAAAGGGCAGAGCCAAGAGTCTAACACTAGTCTGCTTATGATGTTTCCAGGTCCAAGCTAACGTCTACCATTCCTTAGCAATATTTTCTTCATAAAATGTTGATTATATATAGGATGGGGAAAAGGGCAGTATTAAAATAAGTAAGACAATTATTTTCAAGTAGCTCAAGCTCTTTAAAACCTTACACCTCTATTCAAATCCCTACATGTTTGATGATTACAAATAGCTCTCTTACTTACTAAAGCAGTCTACAGATTTTTCTAAAAAATACTTGGCTTATAGTTGAAGTTACTGGATAATCTTGAAAGAAACTGTGCTGAATATTCTCCACTCATCCCTACAGACACACCTTCCATCATTTTCCACCCTATTCTGTGCTATGGGAGGCCTTTCTTCCCCTCTGGCTTCCTTTTGGGTTCAGTCAATGGGCAGCACCATAGGAGATCAGAGGACAGAAAGAGAAGTCAGGGTATTTATTCCCACAAGTTGGCAGTAGCTGTGTTTCTCTAATAAATGCCAAGCACCTTCCAGGCCACTTTATCCTAGAGCTGCAGTTCTCACCAGATTTCAGCAAAAACTTTCTCTTCTTGTGCCTTCAGGCCTAAAGGGTAGTAGTACTTTCTACCACTGCTAAACCTGGGGTGCTTTACCATCCCTTGTTAGTTTCCTTTAACCCAGCCCTGAGCTTTAACAACAGTCCCTTCATTGAGTGCTTTTCAACCTAGGCTCTTTTTTTTTTTTAATATATATTTTAAAATTTTTAATTTATTTTTTATTTTTGGCTGCATTGGGTCTTAGCTGCTGTGCACAGGCTTTCTCTAGTTGCAGTGAGCAGGGGCTACTCTTCGTTGCGGTGCGTGGGCTTCTCATTGCAGTGACTTCTCTTGTTGCGGAGCACGGGCTCTAGGTGTGCGGGCTTCAGTAGTTGTGGCACGTGGGCTCAGTAGTTGTGACTCGCGGGCTCTAGAGCCCAGGCTCAGTAGTTGTGGCACACGGGCTTAATTGCTCCACAGCATGTGGGATCTTCCCGGACCAGGGCTCGAACCCGTCCCCTGCACCAGCAGGCGGATTCTTAACCACTGCACCACCAGAGCAGCCCTTCAACCTAGGCTCTTGAAGTGAGAGCTTAGATTACTGATTTGAGACCTTTCCTCTTTTCTAATATAAGCATTAATGCTATAAATTTTCCTCTCAGCACTGCTTTTGCTGTGTCCCATAAATTTGATATGAAATATTTTATTCACTTCAATGTTTAGTTTGTTTTATTTCCCTTGAGACATCTTTTTTGAACCACGGATTATTTAAAAGTGTGCAGTTTAAAACTGTTGGGAGATTTTTCTGTTATCTTTCTGATACTGGTTTTCTATTCCATGTGTGGTCAAACACATTCTATATGGTTTCAGTTCCTTTGAATTTGTTAAAGTTTGTTTTATGGCCCAATACATAGGTACACTGGTATATGTACCGTGCACTCAAAAGAATGTGTATTCTGGTCTTGTTGGGGGGAGTGTTCTACAAATGTCAGTTACATTATTGGTCTATGGCATTGATGAGTTCTTCTGAATCCCTGCTGATTTTCTGTTAATTGCTCTATCAATTTTCAATTATAATCATAGATTTGTGCATTTCATGTTTTAGCTCTATCATCTTTGTTTCACATATTTTGCAGCTCTGTTGTTTTGGCACCTCAGTTATCACTTGGTGAGGATGGGGCTCAGCCCCCAAGTCCATTTTTGCAGGTGGGAGTAGGGGTGAGGCAATAATTTTTTTCTGTACAGCAGTTGTTTTCTAAAAGTTTTCTTTTTTTAAACATCTTTATTGGAGTATAATTGCTTTATATTGTTGTGTTAATTGCTGCTGTGTAACAAAGTGAATCAGCTACACGTATACATATATCCCAATATTCCCTCCCTCTTGCGTCTTCCTCCCACCCTCCCTATCCCACTGCTCTAGGTGGTCACAAAAGCTCCAAGCTGATCTCCCTGTGCTATGCAGCTGCTTCCCACTAGCTATCTGTTTTACATTTGGTAGTGTATATATGTCAATGCCACTCTCTCACTTCGTCTCAGCTTACCCTTCCCCCTCTCCATATCCTCAAGTCCATTCTCTATGTCTGCATCTTTATTCCTGTCATGCCCCTAGATTCTTCAGAACCATTTTTTTTAAGATTCCATATACATGTGTTAGCATACAGTGTTTGTTTTTCTGACTTACTTCACTCTGTATGACAGACTCTAGGTCCATCCACTTCACTACAAATAACTCAGTTTCATTTCTTTTCATGGCTGAGTAATATTCCATTGTATATATGTGCCACATCTTCTTTATCCATTCATCTGTCGATGGACACGTAGGTTGCTTCCATGTCCTGGCTATTGTAAATAGGGCTGCAATGAACATTGTGGTACATGACTCTTTTTGAATTATGGTTTTCTCAGGGTATATACCCAGTGGTGGGATTGCTGGGTCATATGGTAGTTCTATTTTTAGTTTCTTTTTTTTTTTTTAAAGGAATTCCTTTATTTATTTTTATTTATTTATATATTTATTTATTTATTTTTGGCTGTGTTGGGTCTTCGTTTCTGTGCAAGGGCTTTCTCTAGTTGCAGCAAGTGGGGGCCACTCTTCATCGCGGTGAGTGGGCCTCTCACTATCGCAGCCTCTCTTGTTGCGGAGCACAAGCTCCAGACGCCCAGGCTCAGTAGTTGTGGCTCACGGGCCTAGTTGCTCCGCGGCATGTGGGATCTTCCCAGACCAGGGCTCGAACCCGTGTCCCCTGCATTGGTAGGCAGATTCTCAACCACTGTGCCATGAGGGAAGCCCTATTTTTATTTTTTTAAGGAACCTCCTTACTGTTGTCCATAGTGGCTGTATCAATTTACATTCCCACCAACAGTGCAAGAGGGTTCCCTTTTGTCCACACCCTTTTCTCCAGCATTTATTTTTTGCAGATATTTTGATGATGGCCATTCTGACTGGTGTGAGGTGATTCCTCATTATAGTTTTGATTTGCATTCCTCTAATGATTAGTGATGTTGAGCATCCTTTCATGCGTTTGTTGGCAATCTGTATATCTTCTTTGGAGAAATGTCTATTTAGGTCTTCTGCCCATTTTTGGATTGGGTTGTTTGTTTTTTTAATGTTGAGCTGCATGAGCTACTTGTATATTTTGGAGATGAATCCTTTTTCCGTTGCTTCATTTGCAAATATTTTTTCCCATTCTGAGGGTTGTCTTTTCATCTTGTTTATGGTTTCCTTTGCTGTACAAAGGCTTTTAAGTTTCATTAGGTCCCATTTGTTTATTTTTGGTTTTATTTCCATTTCTATAGGAGGTGGGTCAAAAAGGATCTTGCTGTGATTTATGTCATAGAGTGCTCTGCCTATGTTTTCCTCTAAGAGTTTTATAGTGTCTGGCCTTACATTTAGGTCTTTAACCCATTTTGAGTTTATTTTTGTGTATGGTGTTAGGGAGTTTTCTAATTTCATTCTTTTACATGTAGCTGTCCAGTTTTCCCAGCACCACTTATTGAAGAGGCTGTCTTTTCTCCATTCTATATTCTTGCCTCCTTTATCAAAGATAAGGTGACCATATGTGTGTGGGTTTATCTCTGGGCTTTCTATTCTCTTCCACTGATCTATATTTCTGTTTTTGTGCCAGTACCATACTGTCTTCATTACTGTAGCTTTGTAGTATAGTCTAAAGTCAGGGCGCCTGATTTCTCCAGCTCCGTTTTTCTTTCTCAAGATGGCTTCGGCTATTCGGGGTCTTTTGTGTCTCCATACAAATTGTGAAATTTTTTGTTCTAGTTCTGTGAAAAATGCCATTGGTAGTTTGATAGGTATTGCATTGAATCTGTAGATTGCTTTGCGTAGTATAGTCATTTTCACAATGTTGATTCTTCCAATCCGACAACATGGTATATCTCTCCATCTGTTTGTATCATCTTTAATTTCTTTCATCAGGGTCTTATAGTTTTCTGCATACAGGTCTTTTGTCTCCTTAGGTAGGTTTATTCCTAGGTATTTTATTCTTTTTGTTGTAGTGGTAAATGGGAGTGTTTCCTTAATTTCTCTTTCAGATTTTTCATCATTAGTGTATAGGAATGCAAGAGATTTCTGTGCATTAATTTTGTATCCTGCTACTTTACCAAATTCATTGAATAGCTCTAGCAGTTTCCTAGTACCATCTTTAGGATTCTCTATGTATAGTGTCATGTCATCTGCAAACAGTGACAGCTTTACTTCTTCTTCTCTGATTTGGATTCCTTTTATTTCTTTTTCTTCTCTGATTGCTGTGGCTAAAACTTCCAAAACTATGTTGAATAATAGTAGGGAGAGTGGGCAACCTTGTCTTGTTCCTGATCTTAGAGGAAATGGTTTCAGTTTTTCCCCATTGAGAACGATGTTGGCTATGGGTTTGTCATATATGGCCTTTATTATGTTGAGGTAAGTTCCCTCTGTGCCTACTTTCTGGAGAGTTTTTATCATAAATGGGTGTTGAATTTTGTCGAAAGCTTTTACTGCATCTATTGAGATTACCATATGGTTTTTATCCTTCAATTTGTTAATATGGTGTATCACATTGATTGATTTGCGTATTTTGAAGAATCCTTGCATTCCTGGGATAAACCCCACTTGATCATGGTGTATGATCCTTTTAATGTGCTGCTGGATTCTGTTTGTTACTATTTAGTTGAGGATTTTTGCACCTATGTTCATCAGTGTTATTGGACTGTAGTTTTCTTTTTTTGTAACATCTTTGTCTGGTTTTGGTATCAGGGTGATGGTGGCCTCGTAGAATGAGTGTGGGAGTGTTTCTCCCTCTGCTATATTTTGGAAGAGTTTCAGAAGGGTAGGTGTTAGCTCTCCTCTAAATGTTTGATAGAATTTGCCTGTGAAGCCATCTGGTCCTGGGCTTTTGTTTTTTGGAAGATTTTTAATCACAGTCTCAATTTCAGTGCTTGTGATTGGTCTATTTATATTTTCTATTTCTTCCTGGTTCAGTCTCAGAAGGTTGTGCTTTTCTAAGAATTTGTCCATTTCTTCCAGGTTGTCCATTTTATTGGCACATAGCTGCTTGTAGTAATCTCTCATAATCCTTTGTATTTCTGCAGTGTCAGTTGTTACTTCTCCTTTTTCATTTCTAATTCTGTTGATTTGAGTCTTCTCCCTTTTTTTCTTGATGAGTCTGACTAATGTTTTATCAATTTTGTTTACCTTCTCCAAGAACCAGCTTTTAGCTTCATTGATCTTTGCTATCATTTCCTTCATTTCTTTTTCATTTTTTTCTGATCTGATCTTTATGATTTCTTTCCTGCTGCTAACTTTAGGTTTTTCTGTTCTTCTTTCTCTAATTGCTTTAGTGGAAGGTTACGTTGTTTATTTGAGATTTTTCTTGTTTCTTGAGGTAGGATTGTATTGCTATAAACTTCCTGCTTAGAACTGCTTTTGCTGCATCCCATAGATTTTGGGTCGTCGTGTTTTCATTGTCATTTGCTTCTAGGTATTGCTTCTAGAGGATTTCCTCTTTGATTTCTTCAGTGATCTCTTGGTTATTTAGTAGCGTATTGTTTAGCCTCCATGTGTTTGTATTTTTTACAGTTTTCTTCCTGTAATTGAAATCTAGTCGCATAGCGTTGTGGTCGGAAAAGATACTTGATACGATTTCAATTTTCATAAATTGATTTGTGACCCAAGATATGATGTATCCTGGAGAATTTTCCATGAGCACTTAGGAAGAAAGTGTATTCTGTTGTTTTTGGATGGAATGTCCTATAAATATCAATTAAGTTCATATTGTTTAATGTACCATTTAAAGCTTGTGTTTCCTCATTTATTTTCATTTTGGATGATCTGTCCACTGGTGAAAGTGGGGTGTTAAAGTCCCTTACTATTATTGTGTTACTGTCGATTTCCCCTTTTATGGCTGTTAGCCTTTGCCTTATGTATTGAGGTGCTCCTATGTTCGGTGCATAAATATTTAACACTGTTATATCTTCTTCTTGGATTGATCCCTTGATGATTATGTAGTGTCCTTCTTTGTCTCTTGTAATAGTCTTTATTTTAAAGTCTATTTTGTCTGATATGAGAATTGCTACTCCAGCTTTCTTTTGATTTCCATTTGCATGGAATATCTTTTTCCATCCCCTCACTTTCAGTCTGTATGTGTCCCTAGGTCTGCAGTGGGTCTCTTGTAGACAGCATATATACGGGTCTTGTTTTTGTATCCATTCAGCCAGTCTATGTCTTTTGGGTGGAGCATTTAATCCATTTACATTTAAGGTAATTAACAATATGCATGTTCCTATTACCATTTTCTTAATTGTTTTGGGTTTATTATTGTAGGTCTTTTCCTTCTCTTGTGTTTCTTGCCTGGAGAAGTTCCTTTAGCATTTGTTGTAAAGCTGGTTTGGTGGTGCTAAATTCTCTTAGCTTTTGCTTGTCTGTAAAGGTTTTAATTTCTCCGTAGAATCTGAATGAGATCCTTGCTGGGTAGAGTAATCTTGGTTGTAGGTTTTTCCCTTTCATCACTTTAAATATGGCCTGCCACTCCCTTCTGGCTTGCTGAGTTTCTGCTGAAAGACCAGCTGTTAACCTTATGGGGATTCCCTTGTTGCTTTTCCCTTGCTTCTTTTAATATTTTTTCTTTGTATTTAATTTTTGATAGTTTGATTAACATGTGTCTTGGCATGTTTCTCCTTTGATTTATCCTGTATGGGACTCTCTGAGCTTCCTGGACTTGATTGACTATTTCCTTTCCCGTATTAGGGAAGTTTTCAACTATAATCTCTTCAAATATTTTCTCGGTCCCTTTCTTTTTCTCTTCTTCTTCTGGGACCCCTATAATTCGAATGTTGGTGCATTTAATGTTGTCCCAGAGGTCTCTGAGACTGTCCTCAAGTCTTTTCATTTTTTCTTTTTTCTCCTCTGAGGTAGTTACTTCCATTATTTTATCTTCCAGGTCACTTACCCGTTCTTCTGCCTCAGTTATTCTGCTACTGATTCCTTCTAGAGAATTTTTAATTTCAGTAACTGTGTTGTTCATCACTGTTTGTTTGCTCTTTAGTTCTTCTAGGTCCTTGTTAAATGTTTCTTGTATTTTCTCCATTCTGTTTCCCAGATTTTGGATCATCTTTACTATCATTACTCTGAATTCTTTTTCAGGTAGACTGCCTATTTCCTCTTCATTTGTTTCATCTGCTGGATTTTTACTTTGCTTCTTCATCTGCTGCATATTTCTCTGTCTTCTCATTTTGCTTAACTTACTGTGTTTGGGGTCCCCTTTACACAGGCTGCAGGTTCATAGTTCCCGTTGTTTTTGGTTTCTGCCCCCAGTGGGTAAGGTTGGTTCAGTGGATTGTGTAGGCTTCCTGGTGGAGGAGACTGGTGCCTGTGTTCTGGTGGATGAGGCTGGATCTTGTCTTTCTGGTGGGCAGGACCGCGTCCAGTGGTGTGTTTTGGGGTGTCTGTGAACTTAGTATGATTTTTAGGCAGCCTCTCTGCTAATGGGTGGGTTTGTGTTCCTATCTTGCTAGTTGTTTGGCATGGGGTGTCCAGCATTGGAGCTTGCTGGTCGTTGAGTGGAGCTGGGTCTTAGCGTTAAGACGGAGATCTCTGGTAGAGCTCTCACCGACTGATATTACGTTGGGCTGGGAGGCCTCTGGTGGTCCAATGTCCTGACCTTGGCTCTCCCACCTCAGAGTCTCAGGCCTGATACCCAGTTGGAGAACCAAGAGCCTGTCAACCACATGGCTTTTGGGAAGTCTGAGGTCTTCTGCCAGTGTTCAGTCGGTGTTCTATAGGAGTTGTTCCACATGTAGATGTATTTTTGATGTATTTGTGGAGAGGTAGGGGATCTGCACATCTTACTCTTCCGTTATCTTGAAGGTCCTCCCTCTAAAAGGTTTTTGTCTTGCTAGGCTGCCGTTTTCCAGACGTTTGGTTAAAGAAAGCAGGGTTTTGTTGAGGCTCATTTTACCTACACCCATTGGTCATTTAGGGTTGCCAGTTTCTTCAGTAGCCAGTCTGGGATATAGGAGACAAAGCAGAAAACAAACAAACAAAACCCAGGGGACTCACTGCCATGTTATTATTTGGGTCCAGAAGTCTCTAGCCAGTCTGCCTTCTCTCCACCTTTCACAGTCTTCTTATGTGTGGTTTATATTTGTAATATAATATACTATAATAATAATTATATAAATATATGGAATTTATATTTGTAATATATGTAATTTGTATTTATATAAATGTTATATTACTTCTAGGGTTTTTAGTTATACTTAGCAGAAGGAATAGGACAAAGTATGTCTATTCCATCTTCACTGAAGCAGAAGTCTTCAGGTCAGGTAGTTTGAAAAAGAAAATTTAATACAGGGCACTAGTTTCAAAAGGTTGGATGAACTGAAAAGCTAAACAGGGAGCAGTGAGACCACCCGAAGATTTGCAATAGCAGAAAGTGGCTTCTCTCCTAGAACTGTTGGTACACAGAGAGTAGGTTGTGTTACCAGAGCCTAAAAGCTGGAGCTGCCCAATGGGAGACTGGACCAAAGAGGGAGGGGCTATCCCACAAACAGCCTGAACCAGGAAGGAGCTGAAGCCAATGATGGACTCCCATGCCCCACCACAAGTAGAGAGAGGGGGGAAAAAAATACATTGGCTTCTCCCCTCATTTCTTCCTCAGTCCCCTTCTAGTGCCTCCCAGTAGCCAAAACAGCTGCAAGCCACAGGTCAAGGGAAATGTCATGTATGGGGGTCAGCAATCTGGACACTGAGTAGAAAAGGGAGAGGCAGGGAGCAGGTATGAAGGAAAATAGATGACTGGCACACAGTTGAATAGTTATTTTAGAGCTGCCTTGGATTTGGAGTCAAGAATCCTTAAGAGAAGTATGGGATAATGGCAAGAACATAATAAATATGTCAGAAGCCACATTAAAGTATCATTATTGGGTGGCCCAGTGTGTGCCTGGAATAGGAGGAAGACGGGCCTAACATACCCTAAAACATCCAGGTAATTTCCTTAAAATCCATCCACTTTCCTCTGGCTATAACCTCCTAGCTTGAAAGATAATAACCCCAAATATGTATTCTTGTGACTGTGCTATCTTTAGACTCTGGTGTTCTGATAATTGGGGAAAAATAATCCCGAAGGTATTGGTGTACCCAACTCAGTAATTCTTCTTTACTGGGCTAGATTTCTTGTTATTGTGTTTTCTTTTCATTCATTAGTAAAAGCAACTGCCTGCATGGTAAATAGTTTCCATGCACCTAGGTGATCTGAGTAGAAGTTGGCTATGTTCCACTTCCAGATGGATACATGAACTTAAAAAGAGTATTAGAAAATGAT
Source organism: Balaenoptera borealis (assembly GCF_965194805.1). Taxonomy (NCBI): domain Eukaryota; kingdom Metazoa; phylum Chordata; class Mammalia; order Artiodactyla; family Balaenopteridae; genus Balaenoptera; species Balaenoptera borealis. The sequence continues at coordinate 32,293,055 of NC_138869.1, read as the reverse complement.
CTGTTTGAACAGGGAAAAGTCAACAAATAGATGTTCCATACCTAGAAGTCCTATGAGTAGATCAAAACACAGAGAAGACCAACAGACTGACCAACAGACTGACAACTACCACTGCATCAGTGGGGTTAACCTGGTGGCAATCCACGTGAAATGTCTTGGAAAGGGTCTGGAAGAAAGTTTAATTCGACAGAATCTGTCAAGTTAGCAATGAAGAATGATGAATGACAGAACTTAAGCGAAATATTTTAAAGAATGCTTTCAAAGAACTCATTTTAATGAACAACTACTGTATTCAACTAAAGTCTCATCCTTTTACTATATTTTGGAAATATATTTGTAAACCTGGGAGACTAAATCAACATATGTATAAAAATATTTTATAACTCAGGTTTGTTATTATAGTTCTCTCAACGGTGTGTGGGGAGGGAGGGGTTAGTTCTATACTATACAAAGGAATTTATGTACAGGACAAATAAGCTATGTCTCTTCTCACAAATGAGCAACTGCCTTGACTGACTGTTTTTTCCTAATTAGAATAGCAAACTGTAGCTGACTATACTAGTGTTAGAAGCCCAGTACAATAAATTATCCTTCAACTGTCATTCAAAACAAAGTTCAAGAAAGAACTAAATATCAGGTGGGGGTGGGGGGAAGCACAGTACGCATGGTTTAATAATAATGTACAAGGAGAGCCAGCACAGGACTTGAACGAGATGGGGGTGACAAAAGTCAATTAAAATCTTGGTACAGTTTTTGAGATTTGGAATATTAATTAGCAAAAACAACAGAATACTGGCATAACCAGGCACACATTTGAAATCTTGTTTGTGGTTCAAGAAGCCATGTTTTAAAGAGCACTTGAGAGACTGAAAAGATGCATCTAGAAAAGAAAGCAATTAAAATAATTCAGAACTGGAAGATGTTAGGTCACCTTGGCATGGGTAATACAAAAGGATATGGTGGTCAGCAGGGCATGCCAGGAAAACTACTAGGACAGCTACTTCTGTGGGACTCTGTAGTGTTTCTATTTTTTTCTGGCAAAGGCCACTTTAGACACACAAATGTGAGAAAGTCCGTTACAAGTGTGTAGTGTTGCAAACCATTATGAATTGCCTCTTTCAAGCATAAGTGAAAGAAAGGCCATTTCTGCTCTGGTTAAGCAAATCATATTTGTCTACAATAGGATTAGAGATGCCACAGGCTGAGTAGCTTGGCTCTATTTCTGTGACAGGATGTCTACCCTGCAAAAATAAAAATAACTAACATCTTTCAAGAGCCTTCTTGTGTACCAAGCACTGCAGTAAGCTTCTCAATGCTTTAGTCCTTCCAGAATGTAAGCTATAGGAAGGCAGGGAAACTTGCTTGTTTTGAACATTATTGCATCCCTTAGTCCTAGCACATAGTAGGAACTCAATATATATTTTATCAATGAATGGCGTTTTTCAGTACTTGAATTTTTATGTGTATCACTTCTGTAAACAGAAAAAATTAAATTGTGGTTTACTACCTCTTGGTAGTCATGGGCTTGTGTAAGTCCCTCTCCTTGAGGGTGGGCTGGATCTACTGGCTCACTTCTAATAAATAAGAATACAATGAAAGTAATGGAATGTCACTTCTGAGGTTAGGTTACAAAATGACGCTGATTTCTGTATTGCCCTCTACTGCTCTTTGGCTTGCTTGCTCTGATGGAAGCCAGCCACCATGTTGTGAGCCACCCTACGAAAGGGTCCATCTGACAAGGAACTGAGGAGGCCCCTGGCCAACAGCCAGTGAGGAAGTGAGGCCATCAGTCTAATGGCCCATGGGGAACTGGATCCTGCCACCAACTACATAAGTGAGCTTGGAAGTAGACTCTCCAGGCTCAGTTGAGTCTAGAGGTGACTGCAGCTCTGGTCATGTAATCTTGGGAGACCCTGAGCCAGAGTTACCCGCCTAATCCATGCCTAGATTCCTAACACACAGAAACTATGAGATAAAAAGCATTTGTTGTTTTGAGCTGATAAGATTGCATAATTTATTATATAGCCATAGATAGCTAATACATAAATCAACAGAAAAGTGGCTTTTTTAAGTTGTCACGTTTTTGGTTGTTATTTTATTTTCCTGAGGCATTGTCATTTTCTACTTAATGCTCTTCATGGACTATACTCCTGTCTCTCAAAAATTGACCCTGCTTTGGCAATGTGGTAACAGCTGCTTCTTCCATGACCGAAAGATGGGGGTAGTATTACAACTAAACATCTATTTTCCCATTTTAATATAGTAACCTAGCATATTTACAAAGGGAGCTTTAAACAGTTCCTGGAAAATTATAATTAAGTCAAAGTTTAAAATCTACTTTAAAATCCATTAAGTTTATTCATTAAAACATTTTACATATCACAGTAATACTGTGTTAAAATTGATCTTCAGCCTCCTTCCTATTGAAGTTAAAATGGGTTCTCTCTATCTGATTCCATCTATGGTATAATGACATCCGTCTGTCTTCTTTACCATAGCCAGACAACAGCTGTACACATAAGCCCTAAGGATTCACACCAATTCACCATTCCATTCTAAATATAGTTAACACCCTGTTGTTTGGCCCCCAAATTCCGATGATACCTAGACATTACAGCTTACTTTTGCATTACCAATGTATAAACCCTTAAATTCTGTAAGATATATCTAACACTACAATGAAACCAAAATAATTTAATCTTTAAAACTGGAAGGGTGGGGACTTCCCTGGTGGTGCAGTGGTTAAGAATCCACCTGCCAATGCAAGGGACACGGGTTCAATCCCTGGTCCGGGAAGATCCCACATGTCGCGGAGCAACTAAGCCCGTGTGCCACAACTACTGAGCCTGTGCTCTAGAGCCCGCAAGCCACAACTACTGAGCCCACATGCCACAACTACTGAAGCCCGTGCACCTAGAGCCCGTGCTCCACAACAAGAGAAGCCACTGCAATGATAAGCCCACGCACCACAACGAAGAGTAAAGTCCGCGCACCACAACGAAGAGTAGACCCCACTCACTGCAACTAGAAAAAGCCTGCGCGCAGCAACAGAGACCCAATGTAGCCAAAAATAAATAAATAAAGTAAATAAATTTATTTTTTTTAAAAATTAAGAACAAAACCTGGAAGGGTCTTATGATTTATCATTATGAATAGCAGGTATTATTCTCTTTCATTAATGTGGGCCTCTTATAATGTAGCTTTATCACAGGCCTTTTACTTATCTCCTCAGACTGTAGGCATTCTGTTTTATCCCTGAGGAGTACCTGACACATAGTGGAAACTCAAAAATATACACCTAATGATTTAATACATGAACTCCACACTCATTTGTTCATTCAAAGATACTTCAGCATGGTCCCAGCCCTCAATAATTGATGGGAAAGGGGAGGAAATACACAAATAATAATGATGTAAAACAGGAATAAGAATTGCTTTAAGAAGTATTCAAAATGATATTGGGGATTTATTAAAAATCCCTGGGCCACAGCCTCCAGGTAAATTTTTAAGTTCGTATGTGAGGGGTGTTGCAAACAAACTTTTTCTATAGAAAGCCAGACATAAGTGTTTGGGGCTTTGCCAGCCATATATCTGTGTTACAGCTACTCAACTCTGCTACTCTAGTGTGAAAGTAGCCATAGACAACAGATAAATGAACGGACATGGCCATATTCCAATAAAACATTATATGTGGACACTGAAATTTGAATTTCAGAAAATATTCACATATTTTCTGTCAGTGTCATGAAACACTGTTCTTTAAAAAATTTTTTCAGTCATTAAAAAATATAACCATTCTTTGCCCTTGGACTGTACAAAAACAGACAGTTGGCCATATTTGGCCTGCAGGCCATACTGGCCAACCCTTGGCATACATGAAAGAGCACAGACTCTGGAATCTTTGTGACCTAGGTTAGTATTCCAGCTCTGCTCCTTAATAGCAGGTGCCTCAGGCAAGCTACTTCCCCATATGAACCTGTCTCTTCACCTGAGAGATGAGAGACTTCAGTAACATCTACTTCATCTGTAGGGTGGCAAAAAACTTGAAGACCAAAAAAAAAAAAGAGGCTAAAAGGCCTGTCTGCTAAAACAACAACTGTGCTACTTGAACTATCATAGTAAACATGTTTTCTTTTAACATGCCAATCAGAGAACTAATTTGGACATGGGATTTAATTAAATGCAGTTGGCTGCATCACTAATATACTCCTCTGTCTTCATCATATTCTATTACACAGTAGTCACTTCTTTTTGGCATTTGTTATCATAATGTGATGAGACCTCACCATAGTGTGTCACAGAGTGCACCAGGCAGCATCTTTTATTTTTATATGACTAGGTTTTAATGGGATTTTACAATTTAGCTCTAGGATGTCTAGCTTGCCAAATCATTCAGCAAATGCTAAGGAAATTGTCTTAACTAGCATACTGCAAGTAAATGGTTCAATTTAATACATCATAAAAATAATAAAAAGAGGAAAATAAAATGGATAGGAAAAAATCATTTTGGAGGAAAGCCTAGTTTCCTCCTAAATTAAGATGTTAAGAAACAAAGTTTATCTTTTATTTCTTCCATTTAAAGAGGGAGAGGCGTTATAGCTACTGTGATCATGATCCCCTGCAAACCACCCCCCACCCCCTGCAAAAGACACATTCTTAGTTTAATCACATTTACTTTACACCATGCCTGACAAGCGGTCAGTCATCCAGCCTCATTTCAACAATCTTTCTCTGATAAAGAGGAGTCTTACAGGAATGCTTTAACTCAAGAAAATGGATATCTAAATAATAGAATATTATGCATTGAACTAGAGGCAAGTGTGTAGTGGTGAGAGTGGTGAGGCAGTAGAGTTACAGATAGAAAATAAGCCCACCTCTGTTATTTGTGGGACCCAGGGAAATGGAGACCACATAGCATGTTGAAATATTTAGAAGTTATAAATCAACCAGCATCTCACCCAAAGCCCTGCAGCCCAATATTTAGGACTAGCCCTCCAGCCTGGATGTTAAAAGCCTGCTGGATTGTGTGATAGCACAGATATGCTGGGCAGGACAGTATGGAAGCTAGACCTCGGCTCCCACTCAGGACTTCTGGGTGGTAACTGGACTAAAAAAAACATTAGAACTCATGAAAAAGTTCAGCAAGGTTGCAGCATACAAGATCAATATATAAAAATCAATGGTATATCTAGACACTAGCAATGAATAATCCAAAGTTAAAATTAAGAAAACAATTCCATTCACAGTGGCATCAAAAAGAATAAAATACTTAGGCATAAACTTAACAAAATAAGTGTAAAGTGTATACTCTGAAAACTAGAAAACATTTTTGAAACAAATTAAGACCTAAATAAATGGAAAGACATTCTATATTCAAGTATTAGAAGACTAAATATTGTTAAGATAGCAATATTTTCTAAATTGATCAACAGATTCAATACAATGCATATCAAAATCTCAGCTGGGATTTTTTGCAGAAATTGACAAGCTGATCCTACAATTCACATGGAAATGCAAGGGACCCAGAATAGCCAAAACAACTTTGAAAAAAGGAGAGCAAACTTGGAAGCCTCATAGTTCTCAATTTCAAAACTAACTACACAGCTACAGTAATCAAGACAGTGGTAGATGGACAGATATGCAAATCAATGAAATAGACTTAAAAATCCAGAAATATAACCTCAGTTGATTTGTGGTCAGTTGATTTTCCACAAGAGTGCCAAGACAATTCAAGGGGGGAAATACTGGTCTTCTCAACAAATGGTTTTGGGATATTCACAAACAAAATTATGAGGTTTAATCCCTACCATATAGAAAATTGGACTCAAAATGGATCATATAACTAAATTTAAGAGGTATACTATAAAACTTTCAGAAGAAAATATAGAAGTAAATCCTTATGACCATGTTAGGCAAAGCCTTCTTAGATACAACATCAGAAGCACAAACAACAAAAGAAAAAAAATAAATTAGACTTCATCAAAAATTAAGACCATTTGTGCTTCAAAGGACACCATCAAGAAAATGAAAACCCACAGAATGGGAAAAAATACTTGCAAATCATATATCTGATAAGGGACTTGTATCAAGAATATACAAAGAACACTTACAACTCAATAATAAAAAAGACAAATAACCCAATTTAGAAATGGGCAAAGATTTGAAGAGACATTTCTCCCAAGAAGGTATGCAAATGGTTAATAAGCACTTGAAAAAATGCCCAGTATCCTTACTCACTACACATTAGGGAAATATAAATCAAAGCCACAATGAGATACCACTTCATACCCACTAGAATGGATATAACCAAAACAACAGAAAATAGTAAGTGTTGGTAAAAATGTGCAGAAATTGAAACCCTCATACATTTCTGGTGTGATTATAAAATAGTGTTTTCCACTTTGGAAAACATTTTGGGACTTTCTCAAAAAGTTAAACATGCATTTAACATGTGACGCAGCAATTCTACTCCAAGGTAGCCAAGAGAAGTAAAAATACATGTGCACACAAAAACTTGTACATGAATGTTCATAGCAACATTATTCTTAATAGCCAAAAGGTGGAAACAACCCAAATGTCCATCAACTGATGAACAGACAGTGGAATATGTGACAGTAAAAAAGAGTGAAATACTAATACATGCTATGACACAGATGAGCCTTGAAAACATTATGTTAAGTGGAAGCAGTCACAAAATACCATATATTGTATGATTCCATTTAAATGAAATGCCTAAAATAAGGAAAACTCTAGGGACAGATATTAGATTTTAGAGACTCTCTCTGGCTGAGGTGGTTGGGAGGAAATGGGGAGTGACTGCTAATGGATACAGGTTTCATTTTGGTGTGATGAAAATGTTTTGAAATTGATTGTGGGGGCTTCCCTGGGGGCGCAGTGGTTAAGAATCCGCCTGGCAATGCAGGAGACACGGGTTCGAGCCCTGGTCCGGGAAGATTCCCACATGCCGCGGAGCAACTAAGCCTGCGAGCCACAACTACTGAGCCCGCTTGCCACAACTACTGAAGCCCATGCACTTAGAGCCCATGCTCCGCAGCAAGAGAAGCCACTGCAATGAGAAGCCCGTGCACCGCAATGAAGAGCAGCCCCCGCTCGCCGCAACTAAAGAAAGCCCATGCACGGCAATGAAGACCCAACACAGCCAAAAGTAAATAAATAAATAAATTTATAAAAAAAAAAAAATGTAGGCCTTGTACTAAAAAAAAAAAAAAATTTACTGGTTACAGTAACACAGTGGCTATCAGGCCATTTCCCCAACTTTTGTATACACCAGGAGAGCTGGCACTCCTCTTTCGGAATTTAGCCCTGAAAACATAATACTGAGCTAACAAAGAAACATTACAAGTTATGTCCGTCCCCATTTCACAAACATAAAAGTCACAGCATGACAGGCATGTTTTACAGGCACAGAGATGAGGCCGAGAAAATAAAAAAAAATAATACCCTTCATCTGCTGCTGTAGGGCTTCCTAGGTATTATGTCTTATGAATTGAGCTAAACAAGTTTGGGACTGGGTCCCCCTTTTCTTGCCTGCTCCCAACAAGAAAATATCACAAAGGAAAAAGTCATTTTTCTTGTAGAACAGACCTTTTTCCTGAGCCCCAATTATTTTTTAATCTTAAACCTTAGAGAGGAAATTACCTTTTTAGATTGGAAACTGCAGTTTCTGCCTAGCTCCTGCTTGAGTTCACATATGAAGAACATACTCTGCTATGAGACGGTAGTGGGAAGCCTGATGGAAGCACTTAGAGGGGGGTTATGGAAGTCATTTAAGGGGTTTCAGCACACCAAATGCAAATACACTGCAGTTCAAAGAATAAATATATATGTGTAAAACTTCTTTGAAAGTACATTTCTAAATACACACACACACACACACACACACACACACACACAAATTTCATGGGCAAAGAGCCGCTTTCCATAGTCAAAGACCATGAAACAAGTTGAATCTGGATCTCAGGATGTCCTCTTCCCCAGACCTTGGAACATAAAGGAGCTATCCACCGAGTCAAACCGCCACACATCAGAATCCAATCCCAGAATGGGTAAGAGACACACTCGGGGCGATGATGCGGCTTATTTTTTTTTAAACTTCAACCCCTGGTTGGGGGGGCGGCTAGCAGAAATACTAATAATCATTCATTCAGCAATATCTACCAAACATCTCCACATGCCAGGCACAATTCTAGGCACTAAGGATGGGGGTGAGCAATACCAAAGTCCCTGCTACAATAAGTCCCAATCTAGTACTTCACACATAGTGGGCACATAAATATTTGATTATTACATGAATCAATAAATAAGTTTAAAAAAATAAGTCAAAAGATAATAAAATCACACTTAAGCATTAGACTTTTCTAATTCTTTTAAAATTTCTTTTAAAAGCTGGGAAAATATTCATTGATGGGAAGTATCTATAATATTACCTCAGGGAGAAAAGATAATACAAACTACATATACAGTTTAATTATATATGTATGTGTGTGTGTGTGTGTGTGTGTGTGTGTATATATATATACACATATAGATATGTGTATATATATACATATATATGTGTGTGTGTGTGTACATATATATATATATATATATATATATGTATATATATATATATCACTCTATAGGAAGGAAAAATCTCTAATGCAACAATCCAAAATGTTAACTGTAATTTCCTTTAGGATTACACAGTATTTGTTTTTATATTTTTATTTTTCCATCTTTCAATTTTTCTATACTAAACATACATTCTTTGTATGAGAAGGGAAAGCTATTTTAAAAAGAGAAAAATACTTCTATGGTAATTCTTCATTTAGCAAATGGAACTAAGACCTTCAGGAAACATACTGGATTGGCAACTTTGTCTGACTATCAACTTTGTCCTCAACACCACGAGACAACTTTATTTTTTTTCCTCAAATTTTATCTCTTTGTGGTGAGGAAGTTCCTAATTCACAGAAAAGGAACCAGCAACTCTGCCTCCAAGAAGAAACCAGAGAAGAAAGCTCCACAGCACAGAATCCAGGAAACAGTGAGGAACTTGTTTAAGGCAGCATACACCTGGCACAGGGGAGTTCTTACAATAACACAGGGCTGGAAACGTTGTCAAATGATCTCTTGTTATTTTTATTTCATCAGTTCCCTAACTCATGAAACTCGTAATAGAATTATTTCATATTCAGTTGCTATAGAAAGAAACTTTCTTTAAAACATAAATGGTAGGTATCATGGAATAAATAGACACTAACAATTACAAGAACAGCTAATGTTTCTGCATGCTTGCTATGTTCCAGGCAACGTGCCATTTATTGTACACATTGTGCATGCATTATTTCATTTAATCCTCAGTCCCATGAAATAGGTACCATTATCTATCACACCTGGAGATAAGTAAACAGACAATAAGGAACTCACCCCAGATCACAATGCTGCATGGAAGAGGAGCCTTCAAACCCAGGTCTGACTGCATCTCATACTCCTAATGATTAAGAGTCTTAGTTATTTACCATTATTTTTCTTTTCTGGTACCACCAAAAAATTTTCAGAACATGGTATTAGATATTTCTTTCCAAAACCTGAGGGGAAAAAATACGAGGTTTAAGAATTTAGCAACCTCTATTTATCCTTTTACCCATCTTTTCTTCATTTTTTTAAGAAAGCGAGGCTTTGAGGAAGGAAGCATGCTAAAATAATTTCTTTAAGTCTGAAAGCGTTAGCTGTTACATGATATGTGATCATTTACACATCACTTTTTGTCTTGTATTTTATACTGAAAAAAATACATGCCATACCACCGTTTAGTATTTCCATCAGTCTCAAGGCATCCAATATAGAAAACTGTGTAGGCAGAATAATATTCCTTCTGATGAATTTACTGCTTCAACTTAATGTTTAGAATGTAGTGGAAAGAATCAATAGGCATATACTCTTCTTGGGAGTCATAAACATTCATTTAAACAAACTCAATGTTCCTTTTGTGTATATTCAATACATAAACAGCTTGAAATTGGCTAGAAAAGAAACTATACCCTTAAAAATCTCAGATGAAATAGTTGTGAATGGAAGAGGGATTGTATGATAACAACAACATGTATACACTCCGGGAGCATTATTCTCTTCTATTATTTGATATTCGTACAAATGTGGTAGGTTGGGTTTGGATAAAATGTTAGAGCAAAGTGCAGTGGTTCTCAACCTCAGTGCCCTAAAGAAAAATTGAGACTCACTACCTCCCATTTCAGAGAATCTGCCTGCTCTAGGCATCTGGGAATCTATACTTGACAAGTGTCCCCTGGGATGGGGATGCAGGTGACACATGACTCATACTTCCAGAAATACTACTATGAATAACAATGAATAAGCACATGGGCTCAAGACGTGACCATACCAGTTTGAATCATGGCCTTCCACTGAGGCACAGGGTGTCCTTAGTCAAGCAGCTTAATCTCTCTAAACCTCAGTTTCTTCATCTGTGAAATGCGAGGACAGCAAGAGTATCTTTCACAGTTGTTGTGAGAATTTTTTTAAAAGATTATATAATATCTATCTATATATCTATCTAGAGATAGATACATATATGGAGAGAGAGAGAGAAAGAAACTTACCATACTGCCCAACACAAAATAAATGCTCAAGGACTGTAGCTTGCTGATATTAAATTATTGTATTAAAAAAGGAAGCCCCAAAGCTCTAAACCCCCCTATTGTCATGTTCCCTTTATTTCTCAATCCCCTCTCAGGGATACTGACTCACCTTCACAATTTCTCTTAGTTAAATCTTCCATGAGTATTAATCTTAACTTGCTTTGATCGTGAGGGGCCCAAATTTTGTAAAAGCATTATTAGGCATTCAAACAGTTCTTTCCACATTTCAAAATATTAGAACATCAGGACAATCTATCACCCATTTTGGCCTTAGTTGGTACAATAATTGTAACTGGTCTCTGTGGAACCGATCATGCAGTGAATAAAATAAATCCCAAAGCACAGAAGACTGATTAACTAGTTATCAAAGTATTGTGCAGATGTTTTCTACTAACAGCATTCTATATATTGTTTGATTTGTAAAGGATACACACATGCACACAAGAACTGACACTCAACTGTTTCTTTCCATTATCTTTGAATAATACAGTAGCTGCATTTTCCATTTCTAAATCTTATAGAATTTTTGCCTAAAACATTATGTTATAGTTTGTATTATAAAGCAGGGTGAAAACATGTCTTAATATTGAAATTCAGGTTTCCAGGGGAATTTGTGATTTTGACCTTTTTATTGATCTATAATATTCATGTAGTTAAATGCACAAATCTTAAGGGCACTGCTCAATGGACTCTGACAAAGTTAACACATTCTTGTAACAACCAGTGAGACAGATTTAGAAAATCACCAGCACCTCAGAAGGCTCCCTCTTAGTTCTCTCAGTCACTGCCTCCCCCACGGGTAACCACTATTCTGACCTCCATCACCAGTGATCAATTTCATCTGCTTTTGAACTTCAAATAAATGGAACCAGGAAGTGTGGATTTCCTCTACAACATTAAGTCTGTGAAATTCATCCATATTTTTGTTTGTAACAGTAGTTCATATTTTTATCATCAATATATAGTGTTCCCTTGTATGGCTGTGTCACAAATTATCTATGGACATTCTGTTTGGGGCTACTATGAATAAAGTGACTCTGAACATTCCTGTCCATGTTTTTTGGCACACGTGTGTACTTAGAGCAGAACTGCTGGGTGGTAAAGGTTGGCATATGTTCAGTTTTAGTTAACACTGCCCAAAAAAGTTTAAAATGATGATCTTACCAATTTATACTCCCACTGACAGGGTATAAGAGTCCCATTGACTCAGCATCCTCACCAATTTTGGTATTGTCTGTCCTTTCCGTTTTAGTCATGTTGGAAGATGTGTAGTGGTAATGCACTGAGGTTTTAATTTGCATTTTTCTCGTGACTGATTAAATTGATCATCTTTTCTTGTCTGTATTGGACATTTCGATATCCATTTCGATTTTTTTAAGTTCAGGTTTTTGCTCATGTTTATACTGCATTGTCTACCTCTTTTCTTTTTATTTTTAATAAATTTGGGGGTAGGAAGGATAGTTTCAGATTTACAGAAAAGTTGAAATGAGAAAGATGGAAAGTAATGTGGTATGCAAACACTAACTAAAAGAAAGGTGTTATCTATACCAGTGATAGACAAAATGAAGTTTCATCCAAAAACGATTACTAGACATAAAAAGGATCATTTCATAATGATTAAGGGACAATTCAACAGGAGGATATAACAATGTTAAATCTGTGTGCACCTAATGTCATAGACTCAAATACATAAAAATGAAAACAGATATAAATAAAAAGAGAAATAGACAAATCCATGATCATCATAGAGATTTTAACACATTTTTCTCAAAGAATTTAGTAGAGATATAAAATATTTGAGCAACACAATTAACAAACTTGCCTGTGTGCATGTGTGTGCGTTATATACCACTGCACCAAACAAGTGCAAAATATACACATTCTTTCTCAGGTGTACATGGACTATTTATTAAAATAAAACATCCTCTGAGTCGTAAAGCAAGTGTTGACAAATGTCAGATTACTCCTTCCAAAACCCATAATCTCTATCCAGTCATCAGGAAACCATCAGACAAATTGAAATTCATGGATATTCTACAAAATACCTGATGGATACTTCTCAAAACTGTCAAGGTTATAAAAAACAAACAAACAAAAGACTGAGAAATTCATATGGACCAGAGGAGACTAATGACACATAATGACTAAATGCAGTGTGTTAGCCTGGTTTGGATTATGGAAGAGAAAAGGACAGTATAGTCCTTATGCTTAAGACATGTCTCTTGTAAGCAGTATATAGTTGGGTTATTTTTTAAATCTAGGCTGACAATCTTTACTTTTAATTGAAATGTTTCACTCATTTACAGTTAATATAATTACTAATACATTTGAGTTTAAATCTACCACCTTAACTATTTGTTTTCCACTTGTCCCATCTCTTTTGTGTTCCTTTTTTCTGCTTTCTTGCATACTTTCTGATTACTCAAGTAATTTTTATCATTTCATTTTCTTTTTTAAATTAGATTGTTAGTTATACATTCTTTTTTGTTTATTTAGTATTTAACCTAGATACTGCAACATACATCCAGGACTTATTAATCTACCTTAAATTAGTAATTATACCACATCCCAGATAATGCAAGAATCTTACAACACTTCAATGATAATTACTCCTCTCCTGCCTTTTGTGCTGTTGTTGTCATGCATTTTAATTCTGCACATAGTGTAAACCCACTAGACCTTATTATTATTGTTTTACAGAGTCAACATTTATTCAGACTTTTAAAGATTTATTTATTTAGATATATTTATTTAGATGGATTTATCTTTTCTGTTGCTCTTCATTCCTTCCTGCATTTCCATCTAAGATCTTTTAACTTTCTGCTGAAAAACACCTTGTAGTGATTATTTTATTGTGGGTTTTCTAGTAACAATTTCTCTCCATTTCTATTTGAATGAAAACGTCTTTATTTTACCTTCATATCTGAAGGATATTTTCACTGGGCATAGAATTCTTTGGTGGTTATCTTCTTTCAATTGTGTATATATACATCATTCATTACCTACTAGCTTTCATCACTTCTTTTGAAATGTCAACTGTCAGTTGACGGTTGCTCTTTTAAAGGGAACTTGTCTTATATTTTCTCTTTATAGGTGTCATCACTACTTTGCTTCTATAATTTGTGTTTATTTTATTTGGGGTTTATAGGGCTTCATGAATCTGCAGTTTGTTACCTTTCTGTAGTTTTGGAAGTTTTTGGCCAGTTTATCTTCAAATATTTCTTCTGCTCCATTTCCCCTCTCTTTTATTTTCCATTTATTTTTATTCTCTGCACTTCAGACTTAGTATTTTCTACTTATTTATTTTCAACTCTCTAATTCTCTATTCTGCTGTGTCTAATCTGCAGTTAAACTCATCTTTTGACTTCTTAATTACTGATATTTCTGCTCTAGAACTTCCATTTGGTTATATTTCTACAGATGCTCATTTTATGGTGACAGTCTCTATTCTTTATCTACTTTCTTTAACATATTAATCATATTTATTTCAAAATTATATTTTTATTAACCCCAATATCTGTATTACATATAAGCCTATTTCTTTTTTTGTTTCTTTGTTTGTTTTCGTTTTTTTGGTTTTTTTGGCCACGCAGTGCAGCTTGCAGGATCTTACTTCCCTGACCAGGGGTGGAACCTGTCCCGTCGGCAGTGAAAGCACAGAATCCTAACCACTGGACCACCAGGGAATTCCCTATAACCCTATTTCTATTGTCAATTTTTTTCCCTTAGCTTTCGTCATTTGGTCTTGTTTTCTGGAATAGCTGGTAATTTTGGACTGAAGGCTGATATTAAGCATGAATGATTGTAGGGACTGTGGATGATGTTATATTTCTCCAGATAATATTTTATTTTCTTCTTCCTGACAGGCAGGAAACCTTAATCCAATTGGAGGCCAGTGTTTAAGACTTTGTGAGAGCTTATCTATTACTAATTTATCCCTATCATCAGCTGTAGTACGTCAGAGGTCTATTTTAAAAGCTTAAATTAAAAAAAATTAAAAAACAAAACAAAAAACCTCCAATAAAGATGTTAAAAAAAAAAAAGCCTGAAGAATTTACTGGGATCTCTTCTTCTTGACAGGTTCTAAATTTAATTTTTGTCTCTCCTTAGAACTGTGAGATGGCCAAAAGTTCTGATTAGCTTTTTAGCCCCTTAGCAACTACTTTTTTAGGGTTTCTTAGCCTCTCACTCCTCTCATGCCCAGCTTAGGAATTAGCTAATGACTTGAAGGTAAATTGTATAGAGAATTCTGGATCACTTCTCTGAAGTTCTCATTTCTTTAGATATTGGCTCCTTAAGTCTTGGCTACTTAAATAGCCCTGAAGTTAAATTTTGGGTTCCCCATCCTGGTAATACTGCTGCAAGCTCCAAGTCTCTGCTTTCCCTTCAGTCTGTATGCATTGCAAGGCAAATAAGCAAAAGTTCTAAAGACAAAAACATCAGTAAATGTAGGACTCACTTTATGCTTTTCCCTTCTCTTTGAGATGCTGGCCCTTCAAGTTTTGGGCACCCTGGTTATTGTCTGATGACTTCAAACAGCTGTTATTTTGAATTTTACTGAGATTTTGTAATTGTTCTCAGTGGGAAGGTTAGTCTAATGCTAGAGAATTTGGTTTTAATTTACCTTAGTATTTGCTCAACCACTAACAAAGCTGAAATCATCCTTTGAGTAGGGTGATACCATATCCCAGTTTGCCTGGGATGGTTCTGATTTATGGCTTTTATTCTGGAACAATGATTACTAGTGCCCCCTTTTACTTTCAAAAGTGTCCAGTATGTGCAATAAATTATATGATTACTCTACCTCTAAGGGTGATTTTTATCCTTCCTCCTGCCTCCATTCAAAAACTATTAATTACTTATAGTAATTAAGAATGCCACATGACTAAACAATTAAAAAGAACAGAGATTTCATATCTCTTGTTTTTCCACATCTTAGAATTTGTATTTCTTCTGTTTACTTGCAGATCTGACACATCATTCTGAGAAAAAAAAAAGGATTTTTTATTTTTAAAGATCAAGGAGATTTCCGCAGATTGGATAATCAGTTCCAATGTCTAAAAACTCATAACATCATGCATGTAAACATAAATATACATATAAATACAATGTGCTCATATGCAAAAGTCAACTGTTTTTCTGTACGTATAATTTTCATGGTCTCTTAAGACTAGAAGAAACCTTAAGATGACTGAACTCAGCCATATATTCCTTTTATGGAAAAAGACATTAAGGTCCCAAAAGTTAGTTTAGGATGACCTAAATGATTTATCCAACATCACAGGTAGATCCTGAACTCTCCTGGCTCCTAGCCCAATACAGTTCTCTCTATATATACTACCTAACCCAGTGTTTTTGTATTAGCAGAATCTTCCTGCTCCTATAACAACAAATACCTCCTGTTCCTATATCCTAGTATACAAGGATAAAAGGATTTGGGAATCCTTCCATATTGGGATACAAAGGGCAAGATTTGTACCTTTCCTAGTAGGATACAAAGGGCAAAAGCTCTTCTTGTGAATGTCATAAAGTAACCATTTACATTTTATTCACTAAGCGCTTCCCAGAATACCTATTTGGTAGTCCCCAACGATTTGGAGTTGCAGATGGTTCCTTAAGATTCTTTGTTTATTTGAAACAGAAGAATTTACAGAGTACATGATTTATTAGGTAGCTGGAGCAGACACATCTGGTGCCCTGAGTCACATCTACTTAGACTTATGTCTGTTTTTAGCCAGGTTGGAATAGATAATTCAATGCAAGCTTAGAGTTGCTTCATCTGATAGCATTTCACCCATAGCTAGCTCATAGAGTATCTTTACTTTCTGCCCCATGGCTGCCTTGGATGCTAGCAGGAGTTTTCATATATGCATGGAAAGAGCAGGGGCAATCTTGACCAATGAACAGGAGATAATAAAGAGTTAGTAAATAAACATTCCTGCCTGCAAACCATTGTGTAGACAATTCTGAGAAGCATTCTTCTTAGGATGCTTAGGTGCTTCTTGGGGTGTTTCAGTACAATTAAGCCCTGCTGCCCAACCATCATCCTTATGTTTCTCCTTTTTCTCCTTTCCTATCTCATTCTTCCTGCTCCCTCATTCCTGCCCGCCAAGATCATCTCTCAAATAAACACACACACAAATCTTTGTGTCAGGGAGTGCTTTTGGAGGGACCCAAACCACATAATGCTCAAACTCTAAATTCTTCCACTTATAAAACGTCCCTATTTCAAAGCCCTCTCAACTTCAGTTTCACATTTAAAGACTACTCCTTAGCTCCTATGTCTATGGCATGTCTTCCTAGACAGTAAAGGATAACTATAATGAATGTGTTCTATTATAGTGCCATCTAGTGGCAAGGATGAATCAAAGCTCATGGCATCTAAGTGACCATGTTAAATATTGAACACTGGTAACTTCACATTACACAAGAAAGATAGATGTATTCAAGAGCAGTCAGTCTTACCACAATTCTATTGAAGATCAAAAAGATAAATGTTTGTGACAGGATATTAAAAGGTTGGGATAATTTTATGATAGGTAGGTAACACAAGCTAAGACAATGATAAAGATAACCAAATCTCATGCATGAAAAGGCAAAAGCTAATCACCAACGAGGTCGGTAGAGCTTTACCTCTGTGTTTTGATTTAGATGAGCATAAAGCCATATTAAACATACAAAGTTGGTTCACACAGTATAGAAATCTGCCCCAACAGCCAGTGCTTAAGAGATCTCAGGATAGAAATGAGCAGTAACACAAAATAATAATTATAATAATAACAATATCAACAGCAGCTACCATTTAAGGAGTACTTGCTATGTTCCAGGCCCTATGCTAAACATTTTATCCATGTGGGCTCATTTAATTTTTATAACAGCCCTATAAGGTAGGTACTACTGATATACTTATTTTTTAGATAAAGAAAAGTAGGCTCAGCAAAATTGGTGAAGTTCTCAAGGTTACACACTCAATAAAGAGCAGAAGGAGGTTCAAACCCAGGTCTGCCTGGCTACAAAATCTGTTCTCTTACCCCGTTCACATTTCGTGCTTCATCAGAAATCATGACTAATTTTATGCCAAGTACGTTGTTAGTGATTGTTATTAATAACAACCCCCATTTCACAGACAGAGTGCTGAAACAATCATGGTTAAATATCTTGCCGTAGGTCACCTAAAAATCAGTGGCTTGCCTGAATTAAGATTCTTTGGTCAGTGGACTCTAGTTAAAACATATATTCTTTCTCGTGACTGACTCCTTCCAGCAATTAATTTATATCCCTAAGCAAAAGATCTGTTTGCCTTATCTTAGATTGTGTAACTGAAAATGTTATTATTAGATAAGAGTCTACAGAACTATGAAAAGAATCTATCCTAGAGAATTTAACTCTGTGTCATCTTCTGACAGTGAGTTTCATAGTTCAACCAAGTTTTGGATAAATCAGAACTCAATGGTCAGCATTTATGGTCCTAGTCATTCATCCTAACACAAGAAACACAGATGAGATGGATTTACCATCAAAGGGCATATGGAGCTTGATCATGATAAAAAATAGAATCTCCTTAGTTATAGGTAGGTCCCTCTTAAGAAAGAAAAAAAACGCTTTTGGATTCTGTTGAACAATCAGTAGTACAGGGACTTCCCTGATGGCGCAGTGGTTGGGAATCCACCTGTCAATGCAGGGTACACGGGTTTGATCCCTGCTGCAGGAGGATCCCACATGCCGCGGAGCAGCTGGGCCCGTGTGTCATGACTACTGAGCCTGCGCTTTGGAGCCCACGAGCCACAACTACTGAGCCCGCATGCCACAACTACTGAAGCCCGCGCACTTAGAGCCCATACTCCGCAACGGGTGAGGCCACCGCAGTGAGAGGCCTGCGCACCGCAATGAGGAGTGGCCCCTGCTCACTGCAACTAGAGAAAGCCCGCGTGCAGCAACGAAGACCCAACAAAGCAAAAATAAATAAATAAATAAATAAATAAATAAATAAATAAATAAAATGGTTAACTTTAAAAAAGAAAAAACGGAATAAATTTTTTTAAAAAAATCATTAGTACGGCCTTGGGTAGTATATTTAACCTTTCAGGGCCTTAGTTTTTCATCTTTGAATAAGAAAAATGAAACTAATTTCACAGAGTGGTGGTGAGTATTCATCTACTTAAATAACCAAGAATAACACATGATACATAGTAGAACCTTAAATGATTTTTCTTTTTTTTTTTAAATATCCTTACTTTATTTCATAAAGATTTTAAGTTGTTTATGAAAATAGTCTCAAAAAATGTTATCTCTCTTCTTCCTTTCTCTGGTCCAAAGAAGAAAAGTTCTTGCAGCAATCTGAATACTATAAGGACTTAAGAAATGAATACTTTTGAAACACCTGGGCTTGCCAGTGGAGGACAAGTTCGAAAATTCTAACAACTTACAAATGCAAATACTGTTTGATCTATCAATTCTACCCGTGGGACTCTATGCTACAGATAAATGATTTATGTACAAGGCTATTCACCGCAGCATTAATTTTAACAGCAAAATATTTTTAAAAATCTAAATGTCCATCAATGGAAGACTGCTTACATAAATTATGGTACATGGTACATCAATACAAGGATACAATATGCAACTGGAAAAAAATTACAGGATATATCTTTAAGTGAGAAAGCAAGGTATACAACATTATGCATAATATACTACTATTGTATAAAAAGAGAGAAATATATATTAATATTTGCTTGTATGTGTACAAAGAAATTCTAAAAAGACACCCTGAAAATTGTGGTTTCTAGTAAGCAGGGTGGGAGAAAACTGGATCCATGTGTGGAAAGAAGGTTTTCACTGTATTTCACCTTTTTTTAACCAGTGGCAAAAATTTAATAAATTAATTGAATTTTAAAAATATTTTATTTGGGCTTATACCCACTTCCAAAAGCTAATAAGATCTTAAAGTTTGCCTTTTCTTATCTCATACAGCTTATAATAGACAAATGGGTAAACTGAGCCATAAACTACCAGATTTTTCCACAGTTTTTCTAAACAGTGAATTTAGCAAGATTATAGAATATAAGGTCAATATACAAAAATTAATTGTATTTCTCTATATTAGTGACAATCAGAAAATTAAAATCTAAAATACCATTTGTAATAGCATAACAAACAAACACTTAAACAACATAACATTGCTGAGATAAAGAAGATTATCTCTTTAAGGAAAATAAAGATAAAGAAGATTATCTCTTTAAAGATTAAAGAAGGCATAAATAAATGAAGAGGCATACCCTCTTCGTGGATTAGAAGATTCAATATTACTAAAATGTCAGTCCTCTTTAAATGGATCTAGATTCAACAATCCTGATCAAAATCTCATCAGGATTTTTCTTGTAAAAATTGACAAAGTAATTCTAACATTATTTGGAATTTCAAAGGGTTTTGAATACATCTTTAAAAAACATCTTTAAAAAAACTAAATTGAAAGACTCATCTGATTTCAAGACTTACTATAAACCTATAGTAATTAAGACAAAAATAGCAAGATAATTCAATGGGGAAAAAAGAGTTGTTTCAACCAATTGTGCTGGATCAAATGTATACTGTATGGGAAAAAAACGAAACAACATCTACCTCACACTATATACAAAAATTTACTTGAATTTACTTGAAATGAAATATAGACCTAAACATAAAACTAAATTATGATACTTCTAGAGAAAAATGTAGAATACCTTCACAAATACCTCACCTTCTGAGGTAGGCAAAGATTTCTTAGATAAGACAACAGAAAAGCATTAATCATAAGGAAAAAATTAGTCAACTAGGCTACAACAAAATTTAAAACACAGCTCTTCAAAAGATCCTGAAGAGAAACTGAAAAGGCAAACCTCAGATTGGGTGAAAATATCCGATAAAGATCTTGAATCAAGAATAAAGTATCGGGCTTCCCTGGTGGTGCAGTGGTTGAGAATCTGCCTGCCAATGCAGGGGACATGGGTTTGAGCCCTGGTCTGGGAAGATCCCACATGCGGAGCAACTAGGCCCGTGAGCCACAACTACTGAGCCTGCGCATCTGGAGCCTGTGCTCCGCAACAAGAGAGGCCACAATAGTGAGAGGCCCGCGCACCGCGATGAAGAGTGGCCCCTGCTTGCCGCAACTAGAGAAAGCCCTCACAGAAATGAAGACCCAACACAGCCAAAAATAAATAAATAAATAAAAATTTAAAAAAAGAATAAAGTATCATTGAACTGTAATAAAATGATTAAAATAGTAAATTTTATATTATGTATATTTTATTATTTTTTAAATTTTATTATTTATTTATTTAGCTGCACCGGGTCTTTGTTGTGGTACACAGGATCTTCGTTGCCACGTGCGGGACCTTTGTTGTGGCATGAGGGATCTTTTTAGTTGTGGCATGTAGGATCTTCAGTTGCGGCATGCAGACTATTACTTGCTGCGTGCGTGTGGGATTCTAGTTCCCTGACCAGGGATCGAACCCGGGCCCCCTGCATTGGGAGCACGGAGTCTTAGCCACTGGACCACCAGGGAAGTCCTTATTATGTATATTTTAACACAATAAAAAAGGCAAAAAAAAGAATAGATAAAGAACTGTTAAATCTCAATAGTAAAAAGGTAAACAAAATGGGCAAAAGATTTGAACAGACATTTCACAATAGAAGATATACCAGTGGGCAATAAGTACATTAAAAGATGCTCCATTTTATTAGTAAATAAGGAAATGTACATTAAAATCACAAAAGATACCACTGTACTCCTCATAGAACGGCTAAAATTAAAAAGACTGACAATACCAAGAGTTGGCAAGGATGTGGAGCAACTGGTACTTTCATACCTTGTTGCTGGGAATGCAAAATTGTACAGTTCCATTAGAAAAGAGTTTAGACGTTTCATTAAAATTTAAACATATATCTAACCCAAGTTTTCTCAGCCTCAACACTATTGAGATTTTTGGGTCAGATGGTTCTTTGCTGTGGGGCCTGTCCTGTGAGCTGCAGAATGTTTAGCAGTATTCCTGGTCTCTACTCACCTGGTGCTAGTAGCACCTCCCCAGACATGACAAAAATGTCCCCAAACACTGCCAAATGTCCTCTAGAGTGCAAAATTGTCCCCAGTTGAGAACCACTTATCTATGCTATGGCCCAGCCATTGAACAACTAGTGATTTACTGAAAAGAAATGAAAACATATGTCCAAAAAGAGACCTGTGCACAGAAGTTCATGTTTTTTCTTAACAGCTAAAAAAAAAAAAAGAAACAACCAAATTGTCCCTTAACAGGTAAATGGATAAGCAAATTGTAATACATCCATTCATACAATGGACTAATTCATGAATAATGTTGCTATGAACCTTGGTGTACAGGTATTTGTTTGAGACTGTACTCTTAATGGTTTGGGGTATATACCTGGAAGTGGAATTGCTGGATTATACAGTAATTCTTTGTTTAACTTTTTGAGAAATCCTCAATAACTTTCAAGAGTATAAAGGGAGCTGAGATTTTTTAAAAGTTGAGAATGGCTGTCCTAGAACATTCCAGCTTTGCCTGCATAACTTTTGCTTGTTATTCAAGATAAAGGCAGGCTTCATCTATTAAGAAAAATGTGGAGTCCAACCCCAGGTTGTGTTATGAGGCCCTCCTGTGTGTAACTTATGTGTACCTCCATCTTGGCTCTTAGAACACAGTATTTTAATCACCTGTTAGCCTCACTTTCTCCTCTCTAGACTATATACTCTTTAAGGCTGAGATTCAGGTCTTTTCTCTTTGTGTGTACACCCAATGTCTGGAACATAACAGTGCACAAGAAATATCTGTGACATATTTTTGAAGGAAATTAAAGATGATTATTTGAAATGCTCTATAGGAGGATTGATGAAGATTTCACTCATATGTCACCTCTAATTGCCTAGTAATGGCTGCCTGGAGGTGTGTGTTGAAAAGGATCCTGGGGTCATCTACAGGCTTAGCAGGAAGGAACGCAGAGACTAATTAGCAATGTCAGTGAGATGTGGAAAGATTCATACCTACGCTAGATGCTAAGTCCCCTTTCAGTTCTAACATTCCATGGAGGAAATGCAATTGTTTTTGCCTTCAGATCTCATCCTTATTAATTTAGTCTAAATACTTGTTACCTCTTTTATTAGTAAATTAAATGTGACCGTGTTGTAAAATCCACTGGATAAAAAACACAAATATTCTCTCTTCAATCTGCATCCCTACCCCTAGATCCTGCCAAGATCAAAAGTTCCTTATAGAATTCTTCATGGATTTTTACAAATACATCAACACAGTTTTATGATAATATGTGGTTGTTAGATTTGAAATGACTCACACTGCTTTCATCTGGGGACTCATTCCTTACCCAAGTAGCATTCAGAGAAAAATATATACAGCCTACATTTTCATTTTATTTCTAGTTTCATATCTTTGCTTTTATTTATAAAAAGCTACACGTTGTTAGAAAATAAAAACCATTCCAATATATTACATTATTTCTCCAATCTCTCTTTTTACAAATGGACAGCTGTTGGAGTTAAAGAAATTATTGGCTAAGCTACAAAAAATTAATTATGCCTTAGAAGAAATTCTAAGAAGATACATTTGAATGGGGAGTCTGAGATCATTATGGCCTCCATTTCAGGAAAAAAAAAGCAGGGGGGGGGAGACATGTATAACTTAAGCGTGGGTATGTTATTATACATGTAGGTGACACAATATGTTGATATATCACAGTATTAATTTAACAGCATTCATCTGAAGATGTTACTCCCACAGAGATCCTTTCATTTGTGCTGTTTAGATTTGTTCCAAGATTACTAGGCCTCAGAGAATGAGCTATGTACTTATCTTAAACTCACCCTGGATGGTATAGAAACACTAAATGAGGAATTGAGAATTTCATGAAAATCTAAGTGATGCTACCTTCATAAAAGAACAGAAAATTTTTTTCTAATTTCTTGAGGATAGAGAAAGAGGAGCAGGAATGCTTTTTCCATATGCATATGTGTGGAGAAGAGCTAATAAACAACGAATGTGATAGAAAACAATTTTGCAGCCAAGGCACAAAAAAATACTACCTTGAATTTTACAGCACTTTTTGCTTTTTAAAAACACACTCACATCCATTATTTCATTTTATCCTCCCAAGAAACCTGTGAGGTAGGTAAGTCAGGTTTCATTATCTCCAAGATTTATCTAACACTCTTGCCACTACTATTTTATGATAGGGTTCATGGATCCAGAGAGAAGTATTCCTTGCATTATGGCCATATCGAGTGACTCACAAGAATTGGAGAAATGAATTAACAAGTATGCATTACGAGGGACAGGGACGCTCTTTCTTAACTTGGGAGTTCGCTTTCCCTTATAAATATTCTACCAGCAAAATCTGCAATAAACACATTTATTCTGCTGTATTGCAGTGGGGCTTTCCAGACAAACCACTTTTGACCTGCCAGCACAGCACGGGAGGATAACTACAAAAGGTGACCCCCATGACGACGTGCAACAAAAGCACTGGCTCATCATTTCGTATCCCCTTTCTCTCTTTCTTATTTAATCCTCTTTCTAGCCTTTAAAAGATCAAAAATTAAGAGGAGAGGATAGGAACATTTTAGGTAAGACAAGGCAGTGAATAAAAATTGCCCCTGTGTGGACAGAGCCCATGTTTCTATTTAATTTAAAACTAATGTATGTATTATTTATTCCATGCCTTATTAGGAATATAAATGAATAGCACTTATTGAATACTATTAATATACCAGGCAGAGTAAAGAAATTTGCTTATAAAAACACTACCTCAGTCTCAAAGTTTGCTCTTCAATTACAGTGAAGAGAAGCATTTCTTTGGGGTGGAAAGAGGTTTTGGTCAGCTGTGTTTATCAGTACAGCCTGTTCACTTGTTTACGGCTAACATTCTTCCAACTGTCTGATGACAGGTGCCTGTTAAGCATTTCACACACCATCCCTGACGTCAGTGTTTACTAGTCTATTCTCTTTAGTTTTGTGTGCTTGAAATTACACACGCACACACAAATATGTGTGTGCGTGTGTATATATGTATTTGCATATATATATGTTATATATGTGTGTACGGACATGTATAGCATGTGCATTATACATATTTTAAAAAGAAAAACAGGTATCTCTTAAGAATTTCACCTCTGCCTAAAGGGAGGGGATCGCTGCATCCACAGGTACCTGCTCCAGGCCCACTAGGTTCTGACCCCCACTCCCTCTCACCAAGTTGGTATCTTAGACTAACACGGCTGAGTCTGTCCGCTATACTGCGTCTCGGAACCAATCTCAGTTCTTCCACTGACAGCTTATATTTTTTGGAGGCAATGAGAATGTTACGCAGTAGCATTATATAGTAAGACACAAATTTAAATTTGGCAATATTCCAGGAAGACTTTACCGACTGTTGTTTTACCTGCAGTTGAAAAAACCTGGCCAAAATGTTTTCTTGCTCCTCCATATCCCCATCAGTTCAGTCTGGCTGGACAATGCTGCATGAACACAGTGCAGCTAGAACTTTGTTCTTGTTAGCAACAATTCACTTTTGAACAATGAGAGGGGAATGCTATCTTCTCTCCCTTCCTCACCCCTGCTATGCTTTAGAACCTAGTGATTAGAGCCTAGGTTCTGAAGTCACACAATCCTGGGATTTGTGTTCCAGCACCTCTCCTTTCTAACTGACTTTAGAAAATAATTTACGTGGGCCTTAGTTTCCTGATTTGTAAAATGAGGATACTGAAAGGTCCTGCCTCATAGGGGGTTGTGAGAATAAAATGAGGTGATGCTTAGGACACAGTGCCCGGATGTAGTAAGTGCTCAGTGTGAGGAGGGTACATTTATATAGTTAAAAACATGGTTCCTGATCCAACAGCAAGCAACCTTATGAGAGGTGAAATATGCTAGTCTAGAAGTCTTATTTTCTGACACCTTTCTGGACAGAGCCCAAGATGGGTACATATCTATAGTGTTGACTTCAGAAGCCATGATAAAATACAACACTGCCTTTTTATACCTTTTGTAATCAATTCTTTCCTATCTCAATTCAACCATTGTACCTCACATTCACCTATGTATCATTCTACACAAATGTCCTGTTCATTATTTTGTCCTGTCTCAGAGAATGAGCACCTGAAGGATGGGGATCTTTTACTTAATATTAGTTTCTGCTACTCTAGCTCCACAGAAGTGTTTTTACACTGATTGCCTAAGACTTCCACGGGGCCCGTAACCAAAATTTTTTTCAGTCCTGATTTTCCTGGATCTATTTCTCCATTGTACCCAACTAACTACTTAGGGTTTCTTGAAACCTTCAAGAAGCTACTTTTGGCTATTCTCCTCCTACCTACCTCCCTATTTTTCTTCTCTTTCTCCTTCTCTGCCCAACCACCAAATATTAGTATTCCCACTGGGCAGCAGCTTAAAAGAAAGAGACAGTTCTGTATGTGCTGATGTAGATAAGTTTCTAAAATATCTAATGAAATTAAAAAAAAACACACACACACAAAAAACAAGGTGTTTTCACTTATCATTCACTTTCTATTTTTCTTTATTTTTACATAATCCAACCATGGATATGTGTATTAGTCTCCAAGGGCTGTTATAACAAAGAACCACAAACTGGGTGGCTTAGCACTACAGAAATTTACTTTCTCATAGCTCCAGAGGCTGGAAGTCTGAGATCAAGGTGTCAGCAGGGTTGGTTCCTCTTTGGAGGCTCTGAGGGAGAATCTCTTCCTTGCCCTCTTCCTAGCTTCCAGCCCTTGCTGGCAATCCTTGGCATTCTTTGGCTTATAGACTCATCACCCCAATCTCTGCTTCTGTTGTCACATGGCGGTCTCCCTGTGCGTCTCTGTCTTCACATGGCATTCCCCTCTGTGTGTGTGTGTGCCCGTGTCCAAATTTTTCTTATCTTACAAAGATACCTGTCATTGGATTAGGACCTGCCCTCCCTGATTCAGTATGACTTCATCTTAACTTGATTACACCTGCAAAGAACCTATTTCCAGTTGAGGTCACATTCACAGGTCCTGGCGGTTAGGATTTCAACATATCTTTCTGAAGGACACAATTTAACCCATAACAATATGCTTTACTTTTAACTGTTTTAAAGAGTTAACAAAGGTAATCAGAGCAGTGAGCTTCTATGACCCATTTTCTTTTCTTCTCTGTGTCTTGTGTATTTTTCTTAATCTAACAAATACTACATATATACACACAAATATAGATATAGAGATCCACATATGCACACACATATATATTGACATGTTATATAATAATTAGTACCGTGTAACTTTCTATCCTTGGGTCACCTGGGTCTCCATCCTTGGGTCAACTGTTCCTTTCTTTCTACTCACTCTGCAGTTTCATCCATTCTCATGAATTTAGTTCCTGCCTGTATGCTAAAGACTCCCAAATCAATGTCTCTAGCCCTCACCTTTTAAGGGCTTCAATTATGTATCATTTAATAATGTCCACAACAAAATTATCACTGGCTTTTCCCTTCCTGTCCTCATCCCGCACAAACCAGACACCAGTGAGTCCTCCCTGAGGGCTCCTCTCTCAGCCCTCACATCCAATCAAGCACCACCCTGCTGATTCTGTCTACTGATATCTCTCAAGCCAAGTGCTCCTCTCCATCCTACTGCCATTGCTTAAGTCCATGCACTCATTATCCCTTACCTGAACCTTTGCAATAGCTTACTGATTGGTTCCGCTGCATCCAATCTTAAGCCCTTAAATCCACTACTTTCAGGGTAGGTAGAGTTAGTTATAAAAGATGCAAATTAGACTCTACTGCTTTGCTGCTTAAAACCTGTGTCCTCTGGTCCCTCATTCTGTACTCAATACTCTCCATCACTGCCCTGCCTATCCCTTCAGCCTTGTCTCTTGCCTCTCCTTGCTTTCAACGCTCACTACTAACATCAGATGGCTTGCTGATCCTGCTTCACACTTCTCATCCTCTGCTGTGCTAGTCCCTCTGCCAAGAAGGTCCTTTCTTCGTCTTCAGGATGCATTCCAGGTGTATCACGTCTTCTGTGAAGCCTCTCTGAATCCCAGGTGAGGGAAAGTGTTCTTAGTATTTATGACCAGAGCACCCTGTGACATTGCTCTTTTAATCTTGCCCATAGGTATTAAATACCAAATTCTGTGTCTGTCTCTCTGACTGTAAGCGGAACAGTGAATGCCAAGTATTTTAACCATGTATCTATTGTGCCAAGCCCAGTGCCTGGAATGAAGGAGGTGCTAAAGAAATGCTGGTCGAGTGAACAGAGGAAGGCATTTTATACCATTTGAGAATTTCCACAAACTGTTAATTAACAAAGGAATAAATTACCACTTAGTTTTATGTTAATAACATCTCAAAACACTTATTTTATATAGAACAGGGTACATTTGGGCCGAATAATTCTTTGTTGTAGGAACTTTCCTGAGCATTATAGGATGTTTAGCAGAATCACTGGCCTCTACACACTAGACACCTGTAGCTCCCCAATTCCTAGTTGTGACAACCAAAAAATGGTCTCAAAACATTGCCAATATCCCCTGGTAGGGAAAAAGGGACAAAATAACCCCCAGCTAAGAGGAACTGGTATGGATTGATATTCAATAGAGATCTTAAATTTTTTAACACCTGTGAAGGTAGGATTTCCCATAACATTTCATTTGCTCCCTAGGGATATCAATTATTCTTTGTAAGAGGAAATCTGCCATAGTTTATCATATGTTTTTAAAGGCATTTAAATCAACTGTATGTAAAACTTTTAAGAATTTTTCTAATATAATTACCTTGTAAAAAAGATGAGACCATGTCATTTATTGTTCTATAAAAATGTAGGGTTGTTTTTTAAAAAATATATATATGTGCTAGTTCTCATTTAGAAAGTTAAGAGGTCTATAATTTAATATGAAAGATGCTCTTCTCTGGCTGTGAGAGAAGGAAGGAGGGAGAAGGGGTAGAAGGGAGAGGAAGAGGGAGAGGGAGAGGATTGTTTTCATCCAAAATTCAGGGGGCTTTTTATGTTAACTCCCCATTTCCTTTGCTCTCTGCATGATTCTAACCCACTATTATTGACCAGTGTGGTCAACATTAAACAAAGAACAGTGAACTCTATTACACAGCCTAGTCAGACAAAGGTCAATCCAATATTCTGGCTGACAGAGTTTCCAATATTCATAGTATTCTACTATTCTTAAACACGCTGAACATGAAAACTATACTAAAATATTTTAGAAATTACTTGAGGCAAGGGGAGCACCTCCTATGGGCCAGGAACTATAGATTTTTTTTTTTAATGCGCCACACAGATATGATCTCTATTCTCTGAAAGTTTATGGTCTAGTAGGTAGATATAGAAGTTAATGAAACAGTCACACTGATGGGGAAATAATTAGAAATTGAATAAATGCTATGAAGGAAAATAATTGAGGAACGTGATCTGAACTTGAGGAAATGACACGAGTTAAGATCTGAAGAAGGAATCTAAGGAATTAACTAAAAGAGACAGAAGACGAGCAGCTGCAAGTGGAGGGGACGGCATGAGCAGATGCCCTTGGCTGCAGGGAGCATGTCAGAACTCAATGAAGAGAGGAGCCTGATGGAGCTGGGGAGCTAGGCTGGGGCAGCCAGGCAGGGCCTACTGGGCCATGTTGAGGGCAGATAGATAGAAAGGCCATCAACTGATGTAGGTGTAACAAATCATTCTGGCTGTGGTGTGGAGAATGTATTGGTAAAGCAGGGCAGAGAAGATGCTTGGAGACTAGCACTAGCATCTTATCAAATCAAGATCATCACTATTTCTTGAAAGCTCCGGCAAAAGGTTTCCAGTTCTACAGCATGGATGAGCCTTGAAAACATGATGCTAAGTGAAAGAAACCAGTCACAAAAGGCCGCATATTGTATGACTCCTTCTGTATGAAATGTCCAGAATAAGCAAATCCATAGAGACAGAAAGTAGATCA
Organism: Balaenoptera borealis; assembly: GCF_965194805.1. Taxonomy (NCBI): domain Eukaryota; kingdom Metazoa; phylum Chordata; class Mammalia; order Artiodactyla; family Balaenopteridae; genus Balaenoptera; species Balaenoptera borealis. The sequence continues at coordinate 32,263,414 of NC_138869.1, read as the reverse complement.
GTGGTTGTCAGGGGCTGGAGTGAGAAGGGACTAGGGGTGAATGCTAGTGGGTACCAAGTTTCTTTATGGGGAGATAAAAAATGTTTTAGAATTGGATAGTAATAATGATTGTACAACTTTGCTAATATACTGAAAACCAATGAATTGAACACTTCATAAGGGTGAATTTTATGGCATGTGAATTATATCTCAATAAAGCTGTTACCAAAAAAAAAAGCCCCTCTTATTATGTCATGGGAGAAAACAAGTTCTAAATCTCTAAGCAAAAACAAGGTAAAGAGCTGACTTTTAAAATTCTTAATTTTAGTCATGTTCTTTAAAATGTTCCTTGCATTCTAAAATTCAGTTAGCTGAAATTTAAGAATTATATTGAAATAGAGGCATTTAAACAAAACAAGAACAGCTGATCAGTGATTTAGAGAGAGCCCCATAATTCCCAAATCATAGTTTTTGTTAGAAAAAAAAAAGATTCTAAAAGCACCAGCCACTGGGAATTAGACCAATTGGAATTTTACTATTCTGTGAATTCAGTCAAATAGTGGATTTTAACTTTCAGCACGATTTTCATTTTCTACCCAGACAGCCACTTAGCAGATATGTGATATCAATCCTGATTTCCAACCTCACCTTTCTATATGAATTTAATGGGGGAAGTGTGCAAGAATGTGTTTTAAAACAAAACTCTCAACTATCCTATTTTTACATTTATAGCTGATTACCATGTGAATTGCTTTTATGCTATTCTAGAATATCACTAACACTGTTCTTTCAAGGAGTACAATATAAAGTACAGGATATGTGGAACAGCCTCTAACAATGATGACACCGGCTAATACTTAGTTTTAAATTCAGATTTACATTAAAATTATTATCCAGAAAAAAGTAACTAACATGTGGGGTCATTTTCTCCATCAGGACTCTTTTTGGTATAAGTGAAAATCCAACTCAAAACAACACAAGTGAAAATACAATATACTGACTTTCTTAATTGCAAAGTTCAGTGGTGATGCTACCATCAGGCACAGCTGGATTCAGGGCTCTCAGGCTGGTTTTCTGACAGATCAGTTTCATTTTCAGACACAAGGTTGTCCCTCCTGATGGCAAGGTGGGAGCAGCATCTCCTCCTGTCTCTCTCCCGCATTCTTAGCAAAAGACTCACTGTAGCTGCCTGGTTCTAACTGCACCATGTGCTCAGTCTTGGACCAACCACCAGGGCCAGCAGGATGGAGCATGTTGACTGACTCAGGGCTGGGTCACACACTCACCCTTGCAGGACAGAATCCCACTCCAACCATACAGGCTGATAGTAGGGGAAGAATGAATCCCTAAAAAAAATTGCTGCTAGAAAAAAGGACAGTGGAGGCTGGAAGGGAAAATAACAAACGTCCCCTGAAGTTTCCAGTTAAAAGATGGGCCAGGAGATCGGGCAGTGGAGAGGCAAACTGACAGTGAGTTGGGAAGTACGGTGGACCCTTCTGGGGATATCTTCCCACTGGATTACCCTTCTCTGAGAATTTCTCCATTTGCCTCATGGGTTGAGCCAGATTCCTTCCACCTGCACCTCGGGAGCCACTCTGCACCCTTCAAACCCTGCTTTCTATCCCAGAAGCCTGAAGTGAATGGACAAGAGTAATCATTCCTGGACCCTCTCTCTGACTTTTGGCTGGAGTTGGTGAGTGGGGAACACCCACAGGAGATCTAAGGGAATAAGGAAGGGGTCCTTTCAGTCTAGTTATATCCCTCAACCAACCATCATAGCCCCCTTTTTACCCCAGCTTTATGGAGATATAATTGAAATGTGACACTGCGTAAGTTTAAGATGGACAACATGATGATTTGACACGCACATCTATATTTCAAAATAATTACCACAATAACGTTAACATATCCTTCACCTCACATAATTACCTTTGTTGTTTTGGCACTGGTAATGAGACCATTTAAGATCTACTTTCAAGTATACCAATATGGTATTGTTAATCACTGCCACCATGCTATACATTTGATCCCCTTTTATGATTGCCCTCTGTACTCAAACTTTTCTTCCTAGCTCTGGTAACCATTTCCCAGCTTGTCCTTTTAGGCCTAGACATGGTCAGGACTCCTGGAGTACTACATTATTCTTTCTGGGTTTTCCTAAAGGCTGCCCATAGCTTTGAAAATTGTCCCATAATTGAACCCTCTTTGAATTATCACATTTGAGTGCACCATCTGTTTCCTGCTGGGACCCTGACAGATATGTAATAAACATGGCAGCCATATTCTTTAATGCATGACCTCATTTTATGTATTATTCCGAATCCTCACATTTGTTCAGTGAAATAGGTATTCTTAACCCTATTTGATATAAGAGGGAATGGAGGATTAAGTAACTTGACCAAGATCCCACAGCTAGTAAGAGACCTGGCAGACACTGGTCAAATTTCTCATTCTTTAGGTCCAAGATGTATCATCTCTGGCCTGGACCCTGACTTCCACTCTTGCCTTCTTTTTTTTTTTTTTTTTTTAATTATTTATTTATTTATTTATTTTTGGCTGTGTGGGGTCTTCGTTTCTGTGCGAGGGCTTCCTCTAGTTGCGGCAAGTGGGGGCCACACTTCATCACGGTGCGCAGGCCTCTCACTATCGTGGCCTCTCTTGTTGCGGAGCACAGACTCCAGATGCGCAGGCTCAGTAATTGTGGCTCACGGGCCCAGTTGCTCTGCAGCATGTGGGATCTTCCCAGACCAGGGCTCGAACCCGTGTCCCCTGCATTAGCAGGCAGATTTTCAACCACTGCGCCACCAGGGAAGCCCTCTTGCCTTCTTATAGTCTTTCTCCACAGAGTAGCCAAACACCTACTGTTTTATAGATCTGCCAAGGTTGTTATGAGGAGTCAATGAAATAACAAGCAATAACACTTAGTAAAGTGCCTTACAGATTTAACACAGTAGCTCACTGAATATATATATATATATGGCTCACTCATATATATATGAAAGAAAGAGAGGTGGGGGGAGAGAGAGATCCTCTGGTCGCTTTCAGAATTAGATTCCTTGAAGATGGAGGATCTTGAGGACACTTTGGAGGAATTGAATCTAGGGATCCAATCCGTCTGGACTCAGCTCACCCATCATCTTCTCTTGGAAGACTTTCTGATACCCCAGGATGGGTGAAGTTCCCACTCTGTGCTCCAATAGTATTTATCCTGGGCTTCCCTGGTGGCGCAGTGGTTGAGAATCTGTCTGCTAATGAAGGGAACACGGGTTCGAGCCCTGGTCTGGGAAGATCCCACATGCCGCGGAGCAGCTGGGCCCGTGAGCCACAATTACTGAGCCTGCGCGTCTGGAGCCTGTGCTCCGCAACAAGAGAGGCCGCGATAGTGAGAGGCCCTCGCACAGTGATGAAGAGTGGCCCCCACTTGCCACAACTAGAGAAAGCCCTCGCACAGAAACGAAGACCCAACACAGCCATAAATTAAAAATAAATAAATAAATAAATAAATAAATAAAAATTAAAAAAAAAAAAGTATTTATCCTACCACAGCACTTATCCCATGTTGTGTAATTATTATTTGCTTTCTTTTATCCCACATTCTACTCCATTATAATTGTCCATCCGTTTCTCTGTCTCTTTCTGGAGCATAAATTTCTAGAAGACAAGAGTCATATCTATTATTTCTGTATCACTAGTGTCTGACACACACCTTTAGATAGGTGCTAAATAGGTATCTATTAAATGAGTGACAGTATAGTTCTGAACAAAACCCATGCCAAGAGTTCCCTCACATGGGCTCTCAGGGACATTATTGAAGGGATTCCCTCAAGAGGAAGAAGACAACTGTGACTGCTGAGATGACAACCAAACTCTAACATTCCGTGATTCTGAATAATAGAGCTCCACAGACTACAGGAAATGTGTTTCTTTCAAGGGGTATCAGTTAATAATTTTAAAACCACCTCATGTCATTTCTACTAACATTGATCAAATAACAAAAGATACTGTAAATAATAAGACCCAGGTTTTTCACTGTTGGAGAAAAGACTATAGTGGAAAAAGTGACAGGATTTAAATAAGGTCTTTAATGTAGTTAATAGTATCATACCAATGTTAATTTCCTGGTTCCGATCATTGCATTATGGTTATATAAGATATTAACATTAGGAAAAGCTGCATGAGGGATAATGAAACTTTTGTACTATTCATAAAACTTTTCTATAAGTCTAAAGTTCAAAATGCGACTGTCTTATGGTACATTCTTTTAAAGCCATACTCTTAGAATCTAACATAGGTGATAAAATTTCACCAAGAAGTACACGGGGGTATAACACATTAATAGCTTGCTGTGTTACTCAGAATGACAGAATTTTACAGTCTAGAAGTAATCTTGGCAGTCCCAGTCCATTGTTCTACTCTTGAGGGAATCCCCTTAGTATTGTCCCCAACCGCCTAAAGCCTTTGCTGAGACGTCTCCAGGGACAGCAGTGTACCTCTGTCCTAAAAATGAGTTGCTGGAAGAAAAGCTTGAATTGTTAGAAATGTCTTCCTCCTTCTACCCACCAAGCTGAAATTAGCCTCTTGTTGATTCTCTGGACCCCACATGGTGACCCTTCAGATACCTGAAGGGAGTCAGCATCTTCCCACCCGTGGTTTTTCTTCTTCAAGCAAAACACCCTCAATCCCTTTCCAGATGACATAATGATGTTTTAATAGGGGGCGCTGATGCTTTGATGCAGCCATTTCTAAACTTTTTTGTCAGCCACAGAACCCCTCATCAAAGAAATTCTCATGTAGAAGTCAGTATGTAAAATAGATAAAAGTAAAACTCTTTTGCTGCAAGTGGTGGGTGAGGAGACCAAGGACTATCTGATCCCCCTCGCCCCTTCCCTTCCCTGGTGGTCCTTGAAGCACAACCTTGGAATCTTCAAAACTTCCAGAATATGTAACAAACTCTTCCTTAAACCAAAAGTATGAAAGGACATGGGAACCTCAGATCCCAAGGCAGGTTTGTGGGGGGAGACGTTTTGAGTATGTGCCTTCTACTGTCCCCAGTTATACCACGTGGACAATCCCTGACTTAGACATCTGTTGGGCTACAGGTGGTAATGATCATGACAACAAGAACTAAGAACTAAACCAACTTATTCAAGGTCCACAGAAGTGTTAGAACTGGATTTTTAACCCAGATCTCTCTGACTCTGAACTATGCCCTTAACCACTGTACGTTCCTGCCTCTCTGGAACAGAAATCTAAAAGGATTATGGGACTGCAGCCCTCTCATCTGGCATCCTCACCTGTACACTACTTGCTTTACAACCTGGAAATCATCTTGGAGTGGATTCACTAGGAAATCCATTGTAAACAGTCTACCTCTGACATCAAGCCTCTACAATATAACCCATGTCCCTTCCTTCATATATACCTAAGTCCTCATTTAAACAGCATCACCTGGGAATCTGAGATCCTAAGGAGTAAGCATTCTTAGAATGGTAGGTCCATACATAAGGAAGGGTCATCTACAGACACTCTTAGGCTAATGCCCAGCAGAGAAGTTGTTTGCAAGGACCCCAAGCACCACTTGTGGTTCTGACCTATGGCTGTTTTATGCTTTCATGCAGGACAGATGGCTGGTGAGCCTCAGTCAGTGGTCTCTCCTCCCCAGATGAGGGCTGGGATGGTGTTCATTTGTTGTAAATGCCTGTCTGGCACACGTCATCCCTGTGTGCTTCCTTTTGGTGGAAACCCTCTACCCCCACACTTCAATATCTGGGGTTTAAGTTGGCAGACCTCACTTCCCCAGCTCCACCCCAGGGCAGACACCCGCCTAAGCCTGGATAATTAGCATACTCCCAGGTCCATGTGATTCGAGCTAGACCCGTAAGACTCAATATCAAGACATTTGTTGGAACCGTTGGAGAAGACATGTCTCTTTTGCTTAGGGCTTCTGAGTTAAGAAGTTGTAAATCTAGCAGCCATCTTGTTACCAAGAGACAACCAGCTGGATGTTGAAGCCAAGGAGAAGAAAGGAGAGTCAAGAGAGGAAAAGAAACAGATTCCAGAAATCTTCACTTCAGACACTGCATCCAGCTGTGCCTAGGAATGGACTCATTATACTTATGTGAACTAATAAATTCCCTTTGTAGTATAAAGCCATTCAAGTTGGAAGTATGGCCTTTGAATTCTCTATAAGCCTCTCCTGCTTGTCCTTTATAAAACTGTAACCTTCACCATACCCTCGCACTCCCTAAGCCCCTTCCCTCACTTATCTTTTTTCCTAAGCACTTATCTAACATACTATATGCTTTACTTATTTGCCTCATTTATTTTGTCTCCCCAACTAAACTCCATAAAGGCAGAGCTTTGGCCTATTTGTTCACAGATGTACCTTGAATGGAATGACTCCAGAACATAGTAGGTGCTCAATAAACATTTGTGGAATGAGTGAATGAGAGAACGTGCAACTCAAATAGTTCTAAACGGTTTTTATGGAAATGCTTTTTAGAAGGGGTCTTGCTAGAGAGAGTGAGGATAGAAGCTTTCCCTGTGACCTAACATGAGGCATTTCTCTCCCAATTTCAAATATCTATTCAATAAACATGTATTGAGCACCTACCTATGGTGATCACTGTGTTAAACACAAAGATAAATAAAAATACAGTCCCCACCCTCCAGGAGCTTTCAGTCTGGTGCTATTGTCTTATATGATAGCAAGTAAACATGAGTGGGAGAAGCGCCAGCTTTCAAGCATGAACATCCATCCAGAGGAAGCCAGGGTGCTCACTTCTCGCTTCCAATTTCCCTCTCTCTCTCTCCCCCACCCCCACCCCTTCTCCCTCTCTCTCCATGTTTATAGGTTGGTCTCCAAACTCTCAGCAAAGGGCCACAAATATCCCAGTCTGGAAACTGCTAGACAAGCTAGAAAGGCAAAGATACAGCTTAACTAAGGAGAGAGGAGGAGAAATAATACCTAAACTGAGAAAATAAAAAACCCAATTCAGTAAAAACGAAACTCGAGTTTATGTGGCAGTGGCAAAGCTGACAACACCTGGCATGCACTCCCTTTAGGTTGGAGGGAAGTTATTTCTACTAATTTGAGAAAATTGTAGGGATACATACAGCAGTGAGGGAGATAGGAATCTCAGCAAGAACAGTAGATCTGACTGTCGGTCCTCATGGTGACTGAACTTGGCTCCTTCGGGATCTAAGACAGCTTAGCCATCTGGTTATCTTGTGGTCTCCTCAGTGTCCTCTAAAGGTCTGCTGTTGGCATGACTCAGCCAAACTCAGTCTCTGCTTCTCTTGGTTTGCTTGCTCTCTCTCCCCGCCTCCCTACCTCCGCTTTTCTTTCCTTCCTTTCTTCCCTTCTTCCTCCTACCCTCCTTCCTCCCTCCCACTACTCTCCTTTCCTCTTTCTTCTTTCCTTTCTCCCTTCTTTCCTTCCTCCTTTCCTCCTTCCTCCCACCCTCTCTCCTTTTCTTCCTTCCTTCCTTTTGAGTTATAATTGACATATTTAAAATTCAGTTTGGTAAGTTTCAACATATATATACACCTGTGAATTTATCACCATAGTTAAAAGAGTGAACATATCTGTCACCCCCAAAATTTCCTAAACCTCTTCTTAATCCTCTTTGCCTCTCCCCACTTCCTCTCCCCATCCGAAGGCAATTGCTGACATGCTGTCACTATAGTTTAGGTTATAGTTTCTAGAGTTTTTTATAAAAGGAATCATGAAGTATGTACTCATTTGTCTGGTTTCTTTTACTCAGCATACTTATTTTGAGATTCATCCATGACATCGTGTGTATCAGTATTTCATTCCTTTTTCCCTGTGGCCTAACAGTATTCCACTACAGAGATATACCACAGTTTGTTTATCCATTTACCTGCTGATGGCTATTTGGATTGTTTTCAGTTTTCGACTATTATGAATAAAGCTTCTATGTATATTTGTGTACAGTCTCTGTATAGACATATGTTTCCATTGTGACTGAGTAAATAACCTGGGAGTGGAACAGCTGGGTCTCATAGGAAGTGCATATTTAAAATTTTAAGAAACTGCCGAACTGTTTTCCAAAGTGGCTGTACCATTTTACGTTCCCACCAGCAGTGTATGGGAGTTCCAGTTGTCCCACTCCCACACCAACACTTGGCATGTCAATCTTTTTAACTTTAGCCATTCTAATCAGTGTGATGCTATTTACTTGTGGTTTTAATTTGCATTCTCTAGTGAAAAATAACGTTGAGTATCTTTTCACGTGCTTATTTGCCATCTGTACATCTTCGCTGGTGAAGTAACTGTTCAATTCTTTTGCCCACTTTTTTATTAGGTTGTTTGTTTTTCTTACTGTGCTTTGAGAATTCTTTATGTATTCTGGATACAAATTCTTTCCCATATATTTGATTTGTAAATATTCTCTCCTACTCTATGGTTTACTTTCTCATTCTTTTAACTGTGTTTTTAAAATAGGAGAAAATGTTAATTTTGATGAAGTCCAATTTATTTTTTTTATTAATTTTATTATGGTTCGTGCTTTTGATATTAAATCTAAAACATACACCTAACTCAAAGTCACAAGGATTTCCTCCTGTTTTCTCATAGAAGTTTTATAGTTTTTGGTTTTACATTTAGGTCTATGGATCATTTTAAGTCAATTTTTGTATATAGCATGAGGTATGGATTGAGGTTTATTTTGTTGCATATGGGTATACAATTGTTCCAGAACAATTTGTTGGAAAAACTATACTTTATCCATTGAACTGCCATTTGAAGGGCCTTTGTCAAAAAGTCTATTGATTAGATATGTTTGGGTCAACTTCTAGACTCTGTACTGTTATAGCTTTACAGTAAATCTTAAAATCAGGTAACATTAGTTGTCCAATTCTATTTTTTTCAAAGGTTTTTTTTTTTTTTTTGCTCTTAAAAGTCTGTCGGTATATATGTCCATGCCACTCTCTCACTTTGTCACAGCTTACCCTTCCAAACGTAAAATAGATAGCTAGTGGGAAGCAGCCGCATAGCACAGGGAGATCAGCTCGGTGGTTTGTGACCACCTAGAGGGGTGGAATAGGGAGGGTGGGAGGGAGGGAGATGCAAGAGGGAAGAGATATGCGAACATATGTATATGTATAACTGATTCACTTTGTCATAAAGCGGAAACTAACACACCATTGTAAAGCAATTATACTCCAATAAAGATGTTAAAAAAAAAAAGTCTGGTGGAATTTCAAATGGGATTACATAGACTCTATAGTTTAATTTGGGGAGAATCAGCACTTTAATAATGAATCTTTCAATCCATGGAATGGATTATCTCTCCACTTTTTATATCATCTTTAGTTTCTCTCAGCAGTGTTTCATAGTTTTCAGTCTACCGGTCTGGATCATCCTTGGTCAAATTTACCCCTTAAGTATTTCATTTTTCTGATGCTGTTGTAAACAGCATTGTTTTTGTAATTTTAATTTCCAGTTGTTTGTTGCTACTGGAGTTTCTTTTTGTTTCATTTCTATTTAGAGCAGGTCTTATAAAGCCAAGTCATTTCTTAAGGCACTGGCCTGAGTTGTTGTCTTAGGTGTGGAATGAGCCCAGTCTAATCAGCTGTAGCTAAGAGTGCAGAGTCATATGGTACGGATCAGCTACAGATCCTTGCCCATCTCAGGGATTAGCCTAGGGTCACTGACCCTCAGCAGGGTTGGCCCTTGATGAACCCATTCTATATACTGTGTGAAATTATCACAAACAAATCAGTAAAATGATAACTAAACGGTAATTCTGTGCTTTTAAATTTTGCACAGGAAACTTCTATGGCTGTGGGGGAGGGCCAGCAAAAAAAGAATCTTGCACGAGAAGTCAAGGATGTATTTCTACTGGCATCTCTAAATACAACCATATGGTCCTAGAGTCCAGAGTGTTACAAATTCCACCTACTACCGGAAGATCTAAAATCCTAGGAGACCATATGTCTAATGATGTATCCCAGCCCTTTAATTTACACTTTGGTCTGTCATAAGCTCTGCTTTAACTGGTCTGCTAAGCACAGAAGGCAGCACAGTCCAAGGGATGCTCAGTGTAAATAGCAGGTACCTCTGGTGAACTCCTATCATTGAGAGGACTTAGAATTTTGTGACTAAACCACTGCCCACCAAAAAAAGACATCTGGAACCCAAAGCAATTTTAAAGAAAGGCATTTTTAAGCCCAGTTTTCTCAGTGAATTGTTTTTCAGCACAACTCCTTAAACCTTGGTTTGGTTTTTTAAATTCTCATTCATTCATTCATTCATTTTTTCATTCCCTGTAAAACTACTGTGGGTCTCAATGCTAGGGTGGTGGTAGGTGTGGGAGGTAACACCAAGATTCATCATACAGGATTCCTACTCATAGGCTGGGGAAGCACACACACCAACACAATACGAATAAAGACATAAAGTGGAATATTTGGCACTGTGATTTGTAAAATATAAGGCACTATTCCAATGCCTGTTATTTTATAGCTCAGAAGAGGAGACAGCACTATAGAGAGTTGAGGAAGGCCTCATAGAGGATGCAGGGGGATGTGATCTGGTTTTACAGAGGCAGAGGCATTCCTTCACTAGGTGAGAGGACATGGAAGGAGTCTCTGTTTTGCCTACCCATTTCTCCAAAGAGTTTAGTGTATTATGTTGGAGGGACACTGGAGAAGAAGATGTGGTAGAGGGATGTGATCAATCACATTTTCCAAAGATGGCCACACCCCGCATCAAGAGATGGAATCTAATTCCCTCCTCTTGCATGTGAGCTGGCTTTTGTGACTGTTTCAACCAATAGCAAATGGCAGAGATAACACTACTTGGAAGAGTTAATATAAAATTTCATTTCTGCCCTTTTCACGAGAACACTCCTGCTAGAGCCCTGAGCTACCACGTGAGCACTCTCATTGTCCTGAGGGTGCCATGTTGTGAGGAGGCCCAGTCTACCTGATCCAGAGACTGCATAGAGAAGCCCTGAGACTACATGAAGAGAGAGAAATGTCTGGTTGGCCTCCAGCTGCTCCAATTCCAGCCACCTCTGACTGCAACTGCATGAGACACTCTAAGCCATAATTGCCCAGCTGGGCCCTTCTTAAATTACTGACTCAGAGAAACCATGACAAATAAAGAAATAGCTATTGTTGTTTTAAGTCACTAAGGTGCAGGGTGATTGGTTACACACAGTAATAGATAACCGGAACAAGGAGATAAGAAGTGACTTGGCTATTTTCTTTTTTCTCCTTTCAAGTCAGATTTGGGTTTGGTGGAACCAGCCAGACAGGGCTGACTGGGGCTTGGAGATGAGTCTGATTCCACAGTGCAAAACAGGTAGTCAGAATAAACCCAAGAGTAGGAGTAGAATCTGGATACTCAGTCAAGGAGATGGTAGAGGAACAGGCCCTACAAAGCCTGGGGGGACAAGACAGAACCACTGTTGAGGCAGGGTTGCTAAACTGAGAACCACAGCAGGGACTCACACACAGGAAGCAAAGGCAGAGAATTCACTACTCAAACCCATGACAAGATTACATGAAAATAATAAGTGAAGCTTGAAGAAGTGTGACTTGACACTGAGTTGTGAAGCTTTGGTGATAGTGTTTCTCCCAACTAGGGATATAGAATGATCTCAGAGCCTGGAGTGAGGCGGGACTTGTGATCCCGCCTGTGTGAATTAGATGGAGACAGATCAGGGGTGGGCTGCCACTCAGGTTATTTTGTTCCCAGCCAGTCCTGATTAACTGCCTATCCCACTCCACCTACCCTCCAGCAATAGGAAAAAAAAAAAAAAAAAGGCCAGTAAATAAGTCTACAAAGAAAAAGAAAGTCATACGAGAAAGGGCAAGAGATTATGGATGGTATTCTGGAATAGTATGCATCCACCAAAAAATCAAATTAGGTACCTGTCTTAATCTGGTAACATCCATCAAAACATGCCTGAAAACATTTGTAAAAGACAGAACAGCAAGCAAACACATAAGTAACTGAAGAATGATCAATCTGACCCAGTGTTTACAGTAGCTACATCCACACCTCAAAGGGGAACATCCAGCAATCTAATTGTCCAACAGATTAACTAAATTGCAGAATACCATGGAGCCTGGTTTTTCTGTTTTTGTTTTGTTTTGTTTGTTTTTTAAGATTTTTTTGATGTGGACCATTTTAAAGTCTTTACTGAATTTGTTACAATATTGCTTCTGTTTTATGTTTTGATTTTTTGGCAGCAAGGCGTGTGGGATCTTAGCTCCCCATCCACGGATCGAACCCTCACCCCCTGCATTGGAAGGCAAAGTCTCAACCACTAGACCGCCAGGTAAGTCCCCTTGGAGGCTGTTTTTTTTAATTATGTTATATAACATGAAAAAAGTATTACCAAGATATTGTTTAGTTTTAAAAATTTCCTTAATGGCACATTCTGGGCCTCTGTTCCTCTAAACATGCTTGTAACAATTCCTTATACCAGCAGGCCATCAAGAAATTCATTGTTTTACTAAATGAATTCTGTAGTTAATTTTCAGTGAGGACCTACTATGTGCCAGGCATGGCTTTTATGTTCCTTCCACATGTAAATTTCTTTCACCTCCACATAATCCTAGGAGGTAGATACTATTACCATCCTGTTTTGAATGGGTGAAAACAGGGGCAGAGGGTTAAGAAATTTGCCCAGTAAGTGGTAGCACTGGGGCAGGTAGGGACAGACAGTCTGGGTCCACGACACAGTGATTGTCTTTTGAGCTAGATGACTCCTAAAACAAGTGATCTGGAAAAAATACCAAAAAACTAAAATTTAGTTTTGTCCTTACCAAGACTTTACTCCCAAATCATCAAGAAAAAATAACATTTATTAGGTCTCATGATAATTGGTAACAAATCTTTCAGAACTAAGGGCAGAGCGAATGGTAGCAAAGATTCCAGAATTAACAAGGAGAAGGGGGAGGGATCCTAGTATATTCATTATTTACATTTTTTCATTTTCTTCACTGGCCAGGGGAAATAGAGAAAGCAGAAGGGGGGGGGGGAAGAAAGCAAGATTGTTATTAGGTAATTTGGAATCACTACACAGAAAAGAAAGATATCAGTAAAAATATTTTAAGTGCATTATCCTGGAGTCTTCTACTTCCAGATCCATTTTATCTCCCTACTTATCTGTATGCATTTGTTTCAGCACCGATTACACAGGCATGGTTTGTCATAAATTAATTTAGGTCTGTTCAGGAAATTTTAAAAATCTTACCACCAAGAATTAAGACGAAATAAGAATAGAGAAATAGCTGATCACCCCCTCCTCAAGAGACTGTCTCATGCTGTTTCTCAGTTGTTTCTAGCCTCAGGTTAAGACCCCCGACTCAGAAACAGGATTAGTGCTACATGCACATGTGCCACTTGAAATGGGTATGGTGCCAGCAAGTCATTATTTACCTCCCACACCTCCCCATTTCTCTGTCAGCCTTGGGAATTCGTACTGATTTGAAGGGTGGGTGGTGGAAGAGTGGGAGGTGTTAACCAAAATTCCCCCTCCCTCAACTTCTGCGTCACACTCGTACATATAGTATGACACCCTGCCGCTCTCCACACCGTCCAAGGGAGAGCATGTGGAGCCTTGCGATGTGTTTTAATTCATTTCTCCCTTCATTCTCACACTCGGAAGGAAACAGGTAAGGTTAGATAAAATTGCTACTTAATAGGGGGTTACTGAGTGTGTAATTACTCCCAGAATTTTTAGAGTGATAGTCCGCTGGTAGGAGCCAACCTTGCTATAAAGAATCTCGCTAAACTGCCCAAAGACTGCAGTTCCATTCATTTGTGTTTATTTGAGTAACCCACCAAAGATTAAGGAGCGTCTTTTACTAAAAGCCTTTTTTCCTCCCACCTCATTTCAAACAGGTCAGAAAATTCAGAAGTTCAAGGTTTCAATCCTTGAGTTGCGAGTGAACAGGTTCTAAAATTAGTGCTGGAGTGACTTCAGAACCTTCTTTCCAGCAGCAGAATTTACTCTCAAGTAGATGTGATCTTTGACAGAGTTGTAGGCAGAATCACGGCACTGTATAATTTGTTCAGAGCTTAAGCGATCTTAAGGATCATGATTGCGTTCACGTGCCCTATTTCACAAAGTAGGTCAGCCAGCTGGGAGTGGAAGTTAGTTGTGCTGAGTGCTAACTTACTGCCCTTCCCATTTTCTCCCAGGACGGGGGCATGGCAGAACGGGAACAATGTCGTGGTGGCCCGAGGGATGGGCACAGTCTGACTGGGCAGGTAGGACTCTGCTTAAGTTGACACAGTTCTCACTTGGTATTAGCGTTTCTCTTGATGAAAACTGCCAATTTTCCATCGTCTCAGAATTGGTATTAGCCCCACCCCCACCCTCTCACACACACATACGTTGTAGCTTTCAAGGCTTTCCTTCAAGGCTCTGTCCTGAGGCTGCCAGGCGGGGACTGTCCAGGCCTCCCCATTTTCCCATGGATGCTCTTGGAGGTGGTGGATGGCTGCCCTAGAATCCCTGAGCTTTGTTTCCCTCTCTGACGTGGTTAAATTACTGAACCCACTTAACGGTACCCACCGCAGGAGCGCCGCCTGGAAAGTGGGTGCGCTCAGACTTCCGCTCATGGGACTTTAACTTCCTCCGGAGACAACGCAGCCTGTTACGTCACGTTTAGCTGCTTTCCCAGCGCTATTTCCAAAGTGCTTTGGTCAGGAGTGCAAAAAAAGCAAGGAGGCCTCTTGGTGTGCCTGCATCTCTAGATTGGGGAGTCCATGAGAAGTCTCAGCTTTTGTGGACTCTCCAGTCAATTTCTGGGGAGTCAGACAGGATTAGGGGCTAGGACCCCAGACCCCTCATCTTTCCAATCGCTCTAAAATCTTGCAGGGGCTTTTTTTTTTTTTTTCCCACTTTTGGGGTTTGTTCTCCACGGCCACCATTCTGGGGAGTTTATTACCTTCACTTAAGCTCTTACGTTTGTTCCATTGCTGTAGGTGAATTACTTTTACTTGTTTTTACTATAATTTATTCCTCAGGTATTGGGGACGGGATTGGTTGTGAGTCAGCTCTCAAGCAACCACCTTCATTGTGGCACCATTCACAAGGGAAATAACAACATGTCGCTGATAAGGCACAATAATACCATCCCCTTTCTTCTGTCCGTTTTGGTGAACTATCCGAATACATTTTTAATGCTTCTGTGTTACTACTCAGTGTTACTGGAAGCTCCCACCCCTGGGAAAGCTCACCAGGGGCAGGGTCCTGTTCACTTCATCTTTCTAGTGCCATGGACAGTGTCTGGAATAGGTAGGTAGTCAACAGCTGTTTGTAAAATGAGTAGTAGTGAACTATTCGGAGGATATGAATAATTATTTTTTAATCATTACAAAGTGAATGAAATTTGAGAGGAGCGAGAGGAGGAGGTGGTCTAGTGATTTGGTTACACATTTCACTGTTTACATTTACTAATATGTATAATTAAACACTGTGTGTCCATAGAAAGAAAAAAGTGATAAATCGTGGTCAGTTGGAAAGCACTGATTATAAGCACTGAAGAGTGAGAGTGCTCACAGAGTGATCATGAGTTAGCATTATAGCTGTTCCCCTCAAAGCTCTTCTGAGTATAAGCAGCAGAAACATACTCAAAGTAGCTCAAGTGAAAATGGGAGGTGGAGGTTCATTGTAATGCTACAGCAATCTCACAGAATCCAAGAAGAGGAAACAAAGTTTACTTGAACTGTATGCAGATCAGAACATGGAGAACAGAACAACCAAGATTTCTCTACAGGGCTTTTCTCATTTCTGTATCTCAGAGTCAGCTCTTTCCCTTTCCTCTCGCTTGGCCTCCTCTGCCTAGTCATCTAAGGCACAGTCCAGCAGCAGTATCCTCAGACTCCAGATGATTTGCCTACTGTAGTGCCCATCTTCTATGACAACCTCTCTGAGAGGGTATCTGAGCAACCCAAATCATCTGACTTTTAGTGATGCCTTAGAAGTCAAAGATAGGTGGCCAGCCAATGGAGTGGCCACCTTTGGTTCAGATGTTCATCTCTAGTCCAACCTGCAGTGGCTGAGGGCAAAGGAGGGGAATATATTACCTAGAAAGCTTTACAAGTAGATCAGACAATGAAACATACCTAGTAGTTTTGTACTTCTAGAAGTCTATGAATTCCTCAGTTTTAGAGGTTGTTGTTTTATTCTTTTTGTACACTTGGCTGGTACATAGTAAATCTTCAGCAATTATCTGATGGATGATTGAATGATGTATGGATGAGACTGAATGCCTATTCAACTCTATGAGATACCATGTCACACACAAGAATATCTATAATCAAAGAGACACACAATAACAAGGGTTGACAAGGATGTCGACAAACTGGAACCCTCACACATTGCTGGTGAGAAGATAAAATGATGCAGCCTCTATGGAAAACAGTTTAGAACTTTCTTAAAATATTAAATATAATTTACCATATGACACAGCATAGTCATTCCTAGGTATCTAACCAAGAGAATTGAAATCATATGTCCACATAATGGCTTGCACACAAATGTTCATAATAGCCAAGAAGTGGAAACAACCAGGGAGTGGATAAACAAAATGTGGCATATTCATACAATGGAGTACTATAAAATGAACTACATATTGTTAAATGTTACAATGTGGGTGAACGCAAAAAATATTATGCTGAGTAAAAAAAGCCAAATACAGAAAACCACATATTGTATGAGTCTGTTTATGTGAAGTGTTCAGAAAAGGCAAATCTGTAGAAACAAAATAGATTAATGGTTGCCTGAAGGTGGGGATGGAAACAAGGAGTGACTGCAAATGGGAATTTCTTTGGAGAGTGAAAAAAATACTCAAAAATTAGATTGTTGTTATCACACAACTGTAAATTTGCTAAAAATCATTGAATCATACACTTAAAATCAGTGAATATTATGGTTTGTAGATTATACCTCAACAAAGCTTTTTTTTTTTTTTAATCTGTGAGACAAAAAATGGCCGTATAGGTTCTCTTACAGAACCAGAGCCCTTTGGCTGATCCTTAATATTATTTTTCTCCGTTTTCTGAACGGACTTGCACCCAATCCACTGTTGGTTTCACGTCCTCCTTACAATATAGCTTGTGCAGAAACAATCCTAGCGGAATCAGAGTGGACAAACCATTCATTTGGGGCTATAAAGCGTACCGGAATTGTGTTGCAATAACATCACCAGCTAAAGCTAAGATGGTAGCTTCTTCTGTGGTAACTTGACTGTGGTAGCTGCTTCTTTGTCTTCATGGCCCAGGTGACCAGTAAAACCATTCCCTGTAATATAGACAAATTTACTCATCTGGGGAGGTATTATACACACACTGTTATTGTATGGGCCATTTTCTTGCTGCAGAAAATAGAACCAGCTGGTCATTTCAAGTATCCATAGAAACTATAATGTAATTGCCCAATACAGAATGCCACATCACTGTATGGAGAATGTCTGTTACATTCTTCACCAATATATATTGTGATGTTTCTATAATCTCTTTAACATAAGTAATCTTTCCACATAGAAGGGGTTAAGGCTGGAGATGACATAAAGATATAGGAATAGTCAAAATATTTCTCAGCCATCAGTATCCTCCTCTGTCCTGAGTGGTAAAGGGAGGATGATGTTGAGTGAATAATGATTTTAAAAATAATAATATCATAGCTAGATATTTTATAGATACTTTTATAATTCAGTTTTTAAATTACTCTTATACATTCAATTGACCACGACTTTAACCTTGCCATTCACACGGTGCTTGAATACATGATTTGAAAGTAAGGAATCACTCAACTGGTCTACCCCTTCTACCCTTTACCAAAGGGACTTGTGCTCTAAAAAACATTTTTTTAAGTTTTTGCCCAATTTCATGGATGAACCATAAATTATGCCAGGTATGATTTAAAGAAAATTGACTTTTTTTCTGGTGGGGGGTGGCATGCCATGCAGCTTGTGGAATCTTAGTTCCCTGACCAGGGATTGAACCTGGACCACGGCAGTGAAAGCACCAAGTCCTAACCACTGAACCACCAGAGAATTCCCTAAAACTGACTTTTTTGAAAAAATACACTGTGAATTCCCTAAACAAGGCGATTCGTTGGTTTAAAACAAATTTAATGCATATATAAGTATGCATTGAATATGTATGTAAATGTTTGCATGTTCTTTACACAACTGCTCCAGATGGTATGATATGGGTACCTGTAAGATTTTTTTCTCTGATGATCACATTGAGCCAGTAAATGTTTGATTAATCCCTGTGTTGAACCCTTAGCCCCATAAAGGGCAGTCACAGATAGAAAGGATAGTGATGGAAACTGCTAGTTAAGGAGATTTTTTTTTAATTTTTTAAATATTTATTTATTTATTTGGTTGCACCAGGTCTTAGTTGCAGCAGGCAGGCTCCTTAGTTATGGGTCGCCAGCTCCTTAGTTGCAGCGTGCATGTGGGATCTAGTTCCCTGACCATGGATCGAACCCAGGCCCCCTGCATTGGGAGCTCGGAGTCTTATCCACTGTGACACCAGGGAAGTCCCTAAGGAGATTTTTTTTAAAGCATTAGAGCAGAGCCTTGAGTCAAGTAGAACAGAAAAGAATTAGCACCAAAAGAGAGTGAAAATCCAAAAGTACTGGTCTTAATCTCTAGAAATGCACAGAAAAAAAAAATCCAAAAACAACAGTAAAGAATAAACAAGAGTTAAGGATTCTTAAATGCAAAGACAAATATAAAATGTGTCCTAATTAACCAGAGCACCTTGTAGATATTGAGTAGAACTTAGGAAAATAATGAACTTGTGCGTCGTAAATCAAGCAGAACGTATTCCTTAGGCGTGATGGATGGAAAACAAGGGATTGAAATTATTAAAAGTTCATTGCAAAAACGAAAGGATTTCGATGGTAAACTGATTATACTTCCTGTTTATCATATGATCTTAAATGAAATAGATCTCGAAACACATTTTCAAAAGCTAAGATACTGATCTTCCTGCATTAATAGAAAAGAAAAAAAGAAAAAATATCAATCAGGCCAAAAACATTATAAGACTCTATGTCTTAGGGACATAATGGGATTAGAAATAAGTCTGAAATTGAGGTGTCTGTCTTTAAGGGTTTATATGCAAGGTATTTATCTTTATCTTGGTGTATTTAAAAGATACAAGAGTTTAAAATGGAAGAGTTGGAAATAAGGAAAACTGAAACAGCTTTTAAATAGTATGGGAATGGAGGAATAAGTATTCAAGAGTGTGTATACTGTAAAATGGCACTAATTTGGATTAATGAGTATAAGCCTGGTCTAAATTAGTAAAAGTATTAACAGGAAAATATTTGAAAAGAAAATAGATGTTCTTTTTCTAGTGCATGCCCTTGAAATGAAAAAATGACTAACAGAGTACTGGGCCTGATGTTAGGGCTAATTTAATTGGTAAATGAGACTTGTTCGTAAATGTGCGTTAATTGCTTCTTTTCACCTGTGTTAATCAACAGGTATTTACTGAGCTCCTTACTCCATGCCCACAAAATGCCAGGCAGGACACCAATGGCACACAAGAGGACTTAATAAATCTGGCTTTCTTAGGGGTCAATTAATTTACTGAGCAGCCCACCCAATTAGAGGGTCAAATATTTATAAAATGGTCACAGACCCTCCAGTATTATAAAAGAAGATATTTCATAAACATTCATAATCTTGGGCATTTGTTGATGGCCTGTACTGTCATTCAGTGGTGCTTTCAGGAATTGTCAAGGAGCAAATATTTTCAGTCACTCCCGTTGTCTTCTTCAACTGCTGTTGTGTGCCTTTAGGAACAACCCTGCTCCCTTCTAATTTACTGCTTATCCTCTCCATTGTAATGGAAAACTGCATAGTTTCCCATTTTATTTTCGTTTTAATCATTTTCATTACTTTAATCAAATCATGACTTTATTATTTCATTTTAATTTATTTTTATTTTCATCATTTTCAAAGTAATAACTATAATAACAACAGACATTCCTATATGCCAGCCTCTGTGTTAACCTGCTCTGGTGGACATCTGACTTTTGTCTACTGGCATCCATTTCCTTTTCTTTGGAAAATAGCATCTAGATTTCACTTTGCTTATGGTCCATTTGATTTAGGTGAGTGGACTTGTGATACAGGTTGGACTTCTCAAAATATTCCATCTCCCTGATTATGGTCATTGGTCAGGGATGAGCCAGATTGATCCAAGAGAACTGGTACCTGTTTTGATGGAAATTTTGGGAGGGAGATGGTCTCTTTCTCCTATGATGACTAGCTATAAAGATAATAATGAAAACTTGGAGAGGTCTCTTGAAGATGAAGCCAACACAGAAGAAAGCAAAAGGTAGATATGAAAAAAGAGGCTGAATCCTGACAACCTTAAGTCCCTTGGATTCAGCTATACCTGAAATCCACTCCTAGAGTTTTCAGTTATATGAGCCATTATAACCTCTTTTGTGCTTATGACATTTTGGGTTCTGTTTCTGACCCTTGCAACTAGAAATATCTGCTTAATAGACATTCTCTATTTCATTTTCTCTCTCATTGTCAGGGGGAGATATTGTAATTCTCTACATTTTAAGTATCAGAAATCTGAGGATCACAGAGATTAAGAACTTTGCCCAGTGACGCAGCCATTAAGTGATAGAGTCAGTACTCAAATCCATGTCCACCTAACAGCAGTGTCCGTGCTCTTAACCCCTGCAGTCATCTGCCTTCATGCTTCATTTCTCTGTCTCTTCAGCATTTAACACAGGTTCTGACACATGCTCAGTGTTTCGTCAATGTTTTATGAACTAGTTGGCACTAGAGGAGAGAGGAACAGGCTCTCCTGACTAATGGACAAAGGCATATAATAAAATAGCATGGAAGAAGATAAACTGGAGAGTGGGAGATTTAAAGGGGTGGGGGAGTAATAAGACAAATTTCACTAGAGCAAAGGGTTTTGGAGAATTTCTGGAAACTGGCCCAGTTAAATCCTTAAAAAAAAAGTTGCTTCTCAAAAGTGGGTTAAACATTTACCCAAACTATCTTATTTATTTGATTCATTTACTTTATAACCCCATATTTCATAGATAGTACAAAGGTAAACTTCAGAATGGTTAAATTTGCCCAAATTCCTAACAAGTAAAGGCAAATCAACATATTCTTCTCCATATTTAAGGCAAGCTTTTTCCACTTTGTTACTATATCATGATACAGCTTTTTTTTTTAAAACTCACACTAGTTAATGATCCCGAAAGGACCTACTTTTTGCTCATGTTCCAAGGGCTGTGATGCTTATCTGAGGACAGATCTCTCACAGAGTTGAAAGGGAGCTCTGCCCTCAGATATGCTCTGTGGAATTGTGTAGCAAGATAAGAAACAACTTCTTAAATGGACATGTAGACACGTCTGTCCTAATTAAATGATGCCCCATGTAGTCTCTGGCTTAATCATACCACAAAGTGCACCCCAAATATCAGTTGCCCCAACATATGTACAGACATATGAGGACCAGCACCACAGTGCGAGGGAAAACGTGCAGTATGAAAATGGCTGCTAAATTATATCCATGTCGTGGATCTCTGCCAAGGATGGCTAACAAGCCTCACCTGTCTGGTTCACTCATCCTTTGCAGATCTGAGTCCATTAGGCAGATGATGGGGGAGTGAGGCTAAAGCAAACTGAAGATATTAAGGCTCCATACGTCCATAAAAATGGATGATTGCACAGAGATTCCATCCCAAGTGATAGCCTGGAAGGAAAAGAACTCATTGAGAAACTCCATAAATTGTCCTTATTATTTAGCATATGTAAAATATGTGAAATCCTACCAGTACTTTCAACTCCCTGAACGCTTGCTGTAGTCCAAGCACTTTGCTAAGCATCCTGCATTCCTTATTGCATCCTCATAACCACCCATGGGGTTGTTGTTGCTGTTCTTATGTGGATTCCAGAGCTAGGGAGGGTGAGGCTCAGTGAACCTGCCCAAGGTCACACAATTCATAAGTGATGAGGCTGGGGTTCAATTTTATGGCTGGCTGTCTGTCTCTGGAATGAGGATACTTATCCACCATATTATACAGCCCCTGTGAGAGATTACACAGAACATTAAAGATGTCCTCTGGAATGCAATTTGTTCAATTGCATTCCTTTTAATTTTTTTATTGTGGTAAAATATACATAACACAAAATTTACCATTATTACCATCTTTAAGTGTACAGTTCAGTGGCATTAAGCACATTCACATTGTTGTGCAACCATCACTACTGTCCATCTCCAGAACTTTTTCATCCTCCCGAACTGAAGCTCAGTACCCATTTAGGAATAACTCCTCATTCCTCCTCCCTCTAGGTCCTGATATCCACAATTATATTTTCGGTCTCTATGAATTTGATTATCCTTTGTACCTCATACACGGAAACAGCCAATATTTTTCCTTTTGTGTCTGGCTTATTTATTTAACATAATGTCTTCAAGGTTCATTCATTTTGTAGCACGTATCAGAATTTCATTCCTTTTACGGAATGAAATTCCTTTCATTCCTTTTAAGGCTGAATAATATTTGATTGTATGTATATATTAACACTGCCTTTTTGGGGTTTTTTTGGTTTTTTAAAATTAATTAATTTATTTATTTATTTATTTTTGGCTGCGTTGGGTCTTCGTTGCTGTGCGCAGGCTTTCTCTGGTTGCGGCGAGCGGGGGCTACTCTTTCATTGTGGTGCGCAGGCTTCTCTTGTTGCGGAGCACAGGCTCTAGGCTCACAGGCTTCAGTAGTTGTGGCATGGGAGCTCAGTAGTTGGCTCACGGGCTCTAGAGCGCAGGCTCAGTAGTTGTGGCGCACGGGCTTAGTTGCTCCGCAGCATGTGGGATCTTCCTGGACCGGGGCTCAAACCCGCGTCCCCTGCATTGGCAGGCGGATTCTTAACTGCTGAGTCATCAGGGGAACCCTGCCTTTTGTTTATCTATGGACATTTAGGTTGTTTCTACCTTTTGGCTATTTTGAATAATGCAGCTATAAACATCCGTGTACAAATATTTGTCTGAATCCCTGCTTTCAATTCTTTTGGTTATATACACAAAAGTTAAATTGCTGGATCATATGGTAATTCTATGTTTAATTTTTTGAGGAACCACCGTAATGTTTGCTTCCAATTTCTCCACATCCTCATCAACACTTGTTTTCTGTTTGTTTGGGTTTTTTTTTTTTTTTTGGTTGTTTTCTTTTTTCTTTTTTTCTTTTTTTTTAGATAATAAGCATCCTAATGAGTGTGAACTGGTATCTCATTGTGGTTTTGATTTGCATTACCCTAATGGTTAGTGATGTTGCGCACCTTTTCATGTGCTAATTCACCATCTATATATCTTCTTTGGAGAAATGTCTATTCAAGTCTTTTGTCCATTTTTGAATTGGGTTGTTTGTTTTGTTCTTGTTGTTATTGAGTTATAGGAGCTCTTTATATATTCTGGATATTAATCTTTTATCAAATATATAATTTGTGAATATTTTCTCCCATTCTGTGATGTCGACAAAAATTCAATTAACAATCAAGTTAAGAAGAAAAACAGAGAATTTTATTCAAGCCAAACTGATGATTATAACCCAGGAGACAGACTCCCATAAGCTCTGAGAACTGTTCCACTGGTCAGGAGTTAGAGATGCAGTTTTATCCATTTTTGAGACAAAGATACATGTATTATACTGACAGGTAAGCATTATACATAAAGTTCATTAGAGCTCTTTTTGTCAGGTGTGCACATACAGAGTGAGCCTTTAGGTCAATGTGACCCTCTGTATAGGATGAGAGAGAAATATTAATCTTAGAAATTACAATGCTGGCTTCAGAAGAAAGAGACTATTAGTTTCAAAGTCTGATTATATCCTCTTGCCTTGAGGAGGTCTGGTTAATATATAATGCAGATGCACATTGCACACTGGGAAAGGCCCATCACAAATGGGGGCATATTGTATGTGTTTCCATTCTGACTTAGTTTGACTGTACTGCCATAGAGAAAGTTATGATTTTTCCCCATCAGTAGGTTGCCTTTTACTCTGTTGGTGGTGTCTTTGGATGAACAAAGGTTTTTAAGCTCAATTACATTTTAATGAAAAGATGTTTATCACCTGGATATACAGCATTGTGGTCAGGAAGAGGCTAAGATGGGTGACAGAGATCCTCTGCATCAGAGAGTGAAGCACATGAGGCAAGATAATAATTAAAGCCACGTGGAGACATAAAAATTAAGTGCTGGGGGCAAAGGATGGAGGAAGTAATGGCTCATATCAACAATAGGGCCCTGGAATGCCTTCTCAAATGGGAACTATTGCTCAAGAAGTAAGGCTGGAGAAGGTAGAGACTCTTGATGGCCACCTGTCTACTCTAAGGAGGAAGAAGAGAACCCAGACAGGGAGATGGAGAAAGAGAAGTTATAGGGGAGATTCTGTTGATTGCTGTAAGACATCGACATGTACAGTGAGCAAAAAGTCTTGACTTAGTGTCAAAAGAGCGGCATTCAAGTCCTAGCTCTGCCAGATATCAAAGATCTGGAACAAAGTCACTTAACATTTCTGAATGTTGGTCTCATCTCTAAAGTTGGGACAACAGGACCTGTCCTTTCTATATTCATGTTTGCTTTAAGGATCAGATGAGACGATGTAGTTGTCATCAACTGCAATGCACTGTCCTTATAGAATTATGGAAGCCAAGAAAAGAGACATCAAGCTGGCGGGTATGCTCAGCTATTTAAAATTTGGCACAGTATATAAGAACTTAAGACAGAGATGTGGCAATCTCGAGGTCCTTGATGTCCAAGCAAGCCTTTTTAGTGGCAGGAGAGGAATGGAGGCCAAATTGCCATTGGTTGAAGAGTAAGTAGGAAAGGAAGAAGTCAAGTCTGAAAAAATGGAGCATGCTTTCAAGTTATTTGGCAGTGGTAATTTGAAATGGAAAGAAGGTCATGGGAAAATTGTATGGTTCTAATGAGGACGACAAAATTATTGTATCCACTCTGCACCACTGCCACAGAAGTGCATGATCATAAGACATTGGACTGGCTGGCTAATCAGAATCGCTCAGGAACTTCCCTGGTGGTCCAGTGATTCGGACTCCGTGCTTTCACTGCCAAGGGTGCGGGTTCAATCCCTGGTCTGGGAACTAAGATCCCGCATAATGCGCGGTGCCACCAAAAAAAAAAAAAAAGAACAGCCCAGCCATTTATCCATAGTAGTTGACCCAGGTTAAGTATATAAGCCAAATTCAGTCAGACAGGATTATATTTGCAGGTATTGGAAGACAGAAGAGGCAGTCTTTCCTCTAAGGTAACCAAATTGGAGGGATAAGCCTGGAGTTCTTCCTGCTGATCTCACTCCTCATCCCACCTCCACTCACCTGGTCGTGTGGAGGAAGTCCATCAATATTGGCAAAGGATAAGATCAACAAGAGAGGAACAGAGCCATGGAAGACAAAAACACACACAGCCTTCTGTTTCTAGAACATGAATCATCAAACTAACATCTGAAGGCCAAATCCAGCCCTCCACCTGTTTTTGTATGGCCTGTGAGCTAAGTATGGTTTTTACATTTTTATATGGTTGTGGAAAAATCAAGGGAAGAATATTTCATGATACATGAAAATTATATGAAACTCATATAGAGTCTCCATAAATAAAGTTTTATTGGGAAACAGCCACACTCACTCATTTACATCTTGTCTGTGGCTTCTTTCATGCTTCAAGAGCACAGCTGAGTGGTTGTGACCGAGACCATCACACACGCAAAGCAGAAAATATTTACTCTCTGGCTATTTACAGGAAAAGTGCACTGATTCCTGCTCTAGAGTAAGGCCAGGTCCAGCCCTCAACTGTTATTTGAGCCCCCCAAATTTAAGCTAATGGGAGTTAGATCTCTATCACTTACAACAAAGTGTTTCCCAAAAAATATCCTCTTGATTTTAAAGATGAGAAACATGAAGGTTAGAGGGACTAAGTGACTGACTTGGTCATATAGTTGGTGACAGAATTGAACCTGTATCCTCTCAGCCCACTGCTATATAGGCTGGCTGCATGTGTGTACAACATGCATAGTTGCCCAGGGCCCTCCCTTTCCTCACTTAGACAGCTTTGCACTTGGATTAATGTTCTTTTATCATAATCTTGAGGTTCTTAATACATTTCAAATGAGGAGTCCTGCATTTCATTTTGTACTGGGCCCCACGGATCATGTCATGATGCCACCCACCCAGCCTTCCCAGCCCTACAAACCTTACTGTTTTCTAATCCCATTTTACGTCCACATTAAAATTTTCAGTCACCTGCACACATTAATATTTGAGAAAGTGATAGTGTAACAACCTCCATGTTTTAATTCCGACATAATTTATATATAGTTGAAAACACACATTTTCCTACCATTATAACAAAATTACATTTCTCCAGGGTTCAAGTAAAATAGCTATACTTTTATTTTTCATGTGATTTAATCATTCTCATCACTGTCACTGCTTTGTATTTATTTTTATATTTCACTTGTACTATGGGAGTGGTATGGCCCAAGCAATTCTGCAAGTTCATAAATTATAAACAGGATTTCAAAAATGGTGCCTGGGGCTTCCCTGGTGGCACAGTGGTTGAGAATCTGCCTGCTAATGCAGGGGACACGGGTTCGAGCCCTGGTCTGGGAAGATCCCACATGCCGCGGAGCAACTAGGCCTGTGAGCCACAACTACTGAGCCTGCGCATCTGGAGCTTGTGCTCCGCAACATGAGAGGCCGCGATAGTGAGAGGCCCACACACCGCGATGAAGAGTGACTCCTGCTTGCCACAACTAGAGAAAGCCCTCGCACAGAAACGAAGACCCAACACAGCCAAAAATAATAAAATAAGAAAAAAAAATGGTGCCTGTTATTGAAGCATCAGCCTGTGATGATAATTAAAAGGAAAACATTTATAAAGTGCTTAGATATTTCCTAGCAGAGCAATGTATGCATCAAAAACTTTATAGCACAGGGCAAACCTCAAGGTATGACTAGTTGCCTAGTCAAACCTAAATCTCTGTCCAAAACAATTGGGCCCACAAAAAAAAAAAAAAATGATCCTAAGAAATGCAAGAGAAAGAAAAAGTTAAATTACAAGGTACAATACTGTTCTCCATTTCTTTGACCATTAACCTATTCAGGCTATGTGGGGTTTTTATGTTTCTCTCTCTTTCTCTCTCTCTCTTCTTTCTTTCTTTTTGTGTCGTCGTGTTTTCATTGTCATTTGTTTCTAGGTATTTTTTGATTTCCTCTTTGATTTCTTCAGTGATCTCTTAGTTATTTAGTAGTGTATTGTTTAGCCTCCATGTGTTTGTATTTTTTACAGATTTTTTTCCTGTAATTGATATCCAGTCTCATAGTGTTGTTATCAGAAAAGATACTTGATATGATTTCAATTTTCTTAAATTTACCAAGGCTTGATTTGTGACCCAAGATATGATCTATCCTGGAAAATGTTCCATGAGCACTTGAGAAGAAAGTGTATTCTGTTGCTTTTGGATGGAATGTCCTATAAATATCAATTAAGTCCATCTTGTTTAATGTGTCATTTAAAGCTTGTGTTTCCTTATTTATTTTCATTTTGGTTGATCTGTCCATTGGTGAAAGTGGGGTGTTAAAGTCCCCTACTATGATTGTGTTACTGTCGATTTCCCCTTTTATGGCTGTTAGCATTTGCCTTCTGTATTGAGGTGCTCCTATGTTCGGTGCATAAATATTTACCACTGTTATATCTTCTTGGATTGATCCCTTGATCATTATATAGTGTCCTTCTTTGTCTCTTGTAATAGTCTTTATTTTAAAATCTATTTTGTCTGATATGAGAATTGCTACTCCAGCTTTCTTTTGATTTCCATTTGCATGGAATATCTTTTTCCATCCCGCCACTTTCAGTCTGTATGTGTCCCTAGGTCTGAAGTGGGTCTCTTGTAGACAGCATATATACTGGTCTTGTTTTTGTATCCATTCAGCCAGTCTATGTCTTTTGGTTGGAGCATTTAATCCATTTACATTTAAGGGAATTATCGATATATATGTTCCTATTGCCATTTTCTTAATTGTTTTGGGTTTGTTATTGTAGGTCTTTTCCTTCTCTTTGGTTTCCTGCCTAGAGAAGTTCCTTTAGCATTTGTTGTAAAGCTGGTTTGGTGGTCCTGAATTCTCTTAACTTTTGCTTGTCTGTAAAGGTTTTAATTTCTCTGTCGAATCTGAATGAGATCCTTGCTGGGTAGAGTAATCTTGGTTGTAGGTTTTTCCCTTTCATCACTTAAATATGTCCTGCCACTCCCTTCTGGCCTGCAGAGTTTCTGCTGAAAGATCAGCTGTTAACCTTATGGGGATTCCCTTGTATGTTATTTGTTGCTTTTCCCTTGCTGCTTTCAATAGTTTTTTCTTTGTATTTAATTTTTGATAATTTGATTAATAGTGTCTTGGCATGTTTCTCCTTGGATTTATCCTGTATGGGACTCTCTGAGCTTCCTGGACTTGATTGACTATTTCCTCTCCCATATTAGGGAAGTTTTCATCTATAATCTCTTCAAATATTTTCTCAGTCCCTTTCTTTTTCTCATCTTCTTCTGGGACCCCTATAATTCGGATGTTGGTGTGTTTAATGTTTTCCCAGAGGTCTCTGAGACTGTCCTCAATTCTTTTCATTCTTTTTTCCTTATTCTGTTCTGCAGTAGTTATTTCCACTATTTTATCTTCCAGGTCACTTATCCGTTCTTCTGCCTCAGTTATTCTGCTATTGATTCCTTCTAGAGAATTTTTAATTTCATTTATTGTGGTGTTCATCATTATTTGCTCTTTAGTTCTTCTAGGTCCTTGTTAAATGTTTCTTGTATTTTCTCCATTCTATTTCCAAGATTTTGGATCATCTTTACTATCATTACTCTGAATTCTTTTTCAGGTAGACTGCCTATTTCCTCTCCATTTGTTTGGTCTGTTGGGTTTTTACCTTGCTCCTTCATCTGCTGTGTGTTTCTCTGTCTTCTCATTTTGCTTAACTTACTGTGTTTAGGGCCTCCTTTTCTCAGACTGCAGGTTCATAGTTCCCATTGTTTTTGGTGTCTGCTCCCAGTGGCTAAGGTTGGTTCAGTGGGTTGTGCAGTCTTCCTGGTGGAGGGGACTGGTGCCTGTGTTCTGGTGGATGAGGCTGGATCTTGTCTTTCTGGTGGGCAGGACTGCGTACAGTGGTGTGTTTGGGAGTGTCTGTGAACTTAGTATGATTTTTAGGCAGCCTCTCTGCTAATGGATGGGGTGGTGTTCCTGTCTCGCTAGTTGGTTGGCATAGGGTGTCCAGCACTGTAGCTTGCTGGTCGTTGAGTGGAGCTGGGTCTTAGCGTTGAGATGGAGATCTCTGGGAGAGTTTTTGCCGTTTGATATTACGTGGAGCCAGGAGGTCTCTGTTGGACCAATGTCCTGAACTCGGCTCTCCCACCTCAGAGGCACAGGCCTGACACACAGCCAGAGCATCAAGACCCTGTCAACCACACGGTGTATAGCACACAGAACTTGACTCAACACACTGTAAATACCAGAAAAGAATATATAAGGCTGGTACAAATCTGGAGAAAGCAGCACCCTCAACAGCTGGTTTCCCACCCATTGTTTTACTACCCAAAATAGACATGGCTAACATTAATTTTTGTCATTGCTAATGTTTAGAATATGTCTTTTCTAATCAACTTTCTATGTACACATAAAACTGTAGAAAATGAAATCTCACTGTATACACTGTTAGGAATTTGCTTGTGAGCATTTCCCCATGTCTTCATTATTCTTCTTCAATGCCATTTTAATAACTACATTGTATATCATTGTGATGGTTAATTTTATGTGTCAGCTTGTCTGGGCTAAGGGGATGCCCGGAGAGCTGACAAAACATTATTTCTGGGTCTGTATGTGAGAGTGCTTCTGAAAGAGATTAACATTTGAATCAATAGACTGAGTAAAGAAGATCTGGGCTCACCAGTGTGGGCAGGCACCATCCGATATGTTGAGGGCCCTAATATTAGAACGAAAAGGTGGAGGAAGGGCAAT
This sequence comes from Balaenoptera borealis, assembly GCF_965194805.1. NCBI lineage: Eukaryota > Metazoa > Chordata > Mammalia > Artiodactyla > Balaenopteridae > Balaenoptera > Balaenoptera borealis. The sequence goes on along the minus strand of NC_138869.1, from coordinate 32,233,366 downwards.
TTCTCTCTCTCTCTCTTCTTAAGCTGAGTCATCCATCTTCTCCTGCCCTCAGACATCAGAGTTTCTGGATCTAGTGCCTTCAGCCTTGGATTGGGAGTTACACCATCAGCTCCCCTGGTTCTCAGAGTTTCTGCTTCAGACTGAATTATACTATCAGCTTTCCTGATTATGCAGCTTGAGATAACATATCATGGGACTTCTCGGCCTCCATAATCTTGGGAGCCAAATCTGATAATAAACTTCCTCTTATATATCTATATATACACTCTCAGTTCTGTTTCTTTGGAGAATCCTGACTAATTCAATCACTTATTTAACAAATTCCATATTGTTGGACATTTGGGTTGTTTCCAGTTTTCAGCCATTCGAAACAGTACTGCAATGAACATTTATAGCTGTATCGATAACTACATCTGTGTTTCTTTTTTTCATTTCATACTAAGGCTAAAAGAAACGATCCTTAATCTCTGTAATCAAACAACTTTTATTTCTGTAACACGATTGACAAGGGAGCTTGGATGGAAGTGTATATATAATATTAAACAGTTGCATAACACAGTGCCTACATATATAGTATTTGCTCAACAAATGATGGCTATTAAGAGCTCCAAGAAAGCATAACCTTCCTGACATCAAATTCAAAGGGCAGTTTTCCTTAGCTGCCATATAAACTTTGACATAGCCTTTTTAAAGCGATTTAAATGTTTGTGTTATACCATTCCTCAGAAAATGGGTTCCATTAATTTAGTATTTATATGAAAAAAAAGATTTCCTTTTGTCCCACCTATATTTCAGGGTCCCCCTCTTCCTAATATTTCAGGATTAGATGTATCTATTTTTAACTCAAAGTACACATAAAACTTACAAACTTATAGGAGCATATTGTATGCAAAACAGAGTTCACTATTTTTTTTTTAATAGATTGTGATACTTTTAGAAAGTATCGCAATCACATCAATAGAAATTCATAAATGAGACTGAGGATTTTCACTTTTTATATTAAATATTTCTAAAATATTTTATTATAGCTGACAATTTTAATTTTTAATTGGATTAAATACTACTAGTAAGTGGGCAAAATTTCTTCCATACTTGGTTCAATATCCTACAAGGGACTTGTGTCTTTTAGACTTTCAAGTAACCAAGTTTTCAACATGGCAAATCCTCATTTAGATGTCAGCAGAGAATTTCTATACATCGCAGGTTTTTGATGAGTGTCTAAAATAATCAGCACGTTAGGCACATTAAGGATTAGTTTGCTAAGGATTACAGCTTAGTGCTCAGTTTAGGGCCTGGTATATAGGTAACGATTAAAATTTTATTAATAAATAAATGAATGAGTCAAGTCACCAGGCATTGCCTTTGACCATAGCAAAATTATGGTCAAAATTAACATCCAGGAAAACTTTCATTCCTTCTCTTTATTTATAATCACCATTGATTCATAACTTCTCTTGGTTCCCTCATCTGTAAAATGGGGATAACAATAGTGCTTTGTAGAATTGTTGTGAGGATTCAGTAATGCAACGCATGTAAAGCACCTTGCCTCAAGCTTGGTATTTAATAAGCCCTCAACAAATATAAGCTGTATTATGTTAACAGCAGCACTATCATCACCATCATCATCATTATCATTCTGGAATGCAAATGCCATCTATCCTGCTCTGTTTTTGAACAGGCAGGAGCCTTATTTTCTCTATGAGAAGAAGGTTATTCTACTATAGTGGAGTTTCCAATACCTTCCCCACCTCAGGGTATGATGTGGAAGAGAGTCAGAATGTGAGAGTTGGAGGAGAAAGGGAGCCCATTAACTTGGGAAAAGCAACAACTTCCAGAAACCTTGGTCTAGTGTATGAGGAAAAAGGACTTAGTAATTATATCTGTTATGAAACTTTGTGTTTTATAAAGCTACAGGCTAGAAGTGTACAATAAAAGAATTCTGAAATATCAAAAGACCACTTTGGGTGGCCTGCCAATGGATTATAGACATGACTTTTATATCGAGAGGGACTATCTGGCATTGGATCTGGGGAATTATATGGTTTGAGCAGCAGGATATCAGTAGCTAGTCTGGGCTTAAATTTAAAAAAATCAAAAGTGGCAAATCAGTGTAGCAGAACCTAAGAGATTTGTTATGTACAGTGTAAAGGAAGAGAGAGTTCTATAAACATCCAACTCTGGAAGAAAATGCTGGAGATTTTTCATTAAACCATTTCTTTTAGCACACTGAAACTTTTCAAGGACTTAATTGATTTTTAGGGAGACATTTAACACTGCAATCTGTAGGGGAATGTTCCTCAAGTTAATTTAAGGGCAAATTTGTCATAAAAGCTCATTTTTCTAATTATTGAGGAGAGAGTAAAAAGGATTGCAGGTTGGAGAGAGACATGGCAGATCTCAGGGGAAAAAAAATCTCTCCAATTTCCTAACACAAAAGGAGAAAGGAAGTGCAGAATTGTCCTTTATTGAAAACCACACTTGCAAAAGTTAATGAGAGCATGGCATTGCTATGTCTTTGAACCACTGATGGTTGATAAGCAGCTAGTCATAAATGTTACCAGTTCAAGATGGAAACAAAAGCATGCACAGGTTTTAGCCCGTAATTGGGCTGCTTCCAGAACTCGGAAGCTTGCTGCTCCCTCTCCTCAAGGCAGACTGCTGATCCGCGTGCCGTTCAAGTTCTAAATTCGTATTTGCAGCAACTAAGGATTTCTCATCCACTGGAATACAACATATACCAAATGTACAGGGTGGCTAAATGGAGTTATGTCTTGGGGTGCTTAGGAGCCAAGTGTTCTGTTAAGGCAGCTAAATTGTGAAATAGAAGAGGTTATCAGTACTAAAACTGAACACAAACAATCCATCATTTCGCCCTGGAAATTTTCAGAATGATTTTGGCCATGAGTTACTCCATTCTAACAAAGAGGAGACTTCTGGGCATTGTAAATGATGTTGCTATACCTGCAGAAAGCCATCTTCAAGAAAGATTTTTATAGTATTAACACATTTAAAATGTTTATGATTGGAGTCTGGTTCACCTAGGGGGTTAAAAATAGAAGGCTTTTTACATTATATCTACAGTGTCCTACAACCAAACCTGTTTGACTGGAGATTTGTCCATTGGCTTCCCGGTCTTTCTAGAAAGAATGTCTGAATGACTCCTTGATTGCAGCTAATTATCTCAGCTTCAGCCAGTATATATATACATATATATGTGTGTGTGTGTCATATATATATATATATATACACACATATACACACACACACACACACACATATATATGTATACATATATATATACACATTTCCAGCCCGGACTCTTCTATCAGTGTTGGGGAAAATAAGAATTCTCTTTCTAAACTTTGACTAATCTTGCTGTTACCAACCTTACCTCCTTGGATCAATCCTCCACAGTGCCATCAGAGATACCTTCCTAAAACATAAATCTGATATTGTCAGGACTCTGTTTTAAAAGTCTTTAGTGGCAAACCACTTTCCTACTGGATTAAGTCCAAAATCCTTATTATAACTGTTTAGAAGACCTATATGCTGGGCACTTTGTAAACATATCATTTAATAGCATAACAATTACAATATTTTATAAATTATTAAACAAAGATTTTTAAAATTTCTCTTAAATGATGTGCCCTGTGGCTTTTCATCTATTGAGTAAATGGCTTCAGTTTTTCATGAATAGAACAGATACATAGTAGAGCAGTGGTTTTCAACCAGGAATAATTTGTTCCCAGAGGACATGTGGTAATGTTCAAGATATTTTTGATTGTCACAACTGGGAAGAGATGACTGGTACCTAGTGAGTGGAGACCAGGGATGCTGCTCGACTCGCTACAATGCAGAGGACAGCCTCCCACAGCAAAGAACTGCCCAGTTCAAAATGCAAATAGTGCCGAGGTTGAGAAACCCTGTATCAAAACAATAAAATATACTGCTCAGCTATGACCATAAAATTTGGGTTTGGAGTCTCATGCTACAAGAGTGGACCTCAGAGGCTGATGGGTGGGTCCCTCTGGGAATTTTCCTTTGCTTCATGCAGGGTTACAATGAACACTAAGGAAGGAATTGGACCATATTGCACCAATATATATGGCACAGCTGGTGGGCCAGAATCTCCAAGTCAGTCAGTCAGGAAAAGAGGTCAGAGGAATTAGGAAAAAAATTGGAATGGCAAAGGAGCACCTCACATGCGGTAGACTCCTCACTCAGCACAGGTAGTAGCATTCATTGCTATAGGTGCTTACGAAGAACTTGAGGGACCTGAGAAGCTGTCCCTCTGAGAGCCTACAGTGACAAATGCTGCTCTAGCTAAAGGTCTGTTTCTACCTTCTTTGCCATTTAAGATTCTTAAATCCTCCAACTTCATCTGTTGGTGTTTCCATTAATCATCATCTCTTTAGGACATGACGCACTGGTGAAACAATGGTTTTGGAAGCTAGACTGAGTTGAGAAAGAAAAAGCAATTCTAAAATCTCCTTTTAGCATATCAAAAGTAAAGCTTTCAGATCTGAGTGTACATTTTCACCACAAGCCAGAGGAACTTGGATATCACGATATGACATAAGGAAATTTCCCAGCTGCCCAGACAAACAGTGAGGGTATTTTCATGGTAAGGGAATCTGGGAGTAACGCGGTGAAAGTGGAAAGGAGGCCAGTGGTTAGGCACAAGGGTAACTTCCCTTCAGGGTCAAGAGTTTGGATGGAGTGTGAAAGGCAGTAAAAATGCCAGAGAGCATTGTGCAGGAGCTGAAAGTTTCAGGGATTTGGGACCTACTTCCCTCTTGTCATTCTGGAAGGAGATCATTTTCAGTGTTCTTCTGACAAATGTGCAATGGTGGAGGAAAAGGGAGCATGGCAAGTTTTTGGCAGAGCTGGCATGGGAGGAATCCAGATGTTTCCACAGGTACCTGGTAAGGAATAGAAAAAGATAACTATTCAAGGTTGAGAGTCAGCAGTTCAATGAGAGTTGACTTTATAGAAGAGGCTAGGAGTGGAGAACAAGAGCTTGGACTCAGATGCAGGATGTAGCTGAGATTCAGGGGATCTGCAGCAAGAAGGCCTACATCAGCATGGGAAGGGAGGAAAACACACCAAAGAAAAATAACCAAGAAAATAAGACCAAAGTTTTACCATCTCTCAACTTCAATGACAATTACCAAGTGGGACCAAGGATATCTTCACGAACCCAGCAAAGTCCTGGAAGGACCAGCCTTGTGGATTTGCAATCCAGGAGCCAGTCCATGACAATACATGTAATACGTATACACAGGCACCAGCTTAGGAAGAAGAGGAAGAAAGGCAACCCTTTGAGAGAACCAGAAATGAAGATCTATCCAAATGTCTAAGCAAGGCTAAGGGAATGGGCACTCAAGAATTTTAGATAAGTTATGGGAAATAAAGAAGATTTGTTTTGGCACATCTAAATCATAGTAGTTAATATGTTGATACTCATTTCAGTAAGAAACTCCAACTTACAGGGTATAATTATGAGGAAACTGAAGCACAGAAAATAACCTAACTTGCCCAAGTTCACAGAAACTGTATGTGGAGGAGCTCTGGCTCCAAAGCCCAGGATCTTTCCACTGTGCCTCCCATTATTATGGCATTTCAGCAGACTCTTGGCAGTCTGGCCTCATTTACGACTACAATCTTCATATTCCCTTTGTTTCAGTCACAGAATTATTTCCCAAACATGCCATGCATTTTCCTCCTTCATGCTTTTGAACAAGTTTTCCCTGCTGTTTCAATGTACTTTCAAGACACCCTTTTTACTTCCCCCAGTTGACTTTTTCTTCCACCCAGCTTGACACCTTTTAAGTAGTCTTGAACCCTCTTTGTTGGTAGCAAAAGGTGGGAAGTATTGAGAAACAAACTGGCAAAACTTAGTTACACAAGCCAATTCCCAGAGAGACTGCTCTCTCACCCAGTTCGGTTTCCTCTGGGCAGAGGCTGCCATGCCAGCAGACGAGACAGTGTGGGTTTACCACCACCTACTTGATTTTCACGACCTACTACCATATTGGCAGGGTCACACCAGATCTGCAATACCTGGTAAGTTCTCAAGCTCAAAGGCGTGGATCAACCATCCTTTTTAAAGCCCCACCGTTCCCTTGACATTTCATCCTTCTTCCTCTGGAGCACACACCTCCTCAGTTTCTCCCCAACTTTCCTCCACAATGAAACTAGCCAGCCCACCCTCAGTTCCTGTTCATCTATTTGCACATGGCTTCCCTCCTTATAGTGTCATTTATAGGAGAGGAAAACCCCTCCAGCCAGGACAATCAGGAGTATCTCAGTCAAATCCTCTGCTTCACTTGGTTTATCTCCACCTGGCTCATCTCACGCTCGTGGTCACAAGAATCTAAACACCCTGCAACCTCTTCTCTTACTGACCTTCACTGAGGTCTTCTTACAACTACTCTGATCAATTCATGTTCTCCTAAAGCCAGTTAGGTTAGTACAACACTTTCCAATAGAACTTGCTGTGGTGGTGGAAAATTTTGTATCTGTGCTGTCCAGTATGGTACCCGCTAGCCACATGTGGCCATTGAGCCTTTGAAATATGGCTACTGTTACCAATAAACTGATTTTTTTACATTTTAATTAAGTGTAAATGTAAATAGCCATCTGGGGCTGGTGACTACCAGACTGGACAAACACAGGAATGGAACATTCTATTTTGACCAAAGTAACATACAAAATATCTCCCAGCATATATTCAAAGCATTCATGATATATTTATATACCCACTAACCAAATATATCTTACATACTTTGCACTTAACCTAAATTATTTTCATTCCTCCAATACAGTAGATTTTCCTTTTCTTCAATAATAGCTATCAGCTATTATAACCAAGCCAAAAATTACCCCCTCAGCAAAGCTTCCCTGTCACCTCTATGGAAGCAGTCACCACTCCTTTTCCAAGACTTACACATCATTCTATACATATACCTATCACAGAACCCATCACAGTGTATTAGTTCATTTTTTACATTTTCATCCCCATCACTCCTGTTAGAATGTGTTCTCTCTGAAAGAGGGAAGAGACTCTTTTATTCCTCTTGGATTCACTAATACCTAAGCAAGAGTGGACATAGTAAACATAAAACTGTCGGACAAGTAAACGAATGAAAAATAACTAAAGGAAAGATTGGTAGAAAGGTTACAACAATTTTTTTTTTTATTGAACATGGGAAGAATAAAATCTAGCTGGGGCAGAGATAATTAAAGTATCATCTGTTTTATGTCTTTTTTCTTCCACATTTCTTTTTATGGGAGTCACTGTGATCTATTTGAGAGATAATGTAGAATTGTAATTGTTAATGAGGGCTCTGTAGAGACCAGCATTAAGCAGTATTTGAGTTGTCAGTTAGCAAATGTTGGTAATAGATGGGAGACAACATGCCTGGTGGAACAGTTCTCACCACAGTTGTCATCTGCTACGCATACCAACCCAAGACATTTCTCTGCAGACTTTTGAGTCACAATTAATATACTGCAGTGTTGCCATCACTCCAGCCCCCTCCAATCCCTCTTCCAATACCACTTCAGTAGTCTTTTAAATGCAGGTGCTTTGGGGTCGTGTCCATGATTAAAATCCATTGCTGACCAAACTCCTTAACATGACTTGAAAGACCCTGTGTGATCTGACACCCAACCCAGCTCTGCAGCCACACTAGCCTTTCCTCAGCCTGTCTTCACCAAGTCCTTTCTGGCCTCAGAGCATGTGCACTTTCAGTTCATGCTCCTGGAACGCTCTTCACTCTCTTTTTTGCCTAGTTAATGCCAACTCATCCATTAGCTGTCGGCTCAGATATCACATTTCCTGATGTCTGGACAAGGCCTTTTATAAATAACGTTTACCTCTCCATAATAACAACACTCATAACTGATGGTTTTACATATATTTGTGGGTATTTGATACAAGTCAGTCTCCACCCCCAAATGCTTAGTTCCATGGAGACCTGAGTGTGTTTACTTTTGTTGACCATGTGACTCTCTGGCTCCTACCACTGTTCCCAGCACAAAATGGACACTCAATAAATGTCTGTTTGATCAATGAATGAATGATTGGTACAAAAAAATCTCCCTTAAGAGCATAAGCCCAACAATAGATATTATTAAAGATCACAATTCAAGTACCTAAAGATCACAAAGGTTAGGTCCCTGTTAAAGAATAAACATTTCAACCATTGCCTAACTCCCTTATAGTAAAAACAGTAATGACTCTCAAACAAAGGATAAGGTGCCAAGGTGCTTCGCTGGTGGTCCAGTGGTAAAGAATCCACCTTCCAATGCAGGGGAGGTGGGTTCGATCCCTGGTTGGGGAGCTAAGATCCCACATGCCATGGGGCAACTAAGTTCACGTGCCTCAACTAGAGAGCCCTCGTGCTGCAAACTACAGAGCCCACGCACTCTGGAGCCCATGGGCCACAACTAGAGAGAGAAAACGCGCATGCCACAACTAGAGAGAGAGAAGCCCGTGCGCCGCACGAAAGATTGCACATGCTGCAGTGAAGATCCCACGTGCCGCAACTAAGACCCGATGGAGCCAAAAATAAATACAATACAATACAATACAATAAAGGATAAGGTGCCAAGATCACTTAACAGATTCTCTTAGTCTAGAAAGTGACTCATCTAGAGGTCACTAAATCAGCACAGCACAGCACCATCTGCAGTGACCAGCCAGATGTTTCCAGGGATAATTAGAAGCATTGATGTTAAAATATCCAGAAATTATTGTGGAATTTACTTCACGAGTCAAGGATATGGACCTTTTAGCTTAAACATTTCCTGATCATTAAAACAAAACAAGTGAAATGGCAAATCCCACTTTTCACATTTTGCTTCTGGTTTTGGATATACTATGTACTTTACAAAAATATAATAAAACACATTGATTGGACTTCCCTGGTGGCTCAGTGGTTAAGAATCCACCTGCCGGTGCAGGGGACACGGATTCGAGCCCTGGTCCAGGAAGATCCCACATGCCGCAGAGCAACTAAGCCCGTGCGCCACAAGTACTGAGCCTGCACCCTAGAACCTGCGAGCCACAACTACTGAAGCCTGTGCACCTAGAGCCCGTGCTCCACAGCAAGAGAAGCCACCACAATGAGAAGCCCACGCACCGCAACAAAGAGTAGCCCCTGCTCACCGCAACTGGAGAAAGCCCGTGCGCAGCAACGAAGACCCAACGCAGCCAAAAATAAAATAAATTAAATAAATAAATTTTAAATCTTTGAGCCAGAAGCTACTTTCTCTGAGTATTAAAGTGTTTGTTGCAGCTTCCAAAGTGAATGATTCAAGCCTGTGGGAAGAAAAAGGCCCTTGGAGAACAAGTGAGAAGGCACAGGGAGAGGAACACCACCAAGTTGGGGTTATAATTCTGCCCCATGACCTTGCCCGCAAAGAGCACAGTGATAAAGGATCTTTTAAACTCACGAGAGGATGAAATGTGTATAAATACTTTGTCAGAGTCCAGTGAAGAGTCCAAGAGCATTTCTTTGGCTGTGTTGGTTTGGATTTCTCACGCATACAATAACAAGTTTCTGGCTTCCCTGGCACATATGCTTGTGCAATGTGTTGCTGTGTCTCTGACAGTTGGTGACATTTCCTTTGCAGTCAGTCAGCAAGATTCGTACAGAGGCTGTGTGTCCAATAAAGAAATCAACATCCTGAGTCCCCATATTTGCTATTAGTCATCATTTGTGCCTTCATCCAAAAAACATTTGTTGAACACCTACTGTGTGCTCAGCCTAAGGGACACAAAGATGAGTCTGAAGCAGTTCCTGCTCCCTCAAGGAGATGACACATGTACTTAAATAACTATATTATGCAGCGCTATTGTTAATTAGAAAAATTGCTGTTAACATTTATTTGGGGAATTAATTGTACCAAGAACTATTCTAAAATATTTTGCATGCAATATTTCCTTTAACCCTCACAGTAGCCTTGTTATTATTATACCATTTTATAGATGAGAAGCATGGAGAAGTTGTATAATTTCCCCAAGATTACACTAGAACAATAAGAATGGGCGCAAAGGACTTCTGGATTCCAGGGAAGAGATGTTAGTCGCACAGAAGAGTACCAGGAAGATTTTGTAGTGGAAACAGTTTGTGAGCTGGTCCCCAAACTCTATAATCTATTAAGCTGGTGTTAAGGAAATCTGATCATATTTCTACTGTGATTCTCACCCTCACGCATCATTGTTAACCTACATTCTTCATCTGAGAATTTCTTTTAAATCTGCAGGTACTGATAACAGACTTAACGTGAAGACTTTAGGCTTATATCGATCTCTTTTCAAAGCTTGAAAAAGTTCATTCTATTGGTCTGCTGTGTTTGAAACCTGAGAATTCAGTAAATCGATTAAAAAATTAACACAGAGTTAGAAGATCAATTGAAGAAACTGATACCTTGATGGATAATCTATTGGCCAAAAGACCATTCAACAATGAGAATTCTTCCACTGGGTGAGACCCTAGACATAAACCGATCTATCCCTTTCAATTTAGAAATGAAAGAATGAAGACACATAGAAGTAAAAAAGACTGTCCAAGGGCACACACAGACTTTGTATAAGAACCAGGGCTGGCACCCTTGCCTTCTGATTTCTAATCCAATGTTCTTTTTTATTAAAAGCAATAACTTTATTGAGGTATAATTGAAATACACTAAATCATGTATTTTAAACTGTACAATTTCATCCATTTTGACACGTGTATTCACTTCTGAAACCAACACCACAACAAAGATAAGTATTTTCATTGCCCTCAAAATTTTCCTTATGCCTCTTTATACTTCCCAATACCTCCATTCCTGGGCAAGCACGGATCTGCTCTCTATCACTACAAGTTTGCATTTTTGACAATTTTATATAAATGGAATCATACATACTCTTTTTGACTGGCTTCTTTTACTCACATAGTTACTTTGAAATCCATCCACATTGTGTATGTCCATAGTTCACTCCTTTTCATTGCTGAATATTATTACATTATATAAATATAACACAGTTGTTTAGCCATTCATCTGTTAATGGACATTTGGATTGTTTCCGGTTTTGAGCTATTATAAATAAATCCATGGTACTACCTAGGAGTATACTGGCTAAATCATATGGTAGTTGTATGTTTACCTTTTTAAGAAACTGCCAAACTGCTCTCCAAAGTTGTACCATTTTACGTCCCCACCAACACTGTATGTGAGTTCTAGTTGCTCCACGTCCTCTCCAACATGTAGTACCAATTTTCTCTTCAGTATTATATTTATTAGCTAGTAACAATTCCCATCACAACTGACTAGTAAATTCTTTAATGCTACACAGGTAGAGGAAAGCTTTCAAGTGAGTGAGTTCTGACATAATTTTCTCACCCCCTCATCCTTTTCTTTTCTCCCCTAGTCAGTTTTGGTGGGATATATTCTTTGCTCAAATTGAGTGAAAAGAGTAGATTTTTTAGAGGAGATGTCAATGTGGAAACCAGAAAGCTCTGGCTTTCTTAAAGGTGCTCCGCTTTGGTGAATAGGAAGAAACAGAAAGCTCCCTCACTCAGCACACAGGAAGAGCATGCCATTATCACCAGACTGGAGCTGGGAGAAGCTCATGGACCTGATGCCAGGACCCTGAAGGGTCCAATGAAGGGAAAGAAGAAGCAGGGAGACCAATAAGAAGGCTCTCTATCTCCCATTCTGGTGGGATCTTTACAGACCACAAGATGACCTTCCCTTTTCTTCACTAAACTCTTTGAGAATGGATATCTTCTCTTGGTCATCCCTGTAGGAAATCCATAAACACCTGGTATTAGTTATTGACTCATAACAGCTACTATTAAATTAGCAGAGATCTCATGTCAGGAGCTGTGCTAAGAATTTCACATTCATTATCTCATTTTCATTCTCAGAACAACCATGTGAGGTTGGTATTCCAAGTCTCATTTAACACATGAGGAAAGTGAAACAGAGATGTTAAGTAACTTGTCCATGATCACCAAACTAGTAACAATAGAATTTGAATCCAGTTCTGACTGATTTCAGAACCCAAGCTCCTAACCACTCAACCACCTTTTCAATGACCAAATATGGATGTTGTGAATATAAGTGAATAGTAAATGAGTATGACCTCCCCTTCCAAGCCTAACCCTCAGTGAGTCTATTCTGTAATGTCATGGATTGATTGCAGGCATCACATGCCAGATATTCAAGGAATTTCTGCAATCCTTAAATGTTTGCCAAGAATAGGTCCTTCATGCTCTCTAACAAATTCTGGAGGGAAGGGGAAATCCATATTTAGAACTTTGGTTACTAGCTGCATCAGTCTTTTCTTTTCTGCCTACTCATTTAAGCTCATGTTTCAGAAATTGCTACAGTTTTTTCAGATGTATGTACCCCACCCCACAATGTTCAGTGGTTCTCCATTTTTGATGTACATAAGTCTCACCTGGGGAGCTTATTAAAAACAAAAATGTGGGGCTTCCCTGGTGGCGCAGTGGTTGAGAGTCTGCCTGCCAATGCAGGGGACACGGGTTCGAGCCCTGGTCTGGGAAGATCCCACATACCGCAGAGCAACTGGGCCCGTGAGCCACAATTGCTGAGCCTGCGCATCTGGAGCTTGTGCTCCGCAACAAGAGAGGCCGCGATAATGAGAGGCCCGCGCACCGCGATGAAGAGTGGCCCCCACTTGCCGCAACTAGAGAAAGCCCTCGCACAGAAATGAAGACCAACACAGACATAAATAAATAAATAATAAATAAATTTTTAAAATAAATAAATAAATAAAATTAAAAAAAAACAAAAAACAAAAAAACAAAAATGCCAGGGCTTCACATTCTGAGATTCTCATTCAATAAGGTGGGTTTTGAACCCAGCATGGGTATTTTCAACAAGCATCCCAGTAGGGAGGCAATTGTTATTTTGTAGCTGCCCACTATCCATTTCCTGACCTAAAATCAGCCCAGTTTTGTTCCAGGGAATTGCTTCTTCTCTGCTGGGCTTGGTCCTGGTAGGAGGGCAATTCCAGACACTCATTTCCATAGAACCAAACCCCTTTTCCCATCAGTTGGTTTTGCCAAGGAATTTTCAGGTAAACTAAGCTTAGCCAATCATGTGGCTTCTCCCAAGACTTTGAATTTTGAGTGAAGAATAAATGGAAATTATGCAGCTCCACAGTCATGTCCTATTCCATTCATAAGGCAATTGTGTGCTTGTTGCTTCTTGGCCCAAGAGTTTCCTTGGTACCTATTTTGTCCCCCATCCTACTTACCCAAATATCTTTTCAACAAATACCTTTCTGCTCAGGTTAGCTGGTCATTTTCTGATGCTTGCAACCAAAGCGACATTCCATGATAACTCCGGCAAGAGATCCCAAAGGCCAGCCATTGAGAAACACGTCCCTTAATTTTCAATACTTCCCTACTTGGCCATTTTGGGAAAGGACATGTTACCAGTAATAGCTATCTCTAGCCATCATTCCCACATGAGTAAACGTGTCACATCTTTTCAAAAATGAAAGGAGACCCAGTGTTCACAATATTTTAATCTTTTCCTTTTGTAGCCTCTGTATAGGATCTTCTCTGTGCCCCCCGGCCACTATTAAGTAAAAGCTCCAAAATGCTGTTCTTAGGCTGGCAAACTCACAGTTACTCTCACTCGCTTTTCTCTGTGTGTGCACCTCAGGAGCCTCTATTATCCTAATAGTAGAGGAACAGTTGTTAGAATCAAGTGGATGTCTGACAAGCCACTAATTAGCTGCCTGGTAGTGTGTTGATGTAGGCCATGACCTCAAGGAACTGATTGCAATGTGAAGATCCATAGGAAAGCATGGAAAACCAGAAGAGTAACATTATTAGCAACTCCTGATGAAATGATGACATTCCAATGATAACAATAGATGCTAATTGTTCCCTCAAAGGAAGTTTCTACAGTAATAACCACTTGGTCACAGATTTCTGGCTAAAGAGTTAGTCGTTGCAGAACAAATTGTAGCAGAAAAGAATAAGGACCATGACCCTTTTTTCCCAACTAAGGCAATCTTATGTGCTTTGGTGTTACGTACCGTTGTTAACAAACTAGTTCTGGATGCTGCAGTTATCTTAATCTTCAGAAGAATGAACTTTTGGTGGGTTGTGGTCCTCTGAGGTTTTTGACTGGCCAACATCATTATTATTCCCCTTCTGTGAGGATGACATCCCACTATTCCTCTGGGAGACCTCCATTTCCCCATCATAGTCTGTGTATGTTCAGTGAGGGTAATGCCACCTCCTTAGTTCCAGGGATGGGAACGGAACCTAGGCCTGGCTAGTCAGGGCATTCAATCTCCCTGGCCAGAGAGATGGATACAAGATAGACAATATGGCACGAGCCAGACCAACGACCTTCAGACCTAGGCTTCTGCTAGAACCACTGGGAAGATGGCGCTTTCAGCTGAGTTTGTTAACCTAGTTAGATCCAGGTCATTTTTGCCACCATTAAGGGACAGCCAATTTCAGAATCATATAAACTTGGAGGAAAGCAGAGCCAGGAAACTGAGGAAGACAGATTCCTGATGTCAGTGTGCGAACCATTGAATCCAGCTATGACTGAGGTAGCACTATCCACTGAGCTTTTCAATTACACTGGCCACTGAAGTCCTTTTTGGTTTTCCTTAAGCGATTTTTGAATTGGATTTTGTCACTTGCAACCACAAAAACCTTGAGTAATACACATGGGAAGCAATAGATTGAGCCCCATAAAGATTATTTGATGAAGTTGTTTATCTATCCATCTTGAACTTTCTGAACTACTCTTTCTAGTCTAGGAGGAAAAATGATACAGGCATAAGGGAAGGACAGGAAGCTCTTATTATTGAATCCTCCTGCTACAAACACTTTCCCACACATTTCCTAAGCTATGTGGCAAATTTCCTTGCCTTCCTTCTGCACAATGTTTTCAATTTCAGAACATATGCTGAAACATTCCAAATGAACTTGACTTCTGCTGTTTCTCTCTCTTCAGGAAAGCATTTCATTTTGTGTGAACGACTGGCCTCTCCATCACCTGATGTCTTTCTTCCAGTTGTGATTTCTTTAAGAAGCAAGAACGCCTTCCTACGAGGCCAAAGTCATTAGCCCCAGCATGGTCATCCAATACTTTAGGCAAGTTCTCCATCAGAATGAATCACAGAGAGAAGACTCAAAGGAGACAGGTCAGGGTCACCTCCTCAAACTCATCCCAATGTGCACACTCTTCTTAATGCATTCACACCCCAGTGAGGGACACGAGTTCATTGATATTTAATGGCCTTTCTGATGTGATCAGGTGAACTAGTGAGTACCCCCACATGCCCCACTAGTGTGAAGTTAGGAAGTCAATTTGCAGCTTATCACCATCCTTGACTCCTCACAAGTAATTTATTGCCAGACCCTGTGATCTCTGTCCTCAAGAAGCTTCAAAGTAAAGCTCAGAATGCTTAAAAGAAAACACAGGGGTTTGCCATACCCCTATACCATAGTTTGATTAGCCCAAAGATCCTCTGCTTTAGATACATAACAAAAATCAAATCTAAAACCTTACAGAGAATGACTACAGAAAAAGGAAAAGATTGAGGAAGTGTGAAAGAAAAATTAGTAAAATCTAGCAAAAACTGGACTGTGAATTCAAAGAAAAAGACAAATTGGAAATCGTGCTGGAGTCTCTTGCTTAGGAAGCTAGACGTAAAGTAGAAAATAGCCATGAATCAGAGCTCACAAATTGAAAAGTATTGCTTTTATTTCTTTTACAAAAAGAATGCTGTTTCATTGTAGAACTGGAAATTCCCTATAATCGCACTGCCCAAAGACAGACACAATTAAAAGTTTAGTATGTTTCTTTTATAACCAGACATACACACTGGTTTAGAAAGTTGGGATTATGTTAGTATTATTTATTACAACCTGTTTGTTTAAACATAATGTTTTATGATCATTATTCCACAGCATTAAAAATTCCAAACACAATTTTTTAAATTTATTTTTTCAGTTAATTATTCAACATTTCAGATATTTGAAGAGGCATAAGGAATAATAGCATGAATACCCTATACCTACCACCCAGGTTAAGAAAGTAATCATCATAAACACAGCTGAAGCTTTCTATGTATACCCCTAGAGTAACATTCCTATCTTCTCTCCACTTGCCCATTAAGCATGCTTTTTTTCTGGCTGCATAATGTTCCCTCATAAAAATGTATCATAATCTATACATAATCAATGTATCATAATTAACCAATTCTTTATTTTTAGTTATTTAGACTGTGGCTGTTTTTCATGATGATACATAATACTGTAATGAACATCATTATATATACATTTTTTACATCCATATCTGTGGTTACTTCCTTAAGACAAATTCCTAGAAGTAAACTTGCTTTTGCCCAATGGTAAGAACATTTTGCTCCATACTGTTACCATCCAAAAAAGGTTGAACCAAGTACACCCCATCTCACCCCAGCATTGTATGAAAGAGCTTAAAAAATAGCTGCACAAATAGCTACACATTGAGGAAGTATCATAAGGTCTGTTTCTAGACCATCTTTTTAACTAGCCTACAGAGTGTCTGTTTCTGGGCACAAGTTCTATGCTGGGCACTGGGGATTCAGAAACCAGTAAAGCCCTATCCATCTAGCAGAGAACGGCTCTGGAATGGGAGGCAGAAGATGTGGGTGCTGGAGAGACAGCGTAGCAAAGTGGTTAGAACACTGCTTTGGGAGCCAGACTTCCCCCTTGGGCAAGTTATTTAACTTCTCTGTGCCTCAGTTTACTTCTCTATGAAATAGGGATAATCAACCTTGCCCAGCATAACCCATAAATCTAAGTCTAAAAAGACTTGATGCACCGTACCACTCAGTTGGAATGCAGTTTACTAACTCATCTACTGGCACAGCATCTTAGGAAAAAGTAAGGGAGGGCAGAGTAGCAAGTCAGAAAATAGAAATAAGAAGGGAAGATGGGCAGGGAGGAGAGCAACAAGGTTTGTGCTCATGGCACAAAAATGCAATTACTCTCCTAAGTAAGAGGGCCCAGGAAGTGCCCCAGGCCAGTTCTCCTGGGTCCCTGCCTGTGTGTCGCCCCCAAAACAGATTAACTAAATGCTTCATGACTGTGGTACGCTCTGCCTGCCTGAGGCTACCTCTGAGCCGTGCGGAGGCAAGTTACTACAAGGGTCTCGGCTCCTGTGCAGAGGGATGTGTATTCTGTTGCCAAGAAGAAAGGAAAATGTGCTCTCTCATTGCACGTCCAATATAATCTCAGCGTATTTATGTACCCCACATACCATCATGTAGAAAAATAGCATGCTACAGACAATATGCTGCATGTGATTCCATTTATATACATATAAAACTATAATTCATTCATTCATACAGTAATTCATTAAAAAGTCTTTACTGAGGGCTTACTATGTGCCAGGCCCAGTGCTACCTGCAGGGGGATGTAATGAGAATATGGTCACTGTTGTAGGGGAGTTTCCATTCCAGTGACAGAAACTGACATCAATCTTATATACTTGCATACTGCTTAATTTTTTTTGCTTTTGGAATATAAATGATCTGCAACAGCCATTAAGACAGAGACAGAAACAAATGAAAACACAAAGCAAAGCAAATAAAAAATAAACCACGTCAAAGAATGCTGAGAAAAAAATCCACCATAGAAAGGAAAGCACAGACACTTTAGGAAGGACAGGGGATTAAACAGCAGTCCCCAACCTTTTTGGCACTGGGACTGGTTTCCTGGAAGACAATTTTTCCACGGAGGGGGCGGCAGGGGATGGTTCAGGTGGTAAGTCGAGCAATGGGGAGCGACGGGGAGCGGCAGATGAAGCTTCACTGGCTCGCTCTCCCACCACTCACCTCCTGCTCTGCCGCCCTGTTCCTAACAGGCCGCAGACCGGTACTGGTCCATGGCCTGGGGGTTGGGGACCCCTGGATTAAAATGAATCTGCTGTTTTTAAGAATCCTATTTAGTGATCTATTCTAGGACAGGAGTCAGTAAACTTTTTTTGTAAAGGTCTTGATAGTAAATATTTTAAGCTTTTCAGGCTACACAGTCCCTGCCGAAACTACTGTACTTGACTCTGCCATGGTCAAGCAATCAGCAACAATACATTGATGAATCAGCATGGCTGTGTTCCAAAAAAACTTTATTTACGAACACAGTAATTTTAATTTCATATGATTTTCATGTGTGGTGAGATATTTTTCTTCTTTGAATTTTTTAACCATTTAAAACTATAAAAATCGTTCTTAATTCATGAGGCAGATTTGGTCCATGGGCCATAGATTGTCAACCGCTGATTTAAACAGCTACGTAATAGTCCATTCCATGGGTACTCCAAAATACTTTGAACAGATCCCCAACTGTTAACATTTAGATAATTTCCAGTTTTTCCCTATTATACACAGGGCTGTGATGAACATCCTTATACGTGCACCTTTTGCATCCTTGAGTGTGTAAGTAACTACCTTCTGTCTCTGAATCCATGCCTGTGTCCCTGGCAGGAGCCCATTTGAAAAAATTATATGGGAGAGGTTCTTGAGACGGTCCTGCTGAGCTCCAAATGCAAAGGATCATAATGGCTCTTTTATTCACTAACCTAATAATTCCATTTTTAAAGGGCTGTCAAATTGCCCAACATGAGTTGTTTCCTATGAACCCTGCTGCTTGTTTTCAGCAATCCATCGTCCTCAGTGTTTGCAGAATTGTCAAGATGGCCTTCACAGGTCCCTCCAGGAGGCTGTCAGAAACTCAACGTCCATTTGCCAGGCCATCCTGCTTTGCTGAGAGACCCCTACTCCCAGCATCTTTCACCAGGCTCCTCACCCTTTCTTTGTGTTAAACATTCAGTCAGTTTGATCTAAGATTTCCCTCCCACTTGCACTGTAACTCAAATACTTGGATGGGTGTTTGGTGCATTTGTAGATTTTTTTTCCCCAAGGATCCTCAACTTCTATTTATATATACACAGCTACCTCCATCCTGTCTACACAATTTTCTGTTTTTTCCCTTTGTTTGCATCACTTCATGTTTTTTTCAAAAAAGTATATTTTAAAATTATTTTTGCAAAAGGAATACCAGCCTGTTGTAAGAAAAACAAATGCAAGCTCATTAAACTTTATAAAATAGACTGTAAAATTTTTCCCTTCTCCATCCCACAAGTAACCCCCAACCCCAGAGACAACCATTATTCTAAGACAGACTGGGGCTCTAGCTGCAGAACTGCTTATCTTTGTGAACTTAGACAAGTCAGTTAATTTCTCTGAGCCTTAGGGTCTTCATCTGTAAACGGGAGTGATAATTCCTATTACCACAGATGTGAATCATGCTTATGAAGCACTTAACACATAGTACAGTGCCTGACCATAGTAGATGCTCGAGAAACAATAGCTATGTTAGTATTATTATTAGTAACAGCCTTACATTATCATTCCTCTGCAAATGTATTCATAATTTTTTAACATAATATCTAATTTTTGATGTAAATGGTATCATTCTATGTGTATAAGCTTTAAAAAAATTTGGTCACTTAATTTATCTGAGACATCTATCTTAATCTTTTTAATAACATTATAGAATACCAGTGCCTTGATATTCCATTACTTAATCATTCCCCTACTGATGTCTATTTAGGCTTTCAAATGAGGTTTTTGATGCTGGAAGGAACATCCTTGAACACACAGGTTTGGGTTTTTATGGGAGTGTTTTCTTAGGGTGGAGTCTCAAAAATGGAATTGTTGTGTCCATTTTTAATTTTAATAGTTATGACCCAAGGCAGTCATCTGTTCAGCTCCCAGAATGTTTCCAGCTTTCTGCCTTCCAAGGCCTCATGGGGCTGCCCTTCCTGGTCCCTTAGTTAGTAGAAAGGCTATGTGACTTGATCAGTAAGCTGTGAGTACAAGGGACATATGTCATCACCATTTTATTGCCAGTTTGAAGCCTTGCAGAGCCTCCTTTAAATTCTGCCACAGTGACCAGCAGTATTCCAGATAGTGGCTGCTCCACCAGCTTGAGTCCTGTAGTGAGGACAATGTGGGACAGAGCCTCAGCTGACTCGCCGTGAACACACAGAATGAGTGAGAAGTAAACATTTGTTGTTTTAAGCCACCATCATTTGGACTGTTGGTTACTGTGGCATAATCTGATTGATACACTGCCAAATTTCTCTCTGAAAAAGTTTTTTTACCTATTTACACTCCTAAGAAAACCAGTGAAAAAGCCTCATTACTATACACCTTTTGCAATTTTTCTTTCTTTTTTTTTTTTTTGTTTCTAGGGAAGTTTTTATTTTGAACTCATTTTAGATTTACAGAAAAATTGCAAAGATAATACCGAGAGTGTTCATTGGCACCTCACCTATTTTCCTCTGATGTTAACATCTTACCATGACACAGTTGTCAGAACTAAGAAACCAACATCGGTACCTTACTCTTAATGAAGACCAAGACTTCATTTGAATTTCACCAGTTTTTCCAGTAATACCCTCTTTCTGTTTCAGAATCCAGTCGAAGATGTAACATTGCATTGCGTTATCATGTCTCTTCAGTATCCTCTGGTCTGAGACGGTTTCTCAGTCTTGTGTTTTGTTTTGTTTTGCTTTGTTTTTTGACCTTGACAGTCATGAGGAATACTGGTCAGGCATTTTGCAGAATGTTCCTCGATTTGGGTCACACCATTTCTACCAGCTGTGTGACAATGGATACATGTCTCACACTTTCTAGAATTCTCTTAGCTTGCTGAGAGTATTGAATGAGATGAGGCCTGGAAAGCCCCCACTCAGGGCCAGTGTGCTCAGCCATCACAACCGTTATTTATGGGACTGATCTTACGCTCTTGTGAGTGAAGGTGCTGAGGAGTAGTTCTGCATGGTAAAGTCTAGGGCATCAGGTTGCTTTGCTCTATAATCACAGAATCCCAGAAGTAGAAGGACTAGTAGGACCATGTGGTCTGACCTGCCATTGCAGCTTGAATGCCCATCACAGGGCAGATTGCTCTGGAGATGAGGCGTGCACTTATTTATAAGGCACCCATCCCATCCTCGAGCCGCCGGGACTGGTCTTCTTTCTCTATCCCACTTCCAGTCCGTTACAAGGCTTACAGGAACCCTAGTCCACTCACTCTCTTCATCTACAGAGTGACTACTTCATTCCTTCCCTTCCTGAAAAACTCTAACACAGCCTCCTACCAACACGCTCTCAGTGGAGGCCCTTGCTTTTTTTTGTTTGTTTGTTTGTTTTTCACCCACACACACTGTATTTTATTTTTACAAGAGATAAATAGACTGACACCAGGCATTGTAAATGGATGACCACAACAAAAGCAACAATGATTGCAATTACCAAACATGAAACACTCATACTATGTCATAATATTGACATTCAGTCCAGTAATCCTCCACTGTAACAGCTCCTTTACTTTGCAGTGAAAATTGATTTGTATATACTTTGCCTCTCAGTCCTTGTGGGATTTTTTTTTTTAATTCAAACAGAAAGACACAAAAATTATACTCATCCTCATCAGTTCACTCAGTCCCATGTAATTAATTTTTTTTTCATCTTGATCTTTTGTTAGCACTTTTATGAGTTCATCAGTTTTTCATTAGATTTCTGAAAATACTTATTCATTCAGTTCAGCAGTACAGTCAGTTACCAGAAACCTGTACTTGTCAAAGTCTTTTCCATGAATTTCTTGAAGATGAAACCCTTTTATAGGAACATATTTGCAAAAGCATCAGAGTACACCCAGAACTGTCTGTAAATGACAAAAGACTTAAAAATGACCACGGTTAAAGATTTGATGAAAGTTCATTATAATGCAATTGACAAGGAAATTTAGTTATTTCTGAGATATACATTTTAAAGTAATAACTATAATTATGAATTATAACATTATACCAGAACATATAAGATTTTTAGAAATTTCATGTAATGTCTGAAACATTTATATTAACATATTTCCATACAAATAACCCAATGAAAGTTTAGTATTGGTTGTTTTGTTTGTTTGTTTTTTTATACTGCAGGTTCTTATTAGTCATCAATTTTATACACATCAGTGTATACATGTCAATCCCAATCGCCCAATTCAGCACACCACCATCCCCACCCCACCGCAGTTTTCCCCCCTTGGTGTCCATATGTCTGTTCTCTACATCTGTGTCTCAACTTCTGCCCTGCAAACCGGCTCATCTGTGCCATTTTTCTAGGTTCCACATACATGCGTTAATATACGATATTTGTTTTTCACTTTCTGACTTACTTCACTGTGTATGACAGTCTCTAGATCCATCCACGTCTCAGCAAATGACTCAATTTCGTTCCTTTTTATGGCTGAGTAATATTCCATTATATATATGTATCACATATTCCTTTATCCATTCGTCTGTCAATGGGCATTTAGGTTGCTTCCATGACCTGGCTATTGTAAATAGTGCTGCAATGAACATTGGGGTGCTTGTGTCTTTTTGAATTATGGTTTTCTCTGGGTATATACCCAGTAGTGGGATTGCTGGATCATATGGTAATTCTATTTTTAGTTTTTTAAGGAACCTCCATACTGTTCTCCATAGTGGCTGTATCAATTTACATTCCCACCAACAGTGCAAGAGGGTTCCCTTTTCTCCACACCCTCTCCAGCATTTGTTGTTTGTAGATTTTCTGATGATGCCCATTCTAACTGGTGTGAGGTGATACCTCATTGTAGTTTTGATTTGCATTTCTCTAATAATTAGTGATGTTGAGCAGCTTTTCATGTGCTTCTTGGCCATCTGTATGTCTTCTTTGGAGAAATGTCTATTTAGGTCTTCTGCCCATTTTTGGATTGGGTTGTTTGTTTCTTTAATATTGAGCTGAATGAGCTGTTTATATATTTTGGAGATTAATCCTTTGTCCATTGATTCGTTTGCAAATATTTTCTCCCATTCTGAGGGTTGTCTTTTCATCTAGTTTACGGTTTCCTTTGCTGTGCAAAAGCTTTGAAGATTCATTAGGTCCCATGTGTTTATTTTTCTTTTTATTTCCATTACTCTAGGAGGTGGATCAAAAAAGATCTTGCTGTGATTTATGTCAAAGAGTGTTCTTCCTATGTTTTATAGTCTCCAGTCTTACATTTAGGTCTTTAATCCATTTTGAGTTTATTTTTGTGCATGGTGTCAGGGAGTGTTCTAATTTCATACTTTTACATGTATCTGTCCAATTTTCCCAGCACCACTTGTTGAAGAGGCTGTCTTTTCTCCACTGTATATGCTTGCCTCCTTTATCAAAGATAAGGTGACCATATGTGCGTGGGTTTATCTCTGGGCTTTCTATCCTGTTCCATTGATCTATATTTCTGTTTTTGTGCCAGTACCAAACTGTCTTGATTATTGTAGCTTTGTAATATAGTCTGAAGTCAGGGAGCCTGATTCCTCCAGCTCCATTTTTCGTTCTCAAGATTGCTTTGGCTATTCGGGGTCTTTTGTGTTTCCATACAAATTGTGAAATTTTTTGTTCTAGTTCTGTGAAACATGCCAGTGGTAGTTTGATAGGGATTGCATTGAATCTGTAGATTGCTTTGGGTAGTAGAGTCATTTTCACAATGTTGATTCTTCCAATCCAGGAACATGGTATATCTTTCCATCTATTTGTATCATCTTTAATTTCTTTCATCAGTGTCTTAAAATTTTCTGCATACAGGTCTTTTGTCTCCTTAGGTAGGTTTATTCCTAGATATTTTATTCTTTTTGTTGCAATGGTAAACGGGAGTGTTTTCTTAATTTCACTTTCAGATTTTTCGTCATTAGTGTATAGAAATGCAAGAGATTTCTGTGCATTAATTTTGTATCCTGCTACTTTACCAAATTCATTGATTAGCTCTAGGAGTTTTCTGGTAGCATCTTTAGGATTCTCTATGTATAGTATCATGTCATCTGCAAACAGTGACAGCTTTACTTCTTCTTTTCCGATTTGGATTCCTTTTATTTCTTTTTCTTCTCTGATTGCTGTGGCTAACACTTCCAAAACTATGTTGAATAATAGTGGTGAGAGTGGGCAACCTTGTCTTGTTCCTGATCTTAGTGGAAATGGTTTCAGTTTTTCACCATTGAGGACGATGTTGGCTGTGGGTTTGTCATATATGGCCTTTATTATGTTGAGGAAAGTTCCCTCTATGCCTACTTTCTGCAGGGCTTTTATCATAAATGGGTGTTGAATTTTGTCGAAAGCTTTCTCTGCATCTATTGAGATGATCATATGGTTTTTCTCCTTCAATTTGTTAATATGGTGTATCACATTGATTGATTTGCGTATATTGAAGAATCCTTGCATTCCTGGGATAAACCCCACTTGATCATGGTGTATGATCCTTTTAATGTGCTGTTGGATTCTGTTTGCGAGTATTTTGTTGAGGATTTTTGCATCTATGTTCATCAGTGATATTGGCCTGTAGTTTTCTTTCTTTGTGACATCTTTGTCTGGTTTTGGTATCAGGGTGATGGTGGCCTCATAGAATGAGTTTGGGAGTGTTCCTTCCTCTGCAATTTTTTGGAAGAGTTTGAGAAGGATGGGTGTTAGCTCTTCTCTAAATGTTTGATAGAATTCACCTGTGAAGACATCTGGTCCTGGACTTTTATTTGTTGGATGATTTTTAATCACAGTTTCAATTTCATTACTTGTGATTGGTCTGTTCATATTTTCAGTTTCTTCCTGGTTCAGTCTTGGAAGGTTATACCTTTCTAAGAAATTGTCCATTTCTTCCAGGTTGTCCATTTTATTGGCATAGTGTTGCTTTTAGTAGTCTCTTAGGATGCTTTGTATTTCTGCGGTGTCTGTTGTAACTTCTCCTTTTTCATTTCTAATTTTTTTGATTTGAGTCCTCTCCCTCTTTTTCTTGGTGAGTCTGGCTAATGGTTTATCAATTTTGTTTATCTTCTCAAAGAAACAGCTTTTAGTTTTTTGATCTTTCCTACTGTCTTCTTTGTTTCTATTTCATTTATTTCCTCTCTAATCTTTATGATTTCTTTCCTTCTGCTAACTTTGGGTTTTGTTTGTTCTTCTTTCTCTAGTTCCTTTAGGTGTAAGGTTAGATTGTTTACTTGAGATTTTTCTTGTTTCTTGAGGTAGGCTTGTAGAGCTATAAACTTCCCTCTTAGAACTGCTTTTGCTGCATCCCATAGGTTTTGGATCGTCGTGTTTTCATTGTCATTTGTCTCTAGGTATTTTTTGATTTCCTCTTTGATTTTTTCAGTGATCTCTTGGTTATTTAGTAACGTATTGTTTAGCCTCCATGTGTTTGTCTTTTTAACGTTTTTTTCCCTGTAATTCATTTCTAATCTCATAGCGTTGTGGTCAGAAAAGATGCTTGATATGATTTCAATTTTCTTAAATTTACTGAGGCTTGATTTGTGACCCAAGATGTGATCTATCCTGGAGAATGTCCCGTGCGCACTTGAGAAGAAAGCTGTTTTTGGATGGAATGTCCTATAAATATCAATTAAATCTATCTGGTCTATTGTGTCATTTAAAGCTTGTGTTTCCTTATTAATTTTCTGTTTGGATGATCTGTCCATTGGTGTAAGTGAGGTGTTATAGTCCCCCACTATTATTATGTTACTGTGGATTTCCTCTTTTATAGCTGTTAGCAGTTGCCTTATGTATTGAGGTGCTCCTATGTTGGGTGCATATATATTTATAATTGTTATATCTTCTTCTTGGATTGATCCCTTGATCATTATGTAGTGTCCTTCCTTGTCTCTTGTAACATTCTTTATTTTAAAGTCTATTTTTTCTGATATGAGTATAGCTACTCCAGCTTTCTTTTGATTTCCATTTGCCTGGAATATCTTTTCCATCCCCTCACTTTCAGTCTGTATGTGTCCCTAGGTCTGAAGTGGGTCTCTTGTAGACAGCATATCTATGGGTCTTTTTTTTGTATCCATTCAGTAAGCCTGTGTCTTTTGGTTGGAGCATTTAATCCATTCACGTTTAAGGTAATTATCGATATGTATGTTCCTATGACCATTTTCTTAATTGTTTTGGGTTTGTTTATGTAGATCCTTTTCTTCTCTTGTGTTTCCCATGTAGAGAAGTTCCTTTAGCATTTGTTGTAGAGCTGGTTTGGTGGTGCTGAATTCTCTTAGCTTTTGCTTGTCTGTAAAGCTTTTGATTTCTCCATCAAATCTGAATGAGATCCTTGCCGGGTAGAGTAATGTTGGTTGTAGGTTCTTCCCTTTCATCACTTTAAGTATATCATGTCACTCCCTTCTGGCTTGTAGAGTTTCTGCTGAGAAATCAGCTGTTAACCTTATGGGAGTTCCCTTGTATGTTATTTGTCGTTTTTCCCTTGCTGCTTTCAATAATTTTTCTTTGTCTTTAATTTTTGCCACTTTGATTACTATGTGTCTCGGCGTGTTTCTCCTTGGGTTTATCCTGTATGGGACTCTCTGCGCTTCCTGGACTTGGGTGGCTATTTCCTTTCCCATGTTAGGGAAGTTTTCAACTATAATCTCTTCAAATATTTTCTCGGGTCCTTTCTCTCTCTCTTCTCCTTCTGGGACCCCTATAATGCGCATGTTGTTGCGTTTAATGTTGTCCCAGAGGTCTCTTAGGCTATCTTCATTTCTTTTCATTCTTTTTTCTTTAGTCTGTTCCGCAGCAGTGAATTCCACCATTCTGTCTTCCAGGTCACTTATCTGTTCTTCTGCCTCAGTTATTCTGCTATTGATTCCTTCTAGTGTAGTTTTCATTTCAGTTATTGTATTGTTCATCTCTGTTTGTTTGTTCTTTAATTCTTCTAGGTCTTTGTTAAACATTTCTTGAATCTTCTCGATCTTTGCCTCCATTCTTATTCCGAGGTCCTGGATCATCTTCACTATCATTATTCTGAATTCTTTTTCTGGAAGGTTGCCTATCTCCACTTCATTTAGTTGTTTTTCTGGGGTTTTTTCTTGTTCCTTCATCTGGTATATAGCCCTCTGCCTTTTCATCTTGTCTATCTTTCTGTAAATGTGGTTTTTGGTCCACAGGCTGCAGGATTATAGTTTTTCTTGCTTCTGCTGTCTGCCCTCTGGTGGTTGAGGCTATCTAAGAGGCTTGATGGGAGGCTTTGGTGGTGGGTAGAGCTGACTGTTGCTGTGGTGGTCAGAGCTCAGTAAAACTTTAATCCGCTTGACTGTTGATGGGTGGGGCTGGGTTCCCTCCCTCTTGGTTGTTTTGCCTGAGGCAACCCAACACTGCAGCCTACCTGGGCTCTTTGGTGGGGCTAATGACAGACTCTGGGAGGGCTCACGTCAAGGAGTACTTCCCAGAACTTCTGCTGCCAGTGTCCTTGTCCCCACGGTGACACAGAGCCACTCCCCACCTCTGCAGGAGACCTTCCAACAGTAGCAGGTAGGTCTGGTTCAGTCTCCCCCAGGGTCACTGCTCCTTCCCCTGGGTCCCGATGCGCACACTATTTTGTGTGTGCCCTCCAAGAGTGGGGTCTCTGTTTCACCCAGTCCTGTCGAAGTCCTGCAATCAGTTCCCACTAGGCTTCAAAGTCTGATTCTCTATGAATTCCTTCTCCCGTTGCTGGACCCCCAGGTTGGGAAGCCTGACGTGGGGCTCAGAACCTTTACTCCAGTGGGTGGACTTCTGTGGTATGAGTGTTCACCAGTCTGTGAGTCACCCACCCACCAGTTATGGGATTTGATTTTACTGTGGTTGCGCCCCTCCTACCGTCTCATTGTGGCTTCTCCTTTGTCTTTGGATGTGGGGTATCTTTTTTGGTGAGTTCCAGTGTCTTCTTCTCGATGATTGTCCAGCAGCTAGTTGTGATTCTAGTGTTCTCGCAAGAGGGAGTGAGAGCACGTCCTTCTACTCTGCCATCTTGGTTCCTCTCCGAGGCCCTTGCTTTTTATTGCACTGGTTTCAGGACTTAATGAAGCTCAGGTTCTTGATGTCTCATTGCAGAAAGAATTCAGTGAGAGACAAAGTGATAGGTAAATGTGGGTTTATTTAGAAACACACTCCGCAGACAGAGTGTGGGCCATCTCAGAGGGTGAGAAATGCCTGCAATTTTTCTTAATTTTACCAATTTCTCCTTTTGATTAGTCCTATTAGAGATGAACAGAAAAAAGGGGTATAATGCCTCAGCCACTTATCAATGCTTCATTAATTTCACCCCCTCCTTATTTATTAGCAAATCCCATTTTTTCAAAAGTACCCCCCATGCTAATATGCAACTAAAAGTCCTTCTCATAATCTTTAATTGCCTTTTCCCCCCATATCACCTAATTTCCTTTTTGTCGGCCTCATCTTATGTTCACTGGCCTTAACAAGTGCATATCCCATCCATGTTTCTCCCCACCATCTGATTTTCACAAGAGATTTTCCCCCCCCATAGAGAAATGAGTGGTCACTCTATTTTATATGTGACTGTCTTGAATGGTCCTTTTGAAAAAAATCACATTAATGACTCCATATCGCGTACCTTTATTTTTCATAAGGGAGAACAAATGTAGGTATGTATCCAAACCCTAGCCACTCTTTAAGAACCAGCTCAAATGCCACCTATTTCATTAAGCCACTCCTCAGTCATCCTCAGCTCAAGGCAAGGAGTCCCTCCTCTAAAAACCCATGATTTTTCTATATCTTTTTCACAACACTCACTTTGTTGAATTGCAAGCAGAGGGGTCTGCTTTGTAAACTGACCCTTGCTATGTCCCTTTTGCAACACATCATTCATTTATATGCAACATATTTTTCTATCACTGCATTACAAAGTTGTATAATTGGGTAGCCACTCTCACTGGGAGAGAGGGAAGGCATGTGTTCATAACACAATGGCTGAGAGTGAGCCTCAGCTCTCCAAATTTGTCAGAGAGACTTTACCCCATATGTCTCTTTCCATCCCCCATCTCACTACAAGCTTTGGAAAATTTCTAACACACAACTCTAAAATTGGGGGTAAAAAGCAGTAGATGCTTTAGTCCTTCTTTATTTTCTTTAAGAAGGATATAAAGGAAACAAGACCTTCTCTTGGCCCTTTACTAAACTGCTCCTTCTCACCCCATCTGCATCTCACCTCCCCAGTACAGATGTGGAGTTGATGCAGATGTAGAGGTGAAAGCGGTGGCTCTGGACAATCCTTACTCCCCTCCCTCCTCCTCCCCCTCATCACTCCTCTCATTAAAGGGTACACTCTTTTTGGCCATGGTATTTTGTGCAACATCTCACTGTATCCCTACAATTCCTCTACCAAGCCAAAAGCCAAGATTTTAAGGTACAAATGATTGCACATGGCCTTTTATTACTCCTTCAGTATTTACATAATGCCTTTTAAGTGTTTTTAAAATGTGTTTTAGGTCAGTGATAATGGATAAAAAGCCTTGAGTGGTAAGGTTCTGAGCATGTCTCTAGATTTTTTACAATAATTCTTATGGAAATAATTTCCCATTATAACTCTTTGCACTGTAAGTTGCATTTTTCCTAAGATATAGCCTTGAGATGTGTTACAGACTCCCTGTGTTCTCAGGCAAGTCTTCTCTCCCCATTAGAGCACAACAGGGGCAGGATCTACACCTCTTTCTAGTTTTGTTTGTCCAGCTTCTAGTTCAGTGCAGTGGAACACAATAGGCCTTCAATATGGATTTCTTGAGTAGGTGGATGGGTACTTTGATGATCACAAGCAGTTGGGGGCTATTTGCACTTAGTATGACTGTGATTCTGGCTACATATAGACTTACATTTGTTCTGAAATTATTTTAACAATTCAACATGTTTAACTGTATCCTACGTGCACACAGAAGTTTAGAAGTGTGGTTTATTTTATTTTTCGTCAGTACTAATTCTACATTTTTACAGAAGGATGGTAGGCATTGTGCCAACCCTACATTATTTTTGCATAAAATTAAGTCAGTAGTTGCTTTTTTTAAAAAAAACTCCAAATTGTGAGGATAACTGGTAGCTAACCAATTTTATAACTAGAGGAAACCTTGGAGATCTTATCTATAATACCGGTTTAGGGACTTCCCTGGTGGCACAGTGGTTAAGAATCTGCCTGCCAATGCAGGGGATGTGGGTTCGATCCCTGGTCCGGGAAGATCCCACATGCCGTGGAGCAGCTAATCCCGTGCACCACAACTACTGAGCCTGCGCTCTAGAGCCCGTGAGCCACAACTACTGAGCCCGCATCACACAACTACTGAAGCCTGCGCACCTAGAGCCCAATGCTCCACAACAAGAGAAGCCACTGCAATGAGAAGCCCACGCACCACAATGAAGAGTAGCCCCTGCTCGCCGCAACTAGAGAAAGCCTACGTGCAGCAACAAAGAACCAACGCAGCCAAAAATTAATTAATTAATTAATTTTTTAAAATAATAATAATACTGGTTTACATCTACTGTGTACTAACTATGTAGAAGGCTTTGTGCTAAGTACCTTACAAGCATGGTCTCATTTAATCCTTTTTCTTTTTCTCTCAGACTCCAAAACAGCACTGTTACTGATACTATCCTTATTGAAAATGTTCATCATAAAATTTTTTGCATTAATTTCGATTTTTTAAATACTTTAAAAATATTTATTTATTTATTTGGCTGTGTCAGGTCTTTGTTGCAGCACGCAGGATCTAGTTCCCTGACCAGGGATTGAACCCAGACCCCCTGCATTGGGAGCTCGGAGTCTTAACCACTGGACCATCAGGGAAGTCTGTGATTTTTAAAGTATGGTATTAAAATATTGTTTATCTTGATGCTGAGTTTTTGGCATCCCCTTACATTTTGCACCCTACTCCTGGCACCAGCCTTGGAAGGTGAGGACTATTATTTTTCCCTTTAGAGATGAGGACACTGGTAGTCAGAGTAGTTGCACTAGCCCAAGGCTTACAGGTGCCAGTAATGGTGGAACCAAGATTAGAATCCAGATGACCTGACATATCAGCACTCAGCTTAGCCACATAATTTCACAGATGGGGAAACTGAGAAGCAGAGGGGCATGGTGATGCTTGGAGTCACTCAGCAGCTCTGCTGTAAAACCAAACTAGAACCCAGAATGCCTCACCTGTCACTAAAACATAGCATCATGAGCCATTCATCGCAGATGCATCGTCCTTATTCTCTAGGCTGCACCAGGCTGCAGAATTCATTCTCTCAATAACTATTTACTAAGCACCTCCTCATCGCTGCACACTATGTATATGGTATAATGATGGCTGAATTCCTTGGCAAAGAAGCTAGGAAAAGGAAGTCTTAGAAGGCATTCACTCATTCCTTCACTCTACTAGGCTCTGGGATACACAGCGGAGTAAGATTCCAAGAGGTTCACTGACAAAGGACACAGATATGCAACTAAAAATTTGGCATGAAGTATGATAAGGTCAACCATGAAAGGATTCAAAAGTTGCAGAGCCCCTGTTCCAGAATCTGAATGCTGAATAGCTTTAGTTTTGTAAGCACCTTCATAATTTAAAACACTGTGCTACATTTACAGAGCCTTTGCCGAATATCTATGTCCTGATTATTTTTCATGCTGGTCATGATCTGAAGGAAATTTATTAGCACGTATACTGTATGTCAGGTGTTTTTGACTTGATCATGATCAGCTCTGAGGTGCAACTTTGTCTCACATACTGTACATACCTGTGCCTCCCCTGGGGAGGGCCGCAGTCTGTAATCATGCTGTTCAACTGTTGTGCACAAGGTCTCTTGTTCAAATAAAATTTATTACTAAGATCTAAAAAAAAAAACAAAACACTGTGCTATAGGCTGGCATAAGAAGATTCAGAGAAATATAAAGTAAGCTTCCTGCCTTTGAGGAATTTATAGTTGACTTGAAGAAAAAGATCATATGCACACAACATGTCCTATGTGTACCTGACCTCTAATTAGGTAGTTGACACTTTTAAGGATTCTCATAGCTTACAGAACTTCCCTGTCAGGCAGTCACTCTTTCTTTCCTTCATTCATTAAGAATGTATTGTGTGGGACTCCCCTGATGGTCCAGTGGTGAAGAATCCACCTTCCAATGCAGGGGACGCAGGTTCGATCCCTGGTAGGGGAAATAAGATCCCACATGCTGCGGGGCAACTAAGCCAGGGCGCCACAACTACTGAGCCCACGCGCCCTGGAGCCCGCGCCACAATTAGAGAGAGAAAAACCCACACACCACAACTAGAGAGAAGCCCACGCGCCCCAATGAAAGATCCCGCATGCCGCAACTAAGACCCGACGCAGCCAAATAAATAAATAAATATTCTTTTAAATATTAAAAAAAAAAAAGTATTGTGTACCTACATGTGCCAGGCATTTTAGTAAGTGCTGGGGATGCAACCATGCATAAAATGGGCCAGGTCTCTGCTCTCAAGAAGCTTTATAAACAAAGAAACTAATTTTGTATAACAATGAATATCTAAAACAAGACGAAGAGACAGCGTGGTCACGGAAGTCTTCTCCAAGGCACTGACGATTGAGTTGAGACCCAAATAAAGACCCATCAAGTGATGATGTGGAGCAAGAGCAGAGGAAGCAGCAGATGCAAAGACTCTTAAGTAAGAATGACCATAGCTGCGCTGCTAAGAGCAAGATCAGGGAGGATGGCTGAAGATAAAGTCAATTAGAGAAATGCAATCAAAACCACAGTGAGGTTTCACCTCACCCCGGCCAGAATGGCCATCATGAAAAAATCTACAAACAATAAGTGCTGGAGAGGGTGTGGAGAAAAAGGAACCTCCGGCACTGTTGCTGGGAATGTAAATTGATACAGCCACTCTGGAGAACAGTATGGAGGTTCCTAAAAAAACTAAAAATAGAACTTTACCATACGACCCAGCAATCCCACTACTGGGCATACACCCTGAGAAAACCATAATTCAAAAAGATACATGTACCCCAATGTTCATTGCAGCACTGTTTACAATAGCCAGGACATGGAAACAACCTAAATGTCCATAAACAGATGAATGGATAAAGAAGATGTGGTACATAAATACAGTGGAATATAAGCCATAAAAAGGAATGAAATTGAGTCATTTGTAGTGATGTAAGTCTAGAGTCTGTCGTACAGAGTGAAGTAAGTCTGAAAGAGAAAAACAAATACTGTATATTAACGCATATATGTGGAATCTAGAAAAACGATACTGATGAACCTAGTGACAGGGCAGGAATAGAGACGCAGACATAGAGAACGAACTTGTGGACATGGTGGGGGAAAGGGGAGGTTGGGACGAATTGAGAGAGTAGCACTGACATATATACACTACCATGTGTTAAACAGATAGCTAGTGGCAACCTGCTGTATAGCACAGGGAGATCAGCTTGGTGCTTTGTGATGACCTAGAGGGGTGGGATAGGGAGGGAGGGAGGGAGGCTCAAGAGGGAGGGTATATATGTATACATATGCTGATTCACGTTGTTGTACAGCAGAAACTAACACAACATTGTAAAGCAATTATAATCCAATAAAGATGGGAAAAAAAAAAAAATACACAAGGACCAGACCACATGATGCCTCATAGGCCACTGTAAGGAGTTAAGATTTTAATCAGATTCATCCACCTTATAACTATTTAACATCTGCCCTCCAAACCAAAAAGTGAGATCCATGAGGACAGGGCTTCATTCCTTTTGTTCTCCATGGCATTGTCAACACCCAGAATCACAAATGGTGTAGAACTGGTGCTCAATGCTTATTTTTGGAATGATGAAGAATAAGCAGAAATAAGTCATTTAGGAATTGTGTCATTCTGGTCGGAATTTTGGACACATATTCCCCCTTTTAAAAGTTTCTTTTGACTTATTTATTTTTAGCATTTTTTCTTCCCCTCAAGCGCCAACTTTAATCATCCATCTGTGTCTCCAGGAGCAAAAATGATACAGGATAGATGGTGGTAGGGGAAGAGGTCTCACTGAAAAGTTTTAGCCTTAGAATTTGACTTAAGTAAGACGATGTATGGTCTGCTCCAATATGAGGTTTTAAGAATCTAGTAAATATTCAGTCCTTGAGTTGATGTAATCTAGTGTGATAAAGCCCCAGTTCCGGGGAGTCAGGCAGATCTAGATACACACCCTCACTCCACCACTTGGACATGTACTTAACCCCCCTGAGCCCCAAGTTCTCCACCTGAAAAATGAGAAGATGAACAGTATCCAGCTTACAGAGCTGTTGTGCTGATTAAATCCAATAATGTATGCCATGGTAAACATGCAGATGGGCCACCCAGAGCTCTCTTGAAGGAAGAAGTTACTGTAGAGCTGCTGAGAGCACAGGTAGCAGATGCTCCAGCTGTCAGTCCTCTCTGAGTTGGCCTCAGCTGTAGAGAGCCCCTCACTCAAGGTCATGTCTTTTCTGGGCCAGCCTATACCTTGTGACTGAGTAAGGCATAGGTATAAAGGCTGGGCTATTTGAGCCTAATGCAGGGCACCATGATGGCCAGTACTCATCTCAGAATTCCCCACCATGTTGGCTGAAAACTGCGGAGGAATCTTCTTCCTCTGCCCAGTCCTGCTTCCTCCTTCTTCCTTTCACAGTGTTGATCCCTAATAAACATCTTGCACCCAAAACTCCATCTTAGCATCTGCTTCTGGAGAACCCAAGTGTTGACATATGCCAAGTGCTTGGCCCATTTTCTAGCACATGGATCATAAACATTCAAAAACATTATTATTATTATTATTATCCCTAATGAACTCAAGAGTAAAACTGCTTGCTTGTTCTCAATATGATCTCCTACAATAGTACTGAGATTAAAATTTTTCAGTGATGTTGCCAGGGCTTTTGAACCTAATTCATTCTCACACTCTCTCTTGCTCTGTCTCTCTCTCTCTCTCTTTCTCATAGTGCATATGGATTCATTTAGTTATTCTAAACCATGACTGAATACTGTGGGCCACACTCTGAGCTAAATGCCAGGAATGAGAATAATACAACCAGCCTTACAAAGCATTTTAATTGGCCTCAACTAGACACAAAGGTGAGTGTGGGACTTACTGCCCTCAGTAAGTGATCTTGTAAATGTATGGCTGTTTATCCCTAAAACAGGGACCCCAGTGAGGAATGGGAAGGAGGAAGTGCAGGGGCTTCACAGAATGTGGTAACAGTAAATTATTCTACCTCTGTTGGCACAAAGAGAAAAGTTTTAGTCAGCCAAGATAGGTGCATCTTTTACTATTTCCCTTGGTTTTCTCTCAAGTTTATGCATAGGGGAAGCACATAATTCTCCAAGCAGATGGAAATTCTGGTTCCAA
This sequence comes from Balaenoptera borealis, assembly GCF_965194805.1. Classification (NCBI taxonomy): domain Eukaryota; kingdom Metazoa; phylum Chordata; class Mammalia; order Artiodactyla; family Balaenopteridae; genus Balaenoptera; species Balaenoptera borealis. Next base: position 32,198,142 of record NC_138869.1, on the reverse strand, counting down.
CTATGGCCAAAACTGATGAAGAGTAACATGGAAATAGTCAAGAATATACAAACACAGTGGGAAGAAAGAAACACTTCAAAGGCAACCAATTATTTCATTCAGTCATTTTCTAAGCATGCTGGATACAAAAAGCTATGATGCTGGGTGTAAGAGATACAGAAATAAGTAAGGCAGCTCCTAGCCTAAAGAAACTCAAGGCCCGTGAGTAGAGACTAAGATCTATACAGACCACCTCTATAGAGGAGTGGAGTATTTCTGTGGGTGTTTGTATAAGAGCATCACATATGCATGAATATAAGGTAAGTTTTTATTTTCTCATTTATCCACCAGAAGAAATATATTTGCCATGTATTTGAGTCCTTACAAAGTCTCTCATTATAGGACATGTGCTCAAATATTTTAATTTGAAGAACAAATTATTGAACTAGAACCAACTTCAACAATGCTGGTTTGGGATGATTATGGAGGTCACCTGATACAGTTTTTAAAAATAAATAAGAAGAGAAATTTAAGACAGATTTAGAAAGGATTCCTAAATGTATAACCTCACAAATTCAAGAGTTATATTATTTATAAACAAGTCTTTGAGAGGCCGTTTTAGAAAGCAATTCAGGACTTTAATTTCAGCAAGGTATACACTAGATAAATGACACTGCTGAATGAAACAAGTAAAAACTGGATTAAAAATATTAAAACATCTGTTTAAGTGCTTTGCTGGGCTGGAATGGAAAGACAGATTCTCCAGAGGCCAAGAACAGAAAATTGGGGTTCCTGGGAGACGTTCTTCTGGGACTAGAGACCTTGAATTTTGGCACTGATGGCAGCTCAGAGTGAGTTCATGAGGGGGTGGGGCTGGCGGTGCAGAGGGGTACTAATTCAGTGTTCCTGCATAAAGCAGAGACCCAAACAGGCTGCACCTTCTGTGCAAGGAGCAAGGAGAAATAAACCTTGTGTACTGAAAGGAACCGGAAGAAAACAGCTCTGGGTGAACAGGGAAAAAGCTCCCCTGAGAATCTGTAACTACAAGCCAGCCTTCACCTGGGTTTGCAATCTGAAGTCTACCTGTGTGATCTAACAACACTTCCAGAATAAAATTTAATATAAAGTAGGACAGGGTAATTTAAAAGCTGTATCTTTTCATCCATAGAACTACAATAATGTTTTTAAAACATTCATTTTTTTATTACACAGGTACACTTAACTATCATATTTTTAAAAAACAGAAAATACAAAAAAGAAAAAACATGAACAATTTTCAGCAAAATCTATGCATTCATCTAAATGAATAAGAAATCACAGAGAGTTTTAAGGATAGCAGCCAAAGATAGCTATGGCAGCAAAACGTTTAAAAGTAGCTTAACGTAAAAAATGACTTGTTTTAACTGTTTCCTTAATTCTCTCTTTTACTTTTTTTTTTGTCCTTTCATGTGAGAGAAATGAGATAAAGTTTTGGGGATATTTTGGAGCAAAGTGATACGATACTTCTTGTTAATTTCCTAAATCAATGAGAGTCAATAGTTTTCTTTAATTATATCAATATTCAGGCTCACGAGGAATAATAATAGACTTCTCTGGACACTGTGGGACTTAGTCAAGCATTTAACACTGGGATGATATCAAAAGCCTTTACATGAGAAATGGGGAAGAGGAAAAGAAGTTAGGCCCCTGTAAGTATTCAGGTCACCAGGGAAAATTAGTATAAAGGGAATAATTACCTTGACTATCAGTGTTTTCCTCTGATAATCAACCACACTCTTTCAGACGTTCAAATTTGCTTTATTTATTCAAAGGGAACCAGCGAAGGCCATAAAGAACATCATTTAAATAGTCAGGCTCCAAATTTCATCCAAATGGATTTTTTGCTTCTGTTACATGATTTGCCCACACTCCAACATTCCCTTTTACAGACATTCTTTTTTTTTTTTTTAATTATCATTATTATTATTTTTAATTTTATTTATTTATTTATTTATGGCTGTGTTGGGTCTTCGTTTCTGTGCGAGGGCTTTCTCTAGTTGCGGTGAGCGGGGGCCACTCTTCATCGCGGTGCGCGGGCCTCTCACTATCGCGGCCTCTCTTGTTGCGGAGCACAGGCTCCAGACGCGCAGGCTCAGCAGTTGTGGCTCACGGGCCTAGTTGCTCCGCGGCATGTGGGATCTTCCCAGACCAGGGCTCGAACCCTTGTCCCCTGCATTAGCAGGCAGATTCTCAACCACTGCGCCACCAGGGAAGCCCTACAGACATTCTTTTTTTTTTAACATCTTTATTGGAGTATAATTGCTTTACAATGGTGTGTTAGTTTCTGCTTTAAGACATTCTTAATATATATAATTTCAAGTAATTCAGGCATCACCATAAAAATATCTGTTGATGGATAATGATACAAAGCTAATGTTCACCAATGCCTAAATAATTAGTAGCTCTATACTGGGAACAGGGCTTGGTAGTCAGGATGGAACTATTTTAAATCCCAAATCAAGATGTCTCAGCATGATTCCCTTCAAACTATGAAAATAGGTCTGCATAGTATTTCATTAAACATAAAGACACTCCTTTAATGAATTAAGACTAATCTAGGGGCTTCCCTGGCAGTCCAGTGGTTACGACTCAGCACTTCCACTGCAGGGGCTACAGGTCAGGCAACTAAGATCCCACATGCCACGCAGCCAAAAAAAATAGACTAATCTAATCTTTCTGATGGATGTCTTCAATAAAAAAAAGGTAGAGCCCACACTCTTAATTTATTTCTAAGGCAGTCTAAAACAGGTTGGTGGATGACTATTCTCTAACTAAAGCCAGACATTTAGCCACACTCATCAAAGCTGGCAAAAAGATATACTGCATTGCAATCTAGGGAAGAACATAAAATGAGTGTGCCTTGAAATAAAAAGAGGCATTTTGGAGAGAATATTTGTTGGTTGCCTCCTCCACATACCTTCTAGCCTCCCTCGCCCTTTTTTTTTTTTCTTTTTCACTATGTTGGTGCCCCTCCAATGTCTGCTGATTCTTTTTTTTTTTTTTTAAACTTCTTTATTGGAGTATAATTGCTTCACAATGTTGTGGTAGTTTCTGCTGTATAACAAAGTGAATCAGCTATACATATACATATATCCCCATATCCCCTCCCTCTTGCGTCTCCCTCCCACCCTCCCTATCCCACCCCTCTAGGTGGTCACAAAGCACCGAGCTGATCTCCCTGTGCCATGAAGCTGCTTCCCACTAGCTATCTATTTTACAGTTGGTAGTGTACATATGTCCATGCCACTCTCTCACTTCGTCCCAGCTTACCCTTCCCCCTCCCTGTGTCCTCAAGTCCATTCTCTACATCTGATTCATTATTCCTGTCCTGCCCCTAGGTTCTTCATAACCACTTTTTTTTTTCTTTTTTAGATTCCATATATATGGGTTAGCAAACGGTATTTGTTTTTCTCTTTCTGTCTTACTTCACTCTGTATGACAGACTCTAGGTCCATCCACCTCACTACAAATAACTCAGTTTCATTTCTTTTTATGGCTGAGTAATAATCCATTGTATATATGTGCCACATCTTCTTTATCCATTCATCTGTCGATGGACACTTAAGTTGCTTCCATGTCCTGGCTATTATAAATATTGCTGCATTGAACATTGTGGTACATGACTGTTTTTGAATTATGGTTTTCTCAGGGTGTATGCGCAGTAGTGGGATTGCTGTGTCATATGGTAGTTCTATTTTTAGTTTTAGCCTTCCCCCTTTTTAATAAGATCTCAAACTTCTCAGTCATGAGGTTTGGCTGGAATTGAATTCTCCCAGGAATCTAAGGACAGGCCCTGACTGGCTTATGCCAACCAGTGTGTCCCTCTCCCAGCCAGAGTGAATGGCTTTTTGGAGGAATTCTGAGAAAGAAGTGTCCTCTCTTTTCTGTGGAAGCTACCAGAGAATTCTTTCTCTTCTCTGCTAAAACAGAAAAGCGTGGCCCCTATTCCTGTTGCCAGTCTTTTGTGGACATAAAATACGCCAATCTTTAAATGAAACTGAAGATGGGAAAGACAGTATGGAGGAACAAAAAGAAACTAGGCCCCTAGTGATATAATTGAGCTACTAGATCAATCTATACCTGAAGTCTGCACCTCCACTGAACTTTTCAGTTAAGTAAGCTAATAAATTCCCTTTATTGTTTAACCTAATCCAAGTTGGAGTTTCTGTTATTTGCAACCAAATAATCACAAGTAACAGATGCTTGCAACCTAGTTAATTGTTGATGGAGGCTGAAACCAGATTAGAAGACAGGCATCATTAAAAAAACCACAGATTTGAATAAAATTATCCAGATTCACAGCTTAGACAGTGTAGGGCATTTTACTTGGCAAGCAAATGTAGCCTGGTTTTTAGTAAAGTTGACTCCATTACAATGAAAAGATTTTAACACTAGCATGTAGAAAAGTCTATTATTGCTGATAGAGTGGCAGCTTTTGTTAAAACATTTCAGTTCACTGTGAAAAAAGAGCTGAAGCTAATACCTCAGTCCATCCCTATGCATGGGCTGTGAAGAAAAAAAAAGAACAAGTGTATAATTTCCTCCATCATCTCCATGGCAATTTGCAGTCTCCTTCATGAAATGTTTAATCCAACAACACTATTTTGTTTTGTTTTGTTTTGTTTTTTTTGTTTTTAAGAAGAAAGATAAGAATTCACAGAGATACTCTTTGAACAACCAAGATAAAACAAAGACTGTTTTTTTGTCTGCTTCATTTTTCCCTTTTCCTATTGAACACCACCAAAAAGTAGCACATTTAAAGGTTTCTTTGATATATTGTATACCAGTTTGTCTGGCCAGTGTCCACCACCTGACCCATCTCTTCTATCCACATGGTTACAACACTGGGTTCCTGGCAGCCATGATTAGCCCTGCCCACTGGATTCAGTTCATTAGACCAGGAATGGATGCCTATTCCAAAAAGTCAAGTGCTCTTCTCTAGAAATTTGGCTTTGGAACTAAGAGAATGTCAGGTTAATTTGTTCCCTGTGACTAGACCAGGAACATATAAAGTCAGTAGGATTGAGCGGTCATTCTTAACCATATGGTCTGGAAAGTTAAGAAATCAAGTCTGCAGTGATGTATTATAAGAAGAAGAATTAAAAGAAATAACGGTTGCTGAGTGCTTAGTAAGTAGCAGAACTGCGATAAGTCCTTTATGTGCATCACTGCTTAATGCTAAGAACCACCTTTGAGGAAGCTACTATTATTATGCCCATTTACAGATGAACACACTGAGTTGTTAAGTAAATTGTTCAAGATCAGAGGGCTTGTGTCAGAACAAAGATTCAAACTCAATCTGTCTTCAGAGCATTTGCTCTAAACCACCAAGTCCTGTCTCTCGTGCCACTTTGTGCCTAAGTTTCAGACGCGTCTCTCTCTTTGAATCCTATAAAAATCATTCAGTATTTCTCTCATAAACTTTCCCATTTTCCTTAGTTTAACTTGGTTTCTGTTTCATGCAACCAAAAATATCTGAAGGAGCAAATCAACGACAATCAGGCATCAAACATTTAGAGTTCCCAAGAACTCAATAAACAGTGAGTAAACAGATAAATGAACAAATTAAAGTCTTATTACCACAGACCCCCCCCTCTGCAGTGAGCTACTGGGCATAGTAATTCATAACAACTTCAGACTCTGATCCTCTGAGCAATGCCTCTTATTTGTGCCCTGTACAACACAGCAGATGCTGCATCCCTGCGCATTTTGGTAGTAGGTGGATAATTTCCTGGAAATGAATCAAGTTCTTCATGTTCTTAAGAGGTAGCACAGACAATACCCTCCTCTGCAGTCTTGGCTGGATTCAGCTTTTGAAGGACAGATGCAGGACTCAGTCAGTAGTTAGAATCCAGGTGGAAAATGCAGTTAGGTTAAATTTGTGAAAAATAAAACCATATTACTTACAGCAAGATTAACTCAAGGCTGAGAATTGAGCTTTGGAGTCAAGCAAACCTGATTCTGAACTCCCGCCATCTCCACCCCTAGCAGCTTTGAGACATTAGACAACTTTCCTAATGTTTCTCTAAGTTTTATGAATTTTTAAAATATTACTTTGGGAATTTAAAAAGTACCCCCAAAAAAGAACAAAGAAAGAAATAACAGTGAACCGTACTTACCCCAGAATTAATTGCCATTACATCTTGGCTTATTTGCCTCTTTTCCATGTTTGCTTGTTAGGCTAGTTGGTTGATTTAAGAAAAATCACACAATGATGTTCATAAAAGTGATATGTGTTCTATATAAAGAATCCAAACAATGCAGAAAAATAAGAGGCAAGTTTATTTTAATCACATCACATTTCACCATGCAGAAATTACTATTATTTACATCAGGTGAACATTATTATGGAAATTTTTCTATGTATGTACAGAGAGAAGGTTGGCTATATAGATAAATAGTTTGGGAAATAAATTAGATAATGGGTAGAAATACTTTACTAAAGTCAGATACTTTCAATGGCTTTTAAATAAAATATTAAGTTTAATTTTATTTGACTTTAATAGGAAGAATAAACTAAACGGACATTAGAGGCATTATTCCTATAAATTTTTTTTAAAATTAATTAATTAATTAATTTTTGGCTGTGTTGGGTCTTCGTTTCTGTGCGAGGGCTTTCTCTAGCTGCGGTGAGCGGGTGCCACTCTTCATCGCGGTGCGCGGGCCTCTTACTGTCGCGGCCTCTCTTGTTGCGGAGCACAGGCTCCAGACGCGCAGGCTCAGTAGTTGTGGCTCACGGGCCTAGTCACTACGCGGCATGTGGGACCCTCCCAGACCAGGGCTCAAACACCGTGTCCCCTGCATTGGCAGGCAGATTCTCAACCACTGCGCCACCAGGGAAGCCCCCTATAACTTTTAACTTCGGATTTTCTTAGCTTAGGAGCCCCAAATTCCAGCTGATGCTTATACAAATATCTCCACAATCCCTCACACTTCTTTTTTTTAAAAATAAATTTATTTATTTATTTATTTATTTATTTTTGGCTGCGTTGGGTCTTCGTTGCTGTGCGCGGGCTTTCTCTAGTTGCGGCGAGCGGGGGCTACTCTTCGTTGTGGTGCGCGGGCTTCTCATTGCATACACTCCCTCACATTTATGTGTCCTAAATTTCAGAAGAAAGAAGACCTTCAGATCGTCCCTTTTTTTTTTTTTAATTGTGGCAAAATATACGTACCATTAAACTCACCATTTTAACCATTTTAAAGTGTACAATTAAGTAGCATTTAATACTGAATTTCACAATGTTGTACAACCACCACCTCTATCTAGTTACAAAATATTTTGATCACCTCAAGAAATATCCTACAACCATTAAGCATCCGCTCTCCCACACTCCTCCAGGAGGAGGGATAGATTCTTCCCAAAAAGTCTCCTCGAAATAGTCATGGACACAGGAAAGTACAGAAGGCCCGTTTTACAATCTTACTGGTTAATAGGTAATAATTCAATCTGACACATATTAGCTCTTATTTACTAAGTGGTCATTGTGAGCCAGGCACTGACTCTGCATTTCACATGGCTCTCCCTGAATCCTCTCCACAACCCTATGATTCAACAGGCACTATTATCATCACTTTCAGGTGAGAAAACTGAGGCTGAGGATGGGCCTGCAGCTTCTCAACAAGTGGCAGAGGTAGCATTTAAATACATCATGAGTCTGACTGCCAAGTCCACGCTCTTAACTCGTACACTATCCTCTCCCTCCAGCCCATGGCTGAACTTCCAAGTTCAAGGCAAGTTTTGAAGCCTATGATTATTCACTTCATCAAGCACAACAGAAAAGTGAGTTAAGGAGAAGAGGCCTCGGAGAAACTAGTTTGAGTATATTGACAAGGAAGAAGTGAAATGAAATCACAGTAACACTAATATACCCAACCCATGAGCTTTACCAGAAGTTAGGCGGTGCAGGTCAAATTGCATTATCTCCAAATATATAACAAATGACATAACAGCTTTTGGTATCATCTCTCACCAACATATTTCAACATTAATAAAACCTGATGTGACTGTGCGGTCTTTTAATTATTTAAGCAACATTCATGGACCACTACTCTGTGTCAGGCACTGTGCTGGGCAGGTGATACTTTTGAATCTGTTGAAAGAGGATTTATCCCACCTATTTAACTATTAGACATGCTGTATGTTTCAGGAAGACAATTGAATGTGCTGTAGCCACAACTTTCTTCTTTTTGACGGGCCTAGTAATTAGATACTAGGAATGAAATTAAAGAGGAACTTGAGTTTGTATTTAAAACTCTTTATCAGTATCTCCATCAATATTATTATAATTTGATTAATCCTTATCCCTTTTCTAATGTGAAAATTAAATGTCAGCTAAGCGTAAGAATTTCATATTAAAAAAAATCACGTCAAGTTGGAACAATTCAAGCACGTTGTCAGAAAGAGACCATACATACTGCGAGGTCTTATACCCTTGCTGGGGAAGGCAGAATAATGGCCCCAAAGATGCCCACATCCCAGTCTCTGGAACCTGTAAACATGCTCTTTTACATGGCAGAAGGGACTTTGCAGATGTGATTAAGTATCTTGAAATGGAGAGTCCTGGATTATTCAGGTGGGTTCACAAAGTAATCAGAAGTGTCCTTATTAAGAAGGAGGCAGGCAGGTCAAAGAGAAAAGTACATATGATGAAAGAAACAGAGGTTGAAGTGATGCAGGGTCATAAGTCAAGAATGCACACAGCCTCTAGAAGCTGGAAAAGGCAAGGAAATGGATTCTCCCTTAGAGTCTCCAGAAGGGATGCAGCCTTGTCAACGCCTTGATTTTAGCCCATTGAGACCGATTGTGGATCTCCAGAACTGTAAGATAATGTTTGTATTGTTTTAAGCCACTAAATTTGTAGTTATTTGTTATAGCAACAATAAGAAACTTGCAGACATACCTTTCTGAATCATATGATGGTTAGATGTTAAATTACCTCTGAATGTAAGCTATGACATCATTTAAAAAGAGGAAAAAAAGGTGTTTTTTCATACTAGTCTTTCTAAAATCTTGAGAAAATGAAACATGGTCCTCTCTGTAAAGACAAGGGGAAGAGGAAGGCAGAATGGTACAAGGTGAAATCTTACCTTTCAGAGAGATTAGGGCATCATCTATAAAAATGGGGATAGGGTGAATTTAAAAGACTGTTATGAGTGTAAACCATATAAAATCTACACGAACACCTACCATGTGGTCCAGTTTCAACACAGAATCATATTCAAAGAAACAACAACCATATAAAAATCACAATTCAGAGCAACTCAAATCCTGATCCAAACTTTCAAGAAAATTATAAAGGGGAAAATTCACTCTTAATAAATAACTTCTCAAAAAATCCTTTGGGGGATTCTCTCATCCTCAGTCTGTAGTAGTGACTCAAAAAATTCTCCTTTTTCTCTTTCTACCCCCCAAAATTGTCCTCAACGCCCACTCCACCACCTCTCTAGTCTAGCTCCTTTCTCACCTCCAAGTCTCAACCCTTAAACACATATATCTGTGATTCCCAAGTGGGGGCCAGGGATGCTGCTAAACATCCTACAGTGCAAAGGTCAGCCTCCAAAACAAAGAACTATTTGGCACAAAATATCAATGTGCCAAGGATGTAGATGAGTCTCTCCATCTCTTGATTTTCTTTTCATTTGGGAACACCTGGATCCTGCACTACAAAGGTAGCTCCTCAACCAATGCAGCAGCCTTCCTCTTTAGAAATGGGGGAGGAAAACACCCGCAATCTCTTATAATTCAATATATTTTCTTTTATCCCTGTCCCGTAAGAATGACTGCAATAACATATATAAAATTCCCAGCATGGTTGCTCAAATCATGGATGCTAACGGGTGCTCAAAAAATATTAGTTCCCAACCCTTTTTCCAGAAGGGAATGAAGAATCCAATTTATTCTTAATATGGTGTCCCCAAGATAACAGCATCTCCCTACTGTGCCCTCCTACCCAAAAGCCACCTCAAATTTTTGAATATTTGAATTATAGAAACTGTTCATCTGCTAAAAGGGAGTAATACATTCCCCAGGAGAACTACATTTTAGAAATAAGAACATCAGAAAAACAGCAGAGAAGAGGATTATTGAAATTCAGTGTTCGACTGCTGAATACTGAGGCTTCAATTAATATGTTTGAATATTTAAAATAAAAAAAATTTTTATCAAGTCACATTCAAAATGCATAAGAAGGGAAATGACTTCTACCTGTTTTCAAAAATATCTCATTTTTATTGTGATGACCATGAAGCTCTTTGCACTTTTCTGAATATATAGAATTTCAGTTTCTCTGTATGATATGGAATATATACATATCATAAACTTTACAATTTTAACCATTTTTCAGTGTGCAGTTCAGTGGCATTAAGTACAGTCACATCATTGTGTAACCATCACCATCATCTATCCCCAGAACTTTTTTCATCTTGTAAAACTGAAACTCTGTACCTATTAAACAATGAATCCCCATTTCCCCTCCCCCAGCCCCTGACAACCACCATCCCATTTTCTGTTTCCTTGAATTTGATTACTTTAGGTACCTCCTATAAATTGAATCATACAGTATTTGTCCTTTTATGACTGGTTTAATTTCACTTAATGTCCTCAAGGTTCATCTATGTTGTAGCATGTGACAGGATTTCCTTCCTTTTTCAGACTGAATAATATTCTATTGTATGTATATACTACATTTTATTTATCCATTCATTCATCAGTGGGCACTTGGGTTGCTTCCACTTTTTGGCTATCGTGAATAATACTGCTAGGAACATTGGTATAGCATTTATGTTTTTTAAACACTCAAGTCATGGTGATTGTGTTTATATTTGTACATGTTTAACATGAAATTCAAGTTTTACTTTTACTGGCCTGTCAAATAGTGCAACAAGTTAAGCTTTCTTAAACAACAACAACAAAAGATGACATCGTTACAGTAAAGTCAAGAATATGCGTGTGGTATCTTAAGGGTTAAAAGCATGGTGCTTTTTAGTCAGTCTGGCCACATGCAACTCTGGGTGAGTAACTTCATCTTCCAATAATAGTTTTTATTCTTTATTGAGTAGTTACTAAACACCAGATATTAAGGTAGGCACTTTACATGTATTAACTCTTGAATGATCATAACAATGCTGTGAGAGATACACCATTATTATCCCCATTGTACTTATATTAGCAGTTGAGATCATGTGCTGGAGCCACACTGCCTAGGCCAAATCTTGGCTCCTCTACCTACCAGCTATGAAACCCTGGTCAAGTTAATTAACTGTGCACTAATTTCCTCAAATGTAAGATAGAAATGATATTATCTACTTTAGAATGCTGTTATAAGGATTGAGATGATGTATGTGAACTCTTATCTCAGGATCTTGCATGTAGTTAGTACTCAGTGAATATGACATGTTAATATTTGCATCTAATTTTCACTTAGTACAATCCAAATATATTTCTTCCCCATCCTTAGTGGTCATAGCTGAAGAGTGAGTACAGTATTTGCAACCTAATGCTAATGTTAGATTAAGCCAAACATAATTAAGAATGTTGTGATTCTCAAGGTTGATATTTGTATCAAGCACCAATCTTCAAAGCTGTATCAACTCCATTTTTTGGAAAGCCCTTTACCTTTGGGTCTAGCCTAACAGGATCCCACTTACATCAAAGCAGGATCATGCCCTAATTCCCTCAACCTGATTCAACAGAAAGGAAATGTATGACTAGTATATGTGTGCAAGGTAAAACCTTTTCATATGGATTGGATTCTGCTTAGTTAGTAAGCTATTCTTTGAAAAAGAATTTCTACTCCCTCCAATAAGAAATCCCTAGGTGGCCTCTGTACAAAGGTGACTCTTGGTCAAGCCTATCAATTGCTTCCTATCTCTCCACCATCATGAATGAAAGAGCTGGCATATTGAGGTTTTGCTGACCAGAAGAGCGTGCACAAAACCCACGAAAGATGAATTTGACAACCTCTGACTTCCTGATTTCTAGGCCTTTGCACGTGCCACTTCATCTACCAGGCATACCCTTCCTTCCCCATGGAACTTTTTTTTTTTGGCTGTGTTGGGTCTTCGTTGCTGCGCGCAGGCTTTCTCTAGTTGAGGCAAGCAGGTGCTACTCTTCGTTGTGGTGCGCAGGCTTCTCATTGCTATGGCTTCTCTTGTTGCAGAGCACTGGCTCTAGGCACCCAGGCTTCAGTAGTTGCAGCACGTGGGCCCCAGAGTGTGCGGGCTTTTGTAGTTGCGGCACGTGGGCTCAGTAGTCGTGGCGTGTGAGCTCTAGGGTGCACGGGCTTCAGTAGTTGTGGCGCACGGTCTTAGTTGCTCTGTGGCATGTGGGATCTTCCCGGACCAGGGATCAAACCCATGTCCCCTGCATTAGCAGGCGGATTCTTAACCACTGGGCCACGAGGGAAGTCCCCCTGTGGAACTATTATCCATCAAGACCCAGTTCAAATACCACGTTTCTCCATGAAACCTTCTAAAGTCTAGCAGTTTGTAAGGTTCTTTCCTTATTCAGCTCCAATAGCATAATTCATGCATCTCTATTGATATTTATCATATACTTCCTTGCTTGATTTGCATATGTATGTCTAGGAACCTTGCCTTTTTCATCTCTGGAATCCTCACAGTGCTTAACTTGGCATGTTACAGATACTCAACAAACATTGACTGGTTGTATACTCTCCATAGACTATCTGCAGGTAGGTGCTACCTGTGAAACTGAATCTGATAATTTCATGCATTTGCCTCATTTGTGTCCCCCACAATCGCCCTCAGAGTACAGTGTTGGATTGATTTGTCTGGACAGATTATTTGTTTTGCATTACTTTCACAATGTTTAAACCTTCTTGGTCAGAAAATGTGAGAATGAGAAACCCAGAAAATCAGATAGGAGCATCTTTGTTTATTATAGATGGAAAAATCTTCTCATACTTGATTTGGTGCTGTTCTTAATGACCTAATGGATGGAAAAACAGGCATTGACTGGATGACTTCAATAGTATACTGTGAAGTTTCCTGAAGATAAACAATCGAAAAACAGATGATTTCAAAAGTCATTATGAATAATCTCCATGGACACTGAATTGAACAAAATCTCATTGCAAATAAACAACTTTGGGTAGGAAGACTGGTTGGAAGTACTCAAACATGGACCAGTACCAATTTGCCTCTTCTGTGAAGAGAAAGTGGATGGCCTTTTGGATTTATCAAAGCTATTTATAAAAGTCCACGGGTCTGTGGCTTAAGAATAAAGTATTAGAGAATCGGCAAGATATAAATCCACTGGCTGATGTTGCCCAGAACTAAGGAGCTCACCTTAAGTGTTGAAAGGAGTCCCTCTATTTTACCTTGAAGAACTGAGTGATACATAGTGTTAAAGGAAGAGAAGTCACATGCAATCAAAGATCGAAATCATCAGATTCAATATAAACAAAGATGTCAATTGGCAAGCAATATTTGTCATGAATAATTAAATCTAGAATTGGCTGGAGCTAGACTCCAAGTATAATTCCTTGATGTAAAACCAAACTCACTGAATAACCTCCAGGGAACTTCCCCATGTGTTAAATGGAAACCAGAGTCCCAGGGTTCTGGACCTGGCTCTTGGAAAGAAAAAAAGCTGGCTACATTTCTGATGTTATCACCAGAGAGTCCTGCCCACATGCTCAGTGGTTTCGATGCCCAGTATTTCTTTTTTTCTCACATTAAAATCATGTAAGTGTGAAATGATCATTATATTTTAACCAGCTCAGCATATTTTATTAAAAACATTTGTACTTGTGTTAAGACGAGAGATGATTAGGACAGAGATGATTAAGACATGGTTCCTGTCCTCAAGGAGCACACATTTATATTAACAATAATTACAGTAAAATGTGATGAACACGATAATAGAAATAGCATAGAAGATCTCTTATCCAGTGAAGAGTGAGACCTCCAACCTTGTTCTTTTTTATTTCTTTGGCAGTTCTAGGTCAGTTGCATCTACATGTAATTGTAAAAACTGTTTTGTCAATTTCTATTAAAAAGATGACAAATTTAGAATGGGAGCGTGTTGAATTTATAGATCGACTTGGTGTGAATTGACATCTTAACAATATTTAATGTTACAACCCATAAACATGGTATATATATATATATCCATTTATTTGGGTCATCTCTAAATATCGGCAATATTTTCATTGTAAATGTCTTGGAGAGCATTAGCAGACTTTTAAGAATTTCGTGTTTGGGGGCACTACTATACATGGAATTTAAACTTTATTTTTTATTTGTAACTAGCATATAAATGCATTTCATGTATGTTATAAATATATTTTATATGTTATAAATATAAATTATGTTTATCTCCTGTAGTTTGTTGATATGGTAGATTATATTTGTTGATTTTCAAATGTTGAAACAGCCTTTCAAACCTGGAATAAATCCACTAGTAATTGTGTGTGAATTTTTTATACATTATTGGATTTGGTTTGTTAATATTTTGTTAAGGATTTTTACATCCAGGTTCATAAAAGATATTGGTTTGTAGTTTTCTTTTTTTGTACTATCTTTATCTGATTTTGGTATCAGAGTAATATTGGCCCCATAAAATGAGTTGAGAAGTGTTTCCTCTTCTATTTTCTGGTATAAAATTAGGATGAATTCTTCTTCAAATGTTACATAGAATTCACCAGTGAAACCATCTGGGACTGAAGATTTCTTTTTCAGGAACTTTTAAATTTTGAACTCAATTTCTTTAATATTTATAGGGCTATTCAGATTGTCTGTTCTATGTTGGTTGAGTTTTGGTAGTTTGTGGTTTTTGAGGAATTTGTCTATTTCTTCTAAGTTGTTGAATTATGAGGATAAATTTATTCATACTAACCTCTTATTATCTTTTCAATGGCTGCAGATCTGTAGTGATATCCCCTTTTTCATTCCTGAAATCAGGGATTTCTTTCTTATATGTTATTATTTTTGTCAGTCTTATCAAAGGCTTATCCATTTTATTGATTTTTTAAACATCTTTATTGGAATATAATTGCTTTACAATAGTGTGTTAGTTTCTGCTTTATAACAAAGTGAATCAGCTATACATATACATATATCCCCATATCTCCTCCTATTGATTTTTAAAAGAATCAGCTTTTTCTTTTTTCATTGATTTTTCTTTATTGTTTTTCTATTTTCAATTTCATTGGTCTCTGCTTCTTTCTTGGTTATTTCCTTCCGCTTGCTTTGAATTTTATTCTCTTTTGAAATTTCTTGAAGTAAGACTATAGTTTATTGATTTTCAACATTTTCTCATTTCAAATTTAAGCATTAGTGCTATAAATTTTCCTCTTAGCACTGCTTTAGTTGCATTCCATGAATTTTGTTCTGTTGCTTTCATTTTCATTGTGTTCAAGGTTTTTTTTCTTTTGAGACTTCCTTTTTGAGTTATGATTATTTAGAAGTGTGTTGTTCAATTTTCACATGTTTGGAGATTTTCCTATTGTCTTTCTGTTATTGATTTTTGTTTGATCCAAATATGTTGAGAGAAAACACTCTGTATGATTTCAATTCTTTTAAATTTGTTGAGGTTTGTTTTAAGGCCCAGGATATGGTCTTAGTGATTGTTCCATGAACTCTTCTGCTGTTTTGGGGTGAAGTGTTCTATGTACGTCAATAAGATCCTGTTGGTTGATTGTGTTGCTGAAATAGAATGTGTTGCACCTGCTGAGAGGGGATAAAATCATGAATTTGTCTATTTCTCCTTTCACCTCTATCAATTTTTATTCCGTTTATTTTGAGGCTTGTTTGGTGCATACACATTTAGGATCATTATGTCTTCCTGGCAGATTCATTCTGTTACTTACATGTAATGTCCCTCTCTGTAGTAATTTTTTTCTAATAACTACCTTTTCAGATATTAATAGAAATACTCCCACTCTTATTGATTGTTTGGATGGTAAAACTTCCTCCATCCTTTTACTTTTAGCCTACCTATGTCATTGATTTGAAGTAATTTTTTTATAGTTGGGTCATGATTTCTTATACATGCTATCAATCTATCTTTTTATTGGTGTATTAAGACCATTTACATTTAAGATAATTGTTATGTTATCACATAAATCTGCACTTTTAATTTGTTTTCTATTTGTTTCCTGTACATCTCATTTTTTTTCTTGTTTTGATTTCCTGTGCATTACGTGAAGAATTTTTAGGATTCTATCCTCATTTATTTATAGTGTATCTGAATTCATAATTTGTATAGTTTTCATAATGGTTACTCTGGGTATTTTAATATACTTGTGTGATTTATATACCGGTATCAACATTTGGCCTCTTTGAGTGTAGAAATCTCAGTTCCATTTAGATCCCTCTACTTTCCCCACTTTTGAATATTATTGCTTTGGATATTAAATGGTGTTAGAATTTTTGTTTTAATTATCAAATGTTATTTATTAAATTCATCAGGAAAAGAATAGTCTATCATATTTATCCATATCTCTGTTCTGTCCATTCTTCCATCTTCCTCCCTGATACTCCAAGATCCCTTCTTTTATAATTTCCTTGTTATTGGAAGAAATTCCTTTAGCCAATCTTTAAGGACAGATATGCAAGTCACAAATTTTTTTAGTTTTCCTTTGTCAAAGAATATTTTAAATTCCCTTTTATTTATGAACAACAGCTTCACCAGATCTAGAATTCATGATTGACAGTTGTTTTCTTTCAGCACCTCAGAAATAATGTGATCCTTCCTTCTTGTCTCCATGGTTTCAGATGAGAAATCTACTGTCATTTGAATTGGTGTTCCCCTGTACAGAAGGCATTGTTTCTCTCTGGGTACTTTCAAGATTCTTTTCTATATCTTTAGTTTGCAAGGTCTAACTATATGTCGTGGCATAGATTACTTTGGGTTTATTATATTCAGCATTTGCTCAGCTTCTTGCATCTGTAGGTTTGTGTCTTTTACCAAATTTGGGAAGTTTTTCAAGCATTACCTTTGCGAATACTCTTTCAACCCCCAATTCCCTTTCTCCTCTCCTTCTGGGACTCTGATAATACAAATGCTGGATCTTTCATTATTTCCTACAGATCCCTGAAGTGATTTTTATTTATGTTGTTCTATTTTCTCTCTGTTGTTCAGATTGATTGAATTCTATTGTTCTGTCCTCAAGTTCACTGATTCTCTTTTCTCTCATCTCCACTCTACTATTGAGCACATCCAGCAAGTTTTAAAATTTTCTGTTATTGTATTTTTCAGTTCTATGATTTCCATTTTTTTATATATATAATTTCTAGTTCTTTATTGAGATTTTCCATGTTTTTCATTTTCATTCATTTCAAGAGAATTTGTAATTGATTGTCAAAACCTTTTTTTGTTATGATGGATGCTTTAAAACCTGACTTATCTCAGTGTTGGTGTCAGTTGATTGACATTTCTCATTCAAATTGATGTTCTTGGTTCTCTGTATTTTAGATAACTTTTCATTTGTATTCTGTACATTTTGCCTATTTTATTAGGAGACTATGGGCTCTGTGAAAATCTTTTATTTTAGCAGTCAGTCACCTTGTTTAGGTTTCGCATGTGGGTCTTGACTTACTTTGTGGGATGTGGTTTCAATGACGGCTTAATTTTCAGAGACTTTGTAATGTTATTTTGGTCCACTTGGTTTATCTGGTACCTCTGGTGCAATCTGAGGGGGCAGAAGAGATTTCCCCTGGCCAGGCCACCAGATGTCTCTTGGTGAGGGAGGGATGTGGTAGAATCTCCCTGCTGGTGGCCCCCAGCCTCCTTGTTGCCTTTGGGTGAAGGAGGAGAGTTTTGAGCCACTGAGAAAAAGAATCTTCCTGACCCAGGCCGCCTGATGTTACTGAGGCTCTCCAGCAAGCCTCCACCTATCTGCCTTAGTTTCTCTTGGCAGAAATGGACAGTCTCAGGCCTGGCAAGGTAAAAAAGACCTCAGTTGAGTTTTGAATGTTAAGTTAATCTTGCATTCCTGGAATGAGCCCTACTTGGTCATGTTTTCTGATCCTTTTTATATTGTTGCATTCAATTTGCTGATTTTTTGCTAAGAATTTTTGCATCAATGCTCCTAAGGGATGTTGATCTGTAACTTTTTTTTTTTGTAATGTCTTTCTCAGGTCTGGGTATTAAGGTATGCTGGCCTCATAAAATGAGTGAGGAAGTATTCTCTCCTCTCTTTTCTGATAGCGATGATGTAATGGTGGTTTTATATCTTCCTTGAGTGTTTGATACCATTGAACGGTGGAACCATTTGGGCTTTAGAAGGTGTTTTATTTTGGGGAATATCTTTGATAAAGTATTTAATTTCTCTAAGAGATGTAGGACTATTGAGATTTTCTGTTTCACCTTATATCAGTTTAGGTAAATTGTATTTTTCAAGAAATTTGTCGGTTTCATCTAGCTTGTTGAATTTGTTGACATAAAGTTGTTTATAATATTATATTATCCTTTTAATGCCCATAGGATCTGTAAGAAAAAGATCTATCTAATTCCTGATGTTGGTGATTTGTGTTTTGTTTTTCCCTTGATGGTTCTAGCTAGGGGGTCGTCAATTTTGTTGATCATTTCAAAGAATCAACTTCTTGATTCATTAATTCTCCTTATTCTTTTTCTGTTTTTATTGATCTGCTCTTATCTTTATTATTTTTTCCTTCTTCTTGTAAATATATAACCTTTGGTCACTGATATAAGCATTTAAAGCTTTATCTTTTCTTTTAAGTGCTGTTTTGGCTTCATCCTACAAATACCTGTTGTATGTTCTTTACCATATAGTTTAAAATATTTTCTGATTTCCTCTGTTATTTCTTTGACTCATGAATTATTTAGAAGTATGTTGTTTAATTTCTGAATATTCAAGATTTTCCTAGATACTGTATTGTATTAATTTTTAATTTAATTCCTCCACAGTCAGAAAACATACTTTGTATGATTTAATTTCCTATAAATTTATTGAGGCGTTTTATGACCTAGCTTATGGTCTATTTTTAAGAATATATTGTGAGGCCTTGAAAAGAATGTGCATTCTGCAGTTCCTGGTATAATATCCTATAAATACTAATCAAATCAAGGTGGTTGTTAGTGTTGTTCAAATATTCCATGTCTTTACTAATTATTTTGGTCTAGTTTTTCTTTCAGTTCTTGTGATGGAGTATTAAAATTTAGAACTATAATTGTGGAATTGTCTTTCTCCCTTTAATTCTGTCCATTTTCCCTCATGTATTCTGAAACTTAGCAGTAAGAAACAGCAGGATGTAGTCAGGAAACTTACATTCAAAGTTGGGTAAGGCTGGGCATGGAGTAATGTTGGAGCTATTAATTTTCATCTTTATTAAATAATGATTGCATAGGTAGCAATAACAACATTATCATGCTGTTCCCAGCTCAGGCTGTAAGACTTTATTACAATAAAAATAGTGTTATCAGGAGAATCTGCAGGCAGTTCCAGAACCAAATAATATTAGATGGAGTTTAAATGAGATTCTTTATAGAAAATTATCTTAAAATGTATAAACACAAGTAGGAGTGATCATAATCATCATCATTATAAAATCATAGAGTCCTCTTCTA
Source organism: Balaenoptera borealis (assembly GCF_965194805.1). Taxonomy (NCBI): domain Eukaryota; kingdom Metazoa; phylum Chordata; class Mammalia; order Artiodactyla; family Balaenopteridae; genus Balaenoptera; species Balaenoptera borealis. Next base: position 32,178,569 of record NC_138869.1, on the reverse strand, counting down.
TCCAATTCCATGCTAAAAAAAAGTTGTGTTCTATCAACACTTTAGTATTCTTAATGTTTAATAGAGCCATTTTTAAAACTCTTTAAAGAGTCATTACAGTGTTAATCAAGGGGAGCTCTTTTCTCTGAAAAATAGGGGGAGTGGGAGATAAAAATATCTTGAAAATTGCAAAAGGTACATGATATGGAATGTAATATCATGATAATAACTTTATACATAAGCATATGGAAAGTTGAGTAGGATATATTGTTAAATGAAAAAAATTTGTAGAACAATACGTAGTGTGGTTTTTAAAAAGTGCACAAGTCTGTAGATGCATATGTATATTTGTATAGGCCTAGATCAAGAATTAAATTATTAACTGTGGGCAACTCTGTGGAGGGCTATTTCAGGATAAGGAACTGGCTTGGGGGCAGGGGATGGGAATGAAAGAGGGGCACTTTTTCTTTTAACTTTCTGTAGTTTTATATTATTTGTATTCTCTCTTACAACCAACATGCATTGTTAAACAATATTTTTTTTTAAGTTTGAGCTTAAGTTTGAAATGATAATTGATCAAAAAAGTGGAAAATATGCAAAAATAAGTTAAATTTTCTAATACTGGGACAGAACAGAACCTTGAATAAAGACGAAGAGGAATTCCTCGGTGAATTTACCTCTAAATTGCAAGGCTAGATAAGATTACTGGAGTATTTTTTTTCATAAATGCATGAAAATAATCTGCTCTGAGATTAATGATACTTATACATTGTAACCTGTTTTTTTAATTGTGTTTTTAATCAAACTTAAAAAAAGTAAGCAAATACAAAGCTACCTCCTGAGCATTGCAGCACAATAGCAGCCTTCTGTGCTGTCCTTTATTAGATTAATTAAATTCAACTGGCTCTTAGGGGATCACATATTCTACAGAACCCTAAAGGCAAAACACATAGGGCTCCCTAGTTATAGCCACATTGAATCAGGACTTAGTTGGATGGGGTGGGCAGTGAGAGACACAGGATTTGCTTGCAGACTATAGCATCTTTAAGCAAATTCATTTTGTCCCAACAAGATATGCCAGCCTGCTCGAGCATGGTCATTTATAATGTAAAGCGATCATATAACAAAAAGTGCAATTACCACTGTGTCAAAAAGCAGACACTTTTTGTTGCCAACCTAACAGCCATTTTCCAGCCCTTCTTTCTTGCCTTCCTCATGTTCCAAAGGAAGCTGAAAATCCAGATACTTAATTTCTGAGCCCCCTTGAAGTTAAGGTATAGCTGTGTGACTCAGGCCTGTCCAGTAGGACTGGAAGGGGATATTTTCTGGGATAAAGAGAGAAATGAATGAAAGAAATCTTTCTCATTCCCTTCCTGCTTTTGGACATTGTTGCTTTTTGCTACTTCATGAGCCTTGTTATGCCTTTGAAGGAACACATGTCGCTGATATACTGGGGATGGCAGAGCGGAAAGATGGAAGGAATCTGGGCCCATCAATCAGCTGAGAACCCCACCTTGAAATCACCTACTTCTGTGCTTCTACATTGCTTTGGGACATAGAGTGGTCTGTGGTCAGATCAGGCATTGAGCAGAAATTGTGGGCAAAGAGGAGGGGTCAGGTGTTATCCACATCTTTGACACAGTTTAGAAAATGGCCACATTGTTGCAGCAGAGGTATTAGGTATGTGAACAGGGAAAGCTTGTGAGTTACCCACTGTAGTCTAGGAAGGTACTTGAGACATGGCAGCTGGAAATGACAAATGAAATCCCCACTGGGAGACCTGCTGCCCATCCCCAAGACAGAGCCGCATTTATAAGTGGGAATTGTATCTGCCGGGCCAAACAGCAGTGAGATAAAACCTGGTTGTTTAAAGCAGATGCCAGATCCATCCAATCTACCTCCTATGCAAGTCACTTTTTGTGCAGAATTTCTCACTGTTGGCTTCAAGACCACACATCCTCCATGGTTTCACCAAGAGCCCTTCTTCAGAGACTCCTTCCTCTATAGTCCTGAAGACTTCTGTACCTCACTGTTACTCCAGCTGAGGGCTCTAACTCCTGGGCAATAATAATAATATAATAATGAAATAGCTAACGTTTATGGAGCACTCATTCCATGCCAGGTGATATTTTAAGTGCTTTAATGTACTAGCTCACAATAATTCGATAAGGAGGATACTGTACGTGTGAGGAAACAAAGGTGCTGCATAACTTGCCCAGCTCATATCTAGTAGGTAGCAGAGCTGAGCTACAATCCCTGGCAGTTTGGCTCCAACGCCTGTATGTCCAACCCCTACACAAAACTGCATCTTAGAAATAAGCCTCCTTCAGAGTCTAAGGAAGAGGCGGAAAAGAGGAATTAATCTGAAGAACAGATGTGTAGAAGTGACAGTGTAGGAAGACAGAGAGGCTCCAAGTGTAACAAGTAACACTGGAAAAAATGACTAACAATGTGAGAGACTTTCCCTGTACCACCAAATCATTCCAAGTCCAATCCCCCATATTTCCGTTTTTTTCTGCAAAAGCAGAGAAGGCACCACTGCAGTCAAAATATCTCTAGCTTGCCAAGGTTACCAATCTCTTCTCCCACAGCTCCTACTTTTACTCTATCCATTCCTTCATTACTCTTTGTTTAATAATGTATTTACCATCTGATAGACTTCAGCTGTAGGTTGCAGTTTTACTTACTGTTTTGGAGACAATGGACTGTGTTACACTTTTGGTGGCATATGACAAGGACTCACTTTCAGTTTTCTTAAACACAAAGGAACCATAGCGGTGGGAAGATATACAAGAAAAATATCCCTTTTTCCTAGTGTTCATCTCACCTAAGGGCACTCACAGACAACATAAAACTAGTCTCCAAACAATACCTCTCTCCAGTGACACCCACTCATAGCCACTTTTCCCAGTGAGAATCCTGAAGCACCAAGGAGACTAGATAAGAAGTGGTTTCACTAGAACTTCCCTTAAGACAGTGATTCTCAACCCTGAGTACAGCTAGGATCACCAGGGGAGCTTAAAAAAGCAAACAAACAGTGCCCATGCCATGCTCCAGATCAACTACATCAGAATCTCTGGAGGAGGGACCAAATAAACAGAGTCCAGAGATAGATAAGGATGGAATTGAACGGAAAGTCCAAAAATAAACCTATACATCTATAGTCAATTGATTTTTGACAAAGGTGCCAAGACCATTCAATGAAGAAAGAAGAGTCTCTTCAAAAATTGGTCTGGTACAACCGATTATCCACATGCAAAAGAATTAAGTTGGACCCTTAACTCATACCATATACAAAAATGAACTCAAAATGGATCAAAGACCTAAAGAGCTAAAACTATAAAACCTAGAAGAAAACATAGGAGTAAATCTTCATGACTTTGGATTTGATAGTGGTTTCTTAGTTATGACACCAAAAGCACAAGCAACAGAAATAACCAAAAATAAATAAATTGGACTTCATCAAGAGAGTGAGAAGACAACCCACAAAATGGGAGAAAATATTTGCAGGTCATATATGTTATAGGGGTTTATTTAATATCCAGAATATATAAAGAATACCTACAAACTCAACAACAAGAAGACGAACAACCCAATTTAAAAATGGGCAAAGGACTTCAACAGACGTCTCCAAAGAAGACATACAAATGGCCAACAGGCACATAAAAAGATGCTCAATGTCATGAGTCATTAGGGAAATGCAAATTAAAACCACAATGAGATCCCAGCCACTAGGTTGGCCACAACCCCTAGAAAAGCAAAGTAAGTGTTGACAGGAATATGGACAAATTGGAACACCTGTATGTTGCCACTGGAAATGTAAAATAGTGTAGCCCCTATGGAAACCAGTTTAGTGCTTCCTCAAAAACTTAAAAATAAAATTGCTATATGGTCCAGCATTTCCAGTCCTAGGTACATAACCAAAGGAATTAAAAACAGGTATTCAAACAAACACTTACATGAGAATGATCACAGTATCACTGTTCACAATAGCCAAAAAGTGGAAACAACCCACAGGTCCATCAACAGAGGAATGGATAAACAAAATGTGAGCTATCCATATAGTGGAATATTACGTGGCCATAAAAAGGAAAGAAGTACTGATACATGCTACAACATGGATGAATCTTGGGACTTCCCTGGTGGTCCAGTGGCTAAGACTCTGAGCTCCCAATGCAGGGGGCCCAGGTTCGATCCCTGGTCAGGGAACTAGATACCGCATGCCAAAACTAAGAAGAGCCCGTGTGCCTCAACGAAGACCTGGCACAGCCAAAAATAAATAGATAAATTTTTTTTTTTAAATGGATGAATCTCAAAAACATACTAAATGAATGGAGCCAGACACAAAAGGCAACATACTGTGTGATTCCATTTACATGAAACATCCAGAGTAAGCAACTTCATAGAGACAGAGAGCAGATCAGTGGTTGACAGGAGCTGGGAATATGGTGGAATGGGGATTAACTGTTTAATGGGTACAGAGTTTCCTTTTGGGGTGATGGAAATGTCTTAGAACTAGATAGAGGTGATGGTTGCACAACATTCTGAATGTACTAAATACGACTAAATTGCACACTTTAAAATAGTTAATGGTTAATTTTATGTTGTGTGAATTTTACCTCTTTTTTTTTTTTTTTGAAGACTTGGTTAATGTCCAACAAGATCATAAATTGTACCCTTTACGGTCTTCTGTTCTACCAGATAGAATTTAATTTCATCTAGCTAAACCCTATCAGACAAAAAAATCAACAAAATCTCTGCCTCCTATGAGTTATGAAATGTCCTTGACAATGTAAAGTCAATCTAACACTGCACTAAAAAACATCCAGCAATATCTCTCCTATTTCTAAATTTTAGATATTTTTTTCTGACCTCATATAGAGTCCAGACTTCACCCTTACTGAGAGTTACTTTCACCTTTTGAGAGGGCTGCCATTTTTTTTCAGTCAGCTGGCCTCATTCAGGACTATTTCAGAAAAAAATGTCAGAATGGTATATTTTCTTTTTGGGCCTAAAGTTAAAAATAAGATTTACTTTGCATGCACCATTAAAGGTAATAAATCTCCCAACTTCAGTTAAGAACATAACAGCATCAAATGTCATAGAAATTCTTTCTTTATGCCACTTATTTCATTATGAAATTTAAAGCAGAAGTTAAAGTTTTTTTAGAAGTGTCATAGAGTTGATGAACAATGCTTCTGGAAAGATGATAAAAGCTATAAAACAAGGGCTAGTAATCAGTTGCCATGCACCAGTACTCAGTGTGGGGTTTTACATCAAGCATCCCTTCTCTTTGGGCCAGTGTCCATTCTAATTGATCAGGCATCCCCAGTCTCAGCACTGAAAGTCCAACATCCTGGAAACCCTTTTAGTTCTGGGGAAACTGGGACAGCTGTCACCCTAATGAACCCTTTCAGCAAAACCCAACATTATTAATCTAAAAGCAACTCAAGTCCACATTTTGTAAACAACTGACCCTCTTCAGGTTTGTAATACACCCTGGAGATTTTTTTTTAATACTCAAAACATATTTAAGATTAGAATGGAAATTACATGAGTATCATGTCAGGGAAGCCTGGTAGCAGAAAGACTAATTTGCATTGGCATTTATAATGGAGAGAATTTACATATTACTTGTGAAATTAAAAATAAAGATTTTTTTAAGAGACAGATTTGGAAATATGCCTAAGAGTTGTTAATCTGAGAAGACCGTAGAATAGAATTTCTTCTGTGAGATTTGTTATTGTTTTTAAATTTGAATTGATTGATTGGAATAGGTATAAATTTACATAGTACAAAAGTTCAAAGGGGGCTTACCTGGTGGCGCAGTGGTTGAGAATCCGCCTGCCAATGCAGGGGACACGGGTTCGAGCCCTGGTCCGGGAAGATCCCACATGCTGTGGAGCAGCTAAGCCTGCGTGCCACAACTACTGAGCCTGTGCTCTAGAGCCCACGAGCCACAACTACTGAAGCCCACATGCCTAGAGCCCGTGCTCCGCAGCAAGAGAAGCCACCGCAATGAGAAGCCCGTGCACCGCAGCGAAGAGTAGCCCCGGCTCGCTGCAACTAGAGAAAGCTCGAGCGCAGCAACGAAGACCCAACGCAGCCAAAAATAAATTAATTAATTAAATAAATTTAAAAAAAAAAAAAAGATGAGATCAGAATGTTGCAGAGATACTGAGTTTGGAGTTGAAGGATAGGAGTTAGCCAAGCCAAAAAAAAGGCAAGGAAGAGCAAAGGAATAGCACAGGTGAAGGCGCAGAGTATGGAGTAACTTGGAGCATTCAGGAAGCGGCAAGCAGTTCAGGTCAGAGCCAAGGGCACAAAAGCAGTGGGGGCAGTGAGAGATTAATCTGGAGAGGCAGGCAAAGCCAGCACAATTTTTTCGGTATGAAAGCATAATTTTTGTTTTAAATGAATATGAGCCAAAGAAAAGCAGATTAAGTCTCCAGGGGGGTGAGGGTGAGGGGAACAATCAAAGGTCTTGATAGGCAGTTCTCCAAGCCCAGTTTGAACCAAACTCTGGATGATATTTTAGATAGTTTGGAGGGGAAAACATATCTACATTCAAGACCAAACAGTTTCTTCCAAGACTGATGTCCACCTCTGTCAAGTGAACCACAAGTGAAGCTTTGGCAAAGGTACACATTAGAGGAAATTAGTTCAGCAAGGGCCCCTACTTCTGCGCAGACTGCCTTGACAAACTCTGTGTGTCTTTAGAGTGTTGGAAAGTGTGCTTTAAACAGCTCTCATCAGCCCTGCCTCCTCCAGTCTTGGCTCAACAGATGCCATAACCATGATCTTTTAGAAGACATTCTCTGTGGCTGAGACTCCCTATTGGAGAAGCTTAGGGAGCACTGTCCTCACTTTCGCATTCCTTCTGTGTGTCAATTGACTTCTGGCAACTGTAAACCTGTTCCCAGTTACTGAGCCAATAAATAGGGACTCCCATTCTAGAGAGAATGACTTGCACCATTGCATAGTAATTTCTAAGAAAAAAGAAAGAGTTGCCACAATGCAACACGGGAGTTCCTTAACCTAGCTCTGGAGAATTTAAAAAAAAAAAGAAAAAGAAAAAAAGATTCAAGGCACCAACCTTGACTTATCGGGTCAGAATGGAGGATAAGAAATAAAAGAGTCTATCTTTTTAAAAGAGCGCCCCAGGGGTTACAGTGATCAATCAGATTTGGGAGCCTCCATCTGCTAATCCAAAATGGGACAGTCCTCAAACACTCTTTTGTAATCACAGACTCATTCCAAATGAGCCTGATTGCACTGAGGGTGTTGAAAGGTTTCTAACCACTTAGGTTGGGAGACTCTAACTTCTTGGCAATTTGTTAGTCTCCACAGCAGAGGAAATGGCCGGTGGAGAAGAAAGTCCTTGTAGAAACCCACTGGTTATTTAACTGTATTGGTGTACCTTAATACAGTAGATGTGCTCCAGAAAAAAGTGAATAAATCAAATTTTTATAAATGGAATTTTTTTTCAAGTGTACTAGGAGATGTAAAAATTTAAAGGGATCTTGTGGGGCATTTTTCAGATCAGTATTTTATTTTAAATGTAATACATGCTCATGGTTTTTTAAAAAAAATCCACTCAGAGCAGAGAGGAAAATAATATAAAAAGTAAAATCACTCCTTTCCCTTCCTACTTCTCCCAAATAATCAATATTAACCCTTTCTTCTTTCCCAGCCACTTTTGCTATGTATTTCAGTATGATTTTATAAAATGTTTGCCTCTTTTTTTTTCACTTATCAATACATAACGGACTCCACTTCATGTTAGGACATAGAGAGCCCCCTTATTCTTGTAACTGCCGAATGGATGTACCATATATCTACGATCTACATAATTACTGCTTTACTTATGGAAATTTAGATGATTCTCTCTCTCTCTCTCTCTCTCTCATACACACACGTGCACACACACACACACACACACACACACACACCAATGCTCCAATAAATATCTTTGCCCATATATGCAAGTATATCTCTAGCAATTTCCAAGTGAAATTGCTGGGTGAAAGAGCATGTCCATTTTACATTTGGTAAATGTTCTCAAAATGTATTCCCCAAAACAATACACCCACTTCCACTGCAATGTATGGGTCCCTACACTCCCAATTCCTCACATCCTCTCCATATTATCAAACTGCTTCATCTAGGTCAATTTCATTGGTGAAAAAATAGTATCTCCTTCTTACTTTAACCAGTATTTATTTTATTATAAGGGAGGCTGAGTATATCTTCCTGCTTTTACTGACTACTTAGATTTTTTTTCCCAGTCTATTGAGGATTCTTTTGCAAAGCAGGCATTCATTTTTCAAAGTGATCCTTCAGTTGCCATGATTTATCCCTTTCTAAGTTTCGGTCGTCACAAATCAGCCTGAACAAGTCATTTCCAAGGGATAACCGCACACAAAATAAGGTCACCCTCATTTTGAAAAAGCCATTATTTGATCCTGCTCACATCCCATTTCTTTGCTTTGCTGCCAAGAGGTTGGTTCTTGCTTCCTTTCCATCAGTACCTTCCTCAGTCCCCAAGGTCTGGCGTCTGTCCCCACCACTCTAATGAACATGCTTTCTGGAAGGTCACTGAGAGCCTCCTTATTGCTAAAGCCACAAGCTCTGCTCTGTCATCATTCTCCTCCCTTTGTAGGGCCACGTAGGGGCTCCTCTGCTGCTTAACCTCTCCAGGCCTCAAATTCCTCAGGTGATACTAATAATAATACCCTTTCTGTCTTGGGTTTGTTGGGAGTTTTAAATGAAAACATATGAATGTGCTTTGTAAACTATAAAATACTACATAAATACAAATTACTATTATTATTGTTTGCCTGGGCCCCTGAAGTTCCCTGCACGGGCTTAAAGCTTAAGCTTCATTCTTATCGATATACTGAGGCACTGACTCCCTTAGATCCCTCTCTCTCTCTTTCTCTCCCTGTGAGAAATTAACTTTTATTAAGCACCTACTGTGTGCCAGGCAGCGTGCAGGGTGCTGGGGAAACAGCACTAACCACTTTTGGGAAACCTTCATTAAGTGTTGACAGGGTGCCAGTACGGTGCTTAGAAGCCCATAGGGATAGCAATGCTTAACACTTTTATTAATTCTCAGAGTCAAGTATTATTTTTACCTCTGTTTGACAGATAGGAATCTGAGACCCAGAGAGGTTAAGTAATTTACCTGAAGCTACACAGCTAGTAAGTAGGGAAGTGAGGATTTGAACACAAATCTCTATGGCTGCACCATGTAACGCTCATTACCCTGCATCCTGTCTTATATGGCTATTGGGTGGACTTCAGGACCGAGAATGTCAGCATGGTTAACTCTGGGAAAAGCAGATTTCAGACAGAACTGGCAGAGCTGGTGTACAGGCCTGGGGTGGGGTGGGAGAGGCACTTTGATGTTCCAGGTGAGCATAACAGCGGCACTGCATGATGATCAGCTTGGGCCACAGCCAACTACCTATTTCCTTCTCTGCCACAGGAGGTCCATAACAACTCTGTCTCATTCACTCATGTATTGGCCTCTTGCTGGAGGGAACAAGGGATCAGATGTCACGCTACAGTCCTGAGTCCCAAGAAAGACTTTTGAATCAGGTGACTGCAGGGAGAGAGATCAGTCTGCTTTCTTGGAAGAGAAACTTAAGCACTCTGGTGTGTGGATAGTATTCTTTTGAAGCAGGCACTCAGAATTAGGGACTCTGGGTCATTTTGCAGACTTATCCGATAGGTCAAAGGGAGACAAAACTCACTGGCCAGCCATCATTCCAAAAAAATGAAAACATTGCCTACACATTGCTCTGTGGTTCTATCAGAGGATACACAGGTACTGTGGTACACTTAGCCAAGTGCTATTATGACAGTGATGGCCGCTGCCATTTCTCACCCAACCTAAAACAGCATGAATTGTAGAACACGTCACTTTTTAATGTGCCACCAAGAAAAAGCAATACTACTTAAATTGTGGTGTTCCACCCGTTGTAAGACACAGCCACATTCCTGAAAACGTTAAAAATGTGAAAAACGATGTGTATCTAAGAATGGATAAAATTGGTACTAGTAAGAACAGCTAAAATGTTAGTGTCTTCCACTGGCTGGGCAGTCTTCCAGGTGCTTTGCCTACGTTATTGAATCTTCAGGAGCTTGTGAGGGAGGCCCTCTGCTCCCTCTTTCACAGCTGAGGACGCCCTGTGAGGCTTGGAAACACCCACCTCACACACACAAGATCACAAAAGTGCCTCTGGAACCCAGGTCTGTCCACGCCCAAGCGCTCTTTCTGTCACCACCCTCTGTCAGTTTGGAAAAGGTCAGCATGTCCTTCGCAATGCCCAGCAGGCAACGTGGAGTCTCTGAGACCAAGTTGGAGAATGAGTGGCGGTGGGAACAGTGCCCAGAGCTGCCACCTGCCAAATGAGGCAGACAACATGTGTGGCTCCCTGAATAGTTTCACCAAGGTCACCTAACATGGAAGAACAAGAGAAAAGTTCAAAACAAGTTCTGGAATGTAGTTTATACTAACAGACCATTATTAATCTCAAACAGTGAGCTGACATAGTGAGGTTGACAGCCAGCACAGTGGGTGGAAGGGACTCAGCCCATCCTAACTTCATTTAATGTAGCTAAATTCTGGAAGGCTAAGAGCGTCCATGGACGAGGCCGGCTAGCCAGATCGGAAGCAAAAGGAAGCACGCTCCTTTGGAACATAGTCTCTGAGAAACCGCAAATGAATGCTCAAAGAACGCTTGCTATAACCGTATTTGCTTCTATTCTTAAAGGCCTACTCTTAGCTCAACCTCTTTACACCCTTGCACGGAGACACCTCATCCTCATTGTTACAGCTGAGGAAATGGACAAGAAGGAGGTCATCCAAGTAGGCGTCACAGGGAAATAAAATTCAGCCCCCTGGCTACCCAATCCCATTCAAGCCGGTTTGTCTCGGGAGAACAAAACAGCTGGATATTTTTACAAGGGAAATCAGTTCTGTGATTAATAAGGGACAGCAATGCTCTCTGGCGACACCCCCAACAGACCTATTCTTAGGGATCCCCTGGGGAATCTCATTTAAATTTCTGGTGCCAGCACCCTCTCATGCATACTAAATCAAATTATCTAAGAATAGATCTAAATTTTGTATTTTTTTTAAAAAGTGCCCTAGGTGATTCTTCTGAGCTGGGTAGTTCGGAAAACCTCGCCCTGAGGGCAGTTCTTGTTTCAGTGGTTGGAGAACCATTGGAGTAGGGGTTACCTGGGGTGGGCAGATTGCTGGAATGCATATTAGTCCTTGAGACAAATGGAAAATGGAAACGTTGTTGGTTCTTAACTGTTATTTTCTCTTAAAAAAAAAAGTCTTCCAGCCAATCGCCTGCACATGGGTGAGGATGAGTTGTACCCTTAGTGGTACAGCATAAGAAGGAAATTCAAGACTGCGGGTCAGGGACTGTTTTACGGGCTATTTATTGTTAATCTTCATGAAAGCGTAGTTGGTATGTTCCCATTTTACAAATGAGAATTCCAAAGCCCAGATAGGTTAGTAACTTGGTGGAGAGTCAAGTATGAGTGAGGCAAATGGGAGCTGAAGAGACAAGAAGGAGTCTAAGCTTGAAACTGTCACTTAAGTAAATCCAGTTTCTATTTGGAAACCTTATCTCAGGCCTTTTAAAAATCACTGGGCTTTGAGTTAAGAGGAGTAAACCCTGCTCTAAAGGAAATTAGCTTCCAACTTTTTCTGCCATTTTAACTCAATTGAAAAAAGTTATCAAAGCCCAAATATAACCAAATATTCTAAATATTCTACAAGTGTCCTCTGATGAGTTTTTTTTTAATTGGCCCACTGTCTTATCATCCTTATTAATAAGGATGGAGAAGATACTCATTGCACTTAAGCTATACCTATTCCTGGTTCCAATTGCAAACTTACAAGAAAGGACATTAACTTCTACACAAATCCAAGCAAGACTACTCCGTCCTTCTGAGTGTCGTTAAAATAATTTCTTAGTTCTGTTGATCAAAATTTAGTGTGCAAAAGAACCCTTCTACAGCTTGTTTAAGATGCACATTCCTGGACCCCAGCCCCTGAGATTTTAATTCAATAGGTTAGGTCTCAGGTGAGGCTCAGAAATGTAGTAATAAACTGCCCAGTTGAATCTCATAATGGGGACCCATTTATTAGTTCTGTGTTAGTAAAACTTCTTGTAACCACTTTCCACTCTTAACTGCTCTCTTTCTCTCCAAGGAAGCCTGTTTTTATATTCAATTCATAACTGTCAGAGGTGGCTGAAAGAGCTCCGACTTTCAAGAAAAACAGGTAAATTACCAGCAGAGTGATTTATGAAGTGAAATAACTCCCTCATTTAGGCAAATCGGCTCCCCCTTGTGGAATGTATTCTATGGCAGGTTCAGGCTTCATAAAGGAACCACAGGTCCTGGTGCTGAGCTGATCCACACAACTCAACCAAGAATATTCTTATGGTTGTTGGAGCTGGAATTCTGGGAAAGCCTTTTGGTTTCCGGTGTCCTACTTCACAAGATTTCTTGCATCTGATCTGATGCTTGGAGTTCCTGTTTCACCAATGGCATGAATAGAAATTAATTGAATTAGCCAGTCTCCAATTTTCATTTGCACAAACCCACTTAGAATTTAATTCTGCAATGTCTGCTTTCCTCAGAACCCTCTCTTTTTAGAGGTAAAATCCCTAGGTAAACAAACCACCAACAAACAGGTTTTTCCCTTGGCTATTTCCAAAGATAGATAAGCTAAATGAATTTTGTGTAATAGGTTCCATCATCATTTCTAAAACCAGTATTTTTTTTCAAAATCTCTTAATTCTATGATAATCTCTTGTAATGTGTGTTTGCTGTATTATTTAAGATTATTATTCTGTGATGGAAAGTAAGAGAAACAAATAGGGAGAAGAGATAAAACTAAACATAGAAGCAAATAGCTTATGAGCTACATTAGACATAGATAAACGAAGTGGAGGAATACACATGCTAAACATAGACAGGAAGGGAGGGAAAAACGAGAGGCACCAAATAATCCTGCTATACACATTAAGGACAAGATTTTTTAAAGGGGTGTCGTGTAGGAAATTACATTGATGCAATTGCCTCTAGGTACATGAATCATGCAATATTCAACCTGTGAGGTCTTAAATTGGCTCCTATTAATGACACTCATCCTGGTTCCAGGGTTTCTGCCCAAGAGTAGCTGCTCATCTGACTTTCTGGCAAAGTACAGACGTTGATCAGGGGTAATTGCAGGCATCTCAGATAGAGCAAGTTTGTGCCTCGTCCTCAGTACCTTTCATTTTGGGGTATTTTGCTCAAACCTCACTTCTGGTCCTCATAAACATGCCACTGTCAGGAAGACTGATGTGGCAGAGACAGAGTGAGAAGGAGAGCGAGATTAAGAGAGAAAGAACAGGCAAACATCCCCAGAATTCAGATCGCGTGAGCCTTTCACCTCATGGGTACCCTATATTAAGTATGTTAATCTATCCCATCTTGTCCCCCTTGCTTTGCAATGTGTTTTAAATTGCTTCAGTAAGCCACATAATTTGAACATCTTACTTGGTATACGAGCCTTTCAGTTAAGTAACCTCTGGGTTAACTTGCCTGGCAGTTTATTTGGAGGCTATCATTGCATCCAGGTAATTTCCCACGAACATCTCTTATTTTTACATTGTCTATAACTTGTTGCTAAATATGTCAGTAGAGACATTAAGAGACATAAAGATATACGTGTTATCTATGTGCACCACCCAAGGTGTGGGAATTAACATTCAAAGTGCCCTAATCAAGAATCCACACTCAGTCGGCATGTGGAGGATCTTAATCAGGAATCAACACACCAGAAAAGTCCCTTCACCCAGAGCTTCAAATATCTCTAGGTGAATCCATACCAGAAGTTTTATTAATTAGCATAAGAGATGTTAAAAGTAAGTTTTCATGTGTGAAATGATGAGAAGTTGGCAGGAAATTTTGTACAGGCACTTCATTCTGGCGTGGATGAGGTATAATTATCTGGTGATCCCAGAAGCCTACCACCCTCTGAGTGACACCTGAAGTTTATAACTCAGTTCAGTTCTGTGTCACCCGGACTGACTTACTGGAGGATTCTTTCATCAGATTCAACTAGAAGTTTAGTAGATCCTGCCGTTGCAACATGGTCACATTTATCTTGGAATAAACCTTTCATGTGAAATGCTACCAATGGTCCTAAAATGACAGAGAACAGGGACTTTACTGAGTTCACAAGACTGGATGTGTGATTGTTTTGTGTCTGCTTGTCTGCATGGCAGAATTAGATCTGAGGTTTGCCATTGTTTTCTTGTTCAGTCATATTGTCAGGAAAAAGAACTAGAGCCCTCACCTACCCTAATTATTGGAGGTTATCAGTATCCATCAAAAAGAACACACGAATTGTGAACAATCAAATTGACGTATGGACTTCCCTGGTGGTCCAGTGGTTAAGACTCCACATTCCCACTGCAGGGGGCATGGGTTCCATCCCTGGTCAGGGAACTAAGGTCCCGCATGCCATGAGGTGTGCACAAAAAAAAAATTGACTTAGGTTAATCTGAGGCATGTATTAGTTATCTAGTGCTGTGTAACAAATTATCCCAAAAGTTAGTGGCTTAAGAAAATAAGCATTCATTAGCTTCCAGTTTCCATGGGTCAGGAATTCAGGAGTGGTTTAGCTAAGTGGTCCTGGCTCAGGGTCTCTTATGAGGTTGTTGTCAAGTTGTCAAGAACTGCAGTCACCTGAAGGCTTGGCTGAGTCTGGCGGGCCCACTTTCAAGGTTGTTCACCCACATGCCTGGCAGGATGGTGCTAGCTGGTGACAGGAAGCCTCTCTCCATAGGAGTCCTTGAGTGTCCTCAGGTTACTGAGGATGACTCTCCCAGAGTGAGTGATCCAAAAGACAGCAAGGTGAAAGTGACAATATCCTTTACGATACAGACTCTGGAATCACACATGCTGTCACTGCCACATTTTATTCATTAGAAGTGAGTGATTAAGTCTGTCCCACACTCAAGGGGAGGGGATTAGTCTCCACCTTTTATAGGGAGAAGTGCCAAATAAATTGTAGACATATTTTAAAACCTCCACAAAGCACTTACTTGATCTTCATCTTTGCAAGTCTAATGGTGTTTGTTCTATCCTCTTCATGTTCTTACAATAAATATTTATCAAGAACTTACTGTGTGCCAGGTTTTGCTATGGATATTAGGAATTCATCTCTGAACAAAGCAGATGAGGTGGGGGGTGGAACAGGAGGGAGGAGACGCAAGTTCAACTGAAGGGAGGTGCCAGGTGTGAGAATAGTAGGGATGGGTGAAATGGAAAGTACTTAACTTGTCAGCAGAAGGCATTCTCTACCAAATCGTGTGGGGGAAAAAGGGCTCAGTATATCCAGATCTTCTGATTTTTCAAGAGAAAGAGAAAAATATGGACATGTGTGTGAAATTTCCAGAATTTTAATGTTAGTATAGTTCAAATGTTAACAAAACACTGTGAGGCAAAAAAAGTCAATGGGCCTAATTCAACCAAAGTTTGCCATTATACAATGCCTAAACTTTTACTAGAAAACAAAACCCTGATGATTTCAGGATGGCATGAGCAAAAGTAAGGACATGATAAGCAAGGTCTAAATGATAAACACTTTAGCTAAGGGCTGAAAGATGAGACCTTCAAATATAAATCTCAAATAGACAAAAGTATTCACAGAAAGCTCTGTGAATGTGTTACTGACGAGCTTACATACTAATAGATACGTATATTTTTAAATGATGTTAGTAACTTGTTTAAGGCTTACCACAAAAATCTCTGAGAAATAGAGCAGAAAAAAATGGTATCATGGAGGAAATTGAAATTTTCTGCATTTAAATAACATGAATTTACAATCAAGTAAGCAATATTCTGGATAAATTTTTGCCCTTTCTTCTTACTGAAAATAAAGCAATTATGGTATTTTTTTAAAAAATAGATGGAAATAGGGACTTCCCTGGTGGTCCAGTAGTTAAGTCTCTGTGCTTCCAATGCAGGGGGCACAGGTTTGATCTCTGGTTGGGGAACAAAGATCCCACGTGGCACGCAGCGCGGCCAAAAAACAAACAAACAAACGAAAAAAACACACAAAAATACACCATATGTACGTCAGCTAGAGGCAAGGACCATATCATATATTTCTCTGGTTCTAGCCCTGTGCATAATATGTAGTACGTTTCAATGAATAATGGATGAATAATTGAAAACCATCCTTTAAAAAAACAGATGGAAATAGATAAAGATATAGAGATATAGATATGCCCTAAACCCAGATTGTTGCTTTTGGTGATTTAAAAATGAGAGCTATTGGGAATTCCCTGGTGGTCCAGTGGTTAGGACTTGGCACTTTCTCGGCTGGGGCCTGGGTTCAATCCCTAAGATCCTGCAAGCCGCACAGTGCGGCCAAAAAAATAAAAATAAATAAAAATAAGAGCTATTAATACTCTTAGATGATCAATGTCCTTGTCATTCATTTCATCCCCAAATTATTTATTCTGTTCTAAGATGCAGTTTACAATTAAGAAATAGAAATAATGATGTAGCATGTCTTGATTTAACAATGTGAACTTTGAAGTCAGTAAGATTTAATCTACCAGGCTTTCAAATTTATATAAGAAATCATTATGACTGACACTCTGTAAATGAAGCAGAGTGGGTGTGGATATGTGGTTTAAGAAGGTGAATGACTTCTGCAGATATAATCACAGGGTTAATATCAGGAGGGTATTGGTTAGAATTTGAGTTTTTAGCTTCAGATTCTTGGTTCAAATTTTAGCCTTTGACTTTAGGCAGGTTGTTACATCTCTCTAAGGTTTTTATTTTTTAATTTGTAAAATGGAGATAATAAAATACACAACTCAGTGCATTGGAGAGATAATAAGGTCAGACAAGTAAAGTCCTGTGCATACTATCAGTGCTCAAGAAATGTCAGCTATGGCTATCACTGGGCCGCCTGCTGTCCATATGGCTGCCTCCTGGGAAGGACATAAACCTGCCTTGTATAGATCTTCCTGACCCTCAGAATCCACAGGGTTTCTTGTAGGCCTCAATTTGGGCCAACAGCTGCTTTCTTCAAAGGTAGTTTAACATCACCAGATGGGTATTTGTTAAGTCCCTGAAAAACTGCCTTAATGGTCTTTGTAGAGACCTGTACAGAGTTCAAATCCTGGAATTCTGTCTGTGACCTCCTCTCTCAGAAAGGGTAAATCACTTAAACTCTCAGCTTGTTTGCCTGGAGAAAAGAAGAAAAAGTCACTTTCCCAACTGTGATATTAATTAGTAGAAGTAAAGTGTTTTGGCAATGCAGAATATGGTTAATTTTTAAAGGGTAAAACATAAATGTTAAGTGCAATGGAATTTTATCATACCGTGGAGGGAATGTAACTGTTTCAACACATTTTTTTGCAGGAAAACATAGATGGCGGTGATATTGCTTCACTTTCAGAGGTCTGGGTTCATTTTGAGCAGAGCTGAGAAGAGCCTTGGAAGATGAGGCAAGTTTTTAAAAATTGGAGGGAAAAAATAAAGCACTAGGAATTTTATACGACTACTTTCTCCATGAGATCCCTTTAGTAAAAGTGAATTCGTTTCCAGTTTCCAAAGATTCCCAGTACTGAATATCTCTAGCTTTTAATATGGGCATAATAGCACTCAGATTTCCTCTTTGTCACAAAGAGGCTCTCTGTTGAGTATTAAATTGCTCATTTCACTCGTGGAAGTGAGGGTCCCTGAGTCACCAAGTTAATATAATGGATTTTACGAGCTGGTTTAGATCAGTGAGGTGTTCTAGTATAACGACTTGCTTAAAGAACTATTTAGCTTTTCAAAATGGAGGTATTATCCATTTGACCAATAAAGTGCACATAGAAATCCCGAATGAGGGAATCATTGTCATGGCCCATGTGAAATTAGTGTTGCTTATGAGCAAGAAAACTGGTCTATTTTTCTTTTTTAAGCGTGCTGATTTTTATTTATTTATTATTCCAGGCTTTAAAAATCCCCTATGGAATAAAAGAGCAATATTGTCCCCATTGACTAGAGGAAATCGGGGCAGTTGGGCTCGGTAACTTTTCCTGAGTTTGTGATAGAATCTAATGAAAGAGCCCAAATTAGAATCGCTAAGTTCCTGCAGACTCTCCATTTGCGCCACTGAACCCCCCACCACTCCAGGCAAAAGCACTTCACTTTACTGTCTCCTGTCTGGTCTTGGAGGAGTTCTGCCCCTTCCTATTCTTTTTTCTTTTGTCTGACCTTTCAAAGACAGGAACATTTATCAAAATCCTCTCTCCAAATGATCTGGCTGGCACTAGCCACCTTCAGATTTACTGTAAAGAACAGACTGGTAACACCCCAGCATTTAGTGAACTTGTTTGAGAAGGACAGTGTGCCTCCAAAAAGGGGCTGACCATGATGAAAAGACCTGGGGAATGGGTCCTATGAGACAAGAATGGAATTAGCTGAGAAAAGGAAAACAAAATCTAAAGGAGGCCTGGAAGAGGAAGTATTAAGGAGAAAGAAAAATAGTAACTGGTGTTCTCTAGTGATTGAGAACAGAGCTAGAAATCAAAGACTTAAATTGCAGACAAGAGGTTAAAAGAGTAGGAAATTTCCTGTTTCCTGGCTCTGCAAAGAAAGGTGGATAACTTGATGATGATGATGCCTAAGTACTTTGAGAATTTGAATGCACTGCTTCCTGGGGCAGAGGGATGGACTAAATGAGTCTGTTGGGTTTCGCTAAGCCACAGGGTTTCAGACAGTACAAAAAGTTACAGGATGAAAGTCTGAGAGGCAGGCAGAGACACAAAGATCTTGGCCAAATGCAGAGTCTGATTCAGAACCCCTGAATGGGGCTCAAGCCTACATGTCTAACAAGCTTTGAGAGGACACTGCTGCTGCTGGTCAGTGGACCACATTTTGATTAGCAAAGCAGCAGAGCTACACTGTTAAATGGAAATATAATGTGAACCACATATTGTATTCTAGTAGCCATCTTACAAAAATAAAACAGAAATTAATTTTAATAGATTTTATTTAACCTAATTTATCTAAAATATTATACTTTACCAAGTAATCAATATAAAATTATTGATGAGATATTTTATTTTTGTCCTGTACTAAGTCTTTGAAATCTGATGTATATTTTACACTGACAGAACATCTCAATTTGGACCAGCCAAATGTGGCTGGTGGTTTCTGTTTTGGGCAGTGCAGGTCTAACCAACCCCAGCAAAATCTTAGCCGCCAGTCCAGGGAATTCCCTGGCAGTCCAGTGGTTAGGACTCCGTGCTTTCACTGCCAAGGGCCCAGGTTCGATCCCTGGTTGGGGAACTAAGATCCCGCAAGCCTTGCAGTCAAAAAAACCCCCCAAAAACAAAAAAACCCCCAACACTTAGCCAGTCCAAAAGCTGAGAAAAACGTGCTTTCAGTACTGGAACCTACTTAAGTAGGAAACAAGAATTCCCAGGGGCTTAATGAATTCCCTGCTATGGAGAAGTCCTCAAAATATAATTATTCAACAGGATCTCCTGAGGATAGGGTTAAAATGCAGATTCCTCGGCTTCACCCCCAAATATTTTTTAAAAACCTTTTTATTATAAAAAATATGTGAACATCTGTACCCTGAAATAGAGAAAGTAGATTATCAGATGTCTTCTGCCTTTTTAATGCCATTGAGGTGTTTGTTAGAGAAACTGGGTTGTCACTCCTCCTCGACTTGGCTGGTTGCTTCCCCATGGTGTTATTTCACTTGTTCTTCTATTTCCCATATTTCCTGCAAACTGGCTTTTATTGTTGAAGAACTGATGAGTTGCAGGTCTCAGAGATTCTAATCGGGGCAGAGTTTCTCAACCCTGGCTCCACATGGGAAACACCTCGGAGCTTTAAAAATTTCAGATGCCAGGGTCCCTCCACCAGAGCTTCTGATTTAATTGGTATGACGTATGATCTGCACATCAGGATTTTTAAAAGCTTCTAGCTGGTTCTGGTAGAGCAAGGGTAGAGAACCACTAGATGACACTAAGTGGTTTGAAAAAAGGCAAGGGTTCCGTAAAGGTCTGAAAACAGACCTTCTCCACCTCCTTATCATTCTGCACTAAACAGCCTTGCAAAGTTAGCGTCAGAGACTATGTGATGCTAAGAACTAGAGTCACCTGGGGAGCAGAAAATGCTACCAATGTCCAGACTCCAACCCCAGAGAATCTGATATAATTGTTCTAGAGTGGGCTCTGGTATCTCTGGTTTTAAAGTATCCCCTGCTTTAATAGTGATTTAATGTAAAGCAAGGATTTAATTGAAATATCTCCCAGGATTTAATGGTGATTCCAATATACAGCAAGGATTGAGATCTGAGACAGTGCTCCAGTTTTAATGAGCATATCAATCATCTGAGGATTGTGTAAAAATACAGATTCTAATTTTGCAAGTCTGGATGGATGCCCAGGTTCTTCACTCCTATTGACCCCCCAGGTCACGTTGATGCTTCTGGGATCAGTTTGAGTAATAAGTGTGTAGATGGAAAATGTGTACTATGGACCCAGAAAGAACTGGCTTTGAACTCCACTTTTGCAACTTACTAGCTGGTGTGACTTTCAGTGAGTCACTTCACCTCTCTGAGCCTTTTTCCTTATCTACGAAATAGAGATGATGATACCTACATTTACACATCCCATGCCAGGTGTTCAGGAAACGGGACCCTGTTACTGGCTAATGCCAGTAGCACAGGAACCTAGTTGGACATTGAGTCTTTTTCCAAGCTCTTTTCCCATTGATGCTAGATCATTTCTGGGGAAGTTTGTTTTGTCTTTCAGTCAATCCTTTGTTTAAAAAAGAAAGATCGGGGCATTTAAATAAGTATTCTGAGGCCAGCATCCGTAGTTCTCTGCTTGGTGCCAGACTTTCTGCTTGGCAACGTGGAATTTCAAGTTATCAATGACCTGTCTCTTCACTCCTAGTCCTCATTACCTCTGATGGGTTTCCCTCCCACTCTGCTTTCCCCATCACTCTGGATTAATTGTCTTTATGTCGTTGTAAATCACAGCCAGCACCACGTGTTTCTGTGACTATGTTGAAATAAAACCCCTCTTTTCTCATCATCTGCCTGGCTTGCCCCACGTCTGAATCTCAGAGGTTCTTCATGCCCTGACTTTCAGGGCTCAGAGCACACGCCAAAAGGAATGCATCTACCCTGAGCTTGAGAGAGAAACTCTCCTGTTAACATCGCTTATGAACTACAAGTTCAGATCCTCTATTTTTAGCCATATGGAATAATTTGGAAGTCTATAAATCACATGACTGTGGAAACTAAACTAAAACCACCTCTTTTTTGCATCTACAAAAAAGCTTATATTTATTCTGTTTTCCGAAGTTGACAGACAAAAACAAAATGTTTGCTGTGGCTTTCTGACTTTAGAAATGTGCCTTCCAGGTGCTTTCAGCATTGTTCTCTGAGTGTTAACAGTTCACAGTGGAAACTGATTTAACACCATTAATAGTTTTCCAGTTCAACAGCCCTCTCCTGTCTGAATGACTTTTAATATCTGTCTGTTTCTTTCCATGTGTCCCCCATTCAGGTACCTGACTTCCTCTCAATTTCAAGTTCCTATTATGTCTTTTGAGGGATCAGATAAATTAAAAGACGTTTTTTGTTTTCCAGTAGAGATGTCCTTATGCTAAGTAAAGTGAAAATGCATTTTCTATCCAAATTAGGGGGGAGAAAAGATACTCTCAGTATTTTCAAAGCAAACTATTTATTCACTGATTCAGTAAGCAATTATTGGGTGTTTCCTGTGTTAAGAACGTCATGCTGAGTGCTGGGGAGGGTGCCTACAGAGATGAAAATAATGCAGATATAAAGTCCCTGTCCTGAAGGACCTGAAAATCTAGAAAGGAAGAGAAATCTACATATATGAGCGCCTATAATATGAGCACAAAGTGAAAGATGTTTCTCAAAGCCTTCCCAGGTCCTCTGAGATTTTTCTTGTACACGCTGTTTTCAATGCAAATATTAACCGTTGTGTTATTTTTTGTTTTGTTTTGTTTTTTTGAAGAGAACCCTCCTACACTGTTGGTGGGAATGTAAGTTGGTGCAGCCACTATGGAAAACAGTATGGAGGTTCCTCAGAAAACTAAAAATAGAACTACCATATGATCCAGCAATCCCACTCCTGGGCATATACCCGGACAAAACTATAATTCAAAAAGATACATGCACCCCTAAGTTCATAGCAGCACTACTCACAATACCCAAGACATGGAAACAACCTAAATGTCCATCGACAGATGAATGGTTAAGCGTTGTTATAAGTACTTGCCTACCCTACGTCTCCTTGGGAGGGCTGTAAGGACTCTGAGGTCACAAATCTTATCTCACTACCTCTCTGATCTAAGCAGATTCTAAGGTGCTGGATGAATGAATGAGAGGGAGAGGGAGGAAGAGAGAGCTAACATGGCCGCGAGTGGACCTTAAGGGTAAGAAGTCGTGCCTGTGCTCCAGACATTCAGAGCTTCCCTGAAGAGGAAGGTGACATTTAAGTTAGGTCTTCAAACATGGGAAGAATAAGATTGGCTAAAAATGAGGCAGAATGATATGATACGAGGAGAGGAATGCAGCCAGGAAGGGCAGGGCCCATCTGAGGAATAATTCCTATGTTTGCTTCTCTTATTAAGCCCAAGATAGAGACACTGAGAAATGTTAAGAGGGGGAATTAAGAAGTAGAGACCCTCGGTAGTGGAAATGCCAAAGACTGAGCTGGTAAAATGCCTGGTGGCCATCACTCTTTCATTCATTAACCCAACATAATTAATTGTATGGATTGAGCCCTAATTATATGCATGTTGTAGTCCATCTTCTGGGGGCCCACTGGTGATTGCTTCAGATACGTGACTTTCCTGTCTGCATAGGACTCATACTCCAGTGGCGTAAATACACCAACGAAACCATACACATACATCACACGCTAACTTACTGTGAAAGGGATAGTGTGCAGTGATAGAAAGTGACCAGTTGGACAGTGTGGTCAGGGAGTGATACTTTACAACGATTAACCTGGACCCCACAGCTGTTAGAAATTACGATTTTAGGTGGATAAAGTATTTCCTTTAATAACTTCAAAATAAACAAGGCATTGTTTTTGGTTGCTTTTCCCAGCCCTCTGCTATTCCAATAACAGAGCAAAAAATGATTTCACTACAATTTTCTTCGGAGAGCTTGAAGAAAAAATGTCCAAACAATTGGCCCCTTCATTCTGTGGATCAACAAAATTCCTGTAGTGAAGAGGGAACCAGAAAATGGAATCTTGTTTAATCTTGTTTAATCCAATTCTCCAGTCTTCTGTCATATATCTTTATGGCTCTTTTGCCCACCCAAATTGCAAATGTGGGAAGAAAGACACCTTCATCACTGAGAACTCAGACATGATGGATGATGTAATGATTGATTTGCCGTTGCTGGAAAACTTAGCTGTACATGTTAGAACCTTGGTGGAGAGAAGCAAGATTAAACGGGAATGTGGCTATTAATGTGGTCCAGAGAAACATGAAATAATGTGCCTTTAGAGGCTTTTGATGTATACACAAATGTATAGTTTCATAAACATACTCATAAATGCTTAGTCATCAGTCATTCTATCACTCACGCATGCTACTAATACTATTGAGCACCTACTAAGTCGAAAAAAAATGTGTATGGTGTTGGAAGCTAAAAAGAAAAATAAGACAGAGTCCTTGATTTCAAAGAATGTATGGCTTATGGGTAAGGTATGACTTAGACAGCAGAGTATAATATAATCCAGAATTAAAGAAATGCCAGGTGGAAGACAGAGACGTTTACAGTTTCTGCCTGTCTAGCATATATTCCCTTTATTCTAGTGATAGCAACTTGATTTTTCTTCAGGGAACAACATCCTCCACGTCCTCCATCCATGTGGATTGGATCAGTTTGGCTCTCACTTACCCTCATGCCCCTAGCAGTGGGCACACGACCCAGGCCCAGCCAATCAGCGTATTCCATTCCTCTGGACAAAGGGTGGCATGGTCCACAACTCCAGGAAGACACTGGACTCAGCTTGGTCCAATGATAGTCACTCCCATCAAAGGGAAGGCCAAGCTTAGAATAAATCCAGCCTAGAATAAAAGAGACAAAAGGTGGAGAGAGGTTAACTCTTTCTGACATTGTTTAAGGCCTTGGATTCAGTCATTCCCGAAGTCAGTATTCCCTGAACCACTAAAGTCTCATTTTGAAAAATTGTTTTTTTAATTTACATACAGTAAAATTGACTTAATTTTTGATGCATAGTTCTATGAGTTTTAACACAGGCATATATTCATGTAAATACCATCACAATTAGGATACAAACAATTTCATCACTCCAAAAAACTACCTCCCTCATGCTGCCCCTTTAAGGGGAAACCCTCTCTATACCCCTCACCCTTGGCAACTACTGATTTGTTCTCTACTCTTATAGTCTTAATCATTACAGAATGTTACATAACCATACAAATGCAACTTTATGAGACTGGTTTCTTACATTCAGGGTAATGCTTTTAAAATTCATCCAAGCTGTAGTGTGTATTAATCGTTCATACCATTAGGGCTTCCCTGGTGGCGCAGTGGTTAAGAATCTGCCTGCCCAGGCAGGGGACATGGGTTCGAGACCTGGTCCGGGAAGATCCCACGTGCTGCGGAGCAACTAAGCCCGCGTGCCACAACTACTGAAGGCTGCGTGCCACAACTACTGAAGCCCGCTCGCCTAGAGCCCATGCTCTGCAACAAACGAAGCCACCGCAGTGAGAAGCCCGCGCACCACAACGAAGAGTAGCCCCTGCTCACCTCAACTAGAGAAAGCCCGCACGCAGCAATGAAGACCCAACGCGGCCAAAAATAAATTAATTAAATAAATAAATTTAAAAAAAAAACCTTAAGAACGTCATAAGCGTTAAAAGAAAAAAAAATAGTTCATACCTTTATATTGCTGAGTAGTATTCCATTTTTTATATATACCATCATTTGTTTATCCATTCTCCCATTGAAGGGCATTTGCGTTGTTCCCAGTTTTCAATTAAGAATACAGCTGCTACAAACGTTATATATAGACTCTTGTGCAAACGTGTTTCATTTCACTTGGGTAAATACCTAGTGGAATTGCTAGGTTATATGGTAAGTATATGTTCAACTTTATAATGTTTTCCATAGTAGAAGTACCATTTTATATCCCAACCAGCAATGAAGGAGACTTTCTTATGCCGTGCATCCTACCCGGCACTTGGTATTATCAGTCTTTTTTTTAAAATTAATTTTTATTGGAGTACAGTTGCTTTACAACGTGTTAGCTTCTACTGCACAGCAAAAGGAATCACCCATACATATACATATATCCCCTCCCTCTTGGATTTCCCTTCCATTGAGGACGCCACAGTGCATTAAGTAGAGTTCCCTGTGCTATGCAGTATGTTCCCCTCAGCTGTCTATTTTATACATAGTATATGTATCAATCCCAATCTCCCCATTCCTCCCACCCCACCCCGTTCCACCTTGGTAGCCATGCATTTCTTCTCTACGTTATGTCTGTGTCTCTATTTCTGCTTTGCAGATAAGGTCATCTATACCATTTTTCTAGAGTCCACCTATGTGCGTTAATATACGATATTTGTTTTTCTCTTTCTGACTTACTTCACTCTGTATGACACTCTCTAGGTCCATCCACGTCTCTACAAATGACCCAATTTTGAGTTCTGGAGGCTAGGAGTCCAAAATCAAAGTGTCAGCACGGCCATGCTCCCTCTGAAACATGGAGGGGAAATCTTCCTTACCTCTTCCTAGTTTCTGGTGTTTGCCATCAGTCGCTGGTGTTCCTTGGCTTGTAGATGCAGTGTTCCAGTCACATGCATCTTCTTCCTGTGTGTTTGCACATCGTTTTCTCTCTGTGCTTATCGGTATCTGTGTCCAATTTCCCCTTTTTGTAAGGATACCAATCATATTGGATTGGGCCCCACCCTAATGACCTCATTGTTACTTGATTACCTCTGTAAAGATCCAATTTCCAAATAAGTTCACATTCTGAGGTACAAAAGGTTAGGAGTTCAATATATTTTCTTTGGGGGACACAATTCAACCCATGCCAGCACCATTTAGATAAACAGTAGATGAAGTAGATTGTTTGCAAAGGCCATAGTTCATGCCTCTGTGCAATGCAATTTTACTGTTTTTCCCCTCAAGGACTAGGGGCTATTTCCACCTTCCCCTACCTCCGGGCTTTTAGACTTGCTTTGACCAACAAAATGCAGTGGAAGTGATGTTATGCCACTGCTAAGTCTACATCTCAAGATGCCTTGTAGCTTCCACTCTCTGTCCTACTGGCCTGAGACATCTTTGTGAATAAGTCTGAGAGAGGCTACTGGAGATGTCATTGGCTGGGGGGCTTCAGCCAACAGCCAGCACCAATTGTCAGGCATGTGACTGAGGCCATCTTGCACTGTGCAGACCCAGCTGAGCCTCTGGAAGCTGGTGCCGTAGCTGCATGTGTGACCTCAGACAAAACTAGCAGAACTGCCTAGCTGAGCTCAGCCCAAATTGCTGGCCTACAGAATCAAGAACAAACAGAATGATGGTTGTTTCAAGTGACTAAGTTTTGGAGTGATTTTTTTCCACAAGAAAGAAATGACTGCTGCTGTAGACCGGGTGTCAGAAGCTTGAGTCTTCTGTTTACTATCTCAATCACCTCAGCTAAATCACTTAATTCTAAGAGCTCCTGCTTCTTTCTTTGTAAAAATGTAAAATGTGGATATTGCACTCATCTTTTGCCATAAGTTCCAGGTTTCAAGTTTTTAGTTCCAATTTAATAAAAACCCAACTCAAAGAGGTAAAAAGAATAAAAGGGATTTATCAGCATAAGTAACTGAAAAGTCCAGGGTCTGGTCTGGCTTCATGTAAGACTTAATCCAAGGATACAAGTGATGATATCAGAGGTTTGTTGGCCCCTACCACCCCCCTTTGCTTTTCTCTGTGTGTGCACTTCACCCCAAGCAGGCTCTTCTCAAGTCGGGACCTCCTTGCTTCTCAAGGCTGAAGTCTATCCAGTGCGGCAAAGCCAGGAGGAAGTTTAACTTTCATTGGAGCAGGCGGAAACATGTGGCCATCTCTAAGTCAATCAGGCCAGGGGGTTGAGATGGTCCAAACAGTCAGGCTGGGACAGGTGAGGTGAGCCAGTGAGGTGGAGAGGCAGAGGGTCGTGATGGAGGAAGACAGGGTTAGGCTTCCCAAGACCATCTGGGGAGATTAGCACAAAGGAAACTGGAATGCATTTACTAGAAGAAAAGAAATGGAAGCTGAGCAGGTAGAAAATAATGGATGTTCACTCCTTATTGCTTAAGCTTGTTGAGAAAATAACAGTAATAGTTTATGTTTATCAAATGCTTATTAGGCAACTGGCACTGCTCTAAGTACTTTACTCTTTTTAACTCCTTCTAATCTTCTCAATTTAAGAGTAGGTATAGTTATTATTCCCTCTTTACACATGAGGAAACTGAGGCACTCAAGTGATGAAAAGTTAAGTGGTTAAGTTGCCCAAAGTCAAGCAGATATAAGTATCAGAACCCAAATAGAATGGTTTGGGAGCTATTGCTTTTAACCACCAGTCAATACTCAAAATAGATCACCAGCACTATGGTAGGCAGAATTCTAAGATGATCCCCAAGATTCCTACCCCTGGTATATAATCGCCTCTTCTGAGAGTGGGTGAGACCTGTGAATGTAATAGGATAGTCACTCCTTAATTAGGTTACATCATATGGCAAAAGTGATGGTACTGTCATTCCCAAGACTCCTTCATAGCCAACTGGAGGGAGATTCTCCTGTTGGTTTTAAAGAGGTAAGCTGTTATTTTGTGAGGGGCTTCAGGTCCCACGTGGCTGGGACCTGAAGGTGGCCTCTAGCTGAGACTTACTTCTAGCCAACAGCCAGCAAGAAAATAGGGACCTCCAGCCTACAACTACAAAGAACTAAATTCTTAAAAAACAAAACAAAACAAAAAAACTGAATTCTGTCAACAATCTGAATGAGTTTTGAAGAGGACCCTGAGCTCCAGATGAGAACCCCTGGCCAACATCTTGGTTTCAGCCTAGGGAGACCTGGAGCAGAGGACCCAGTTATGCTATGCCCCAACTTCTGACCTACGGAGCAGTGAGATAATAAACATGTATTGTTTTAAGACCCTAAGTTTGGGGATAATTTATTACCCAAACCAGCACCTTCTCTTTGTGGCCTTCTTATTTTCCCATGGGGTTCTCCACACCTTTTGTGGCACTCATACGACCCTTCACACCAACTGTCCTGGAGTGGTCACTGTATCGTGCAGCTCCCACATCACCTGGGGAGTTGTAATCAGCAGGTGAGAGCATTGTCAGGTCCACTCCCTGTCATTTTGTGCCACTGACACTTGATAGAGTGTCTGGTGTGTATGAGCTATTCTGTAATTGGTTGTAGAATGAATGAAAAGCCATCCCGTGTGGCATGCCTATAACATTCTACTTTATTATGGGAACTGATGGGGCCTGGGTTGTCGGAGGGTGCTTTCAAGAGCAGTTCCTGGTATACTTCAGCCTAGGGCCCCAGGATAGTCACCAGCCCAGACCTAATTTAATGTTAATTTTTAATGTGGGGCCTCCTATATTATGAGGGTAGTGATAATTCCCTCTCCAAACCCATTTGAGGTCTCTCCATCCCACATTTTAGTGTCTTCTCAAACCATCATTTCTTTGCCTTTTCACATCTGTGGAGGGAGACAGACCTGAGAATCTCAGCTCTGCTACTCACTAGCTAGGGATCCATTATTTCACTCCTCTGAGTATGTTTCCTTGTCTATAAATGGGCAAAATAATTCTTACTGCTGGCAGAACTGTTGTAAGGATTCTGAGAGTGTATCCTGTACTTTGGAAGGTAAGCTCCATACAGGTCACAGGCCTGCCCTTTTTGTTCATGGCTGTGTTCCCAGTTGCCCCCTCCCTCCCTCCCTCCCTCAATAAGTGCTCAATAAATTTATGGAATGAACAGCTTAGATAAAGAATTTAGCACAATTGGTAGGTAGTAAGCATCCCACAAATGGCAGTTTTTATTACGTTATTTTGCAAAGGAGGAAACTCACCTGGGGATGTCTATCCAGGTGTTCTGTCCTGACTCAAATTCCACAGATTTCCCCATTTTATCACGCAATTTTTAATGAGGTAATCATACACGCAGGGGTCATAAGAACCTCTCTCAAAGCTCCCACTGACCAATGGACAGCCCTTAAATACAACACTCCCAAGAAAACTGACCCTCTCCCAGCATTTATGGGGGAGTCAGGATTCCAACAAAACCAGGAAGGACCAAATTCCAAAGCAAATAAACTCGACTCATTCCCCACCCTGGGGGAGGGTGTTCACCCCCGTTTTGCTAAAGATAGAGCGCCGGTCCTCCCGGGGAACTTCCTGGCTTTTATTAGTTCGTAATCCCAAATGTTAACTTTTCAAAGATTTTTCTTTTTTAAGTGTGGGTGTGAAAGTGTTTCCCTAATCACATCTTGCGGGAGGATCTGGAACATCTGTACATTATTTGAAAACCTAGCATCCGGTTCGGATGTTTGGGTGGGTGGGAGACCCTGCGTGGTGGGATGAAACAGCAAGGGGCACGTTAAAAACAAGTCAAGATGGCTTTTAAACAGAGGCAGAAAAATTAGGCAAAAATTACAAATGGCTAATCACCTTGGCTCAATTACACGTTTAATCAATAGCCTTCATCCCCCACTTTTAGCACCGGCGTAAGGGGGAAAAATAGGGCGCTTAGAAGTCTAAGCGATAAAGATCTTTCTCACCAAGAGCCAAGGGACAAAACTCATTACAGATAAGCCCAGTCTTCCATTTCCCCCGGACGCCTCTCCACGATTGCTAAAGTGGTTGCCGCTCCCCGGGGTAGCTGCCAGGAAATCGGTCCTGCCCCGCGGCGCAGCTTTCACCCAGCCAGGGGTTAGAGGCGCACTTCCTGCACCCTCCCCACCAGCAGGCTGTGGTGCGGGAACCTTCCCTCCTCCCGTGGAGCGGCGAGTTGGGAAAACTCCGCCACTGATCCACCGTGGCGCGGGTAAAGGGTGTGTGGGACTCGAAAGGGCTGGTTTTTGCAAGCCTAGGATCGATATTTCTCCCCTCCCCCACCTCTCCCTGGCCGGGAACAAGACCAAAGAAAGCCCAAAAAGAAAAAAAAAAAAGAAAGAAAGAAATTAAACCCCAACGCGGAGCCCGAATGCGAAGGCCGCTTGGCTTTGTTTCCAGGCAGGGGCACTCGCCGGGATGGGGGCGCGAGCAGGGAGTGAGCAGGGGGCGGGCAGGGCGCGCCCCACCGCGGTGCTGCCAGGGCGAAGAAACCCAACATGAAACCTCCTCGCCCTGTAAAGGCAGCAGGCCGCCCCCTCCTCTCCTCAAACCGGAGCCAGGGCCCCCCAAGTCTCGGATACGCGAGCAACGCAGACGGGAGCGGGGGAAACCTCGCCAAGCCCGCTCGCAGCGCGGCGTCTTTAAGAACTCGCAGGACTGGAATCTGGCAGAGACTCGCCGGTCCCGAAGGCAGTTGCTCTCCTCCCTCTCTCCGAGACCCGTCCGGAGCGGCCCCCAGCCCCGAAACTGCCCCAGACGACTCTGCAGCACCCGGGGCTGCGGGCGGGGAGAACCGGGTTGTGGGACGCCTGCGAGGCGGGAGCCGAGTGCGGCTGCTTTAAGAGCGCGGGGCGCGCGCGCCCGCCCGCCGCCGGCAGCCCGGCTGCGCGCCCTGGGTCGCGCGCCGCCGCCACCGCCGCCGCGCGCCCCTTGCTCGCTCGCTCGCCGGCTTTAAAGTCTCTGCCAGGATCCATGCTCACATGTTACTTCCTGTATGGAGGCATGGCTAGTTTCCAGCCCCGCGCTCCCCGATCCTCCCCTGCTCGCGCCAGAGCCACAACTTTCAGGAGCATGGACTGAAGGCGCCCTCGCCCCAGCGCCCCTCTGAGATCCTTTGTGTTTCCCTCGGTTTCCTCTGGCTGTTTCTATTTTGGGGGGCTCTTCGCTCCCCCCGCCTTTACCCTCCCCTTCTCCGCTCGCAAACATGCCTTCTTCCTTCCCCGGGCCCTGGAAGGAGCTGCCTGCCTGAAGCCCGGAGACGCAGCGCCGCGCTCAGCCCCGCCACCGCCCGCCGGCTCTCGGGCTGCTCTGCCGACTCAAGTTGCGGATCCTCGGCTGCTCGCCGCCGCCGCCGCCGCCGCCTGCGGTCCTTGCCTACCCCGGGCCCCAGGCATCACCGCCGCCCGCCGACTCCTCGCCCTGCCCGCTCGGCTCGCTCCTTTTTGAACGGAAAGCAGCCCTTCTCCGCCGAGGATCGTCCCCAGCGTGGCTCCGCGTTCTCGGTCACTTTTTGAGATTTTCCGGGGGGCGCTCGGCGGCTTCCCGGATTCCAGGGGGACTCGGTCCGCCGAGCGCGGGGGCCCAGTAGAGCGGACTAGCAGGGGAAGAGCCCGGGCTTAGCGGAGGCTTACACCGAGGCAAGAACTTATTCAACAAGTTTACCCCCCCTGCTTTTTTCTTTTCGATGTGCGTTTTCGGACATGCGGAGGTTACTGGAACCGTGTTGGTGGATTTTGTTCCTGAAAATCACCAGTTCCGTGCTCCATTATGTCGTGTGCTTCCCCGGTGAGTGCCGGCCGCCGAGGGGACGCGGCCCTGGCCAGCGCGCGCGGGGGATGCGGAGTTGCCGCCGGGGCATGGAGCTCGGGTGCCCGTCCCGGGGACCCCGGAGAGGGTGGAGGGGGGTCGACGCCCGCGGAGGAGAGAGGGAGCCGCTCCGCTGGGTCTGGCGGCGTAATTAGGCAGGCTGGTGGTTGGGCAGGGTGGAAGCAGGGGCTGGCCGGGGAGCGGGACAGGGGCCGCAGGAGTCTTGTCTCTCGCTCGGGTTTAGGGGGCCTGGGGGAGTCGGAGTCAGGAGAAAAGAAGACTCGTTCTGTTGACCCGCCGCTGTTCGGGAGAGCTAGCGCTCTGGGGCTGTTGGGGAGATTGGGGCCGTGGGGAGTATGTCTCTGTGGGTTTGGGGGGCCCAGGGTGCGTCCGTCGCTCAGGCGAGGATTGAAGGGGTTCAGAAGGGGGGGGCTTGATTTGCTGCTCCCCGACTCTTTGGAGAGGCTAGTGTTCGGGGACTGGAAGCTGGAGGCTGGCCGTGGCGGACTGGGGATGTTGGGAGCAGGGTGCATTCTGGTCTCGGGGGTCAGGGACGACTCTGGCTCGAAGCTGGGGCACGGGCTGAGCTTCGGTGCCGGCGCGATGGAGCCTTCCTGGGCGCGGGGGCCTGGGCGCGGTGGGAGGGCAGGGAGCAGGCGGTTTAGGGAAATTCGTGGCTCCCCCAGCCCGGGCCCGTGGCCCCTTTATCCCCCAACTCTGCTTGGCTGGGCTGCTCGGATTGGGGCGCGGGGGGGGGGGGCGGGTCGGCGGCCGGGTTGCTGTTCGTGCCGGGGCAGATTTTTTTCTGTCTCGCGCCCTGCCTACCTTCATCTTTACCCTTTTGCAGGCTGTTCGCGGCTGGCAGACCCAGACCCGCTCTTTTCTGGTCGGGTTAAGACAGGAACAGTATTGGCCATTGATGAAGATAATAAATCATCGCACGTAGCGGTGTGCGGCTCGGCGACCCTCCACTTCCAGCCTTCCACCAGTCGACCCCCCCTTCCTCTTTCCACTAGGGAAGGGCAGAAGCCAGCCAGCTGTCTCCCTCTTTCTTCTTGTAGCCTCCCCTTTCCCCCCAGGCTGCAGCCCCGAGCTCCCTTCGGTCTGTCCGGCCCCCTCCCCCAGGTGGAGGCCTCGTCCTGTGCCCTAGTCGGGGAAGGGGGTGGGAAGAAGGGAGCGATTCGTTTTTCATCCTTTGCTCTCCTAAGGACAGGGAACCCCCCCCCCTCCGTTTTTCTGCCTTCTCATCCACCAGCTCCTGGATATTCGGAGGAGGGTGCGATCCAGAAAAAAAGGAACCTGCCCCCCGATGTTTCTGCTCCCCCTTGTCGTAGCCGCCTGTCCCCGGGTGGCCCGAGCGCACGGTTTTGGTGCACCGGGTCCCCCAGCTCCGTCGTGCGCCCTGGAGGAGGTCGCGGGCGCTCTTGCTGCCCTCGGGGACTGGCAGCGAGTTTCCCCTTTGCAGGCACGGGGGTGGCCTCGAGGGGCAGAGAGGCAAAGCACTGTCTTTTCTTCGGGCACCTCGCATTTCCCTCTGCGCATTCTCCTGTCCCTGGAACCGCACGGAACTCCGGCCACAGCCCAGAACCCCAGCTCGGATGCCGAGCGAGGACGTGCGTTCACACTCACCCGAGGCCTGGGGTTTGCTCACCAGGGTCCTGCCTCCACTGGGACCTGGGGGCGGTGTGGACATTTACCCTTAAACATCTCCCTTGCTTCCCCAGTGCTCAGTATTTGTGTTAATCATTGCTCCTCCTAGACTTTTTTCTTTGTCGTGGACTTGCCGGCTGAGTGGGCTCAGGTGCACACTGGGGTTGAGCTTCGTAAGGGTCACGTTTTACTGGGGTGAGTGGGAGGCAGCAGGGGAGCAGCCTTGCGAAATACGAGGAATTTCTAATTCCACTTCTGGCCTTCTCCTTATACTCGGGTGTGCAGTCAGTGGGCCAAGCCGCGATTTCTTTTTCCTGATGTCTGAGGAAGCCTTGAAATCCAAAATGGGACCACCAGTGATGCCGCCTGCGTCGGGCTGGGACAGTTTTCGTCTTCCACATTTTCTATGCGTGCTCACGCTACGAGGTAAATAGCCCATTCCGTGGTTCGGGAGCCGAAGGGTGTCGGAAAGGGAAGGGGCAGTAGTGCGAGGCGCGGGTAAGGAGGGTTGTGGTTTGGGAAAGTGCGCCCGGAGAGGGTGCAGCAGCAGCCTTTGCAACCAAAGTTAAAATGTCAAGAGCCGGAGACGCCTGCTTTCCATTTTCCGAAACTGCCGCGACACTGCTGGACCTCAGGGGGCGCCCCCGAGCCACTCGTCAGGCTCCCGCCACCTCCACCCGCCTAGGTGCCGTGGGGCCGCGGTGGGATGAGGCTGGGGCTGGAGGCTGGGCCGCTGCAGATGCTCCTGGGAGCGGAGAGGCGGCCTCAGCTCCGCCCTGGTGCTCCTGGGCGGCTCTCAACCGCTGGGGACCCGAGTTCGCTTTGGGACGCCCCTTCTTGGCAGCCCTGACCTGGGAAGGCTTTATCTGGTTGACACGAGGGACAAAGATGCTTCTGGTGTTGGATTAGGGTCCTCCTTGTGACATCTTCACCAAAATCCCTTGTTGGTTATTTTGTTTGTTTCCTCTCAGAATCGTGCTAACTTTTCTGATACATTTGTTCTCAGCTCCTGTGAAAGATACAGGGTAACTTTAATTTGGAAGGGTTTTGCAAACATTGCCCTGGCCTGAGTCTTTCCCCAGAGGATGGGAAACAGTGGCTTTTAGTCTCTCAACAACAGTATGGCAGGTGTGGGACCCGTGTCGCCATTAATGTTTCAACGGATATTTCCATTTCCAGAGCACAAGTGTTATCAACATGATGTAGTGCATAGGACGTTGTTTTCTGACATCTAAAAAAAATATTATGGAAAAATTTATGAAAATGGAAAAATATAATGGGCCCCTGTGAACCCCCTACTCAGCTGTAACAGTTACAACTCAATTTTCCCTCTTCCATTGCCCACCCCATCCTCCCCAACACCTCATTATTTTAAAGCAAATCTTACACACAGTTCATTTAAGCATTGGGTGTGTATACATTTCTAATCATTGAGAATTTAAGTGCCTCCAACAGCAAATAAATTATGTTATTTGGAAGGGTTAACATTTTGTGCATTTTACATTCTTAAGCTATTCAGCAGAAACTTAATTTTTTTTTTTAATTGACTTCTCTTTCTGCCCTCAGAGCTGAAACCCTTCTCTTTGATTCTGATATGTTTTGTACAGTAATGACATTACATCTAGGAGGCTGATGTTGGAAACATTTCAGATGGGTAAGCTCTGCTGTGTACCTTGGATGTGTCAGAATCAGAGGATCTATGATTGATGTCCTGCGAATCTCCCTCTGAGCTGTCTCTTGGTGTATTTGCATGTACATGCTTTAGTCCTGATGGACATCCTTTATGGCCTTATTAGAAAAACGCAGAAGTAACATATTTGAAAGTCAGCAATCTTGCTCTTCAGGGATGGGGTGAGAAACCATGCCCCCCCAGCCCCTTCCCCAAAGTGTCTTATTTGAAAATGGAGGATCTTTGTCCAGTCTTGAAACTTGGTCCCTCTAATGCAGTCATGGAATAAAATTTTCGATGTTTCCTTCTAAACAGTGTTCATATTACAGAGTTGATGAAGAATATTAGTACAAATAGGCATGACAGGACCTTTTGGAAGTAGGGAAGTTCCTGTTGCCACAGGCAGAATGGTTATTGGAAAGGTTGGCTGAAATGAGAAAAAGAACTAACCAGTTGTGAAGCTCTGGGCATCTCCCCTTAATTATGGACCCGTTTTCACAGAATAAAAGATAACATTGTTTAAATGAGGCAGTATGGGGAATGCTGATGATTTAACATAGCAAAATAAAACAAAAACCCTTTCTGATTCATCTTTCTATTCTGAAAAACTCCCAAGTTAATGTAGTATAATCAGTTACATATCACTGCACTAATTGAAATGAACTTTCTTGCCTTTTATGAAAGAGCATTTAAAATGCCCCAGAACAATTATTATTAGGGATCCCCTCCTACTTCCTTACCCCTCCCTCATTTTCCTGGAAACTTCTTGACCAAAAGGACAGTCTGGACACATTAGCCATACCTAGGTGAGGAAAGCAATTAAGTGTTGCTAGTGCTTTGTTGCTTTACCTCTTTCCTTTTATGGTGAAAGGTGTTTTTTTTTTTTTTTTTTTCTTTTAAATCTGAATATACCTTCAGCATTCTACTCAAAGCATGCAGGACAATGCAATGTCATTCCTAAGCAGGATAAAGTTGTAATATGGGTGTGCATTCTGAGTTTCAAGAATGAAAAAAGTTGTGATTAACGCTTTAATTCTAGGGCATATCTTTCATGTAGTCACATTTAATAAATCAGACTTTATGGGAGAAATTCAAAGCATCTGAAGTTATCTCAAAAGTGCTTGACCCCCCCCCCCCCCAGTAAGCTCTTGGTGGGCTTTGGTTATAGGTTGACCATTATCAGGTGAGGGGTGGTAATGAGCGAAGCTGCGTTTTTGGCTGGCTGTGTAAAGAATAAAAGGTCTGTGTATCTAACAATATAAAGGAAGCCAAGGAGATGTGCCCTGCCTCCACTTTTAGTTCTCCGTCTGAGCTTGATCTGGGCAAAGCTGGTAGCTACTGAGGGAGGGGCTCAGGAAAGTGAGAATGTTCTTCTGAGAATAGCCTGCCTCCAACAGGCGGTGAGAGCTGCTTGTGGAATTCCATGGGCTGTTGCTGAATTTGAACCAGAATGAGGTTGTCTTGGTACACATTAGGCCCTCAGTAAGTATTCCCAAATGATTAAACGATCCCATACCTTTGTTTGCCTGTCTGAGAAATGGAAGTGACCATCTTGCTTGTAAAAGACCCAATTCCAGAACTGTGGCAGTGTTCTGTGCACTCAGAAGAGCAAATGCACATCTGTAAAAAAAGTTCTCTGTTACTGACTGCTTTGACTTTTTATTTTTTATTTGTTTACATGGAGTTCTAACCAAAAAAATCACTCCAAAAATGATGCATGTTTTTAAATACCGTTTACCTCTCCTTGCTTTTTTCGTACAATTCCTTTTTGTCTCAAATTTTCAAGACAAAGGAATTGTTAATGTCTCTTAAAAAAAAAAGTTTGGAAGTAATGTAGGTGAATTTCATTTTCAGAAAAGCCTGTGATGATTGAAATATGTAACTGATAAGTTTGTGGTTTTTTTCCTATTATGAGAAGCACTGTGAGGTTTATCAGTGATGGCTGTGCAAGATCGCTTGAGGTAGCTAGAGGGCTTCATGAGCAGTTGTCTGCTATAGGGACACCTATAATTGGAGGGGCCATTTCATCTGGTATGACTCGTAGCAAAATGTTTGGTGTTTTGACAGAAAAAATATATGATCTTTGTGAGTTGGTTTGCCAGGCCTCTGCAGTCTCAAAATTTTTATGACTACAGCACTTGATATGATTATTTTTTAAAAAAACCATTGTAAAAAGTGCTCTTAGGGCTGGGTGGGGGAATGCCAGTCAGCTAACCAGGTTCCAGATGTGCCCGGTTTCTCTTTTCGGAGCCCCCTTAACTGAATTGGGTGGTGTTCCTGCTGCTCTTGGGGTGGAGGGTGGGAGGCAACTTCCACACTGAAGGAGGATCACTGTACTGTTTTATCTGCATATGAAAAGGAGAAATCTTTTAGGAGCCTAGAACTTGTTAATACTTTTTATTTCCTTTCTGAACCAGGTAGCTATGGAAAGTTGTTTAAAATATATCAGAATATCATCTCGAGCCAATCGGCCTCTGCCATTACTAGCTGTGCTGCTTTAGACAAGTTACTTAACTTCTCTGTGCCTCACTTTTTTGCCCTCTCTTTCTCTGCAAATTGGCATAGTGATAGGACCCTGACTCCTAAGGTCTTCGTGAGGCTTGAATGAGAATGCATGCTAAAGGACTTAGCACAGTGCATGGTAAATAGTAAGTGCTCAATAAATTAACCATTTTGTGTGTGTGTGTGTTAGATTTGGGTAGGAATATAGAGAAAGAAGAAAATTGAACTGAAAAAGACAATTATATGTAAAAACAAAAACATTTTCAAAAAATTTATATAAACGTGCATGATGATTTTTGTGCCTGGATTTGTTCTTGAGGGCGAGGGAGGCTGGCATGAGAGCATCCCATGTATAATTAGTAAAATGGTTACATTTTGAGGTTTGAAGAAATGAGAAAGCCTCCGTGAAGTCTGAGATAACCTCCTTGCTCACATCGCAAAGGAGGTCTCCTCTTTCCCTGCTTAAAAGGTGAAAAATGTTTTCTGCAGGCTTAAAATGTACCATGCAAGATCCCTGTGTGGTGTTATCCTCTGTAGAAAGAGTTGCTTGGTCCTGCACCCTGGAATGCCCATCCCCCTTGTAAGGCCTGCTGTGCTGTGTGGTAACCAAGGAGGAATGGGTCTACCTTTGACTGTCATTTCTGGGTTTTAATTGTGTGCCACTAATGGGAAACAAACAGTAGTCTTTGGGTGTTGCTTTTATTTTGTACTTGTGTGACACTTGAACACACGTATGCCCTTGTCTCCATATCTTCATGGATTCAGACCTGCAGAGTATACAAGAGAGAACCACACACTGTGCGTGCAAAGCTCCTGCCCTCTAATCAGTTTTTTTGCAAACAGAAATCAGCATGATGGTTTTCTGACCAAACAACAAAATGATTTTAAACTACTCGACTTAGCTATTTTGGGGCTGTAGCAAAGTGACACAGTTGGCTGCCGAAATCTAGCAACTAAAAAAGAAGCAATGAAAGCATAGTTCATGGAATATGTAACACTTCCATGTAAGAAAATAGGACAACTGCTCTTATTTTTGGGTCTGTGATACTATTTTCTTAACAAGGAGAGGGAAGCAGGTTGTCAATTGATACTGCAGTGGGTATACTTTTGAGGAATTCATACGAGTTATTAGATGAATCCAAGAGGTGTTTGAATTCTGACACCATTGCAGCCACATGAATTCCACAGTGCACTTAAATCAGATAAACTCATCAATTTGGAATAATTTGGGTAGGAGACACAGCCATTAGCCATTTACCAAACATAAAAGCATAGTCCAGATTAGTGAGGAAATGTCACCGACTTTTCAAGAGTCAAGTTAGTCACGAATCATCAGTAGGATTCATTTACAAAGCGATGGTTATTTATAAAAAATGAGTTCTGTTCGTTTTTTAAAATATATCATTTTTCCTGAAGTGTTTCAATTCAGTGAGTGTGGCGGTTAAGAGCCATAGTCTTGGCCTTGGCTATGTCACTGGGTAGCTGGCATTTCACTATGTCACTGGGCAAATTCCTCAACATCCTGTGAAAGTGGGGTTGGGTGGTAGTGGGGGTCTGGGAGACCTCAGAGGTCCAGGTTGAAATTCTTGATCTGTTGTAGCAGTGTTATGTTGAGCAAATGGGCCTCATTTTTTGAATCTCTAAAATGGGAACAATGGTTATAAGAGCCCATACTCACCAAGCACTTGCCATGATCTAGCCGCTGTGTCTGAGCTTCTTATATGCCTTTAATCCTCTCTGGAAGAAACCGTGAGTATCCTTACTTTAGGATGAGGAAACTAAACCCAAAAGGAGGTTGTCACTTGTTCAAGGTCACCTTTGTTGGGGGGGTAGGTAAAATATGTCTCTCTAGTTGTCTCTCAGAATTATTTTGAGTCAGGGACTTCCCTGGTGGTGCAGTGGTTAAGAATCTGCCTGCCAGTGCAGGGG
This sequence comes from Balaenoptera borealis, assembly GCF_965194805.1. Lineage (NCBI taxonomy): Eukaryota > Metazoa > Chordata > Mammalia > Artiodactyla > Balaenopteridae > Balaenoptera > Balaenoptera borealis. The sequence continues at coordinate 32,139,082 of NC_138869.1, read as the reverse complement.
ACACAGGTTCGATCCCCGGTCTGGGAAGATCCCACATTCCGAGGAGCAACTAAACCCGTGCGCCACAGCTACTTAGCCTGTGCTCTAGAGCCCGCGAGCCACAACTACTGAGCCCGGGTGCCTAGAGCCCGTGTTCTGCAACAAGGGAAGCCACCGCAATGAGAAGCCCGCGCACCGCAACAAAGAGTAGTCCCCGCTCGCCGGGAAAGCCCGCGCGAAGCAAGGAAGACCCAAAGCAGACAAAGATAAATAAATAAATAAATGGGGAAAAAAAAAAAAAGAATTATTTCGAGCCAGAATGGTTGCTGTTCATTTGGAAGATGTTTTTCCTAATTGCACAGGAAGGCTGGTTAAAAGACAGACCCAGCCGTTTGTATTTGACACTACTATTCACATATAAGCAAGTACCATAAACACTGGGTGAAATAAAGGTGTTTTCCTGTATTTGCTACAATTAAATAAGGAAGTAAGGCAATTACTATAGCATTTTATTTGGTTACATTGAAGAGATGACCTTTCTGCAAATTACTTTAGCTTCTGAATAAGCTGATAATAACTGTGAATAGAGTGAGTTTGCTGTTGGTGAGTTTTTCTGAATCCTCTTCAAAAAGATCTAAATTCATTTAGTTTATAATTTGAGAACTTTCGTCTGGGGCGTTGAATATGGTTATGTTATAATAATGGGTTATGATTGTCATCCCATGTATCATTTGAGTGTGGCCTGCAGGCTCTGAATTATGACTTCAGGAAAATGTCTAAGGGAGTTGTGCTTGGCACGAGATGGTTTGGGTTCTGGATTTTTTCTCTGGGAGTTTAGAAGTAGCCATGGAAGCCCACCAAGCCAGCTGTGGGATCTGGGCAAGACCCTCAGTTTCTTTGGGGTTGTTTTCCTCACCCTTAACTAAATGGCTTCTAAAATTCTTCCGGAATTTTTAGGGATTGTTGATTACACACTGGGTGGTTTGGGAGGTTGTGGCCTTTCTGCAATACACAACTCAGATTCCCAGCCCATATTGCAATGTGATTTGTGAGGGGTCCTTCCGGTTAGCTTTACTCTGAGAGTTTGCTTTTTAAGGCGTTAAGAACCCTTTGATTATTTCGCAAACCCTGCTGCACAATATCCCGGGCGAGTTAACAAACAAGGTAGTGAGTGGATCTTGGTTAATGAAATGCCTGTAAGTTATTTTTTTTTTTTAAACAGGAAACCTGATTTCTCCTGGAGTCCAGGTTAAAAAAAAAGGAAAAAAGGTAGTTTGCTCATGCCAATGAAGTTATGCCTGGATTTTAAAACTATTGAATGTGATTTAGGATTGGGATGGTGGTGGCAGGATTCTTTATCTAAAAAGAAATGCCCAAGGTAGTTCCTGAGCTTACTCTGGAAAAGAGGAATGGAGAAAGGACAGTCATTCGGGTTATTTGGAGCTCTGCAGGGGACCTCTGGCCAGCAGGTGCTCTGTTTGGCCATATTGTGTTGAAAAAAAGTTGAATTAAAAAACGGGGCATTTCTCATTCATGTCATCAAGTGTATCCTGAATGCCTGCAGCATGCCAGGCACTGGGGAGACAGTGGTGACCAAAATGGATGGAGACTCCTGCCCTCATGGGGGCTTCTCATAAACGTCTGCGCAACTCCTGGAAAATTGGAAGGTATAGCAACGTAGGGCATGTGTCTTGCTGGGTGACAGCAGTAAGCTGGAATTAAATAGTGGCTGCCCCTTGAGCTGGGGCCCTCACCTGGCCCGCAGTGGTTATTTAGAATTCTCAGCTGATCTCTGGAGGTGTTTGCCACCTGCATAGGTGATTTCTAGATTTCTACCCGAGGGACACTTTTTTTTTCTCTTTTTCTTTTTTTGCTGTTGTTTGTTTGGGGTTTTGATTGCCTGGATTGCTTGTGTGTGTGTATGTGTATGTGTGCGCATGCGCTAGCGCAACCACGTGCATCATTGGCTGATGAAGTGGCGCCCTTCCTCTGGGTCTGAAGTTCACCTCTCCTGGCTGTGTTGTTTTTTTGGCTCTGCACATAGCCTGCTGCTTGGATACTTCCTAATAATGTGGCAGGTTTACTGCTGATCTAAATTGCTGTTGGCTTGTTCAATTTTAAAAAGTTTCTCATTTAAGAACTAGTGCCCTTGGTCACTTTCTTGTTACCAGACTCCCCAAGAAGGGCATGATATGGGGGGTAAGAGAGGGAAGGCCAGTGACCAATACAGTAGAATCTAGTAAATTAATATTGGAGATGTCACCTTAGTGGGTCCCTTGCCAAAGAGCTTAATTTTTTCATATAATCTCCCTGGTCTAATAATTTTTTGCATGTGACACATGTATGGATTTTTAATCTGTGTTGGAAATATCACGTATCTTAATTCATCCAACAACAACATAGGAAAACCTGAACTTTGGATGGAGTAGTGTGTCCAGCTTTTGGTATGGGCATTTGGAAGATTTGAGGAGGTAATTTCTTCACCCTAATTCCAGCACATGTTCTTTAAGTAGTCATTATAATATATGGTACATCTGTGTGAATTGTTCATATATGACTCAGAGCCTAATTAGGCTCTATGCCCTTTGAGGGCGAGACCTCAGTCCTTCCACCTGCTCAATCCTCAGTATCTAGGTGTTGGTAGTCATTTTTGAGCACTTAGAGAATGAGCAGCTAATGCTCTCTAGAACACTTACAGGACATTTTACAAGACAGTAATAATATCATTGTATGTGTTTTCCAGAAATGTCACATTGCATCCTCTTAAGAGACATGATATCCAAGGTCAACATCTTTCTTAAGAGAACTGAGTTTATATATATTGTCATGGTGTTTGAAGTCCATCTTTAAAAACGGAGAAGCTAAATTTGTACTTCCTATTACTGGTCACCAGGGTATCTATTGCTGAAAATGATATATTCTAATTAGGGGTCAGATGTCTCATGGGGCAGCAGGGTTAGGTTTTGATGGTCACAAACCTTTTTTTTTTTTCTCTCTTGTGGAATAATTTAGGCTAAATTCTGTGAATCTGGTGTTCATTTGCATCAGAAATGACCTTGGCTGTAGGGTCGATGCAGGAGAAGTAGGCGGTCTCATTTCTGCTTTGGTTGTCCTGGTGATGGTGACAGTGACACAAGGTAGGTAGAGGGCAGCAGAACTTGCTTGAGCTGACTGTAGAGCGTGAAGATGAATGTTGATCTGTTGCCTGGTAATGGCTTTGGGCAGGTTGGTCTAGGAGAAGGGCTTGCCTGAACTGACCATTTGGGCTTGCTTGACAGGTATCGGTTGACCATGTTGTCTAATGCCCTTGGTTAAACAGGTGTTAGCTGTGCATCATGTCAGTCCAAATGTGCTTAGGCATAAGTTAAGTTTCCCAGCACACATCGCTACTCGGTGCCTGCCCTCTTTTATTCGTCTCCCAGCCAGTTGTTTTCTCTTCCAAAACTAGTCATTTTCTCTGCTTACGTGTGTGCAGAGGCCACGTGTGGAGGGTGCGGAAAATCACTTGACAGTTTTAGGCATCAGCCCCTCATTTTCTCAATTGGTCAATTTGCGCAGAAACTGCTGAAATTATTTTATGTGATAGAGGGTGGGTGACTCTGGCATTAGAGTTCTTTCTGGACCTTTTTAGGATGTGCTTTTTAAAAGAAAAACGTCTCAGTTACTGCAGTGTATTAACTGATGTGAGGGACCTGCTGGTTCCTGAGGTTTGTGCCTTCACTCGAGATGCCGAGTCGAGGGAAAATTGATTTCTGGAGAAGCTGGGGGAACCGTAAGCACTCTGACCAGATAAACAAAGCAGTCTGTGGAAATAACTCTCAGATGCCTAGGGACCTTTAACAGGGTTTTGAGGAAATGAGACTTAAGATGGGTGGATTCAGATGAAAGAGGCCAGTGGCAAATGCATGTTTTTGGAATTGCACAGATCTGTCAGTCAAGTTAACTGGCTGAAGTTAGTGAATCTGAGCTTTGTCCTGTACTAACTTGGGTCTGTACCTACTTGATTGTTTTTCTCATCTGTAGAATGGGAGTTTCAATATCCCAGAGTCCTTGCGAACATGGAATGAGATCCTGTGCGCAAAGCACCAGGAAAGCATTAGGCGCATAGGACGGTATCAGTGGTACCTGTTTTTAATAGCTGTTGCTTAAGATTTATGAAAGAAGTGCTTGCATAACTATGCCCTCAGTTAACACCATGCAACCCTAAGAAAAGGTGGGAGGGCTGGAACTCGGGGAGAGCAGAGATCCCACAGTTAATGAAGTAGTGGGATCAGAATTTGAATTTGGCTTTTTGGATGATATTATGTTCCTTCTCTGCTGGCAGAGTAGGTGGTGGATGAATTAAGGCACACATGACCACTCAGGAACATTGCCTATTGACGGAGATGTATTAAAAGGTCTATTAGGTTTTTGTTTTTTTTTTTTTAAAGGAATTATGTGGTCCAGAATACATTTTACTTTATTTATTATTTTTATTTTTGGCTGTGTTGGGTCTTCGTTTCTGTGCGAGGGCTTTCTCCAGTTGCGGCGAGTGGGGGCCACTCTTCATCGCGATGCGCGGGCCTCTCACCATCGCGGCCTCTCCTGTTGCGGAGCAGAGGCTCCAGACGCTCAGGCTCAGCAGCTGTGGCTCACGGGCCCAGTTGCTCCGCGGCATGTGGGATCCTCCCAGACCAGGGCTCGAACCCGTGTCCCCTGCATTGGCAGGCAGACTCTCAACCACTGCGCCACCAGGGAAGCCCCTATTAGGTTTTAATTTGCCCTAAATACCCCCTGCTTGAAGGATCAGGCTTAGGTTACCCTTGGTATTCTCATTACTGAAATTATCTGTGTGGGTAAGATGTACATGCCTTGCTGTATCTCTGTTAATGTGGGACCCTTCGCGTGCTCTGCGTGCATGCAGAGAGAAACATTCAGTGAAAGTCTGTAGCATGTGTGTTTGTATTCTTCTTGCCCCTGTGTTTTTTGCAGTTTTTCTACACAGGGATTGCAAATTGACATGTGAGGCCCTTCATCTTTACCCATAGCCATGGCAGACATTGCTAATTGATCACAGAACTCTTTCCTGCTAAGGCCTGCCGGAACTGGGGGTTAGAATCCTTTGTAAGAGTTGGCCTGGGAGAGGACTTTTGTGCCATCCCTGTGCTATACTGAGACATGTTAGTCAACCTGTGAAAATAGCATTTAGAGAGGCATATCCAAGGGGCTTTTATATCCTTGCAAATAGGTTTGCTGCTATACAGGCAATTTTTAAGCCATACAGCTATTTTTGAAATTGACCTGAAACAGCAGGTATCAATAGCAAGTACCTGTGCAAAGGCTTCCTGATCCATGAAATTGATTTGGGCTCATACTTGATTCACATTCATTTATTCAGGGGGGAAAAAGTCCAGTCTCTTGATGGTGGTTACATCATATTCTAATGGGTAAGCTTTACTAATGGAGGTTTAGGGATCTAAAATTAGTTGCTTATTTTTTCATTTCTTAAAAGCCCAGAGGTTCTGCATCAGATGATGGCTCTTTTAGGACTGTTTATATTCCAAAGTGACACCTTTTTGAATTCTTAGCTGTTTAAGTAAGTGTTACATATGGGCTTGGTAACAACAGTTTTCAAAACTGTGACTGCCTAAATGGGCCCTTTCCCCCTGTTGTTTATACCTGGTAAAGTACCTTGTGTTTACTCTGAATACATTCGTTGTTACCTTTAGGGTAGCTTGTTTCTCAAAATTTGAGCTGTCCTCTGATCGGTATTATGTTTGATAAGGAAATTGGAGAGCAGGGATAAAAGGCAAAAGGAATTCTTTCGTGAAGCTGACATCAGATAAATTTGTGGTGTTGGTAATATACCAAGTACTTGGATTACATCAAGTGAGCCCATATTTGTTTCCTGGGTGTGGATTTTCCCCCTAACGGTCCCTTCTAATGTTGAGCCTTAGCTAATTTACTGTGAAATATCTGTAGAGCTGTGCTGTCCAGTATGGGAACCCCCAGCCATATGTGGCCATTGAGCACTTGGCATGTGACTTGTCCAAATTGAGATGTGTTTTAAGTGTAAAATACACATTGGATTTCCAAGACATATGGAAGAAGTATGTAAAATATCTCATTAAAATTTTACATTGTCTATTGAAATGATAATGTTTTAGATATATAGAGTTAAGTGGACTATATTAAGAGTAATATCACCTGTTTCTTTTTACTGTTTCATGTGACTGTCATAAAATTTAAAATTATATATGTGGCTCCCATTCGTGGCTTGCACTGTATTTTTATCGGATAGCGCCGGTTTAGGGCGCTCCTTCAGACCTTACCTGACCTTTCACAAGAACATTTCATAACTGCAGTCCCCTGTGTGACAGTGATCACATTTTCCATCCCTGCCCCTTGAAAACACAGGACCAGGAGAGACCCTTGTCATTGATGGAGAGAGTTGCCTTCTGGGAGGCACAGGCACTAGGAAGCACTGGAGTCTGGGTGATATCAGGACAGAGGGCTGTGGCTTTGTTTGCCCATCTGTGAAATGGGTTAATGGTCCCTGCTCCACAAATTTGTTGAAGGAGTAAATGAGGTAAGTCATGGAAGGTGTTTGGCACAGGCCTGGCAAATAGGAAGCACTTGAGAATAATAGCCGTTATTGTTTTAGCTCCTGAGTGGGCATTTAGCAGAGCTCCTGGCTTCCATTTCTCCCCATTCTGGTTCCCGTTGGTGATGCCTTGTGGGACCTGTGGAGGGTTGCAGACAGGCCTGCATGCTTTTAAGACACCAGCCTCTGCTGCCTAGGAAATCCAGGACTGCGTAGAATACCTTGAGCATTCTGATTGCACTCTTGCTCAGCAATTCGAAAAGCAGAGGGGACCTTAGAGATCTTCGGAGATTGCCAGTGGCCTGCAGAAGTTCCCCGACAAGAGTGCTAATGGGTCGTAGCGCCCATGCCCTCCTGCCAGGTGGAAGAGGCCATAGAATCTTTCCTCACACAGTCTCCCAGGCCCGTGTATTTACTCTCCTGGTTATTTGGTTTTATTGCGGCCCAAGTTCCTGTTTCTGGCCGATCTCATACCAGATCCAAGCACTGAACTCTGGGTTATTACCAGGAAGTTGTCCAAGCTTTGCCACAGCTGTGGATTTGTTGAGATGGGTCGGGGGGTTGTCTCTGTGTTAGTATAGTAGAGACACATCCAAAACATCTCTAGAGGATGTTTGATTCCTTCCTACAACAGAATGTTAAAATGAAAGGCTCTTCCAAGTAGAGTAGATATTCTGTACTTGCCAACCTGCTGCTGAATTTGGACGTGGAAAATAGGGAGAATGTGAGAGACATAACACACTTCTATCAGGAAGCTCAGGTCCGCCTACAAGGGTTTCTAGCCAGGGTCCTGTGTATCAGTGCACATCTGCAGGCCAAGAACTTGGGCGAGGGTGGCCGCTGCTGGGGAGGGAAGAAGCGAGTTGGCTGGGAAAATCCATCCCTGTTTAATTGTTCTTCAGGTTCTGGATGGGGCGCCTTCCTTCCCAGGGAACAATTGGCAGGGTGGACACATACCCTTTGTTTGGTGCAGCCGATAAGAATCTGGGTTTCAGTTTTAAGTTCTTTTATGAGGGATAAACAAGGATGTTGAAGTCTTCAAGTGAGGGTGTTGAAGGAGTGTCAGTGGGTCCTCAGGCCCCGCCCTGAGCCTGCCTTGGAAACCCAGGGGAGGGGTGATGAGAGCAGCTGTGTGTGACCACGTGGGAAGGGGAAGAAAAGGAGCTCCCTGAGGACTTTCTCATTCTCTTTGGCAGAGCCAGATTTCAGAGTGACTCTTAAAGGAAAATAGTCCTCCAGACCTTTCTGTCCACACAGAGTTTTAGTATTTCTCTTGAGTTACCAAGGCAAATCCCTTTTTAGGGATGGTGTGATCGCCTGTGTCTGCTGCTACTGACAGCTGCCCCCCTCCCTGTCCTTTCACGAGGTCTGGGAATTTTATTCCTTGGTAGTGTTTCCTGCTTCAAGCCCTGATTTCTACGATGAACACCTCTGTGCCCAGCCAGTCTTGCAGGGAAGAGGGAGGGTGTCTGGAAATTCTGCTGTTACTCCTTCTGCAGGTGTGTCGCACTGTGGCGTGGCCATTGATTGAGCACCTACTATGAGCGTGGTGGGCCTCTTGCTAGGCGCTGGACACACCTTATCTGAAATTCATCCTTGTGCTTCCCAGGTGAGCACATGGAAGTTTTGCTTAATTAAGAAACTTACCCAGCATCAGATACTTTTGAAAGTGGTGGACCCAGGCTTCTGACTCCAAAGCCATCCATCTTTTTCCTAACAACATGGTACTTCTATTCATACATAGATGAATGTGCCGGTTTGGCACATCTTGTGAATTGCACTTACTGGACTGAACTCTGGGTACTTTTAAGACTGATAGCTGGGTTCTGAAAAGGGGAAAGGCCAGGTGATTGAAGATTGAAGGCCAGGTTGGACAGATGTCTAAATTCTTTCATACTTGGCCACTGTACGGGATCAAGGCTTTGTATGTATTCTGACATAAGGTTGATGAAATGCTAGAGTGCATTTTAAACTCTAAATGATATGTGTGTTAACAGAAGTAAGGGAAAAAAAAGCCTTACTGGGTAAGTGTATTTTCTTCCTGTGGCCAAGAATAAAGTAAGGGACTTAAAGATTATTATTTTCTTTTGGCTACAGAAAACTTTCGGGAGCTCTTGGTAAGTTACCTTGGGTAACAGGATATAATTATACCTTTTGTCTGCAGAGGGCATGTTTGCAAGGTAGTGTGTGATTTGTACTGGTTTCTGGAGGTTTCCAAGTAGTTACAGAGAAGTAATGTCTTTGATGGGGGGGGAAATATTTGTGCTTCCTTCATTGCTGTCTTAGCCCCGGAGCCGGGCAAACTCACGTTCTCGCACTCTGATTTCTCCAAGGCTTCAGGCTTGGTCTGCTCACGTGTTTTTGTCCATGATATTTTGGGCACTGTCTATAGCCAAGGAAACCATCATGTAGTCGGGGATGAATTCTTAACTTTTCCTTCTTGGTAGTGGGTACACTGGAAGGCCGAATCGGTGGACACTGTGAATAATGAACTCGCCTCACTGAGTTCTCTGCCAGTTCTGTCCTAAAGGAGCTGTTATAAATCTGGAGTCATCAGTTCCCGAGAGAAAGTTGCCAAGGTTTGTTTTCCTTCTTTCTTTCTTGCCACACCTGTTAATTAGTTCCAGACACTAGCTAATCAGACGGCAAGCGTGAAACCTCAGGGGTGAGAAGGAAGGTCAAACCAGCTTTGTCTCCACACAACCAAAGCCCTTGTTTTAATAGAAAGGGTTTGCAGCGTCCTTTTTCCTCTGCTCCCTGACGCTGTGTTTGAGTCATTTCTGAGTGCAGGCTGCACACAGCTGTGGGGCTTTTTGTCGGCTGTGATGTGAGACTTGTGCTTGGCAGTTTGGGAGCATGTGGCCACAAGAATGTGAGAGAGCAGTGAAGAATGCAAAGAGTAAACGAGAGCACCCAGAATTGCTTCTTTATTTTGGTGGTTGCTATATCCTTATCTTTTTGACCGGGAATGCTGAATATATAATATATTCATGTGTATTACAGTATGTCAATGATAAAAATTACAGGGGTAGCAATAGGATTGGGCAAAGTGGTAAGTTTTTTTAATGCATTATTTCTCATCACCTTGGAATGACTCTGAGACAGATACTCCTTCTCTAGTGGGGCAGAGAGACAGTAAGAGATGGAACTGTTTGGCCAAGACAGCGAACACAGCTAGGAAGTAGCCTAATTTGAACCCAAGGAGCCTTTGCTTATGTTTGACAAGAATGGGATCAGTGTTGAATTTAACCATGTCTTGGGTGAAACCATTGACTTCTGGACTTTACTTTTCCGGTCCATAGATACAGAAATGAAGGCCTGAGCTGTCCAGTGGGATGTTATGGTTTTTTTTAAACTTCAAAAGGTATCCTCTTGCATGTTATTGCAAGGCACATAATGGGTTCAAGTCAAATATTAGTGGAAACTTTACATGTATAGCACTTTGCTTGGTGTTATGCAGGTTCTAAAAATGTGTGCAAATTGGGGAAATAAAATGAAGGCCCCCAAAACCATATAATAAAATGCTGAAATACTGATTGAGTCCCTTAGTGTTCAGGAGCAATAGAGTAATGAGAAAGATACCTTTCTGGGAGTAGGTGTCCTATAAACCTTTGAAAGCCTGGCTCATGTCTTATACATGCCCAGGGAACTCGTGAGCAGAGGCAGTAGTGAGCCAGTGAAGGTGGTTCACCAGTGGGCAAAGTCATGCAGTTCTGGGGCTTGGACCCATGCCTGCCTTGTATCTTAGATGCTTCCGTATGGCATAAAGCCATTAGTGACTGTCAGCTTACAGGTGGACACTGCTGAGATTTGAGAGGCTCCCCGTGTTGGATACATTGGCCCTTGAATGCCAGGCAGAGGCATTTGGGCTTGATTTTGTTGTCTGGAGACCGTAAAATAGCACAGGGAAAGGCTGAGTGACTTTCTCATGGTGGTCTTGTATACTGAGTCTGTAGCGTTCTCTTGGTTTGTCATGGACTAGCTTTGTGTCTTTTCCTCATCTGTGAGATGGAATAATGATTGCTATCTCATAGAGTTGATGTAAAAATTAAATGAGGATATAATTAAGGCTCTGGTCTCTAGCAAGCACATGGCTGTTGCTATTATTATTCTGCTCTTGTTTTTGCCTGCCCAGCATCTCTTTACCATTTTTTTTTTTTTACTACTCTTTGGGTATTGGTCCCTCCTCCATGGTCTTGCCGGGACCTTATGCTAATCAACAGGCTCTGTCTACCCCTATTTGAGGTCCAAAACCCAGGCTGGGCTAGTCGTACCTTCCCTCCCTGGAATTGGAGGCTTGAGGCAAGTGACATGAAGATATCTCTCTCATTTCCTGCTGCCTGAATCCCCCGAGCTGCTCTGATCCTTCCCTTTCAGAAGCTGGATTCTTTGGTGGTTGATTGGATTCTTTGAGATGTCCAGGATCCTTTCAATACATTCTTTTTCTGCTTATGTTAACCAAGGGTTGATATGGGTCATTTTCAATCAAAGGGCACCAGCATTAGCTGGAAGTACATCAAAGGGAAGGTAACTAGGTGTATCCAGAAGGACAGGGACCGTCTCCCCTGCCTGCCAAAAATAGTCCTTTCATAATGGTTTCATTCCTCCGTTTGGGTTTTCGAGTTCATTCATTTTGAGCTTTTTATCTCCAGGAATTCAAGGACTTTTATTTTGGTGCTAAGGACAGCCTCTCTTAAGGAGACATGCTGATAACACTTGGCCTTAACTGCTTCTCTTGATTTTATTTGTAAATGAGACTCCTAAGGATCTTTAAGGAAATGAGTAAAAGTTAATTGAACAATATTTAGAGCTGGAATTTAAAAAAATAATAAAAAGAATCCATAATGGTAAGAGGCCCTGGAGGATGAGATGAATGCAAAATGGTGCATCTGGGTGTCTATTTTGCCTGCACCTAATCCTGCCTATCACGTTTTAACTACAGCTGAGACCGGAGGTCAGCCGAGTATCTGATGGCCTCCAGAGTTTGTCTCTTTTATCATATCTTGTCCCCACTCACAGTTTCCTTTGCTGGCATTATTGAACAGCAAGTGTTCCAACCTAAATTAAAATCAATAAGGAGCAATTTCATTTGTTTTTAACTACGGAGACAAGCGCTTCCAGCAGAGTACTGTACTTCCAAGTAAAGTTCAGTTTTTTGTTTTGGTTTTTTTCCCCTCTTTCTGGCTGGAGCCCAAAATGCATTAATTTTTCAGTGTTGGACTTTGCTGGTGTTGCCCTGGTTTGATTTAAGGACTTGTTACCATCATCATCTCTTTAAAACTGGGATTGCTGGTGTCTGAATTACTTCTGTGTTTTATAGAGTCTTGGCAATCAAAGCGCGGTAGGGTTTGTCCAGCTATAGAGTGGGAGCTTGTTAGACATGCAAGACCTCAGCCCCGCCCGAGACTAATGGAACCAGAATTTGCCTTTCAACAAGACCTTCAGGTGATTTGGAGCACCTTGGAGTTTGAAGACTGCTCTCTGTTTGAATGAGAATGTTATTTTAATCTCCTTGTTTTTCATAATTTAAAAAAATTGAAATGTAATAAATGTTCATTGTGGAAAATAGGGGAATTCAGAAAGGTACCATAGAGGAAAAATAAAATCATCTGTAATCTCAACACTCATTTATTTACCATGTTGGCCTACAGCCTTTTGGTGGGTTGTTGGAACATTAAAATATATATTAAAATCATTTTGTGAAAGATATTAAAACATCTTTTATTCGGCATAAAGCTTAATTCTTAGGAGATGAAAGATGAAGATCAAAGTTCTCCTTTGGTCAAGGACAGGAGATTCTTGGAGAAAGAAACCTTCTCTCCTCCCAAACCTGTATCATTTGTTAGGGACCTACTATGTGCCAGGTGTACTGTGACCTACCTGTGGGACCCTTATGTTGGTAATCACAGAATAAGATGAAAATTAAGACACTGACTGGGCTTTTGAATCCTAATATGCATTTTTCTGGGCAGTTGAGACAAAGGAAATTATTAATAAGGCTTGCTCTTTGCTTAATTTTCCTTCTTTTTATTTTTTGCCCTTTGCTGGTATGGATTTTGAATTAATTGCTACTTTAATTGCTTTCATTAGGTGATAGATTCCTCTGATTGAGCAGACCTTTCCATCCGAAAATATCTAGGATTTGAAACTTACTGTCAGGAAGAACAACTTCTCCAGCCGGGAGGTGGGGGGAAGGTGGTTGTCTTGGCAGGGAGCTTGCTAATTACACTGCCAGTCGTAGTATCTATTTATGATGGAGACACTGGGGACCCAATTAGCAGGTCATTTTCATATGAGGGTTTTGGAATTGGACTCTGCTGTGTGAAGATGGTATGGCAACCAGCGAGCACCTTCTCAAGTGCAGGGGAATTGGGGATGGTTTTAGATCGCGTCACCTGGGATTGCCCCAGTTCCTTCTGCTCCTTTGAACCAACAGTTTCTAAAGTTGTCTTGTCTGCAGGGCTGACAGTACTAGAAAGTTGCTACTCTTGAGAGAGGCTGGCTTCCCGGGAAGGAACTGGCCATGTGATGAGGCCAGGAGGGTCGTGAGAATCAGCAGACTGGAATTACAGGGAGGGGACAGGCAGAGGGACAATCCTTTTGGTCTGGGTTTCCCATTTGTCTCTGGAAGGGGGGAAGGAGGAGTCTCCCTTCCCTGGAAGGAATCTACTTGGATTCTTTCACTAGTGTTGTTATGGAAATGGCACGACATCAGGAGACAGACTGGGTGACCTTTTTCTCTCCTTGTTTATTCCTTATCATTTGTGGTGCCAGGTATCCCCCAGGTAGGTCTGCCTGCTTCCACTCCTCTGCCCACAGGAGGGCTGTAGAGGGAATGTGATTGACCTGGTGGGTGCCCAGGGCAGAGAGGATGCCTGGTAACGGCATCACTGTTAGGGCTGGAGGGTATTTTAACTTCTTTTTAGTCCTATGGTGACATGAAACACCATCTTGATTTTAGCTTATTTACAGTATTAATGGCAAACGTCACCTTCCATTATTTTGTAAAATAGAAACGACAAAAAGCAAATATGCATGCTATCTATATAAGGTCTTTAAGTGGAGAACTTGTTGGAATCATTTATTCTTGGGCCTTAGGTTTTTAAATTTTGAAATGATTTCAGATTTCCTGAGATGTTGCAAAAATAGTACAAGGAATTTCTGTATCCCCCTGTGCCCACATTACCCAAGTATTAAGTTTACCACGTTTACTTTCTCTTTCTCTCTTCTCTCTGTCTCTCTCCTCTCTGTCAGACACACACACACACACATTATTTTCTTCTGGACAGTTTGAGAGGAAGTTGCAGCCATGTTGCTCTTCACCCTTAAATACCTCAGGGTGTATTTCCTCAAAACAAGGACATCGTCTTATAAAAGCATAATACAATCATCCATAGCAGAAAAGTAATGTACAGTTCTATTATCTAATCTATAGACCTTATGCAAATTTAGTCAATTAGCCCACCTACTAATGTCCTTTACGGGAAAACAAAAATTTTAAGTTTTTAAAAACGTTTAACTTTTCCTGGTCTAGGATCCAAATACACGATCACACATTACATGGGGTTGTCCTACCTCTGTAGTCTTAAATTTGGGCCTTTCTTTGTCTTTCATGAGCTTGTCCTTTGAAGAGTACAGGCCACTTATTTTGTAAAATCTCTCTCATGTTAGATTTGTGTGATGTTTTCTCAGGATTGGATTCAGTTACCATTTGTTCTTTATCGCAGTTGCATGTCCTATTTCTTTATTTAAAAAAAAAATTAATTTATTTATTCTTGGCTGCCTTGGGTCTTCATTGCTGTGCACGGGCTTTCTCTAGTTGCGGTGAGCGGGGACTACTCTTCGTTGCAGTGAGTGGGCTTCTCATTGTGGTGGCTTGTCTTGGTTGCAGAGCAGGGGCTCTAGGCACGCGGGCTTCAGTAGTTATGGCACGTGGGCTCAGCAGTTGTGGCTTGCGGGCTCTAGAGCGCAGACTCAGTAGTTGTGGCGCACGGGCTTAGTTGCTCCGCGGCATGTGGGATCTTCCCGGACCAGGGCTCGAACCCGTGTCCCCTGCATTGGCAGGCGGATTCTTAACCATTGCACAACCAGGGAAGCACCTGAATGTCCTATTTCTGAGAAGGATCATGTAGAACTTGCCTCAGCTCTTCCTCTACCCCAACTTTATGCTTCAGCTCTTTTTGATCTGATACTCTTATTGGGAGGAGAAAGTTTTGATCATATACCCCTAATATACATATTTCTCTAAATTATAGGTTATATAAGTCAGCTTGGGCTGCTTTAACAAAATATCACAGATTGTGTGGCTTAAACAATAGAAATTTCTTACAGTTCTGGAGGCTGGGAAGTCCAAGAGCAAGGTGCCGGCCAGTTTGGTTCCTTATGAGGCCCTTCTTCCTGGGTGACAGATGGCTGTCTTCTTGCTGTGTCCTCACATGGCAGAGAGAGAGTGAGAGAGAGATAGGGCACTCTTCTTATAAGGGCACTAATCCCGTCATGGGGCTCCACCTTCATGACCTAATTACCTACCAAAGGCCCCACTTCAAAATACCATCAACTGGGGATTAGGCCTTCAACATATGAATTTTGGGGGAACAGAATTCACTCTATAGCATAGATGTACTGTGCTGGTGTTATGTACCTCATAAAACATTACCCAAATATAAGTTAAGAAGGATAAATGAATGTTTATGTACATATTTGTATGTAATTATACAGACATATAGATGTAAGTTTATATATGTGTATAATTTATATACACACATATTTATATACGTATATTTATTCATGTATGTATATACACACACATACGTACATGCATGTACATACATACATGTATATGAATGCGTAGGTGTTCTGTTGTTCTCCTTCAAGTAGCCCAGCACTGGAGACTCCTGCAACAGCCAGCAGTTATAGCTCTACAGGGAGGAAAAACTTGTTACATGATAGGTTGGGATTTCTTGGTCTCTCTAGTTTATAGGATTTCCCCTAACACAGGGGTCAGCAAACTGTAGCCTGGGCCCAAATCTGACCTGCCGATTGTTTTTGCACAGCCAGTGTGCTAAGAATGTTGTTTTACATTTTTGAACTGTTGAAAAGATTAAAAACATAATAATTTGAGACAGGTGAAGATACATCATTCACATTGAAGGTCAGTAAATCAAGTTTTATTGCAGCACAGCCACTCCCATGTGCTTGCAAGCAGGAGAGTACTGTCTGAGCTGCAGGCTTAAACTATTTAATATATATAATATATCAACTCTATGGCCCATTACAGAAAAAGTTTGCCAGCTCCTCCTCTAACACCATGTTATTAATGAAACTACCACTTGCTGAACGATGTGTTCCAGGTCGTGAACTTAGAGCTATGCAGGTATTAATTTAATCCTCACCACAACTCCATGAGGGAGGGGTCTCCTAAGATATCTCCTTCCAGGATATTGTCTCCATCCGAAAATGAGGAACTCGGAGCTTCACAGGGAGCAAAATTTGCCCCAGTGACATAGCTGGTAAGTGAAGGGGCTAGGCTTTAAAAGCAGCTGTTTTGCACCTTGGCTCTTGGTGGTTCAGGGTTACTCTGGCCTTGGAGAATTTAGGCGATTGCTGGGGTGAGTTGGGGGTGGGTGCAGGTAGCCCAGGCCACCAGACTGGACTGCACGGTCGGTATAGCCTTGCTCATTGCTGTGTCTTTGGCATGCTGGGCACCGGGGAGCTGCTTAGTAAAGTGTTGAAGGATGGATGAATGGATAGAGAGATGATGCCCAAACCCAGCCTGGAAAACGGAAGTGGAATACGGGGGTGTGGTCAGGGTCAGTCGTTAGATTAGATTTGCCAAGAAAAGCTACTTCAAGGTGAGCTAGAGCGAGAGTCCCACAGCCTTGACATCTGAGGCAGGAAGTTGATGAGGTAGGAGTGAGAGATGAGGCTGGAAGCGCTCAGTGTGTCAGACCTAGGGTTTCTCGGATATTCTGGTGAGTGGTGACCGAGGACTACACAGTCCTTTGGTAATGCCTGGGTCTGTCTCGTCTCTGTCCCAAGGACAGGTGCCTTCTCAGGACGCTATCATCCTCTGTTTCTGATAGAAATGATGGGCCAGGAGCAAGGAGCACCTACTGTTCTGGTAGGCACCCCTGGCCTTTATGTTTTTCTTTAATTAAAAAAAATTGCATATAATATATGAATATGTTCTTTCTTAGAACATTTCAGCTAAGGCTTAAATCTGTTGACTTCTTCTCATCCTACCTCCCCAGAGTGTGAAGCTATTTTAGTAGGTTTACATATACTTATACAAATACATAGATTAGTTTTACAGAAGTAATTTACAGAAGTAATTTATTCATTCTGCTGCTTTTTGGGGGGGGTTCAACAATGGTTTTTTAAAAGTATTTTATTGTTGATACCTAATAATGCATTTAACGCAGTCCTTTTAGGGACTTCCCTGGTGGTCCAGTGGTTAAGACTTCGTGCTCCCAATGCAGGGGGCCACGGTTCAATCCCTGGTCGGGGAACTAGATCCCACATGCCACAACTAAAGATCCTGCATGCTGCAACGAAGATCCCACACGCAGCAATGAAGATCCTGCGTGCCGCAACTAAGACCAGGCACAGCCAAGTAAATAAAAAAAGAAAAAACCCACAGTCCTTTTAGTTGCAGTATACTATTCCGTTGTTAAGAACAGGCTGTGGGGAGCTTCTCTGGTGGTCCAGTGGCTAAGACTCCGCGCTCCCAATGCAAGGGGCCCAGGTTTGATCCCTGGTCAGGGAACTAGATCCCACATGCCACAACTAAGAGCCCACATGCTGCAGCTAAAGATCCCACATGCCACAACTGAAGATCCTGCACGTGGCAACGAAGATCCCCCGTGCTGCAACTAAGTCCCGGCACAGCCAAACAAACAAATATATATATATATATATATTTAAGAAAGAAAAACAAAGAATAGGCTGTGGAGGTAATGAGCTATTTTCCTGCTGGTGGTCACTAAGGTCACTTGACAGAGAACAGTCTTTATACATACCTCTTTGTGCTCGTTTGCCAGTATTGGTTTAGGGTCGATACAGAGAATTGGAACTGCTGGGTCATAGGTTAATAGAAATGGGGGTCTTGGCTAGTCCATCCCTCCCTCTGGTCCTGGACACACGAGGGTGTGATTCTGCTTCCCGCAGCTGGTCTGCTTAGCCTTGCTTCTTGTGCCTATTGTTTCCTTTTCTTTTTGGAGGTTGAGAGGGCAAGAGGATAAGCTTACTGTGGTATTTGCGGGTCAAGTGTACACGAATCCAGGGATGTCCCACATACTGTGTCACGGCCCCCTTGATGAATTTTCTTCCCTCGGTTTGTTGTGGAGTGACAGAGATGTGTCGGATTTGCCGGGGCATCCTTGCCTTAATGCTAACCTGTCTTAGCAGGAGGGGCCGGTGGCATCCACCTCCACGTGAGTGATGTGCAAACTAGTTGAATAGGCAGTAGGAAGAGGGGGGAGGGCAATGAGGGTGTAGAGGGACTAGAAAGAACCTAAGCTAAGTTAGTCAGCCTGCTCTGAACCTGAGTTTCCATGAGGATCCTTGGGAATCATTCCTCAAAGGTGAGAATCCAGAAGATGATGTGAAGGGCCACCCACACTGCCTGACACTTACTAAGTGCTAATTGTTAATTCTCTGCTCTGTCCCACTTGCTGAGCTTGGTGCTGAGATTAGAAAGGGTAACTAGGACATGTTCTCATGTTCAGAGCACTCAGGGCCTGGAAACTGACATGTAACTAAATGAGCATACACAACATGTTGGATGAGTCTAAAGGAGACAGAGAAACCTCTTGGAGTTGCTTCTGTAAGAGGCACTGGAGAAAAAAAAAAAAAAAAACATGCTTGAATTGTCCCTTTCTCTGGAGCTTTAAACTGTGCCAGAGCAAGTGGATACTGCAGCGTACCAGTTTTGTTTTTATATAAAGTTTATACCTAGCCAAAATGATTTTAAAGTATTTTCTTAGTAATAATTGTAAGAAATACTCATCTTTGGAGAAAGGGGCTGGATCTGCCCATCTTGTGAACTTGATTCTCACACTGTTGTTGAAAATCCCCTTCTCTTTGTCAAGACACCCCAATAAAGCTGGGGGGGAAAAAGGAAAAAAAAAACCACCCTCTTACCTCCCTGAAGTCTGATTGGTTCTCTGCAGTCCCACAATGGATGCAGGGTAGTTATTCTAGGCTATTCCGTATCTTACTAGTCAAAGTGTCAACCTCTGATCAGCAGCATCTGCATCACCTGGGAACCTGTTAGAAATGCAGAATCTTAGAGTCTCAGCCTCCACTCCAGATCTGTACTTAGCAAGACTCCCCAAGCGATTCCTATGCACATGGAAATTTTTGAGAAGTCAGGGCCACCTGGCCCCCATCTGTACACCCCCTCTCTGCAACATTTCCCCACAAACACCACAGGTACCTCTGACACCCATCAGGACAGACACCTTTGGAACCCTAAAACAGTGTATGTCAGGAAAGGCCCCACTGAAGTGAATTGCTTTTAGGGAGCTCTCTACTTTTCCTTCAGCCCAGGAATCAGCATTTCCTTTGTCAACTAGGTAAAAATAATTAGATTCCAAAAAAAGGAAAAAAGGTGGTCCAAATTTTCCTCACTGTGAAAAGAGCTGTAGTGACACAGGTAGGAATTACTGCTTCAGACTTAAAGTCTACTCCTTAAAAGCAAGCTGTGTATATATACAGTTCTCCTTTTCTTAGCCAAACAAAATGAAATGGGTTTTGAAAATTGGGGATAGATGAATGAGGTCTTTATAATAATCACTTGCATTTACTCTTCAGTTCTTGTTCTTGCTCTCTTCATTTCTTTGCAGATGGAAGCATTTTTAATGAGGAGAGGAATTGGAAAAGTGGGTCAGGGAAACCAAAACACAGAAAAATTCTGCTGAGCTCGGTAGCTGTTCTCAGTTCTTTTTTGTTTTTTAATTTTTTAAAAAATTTATTTATTTTATTTAATTATTTTTGGCTGCATTGGGTCTTCGTTGCTGTGCACGGGCTTTCTCTAGTTGCGGTGAGTGGGGGCTACTCTTCGTTGCAGTGCGCGGGCTTCTCATTGCCGTGGCTTCTCTTGTTGCTGAGCACGGGCTCTAGGTGAGTGGGCTTCAGTAGTTGTAGCACGTGGGCTCAGTAGTTGTGGCTCACGGGCTCTTGAGCGCAGGCTCAGTAGGTGTGGCGCATGGGCTTAGTTGCTACACGACATGTGGGATCTTCCTGGACCAGGGTTCGAACCCGTGTCGCCTGCATTGGCAGGCGGATTCTTAACCACTGCGCCACCAGGGAAGTCCCTGTTCTCAGTTCTTTAAAGTGCTTGAAAACTATTTTGTTGCTACTAAATCTAATTAATAGCTACCTGGTACTCATCAAGACCTCATTTCTTTCAACCTTGAAGGCAATTGGAAAGATACACAGATCTCTGTATTATCACAGCAAACGAATTCTCTTTTTTCCTTAATCACTTAGAGCTTTATCAGCAATGTCGGCAGCAGATGGACAGCTGAGTTTAAAAAATAGAATGCATCTCAGGGTGTTCACTGTGGCATGTAATAAGTGTGCATTGATTGATAGAATTACTTTTTAAAAAATACAGTTTTGAAACCAGAGTCTAAACTGTGTACCAGGAAAGCCTGGTTCTTGATTGAGTCTCCAGCCTGTTCCTGAATATTTGGATGGAATCAACAAGTCTTTGGAAGCCTGTTCCCTGCCCAGCACCAACTAATCAGAATGCCATGGACCAAAATGGATTTAAACACAAAGAGAGGGTGAAAATGCTCATCTGGGAGGAGGGGGGCACCAGGGGATTAACTGTGCAGAGCCCTGCATCTCCGCCGGTGCAGGGTGCAGCTGTGGGTTGTTAGTGACAAAGGCATTCTTCCATTCTGAGCAGACCAAGTATGAATCGACTTGGTGGCTGATGTGCTGACAGGCTCAAGTAAAGTAGCTCAGGCCTTAATTGTAGCGATCAGATATCAGGAGTCCAGGCAGAAGAGAGGCAGTGATTGCACACGCTGCTTATTCCGAGGGCCAGAGCTGCTTCCGAGGGCTGCCTGAGCACCCCCTCTTCACACACCCTCTCCCTCATCCAAGTCAATTATTTCTGTTGAAGCACACCCAGGACTGGATGATGTTTTGTGTTTGTCAGGTAGAGCATTACTCAGTTTGGCAAATATTTATTAAGTGTCTACTTTGTGCCAAGTCCTTGGTGCAGCAGTTTAAGCCTCAGATCCGTGGTTTGGTGGGTCGTGAGAGTGCAGCCAACATCCATCAGCGCTTTGCATGTCTGTAAATTATACTATGGTAATAACCTGGCAGCCCTGCTTTCAAGCCCGACTCTTATCAATAAAGCATGACAGAGAAATCTGCACAGTGTGTTTGGGGAAATAGCTTACAGGAAGAAACATGATGTTACAACCAAATTGGCCTGATCGAAGCATAGCTAAGGTCTGACGTGGACAGGGAATTGTTACAATTAATACTTTTCTTTTTGTTTTTTAAACCATTTTTAATCTGTTGTGGGAAAATGAAGGAGTTTTTCGTAATCTGGGTGAAAAGTGAGAAAGCCTGTCTGTTGACAGATGTTTGTCATTTAGTCCAAACACACAGATGATAGTCTGCGTTTTTTGGTTTTCACCTGGACACGCCGCTCCTTGTGCCTGTATACAGAGAGCACAGTGATAATCTCCCACCTCTCTGGACAGAACTAAGCAAGACGTGGGGTGTTTGCTTTGTAACCTGAATGTAGAAGTTTTGCCATCTGTGTTTGTGGATGCAACGATTGTTTCCACCACAGGAGGATGGTGGGATCAGCACAGTCATTCACATTTTAAGCATTTTATTCATTGTATCTTTTGCAGATGGGGAGAACGGTCTGATTATATACTGTTATATAGTGTTACCGCTCAGAGAAATTAACTGAATAAAACGATGGAAAGTCCAGCCTGTCTTTTCTTCCAGCTGGGAACGTGCCCTCAAAGTTTGGGTGTTCTCCAAGCAGTGTCAACAATGTTGCGGATACAGGAAAGGGACTTGGCGCCAGAACCTGGGTAAAGGGGTATTTCTTATGGCTACTTGAGGGAAGGTGTAAAAGAGAATTTCACTTATAACTTGGTAGTTTGGCCCTAGGCCTTGATGCTTCTACTAAGTGAAATAATATATTCATAAGCTAGTAAGCAGAGTACCATTTATATACACAAAGCGGCTGTCCAGCTCTAGGTAGAACTGTATCTAAGATTTCCATACAGGATGGGATTTGGGTTTTAGTGTTTTGTTTTGTTTTGTTTTTAATATTTATTTATTTATTTGGCTGAGCTGGGTCTTAGTTGCGGCACTCTGGATCTTTGTTGCTCTGTGCGGGATCTTTTTTTTTTTTTTTAAGTTGCGGCGTGCAGGATCTAGTTCCCTGAGCAGGGATGGAACCCAGGCCCCCTGCATTGGGAGCACGGAGTCTTAACCACTGGACCATCAGGGAAGTCCCTGGGTTTTAGTCTTTATTAGTTTTATAGGTTTGGGTAGCTGGCTTATATAATGGGTAAGAAGTCTAGATTATGTTCACATCAAGGTAAAAGATTAGAAAATTTATTTAGTACCACTGTGTTCTTTAGCAAAACTTGAAAATTAAAAATATTTTTGAAAAGGAAAGCTTTTCTTTTTTTCTTTTAATTTAATTTATACACCATCAAGGCAAAACCTATTTAGGCATGTGGACAAGTGGTTTTGTAAACAAGTTTGAACACTCTCAATCTGACTTTGGTTTCAGCAGGTGTGGAAAATGTATGCTTTTAGGAATAGTTTTCAGTAACATTGGCCAAAAAATATCTCAAGGCAGAAAGTCTTCAAAAATTGCTTGGTTTGAAATGCTTAGGTTAAGGCCAATATGCATCTGTGGTCCCCTCCTCATTCTTGAACCCCCCTAAAATTAGTCTCAACTTCGTTTTCTCTCTGTATGTGAAGACACTGGATATCCACATTTAGCTTAAAAATAAGTGGAATCTTAAAGTTCACAATATTTAATAAGTGTGAAACAATATACACGTTCATTTCTACAAGTAACAGGATTATTTTTGGAAAAAAAAAACCACCACCAAAACAAAAGACCAAATTTCACCAGTCGTTTTCAAACTTTTTTTTAAAGCACAGAATCCTTTCTTCGAATCTCATTTTTCTTGTTGAAGCATGGAATGTGAAACATATAGAATGCCTTATTTATTTGACAGATGATTAAGGGGGCTGCTCATGAGACCTTTGCCATCTTAGCCTTTGCAACAGGTATTTGTTTTTGATGTAGGCCAGCCCTTCTCTCCTTCCTGATGAGGATACTGAGGTCTGGGGGGTTCCTAGACTCATTCAAGGCCACCTTGAGAGGGACTTTCCTGGTGGTGCAGTGGTTAAGAATCCGCCTGCCAATGCAGGGGACACGGGTTCGAGCCCTGGTCCGGGAAGATCCCACATGCCGCGGAGCAACTAAGCCCGTGTGCCACAACTACTGAGCCTGCGCTCTAGATCCCGCGAGCCACAACTACTGAACCTGAGTGCCACAACTACTGAAGCCCGAGTGCTTAGAGCCTGTGCTCCACAACAAGAGAAGCCACCGTAATGAGAAGCCCATGCACTGTAACGAAGAGTAGCCCCCACTCACCGCGACTAGAGAAAGCCCGCGCACAACAACGAAGACCCAGTGCAGCCAAAATTAATTAATTAAAAAAAAGCTTTTGGAACCATTATCTTGGAGTATCAAACAAAACAAAACATTATTCTAGCATGAAAAATCCACTTAAAGGGCACAGTTGTTGCCACAATTTGTTTTTCTTTACCAACTAAGATAGGGCTTTGGAACCAAGCGGCATTGGCCATGGAAAGGACCACTGGCATGCAAAAGAATAGAAATTTGCACATGCTTGTTTTGAAACTCAGCTACTTCTGTTCAGGTTTGACTGGTCTCAGTGGTAACGAGCTTAAAATGAAATAATGCCTTTTTGTCAACACCATCTTGATTCTTCTTGTATGGACTGCTTGAGCCAATGTAACACATAATGTAGAGCAAAACAAGGAATCGATAAAGCCATTAAGCTGCTGGCTGTCTGGCCAGGAATGTTGATGAATGGGTTCGCATTTCCCCTTGGGTGTTTTTATTCACCACGGGAAGAAAAGGAGTGGGCCGACAAAGTAGAGGAATTGAGAAGAAAGGCTTTTCTTGCTTGAGTGAGGCAGTGCCGCTCACATCTCTGTCTTGTTCCCTTGGAGACTCCTTTTCTTATCTGTGAACCACGACATGGAGTTGGTCATCGTGTGCTGCCCCCTTCCTGTCTCTTACTTTAAGGTTTATTAGTGGATGATAGAGTGGAGATATATCAGACATACTCAACTCATGAATGAGTTAAAATTTTAACTCCACTTATAGTCATGAGACCAGTGCCCAAAAGCTTGGGCACAATGGCCTGTCGTGGGACCGCAGGAGAAAATGTGAACTTGGTTGTTGTGTTAGTTTGCTAGGGCTGCAGTAACAGGGTACCACAGTGTGGGTGCCTTAAATAAATAGAAATGTATTGTCTCATAGGCTAGAAATCCAAGACCAAAGTGTGCACGGGATTGGTTCCTTCTGAAGGCTATGAGGAGAATCTGTTCCCTGGTGGTTTGCTGCCAATCTTTGGCGTTCCTTAGCTTGTAGAAACATCACCTTGATCTCTGCCTTCATGGTGAGAAGAAGTTCACTTGGTGTTCTCCCTGTGTGCCCATTTCCCCTTTTGATAAGGACACTAGTTGTATTGGATTAGGGTCCACCCTAATGACTTCATCTTTAATTACTTCTGTGATGACCCTATTTCTACCTGAGGTCACATTCTGAGGTACTGGGGGTTTGGTACTGGGGTTGGGATGTATGAATTTGCGGAACACAGTTCAACTCATAACAGATGGATAAGATGGCTGGTTTTGTGTCTCTAAAATCTCAAGTTAGAGTGGTTTCGATCAAGCAACCTACAGCTTCAAAATGAGTAAGCATATACTGTGTTTTACAGGGTTTTTTTAGGTGCTTTCACATATCCTGTGTTCCTTACCATAGCAGACAAATGTATTCGTGTTTATGAAGCTTGTAGAGACTCTAATGGAATAGAAGAGAGTAAACCCTGTAGATGAGCAGGAACACTTTAGAATCTTCTACTCATCTTCTGCTTTCTTCTGGGTATCGAAAAGCATTACAATTCTAATCTGTAGTCGCCTGCATGAAGACTTTGATTTACTTTAATCATGCTCATTGGGGGACAGATGTTGGCATTACACAATATATGTACTATATCATAACATAAAAGATGCACTGTACTTTTTGGGTGATTCAAGGGATTTGTCAAGGGTAATTCTGAATCTTGCTAAAACCTTACACACTGACTTTTTAATGTAACCTCACTACCGCAGCTGGTGATCTACTCTAATTAAATGAAAGTTTGGTTATGATGCGCTCCACCCCTGAACCCCCAACCCCCAACCACCAAAGTCTTCAAGTTGAATATCTTCAAGTCTACCATCAGCTGTGGAACCTGTTTTGCAAATAATACCTTACTTGATGAGGACTTTTAAGATCTACTTCCTTAGCAACTTGCAAATATGCAATACAGTATTATTAACTGTAGTTACCATGTTGTACATTACATCCCCAGGACTTATTTATTTTATAACTGGAAGTTTGTACCTTTTGACCCCCCTTCACTCATTTCTCCCACCCCTCACTCATTTCTCCCACCCCTCACTGCCCTGCCCGCCTCTAGCAACCAACAATCTGTTCTCCGTACCTGTGAGCTTGTTTTTTTGTTTTTGTTTTTTAGATCCCATAGAGAAGCATGTCAATTATACCTAACAAAAAAAAAGCATATAGAAAAAAATTAAATAAATAAAACTTCTCCCATGTGGGGGAGAAAAACCAAAACAATCATACTTGAAATCTCAAATATATAAAATAGGTTTTAAAAAGGATCTTCTCTGGGGACTTCCCTGGCAGTCCAGTGGTTAAGACTCTGTGCTTCCTGTTGGTGGGAATGTAAATTGATACAGCCACTATGGAGAACAATATGGAGGTTCCTTAAAAAACTAAAAATAGAATTACCATATGACCCAGCAATCCCACTACTGGGCATATATCCAGAGAAAACCGTGATTCAAAAAGACACATGCACCCCAATGTTCATTGCAGCACTATTTACAATAACAAGGTCATGGAAGCAACCTAAATGCCCATCGACAGACGAACGGATAAAGAAGTTGTGGTACATATATACAATGGAATATTACTCAGCCATAAAAAGAAACGAAATTGAGTCATTTGTTGAGACGTGGATGGAACTAGAGACTGTCATACAGAGTGAAGTAAGTCAGAAAGAGAAAAACAAATATCTTATATTTACGCATGTATGTGGAACCTAGAAAAATGGTACAGATGAACCGGGTTGCAGGGCAGAAGTTGAGACACAGATGTATAGAACGGACATATGGACACCAAGGGGGGAAAACTGCGGTGGGGTGGGGATGGTGGTGTGCTGAATTGGGCGATTGGGATTGACATGTATACAGTGATGTGTATAAAACTGATGACTGATTAAAAAAAAAAACAAAAAACAAACAAAAAAAACAACAGCAGACTTGCCTATAAAGATTATTGTATAGAATCCACTCATAGTATAAAAAAAAAATAAAAAAAAATAAAAAAGACTGTGCTTCCACTGCAAGGGGCACGGGTTCAATCCCTGGTCAGGGAACTAAGATTCTCCATGCCGAGCTGTGCAGCCAAAAAGAAAAGGAAAAAAGGATCTTCTCTGATCGAATCAAGGTATATAGGCTTCAATCTCTCTCTGTACTTTCCTTAGTTGAGTTCCCTCAACCAGGAAATGGTTGGAGAAAACATTGGTAAACCATGGTATGTGAGCATGTTTGCCATGTGATGAGTTTTATCACCTAGAGGGAAATTAGAACAAGTAAGGATAGTATATCTTTTGGGTAATCTCAGGTTATTTGTGGGCTCACATCACTGTGCATGGTGTATTCTTTTGTTCATTTATTCAACAAAAATTGACAGCAATTTGTGTAAGATGTTGGAGATTAAAAGATCAGTGAGATATAGTCTCTTCCAGAAGAGTTTTCAGTCTCCATCCCTGCATCCACCCATCCTTCATATTTCTTGAGTGCCTCCTATGTGCTGTGCCCATCTTAGGTATTTGAAAAAGTGGCAAAACTAACAAATAATACCTGTCTTTGTGGGGCTTGGGTGTTAGTGGGGTAAACAAGGTAACATGTTAGAAGGTGGCCAGTGTCAGGAAAAAGGAAGGAAGGTTGAGGGAAATTGGGACTTGTTGGAGGTGGGGACTTGGGTTACTGCCGCCTGTTTTAAATAGACCTTGTTGGAAAAAGTTGACATCTAGTATAGGTGTGAAGGAGGTAAAGTTAAGCATGGGGTGTCCGGGGACAGAAGGGACAGATAGCTCACTCACCTGCGTAATCTCGCTTGGACCCCACAGTAGCCCTGTAAGAGCAGGTACTGTAGTGATTTAGCTGACGCCAAAGTTGCCCAGGATCAAGGGCCTAGGCAACAGTGGTGGGATTCCAGCCACGGTTACGAGATGCAGCTGGCTCACTGGACACATGTCTCTCCGTGACTGTTAATGGGAACGTTCTTAGGCCTCTGTTTCAGGCCCCCCTCACCTTTCGCCAGGCTGTGCATGCCAGAGGGGCTGAGGTTGTATCCATCTTGCTCACTCGTCAGAGTGCCTAGCTCATAGCTGCCACTCATTTACGTGTATTGATTAAAGAAGGAGAAAATAGGCCCCCGGGCTCCTTGTAATTAAGAGAGAGGTGGTGATGGATAACATAGTTCGGAGGAGAGGAAGATCAGCTTCCTCACAGTGGTGGTACCAGTCAAGCATCCAGCTTTGAGGTGGAATCCTGGAGTGCCCTGGGCTGGGGCTCCAGGGGGCTGCCTCATGGTCATGAGCTTCTAATTTTCTCTGTAGGTCACACTAAATAGTCCATTATTCATCAAGGAGAGGGGAAATTGATTTCAAATTACTCCTGTATTGGTTAATACCCAAACTGCCACGGATGCTTTATGGGATCAGGGAGAAGATAGGCCCTGGGTTTTAGCTGCACTGAAACCTGCTTAATTAACCGAACACTGTCCGTTACCATCAGACAGAAAGCGTGACCCCTCTTCTGCAGAAGGGCTTGGGTTTGAAGACCATACTCCCAGGGCCAGGAGTAGTTGAGACCTGCGAGGCTGGAGGATTTGTGCTTTGTGTGCTCCCCTTCTGCTCTGCACATCCTTGCCTGGGGTCTGGGGGCTGCTTGTGCAGGTTCGTGAAAACTGGTGGTTAAGTTCTCAGGAATTTTCTGAGCTGGTTGTTAAACACAATCCTATTTCTTTTTTTTTGGCCGCGCTGCTCGGCTTGCAGGCTCTTAGTTCCCTGACCAGGGATCGAACCCGTGCCACCTGCAGTGGAAGCTCGGAGTTCTAACCACTGGACCGCCAGGGAATTCCCTAAACACAGTCTTTTAAAGCACAATATTATGTAAATTTACAATTAAATTATACTTAAGAAGTAAAAAATACCCCCCAATTCGTCACTTAGAATTATTGTAATACATTTTATTCTTGCCTATGCTCTTGAGCGTCTGTTTTATCTATAGGGTAGAAATGATGTGGGATGATGTGCATTTCCTTCCTACTTCACATTTAGTGCTGTCACTTTGTTAGGTTGAAATTAGCTGTGGTGGGAATATTTACACCATGGTCATCAGCAAATACTACAGACCAACCCCCTCCCAGAGCTGGGTGGTAAACATTTACAAATACACCACTGACTGGGGCCATCTTCCTTATTAGTTTGCTAGGGCTGCCATAACAAAGTACCAGAAACTAGGTGGTTTAAAACAACAGAAATGTATTGCTTCATAGTTCTGGGGTCAAGAAGTCCAAGATCAAGGTGTCGGTTGGGTTGGTTCCTTTTTGGAGGCTCTGAGCCTGTTTCTTGCCACTTCTTGGTTTCTGGTCTTTGCCACCAGTCCGTGGCATTCCTTGGCTTATAGGTGCATCATTCTAATCTCTGCCTTCATCTTCACAGGGTGTTCTCCCTGTGTCTGTGTCTTCACATGGACGTCTTCCTTCTGTGTCTCTTACCGCTTATTATAAGGACACCAATCATATTGGATTAAGGGCCCAACCTATCCCAGTATGGCCTCATTTTAACTAATTACATCTGCAATGGCTCTATGTCCAAATAAGGTCACATCTGAAGTGCTGGAAGTTAGGACTTTAACAAATCTTTTTGTGGGGACACAGTTCAATCCCCAAAGTCCTCCAATGGCCTTATATTGCCTATTGGGACACCTTGCCTTTGCCAGCTCAAATAATAAAATTAAACATAAGAGCCCATATGTATAATAATTTTAGTGGCTAACTAGGTACTAGTTTTATTTTTTCCTCACATGTGTTCTCATTTAACCTTATTAACCACCTTGTAATGTAGGTGCCATTATTCTTATTTAACAAATTTGAATTGGGGTCCGGGCAAATTGTAGTAATTGTCCTAGTTAGCATGTTAAGTATTTGAACCCAATACCACTGCCTTTTGTCAACTTACTTGTCATGAGCTTTGTTTCCCCAGAACTTCATTAGCTGTACCAAATCCACATGAAGGGTTAATTGTGGCAGAGTGGGAGAGAAGAAGAAAGCTAATTTTTATAAAACATCTTGCAGAATCAGGCACCAGTCCTGGTGTCCTCATATATGTGTTGCTTAATTTAGTCCTCTTGGCAGATTTTTGAATTGTTAGTCTGTGTAGATGAGAAAATGAAACTGTTGGGCCATAAGGTGAACTCTGTTCACCGGCCAGGATCCACAGAGCTGATAAAGGGGACAGCTGAGATACCCTGGACCAAAGACCCTTCCTGTTAGCCCTACTCTGTCCTTCAGCAAATCGCACATCTGATAAATGGGCCCATCCCATTCCTGATCTTTCTTGTTGGTTGAGGTGATAGTTGTGCATCTATTTCTTTTCCCATCCACTTAGTAAGTACTGAGAGAGCCCTGATCGTGTGCCAAGGACTGTGCTGAGGGATGAGTTGTGAGTTGTAAATGGCTATTAACAGCTCACGTTTCAGAACTAGGAGGCTTTAAAGCCCTCTGCAGCCATGCTTCCTTAAAAGGTCACCAGGTCCCACCTCTGTCTCTGCCATTTTCCTAGTTAGTCCTTAGCCTGTCTGGTGCACTGTCTCATGTTGTTGTGTAACAAATCACCGCACACTCAGCGACTTAACATGTTTATTATCTCACAGTTTCCGTGGGTCATGAGTCTGGGAATTAGTTGGGTCTTCTGCTCAGGCTGAAATCAAGGAGTGGGCCAGGGCTGTGATCTCATCTGAGACTCAGGGTCCTCTTCCAAGTTCACTGTGGTTGGCAGAATTCAGTTCTTTGTAGGACTGAGGCCTCAGCTTCTAAAGGCTGCTGCCTTTGCCTGCGTGTGACCATCTTCACAACATGGGCGTTTGCTTCCTCAAGGCCAAGAGAAGAGTAACTCTGCTTCGTCCCGTCAGCCCCACCCAGGATGGAGTCCCTATTCATTAAATTAAGGTCAGCTGATTAGGGATATTAATTATATCTACAAAATCCCTTCACCTTTGCCAGTTTTAAGAAAACCATAGGTTCTGCCCCTACTCAAGGGACAGGGGGATTATACAGGATGTAACCCAAGGGGTGACAGTCATGGAGGCCCACCTGGAATTCTTCTAGCATATCTGGGATTTCCCTCAGACTGTTCCACCCCTTTGGGTTTGGATCCATGTTTTTCTCACTTATTCTCTCCCTTACCTTAGCCAGGTATGTCCACACGGTTCATGAACAATTCATGGTTTGAGTTCACCATGGTTTGAATGCATAAACTGTGGCTGGCTTTGTATGACTAGCTTCTGCTTTACCCATCTTTGGACTTAGTATAAAGCTATTTCTTCAGATTGTTTGCATAGAGTCCCAGCTCTCTGGCCTTAAACTCTGATGCCTTTGTTTTCTATTACTTAAATAGTCTTAATTTCAAAAAATTAAGGGAACCCTGAATTGAAGTTTCATTTGGAAGGGAGAGAAATCAACACAAAGTAGCTCAAGTAGATAGAACAACTTATTGGTACCATAATGCAAGGGTATACTGGCTTCAGGCATGGCTGGATCCAGGTCCTCCACCCATGTATCTCAGGGCTTTCTTTTCTTTTTTAAACTACCCTTTTTTGGCAACTCTTGTGATGTTGCTAGATGGCCACCTTCAGTCCCCTAACACCTGCAGACTTTATCTACATATTTCTAAAGAGAAAAAATCTTCCTGAGTCTAGACATCATGCCTTACTGTTAATTATTAAGACTTGGGTTGCATTTGGCTGGGCCAGTAACTGGACAAGCTCAGATAATGTCCCCACCACTGTGACTGAGGTAGAAGTGAACTCCCCAACCTTAGCTTCTTGGAATGGCTTTCTCTTAGGAAAGAGGGGTCTTTGCCAAGAGAAGAGAGAAGGAACATTGAACAGGTGAAAATAACAAACACCCGCTTCGGACCCTGGAGTGATATTGGTATTCCTCATCCCTCCTTCCTCAGTACCGTCGCTGGTAAAACAGAAGTGGTGTGGACAGCCACCTGTGAAATACAAGCTTTGAGGAAGCGGCAGTCCCTGGTAGGTTTTTATTTTAGTGTAAATCTTCCGTCTTCTTGACATGGGCCTCCTTTAAAGACTTACGAATATTGTCCTGAGAAAATGCCACATGAATTCAGAAGTCGGATCAAACTGTGTTGTTTGGGATTCATTAAATCTGAAATGCCTGGGCCCAATTCCTAGCCAGGTGCATCAAACGTTGCACCAAATCTGAGGCTGCACAGACCTGGAGCATGCTGACGCTCTCATTTTATACGATTTTTCTTTACCACAAAAGGACAGGTCTACAAACTCTTTAAACCTTACATGACTTTTTTCTGGGTGTCTGAGAATGTAGCTAGACATTTTTGAATATGAACTTCTGTCTCTTGCTTCTCCTTAGAATTAAATTCCCTGTGAATCAGCCTAGAGGTGGATGTTCTCCTTGTCGGGTTTTATCAGTTTGCGGGCCCACTTTCTCCAGTGGTTTCTTTGGTGGCCAATACTGAGGTTGCAAAGTCAAATAAATGCCAGCTGGGCTCAGGAAGCTGAAGTAAACTAATAAGGTAGGAGAGCCAGGGGGTGGCCACACTTTAGAGAACTGGACACAGTTTGCCTTTCTCCAGGGCCAACACCATTTGGCTGGGGCTGATTGCCGCCCTGTTGGAATTTGAGCCAGTGTTAGATCATTCCAGTGTTTCAAGGGTAACTAGAGGTCCTAAATTCACCTCATTACTCCCAATTTTAAATTTGGCTAATGACTTCAGTTTTTAGTACACCGTGAAGGCTGAAGTAATTGTCTTTTGGCCAGACTTGTCGTCTGGCTGGCTAATTTTGATCTCTGGTCTGTGCTTTGCCCAGGACAGAAGACCTGTTTGACTCCTTTGCAGCATCCGTCTCTTTCTTCCTAATAGAACCTTAGTTTTATACAGGTGTCCACCCTTCTCTGTGAAGCCATGTAGCTAAACCCTAGTTCCACAGTTGGGTTTATTTGGTTTACATCCCTTACTAGTGATTGGTTCAGGACTGGCCATGTGATCTGAGTTTGTCCAGTGGAATGGACAGATGTGCCCGCTGGGCCCTCCCATGGAAAGCTGCATCTTGCCTTGAAGCCAGGGAAGCTGTGCTCTCTACTTGCTGTGGGTGCTGTCAGGATGTGCCACGCGCAAGTGCTGCAGCTGTCCCGGGGCTGGCCTGAGGATGAAGTCACATTTCCAGGAGGGCCGGCCTGGAAAGGAAGGGAAGAAGCTGGATTCTTGTTGATATCTTTGAGCTGCTGACTCAGCCAGCCCTGAAGCCTATCCTTCCACTGGACTTTATTTTATGTGAGACAGTAAAATCAGTGTAAGTCAGCCTGAGAAGCTGACCAGGGAAAGGACCCCAGTCCATTTCTAGACCCAGTGGACTATTGGTGATGAGGGAGGCCTTCCCTGATGCTGGGCTGGGCTGTCACTGATGTAGGGTTAGGTGACGAAAGGATGCCTTATGTCTTTACTCTGATCCCTTGCTATTGGCCCCTTGACTTGGTCCAGTGTTATCCAAGATAATATTCCATCCTTCTGTTGAGAAGGATAAGCTCCATGGGGAAGGGGAGCATGGTCAGTTACATCCCCCAAGGGGAACGGGGGCTCAGAGTGAGGAGTGGGGAGCATACCATGTGTTTGCCATCAATGGTTTGTGGTCACATTCAGCCTGAACATGTTATCAAGGCCTTTGGTCTCTGTAGAGTGTTAGATGGATTAATAATAACGAAACTATGACCTTTACCATTTATGAAAATTATTCTTCAGGTTTATAAGCTTTCATTACAGAAAGAGCCTCACCCATCAAGGAAAGGCTGAGTTGTGTTTAACATAATCCAAAAAGTTTCATGCTCTTGGAAGAGTACAAAACAGAAAGGGGTCCCTACCTGACCTTTACTGTGAAGGTAAATCAGCTGGAAGCCCCTCATCAACTCTAAACAGTCCAGATGTTTCTTACTCTTTTTTCAGATAAGAAATAACATTGCATTTTTAAGAAAATGTTTTCTTATTTCTATCAGTTTATGTCGGTTATTCTTCCCAGTCTATTTCCAATTAGTTAATAATTAAAGACGGCCCTTCTACTATTAATGATACAGATAAGCCTGGTTATGCATAATGGATTTTCACATTTAAATGTTTTTATTTGACCTAGTATGGAGAGGCAGTGAGGTGTGTGTTAAAGAGTATCAACTCCCATCCGTGCAGCCTGGGTTTGAATCCCAGCTCTGCCACCTACTGGCTATGGGACCTTGGCAAATGGCTTAATTTCTTTTTGCCTCAGCTTCCTGATCCCTAAAATAAAAGTAACTATAGTGCTGACCTTGTAGGGATGTGTGGATTAACAGTTTAATACATGAGTCCATTTAAAGTGCTTGTGACCGTGCCTGGGACACTGTCAGTGCTCTGTGTACTTGGTACTAGGCATCGTCACAATAATTGTAAAAAAATCTGCAAGGCTGCTGTTACTGGCTGTATCAACTGGCTTTGTTAAGAGATTTTGGAAGACTTGAATCATTTGGTACATGTAGTGTCACTGTCTCTTAGATTATGAGTGATTTATTGCTGGATATAAAAAATTGCCCTGGGAAGCAAGCATGGGGGAAGGAGTCTCCATAGGGCAAGGATGCTGGGTTGTAGCCAGCAGTCTTCATAGCAGATGGATAAAGAGATTATATAGTGTGTTTGCCTGGATGGATTTGGCTGTACTCAGGATGATAGTAAGTACAGGAGCTGATTGTTACTTAAGAGCTCAACACTAAAGCATGCAGCATTTAATAAGACAAACATTTGTCTGTTAAATGGCCCTTCCTTTCAAAGGTAGATAGATCTCTCGTTTCATTCACTTAAATGTTATTTATTCTCTTACCGTCTCATTCTTTTTCTCGGAATGGCAAAAGCAGTATGAGTTTTTGAACAGGAATTCTAGTCACCTCTGATAGTTAAAAGTATGGGGTTCAGAGCCGACAAAACCTGGGCTCCAGCTCTGAAGACACAGGTACTGCCGTGACCTTGTGAGGACAACCTCTCCTGGGCTCAATCTCCTCATCTGTAAAATGGGGACAACCATTCCTCAGAACCTTGCTGTGCCCATCAAATGGAATCCTGTATGTAAAGAGACCAGCACAGTGCCTTCCTCGTCATTTTTTATTTTCATCTTTTTCCTGCTTTATTTCAAATCACCGTCTTGGCTACTAGGTCAGCAAACTTAAAAGCTTTTCTGGGAACTTTATGTACATTGTGCCGTTTCTGCCGAGTTTTCTGAGAAACGAGCCTTATTTAGATGGTAAAGAACAATTTTTCTTTCATAATTTTCTAGTGGGCCTTTAGTTTGTTTGGAGCTGTTTTCCTGAAATTTGTGGATGAATTAAGGCAGGCGTTGGCAAACATTTTCTGTCAAGAGCCAGGTAGAGATTTTTGTCTTTCTGGGCCGTATATCGCAGCTGTACCTACTCATTGCCATGTAGCTTGGAAGTAGCCAGGGGAGATATGTCGGTGATCAGGCATGGTGGTGTTCTGATGAGACTTTATTTACGGACGCTGAAATTTGAATTTCATATACTTTTCTATGTCACAAGATATTATTCTTCTTTTGATTTTTTTCCTAACCATTAAAAAATATAGGGCTTCCCTTGGGGCTCAGTGGTTAAGAATCCGCCTGCCAGTGCAGGAGGCACAGGTTTGAGCCCTGGTCTGGGACTAAGCCCGTGCGCCACAGCTACTGAGCCTGCGCTCTAGAGCCCGTGAGCCACAACTACTGAGCCCACATGCTGCAACTACTGAAGCCGGTGTGCCTAGAGCCCGTGCTCCGCAACAAGAGAAGCCACCACAATGAGAAGCCCGCGCACTGCGATGAAGAGCAGCCCCCACTCGCTGCAACTAGAGAAAGCCTGCGTGCAGCAACGAAGACCCAACACAGCCAAAAAAATAAATTTATGATATATATATATATATATATATATATATATATATATATATATATATATATAAACCATTCTTAGCTTGAAGACTGTACAAAAGCAGACAGTGGATCAGTGTTTGTCAACCCTTGCGTTAAGGTTTTGGTAAATCATGTTATAATCCATGCAGTGATGAGGGCTCTAGAGCTTGTCCGGCCAGCGTCTTGGAATCAGAAGCATCTTTTAGTAATATTCATGGCAATTCCGCAGTTTGATCAGGTTAAGGCTCTCTTTTCTCCTATGGCCTTGGTCCAAAGTGAGGGGCCCCCATGCTTCTGGTTCACTGTGTACGTGGCCTATTTCCAGTTAGAAAACTTAATGCTTTGAGCCCGGGTAGCTGCTGGGCATTAATTGCCTGACTGCCTCCCTGAAAATCTGTTAACTTCTTCACTGCTTTTGAAAGGAACTTCAGCTTTATGCATTCTCCAGCCTCTTTTGCTCCTTGGGTTTTTTTTTTTTTTTTTTCCTCCTGTCTTCTCTGCATTAAATGTGCATTAGTGTATTCTCAGTGCAACACTTTAGCGTTCTTGGAATGGGCAGAGAGCAGTTATATCCCATAATAGCAGGATAATCAATGGAAAGAGATAGATTGCCAGGTTGTAAATCATGTGAGAGAATTTGATGATATCAGCTTCGGGGGGGAATGGGATCCTATTACTTGTTCTGAATTCTCTGGTTCCTGGAATTAATTTTTTTTTGTACTTGCAATCATTTGATGGAACAGCCTTTGACGTGAACGAGAGGATGACAAAGAACAGGTCAGCTGTCCTGCATGCTCCCTCCTTTCCTCACTATCCGTGCTCACCCTGGTATAATTTCAGATCTAGGATGTGAAACGCTATTTCTATAGCCATAGTCAGCACTGCAGAGTGGAATACACTTAGGCTGTCAGAGTTGAAAGAACATTTATTCCTCCATATTCAAAAGTGAAGGAAAGAACATTTATTCCTCCATATTCAAAACTGAAGAAAATCACACCCTTTAGACTAGGACACTAAAAGACCTAGCAGCATTCTAGCAAATGCAATTACCAGCAATAGAAAGCAAAG
Source organism: Balaenoptera borealis (assembly GCF_965194805.1). Taxonomy (NCBI): domain Eukaryota; kingdom Metazoa; phylum Chordata; class Mammalia; order Artiodactyla; family Balaenopteridae; genus Balaenoptera; species Balaenoptera borealis. Next base: position 32,102,817 of record NC_138869.1, on the reverse strand, counting down.
GACTTTTTTTTTTTTTTCATTTTTAAGAGAAATAAACTGTGCCTTTTACTTTCTGACTTAATGCAGAGAGATGAAAATATGCTAAAGACTTTTTTTTTTTTTTTTAAAGGCATAGACCAGAGACATTTTGGAATCTTTCCATCTAGCAAATCCAGCTTCCCTCTTTAAAGCAAAGCATCAGGATTGCTTCAGTATTTAGGTATTAATATTCCCTTGTGGCTCAATCAGCTCTTTGAAAATGAATTTCTCGGCACTGCTGTCACAATTAAGAAAGACACGCTGAGGTAAAAGGGAATTTGTATGTTTCTTAGATTGGAAGAATGTGTTGAGTCAAATGAACATTCTTTCAAGGTTAAATTATCTATTTAAAACGCTCCCAATTATAGTGTGAGGTACAATCTTTGATGAGATTCCGGGAGAACAGATGACAGTCGGTGGGAGAGAGATTCTCTTTGTATGGAAGAAAGCTGCTGGACATTGTTTATTATCAGGGGAAAATGGTTACATAAATTGAACATGGTATAGTCTCAGTAAACCATGAGCAATTATTGGGTCACTGAAGGCCTCATAATAGGACAGGGGTGGATTCTTTGCTGTTTGTGCTTTTTTTTTTTTTTAAGAATTGTGAGATGACCATCAGCAGAAAACCACTAGCAGTATTCTGTGACCTTTCTGTATGCACTCTGACCCAAGGAATTTGGATGGTGTATACAGTTTTGCTTAAAAGGTGGTCTCATAACCTGGCTTTCTAGAACAATCATCCAAGTCCTACTGGCTTTACCTCAGAAATAAATCTTGACTCTCTCTGGCCAGAGCTCTCCATCTCCGATGATACTGACTTGGTCTAGGCCACCGTCCTGCCTAGGAGGCGGCCTACTAAGTAGTCACCCTGCCTCAGAAACATATTCCCATGACCAATCATAAATTCAGATTCTTACCTGTGGGCCTGCCTCCATTTCTTACATCTTCTCCTACTGTCCCCACTCATTCGCTCGCTCACTTACGCTGGTCTTCATGGCTAGGATGGTCCAACAGTTCTGGCTCCATCCCGTCTCAGCAGCCTTACAGTTAGTTGCCTGGAGTTGCTTTGATGGTGTAACAGTTGAGTATAGACCCTGGAGCCAGACTGGTGTTCAGGTCCTGGTCGTGCTACTAACTAACCTGGGTGAGTTACTGAAAACTTTCTGTGTCTCAGTTTCCTCATCTTTAAGTTGGGTGTAATAATAATTCTACTTGATAATACTTTTTTTGTTTGTTTTTAAGATTTTTTGGGTATTTTTGGGCTGCACTGCAGCAGCGTGTGGAACTTCCCCAACCAGGGATCGAACCCGTGCCCCCTGCAGTGGAAGCGTGGAGTCTTAACCAGTGGACCGCCAGGGAAGTCCTCTACTTGATAATACTTAACAATTCTACATAAGGTTGTTGTGAGGAATAAATGAGTTAAAATATGGAAAGCACTTAGACCGTTGCTTTGCACTCAGTAAGATTGTATAAGAGTTAGATGATGGTATTGTTTTGTTGTACAATCAGCATCATAATTGCCATCTCTACCCCTTGGATTTTTGTGTGTTTGCTCCTTCTCTTGTATATCTCAGTGCAAATGTCCTTTCTGAGTGACCTTCCCTATTCACCTTCTGAAAGGGCTCATGCCTTCCATAGCCACGTTGTACTCTGCCCATTACAGGTTAAAAAAAAAATTTTTTTTAAACATAGAAGAAAATACAACCTACAGAATGGGAGAAAATATTTGCAAATGATGAAACTGACAAGGGGTTAATTTCCAAAATGTACAAACAGCTCATACAACTCAATATGAAAAAAACAAACAACCCAATCAAAAAGTGGACAGAAGACCTAAATAGACATTCTCCAAAGAAGACATACAGATGGTCAACAGGCACATGAAAAGATGCTCAACGTTGCTAATTATTAGAGAAATGCAAATCAAAACTACAATGAGGTATCACTTCACACTGGTCAGGATGGCTATCATCAAAAAGTCTACAAATAATAAATGCTGGAGAGGGTGTAGAGAAAAGGGAACCTTCCTACACTGTTGGTGGGAATGTAAATCGGTGCAGCCACTATGGAAAACAGTGTGGGTGTTCCTTAAAAAACTAAAAGTAGAGCTACCATATGATCTACAATCCCACTCCTGGGCATATATCTGGAAAAGACAAAAACTCTAATTTGAAAAGACACACGCACCCCAGTGTTCATAGCCACACTATTTACAATGGCTAAGACACGGAAGCAACCTAAATGTCCATCAACAGATGAACAGATACAGAAGATGTGGTATATATACTGTGGAATATTACACAGCTATTAAAAAGAATGAAATAATGCCATTTGCAGCAACATGGATGGACCTGGAGAATATCATACTGAGTGAAGTCTTCACTCAGACAAAGACAAATACTGTGTGATATCACTTACATGTGGAATCTAAAAAATAATACACATGAATTTATTTACAAAACAGAAACAGACTCACAGACGTAGAAAACAAACCTAAGGTTACCAAAGGGGAAAAGGGGTAGGGAGGGATAAATTAGGAGTATGGGATTAACAGATACACACTACTGTATATAAAATAGATAAACAATAAGGATTTACTGTATGGTATTAGGAACTATATTCAATATGTTGTAATAACCTCTAGTGGAAAAAAATCTGAAAAAATGTATAACTGAATCAATTTGTTGTATATCTGAACCTAACACAATATTGTAAATCAACTATACTTCAACTTTAAAAAATGTAGAAGAAATTACAACAAATAAAAGACCACCCCTGGCCCCACAGACCAGTTTGAATTCATTGCCAACCTGGTACCCTATCATTTCTGAACACTTGTATGTATTTCTTAGAAATAAGGACATTCTCCTATAATACCACACTACATCCATTGAAACTGAGAAATTAACTTTGACACTACACTATCATTTAATCCTTAGACCCCATTCAGATTTACCCAGATTCTCCCAATTAAAAAAGGAGCCATTTGAAGTCATGTGCTAGTTGTTAGTGTACTCTGTTTCTGGAACAATTCCTCAGGCTTTCCTGGACCTTTATGACCTTGACAATTTTGAAGTTAACAGACCAATTATTTTGTAGGCTGTCCATCAATTTGGGTTTGTCTGAGGACTCTTCACAGTTAGATTTGGATTATGTATCAGGGCAGAAATATCACTGAAATGATGATGCTCTGTTCCTTTCATCGCATCTTATCAGGTGGCACATGATTTCCATGTGTCCCTTTGCTGGTGATGTTAAATTTGATCACTTGATAAAGGCAACATCTGCCAGGCTTCTCCATTGTGAAGTTACTCTTTTTCCCCTCTTGTATTTTGTGGATAGGTACTCTAAGACCATTCTCCTTAAACTTTCAAGCTGTTTATTTATTGCATCAGTTGGAACTCACGAATTTCTATTTTACTTAATGGGTTGTAATATATTACTACCGTTATTTTGATGCTCACATTCCTCCCACATTTAGGTTGTGGGAGTTCCTTCCAGCCCATTCCTGTGTCCTCTTGACATGTGTTGCTTTCGTTATTTCAGTGCTTTCTTACTTTCTGGAACAAGAAGTTCTAGGTTCATTTTGTACTTTGCTGGCCCCATCCCTGGATTTGGCCAAGGAGTTGAGGAGCCATGGAGCTCTGATTCCTTTTAGAGGAGAATGAGATCTAGAAACCAAGATCTGGGCATTAGGTGTGTTCATTGCTCCTGAGGTGTTACAGCTCCCAGACCCTTTTAGTGGACACAACTGGGGATTGTATATGTCTATGTATATACACACACACACACACACTTACATCTGTATTTATTTATTTATTTATTTTAAAAAAACCTTTGACTTGAGTGACTATTTATTTATTTATTTTTGGCTGCATTGGGTCTTCTTTGCTGCGTGGGCTTTCTCTAGTTGCATCCAGTGAGGGCTACTCTTTGTTGCAGTATGCAGGCTTCTCATTGCGGTGGCTCCTCTTGTTGCGGAGCACGGGCTCTAGGCACGTGGGCTCCAGTAGTTGTGGCGCATGGGCTTAGCTGCTCCACGGCATGTGGGATCTTCCCGGACCAGGGCTCGAATCCGTGTCGCCTGCATTGGCAGGCTGATTCTTAACCACTGCGCCACCAGGGAAGTCACACATCTGTATTTATTACTGTGTTTTTATGTGTTAAAAATCAGAGTTCACGACCTCCAATTCCATTTTAACACCACATGGCTCAATTTAGTTTTCTCCTTTCTGTATTTGTAACTCCCTTCTCTTAACAGTGAGAACCCTAGTTCCTACTGTCTTGAATACAGTTACTTATTCAATTACTTCCACCCTATGTTGGGCCACTCTTCCATATAGACACCCTCTTTAACTCTCTGAGATACCAATACTCCATGCCAAGTCCTTCTCCTCACCACCTCCCCTCCCTCCCTCCAGACCCAGAAGCCTTCTTCACCAAACTTGGGCGCCACTTGTGGACAGATTTTTGCTTTTATGGAAAGAAAATGGTAGCTCTTATCTCCTGGCAGAGAGCAGCCTTATGCCAAGGTACTCAGCTTAGCAAGCTGGGGTGTGGGCTGGATTTCGCTTCTCTAGATTGACCTTTGTGCTGTACATCGAGTACCCAACTTTATGTGGCTCTTGATGACTCTACCCCTGGCTACACTGGATTGGTTGATGGTGGGCTCCTAACCTACCTTAGGGCTGCAGCACTGAGCTGTTCTTGCAGGTATGCTGCTGTGTTGAACCAAGGGGATTTGAATTTTGGAAGAAGTTGGAGGTTTGAGAAAGGATGTTACTGGTAACTGACTTCCTGCCTTTGGCACTGGAAGACAAGAAAGTCTGGTTGGACAGACAAACAAGAAAGTTGATGGACAGAGAGGGCATGGAGATGGAGGACCTTTGGAGGCTTCATAGAGGAATTGAGTACCTGATCCTAGTTTGTGTCTGAGATTAGCTGCATCCCTGTCCTTGGTATTTGAGTGGCATCCCCATATTCTTACACTAACTTTACTCTTGAAGTTAAGCTCCTTCAACCTAAGCAAGTCATATGGCCAATCCCCAAGTCAAGGGACAGAGAAGTACTCTGTGGAACTGCACAGTTGACTGGCAAAGGACCTGGATACAGGGGCCAATTGTCCAGTCTACAATGGAGAGGTCAAATTGTTCACTAAAGGCTAACCCGTTAATAAGTGGCATTTAATCACTCTTGTATTGCTTCTGGATAAAATAGTAAGGGGCTTGATCTGCATGTGGGTTTATCAGGGTGTGCAGGCAATTTAAAAGAGGATTCCTCTCCTTGCTTTCTCCTGCCCTCTTGTATATAGGAAGTTTACTTTCAAGAAGATAGCATTAATCAGATACAGAACTTCTTCCAAGAACCAGATGGCCTTCATTTCTTTTCTTCCTGATTAGCTATATAAAGCTAATTGTCCAACTGAGAGAGGCTTAATTTTACAGGCTTGCATGGGAGGCATGCTTATTGTTTACAGCTTTCCACCCCCCTCTTCCCTTCCTTGCCAGAGGCTCTGCTGCAGCAGGGAAATCTGAATCTAACATTTATGAATTTTGGAAGAAGTTGAATTTTTAGAAGGATTCACCACATACTGGATAGGTATGGGAGCATTTCTCTTTAATCCTGCAGGTTAAAGGTAGCCTGTGTTCTTCTGAGGTCGTCTGTTCTATGTCTTCTTTTATTTGTCTTATTTTAAGTGGTTTTGACCGACAGCAGGAGTTGGTATGGTGGTTTTCAGATAATGTCTGCATTAATGTTCTGTAGGCAGAGGGCTGATGGTGCTGGAGACCATATTAAGGAATTGTAATATAAAAATTACACTGAATTATAAACATGCAGGGGCATATTATTATAGCTAATTATTAAGCTTACCAAGAGGCCAAGTGGTTATTATTTAGCATGGTGGGAAAACTATTTTGCATCAGTGGAAGTACTGCACTGAAATATCGTGCGTTTTAGGCAGAGTAAAGATAATAGTGTCTGGAATACAGGATCAGCCATGTGCTGTGTGAAAGATGGCAGGCTTAAAAAAACTATTGTACTTCTGGCAAATTGTCTTAACATAATCCACATACCTTTCTAATTTAAAATATGAAAGTTAAAGTTTATACTGAAGTTACATCCATTAAGAAACTGGTAAAATATTTAAGTCTCCCAAGTCTAGACTCCAGTGTTGGGTGTGTGTGTGTATGTGTGTGTGTGTGTATGTGTGTTTGTGTGTGTCCTGCTCACATATGAATTGTGAATTCATATTGCATTCCCTTGTAAGGATGTGCCATTTTTAATGAAGATTAAAACATGGTGGGGTATTCTAAATGAAGCCTGATTATAATTGCAGATGGCAGTTGAGCTTTTGGAAGCTGGTTTCTTTAACTGTTAAATAAAAAGTGTCTTTTTTAGTATTGGTTTGTAGAAGTTCAGTGGTGGTTGTTTAGGGGGAAAAAAAACAACCACTTTTGCCTCTTTATTTCCATTAAATTAAATCTCACAACATATTCATCTTCTGTTAAGTGGGTTTGACTCTGAAGAAATTTTTCTGAAGGCTTTCTTGACAGTCGATTAAATGAAAACTTTTGGTCCATAAAGCTGAATTTTCTGGAGGCTTTCTTTTGTTGAATATGGAAAACCTGTGACAGATATTTTCCACGTGTTCTTCTCTGGATAGTTATTGAGCCAATGCAGTAATAAAGTGGCAGGGTTTTTTTTTTTTTAATATAAGGAATGCCTTTCACTATTAGTAGACTTTTAATGATCAAAATTAGTACCTTAGCCTAGCCTTCTTCTGTTTGGTAGGCAAACTTGACATTGTTCAGTGTCCCAGAAAGGTTTATGGTTGTGATAGACATTGCCTGGGTGTGCAGTGGATTTATGCTTCTTGTTCCCAGCTTATACGACCACATACATAAAATTTCTGCCTGTTGATGGGTATGTAGACCCACTAGACCAGTGGTTTGCAACCAGGGGTTCACAATTTTGCACGGCCCCTCCCAAGGGGACATTTGGCAATGCCTGGAAACACTTTCAGTTGTCAGGACCGGGAGGTGGTGCTACTTTCCTTTGGTTGGTAGAGGCCAGGGATGCTGCAAATCATCCTACAGAGCACAGACCAGCCTTCCACAGGAAAGAGTTATCTGGTACAAAATGTCAATAGTGAGGCTGTTGAGAAGCCCAGCGCTAAGCAGTGGACTCACAGTATCTCCCTTTGTTTCCCGCTGTCAAAATGGGCATGGATTCGCCACGGGTCTGCTCCATCTTACCGTCCCCATTACAGTACCAGTGGGTAGTACATTAAATTAAACACGAATTGTTAAGAAATAGTGTTTTCTCCAAGTGTTCAACAAAGAAGTCAAAGGGAGAGATGAACCAGCAATGTGTTAGGTAAGTGGTGTCTTGGACAGAGCCAGAGTTTGTAACAGGCCTTGGGGCTTTGGGGACGATGGATTGCTTTGTCCCCCCAGAAGTCTCCCTTTGTTAAGAGTAGATGTCACCCTTAAATGTTAGTTCTTGTAGGTGATGGATTCATCAGAAGTTGATGATGAAAACATCTTAATAAACAATATCACACAATCATGTTTCTCCTTCACAATGAGTTCTGCCTAATGAAGATTAGCTGTGTACAACCACCACTGTTTAATTTTGTTGCATTTTGTGTACACAGCTCAGAAAATTAAGAGACCAGGGAACTACTCTTGAGCAGAATATAAAAGGACTTTCTTGAATGGCGGCACTTTTGATGTGTTTTTTTTTTTTTTTTCCTGACATACGTGACTGGAGGAATAAGAGAGGAAGATGTCAGGGGACTTATAAGCAGCTGATAACAACAGGCTTCATTTACATTTTTGTAGCGTGTATAGCCCTCGTTCCTTCAAGCACATGTGTAGGGAATTGAAATTGCAGTTTGCCTATTGTGTGTTGGCAGTAATCTTTCCAAAAATTTTTATGTTTCAAAATCAGGCAGCCAATAGCAGTAGCCAGTGATATATGGGGCTATTGATGTGAATTGAATTTGCAGAGGGAAAATGGGATTTGGTGCAGTATGAACTTGTAATGAGGTGGCCCCAAAGATTTGTAATGGTCAGCCATGGTTTATGCCCAGAATCAGCTAGGAATCAAATACCTTTCAAAGGGAGACAAATAAAACTTGAGTTTTCTTTCTTTTTCCAGCTAATGAAGTGGTTCCAAAGTGATGTCATTTAGTTTGGCTCTTGAGGGCACTGGAAGTTAACAGATTACCCTTTTAATAAGTGTGTGGATCATTGGTCTTCAATGATCTCAGTTATTGTCTTGTAAGAAAAAAAAAATTGGACCCGTGCCCTCAATATATGTGTATTTATTTTTATCAATTATGTATATGTGTTCTTACACTAAAATATGTAAATTATAAAATGTAAAAAAATGTAAAGCATGTAAAAAATATTTATGGGTAAAAGGTTAAATTTTTCGTATCCCCAAGGAATCATCTTAGGTACCCCTGGGTGCTTGGTGCTGGAAATGACAGGCACTAGTATTGCCTAAGGTGACGTTGTTAGGTACTGGAGAAGACTGGCCTGCCTTCCCTTCCATACTGCAGGCATCTCTTTAAAATATGTGACTTAATCTTGAACGTTTACGATAATTGTGTGGTGTGAGCTGCAGATGGGATTGGATTAATACCAGACATTCAGAAGTGGTTCTCCTCCCCAGGTGTGATGTGTAGAATAGAAATGCAGTAAGTCAGCTAAAGCTGACCTCATGTTTTATCTGAATGCTGTGTCTTAGAAGTTTACTGCCTGATTTATCTGGGTAATTTTCCCCTTGCCTGCTTCCCTTCTTTCCTTTCCTGTTTTCTTTTTTTTTGGTGCCAGGGGAAACTGGGACACAGTAATTCCAAATATATTTCTTCTCTGAGGGTCAATTAGAGTTTGTAGGTTAAGAGTAGGGGGTTTGAAGTTAGAATAATTACAGTCTACGAATGACTGAATGGAAGAATTAATACATTTATCCCTTCGTCGAAACTATGCTGCTTAGGTGATTTTGGTGGGCAAGCTGGTAAATTGCTCTGATTCTCTGTTTTCTTTTTTGTGAAGTGGGGATCATTGCTAACCCCTGTAGTTTTCTGTAGAATTAAG